>NC_087518.1:21670444-22943679 GCF_963921805.1 Phalacrocorax carbo
TCCCAGGGTGGGACTCTCCATCTCTCAGAATCAGGGTCAGGCCTTCCCCGTGTGATTTTTTTGAGAATTCTGACTGAAAATTCTCAGTATTAATTTAAAAAAAAGAAAAAGAAACATGGGAAATCTTTGCTAGCGATAGACGCGGTTAAATCCCCTCCCGCTGAGCAGAGGTCAGAGCTGCCCTCACCTGCACGGCGACTCCGCGCTGCTCCTGCCAGCGCCCCGACATCTTCCGAGCACCCGCGGTGCGAGAGGCAAATTTTAACGTGATAACTTGAACAGTGTAAACCTGAGGGGTAGGCAGGGGTGTGTGTGCGTGCGTGTCCTTCCATGTCCCCAGGACCCTCTGAGGACGCCCCTTCTC
Source organism: Phalacrocorax carbo (assembly GCF_963921805.1). Taxonomy (NCBI): domain Eukaryota; kingdom Metazoa; phylum Chordata; class Aves; order Suliformes; family Phalacrocoracidae; genus Phalacrocorax; species Phalacrocorax carbo. The sequence goes on from NC_087518.1 coordinate 21,670,809, forward strand.
CGGCGCTCCAACCCCTGCAGCGGCCCCAGGCCTCCTCTGCGGGGCTCCCGGCCCTGAGGGGCGCCGCGGGCGGGAAGCCAGGGCCGAGGCGCGGAGGTGGGGGCGCCGCTGCTCGCCCCGTGGAGCGCCGGTGGAGCTGGACGCGGCGCCGGCCTCTCTCCGCTGAGGGGAGCCCCAGCCCTGCTGGGGGAGGCGAGACGAGGTTCTGCTGGGGCCAGCACCTCTGTGGAGAGGGGAGGAGAGGGGAGAGGCGCTGCCCGCCCACCCCTCCAGGGCTTCCCCGCTCGCCGCAGCCCCGCTAAGTCTGACGGAGCGCCGCCGCCGCCCACCGCAGCGCAGCGGCCCGGCGCAGGAGTGAGGGCAGTCGGTCGCCCGACTCCCCGGGCGCCGCCGCTGAGGGGACAGTGGCCGCTTCGGCGCTCCCGGCGGCTTGGCTCGGCTCGGCTCGGCTCGGCTCTGCTCCGCTCTGCTCCGCTCGCCGGTTCAGGTAGGAGCGGGAGCCCGGCGCGGCCCGGCTCCGCCGGCAAGGTGGGGCAGCTGTGGGGAGACGGCGACCTCCGGGGGCTACCCCGCGCTGGGGTGACCTTGAGGCGCGGGGGATGGCGGGGATCGCTGCCGGTGGCGGCGGGAGCCCGCCCCGGAGGGGCGCGGTGGGGGTAGCGGGATGCGGCTGAAGGATGTTTTGGGGCGGTGAATGGGGACGGCTCTGACGAGGGTTCGCTCTGCGGGATGGCAGCCGCGGAGTAAAACCACCTCACGCACGGGGCTCGGTCCCTTTCGAGCCCGGCGGTTTCTTTAGTGACAGGAATCGAAGCAGGCAGCGGGCAGGGTGACCGCGTTCCCCGCCGTGCCCTGCCGGGGAAGCCCGAGCACTGAGCGCGGGGTGGCGGCAGCGCAGCCCCGGGCACGGCCGGCCCCGGGCGAGCTTCGCGCCCGGCGGGGGCTGAGCAACCCCGGGGGGGACCGGCTCCGGGGCGTCAAGTTTCGGTAGATGACGCTTTTCTTAGAAATATTTATTTGAGAGAGTTAGAAGGAGGTTTGTGCCCCTCGGCCCGCTCGTCCGCTGGGCTGTGCGTGATGAGCTGATGGAAGGAGAAGCTCTCGGGAACGCCGTCGCCGCCGTGTCACGGGCAGCGGAACTCGCCCAGCTCCTGCGCCTTCAACTGAGCTCTGGACGGCGAGGTTGGGGCTTTCTCTTTTTTTGTTTCTTACACTGGGAGATTTAAATATGTTTTACAAGCAGTAGTTTTCAAAGACTCCCAGTACTCCAGTGAAATGTTAAGAGCACCTCCGAGCCCTAGAAAAACTGCGGCGGGAGGTAACTTTTCCCAGGTCACCCAGTAAACGGCCTGCCGAGAGCCCCTGGCTCCCGGGTCAGGTGTCTGCTCCAGTCCCCGTCGCCACCACCCTTGCACGGATGTTGTCAAGATATGCTATCCTGTCGTCACTGAACGTAATGGATTATTTTTCTAAAATTTTGACTTAGAGACTGTACTAGAAATGTGAAAGAAAGAATGCTGTCTTCCGTTATGTATCTTTAAAAGGCCTGTTGTATTGCAGGTGGAGGAAGCATCTCTTCTACTTAATTAAACAGGCAAAAAGTTTACTTCTTTCTGTGTATTTCTTGCTTATCATTTTTACTTGTGTTTTTTCCTTTTTGTTGTGCTGTTTTATCACATTACACCAACACAACCTGATCTAGTGCTAATACTTTCTTTACTTTCTTTTGATTTAAAGTGTTTGTTGTAGTAGAGCGATACTTGAGAAGCATGGATACCAAGATAAGGTGCTGGGAAGATCACAAGCTGAAAGCAATGGTGTAGAGTAGGACTTCACTGCTGCCAAAATAAACTAAAATGTAAGTTTATAGACAGTGTGGAAGTTGACACTGCTGTAACTGAACTCCCAAAGAGTAGAAAGAAATCTTTTGAAGAATACTGGTATCTTGTTGGTGGATACTACAAACCCTTAGTTACATAAGCAGTTCTTTGAAAGTGAGTGGGACCGCACTTCATTTCTGATCTCGTCCACTCTTCTAGGTGTGGCTCATTTTCATGTGGGGACTCAAACAGAATTCAGCATTTTCATGACTTTCGTGTGAAGAAGTGGTTGCTTGTGTATGTCTGTGTATCTTCCTAATAAACTAGTTCAGGATTCTTTTAGTGACTTTGTGATCTAATGTTGAGCACCGTTTTCAAAGGGACCATTGCGGCAGGTTCTTCCTAAAGCAAAAGAATGTGCATTAAAAGTTTAGTGACAATATTAACATTTTGACTTTAACACTTAATGGAATGAATGTTTTGTTTAATCTTACAATGCAGGGTATTATGTTACCTTTAATTTGTATTTGATATAATTTGATATAATTGTCCTTTGCTCACGTGCTATAAATCCGGGACGACAATCTCCTGATTATCTGAGCTATTGAATGTGATACTGGTTGAAATGTCTTCCATGTCTCTCTATCCAAACCATATCTTTTAACCATTAGATTGTCTCTTTCCTCATTACGCTAAGTAAACTGTTATTGTTTTTGACAAGTTCTGTGGGGAGATGAGGGGTAAACTTATATGGTGTCCTGTAATATTGTCACCTCAGTAGGATTAATTTTGGAGGAGTGCAATGGTGAGAGCAAACAGACCATTAGAAGAGCCATGGGGTTGGGTTTGGGTTTCCTCATATAGGCATTTGGTGTCATTTGAGATGCCTGAGGATACCCCTCCTGGCCTTTCACACCACTTCAGAGGGCTGTCAGTCTCTACTGTGTCCCATGTCACATATCAGACACAATGGGGCACCTCAGGTAACATTAGCTACCTCTTTGTAGATAGCTGAGTCAAACCTTGTGCATCTCTCTGGTTCCTTATCCTTTGTTAGCTAAGAATAAACCACTGCAGGTCACTTACCACAGTAACTTTGGTGATGTGACTAGAAAGTAGGATATTTGTCTGAATATAGGTAGTCCGCTAGGCGTTGGCTTAGAGCTTATCTTCACCAACAAAACCCAAGTATTCTGGTTATTAGTCTGAAACTTAGAAAGTTTGTAGAGAGTGAGGTTTAAAAGAAAATTCTGATGTTCAAAATACCTAAAACTTGCACTGTAGCTTCAGAATAGGAGCAGGATGGTGAATTCAGTTGGGGAAAAATATCTGTGTTGACCATGAGGAAAAGTAGAGTAATTAGATGAGAGTTAAGTGATTGTTCTAGTGGCAATCTGGTGGGAGATGATAGTGGAGGGGGTAATTCGGAACAGGAAGAATGTTTACATTTAAACAAAATTATGTGGCTGCTGATGTCTTTTAAAGTAAACATTTGAACGAAGTTCAAACTTCTGATGAAGCTTACCATTGGAATGTGTGTTTCAGATACTGAAGAATTCTGTTTAAAAACAAAGCTTTACACATAACGTGTACTGTGCAATAAATATTTGCAATTTCCAAAATTCAAAGTGGAACTTCAGTTGTCCTTTGAAAGAAAAAATATGTTAAAACTAAGTAAGTAAATGTAAGTATGAATGCAGACTATTTATTTTAAGAATAAAAGTGGCAAATGCAAAAAGATAAAACAGTTTTAATTATCTTAAAAAAAAAACTAAAATTTTTGAGAGAGAAAAAGTGAATGTGGACAAATAATATGTACGTGTAATAGGATAATGGATGTGACAATGATATGTATCATAGTGGCTGAGATACATGTTGGTCTCAGTATATGCATGCTACAAAAGTATCAGTTACCTCAGAAAGGCTTATTTTTTGCCAAAGCCTACACTGAAAAAATCTTCATCTTCCACAAATGGAGTTATTTAGTAGTGAAATATTTCAGACTTCCATTTTATAGGTGTGACCAACATTTATTGCATCGAATATAGCATATCCTAAGTGATGTGTTAACTGGCATTTTCCTGGATCACCCCATACACACCAGCATGGACTTGTAGCTAAAGGTCATTGTGTAAAAGGCCTTGTTTTCACATATTTTGAACCTTACATTCAGAGTTCTTGAATATTTTGTAACATATAAATAAAATAGCTGATGTGCTGCAGGGATGCCCTCCACACACTGGAATGTAAACTGAAAAGCCTTTAAATGTTTCTTGGAGGCAGAAGTTGCTACATATTTAACGTGTACAGTAGGAAGTGTGTTTTGGAGGGCTCATTGCATACTTTTAAGTCTGCAGAAAAAGACATAATTTCTGAAGAGCCTGAGTTTCTTCGGTCTAAATGTTCAGGTCAGTGCCCTCATAGCCTCAATCGCAATTCTCTTGTGTTTCTTTGTTTATCTGCTTTCAGCTATTTCTTTCCTCTGATCTAAAGGCCTCACACTGCTAGCAGATTTTACAGTCTTCCCATTGCTCCTTTTTCCAGGGCCATATGTCCCAAGAACAACTCGGCTTCTAGAAGTTACCATATTTGGAGTGCCAGATACTTGTGAAGGCAACGTTATGGTGCAATTTCTGAATATCTGTGAAACAGTAATGACACTGATATTGTGTACTAGGTAGTACAGTTGTCATAATACAAGAATCTTTGCACAATGAATTTATTCATTGGATAGCGGAACACCTTTAAAAAGTGCTGGGTTTTTCAGAACCAAAACTGCTTTTTTCATTGATGTTCTTGTGGAGGAGGTACTTTGTCCTGCCTGCGTGTAGCGGTCAGGTTATGTATGCATTGTATGTATATATGGAAACTATCACCTGGATTTGCAAATTCATCAAGGAAAGATTGATTTTAATTGTTGAAGGGACAGGATTTGGAGCTGCAAGACTGAATCATATTCCCCTCTCACACCCACCAAGCTTCGCAGAACTTTGACCTTGGGTGTGCATTTCAAATTTTGAAAAACTTCGTGTTGTATGAAGCCCAGAATACTGAAGCTGTCTCTATTCAGCATTTATATTTCCAAGATTAATAAGTCAATGATTCCATAGTGTTTGGGGAATTACCTTTAGTCTAGTTTATTATTATCCCTAAAATAACATATTAAACTTCATGAAAACTGACTAATATAAAATCATCCAGCAGGGATGAAGAGTGTTGAAAAATATGACATGCCTCTCTTAAAATGCTTTAGGATTCAGGAGTTTTCTGACGAATAGGAGGGGTTTTTTTGGTTGTTAACAGTGAGGCTAACACCTGGCATATTCCTTTTGATATCTCATTATAAGCAGGAGACACTTTTCAAGCCTCTGGGTAGCTTTACTGTGCAAAAGTCGCAGAGTCACCTTGAATGTATTTGCTGACTGTATATATTCTATCCTGCTTAGTGAACATTGGTTCTTCATCAGTGGAAGGATTCACACTAATGGGAAATCTTCCATCGTGGAAGATGTGATTGTATTCAGCAGAACATACAAAATACACCTTTATATTAGACTATCCAGCATTTCAGTTTTTGTGATGCAGGTATTTGAAACCTTTTTGTAATATTGTTATTATTTAAACAGACTAATAAGGTTTAAGAGAATTGAAATAATAGAAAACTTGTTTTCAGGGAATGTTCTCTGTAACTAAAATTGGAAAATTCCGATAGGTTGATGGGTTCCTAGAAAACATTCTAACAGGCATCCTGAAATGTTTTTAAGTAGGAGTATTAAATGAGGAGATTTATGATAATGAAGAGCAGAAAAATGTTCTTTGCTATTGTCAGATTTCTTAGGGATTCTGCCCATAACTTAAGGTCAATTCAGTTTATTAAAAAAACCCCATAATGTTTGTTCTTTGTCATCTGAGGAAATTGATCTGTGCATTTTTGGGTGCTAGCCTACAGTCACAGTAAAAGCAAAATTGTAGTTCTGAGAATAAACTTACACCAAAAAACTAATTATAGGTATATATACAATTGCTTTGCTGCATTGAAGTTGTAGTCTTAAGTTCAGATGCAGTTTTAATGCATTGCTTTATTCTACAAAATCTGCATCTTCACCAGCATTTTGCTAATGTATGAAGTATTCTACTAGCTTTAAATCAGGTTTTGTGGACTAAAAATAGAAGACTGGCATGAGTTTTGGCCTATAATTAGTAGAAAGTAATTACATGAAGACAAAATGTCAAAATTTTGTCTGGAAAAGATCTATTCCATGTTATTGGGTGGTTCTTATTTAGAATAAGTACCAGGTGTCCAAAAGCTCTTACAAAAACTAGGGCCATTTTTGTTTAAACATGCATATGACATGAGAATCATTCTGGAAGAGGTAGAATGATTCTCCTTGAAAGGTTAAATACTCTGAAAAATTAATGTGTATTGTACTGTAGCCCTGCTGATTCTGTGTCAAGTGCTAAAAATTTGAGAGCAAGAGCAACAAGAAAATGCCATTATGGTCTGGGAGGTCTGGGAGGGCTTGTGGCTTCCTCCAGAAGCTACAGTATTATATTGCTTTTTGTGTCACCCAACAGTGTTCCCTCCATATTTTTTCTTGGCACTGCTAACATTTATTGCTCCCTAGCTAAATAAGATGACAAGACAGAGCTGCATTTACTGTGAATTTTCTTGTGCTTCTTTTTTTTTCTTCCTTGTTTTGACTTTGGTTTTGCAAGTTTCTGGAGAAAAGGGAAAAATGGAAGGGTTACTTTATGTGCAGCACTCCTGTTAGGCATCCTGGCATGACACATGCCTTTTTAAAAAATACCTTTGTACTATTTGTTACTTATAGTCTACAGTGGCTTCCAGAGCCCTTCCAGCAGAACTCAGCTTATCTGTGTTTTGTGTTTTTGCCTGATTTCTAGATTTGCACTTGCTCTGCTTGCGGTTTACTTTTCAACAAGTTCTTCAATATATTAAGTTTTATTTTGAATTTTGATCTTGTCTGCTTGTGGATTGAAGGTGATATGAACCCTACCTGCTTTCTTCACAAACTTTTTTCTCTACTAAAATTTATTAATGTATACAGCCAGCTGTGAGATGTTTTTGCAGTGTGCTACGTCAAATTGCATTCCATTGACAGTGAATTTTAGTAATCAGTTTTAATTTGTGTGAATGTTTGTTTTTGGGGTTTTATTTTTAGAAACTTTGCACCCATTAAGCTGCAATTTCACATCAGTCCTTTGCTAAGCTGTGATTTCGTATCAGTCCTCACTGTCCTATGAAAATACCATGTTGGACAGTTACTGAAAACCTTACCATAGCCTGTATAAATCGCCTATTACTGTGTCTTCCCTCTTTAGTAGGCCAGTTACAATATCAAAGAGGAAATTTCATTGGTTTGATGTTTTGATTATTTTCAGGCTCTTAATCCTTCAGGTGCTTAGTTGATGATTTAACTTGTTTCAGCATCTTCCTGGGTATAAAAGGGAGGTGGATTGGTTTGCAGTTTCTTGAGCCAGACTCACACTTCCTTTTGAAGTTGCATACTATTTTTGTCTCTCCACAGTCATTTGGGAGCTTTACTGTTCCTTTGTGCATGACTGAACGTAATAGCTAATGTTTGGGGATGGCTTTAGGTAATACCTTAAGTACTCTGCAGTGAACTTCGTAATTCTCTATCAAACTGAGTATGTCTGGCTTCTTTTGATATTTTTTAGCCTATTCTTTTTTCTTCAGGCCTGTAGTCCTGTCTTCTTGGTAAAAAACACTTTAGAAAATTTTTTGCTTTTCATTATCCTTTAGATGGAGACATTAAAAGAATATGAAGGAGGTACTGAATACTTCAGCTTTCTCTTAACCATCTGTTATTTTCTCTCCTTTCCCATTAAATCCTAGAACCTCTGCTTATCTTTGCCTCCCACTTACTTCTGCTGTATTTATAGATCCTTTTCCTATTGCCTTTTTATGTCCCTCATTAGTTGTTGACCCTTTTGTGTCTTGGCTCATCTGGATCATACCCGAGATATTTGTTCCATTCTTTTCTACTTGGTCTTTGTTAAATGCTCTTGTTTCACCTTTTGTACATTCTCTTCTGATAGTCAAAGCCTTTAAAGACTCTGTATGTAACTTTAACAGTCTCTTACAATGTTTCCTATATTCCCTCTGCACTGAGATAATCTGTTGTGCTATTTTATACAGGCTTTGTTGATAACTATCAGTTTTCCTGAACTCCTTGATCATCTCTTCAAGATATGTTACAAATAATTTGGCTGAGTTTGCTAAAGGTGCTGCCCTGAATTCCACTTCTTTTTTTGTGCTTCTTTCACATGTTCCTTTCAATACGCTAGTGAATTCTCTTTACTTATGATAATGCTTACTTGGAATGTATTTCTGCCCTTAAAATTTCAGCCAATGCTTTCCTGTTAATCTGAATAAAATAAAACTGCAGTGTTAGTAATGTCTTCCATGTTTGTACCTTTATCTTTTTAGTACAGCTCCACCTTGATAATGTAACATGTTTCCCCCTCAAGGGAGCAGTGTGAAAAAGATTTTAAAAAAAGGATGTATGCGATGGCCAGGGCATGGGATGGGGGAAGTAAGACTCTATGTTTTTACTTGCTTTGTTAGGGGATGTTTTCTACCTTCACAAAATTTGCTTGCCTTTGCTGGGCTGCTGTATCAGATTAATAATTAAACTGCTACAGTATGCACCTAACCTGCCTGTTTCAATGGTTATTTCATTACTGCTTGTAAAGCTACTGAGAATTTTGGATAGAAAATACTGTAAGTGCAAAGCACTGTTCGTATCTGCAAGGTATTTCTAATGTTTTCCAAAAAGAACATTAAAGCCACTTACATAGGAGTGAAGTGTGGTAGGTTCTACGTGTACACAAACATCCAAGCCTCTTCTCAATGTGGAAACATGAAGTTTTTTGGTGGTGTTCTTGCAGGCACTGTTCTGAGATCTGGTGCATTTCAAGCAGAGGAACCTGCCTAGAACAGAATACCCTTTCAGTTAAAATGTCAACCTGCTCCAGGGAGGGAATATTAAATTTCTAAACTTAGCACTAAGTGTTGCGTTCTTGTCAAGAGACCATTTACAAGTAACATTTATGGCCTGATTGTCAAATAAGTTATAGATAATGCAGTAGAAATATTTAATGTATTAAGGGTAGGATTTTTTTAAAAGGGGAGGAATTGTAGCCAAATGGAATTTTAAGTCCTGCTGGCTTGTCAATGGAATATGTGTATCTCTAAGTTGGATGTTTTTGAAAATTGCACTCTAAATTGGTGACTAATAGAGATCTTCCCCTGATAATGGTATAAAAGTCTTACAAGTTACCATTAATAATTCACCTAACGATTATTGGAGTCTGATTCAGTACCTCTTGAAAATGAGGAAAAGTTTCTCTTATTGATTTTAGTGGCTTTGGGTTATGTTGTTAGGGCGCTCTAATGAAATAATGTGCTTATGAGGGATAATTTTGCCCCTTCCAATGCATCTAGGTAGCCAGAGTTGAAAGTCATAACTTACAGGAGAAACAGATGATGGAGTCTTCTTTGAAGCTGTTTATGTAAAAGAATTTACAAGGATGTCAAGATCCTGTTCCCCTGAGCACAGGAAGAAACAAACGAAGTGAGTTTCTCTCTGCCAGCTTCCCATAGGAGAAGCTCAGTGATGGATTTCCTTGGGAAGGGAAGTGGGAGGTGGGCTATGCAGTAGCTATTACTGCTGGGCAGCATGGGCTCTGCATCAAACGAAACAGCAGCAGTGCCCTGCCTTCCCTCCCAGCCTCCCTCCATCAGCGCACAGGCGCATCCAGTGCCGCAGCCTTTGCTGTTACGCACCACTGAGGAGCTGCCTGTTTTCACCATTCCTTCTCTGTCTTTGTCTTTTACTGTCTGTCTCTCTTCTTTCATTTTACCTCTCTCTTTTCATTCTCAAAAAGTGTCTAGATGAATCCATTCCCCTTAAACCATTAGAATTCCTAAAGAGTCGTATGTTTGATATTGCTTTGGATGGAAATGTGGCTTTTACAGCTGTTTGAAATGAGGGACGTCAATTAAACCTACCAGTTTTATCCAAGCAGATTTTCAAGCATCTCAGCAGCACAGCACTGTCTTTGGATAATCCATGTGTAAATATAAAAAAATCAAAGCTCTGTGTACATATTTGTGGAGGACACAAAATCTAAAAGAACAGCAGTGGATCACTGGTATTGTTAATAAAGCAGACATAATATTTAGATATTTTTAGGGAGGTGTGGAATTTTTATTATCATATCAATATGTGTGAAGAGACTCATTAATCAAAGATTTGTGAAAATATATTCATTAACACTGAAATATGAGCTGACAGGTCCAGATCCCTCTGCAATGGAGAGAGATATTTTTCTAAATTAAAATACAGAGGTACTGGTGTTGAGCTGGAAGTCATGTGGAAGTATTTTTGTCTTCTCACAGCACCACTCATTGCCTTTTAGCAGGCTGCCTTTCTGCAGCAGCAATGAGTGTATGACAGTGATGTCTTTTCAAGTTCAATAAAATTCTGCTTCAGACATGACCCTGCCTGAATTTCTCTGTGTGTTTAACAGAGTATTGCACACTGAAAAACGCTTGGAGAGGTTGAAATCGACACTCGTGGGGTACATACATCAGTATTTAGTTCCTATGTGAATGCTTTCTTCAGTGCAGGGGGGAAAAGGCTTTTTCAACATGTTATTATATATGGCTTCTGGTTTCATAACTTTCCTATGATTCAGCCTATTTTTTTGCATATTTCTGTGTAAATACGGCAAAAAAAGAGAGATTGGTGGAGCTTGTAATATCCATTCTGATTTTAAATATATGACTTCTGGAAGAAAACTGTAGGGCTTAGTGCTTTGCTGTGTGAGGGGAAGGTATACAGAAGGAAAAGCCATAGAATGACTGTGTCGAACAATAAAACCGGAACAAAAAGCTTTCTATAAATAGCAGCATGGTCCCAGTTCAGTGAAGTACTTAAGCATATGCCTAAATCCCTCCTTGTTCAACAAAGCACTTACATGTGCATTTGAGTTCTGCTGAAATAAAGCATTAAACATTAGGCTTAAGTGCTTTGTTGAATTAGGGGCTGTGTCTGTGCAGACAGACCTGGAGACAAGGATGGTTTTCTTCATGGGAAAATGGTATGTTGTAATCCTTTGTGCCATAATATTTTCTGTGAAATTTCAGACATCATGAACTGACCAATTAACTTGGAGAACTATTGGACATTAAAGTATTAGAGAGTAATTGTGTTCTGGTATGCCAAAAATTGCTTTCTTCTGTTACTCGTTAATTGGTCAGACTTAATGATAACTGCTGCCTTCGTAACAGTAGGACCTGTATTATCTACTAAAGTGAATTTCTATTTTCTTAGTGAAACTGATACAATGAGGATTTTCCTCATGACATCAGTGAAGCAGTCTGTACTCAGGAATTCAAAGCATGGGCTTCTCATTCCATGTAGCCCAGTTAGCACTCTGTCAAGGAGTTTTCAAATATGTGTAAAGACCATTTTGGTTCTCAATTTTTGAGTTGCTTACATGAGACCTCTTACAAAGGCTTATTTTCTTAGAAGATATTTAGCACCTATTTTCCTAAAATGAAATCTAGTTAACCATTTCAATTTTTCAAAGTATTAGTCACTTGAAACTATTCTACAGGGATCCTCACTATTGGCAGCTATTTTTAGTCATCTTGTCTCAAAAGGCTCCACATAATGTCACCAGTGGCTGTGATGGCTGTCTGGATCCATCAGAAGATGGTACTTGAAAAGTGTGTCTTGATCAGGCTAAAATAATGAAAATATGATGCATCCTACTTTTTTTGTAACATGGACATATACAGCTAATCAGAATATTTTTTTTCAGTTGTAGGAGCATAGAGTTTATAAAACTTAGAGTCCCACCAGGGTGGAAACGTCAATGTATCACTTGTCAGGGCTTCTGAGGTACAGACTTGACTTTTGAGAAACCTGCCCTAAGTCCCTGCTCTATTTGACAGCATAGCTTTCACATCTCAGGTGACTCAAAATTAAACAGACCCAGGATTCCCCAAATGCATTTCGGTATATTAGTTATGAGAGTCACCGTCACAGCTTGGATACTGATTTTTTTCTTTCCAATGGAAATCGTAACTGAAGTAGGTGAGTAGCGAGTAGTTGGACTTTTGATAAAGTGATGTTTTGACCAAAAAATGTTCTGATGTTTTAATGAAACAGAATTACCATGGTGATTTGGAGGACATACATGTGGCAAGTGGATCTAGAAGAACACTTTGAAAATAATCTTTGGAGTACTGGGACTCTTAACATGAAGTCTGTGCAGCTCAAGTCATACCTAGTGCTAATTGCCTCTCAAGCACAGTGCTAGAGCACACTACATTTGCTTTTACTTCACTGTTTTTCTGGTGAGTAAATCTGTATACCTATTTTGTGTGTGTGCAACAAGTCCCTATCAGGGAAAAAGCACACTGTAAGAGTGGTTATTCCAATGTTTTATTTTGAGCTGATTAAAGAAATTCAAATCTGGCTCTTTACATAGGAAATTATAAAGGAGTTTCATAATTTAAACCAGATCAAGTCTATAAAATCATAATAAGCCTATGTAAGTCTCCCCAGTATAATAAAGTTGAAATATTTCAATTGTATAATTAAAAACACCCCTTTATAACTATTTGAGTGAAAGTCCCTTGTTGCTTTATATTATATTTGATTAGAGGACACACGGCTTTGAAGAAGCACTGTTTTGATCTGATTCAAAAGGTCAACTGTTACGAATCATGGTTAATGTCATGATGTTCTCTTACTTCATGTGCTTCATATGGCACTTTAAGTTATACAAAATGAGCTTTATCTGTTTTGCACTTCATGCTGTGTGAATGGCAGTTTCTGTAGCAAGGATCAAAATATCTGTTAGAAACATGATCAAAATACAAAAATCAGTATCTAGAATGACATATAACTTCTGTTAAAATTAGTAAAGTTATAGTATGTGATGTAATTAAGCAGGTTGGTAGATAACGAGCTAATAAGCTGGACTTCGTTAAGTATGCAGACTGAATAAGTTCTGGTTGGATATTGGTGTGGAAATGACAGATTAGAATGGAAGTAAAATGACAAAATGTTTGATGATCTAATGCTGAAATGTACATGTAATGAAGCAAACCATTTTGCAAAATGCAAGTGTCTATCAAGCTTCCTCTTCAAAACACTGAAAATAAGTTCAATATTTTTCGTTAAATGTCCAGGACCTGTTTTTTTAAGGTAGTGTGGCAAATAAATTCTGTAATTATTTAATCCAATGAGGGTGCCGGAAACATTTAAAGCTCGCTTTCACGTGAACAAGAAGTGTTTCTAAGCTATATATCAAGTATCATTACTAATTTTAATTACCAAAATCTTCTAATTTTTGATTAAGAAAAAAAATCCTACTAGGAAAATTTTTTTCTGAGATTGGATTTTGGTATGTGTTAGAGGATGTTGTGAGTAAAGTTGAACAAAATTATTATGATTACTGAATATTTTTGTTAACTAAATAAAGGAAAATGTAGTGGGGAGACACAAACAGTAGTTATTTCCTTTGCAGTCCCTTCTGTGTGTTTCTCTGCAGAGAGCTTTCAACGGATCTTAACCTAAGCAGGGCTTCATCAGTTGGATACATTCTCCTGTCTCCCTTCCTCCACCTCCTTGGGTAATTGAAATCAAATTGCATTGTGCTGCAGATTAGTAGTGAGTTGAGTAATCAACTTGCAGAGGCAGTGATGACCTGGAAGCTTGGTTGTAAATTCCCCCCTCCCCACCCAGTCCAGTACTGTGGCTTTTTCCTAGATGCTTCCTTCCTGTTTGAGATGACCGACAAGTGAGTATGGAAGCATATGTAGATGAGTATGCGGAGGAACTGAGAGTAAGATTGTAATCAGGGAGGAAAAAAATGTATCTGTCAACTCAGAGCAATTCATATTCCCATTCCAGATTCTTCCTGAAGGTGGAAGGCAGGTTTTCTTCAACTACATTCATGTATCAGCTACTGTATGTCTGTGATGGTCTGATGCTTTAACAGGATGGCATCTTTTTGTATTCACTTTTCTCATTCTTATGCAGCAGGATTGTAGATGTTCAAAGGTACAATAGTACTGGTCAAAACATCTTTGTTCTGAGAAACTCAGAGTATTTTGAAGTTTTTTTTTCAGTCTGTTATCCAAGATGCTTTTTAGCACCACGAGGGTTGGTAGGAATTGAAGTTCTAAGCAAATTAGTGCAGCTGTGGTAATCTTTGCTGTATTCATAGGAATAACAAAACATTGTTATTTATATGAATAGATGTTTGAGATCCTTATAAGGTAAAGGCTTATATTTAAATACAACATACATTAAAGATATACTTCAAAGGTTACTTATTAATTTACATAATAATCTCAGCTTTCTGAGGGACGAATAACTTTTCATGTATGTAGAACTAGGAATTACAAGGAACTTCCATGAAGTGCTTCCTATCTATAAATATTTATGAAATTCTGCTCAGCTATAAGTATTAAGGAAGGCTGAAGGCTGAGGATTTGATCTTAGAATACACCAGTTTCAGTGAGGATGGTGCTAGAATTCTGTAGTAAGTGGAGCACCAAAGGCTATGCTTTTTATAGATTAGTATTTAGCTGTGATGATACAGATTATTAAATTAATTTTCTGTTTCTGGAACAAGTTTTTCTTTTCTGTTTCTGGAACAAGTTTTTCTGTGCATCATCCTCATGATATTTGATTATTTCCTTACCAGTTGTGGTTCCTGGAGTCAGATAATGCTGCAAAATGACCTTTTGTTTCTTTTTTGACTCTCATTTAAAAAAAATCCTTTATAATTATGCAGAAAAAATTAAAAATCCCCCAAATGTTACTTTAAAAAGAAACAAACCTCCAAGTTTTCTTTTGCCTACTTCCTTGTTTTTGGAAGGAGTAACCTGATTTGGATTTTTAAAATTTCTTGGTAATAATGTCTACAAGACAATTGTGGGGCTGCTTTGGAAGCCAGTCCTCAGCTACAGTAGTCAGCATTAATACTGATGCATGAAATTCCTGGTAGCATTGCCCTTTGTAATGTTCAGTTGAGAGTGTAAAATAGCATTTAAACTCAATGGAGCAGGAAGTACGTATGAAGTGGAGTATCCAGTTGCCAGCAGGTTTACAGGCACAGAATCATGTGATGAACTTGAGAAAGTGGCTGAAAATGAAGGAAGTACATGCTAAGTTTAAGCCTTGATATGCTCTGTGGTGCCATTTTACTAGAACAGGTTACAGAAATCAAGCAGTACTATTCAGCATTTTTCTGAACTTTTGTCTTTTAAAATTTATTTGAAGAGCTCTTTTCTCAAGGAATTAAATCCAGGTTCTGTTAGATAGGCTCAAACTTAATATCAAAGCACCATGAATAAGGCATTCTTGTCAGCTATGTTATATTGAATTCCAGGGTAGTTATGCTGAGTAGAAACTAGGGTTAGAATAAATCCCCCAAACAATAATTCTAACTGTAGACTTAAGAAGATTCACCTTTGCTGGTAAGCTAATTTAAAAAAATATTTGACATACGCAAAAGACTTTTTAAGGAACAGTAAATCTGTAAGACTAGGTAGTCCCTGGCTAGGATATTCTGTAATCTCTATTCGCTGGGCAGCCTCAAGAGTGAAGGGGGTGCTGTCTGAACTATTTATTTAGCACAGTGTTGGCTGACTTCTGTGTACTCTTGTGCTCCAAATATGAGATGTATCTCTACAGACTGAAGGGCTCAGTGTGTTGTGTGTGTTTTCACTGTGAAAAGGTTCAGGTCTAATGACTGTGTGAAGTGGATGAAAACATAAGAAATGAATTATATTCCCAGGGCTCTTTCAAAAGAGCGTGCAGGGAAATCCTTGACTGAGTATGAAATTAGACTCTTAGGTGTGAAAGAGTGTGTTTAGTGACTACATTTCTCAGAATCCAGCTTTACTTCCCCTGTATTGCAATACTGGAAACTTGAAGAAAATAAGCGTTTAGAAAGTTAGGATTGAGTAGGCCACTGAAGCTGTCAGTATTGTTACCTAAGGCCACTGGCCCAGGACAAGCGAAGGAAATGCCTAGACCAAGAGAAAGTTTGTGGTATAAGATGGGTGAGAAAGTTTGTGGTATAAGATGGGTGAAAAAGTTTGTTGTTTTTTTTTTTTTTAATCTCAGCTCAGACAGAAGTTACCTCAATTACTTCAGGTATTGGATGAAAACCAAAAATGAGGCCATGGATATTGAAAAACTTTTGAAAATGTTTTTATTGAAATGTTAATGTGAGTAAGTTCTGAGGAGGATAAGAGGAAGAGGCAGCTAATGAGGCAAAACCTTCACTGGCTGTCGTGACTAGAACTCCACAAAAAACCCACAGAGAAGAGAGCAATAGTGGTTTATCTACAGGTTTGTGTGCTGTTTTTTTCTCTTGTGGAACTCAAGATGGGCAACTGCATAAGAGTCCTCTGTGGGGAAAATGGCGAGCAGACCTGAAATCCATGTATTGCACCCACTGTCCTGTCTCCATGTCTAGATTACTACAGGTATGGTTTTCCATTTCTGTAGTTTTCTGTAGACTGTAGGCAAAATGCAGATAAAGGCAAATTCATAACTGCATTTGAATCAGGTATTTCTTCACTGCTCATTTCTGGTCATTCAGTGGTTTATTTCAGTAGAATATTCTGCTAATCTGATAGTTTATGAACTTTCTCACATAGCCATCAGTGGGCCAACAGAAGGTGAATATGCAGCATAAATTAAATATCTACTGCCATGTTAGTACATTAGAGAAATAAAAAGTAATATGAATAAACGTCATATTCTACAGATAATTAGTGCGTAAAATATACAATAGGCAAAATACTCATCTGGAAGTAAGCACTGTTACCTAGGGCAATAATACTGCTAAGGAGAGACATTAGTAGTGTGTGCCAAAACCCCATTTTAATTTCAAATGTCTTTAGGAAACATCACTATGTTATTCTTTTGCCTGCCCTACTGATGACATGACCTTTTGTAGTTCCCATATAGAAACAGAGAAGAAAGTGTTATTCAAAAATAGTAGGGCAGAAACACAGGAACTAAGGCTAAATGCAATTCTAAGCTTTTGAATGTATTAAAAAAAAATTGTCCATGCATCTTAGTTCTGATCTCTGAGTCCATTCAGATGGACAGCCTGCTTCTCCTTCCTTAACAGGTATTACAAAAAATAAACATTCCTTTCAATTTCTGCTTTTCAGTGTGCATTAAGTACCTTTAATTTTCCATTTGATTCCTCTTTATTTAGCTGTTTTGAAAGATGAACTATAAACGTTTATAAAATGTAATTATAGAGACATTTCACTGCTGTTTAAGTAAATGCTTTTGAACATAGAGACAAGAATTCTCCGTGGAGTCTCTTGGTTGTGTGTGTTAACTATAAAATTCATTTTCTGCTGAGTAAACATAACTGGCTCAGAAGTGCAACCAGTACAAACTTAGCATAACTTTGGAGGTTGTTATAAATCTGTCAATGACTTTTAGCAAAGATTGTAACCTTAGTTTTGTATATTACTGCTCTAGTCACATTGGTAACCCCATGTTGATTCAAAATGTTTTACAGCATTGTGGTAAAATTTAGAAATGCCAAGTTTTAAAGTAAATCGTGTGAATGAGAATAGTACTTACTTGTATGAGCAGAGAAGATAAACCTTTATGAACGTATTCAAACAAGTCAAAAGCCTTATGAATTACAGTTGCCAGGACAGGGCTGTGCTTTTCAAAGAGTTGCCATGTAGTAATTACTAACATTTCATACATGAAAGATAGGAAAGCCTGAGACCTGATGCATTCTGTCTCTCTCTTAGCTGATTTTTCTGTACTGTTTGATCTGTTTTTTTGTGCCATTTGCCTTGGCAAAGATAAATCTGTGTGCATACAAACACGACATCATTTAATTACAAATCAGAGTAGATGGTGAATGTGTGCATGTACATAAACACACACATGCTGTCCTCAGTATCATTTAATTACCACCCAGAGCAAACAATCTTTCTGTTTTCTGTATCCCGGGGGACGAAAGGAATGTTTTCTTCTTTCTGTTTATTTTAGGGCAGTAGGCTAAGTATTTCTCTGAAAGATGTCGTTTCATATCTGACTACTGAATAGAACACAGAAACATAGTAGAAGTGACTGTGAAAATTAGAAATACATTACACTTTCTTGACATTTAAATATTTTCATTGTATGAGATTGTTTTGTGTGTCTCCATTGGATCTTGCTGATGTGTTTGACATTTACGTATACAGCAGGATAATTAAAAATTTGATCTGGCCTAGATGCTGTAGAAATATAAGGTGTATTTATTCTTTGCATATGGGCAAATACGTTCATATAGATGTACATAAATTTCTGTTCTTATTTGTTTTGGGTTTTCATATTTTACTTACAAAGGGATTAACAGTAAGAATAAATATCATCTAGCTCTTATGAATTGAAATTAGCAGAGTGCCTTGGCTGCATAAAATAATGTTCAATATTTTAAAAGACTTTTCCCTAATGGCTTTCTTTTGTTTTCAGTATTTTTATACTGACTGCCTTTAAGAATTTATACAAATTAAACTGGTGTAAAGTGGTACAAAGGCTGAATTTCACATTAATTAATAAAAGAAGTTTATAACAGGCCCCTCTCTTTCCCAGTTCCTTACGTGTTACTTTTATAAATTATTTAAGTTATCTTAATATTTATCTTAAGCTTAATTGGACAGTGTATCTTTATAACTGATTGTAGGAAATAAGGGTTGAACATATTTGATAAAATTCTATCAGAAAAGTTAAAAGTGATCTCAGAATTGAGTATTTTTCTATATTTGAAATCAGTTCCCCAGGAAGGAGAGAAAAAACAAGCTGACAGCTCAACAGCTTACTACAAGGCATAATTATTTTATTTGTATCTATCTGTTTATCTATTCACAATAAGGCTGCTGATTCAGCTTCAGATGAATGTTGTTTAGACCGTACAAGTGGGTAAAGAGACCTCGGTCAGTTTACCAGTAAATAGATGTTTAAAGCAGAGAACTAAAAATAAGATTAGAAAGTGATCACTAATTGGCATCCTGCTGGTTGCCTCAGCAAGAGACTACTGAGACAGAAATAAAATTTATGCAATGCCTGGGTACCACTGTAATAACAATGAATAATGACTGAGCTGCTTTCTCATCCTTGGAAGTGGTCCTTCCACTTCTGGGTCGGAGGTATGTTTGCGTAACAGCTGCCCTCTGGGGTATACCTCTTCTGTAAGTAAGTAATAGACTTCAAGCTGCATAACCTTTTATCCTTGCTGAAATATTAATTATTTTCAACATTCCAAACTATGCACAAAACAGTCAAAGTACAAATGCTAATTGTTGAGGAAGGGAGGAGACCATAAGAGAAGACCTCAGAAGTCCCTATACAAAGCAAACTTACTGCAATTTTGTTCTGTCTCTTTCTTAACTATTTCCTCGGCCTATGCTTTTTCAGTATGCTTAGGTAAGAGCTTAGAGGCAGTTTCCTGTTGATGGCATCGAAGACAGGATATCAGTTGCTGAGATTTTCCCAAAGGAAGCTGCAAAGTCTTACTGTTTTGCCCTTTCAGTACTATCAGCATTTAGGAACAGCTGTACTTAAATGAAAGTCCTTTGCCTTATTTATCCCCACAGAAGTTTTCTTTTTGCCTTACAGAAGGTGAACACACCTGAGTCCTGAAAGGTACTTCTCACCTATGCTTACCAGCAGAGGTACCAACCATCTGATTATTACAGTAGCTGTATGTGCTGTTATATGATGTATGTAGTAAAAGCCATGTATGTGCTTTTAATAAGTAGCCTAAACACTGGTTTTAGTTGATTTGCTGTTAGAAATTCTGCTGTTGCAGAGTTGGATTAAAATTGTTTAACTTTGGAAGAAATACATAGTGAAGAGTTGCTGAAATTAAATTTTAGGCAGGGAGATATCAAGTGTAGAGTATGAGAAAAGGTGCAATATAGACCTGTTAGTCGTACATCATGTACAGCAGTGGCTATGTTGCTCAGTGGCATTTCCTGTCATTTGCTCTGAAGACCGTTGTGTATCTGTTAATCAGCATTCCTGGTTTTAAATGCAAAGACTCTCTGCTTTGATCTCCTAGCTCTCCTGCAGCCCTGCCTAACACAGCTGTTAGGCAGGCTTTTCACAGGCCAAATATTATTTGTCAAAAAATCCAGAGAAAATGTCTGCCCACAAATTTCTCATCTGCATATTCATCTGGGCATATTTCTGGCTCAGACTTGGCTTTTCTTTTTTTTTTTTTCCATTAAAATCTTCTGAGCAATGAGCTCATCGCAGCACTTTTCCTTTTTCCATTTCTCCTGGAGAAGACTCGTCTGTATAAATCACTGAAATGGCATCACTGATTGTTACAGTTCCAGCTACATTACAAGACCGTGCCAATGATTCATCTTTGGTTCTGCTCAAGGTCTCCAAATATGAAAGAAAGGAGAAACAGTTTGAATTATACAGAGAAAGTTTTCCTTTGAATTCTCAACACTACTTGAAGCCCACTGGCTAACTATTGTAGATGATCAATATTGTCTATCATGGTTTTTTTTATCCAGCTCTCCAATTAACTTTGTCTCCAAGTGGTGCACAGGAAAAATAAGACCAGAGCTTTGCTGGTACATTCAGACCCTGCAGGTATGTTTTACCAATATCCAAAAGAAAAAGGATATTTTTTTTGTTTTTCAAATTTGAACCCTCACAAGAAGAACAGCAAGGGATAAATGACTTATCCAGAAAATTGAATTAGAATTTTCTTCAGTAAATGTTTTCCAAATGCCTCTAAGCCTAACAGAGAGGAAGAGAGAGCTGGCGTTCATTCCATCAGATAATCCACAAAATGTTATGGTAAAATGCCCATACGATTGGAAGATAGTAAACTAAGAGAATGGGGCAACTGCATTGCCATGAAGGCAGCATACCAAGGATTGTGTAGTTTTCACAATCCTCACAGTCAAACAGTGAAAACAGTAGCTGTCAGAAGAAATTACTGACACAACTGTGTGGTGGGTCTGTCTGCTGAAATGACATTCGTGTTAGCTCTAGTAAATGCTAATACACTTCTAGTTTTATAAGCATTTGAAATAACCCTCTAATGTGCCACATGTTTGGAGGTAAGTCATCTCCAAAACAGAACACCTATGAGACAGATTTAAAGACCTAAAATTCTCATAAGAGCTATAACCAATGTCCTTTACTTATTCTCAAAAAGTTTTTTTAAAATATAAATGTATTCCCCTATACTCCTCCGCCTACTAACTGAAAAGAATCCAAATTTCCACTGCCAATAAATGAGGGGGGGGGGAACTGGATCTGAGGCAAACAAAAATGTTCTGGTGAAATAGGATTAGTTCTTAAATCTCAAAAAAGCTTGTGGAGTCATGGAAAACAGAAAAGAGAGGTTTAGCCTGCATAGAAACAGAATCACGAGTGCAATATCATTCAGACTTTCATTCATGTGACATTTGGTTGTTGTTGGAGACAAATCTTTGAGAAAAGAAGTACAGAAGTTTTTATAGATAAGGAGCTCAATTTCCTTAGCTTTTTGCAGGACGTGAAATACAATTACTGCAAGGGGGATGAAGTGGGAATATGGCAAATACTGTTCTAATTTGGCTGCATGTGTGTTTTCTTTAAACAGTGAGTTTGGTTTTTTTTTCTATTTAGGGGAATATGTTTTGATTTGTGAGACAGAACACCAGCTGCAGCATGTGTCACTTCTAGGGTTTTACAACTAGTTATAAGTGAATGACAAGGCATGGGGAAAATTGTTACGACCTGCCATAGTGAAGATGCAGTTTAAAAAGTCAGATCATTGAGACAGTGGCTAGAGAGAATGAGATTTTATTATTTATATATAGGAACTGCATAGTCCCTTGCTTCATTTTCTTGCGGACCTCTTTGAATAACTGTCCACATCCACAGCGCATGTTGAAGGTTAGAGTCTTCATGGTCATCAGTACCTGCAGGGTGCTTTGTGTTTATTATGCTCTGCACAAGAAAGCATGAAGGATATAGTATGCTTCCTGGGACTCATCTCCTCTCAACTGCTTCATTTGCCGAATGAGTGCTGTTTGCATTTGGACTGCAGGAATGTTTTGCATTAGCAGGTTGCTTGTTAGTTTGCTTAGTGCTTTAAAAGCTTTGGGCTTTCTTGGAATAAAGTTTACTCCTTCAGCTTATTAAAAGGAGGCATAAAAAATTAACATTCTGTTCCCTGAGGTAATGCTGCATCTCCAAATCCCTCAGCACCAGACAGTGATTGTTGGTCATGTTGGAACTGGACTAGAAAATGCATTCAAATATGGTAGAAGTCTGAGGGAGTTCAAGTGGCAAATCCCCCACAAAAAGGCTCCTTTAGAAAGAAAACTTTCCTGGTGCTGCCTACACTGCCTCTTTGCTGAGGCTTGTGGCAGTTCTTGAAGGCACTCATATACAGGGTCAAAATATGGGGTCAGTGTTACAAGTGTTGGAACAAGCATTTTGTTCCCTTAGCACTTCTTTGCACTTGACATTTGTCCAGCATAACCTGGTCATCTGCACTGCATGTGTAGGGTTTGTGTGCTGTGACTCATCCACCTCTTCACCACCATTCTGAAAAGATCCCTCTACATGAATTGATTGCAGTACTTCAAGTTCAAAGTATGTTCTGCAGTGCATACTCATCCTTCTTCAGTCTCTTGTCTCTGTAATTTATAGAGCGCTGAGCTATGGTGGGTGTATTTCACTCTTTTTATGATCCTTGTTCAAAGCATGAGCTATTACACAGCATTCTGGTGAAAACATGCCTCAGATTGGATTCTTAAAACACAGAAAAAATGTAGGACTAATGGAAAAAATGAAGTAAGGAGCATTTGAAACTCATTTAAAATTCCCACATCAACATCACCATTGAGAAAAGGGTGTTTATAAGTTGCTGTGTGTGTTTTTTGTAATTAAAATTTGGTTTCTTGGCATTAGTATTTAGGAAACCATTCTTCTCTGCAATGCTTCTTCAATCCAGGAAAAAAGTAAACCTCCCTAAATCACACTGTCCCATAAACCAAATTATGTATTATCCCTATAATGAAAACTGGTAATACTTACCAGCATTGAATGCTTCCTAGGTACTCTTCCATAAGAGTCTGTCATCTTTCTGGCAAGTGGGGAGATGAGTCATAATGATTCCTTTCCTTTGCCTAATAGGTTGTACTTGGCTTTTCAATCCGCTTCCAATTTGACAGGAGTCCACATTACAAAAAATACTCCCTGTGTGCCTTCTCCTGCATCCAGAATCAATTTTTGCTTGCACTACCAAGGTTTAAACATAGATAGTTTTTATCCACAATCATTAATGTGAAGTAAATAATATTCTGATGGGAATGTGATTTTTTTTTTCGTAGTGCATTGTACTGTGTTCTCCTAAACTATGTGATGCTCCTATGCACAGCTTCTTGTAGTTTTCTAGTTATTCTTAATAATCTCTGTTGCCTTGCCTTTGATGCTAAGGTAACAGCTGGCCTATAGTATGTAGAAGGTAATGTCTTCCAAAACACACTCTCAGCAGGTTTTCTATCAGAGGTAATGAAAGTTAATGGTCTTCTCTTCTGAAATCCAAGCTAGTTTCTGGGTGATTCTGAATGCAGTCCAGGGAGTGGACTTACCATTACCTGATAGCTTGTATTTCACTGATATGATTTTTGTCAAATCTACTTTTTAAGAGAGAGATTTTTGTTTCTCTTTCTCAATAGAAACAAATTACAAATACAAAATAGATTGAATGCAAAGTGGATTGAGGCATTGTGATTGAAGGGGGAAAATACATTTTCTCTGGTAAGTAATTTTTACAGAAAGTAAGTCAGCTTAAAGGAAATCAGCATTGCATTGTTAAATGAATGTTTTATTTAAATGAAGTAATGCCACCAGCTATAAATCACTTGGTGACTCTTCCTTGAACATTCTTCTCTTTGGGTAGACATGACTGACTCCTAAAGGCAGGAAACGTTTATGTGCATTGATCCCATAGTACTGACCTCAGGCTAAGTGCCATCAACTTTCCATTTAATAACATTTATTTAGATGGATTTCACATGATTGATGTGAAATTTTTCATACCTTACAAATATTGAAGCTGTTCCTACTCTTCATATGAAGAACAAATGGGACTGTAATCTTTTTCTATAAGAGTGACAGCCAGAAGCTCCAGTCAAAATGCCAGGGTTTTTTTTTTTTTTCCCTTTTTTTTTTGTAGTGGAGAAGTAGCCTCATATTTCAAGCATGAGTTGCCCAATCTTGCCAACTCTGGGGAACAGCTCTGGAGTCCTCCAGCCCAGCCTATGGGGTGGTGTGCAGGGCAGTGGCACCAATATTTTCAGCTCCTCTTGGGCTGTGCACGTATGCTGAAGAAGGCACTCCAGGACATGTCTGTCCCCTTCCCTGGTCTTTTCCCTTCCCTCTCTGCCTCCCCAGCCTGCACCAGTGGCCACAAGTGGATGCTGAACTTCACAGAGACACAGGTGGAGGTGTTTGGCTGTGCAAGAGTTCAGGCCTGAACAGTTGATTCCTTGCTGCTGTGGAGGGAAGGCATGAGTCAAAATATGTTTAATATGTCCCTCAGACTGACAGCAGGACCATGCTGTGTGCTCAACTGACCCTATTATTTGAAAACAGGCAAAGCTAAAAAAAAGGAATACTAATTAAGACATTGTAAAGTAACAGTTGTTCTACTCTGCAAATGAAAAATGAAGCATGGCCAGCAACATGAGCAGAGGGCAAGAAAGCCACAGGCAGAGATGGAACAATGAAGTTGCATGTACATCTCTGAAATTGCTGCCACAAAGGCCTTGAACCAGGGGATGCTCTCTGGTATGTCCTTTCAGAGGGGAAACAGGATATGGTTAGAGAGCAACAAATATTTTCAGCCCCATGCAGGCATCAGCCAGGGCTCTGAGAGCCTGGAGGAGCCAGACACTAAAGCAGAGAGCATCCATGTCTGTTCAAGATTTGCCTATAGCTTCCCAGTTTTAGTAATTTTATCTTAGTGAGGAGAAACTAACCTGGTGAGCTGTTGAGACCTATCAGATGAGTAATTGGTCAAAACATAGAAAAAATAACTTATTAAAAAACAACATAACACTGAGATAGCATTTGTCAGGACATGTATTTAATAGCTTGGAGTTCGCTTTACTAATATATGAAGAATCAGTTATTACCAATTGCTTGTAGCTGACTTCTGAGGCAAGGAAGTGTCATGAAAACAGAACAGTACAAATGGTGAAAGAGGTTTGGTGGGTGTTTGTTTTGTTGATTTGTGTCCCCCCCCAATGATCCGGAACAGGAAATGAGGCTGGTTTTTTTTGCTCATTATTGATTTAAATCAATCACAGCTGACTTGAATTGGGTCAGAATTTCACCGAGGCTGCTTTTCCTTCTCCTATTTATTCTCTTGTTTCTCCAGTTTTCAGTGGTTCTTGGCAAGTGCTGGTATTAAAAAGGTGCTGATACCTGGCAAGGATCTAACTTGCTCTGTTCTAAACCTCAGCATTAGAGCTGCAGGAACCTGTGTGCTAGGCTTACTGGAGTATCATTTACAATGGAAGGAAAGCAGACTTTGTAGGCAATGGTGGGTATTTAAAAGAATTTGCAAAACTTTGAGCAATTTGAACATTCTTATTCAAGGCTGTGAAGAGGATGAAAGAAGGATGTGCAGAAGATGCCATCTTCCATTTCCTTAGGCAACGGAAAGATCAACAGTGAGGAGGTAGGCCCCGTTAAAGTGTTTCAAATCTTGAGACTTACCTTTTTTGGTTTCATTTTGGTCTAGTGCCTGCTGTTCATTTCTAGCTCTCTGCTTACAGAATGTTTTATGGGACTTTCATTGTCTTTCTCTGGGAGTTCATGTTGTGATTTCAAACTGCTCGCACAGTATACTCAGGATGTTTCCTGTTAGTGGATTTCAGCTAAGGAGATCTCAGCTCAGGGGTCTCAGCTCCCCGCTGGCATCCTATGCCCAGGAAAGCCATCACATGGGCAATGCTCACCTGGTACCAGTGGTCCTCCTGGTTGGATTATAGAATGCTAGTGGCCAACACTAATACTTGAGAATTATTGTGTAAAATAAGGTTTTGGCTCCCTGAGATGAGGAGGTAAGCTGTAATTTTTTTTTCCCTCAAGTGCTTAATTTTCTCTTTTGCTCTAGATTGATGATTTCAGTTGGTTTGAGGCAAAGGTATTTCTACTGGATATACATAATGCAGAAGCTTCAGCTTGTTTTTTTAAAAAAAGTAAAT
Organism: Phalacrocorax carbo; assembly: GCF_963921805.1. Taxonomy (NCBI): domain Eukaryota; kingdom Metazoa; phylum Chordata; class Aves; order Suliformes; family Phalacrocoracidae; genus Phalacrocorax; species Phalacrocorax carbo. The sequence continues at coordinate 21,696,975 of NC_087518.1, forward strand.
ATTTTTTATTTTGTACGGTTATGGATATCTTTAAAACCTCTAACCTAGGACCCTTGCAGGTATTCTCTGGCACTTTTATTTATGTAAAAATTATTATTTCAGTGGATACTGTACATGACAAAAGGGTTATGTTATTTTGCAGTGTCTTTCAGTGCATTGTTGTAAACCAGTTTAACCAACTGTTTGCTTGACATGCCTAAAAGAGCACATTATATTTCACTTTTGGTGTGAATGGGTATAATTTCATTCAAGTTACTAGCATGTCATTCATCTTAACATTAGACCACACTTCGCAATAACTTAAAATTCCCTGTTGGTGTCATTTTTGGAAAGCAGCATTAATACTTCAGGCCTCTTGCTTGTAATGGGCAGGAACACAGAAATACAAATAAAAGCATTTTTCTCTCTTACCTACTTCTCCCTCCTTTTACATACTCCCCACCCCGCACATAGGACATAGAATATCAGCGGATGCTTGCTCTATGTGCAAGCTGCCATACAGTCCTTTGAGAAAAGCTGATCTCACTGTGGGGGAATATTACTGTGTTATAAAAGGCTGGTTTTGAATTACTTTTATACTGAAAGTGGTCTTAATGTATTATTTTACAACCTCAGTTTACTGTACAGCACCCTTAAACTTTGTCAAAAGCACAGTTAATTTTCCAACTAAACATCTGTGGGCTAGTTACAACAGCCTTTTCTGGGACATACTGATATTTCTACCTGCAAAAGCTGATGGTTCTAAAATGTCTTAGTGAGTCTTGAAATCTGTTTGATGGAACTGTGACTAGTCACCTGGATGGGCAAAGCGTCCCTTTAGAGGGGTTACATCATCTCCTGCTTTTTGTTTTGCTGGCTATAGACTTTAAATGAACTTTTCTGTTCACTGTGGTGGAATTTAGTGTGCGTGTGAAACCTGATAGTAATAGCTTTATGGTAATTGCAATGGCTGAAGGTCAAAGAGAAGCAAGATTGGTTGGGAGAGGGAATAAATTTTATCAAAGCAGTTGATATCACTGTAACTTGTAAATTTGAGTGTTGTGTGTGAGTGGAAAGGCAGAACTAAATAGAGCATACGGTTGGCCCTTAAAAAAAAAGGCAGAGCAAAATTTAACTCCCAGAGTAGTGTAGTCTGTGAAATACTTGCTTAGAATATTTTTTTCTTATAGGAGTGGGGTAGAGTAAGAAAGAAGATTAAAAGTTCATTTGCATAGCTTTGAAATGTTTTTTAAATGCTTCTTGTTCTTTTTAACTTTTAGCTATAATCTTTTTAAGTTTCTATTTTGGACAAAAAATTCTAGTTATGTTGCAGGTTTGCTTCTCTTGGAATTCAAGACAAAAAAATTAGAAAGTGGCACCTAAATGTTAAAGTGGCTGTTAAATAGTGTCTTTTGTATTAGCTTTCTGTTCTTTGGTACTAGACTTAGACACGTGACTAGTCAGAATTTTTTCGATGAAGTTTGTACATTTAGCTTGCTAGTAATGAAGTGCCAATTTTGTAGACTTATGTTTAATTAGAGACTCTTTTTCCACAGCATTCTTCCCAATAATGGAAATTCTAATGCTAATGCTGCTGTGTATCAAGACACTGAATTTGCTACTTGTTCAGTATATTTTTATGGTGTCCATAGAAGATATAGGGTGAGAAGGAGAGAGTGAACAAGCACGCTTACACGTACAGTAAGCACCCCCTAGGATCTAAACAGTTTTTAGCTCTTTCTGTGAATAATGTGATATTACTGTTATATTTGCACTTTAACACTTTTATCAACCATCACTGCCTGTCTCTCAGTGGACACAAACCAAAATGGATTTGAAGAATTAAAATATTTGTCTTGATCTCTAGCCCTTCAGCATGACTGGTTGTTTATATAGTAACCAAAAGAGCTGTAAATAGAGTTCATTGCCAATGTGGGAGGTTGGTTTCCATGCAGTTGTTAGTACAAAACATTCATTGGTGGTAGTTATGACCGGAGAGTGAGATAACAGCAGAACAAGTTGATATTATGGCATAAGTTAAAGAAACTTCTTACTCTCATGTGCACAGAACTATGCCACCAAACTTGTTTTCATATTTGAGATTGACAGATATGCTGGATATTTGGCTTTTAACTAGAGACACTGTGTGTTCAGCTGTCACTCGTCCTCATGCTTAGGAATTGGTGTTGTTGCTTGTAATGCTGCTGCTTGCTCTCTGGTGGGAGTCTTGGGCTAGCTCTGCTCTCTCACTGTTAGCCTCTCCTGCCTGAGCTAGCACCCAAAAATATATGGATGCATGTCTAGGCAAATAAAAGTTTATTCTGCTCATGCTGAAGCAGGATGGAAAGCAGTGCGGCACTAAGAGTGAATTGATATTACTAGGTCTGCACTGAACTGTGCAGGTTTAATTTGTGCTATAGCACAGGCAATATAAACACTCATTTGATTATGAACTGTTATTTAGAGATGCTCAAAGTTGTTTGAAAAATCCTTTCTCTGCAATGAAAAAAAACCCCTAAGTGGGAGACTGGTGCCACCCAACCAAGTGCTTACATGGGCTCAGTCACTTAACAATGTCTGGTTTGTTTCCATCTTCTGTGTTTGCTCAGAGACTGAAGACATCTTCTTTCTTCAGTGGGAAACTAATAAATAAAACTGGTGCTTGCTTTTTTTTTGGCCTTTTTTCTTTTTTTGGGGGGTTTCAAGGAATTGGATGCCTTATCCAAACAGTGGTTCAAAATCCCTGTTAGTGATATCCCAGACTTGGCATTTTTTTGTCATTGACAAGTGGTGGTTAGCAATAAGAGTATGTGTGCACCATGCTGTCACACTATGCATGCTTGTGTAGTGCATGGTTTTCATCCCTTAAACCTAGGAATAGAAAATACAGGCTTCAGGTGCTTGACAGGTTTGTCCCTGAGCTTAGTGGGCAGATTTTTTCTGAGTTAAGCTCTTTTCTTCAGCCAGGTATCATCTTTTTATATACACATATATATGTGTGTGCATATGTGTGAGTTCTAATATATATAACTCGCTCCCCCTTCTCCGCTTAACAGCATTTCACAAGTGTGTGCTGTAGAAGGCCCTTAGGTTGTGATAGAGTACTCACAAGGGGGAGGGGGCAAACGTTCCCTCATCCTTTGCCTTATCGTCAGTTTTGAATTATCTTCTATTGAAGATTATCCTCAAGCTTCAAATATTGAGTTGGTATCTATTTAAAACAGAAGGAATATGGGTTTTGAGCTATTACTGTTAAAAAGGCTTTTAAAGATCCAGGATAAAAGACTGGATGTTAAACCTCCCCCTTTGCAGAGAATTCATTCAGTAGCCGATAATGTGATCTGCTCAGGATAAATGAAGATAAGATGTCTGGGCTCTGACAGCAGCCTCCAGTACTGTTGACTGTAGAGACGTGGGGTTTTGTTTGATTGTTGTCTTAAATGCTGCCTGGGATCACAGCGCTTATTGGATGCGGCTCCTCTCAGGTTTGCAACAGACACAGCCTTACTGCTCACATCTGGATGGCTGTGTTTGACTTGACAGCATTTGATTTATCACAGGTTGGAAGGGACCTCAGGGATCATCTAGTCCAACCTTTCTAGGAAGAGCACAGTCTAGACAAGATGGCCCAACACCCTGTCTAGACGACTCTTGAAGGTGTCCAATGTGGCCGAGTCAACTACTTCCCTGGGGAGATTATTCCAATGGTTCACTGTTCTCAGTGTGAAAAATTTCCCTCTGGTGTCCAATCGGAATCTCCCCAAGAGCAACTTGTGTCCATCCCCCCTTGTCCTCTCCATGTGACTCCATGTAAAGAGGGAGTCTCCATCTTCTTTGTAACTACCCCTTAAGTACTGGTACGTGGTGGTGAGATCCCCTCTGAACCTCCTTTTCTCAAGGCTGAACAAACCCAGTTCTCTCAGCCTATCCTTGTATGGCAGGCTTCCCAGTCCTTTGATCATCTTGGTGGCCCTTCTCTGGACCCCTTCCAGCCTGTCCACATCCTTTTTGTATAGAGGGGACCAGAACTGTACACAGTACTCCAGGTGTGGCCTGACAAGTGCTGAGTAGAGTGGGATAATGACTCCTTTCTCTCTGCTGGCGATGCCCTTTTTGATGCAACCCAGCATCCTGTTGGCCTTCTTGGCTGCAGCAGCACGCTGTTTGCTCATGTTGAGCTTTGTGTCCACCAAGACCCCCAGGTCGCTTTCCACAGAGCTGCTCTCCAGCCAGGTGGATCCCAGTCTGTGCTGCACTGAATGATGTTTTCCCAGGTTCATGACCTCACACTTTTCCTTGTTGAACTTCATAAGGTTCTTTGCCGGCCCACTCCTCCAGCCTATCCAGGTCTTCCTGCAGAGCAGCTCTCCCTTCTGGAGTGTCTACTTCCCCACTCAACCTGGTGTCATCAGCAAACTTCACCAGGCTACACTTGATGCTGTCATCCAGATCACTTATAAAGATGTTGAATAACATTGGGCCCATGTCCAGTGTTGTTGGTCCTGAAATGCCGCTAGGTTTGGTGGAGTCTGAGAGGGAACGGGGTGCTTGATCCCAGCAGCTAGCTCCAAGTGGCAGCAGTTGGTCTTGGTGAGGGGGGCCTCCCCATTGCCTCTTGTTTGTGCATTAGGACCCTCGTGATGGTTTGTGGCCGGAGCCCACACCCCCGTCTGACGGCATCAGGGCTGCTCCTTGTGAGTGACGCTGGGCTGAGACCGGGCACAACTCGTCCGGGATGCCGTGTGCCAGTATCGCAATAAACTATTTTGTGTCCGCAGGACGCTCCCGGGGCGCGGGATGTGGGCGGGGGTGTCTCGTCCCGCCGCGGCCGCCAGACGGCGCCGGCGGCACGGGAGGACGGCGGGGCCCAGTGCTGCCCGGCCCCGGCCTCCCGCCGCCCCCCGGCCCAGTCCCGCGCTGGGGACCGCGGCGTGGCGGACTCTCTCCAGGAATACGCTTGCGGGTTCTTTCTCACAGCCGCACGTCGGCTCTAATGACTTCCGTTTCAAACCTTCTGCTGGTCGGGATCCCTCCTCAGCACAAGCCCCATCCTGAGCGAGACGGCGGAGAGGGGTTTGCTGCTCGTCTGTCGGTGCGAGGGGGAAGTTCGGGTGGCTGGAGGAAGGAGAGCTTTTAAAGGAAGCTGCCCTCCTGCCCTCTCGATAAATCTTTGGCACAATCTTAATAGCGTTTTGTGTTGGTAATCTCCAAGTTCCCAGATACCCTATTTTCGTGGCGTGTAATAAAGCACTTAGTGCTGAGCAAAGAGCTTCTTATTCTGTTTTTAGAATGCAAAACCTGGAATGCTGTACCCATTCGAAACCAAAGTTTGCACTGCTCCGTGTTGCCATTTATTTAACACCATATGGAAGGAAAAAGTTTGACCTTTGTGATTGTTATATGGTCTCCTTGAAGTCATTCAAGTAACTGAGTAAACACACAAGGTTTCTTTTCTGTAATGTCTTGTTTTCTAGCATGAGACTGCAAGTGAAAGCAGCTGATTATATTAAATCCAATTACAACTTAATAGCTTTATAGAATCTTCTTTGCATTTCTTAAAATATTACATATTCAGGACACATACTGTGAAGAGATGATGGCAGTGTACCACCTGTACCCTTGGTGGTATTATTCCTGTCATCAAACTTAAAGCCCCTATTTTAAATATTTTTTGTATCTGAATGTTATTGACAAGAATACATGACTATATTGTTAATTCTTAACTAAAATGGGGGAAAAATAACAATGTTTTAATTTTGAAAATCTAAAATAAATATTTGTCAGAAAACTGTAGTGTTGAAACTAAACATCCTGCTGAGATAAAACAGTGAAAGTGTTTCTTATGGTGAAGGAGATTAGGGTCTGTTAGCACTCAGCTTGGTTTTTTCTGTAACCACTGCTGCTGTCCCATCTGGAAACATCAGCCTTTCTGCTACACATAATTTTTGCCATCCAATGCTGGTGACCTGGTTTTATGTTGATGAGCGTAAACATTTTTTATTATCTTGGTACCTTCCTGTTACATCTACCATTTTGATTCCTGTTAATGGGTTTACTTCGTGTAAACATACAGGTGGGTGGCCAGAGAGAGGTGGAATTTAAAAAAAAAAATCTTTTTTTTAAAGGTTGTACGCAGAGCTAAAGAAACAGCGTTTAGCTTCTGAACGGATATTGAGGCCCAAGATTTGAAAAGTTCATCTGAATTTTTTGCAAGCTCTGTTCAGTGCACTTTTAGAGGAGGTTATTCAGAATCTCTCTGGCTTTGAGAAGCATCTGTAACAGGGCATCTGAAGCACATATGCATATCCTGGCCTGGTTCAGAATTAGAATATGACTATTCTTTCCAGTTTAGCTGCATCTGCTTGGCACACTTAAATTTCTCCCTCATTATGTGACAATTAATAGTTTTGTTGATATTTATATACATCTGTTAATATTTTCCTCAGTATTGTCAACCCCATATGCATAGTGTTGAAACTTCATACCATTTACCATTTTTAATGTAGCATAAAAATAGCTGTTTAAGTTTAGGCATACTCTTTTGCTTGCATCAGTTACAGCTTCTGGTTTCACTGGAGGCTCTATCAGTAAAAACAAGGTGGGAATCTGCCCCCAACAATGTGAGTTACATAACAGGTAGAAATCCTCTTTGGCTCTAAAATATTTCTTCAGTATTTAAGAAAATTGAAAAGCTTGGAGGTGGAGAAAGAAAAAGAAGGAAAAAAATCTAATATAAGATTTGAGTGGGAAACTGAAGCAGGTAAAATCTGGGAAAGTAACTCTGGTGATGGTGGAAACAGTCTATTTAAGGTTTTCTCCATAACTTCATCATTAATTCCCAAAGTTTTCTGGCTGAGGAGAGAAAACAAGTGTATAGGTTCTGAGCTTTCTGCTGGACAGCTGTCATGTATTCTCAGACTTCAGGTGCAGTAAAAAATGCCTTTGATTTCCACCGTAAAGCTTTTGCCACATCATGTGAAGATCTACTGGCATTTTTTTCCAGGGAAGCATGACTGAAAGCTCCTTGCCCTCCATGTATCCATCCACCTGCCTGACCTCAAGACTGTCAGAGGCACATAGTGATGTTTAAATACCTGAAGAGTGCCTTCTCCCATGCCAATTAATGCTTCCAAAAAAGAGCAGTGTATGCTATAAAATAGACATCTTTGAAGCTGGGGTTATGAAGTGAAAGTCTTTCAGCCTATGATTGAAGTCACATTGCTCTCTGCTTTCTGTGACTGGGCCAAGGCTTTCCTGATGGATGTTTTGGGAAGTAACTCCTAAGTTTGCTTTCTCTCAGGACAGGAGACTTTGTACATAGGTTTCTCTTCTCTGTGAAGGTACCTACATTTCTCTGTGTGGTGTAGATGGCTGAAGAATATTGGCTTCAGCATTTGCAGAGCAGACATTGCAAGTTTTAGGTTTTTTTTGTTTGTTTGTTCTTTTTTTTTTCCTTAGATGAGAGGCTCGTGCTATTTTTCTCCAGTTTTAAAGCCTTGACAGTTTTATGGACTCTTTAAATCTATAGCGTAGGGCGAGGAAAAGCCTCTAGTGGTTTTATTATTATTTTTCCTTAATAGCTGCATTTACTCTGGTGAGAATTACAGTGGAAAGCGTGGGTAATATATGTACCACCTGTTAGCTTTGTAAATGATTGCTTTCAAATATTTGGCGAGGAAAGTAGGGATGAAATCAACTGGATGATATTCCTTTGTTTGAAATAATATGTGAAAAAATAAATGAACTTGTCACAAGCAAAGTTTGGTGAGAACTCATCTGCATGCAGAATAATTCCTGTAAGCATGACGTCTTCATTTAAAGATGTTTCTGACACTGCACAGAGAATTTGTCATGCAAATGAGATCCTCATTAGGAAGTAATATTTTTAGAATACTTTTAAGCAAAAGGAAGCATGTTCTTCTAAAGGCTTTCTATACACACACAGAGCAACTTTATAAAAAGGAAGATAAGGCTTGCCGTGGTTGTATTAATGTGAGACAAATGTTTTCCCAGATCATCTCATCAGGATGTTAGCAATTTGGAGTTGCTACGTGGTCCACCTTTCACAATGTTCTGCTTTAAAGGCCTAGGTGTTAACATCTAAAATTTAACCTACCTATGCAAGATAACAAGGGACTGCTGCTTTGCTGTAGTGCACTACTGGATAGCCTTCCTCATCATTTTGTCAAAGAAGAAATGTGGCTGTTTTGCCTGCTTTTGAGTTAGGGTGAAATACAGGAACTCGGTAAAAGTGTGACATTTATATAGGTGAGACAACAGCAGTGTTTCTTGGAGGGAGAAGTGACAACACTGTTGCTGTGTAATATTTAAGCCTCTGGTCTTAAAAGCACGTTATGAAGTTATGCATCTGCGCAGCTGAAATGGGTGTGTCTTGGTAGGTAAGACTGGGAATGTACGCTGCTGAACAAGCCTGGCTGGAAAAAATGCCTGCTTCTGGGCTGTGGTGAATAAGGGCAGTTTTTCTCAGCCCTGAATTTGCGGTCTTGCAGAGCAAAGTAACGGCTTGGTACAAGGCAACTCCAGCCTCCTACCCCTCTGCTGTATTTACATGGGAGGGTCTGAAGCTCCCAACCCCCTTGTTTTGGCTCTCTGAAGAGGGACTATTGGGCTGGTGGGAATCAGCCACAGATTCGTCACTGGGTTTGTGCTTGCCTAAAAGGTTAGCTAGGTTGAGTAGGGCTTTGCATTCATCTTAATTGTGTTTGTTTGTCTTATTTTGTAATGTAGGTACTTTTGTAGGTAAATTCTAGTCAATTCCTGAAGTCAAAGTATTCTGCCTGTCAGCAGTAGGACCTTTGACTTTGACGATAAAAAATATTCTGTCTCTATGCAGTCCCCTGTGGTGCAAGAGGCAGAAGAGTGGGAGGCAATAAGAGGTTGCTCAGTGAACTATCCTACTCGGTTGCAAGAACCATAGAACTCCCTTGCTCTGTACAGTGCTCAGGCAGCGCTAAGGACAGAAATGATTAAGTAGATAGGTGGTGATAGAAATTAGGAATTCAGGTCACTGGATAGTAGAAGTGATGAAGAGCAAATAAATTAGTATTCACATCACTACATTTGCTACATTGGATCCCTTGCTTGTAAGACCAAATAAATATTGTTGAGGAGAAGCTGTTTATGTGAACTTCTAAAGCTGTGAAGAGGAGCAACTGATTAACATCAATGTTTAGGGCTGGCATCAGTCTGGTGTGAAACTGGTACAGTTTAATGAACTGAGATGGTCTCTGGTATCTGTCAGCCTGGCTACTGAAGCAATGAAGTGTGTGAGCCCTTCTGCTTTGTGTGCTTAGAAAATGTATAATTGATTAATGTGGACACATCTCCTGAAGTGATCAGAACTTTTGTCACTTTAGGTGGATTTGAGTTCTATTGTTCAGAATTTTGGGGAGCTACCTGAAAGGCTTTTGGGGCAAAACTTGGAAAGTAGTGTTCCTGGCCAGAGTGCCAGGTGGACACATATTGTACCAATTCCACTATTCATCAGTATCCATGTTGAGATGCAGTACATTTATTTGCTTTTAATATAGATTCTGAAATTATTGAAGATTCATACATTGTTGGTTCACTGTAGTAATCTCAAAAGCCAACTGTGAAACTTCTAGCTTATATAATAGTTTCTTAATACTTTTATATTAAGTTTTGTAAGGTTTTAGGCTTGTTATAAAGTGTATTAAAGATTAATTTCGGTTTTGAGTGCATGCTTTTCCTAAGCAAAGCAACACTTCTTACAGCTACTAAGATGGCAAGGAAACAAATGCAGTTACTGTTCAAGAGTGTGCTGTTCACTTTGAAATATGCTGTGGAATCTGTGGTCGTTTTGTAAGTTGTGTTCCCCCTGCTAATCAGAGGAGGACTGCTAATGGTAAAGGCTGAATAATGCACTTTGGACCCCTGCATGAAGGAAGGGAAACATCAAGTAGACCGGAGATTCTGGTGACCCAGAGAAACAGGCAATAGAAATGGGCAGAGAATTGCATGAAACAGGCTTTTTGCTGTATGCAGAATAGTTTTCACCTGGTGTGTTTGTTTTGTGCAGGGGAATGGAACTTATCTATGTGCTTAAAATAACCACATTTTTTTCAAGGAAATACCGGGTTCTATAATTAAATCCCTACCTCAACAAGAAAAAGAAAAAACCCCAAAACACCAACCAAACCCAACAAAAGCAAACAAACAAAAAAACCCAAACCCCAAGCAAAAAACCCCCCACCCCTCCCACCCACCCAATAACAACAAACCAACCCATCTCCCCTGAAAAACCCCAATGGCATGACCCCTGAATTTTACTAACTCCAGGCAAAATCAAGTAAAAGTGATTGTAGTTGGCAGCAAATAGAAATGGGAATTTTATCATCATGCTAACTCTTCCCAGTGGAGCAAAGCACTGGATAAAATTTCTTATAGGTCCAATTTAGCACTGTAGAATTAAGTATACCTGTATCTGTATTGGAGAATCTACAGGTAAGTAGCATATACATGAACTGAGTAGCAATGCACATTCAGTCAAACGAAGGCATTAACACAAAGCTGTATTCTTGATGAAGGTAGGTAGGAAAATGGGAGATGGGAACAGAAATGGGATGTAAAGGGTAGTAGAAATATTAATAGTAAAGGAGATATACAGGCAGATATTTGTGTATGCCTGTGAGGAAGAATACATCTCAATGTAGTGCTATAAAACTGTGCCACTTGAGCGCTACTGTAGATTCTCATAATGGTTAATGAACGTATTTTACTAAAGTTAGTGACTTTTGCAGTGGCCAAGCTTGTGTCTTTGAGAATGGGATGGAAGAGATACAGAACAGTTGGGACTGTAGGTGCTGCATTTCAGGCTGCATTCCAGCTGGCAGGCACCTGACACCAACGTTTTACTTACCTGTAGTGTTGACAAAGATAATTGCAGCATTTTTGGGGGGAGAGAGAAAAAAAAAAACCAACCCCACAAAAAACCCCCCAGCTCTATAGCTCTATGGCATTCTGCACAAAGGGGATTCCTTCCTGAGGCACCTCAGTGCAGGTGGGCCCCTCTTTTGCATGACACAGAGTGTGTCTTTTATAGCTTGTTGTCGTCAACTAGGGTCTATTCAGTTCCTGCAGGGAGCAGCAGGAATGGAGTGGATTATTGAATGTGCCACAGAAAATATAAGAATTCTGCTTTACAGAATTACGAAGGTATCCTTATTCCTCTTGCTTGTGGTCTAGGACATGAAGGTCTGCCAGAGCACATGCTGATCTCACCACTGTTACTGTAAATATCTTATGTTCAAGTGTCTGGTCACAATCTGCCAGGTTCTGCAAGGGCAGAAAGCTGCCTCCAGAAATGGTAAGCCTGTAGCTTGGATGACTTGGAGAATATGCCACTATGTGGATTTACAGTTAAGAATCAGTTTCTGTGATTGAATTTTCCTGAAAGGATAAAACCAAAAGTATACCTGTATCAAAGGCAAATGAAGAATGAATACGATTCCTCAGTGCTATTTCTGTTAGGGTAATCAAATGTTCTGAGCCATAGATGACTCAAGTTTGGTAGCATTTCTGTAAAGATTGTCTGAAGTCAGGAACTGTGGCTGTCCTCGTGGAACTGTATTAATAACAAAAATTTTATCATTCCAGTTGTGATACCACAGGGGACAGAACTGCCTCACTTATACAAGCGTAGCAGCAGGATTGAATGATAGGCATGTAAGAATACAAACTGATTTGAGATACAATAATTTCTTCAAGGTCAGTGACTTATCTTGGGGTTCAGGCTTAGTTCCGTACTGCTTTGTGATGTTGTACTTTGTTGATGAACTACTTAGAATAAACATCTTTTTAAACTGTGAAGCAGAAGTGACAGATTAATTTTGTTATGCAAGCACCTAACAGAGTAAGTACGCAAGAAAGGCATCCTCTTGCCATCAGCTTTTTTGGGGTGGGTAAGAAGTGCTGCTGGATACAACTAATTCAATAGTGTGTGCAGCAGGTTTCTATATATGGGATATTTTAAAAAAAGGTTAGTGATTGCTTTTATTAATTTAATTTTTTAAATTTTTTTTCCAAATTTAATTATTCAGTAATAATAATGCTACAATTAGCCATGATCACAAACTCTAGTCTGTAAACACTACAGATGAATGTACTCACAGTCAAAGTTAGGTTACCCTAAAAGTTTGTCCTGGGTACATCAGCATTTACAATTGCCTTTGTACTTGCTGCTTAATGAGTGACAGAAAGGATAAACTGTTTTGAACAAGGACACTCAGGTGTATTTGATGAGAATTTAAACTTTCCCATAGCTATTCATTCTTTGAATTCTGTTACCAAAACTAATCTGGGAAGTTTTTTTTTTTTAATATCAGGACATATTTCCCATGACCCTGACTATAAATAAAACAAGATTATTATTTCTGCAGGCTGATTCTTTTAATACTCCAAGTAGTTTTCATGGATTCTTTCTTAAAATTAAATGAGAAAAAAAAAGATTCAACCAGTTTTATTTCTGTTTTCACTCATTTGTCCTCTTTCTCTTAACTAGATCTTAGCCCTCAACTGAGGCTGTGCTGACAGAGCATGACACTTTTGTTTTGATTGTTTGCTCTTTGGAAAAAATGATGGTAAATAAGAGGAAAGTGAAGAACTTGCAAAGTCATAAACAAATATTTATGCCACTGTTTTGCATTCAAAATCCAAGGCTGGCTCCATGCCAGAGAACTTGAGAACACAAGTTCTCAATCCCTATTTTTCAGAAAGCAAAAAAGCTGAACTGTGGCCCATGTGTTCATGGTTGGACACTCTTGAGCTGGCCACAGTTAAATTTTGGACAAGGTTTAAATGCAGGTAAAATACAGTCTTAGGGAGATATGCTTTGCCATTTATCTTTGATGTGAAAAGGTTATATTCTCATTTCCAGAAAGATAATGTAAAAAGAATGAACTTCCTGGACTTGCTCAGAGGTGATTTGTACTTAAGATCTGTTAGTCTGTAGGTATAAACCTACAAGATAGATCTGTATGAGATGTCTTTCTGTCCCTGCTGAATTTGGGAGAATGAAAAAGATCTTGTGCTCTGAATGTACTAATTATTTAATGGGAAAATGTAACACAGTGTGATTAGAATATTGCATAGACTTGTAAGTAATACAAGTTCTTTGAAGAAAAAATAAAATTGGAGAATACTAACAGCAGCAATATTATTTATGGTTGCTCTGATCCCCTTGAGCAGAGGACTTAAGTATATTTTTTTGTTGGTCCTCAAAGGTAAATATGGCAGTCAAGTGGGAAATTTGACAATTTGCAAAATCTAGTGACCTCGCTTGAAAGCTTTGAACTGAAGATATTAAAGGCAAAAGTTTAAGTAAGTAAAGTCTAAGTAAGAATTGAAGTAAGATTCATTGTTATGGATCAAGATAAACAAGATCTGAAGCATGGAAGAGTATGTAAGTGGCATATGTTCCAAAACAGTACAGAGTTATTTAAAGCAGTTTGAGAATGGGGTTCATGTATGTAAACTGTTGTTATTTCTGTAAGCAGCACAAAACATAGCTGTAACATGAGGTAAATAAATGTGCGTGCTCCATTTGTGGATGCTACAGCTGGGAGTGAGTACAGGATAGAGTCCTGGAGTGTTGTTTGCCCTTAGCAGCTCATTCCCTAGGGCAAAGATGCTCGTACTGGACCTTTGCTGCTCTGTCAGCAGAAGCTGAGACCTGAGTCTTGGTGTGAACTGGGATGTAGGATTGGAAGAAACTACTTTTGCATGCAAGGCCAACCCCCTTGGTTGAAGGTAACCATATACCAGATTTCTGGCTGTAGAAACATGTACAGAATGTCAGTTCCACACCTTGTAGGGTACAAACACTTTTTGACACCTGGTCTCAAACTCGAGGTCTATAGCAGATAACAAAAAAGCTCGAGCTGCAGTGGTTCACTTGAAGAAAGGGGGAAGGACTGAGGGCTTTGTTCCTGTCCTTGGTGCCTTCCAAGCTAGATGTGTAATGACAATTCCACTCCATTAGCAATGGAGATTGTGCACGCTGCCCTGGTTCGATGGGTTGGCCCCAGCTAGGAGTAAAGCACTTGCATAGTTTATCCCTCACTCCTTCCCCACAGTGGGGCAGGGGAGATAATAGGAAGAACAGGAGTCAGAAATCTTGTGGATCAAAATAAGACAGGGAGATTACTTGCCAATTACTATGTGGACAAAATGGGCTGAACTCAGGGAATCTAACTTAATTTTAAATGTTTGATTACTGATTGGGAAACAAAGATGACAAGCATTGAAATACTCAGTGAAAACACCTTTCCTCCCTTTTGCCAGGCTCAGCTTCACCTCAGACACCTCTCCCCTCACTGTTGCTGCAGGTCTCCCTTCCTCCTTCCCCACCTCGGGTGAGGTGAGGGGTGGCACGGGAGGTTGGGGTCAGGGTGTGGCAGTTTCTGCTGCTCCTGGTTCCTCATGAATTGCCAAAATCTGGCAATTTACACCTAATACACCTGGAAAAATAAAAGTTCCTGACTCCAGACTTGTTTCTGGGTTGTCCCTCAGCCTGTGAGCGGGACTGCTGAGTGTGGATGATGTGCTGAGTGCTAAGCCAGGGCTCTCGGTTCGTAGGGCATTGTTGGACTGTCCTCTGGCAAGTAAGCAAATGGCTTCTTTGATTGTGGCTTCTGGTGATACTTTTTGCTTGGCACCAATGACATAATTCATTCAGCCTGAAGGCTAAGCGTTATGTTCTAGCAAGGTCAGTAAGTTGCAGTTATTACTTGACGAAGGCACTCTATTTGCATTGTATCGCACTGCTGGAGAAATTAATTTCAAAACTGCTGGCAGTTCCCTTTGCAAATACATCTTTGCAGAGGTTGGGTATATGGAAGGAATAGAATTAATGCAACTAGATCCTTGGTTCCTTCTTGGCAATGTCTGCAACAAGATGTCACAGGAGGATGAGGAAACAACTATATGGTTGGGGTCTACTTGTTTATGACAGTAAACCCTGGAGAAGGGAAACTACACAGCCTAGTACAAACAAGAACAGTGCCAGTGCTTGTTTAGCCTGTATTCACACAAGAACCAGCAAAGCATCTTTCTTTCTACACGTACAACCTCCCTCCTCCCAGCTATCATGTTGATGATCAAGTAAGTAGCAATGAAGGGGAAGAGCAGAAGGATTCCTTCCTATCCCTCAGCTCCCTGCAGTGTGGGAAGTGGGATGCAACCAGAGCAGCCAGAGCTGCTGGCTGTCTTGCGATGTGCTGAGATGCCAGCAGGGCAAGGAGAGCTGCTGGAGACCCTGTGGTTTACCTTAGCCTGTTCCTGGGGCTGAAAAACATTCTAGAAGTAACTGAGAGGCAGGTGGTGCACAGCTTGCAGAGCAGTGTTCATCTTTCCAAATTTGGTAAGGAAAAGTTTTAGTGTGAGAGCCCCAAGTTGTCTGCAGGCAGCAATTTGGACATCCTTGTCATGCACTAATGAGCTGTTTGCGGTTTGTCATGTTTGGGAGTGAAGCGTTTTTCTTGTTGGTTTTCTAGTCTGTAATCTGCTTAGTTTGTGTTTGATAGCACTAATTACTTTCAACTTGCATAATTTGTCAGTCATTCTGTGGCAGGTGCGTAGCCAGTCAGATCTAGGAGGTAAGAATATGCGGGAAAGTGACATTCCTCTGGCTTTGCCCTTTCCTTTTGGCTGCTCTTGTTAAAATTAGAGGGAGGAAATTATTTTGAAATTTGTTTCTCTTCATAGTTTTTGTGCTGCTAGGTGGTCACCAGAAATATTTTCAACTCCACATTTGAAGGAGCAATTGTAATTGTAACTATTAGCTTTATTAAACTGATACCACCACCGCCACCACCACACCACCCCCCCCATCCTGTCCCGTGTGTGTGTGTCCCCCTGCCCTGCCTTTCTGGAATGAGTCCAGTAGTATTTCAAGCCTTTTTTTTTAGTTGCTTATTTAAGGTACTATAAATATTGCTATGTTTTCTGGTTACGTTCTTGTTCTTGGACTTAAAGCTAGAACTGCTCTGTTAATGAATACTGTGGGACAAATACCTCACTGTTTTAGACACATTTGGTTATAGAGGCCATGACAATTATACTGTATCTCCAGTGCCTTAATACATAGAAAAAGCCATTTTCTTTATGCCACTAAAATCCTGAGGCTTGGAGGGGAAGCCCAGTGGGAAGGGAGACGTGTCAGTGGCACAAAGACACTTTATGCTTTCCTACTTTCTTGAGAACCTTGAAACTTGTGTAGAAAGATCTCACCAGAGGGAAAGGGTCTTCTATCCTCTTCTATCCCCACATATGTTAAAAGATGCTTCTCCTCAGACCCAGTGGGTGTGATAATGTGGTAAACCCAGCTTTACATGTCTGTCTTGTATCAGAGCTCTACCTACTGAGAGTAGCAGATTCGTTAGTGATGGCTGGCAGTGTTTCTGACACTGTGAATCTGAACACAATAATGCAGTAGGAATCTTAAGAGAAATTAAAGTTTTTCTCTTTAAAAAGAAAGTAAGTGCTATAAAAAGGGAAGCAGAAAAAAAAGAGCAAACTCAGTAGTCAGGGGATTTAAAACACGGCAGAATGAAAAGTTTGATTTGTTACCTTGGAACAGAGACAGTTATGATTACTGTATGTAGATAAAGCACAAAATGAAAGAATTTAGAAAGTTCTACTTATCTAAATTTATATAACTTGACTAGGCATCTTCTGGTGCCAACTTGAGTAACATTTTCTGTGAATGTAAATGTTTGTCTTTCAAGGTCAGAGAGTTTGAAGTGCTATAGCCTTACAGGTTCTAAAGGGAAATAACTTGCAGCAAAACTGTACGTGACCTCAGATGTAAACAGAAAACGAATAATCCTCAGGACCTACAGATTTCCAAAGGAGCATTTTACTATAAAGCATATTTTTTGTGTCTTTTAATTTTTAGGACGATTTACAGATTTCTTCACCCACCCACTCCCCCAAACAATTTTTCTGCTTTGTTGATCTGAGAGTTGGTTGAATTCCAGTTTTATGGCTCAATGTTGTTAAGAGGTCACAGGTACATGATAGATGTCTTACTAGGTTTGTTTTTGATTCAGCTGGTTTTATTATTAGTATTTTTTGTGATACTCCTTTGCAACAAAGATAATAACAAATAATTAAGTAATAGAAATAAACCTTTTGGTGTTTCAGTCATGTTACCTCTTTTCTCTTAAATTGATGGTTTTGTTTTCTTATGTTCATTATGTTAGCTTTTCTCCAAAAGAGAATAATTAGAAGTGTAATTATAAAACACAATTTTCCCAAGAAAATACATAGCTTGTTACATATTAGTAATAGGATTTTGTGCAAATTTGAAAACAGTGTAGCAATTTTAAAATTTTTTTCCTGAAGAGGCTTTTGCTTTAGTAAAAATTTGAAGTATTTTCTCACTTTATTTTCCTGATTGCCATGTTAATTTTCATTTATTACAAATACTTTCATTTGGAAAAAATAGTAATTATTAAAACATTCTAAGATAAGCTGATTTTGGCAGTTAACTTTTTTAGAGATCTGTTTTTTCTAATGTAGTTTATTGTCCATTGCCTTAGGCTAGAGAATGAATTTTCTTATGATGTGAGGAGTCATTTGCTTAGGCTGTCTTTCTACTGAAAGAGGTTATGAAGCAATGAAAGACAGTCCATTTGGAGCAAGAGAAAATAAAAAATTGTGATGTATCTCAGTTTCTTCCATGTAAAGCTCTGTAATGTATAGTATCTATAACATGGTATTAAAGAACTGGGAGTTTGAGATGAGTTGTTGGTTTTAATGGAAGAAACCACCATGGTTTGGTGAAGGAAGTGAAGAGAGTGATGGTCTCTTGCAATTATTCAGTAATGTTGACACATGGCCACATGACCAGGGGATAACAAAATGTAAAATATCTTTCTCTGAAAGGCAGGTGTTTTTATAGGAAGAACATGCAGTGACATGCATGATGCTTTCTTCTTTGTCTTATGTTGTTATTTGAGTGCTTGTGTCATAACACTGTGTTCGCTTTGCATCATGAAGTTCTGTATTTCATTTTTTGGTGCCGAGTGACATATGAAAACAAGTTTCTTTCAATGAAGCCTGTCCTCATGGATAAGCAGTACTTCTGATGTTTCTGCAATAGGAACCAATGTCAGAACTCTGTGCATGCAATAGTTCTTTTGCTATGTTACTGTGGATGTGACTTTTTGTTGTTATAAGTCACAAATGTAGATTTACATCAGATGGCAGTTGTTTTGTAATGCTCACTTTTCATTGAGGCTCTTGATCTTATCCACCATTTTATGAATGAGCCTTTTTTCCAGATAATTTAGTTATGCTTTTTTCTTTTTCCATTTAATCTCAGTGTTTAAAAATAGAGAGTTTTCAGACATCATTAAAGTCTCTGACTCCATGGAATTTTAACAGATGTGATATATGAGAGGCTCTGAAATGGGCAGTGATCATTTATCAGGCAATACTTTTTAAGACCTGCATTATTATTCAGTAATTAAAAATTCACAGGAGTGAAAAGATATCTTGTAAATATTATATTCTTTTTTTGTTCCGTTGGGGTTTTTTGTTCGTTTTTTCTCTACAAGAATTTTTGAGAAGGTAATACCTTTTATGCAAGACTGCTAGCAACTATGGGATAATTTTCTGTGCACAAGACTTGTGATGAGGTAGGCGGCTGGAGATAAGGAAATGGCTTAGCATGTTGGACTGTTTCAGAGAGTGTACATGGTCATATTTTTTTGAGAATGAGGAAAGAAAGGAATACTTGTAGTAATGTGAATATTTTGCTTGTGGTATTTTGTTGAGATACGGGGAAAGCTTTAGCATTGAGTGGACTTAAGAACTTCTGGAAGAACATGCATGATGTTAACATCAAATGTAATTGATCAACATACTGCTAACTCTTTTTTGAGATGTAAATGGCTGAAGTCCTGTGTATTGTTTGCCCAGTTTCCAGTTTACTTCTTTATTACTTCTATTTCTACCACAGACTATTAAATATGCTTGGTTTTTGGACATTCTTCATCTTTTCCTTATGTTCCACTTCTAAGTTTTTAATATTTTGTGTGTATTGGTAAAAAGCTATTTTAACATAGATTCTTTTTAGGACTGTAAATCTAGCGTATGTGCTTTTGTGTTCAGGAATTATTTAGTCACAGTGTTGTCGATGGAAAAATGCCAGGGTCAGCTGTGGTTTGAACACCTAGAACTCCACAAACCAGTAAATTTCCAGCTGGTTTACACTTAGTGTATTTTGTCACTGGAGAAACTAGATCATCTTTCTTATTCAAGAGTTTTGCTAGTTCTAGCTTTTAGCATTGTAATTGTATTCCTTGTTCCTTCATTGTTGTTGAGTCTGTTTAGGACACTACCAAATTCTGAACTGAATTCTCTTCTACTCGTGCTTGTGAGAATATGAAGTAATACTTCTTTAAACATTTTTCATATCTCTGGCAAATACTACTAAATAAAAAGCTGTTACTCATGCAACTGAATGTAACACCATATGCAAATTTAAGACTTGCACTATATGTATGTATCGATACTGAAATAAACTTGTTCTTAAATGGGCAGAGAATATTTGTCTCCAGAACTCCAAGGGTTGTTTCCCCTTGGTTTGAGAAGATTATGGCAATTCTTTTGCTTCATCCATGAGAGCTGACTGTATCTTGATAGCTGATTTTAGAGGAAAACTACAGCTAGCTGGACCAAATATTGTGGGTCTGAAAGAAGTTTGTGGGGTTTGGTGTCACCATGTCCCCCCCTCCCGGTTTTTGTTGTTTGACATGCTTTTTCCTTGTATGTACAGCGTTCTAGTCCCATTTTGCTTTCTCTTGATGTTTTTATGCTCTTCGAGTTTTCAGATTCCTTCCAAGGTGATGATTCCTAAGTTACAGCTATGTTAGTGTTTGACTGACTCATAGTGATCACTACTGTAGTACATAACTCAAAATTTTTTACTTTCTGACCTCATGTCTTAGATTTTCAGTCATCTGCATTTACTGTTTCATGTAGAAAAAATATTTCTTCCATATCTCCTGTAGAAAACAACACATATATAGCAACTTTCTAAAAGTATACAGGAAGTATAGCAAGGCAATGGTTGAAACACTTTCTTCATAAGGCTCATTTGTAAAAACATTGAAATAGAAAAGACTGAAGAGAAGTGGACGTGGATGTTAGATCAAAAGGTACACCATCTGACAAGGTATGCCTTGTCAAAATATACTATGCTTCATAAAAAGAATAAGTAGAAGTTAAAAAATGAATGTGGGTGAATAATGCTCTATCAGACATGAATAACAAATTATATTTTCAATAGTATATTAGAGTCAGGAGTAGTGAGATGGGGCAGAGTTTGTAGTCACAGAACTATATACAAAAATACTAGTAAAATTGTAAGGATTATATTTTAGGTTATTTCTCTCCTGTTCCCCTAGAAAAAAATAATCTTTTTGTGAGTGATTCTGACTTTTGTGGAATTGTTTTCTGAAACTGTATATGCAAACAGAATAAATACACGGGAGGCAAGTAATTTTTAATATATATTTGTAAGCAAATTAATCAGATATATAAACTCAAATAATGAAGATTTTTCAGTTGATTTCTTCTTGGTAAAATAAATCTGGTTACTGCTGTGGGATGCAGATATGCTCTATAGCAAGGACTTCCTATTAGATGTTTGTATTGGTGAATGTAGAAGGCAATGTTTGCTCTGTGGCAATGGATTTGTGCCTGTATGAAAGATGTACTGAATTGTCCCCATTGTGCTTCTGTTCCTTTGAACCTATTCATGTTTCAAATAATAAAAAAATCATTGTCAGAGCCAAACACTTTCATGCCCACATAACAATATTTGAAGAAGGTAATCAAGGCTGTTTATTCTGCTTTACTGCTTTCACTTTGTCTGCAATTCAGGTCTTCGTTATGAAGCAAGATGGTGTCTGAAACATTGTCTGTAAAAGAGGTTAAAAAAAAAAAAAGCCAGAATAGATCTGGGACTAAAGCACCAACGGAATTGATTTTGACTAGCTGGAATGTTCTTGGATGATCAGTGTGATCTCTCTGTCTTCCTGGACTGTTGTATGCCATTGCCAGTCTTCTACAGACTATAGCTGTCATCATTGGGAAAGAAACATACTGAAACCGTGACATGTGAATATGTCTTTATATATATAAAGTTTTTTTTACTTGGACTTACTCTACACAGAGAAACTGAGATTTTTATACTTCCTATTACAGTACTTACATGTAAAATCATTATACATCTGCTTTGTCTGTAGACCCAGAATTGTTACTTAAGCTGTGCTGTAATAATGTTTAGTGAAACCTTTCACAGGGCAGAACCAGAAAAATTGTTTATATGGCAAAAAGAGTAGAAGCGACAGTGAAGTACTAAGAGACAGCCTTTGCTAACAATATAACGATTTCTGGCATGTTTGTGGGGTTTGGGGTTTTTTTTTTCTGTTTTTTTTTTTGTGGTGGTTTTAGCCATCAAAATAATGGGGCATATGATAATTAAAGATATCAAAGAATAAAAAAAGGCAAATAAAGCATACTTATAGGCCACCTTTCTCTATCCTGACTTGAAAGTTAGTTTAATTCTGATGGGCTATGGAAAGATTCTATAGAGAGAGAGCAGTTGGGGTTTTTTTTGTGTTTTTTTCTTTCTTTTTAAGGCTTGAGATGCCAATTTTCCCATGAAATTTGATGCATTATGAGAGCTTTCATAATAAGAAGTACTTGTAGCCAATGACACTTTGAATAAAATTGTATTGAAGTTGATTCAGCTTTTTTACTTGAGTTGAAAGAGGGCCTCTTACTAGCTGTACTTAAGTAGGGATTATTTTGTGGTGGGGAAGAAAACCAAAACAAATGAAAAGAGGAAACATCCCCCAGAAAAACCCAACAAAAAAACCCCAGACCAAACAACTTAATACCCAGTTGTAACCTGCTTTTGGAGCACACAGCTTTGCAGTTCCTAAACTGTGTGTGGGATGAATGATGATGATGATAATAGTATCAAATTGCTGATTGTTGGGTGGTTTTTTTTAAAAATTGATCTGCTTAATTATTCTTGGAAATGAAAAACATTTTTTTAGCAGTGACTTTTTATGAGAGTGCCCTGTATGAATCAATATGTTAACTGTAGCCTGAAAAAGCAGCTAAAGACATGCTTAGATTAACTTGTCTCTTACAATTAAATGCTTTGGGTTATAGCCAAATTGTTCACCACGGCGTAGAACTGACCTTTTGCATGGCGTAAATGTATTAGTATTTTGTACTAATTTGTATTTTGTATGTTGTTATGCTAACAGTCTCCTAATGCTCATGTCTTTTGGGGATTTTTGTAGAAGAGTACAGTACATCTCTGGAAAGCTGGACAAATAATGTATGATGTCTGAGTAAATGCCAGTTAATATTTGTGCTGTTAATGCCCATTAAATTAATTTTAATTTCTAATCTCCAACTATCTTGGAAAGGAAAGGCATCAATAATTGCAGTTGAAGCTTGATTCTTAAACTTCACATTGAATGAGGTTGATGGTCATATGTAAATGGCTAAAGGCCACAAAATAGTCTGGCTTCACAGACTGAGATTATTGGACACTTGTTCAAGAAACAAACCCCAACAGTCTGTTACAGGAACACTTTAAAACTTCTCATAGTAATTATTTTGATCCAAACCACAATAGTGTTTCAGTGATATAAAACCAGAGACTAGGGACAGCAGGGATTTCCTTATTTGCTGCAAATGCTCCCTAAAATAGTCAAACTTCTAGTATCAAGATGAGACATTAGGCAGTGTAAAAGCATTGGAGATTCAAAGAGGGGTTTGATAGTACTGGAATATCTGTTGGGCATGAACCAAAGGCCATATACAGTTATTCCTGAATGAGGTAATAAATTTCAATATAGTAGTTTTTAAAAATATTTAACAATTATTTATTTCAGGTTTCACAAAATTAATTGGAGTTTGTGGCACACCTTAATATATTTAATGTCTGTTGAAAAGCCTGAGATGGCAGACGAAAAAAGGAAAATAAAAAAAATAGTAAAGGGGCGGTAATGGTTTTGTTACTGTGAAAGTGACTGCATTTTGCCACTAATTTTTCTGAATTCAGCACTTAATTTCTTTAACTACAATATTAAATATTTAATTTATATTTGTTTTCATTACAATTGTAATGAGTCAGAAATGTTAGTTTGATGTAGAATTTTTACCTGGGAGAGTTTGGTATGAATTAGTCTCTCTCAAGAGTTTAGCTTTTTCATAGCATGTATATTAAAAACATACTACAAAAAGCCAGAGGGCATGCTGTGATGTGCCTGCAGCCCTCTCCACTTAGCCTGCGCGGGGGAGTGCTTGCCACAGCAGCTGAACTCCAGTGTTTTTCATATCCTCTCGTGTTCTCATTTTGTGTGTGTGTATACTTCCTGGGATATTATGATGGGTATGAAAAAGTAGAATGGAATCTAAAAGCTAACTTATAGTTAGTTGGCATTTTAGTTCTTGGTGAATAAGGTAACTGGGATTGTTTGAATGGAATTTTTACTCATCATATTAGGAGAGAAATGATTATTTGAACCGACCTTTGTCCCTATGCTTCAAAGTTTCATAAAGCACTTAATGATTACTGATACTGCCATTAAATCAAGATCATTTAAGTAGCTGAAAGAGTATGTTTTTCAACGACTTTTAAGGTGGTTTCAACTGAGAAGGTATAATGTTGCTGAATATCTAACTTGTAGTATGCCCTTTTTTCACCCTTTAAGATTATAGTTAATACATCTTTTTTATTCTGTGATCAGTATTTGATTAGTGTTCTTGAAGTAGCAGGTTCGCTAACTATGAGATCAGTTGCACTGAGAGGCGCTTGAGAGTTCCTTTGGTTTTAGAGTGCAGATGTGTGGATCTTTGAGCCTTTGAGTATGTCGCAGTGCAGATGCCTAGTGTGTTTAATATGTATACAAGTCCAGCCAATTCTTTTTAACCTTGACTCTGTGTGAAATCGGAGTGTGCTGCAGCTATGCCATGGCAGTTGTGTTGCAGTGGTGTAAATCATGCACTGAAGCCTGGATTGTGAGAGAACTATATGTAGGAATTGGGATGAAGGACCAGAGATGTGAGGTAAAACCACATGTGTTTGTGTATTATGAGGATGAAGTAGGGAATAAAAATTGTACGCAATATTGCTCACTGCCTGATCTAATGACGCTGCAAACAGGAGGAACTATATGAGGATGGCTTGAAATTCCTTTCCAAAACTCATGTTTATATAGGTCAGAAAAAAAATTTATCTCTAGCCCCAAATTAACCAATTTATTAGTGTCAGGATCTAGACTTAAAACTATATTTTACTTAGGATTTTTTCCCCCTATTGTAATTACTTCTAAAAAGAGAGAAAAACTAGGTGTAATTTGGAATTAAATTTGCCAAAAAATTCACTGGAAGAACAGTGATTTAAACATGAAGTTATGTTGTACTAGAAGAATATATGTTAGGCTAAACTTTCTTTTTTTTTTTTTTGGCTTTGTGGTGCTACTGAAAGATATTAGAAGCTATAGGTTTAATGAAACTATCAACTACCTCTTAAGAAAATGATGTTTTCTCACATGCTTCTGAAATAAGACTGTATAGTCCAGAAGTTTAGCATACCTTAGGGGGGCAAAGATGATAAGGTAAATTAAAAGTATTACTTCTAGTATGTTTGGAATAAGCAATAAGGCATTGCTGATCACTTCTTTTTCTGTTAGCTTTCTGTTTGTTTTCTTCTAGAATTTAACCTGTAATTTGGACTAAATACTGCAGAACCCCTCCCTCCATTATGTTTTTTTTCAAAATGTTGATACTTTCACCTATTGCTGGGTCTCAAAATTGTATAAACTGAGGACTTGACCTTTCCTGAGTAAACACTTGTTTACATCAGTTAGATCATCTCTCTGTTTAATTTTCCACATTAGTCTTTAAGTCACCATATTTCTGACAAACCAGCAGGTCTAGATTTTTCTCAAGAGCTTTTTGTTTGTTCTGATTCAAAATAACGAGTTTATCCACACCACGTGATTGACAATGCTAATACAGATTATTTTTTGGTGATAGATGAAATTCTGTTACGCTTTTCTCTTCCTCCCTGTTGTCTTTTGGAGAAAAACTACACGGTGATTTGGAAAAGAAATGAATGCTGTGATCTTCCTGTGAAAATCTAGGCTACTTATATTAGTGCTTGCTAAGCTAACTGCTACTCTTCTGATTGGTTTCAAGGCTATGGTGACTTTAAGAAGCTGAATTATGTCCTCCTCCTCCAGGGAGGGAGGCCTTTAGTCTGCTAGAGAAACTGATTCCTTTCAAGGTGTGTTAGTATTTCTTAAAATTACTTTGGGAAACAGGAGAGTTCTGTATGTTCTCAAAGGTTCTAAGGTTGCATGCTATTTTGAGTGATGCCATGTAACCTTTTTTAAATACAACATTATTAGATAATACCTTCTATCTTCATTTCTTTCTGTCAAAGAATCAGACACACCAAGTGTGAGTTTTGAGCTAGTTTTGGTCTGATAGAATTCCGTAAGTTTTTTTTTTTTTTTTTTTTTTAATCCTAATGTAAATGTTTGTCCAGAAAACAAAAATGTTACTGATTTTATGGGGGAACTATTTATTTGTAGAACTATTGAAAATTAGGTTTCTTAAATGACCACTCATAGACGTGGTTGTGTAGACTTAGGGGCTATAGAAAATGTGGAAATGTTAGAGGTTTTAATAGCACTAGCTGTCTGGAGTAATGAATTATATTGTGTATCTCATACAGTGAAAATGAGGTTTATGTTTCAAGAACTGCTCAACTGTGGAGTGGATAATGAACTGAGCAACTGTAAAATAAATAACTAAAAAACCCTCCTTTTCATTCTGATAAACCCGCAGTTCACGTGTTGTCAGGCCAATGTTTGTGCCCTTATCGTAACTATATAATATGTGAACAAAAAAAAAATGTCCTTGGCTTAAAGAGCTGCACTTGCCAGAAAGGAGCAGGTAGTCTGTTTTCCTTCTGGATGGATTCTGAGGTTTTGCTTATTGTAATAACAATAGCGGACTCTTCCCTTCCCCCTGCCACCTTCATTCTAGTTCATAAAAGAAAGAATATTATCGTTGGCAACCTTACCAGCATTTCACATACCTAGAGTTGAGTGAGAGTGGTAGGAGCTGATAAGCAGCTCTGGAGGCATGCCAGCAAAAGATCGCACATACCCCCTTTCTTCCCTTCTCCTCAGTGTCTGCTGTACCAGTGCTGTTTCTGCGCTAGATAAAGGCCTTCCCCTGCAGACTGATAATCTTCATCCCTGGAGAGAAGCAGCCAAATCCATTAATTATTCCCATTTCCTTTGCCAGGGAAATCAAGCACACTCATCAGAAAAGCAATGTATTTTAAATTTTATTTTTAATAAATTCATCCATCATATTATTTTAAGAGGTTATTTACTTAATGTTCAATTTATTTCTGACTTAGCTCTTTAGTTTTAGCTTCTTTTAAATCATTCATCAAAAAATATATCGCGCTATTAAATGGATTTCATTCTTTCCTTACCATGCACTTAGAACCATTTTTGTGCTCATAGACCTGTGTTTGACATTACTGAACATTGGTATAATCACGCTGCCACACTGGTAGGGATATACTGTCAGAATTCGGCATTAGTAGGTAAGTGTTTTTAGAGGAAGGTCAGGCAATCTTTGGCAATATTCTCTCTCCCCTGCCCTGCTCCCCCCCCCCCCAAAAACAGGAATTATTTATCAAGGTGAAACATCACATAGAGAGAAATGTGGTTGGTTGTTTTCTTTAAGTATGGAAGAAATAAACTAAGACCCATTTTCTTTTAAGGCTTTATATATTTCTTATGATGATTTACTTAGAAAGTGCTTTTGCACTTGGTGGATGAAAACATAAAATGCACTACATTGTAACTTGCCATAGTTAAATGGCTGAAATGTTTGCCAGTGAAGCAAGTTTTATGTTTATTTCTGTCAAGAGGAAAAAATGTGCTATAATTGTTGTAATATGGTAATATTGACCTTTTGCTGACCACTTTATCAAACTTCTTTTAATGATCAAAATCAAAGCAAGCTTTGCAGCAATAGAATCTGCTACTTATGCTGAGAACCATTAGCCTGCTGCCAATACTGCAGTCTAGGTAGAGGAGGCTGCAGAGCTATGCCATTCATATATCTCCATCTATCTATAATATGTTTATATACATATGCGTGCCATTCGTTTAGTAGGAAAAAGTAACTTTTTCCTCTAACAGGTATGTTTGATTTAATTTGTTGTAATTAAGCTTATCTTTTGGTGGACCTTGTTTGGCAAAATGATTGTGCTCTGAGACTTGACAGATGGCTGTATACTGTAATAAGAAAGTAGGGGTAGAGGAATTAATCCCATGTATTTAATCTTGTTTTACTTATTTAATTTAATAGTGCTTTTAATACTTAGTTCTAAATAAGACTGAAACATAAAATCAGTATGGCCCACAAAAATTGCCTAGTGAGATTCTCTGCTTCTTGCTAAATTTTAAATTTGTTAACTCATCCCCATGAAACACAATGCATTTCTGTTCCTTCTCCTACAAAAGATACCTTAGAGATCTGTGAAAGCAACAGCTGGTAGCCCTCAGCAAAGTACAGTGAAAGCTGGATGTGAAATCCAAAATGGAAGTGTGGAGCTCCCAGAAACAAGGTTAGTGAGTAGTAATAATGTTGCCACTTTCCATCTTGTCTGTGAGGATGAGCGTTCTGACCCATCTCTAAGGATTGCGATGAACCTACCAAGAAGTTACTGCTTGAGCAAAAGTAGATGTAGAACATTACCTTGGCTCTAGATGGTGTCCTGCAGCACTTTTGATTGACTTCTCATAATTGAGTTTTAGGGAGATGAAGATGTAAAATACATGAAAAACTGGACTACATCAACACTGCAACAGCTGCCAGGCGTGGTAGTGTTTTTGTCTCCTAACTAGAAGTTGCATAGACTTTATAATTTGCATTAAGTCTGCATCCTTCTTTTTTAAAGGCTGCCATTAGTTTGCACAGTAAAGTGTGAAAGCTGCTATATATAGTCAGAAATTATTCAAGGTGACGCTTATTCCTGGTGCAGAGAAAGCTGTATTGGATCTAAGATATTCAACCTCACAGTGTTCAAGTTTGCTGAGGTGTATTATATAGTGTTATGGTTTCATATTATTCTGGTAATTTTTTGTAGAAGTAGGTGCTGAGAGGCATCCGTGTAATGTGTATGGGTTTTTTTCCTGATATTTAGAAGAGTGGTTTACGACCTCATATAGAGGTTATGTAGTCTAACTGAACTGGATGGCAACTTGAGCATAGTGCTGTGTGGTATTTAGGGACTATTTTCTGAAGGTTGAATACAACTAAAGATTGTTTTTCTTGCTACTGTCTTTCTTAAGGGTATATTTTGAACATGTTTCTGCTTCTTCTGCACTGCCTTCTGTGTTCAGCAAAACAGGTGATGAAGAACGGCTCAGCTCATCCTGCCTACACAGCCATTCATTTTAATTAAAATTCAGGCAACTCTCTCTGCTTTCCATATGATTTGTATAAATGAAAGACTTTAGTTTGACCTCCTGGAGTGTGAAGGGATTTCAGACTTCAGTTAAATGTTATAAGTTGCTGTCTTTCCTGGGGTGTATGTGGAGTAGGAACTGATGAACCATTTCTATTGGAGAAACACCTGTTTAAGCTCAAACACAGAGCTGGGTGTAACAGGTCTCAGCTTCTTCTCCGTTAAGCATAAAATGAAAGTCATGGTAGATTTATAATAGTTATAAGGAGCTATGTGGCATGAAGACAGCCATTTATTATACCTATTATAATTATAAGCCTGAACTTTGATATAATTTTAGCAATATAGTCTCCTACTTAGATCCTTTGGTGTATTCTGTGGAGACTTGAAGTGCGTAATTTCTTAATACTTTTTCATCCACTGCTTCCAGTGTGCAGCCCTCATGAAGCTATTTAATTGACTGATCCCATGTAGATTGTAGTGACCTTGAGGATAGAGGAAAAGGGCTGAAGTGCAATGCCAGCTCTGCAAAGGCCAAGGAAGGCACTTCAGTTTAACCGAGATGCTGGAGACAGTGAGTGACAGGAGGGTAATGCCTTAAGCAACTGTCGAAGGATAAGTACAAAAACTTTGTTCATTAAGGGCTTTACAGAGGTAATTTGGTGAGCCAGGTCAGCTGAACACCTTCAGGTGAAAAGGCAGAGGTCAGAAGCAGTTCTAGCTCCAGGCTGTGAAGCCTCTGAGTTACAAATGGACGTGCTCAGGAAGAAACAGAAGTGGAGGAAAGACTGTCACTGGTGGTTTTTGAAAGAAGAGCACTAAGATAAAAACATCATTCCCTCCTTCTGGTAAAATAATGAATAGCTCATAAAGCCCATAAAATACGAGTTAAAGGATACATCCTTATGTGAAAAGGCAGTGTCTTCTGTTTATTAATGATTTTGTTTGCATGTTGAGATGGTTCTGCCTCTGTCAGAAGGAAGACTAAAATTACAAGTTGATTCCATTTTAAAGGGAGAGAGAGGGGGTGTAGAAACAAAGTGAAACTCTTGGGAGCTTACTGAAGGAAAGAATTGAAAAGCTGATTCAATAAAGTGTAGGAAGTTGTGACCTTAGTCACCAAGAAACCAACCTGGTAGAAAAATACAAAATCTGTAAGGAATTTTTTTTCCCACAGAAGAGGTAGTATTAAAAACAAAACAAAACAAAAACAAAAACAAACCCCACACACCCCACCACAACAACAAAAAAACCAACCCAATAAATGTCATTTAGTTAGAAAGGTTGTATTTCTTTCAATTTGTTTTTTTTAAATTACGTATTTCCTTTCCAAGTTTGAGAGGGGAAAAAAGGGAGATGTTTTCTGTCTTTAGAAATAAGCAAGTAGACCTGACTGACCATAATCAGAGAACTATAGGGCTCATTGGTTGCTGTCAACATATGTAGCACATATTATAATAAAGGTGAGAAATACAGGAGAGAGTACCTATACAGGGTCAGCTGAACAGACTTAAAACTCAGCATGTTTCACTGTTGAATTTATCTAGGTGAAGTTTTGAGAAATCTTCTTCATAATGAAAGGAAAGACATAAAATTGTTGATTGCTATTGTAAATATGCGCAAATACCATAGAAACAAGAGTTCTAGGGTACCATGTAGATGTTTGAGCACTTCAGTATTAAGAAAACCAAACTGTAGGAAAAGAACATAGGTCCAAATATACCCAACTGTGTAATGGAACCATCCATAAATGCTTGATGTGCTCATAGGCAAAAGTAGGGTTGGCCTTGTTAAGATGACAGCAGTGAACCATAGGCTGAATGGATGTAATGGCAGCTAAAAGAGTATGTTGCATGTAATGTTTCCTACCAGGAATGGTTATTTGGACAGAGCAGGTCACCTAAGTTAATTGGCAGATACATTCTTTAATTAGTTCCTTAAGATAAGAAAGACCAAAATATACAAGATTTGAAAAATTTCTTCCCCACAACTTCTCTGGCACTTGCTTACAAGAAATTTGCTGAGACCTATGTTAAATCTGAGCCAATGTGAGAAAAGAGATTATATAGGTAAAATGTGTGGTGCTAGAGAACAGAGAACTTCTGGGACTGCCTCAGCAAAATGATGAGTTGTGATTAGTGAAATTCATCAGATAACATCATCCTCCTGCCATCTTTGAAATCTATCTAACACTATCAATGTATCCTGTAAATGTGTGAGCATAAATTGTGAGAGAGTGACAAGGGTTGTCTTGAGATAGCTCTGTAACCTGTTGACCACAAGAAATTAAGCTCACTGTGCTTGATCTGGCTTCTAGTTCCTGATGGTCTGTGGTGACACTGTATATACAGTTGCTTTGGAGAGAACTGCAGTGATGAAAGGAGGTTTCAGGTTTCTTTAGTATGTGAAACAGTGGTTGCTTCTTATTGTAAAGGAAATGGGGAAAGCTTTTGAGAGCAACTGGTTCAAACATATTGCATTTGTTTGCCCATGTGTACTACTGCCATATGCTAGAAAGAATTTTAATTGTGTAGTAATCTCTGCTTTTTCAGTTAGATATGTTTGGCTTATACTTTTGTGTTCAAATAATTTACTTAAAGCTTACCAGACACTTAGGAAAAATATTTGATAAATAGTTGTTATTGCTCTCTGGACTGTAACAGACATGTATGAGAACAAATACAGGAACATGTACCTCTGTTAAGCATTAAATACAGCACCTGTACCATCACTACTAATTTCTAAGTGGCCAAAAGACAGAATATGTTGATGAACAGGAAGTCACTTAAGGTTTTTAATTTATTTAAATGTTAATGTTCTTACCTGACTTCCTATTAGATTGTGAATGATGATGAACTGAAAAGGAACCAGTGGTTGTTGCACAACAGTCCCTGTGGTACAGTTGGCAGTATTTATATTTAGTATTTACTGTAGTACATGTACATGGAGAATATTTTGATGAAATATTACAAGGAAGTATTTGAAATCTGAATGCATTTTTAAAATGTAGTTTGAGTCTTTAATTGCAAAACAATCTGGAATAGCTGCAGCATATATTTCTACATGCCTCTGATATTTATTCTTTGTTTTAATCAGGTGGAACTTTTCATATCCTAGGGATGTCTTACGTAACGGGTTGTTTCATTTTGACTTTCTTAGCTGTAATGTGTCTCTGGGAGTGCTTCAGAGTCAGTGACATGTAAATAATATTTAGAACAGTATAGAGGAATGTAACTTTTGTGAATGTTTTGACTTTCCTCTGGGTTTGTACTTGGCACCTGGAATCTGATTTTCTATCTCTAGTCTGCAGAACTTGCCTTGTTGAGAGTTATTCAGTTTATCTTCCTTGACTGCTTAAGACCTAATTGCATAAATAACTCTATATTAATGAATAGCATCTAAAGCAAAAAGCTTTAAAACATACAACATCAGGTAAACTTATTTTCATCTTTTTTTTTTTTAAAGAATTGTAAAACAGTATTTTTAAAAATGATTTTTCTGTCTGTTTTCCCCCACATTCTTATACTGGGAGATATTTTAAAGACTTGGCATATTTCTCAGATATTTTATTTCAGATCAAGAGAAGATGTCTAAATTCCTTTCTATAGAATGTTTAAGTTTTGTGTTATAATTCAGATGGATTTTTGTTTGGATACAGCGAATGCTAAAACGTCCTATTCATCAATATGAAAGAAAGTTGTTGTCGTCGTGTCGTCCCCCCGTCCCCCCCGTCCCCCCTTTTACAGCTAAAAAAATGTATTTTGTGTACTGGCCTTACTTACATATGAAGTCTTAATTTGAGGATAATTTGATCTACATATTTATGATTAGACACATAGATACAGTGGTGATAAACGCTAAATAGTAAGCGCACAGCACAGAGATGCTGATGTGGAGGCTTTTGGCACTGCTCTGTGTTAGATTTTCTTTCCCCTGCTTGTTGAAATTGTTGGTTTTTTGTACAGCATCAGTGAAGGCTGACTTGCTGGTACTGTGTATTATTTGGAAAAAGCTCAGTGTTGCTGGAATACTGGAGGAAGTATTACCTGACACCTTGGATTTGACAGAACAAGCAATGACAGGGTTACAGGTGTTGGTGGTGATTTTTCTTCTGTGAACAATAGAGAAGGATGCATCTGACCAGAGAGATGCAGACAAGCACGTAATTTGTATATCTTTGCATATGTTTCCAGTTACACTGAAGAAAGGAGTCTTTTCACCTGGAGTATGCTGTAGGGATTAATTTGTTTTATGTTTGCTTAGTTCAGTAGTTGTAAAAAACTCACCTTGTGACATGAAAGATTCCTACCATTTAGTCCTCTATATTGTGATCATGCTGAAGATATGTATGGGATTCTTTTACTGTGGTTCCTAAAATAATCTATTTGGGGAGCTTTTTCCTGGTTTTATGAAAAATCTTCTATCATTTAACTAAAATGCTTGGCTCTGTATTTTGCTAAGGTTTATTCAGTACTGTATTCTTTTTTTCCACTAACAAATTCTCTTAATAAAATGTGAGAAAAGCACCTGAATCTTCTTTATCCTTTCCAAATATATATTCTAGTACTTATACTGTTTGGGATTTTTATAACCTAAACTCAATGACTCGTGTCATCATTGGTGAATGTTACTTACAGGTGGTCTTACCCAACCTGACGAGATAGTAGAAAACTTCTGTACTTTGAGATTCACTTGGTTCAATATTTATTTTCAAGTAATGATTTTATGTAAAGTTGTCCTGTGCACCTTTGAAGAAGAAAATGCGAAAATCCTTAATTTGGATTAATCAGCAATGTGCTCTTGTGGCCAAGAAGGCCAACAATATCCTGGGCTGCGTTAAAAGGATTGTGGCCAGCAGGTTGAGGGATGTTGTCCTCCCCATCTACTCTGCCCTAGTGAGGCCATGTTTGGAGTACTGTGTCCAGTTTTGCTCCCACCCAGTTTAAGGACAGGGAACTGCTTGAGCAAGTCCAGCGGAGAGCTACGAAGATGATCAGGGGACTGGAGCATCTCCCTTATGAGGAAAGGCTGAGAGACCTGGGTTTGTCTGGCCTGGAGAAGACTGAGGGGGGATCTCATCAATTCTTGTAAATGAAGGGAGGGTGTCAGGATGATGGGACTGGACTCTTTTTAGTAGTGCCCAATGACAGGACAAGGGGCAATTGGCACAAACTGGAACACAGGAAGTTTCACCTCAGTATGAGGAAAAACTTCTTTACTGTGAGGGTGACAGAGCAGTGGAACAGGCTGCCCAGAGAGGTTGTGGAGTCTCCTTCCCTGGAGACATTCAAAACCCGCCTGGACGCAGTCCTGTGCCCCCTGCTCTAGGTGTGCCCCCTCAAGCAGAGGGGTTGGACAAGATGGTCTCCAGAGGTCCCTTCCAACCCCTACCGTGCTGTGATTCTGTGATAGGATTATGCAGAAACTGTCTACTGAAAAGATAAATGGCTTGGAGGGTAACTGGAATTATGACACTCTTTAAAAATGAAGTATGTTTTAAATGTCAAGCATTGTAATAAAATCATAACAGTGAGGCTTATGGGATAACAGGTTCACTTAAATACATGTTCTGTTCCTGTACTGACTGGCTATAGTGATTTAATCTGTTGGGTTAAATGAGAAGCTACCAGATGAAATTAAAGATTTACCAGCACTCCTAGAAAGCTGGGTTAAAGTGCAATAATTTCTCTATGTTTTGTCCCACAAGTTACACTTATGTGCATGATGTCATGCCATGGGCCTATCCATACTAAAAACCTTTTTGTACATTTTGTAAAGCATCAAGTTACCTGCAGATGCATGACAGGCATAGTTTCTATTAAGTTTAACAGATTGTGACAGTTCCTACCCTCTTGTATATGGAGTGTCTAAAAATTTTTATTCGATTTATATAAGATTGTGAGCCTTTGTTATTTTAAGGTATTACTATCTATGTCTACTCTGTTACACACTTGGATAATGTTACTCTTCTCACTTTTATTCTAAGATCTTTTTCTTCCTGGACAAGGACTGTAGAGGCCAGCAGAAGATGCTCAACAGGAAAAAGAAGCTATAAGAATATTTTCATATGCCTGTTATTACTACAGTTATTAAAAGTTTAATTTCCAGAGCTAGCATAAAATTAAAGAAGTTATTATTAAATAGCTACTATGCATTTTTATAATCTCTAATTGCTTGGTATGGCTTCAACAAAGTTAATTCTGAATATTAATACAGTCACTCATTGGTATTACAAGTCTTATCAAAAAGTGGACTCGTCTAGATATTCTTGTTACTCTGTTTTATAAGGAAGATAAATTATGCCTTTAATACTAGATTATTCTTGGAAGTTAGAACTTTGCTTATCTTTCATGTATTTTAGGAAACCAGTGCTTGATCCACTAAACATTTTCCTACTTAAATTTCATAACACGTTTTGTGTTTCTTTCATGTTATGTATTGATTTCTTAAGATGGTTTTGACATAACTATAACTACTGCAGTTGCTTGAGATGACAAATTACTTATCTTACTTTTCCACATGCAGGCATTGTGTTTACTCTCCTCCTGGATACCACAGCTCTGTTTGTGCATGCTTGAGAGAGATTGGTCCTTTATGTGCTGTGTGCAAAGCATCACTCAGTCCTTCCCCAGTTGGAACTTAGTTGTAGGCTCATTCCTTCACTAAGTCTAAACATGCTGGCTCCAAAACCTGTGTGGAGGAATGTGTTTGTATGCCTCTTGTCTCCTAGAAGTAGAAAGGGGAGAACTTTGTTGTCTTGTCAGGTTCACCTTTTCTCCACTTGCTTTTACTGGAACCCATTTCCCTTCACAAGCTCAAGTCACATCTAGTGCATGATGAGACACACAGACTATAGTATTTGATTAATTTTTTTTGAATTAGATGTTGTTTGAACTGAAATATTTCAGGGTGAAAGGCCAGCAATATTTTCATCAGGAAAATCACAAACATAGAGTTTTTTTTCTAGCCTTCTGACAAGGATTAGTTACAGGATTTGAATTGTTACAAACAAATGTTTTTGCCAACATTAATTTTAACTGTACTTTTCCTTCATTATCAATTAAATTAGAGGGGCTTTGCTGCATTTAGTTTAGGCAGTTATTTGTGCTTCACAGCTTGTCATTTCAGAGTGTCAAATATTTACTTGTGGCATGTTTGACTGTAGTGCCAGGCTTTGTGTGTTATTTATATTTGTGTATAATTTGCACCTCATTCTTTGATGCTGCCAGACTCTGTGTAACCTGATCTGTGGCTTTTGCCTGGCTCTTGCTTTACTCTTTAGACTGCAGATCATTTGCTGTCATTCACTTTGCTTCACTGGGATATGAAGAAACGTGCAAATTGAATGCCGAGACTGTGGGGTATGTGTGCTCTATGTATGCAGCACCGTAAACAAGAAAACTGGAATCTAGCTTGAACTTGGCCAGTTTGAGAAGAAAATGTTTACTTTATAGGAAAAGAAGAATTTTTAGTTTCATATTAATCAGATTTTTAAGATTCTACCTGTTAATAATTGCCACTTTTAATCTCTGACTTTTGCAGTGTTATGGTGAAGTGAGAGGTGGTCTGTGAAGTCAGTTTTCACCTTGCATTGACTACAGGAGTAGCTTAAACAACTGAGCTATTAATGCAACTTAGACTGTATAACTTGGTTTCTCCTAGACATCTATGTCTGGACTTTTGGGAGGAGCATTTGGGAAAATTTGAAGTACTTATATATGTCAAAATTGGGTTTGAACCTTCCATTTTTCTCCATCCCGTAGATTCAAATCTCTCACTGATGCTCAGCTTTCATTTACTCATTTACTGAGTAAAGGTGTAAACATTTGGATGCTTATCTTTGGGCATCAAACTGTATTTAGGCACTGAAGGGGTAGCCCATTTCTCTGAATTTTTTTGCATCAGATTTGATCTGTTCATTTGGATATAATGTTGAAAGTTGTGGCTTGCAATGACTGTACATTCATAAGTATTTGAACAACAATAAAATATAGATGGAGGTTTTAAAGAAGCTTATGACTTGAGTCCTAAACAAACTTAATGATTAATTATTCAGCATGACACGTGTTTTCTTTGAAGACAGTTCTATATCTGGAAGATTGTTACTCTATTGTGAATTTTGAATGACTTTTGGTCATCATTAGAAGGTTTATGAATTCTTTTTTTGGGGGTGGGGATGCCTTCTGACTTTGTTTTCTGTGTCTGTGCTTACTTCAATACAACTCTCAAATTTTGACAGTTTTCTAACTATGTTAGGGTTATATTCAAGTTAAGTTAAATGTGCTGGAGTGCGTTTTCAGGTCCTGAGTCCACCTGGCATGGTTGTATGCAAAATGCTTATAGGGAACAGTCCAGGATCTTTCACTAGATCTCCCCTGCACCTTGCTCCCTAACTCTCTCTTGTGGGTGACTATTTTTTAATGTCCAGATTAGATTTGGTAAGAACAGTGTGTTCAGTGGTTTTCTTTTAATGTATTGTAAAGAATGGAATCAGTAGAATCACAGTGCTGTAGATCTTCACCAAACACAACTGTGAGGCTTTGCTGTGGGACTTAGTCTTCTTGATGTTGGCTTAATTTATTTTGCTCTCTTCTTCCTTATGTTGAAACATTTCTCTCATGAAAAGTGTGTGTCCACTTGTTGAGGCTCCCATTGCAACAATAAGACCTATAGACTGTCCAAACTGTTCAAAAAAGAAATTTACAGGAAACAGACAATCTCATGATTCAGGATGAAGATTTAAACCTATATTTTATGTATAAACTGTGTACAAAACCCATGCTCATGCATGATAACCATACAAAATAGAACCATTGCGGATAGCATGGGAGTGTTGTGTTTACTTAACTTTTAAGGCCAGAAGAAAGCATTTCTGTCA
This sequence comes from Phalacrocorax carbo, assembly GCF_963921805.1. Lineage (NCBI taxonomy): Eukaryota > Metazoa > Chordata > Aves > Suliformes > Phalacrocoracidae > Phalacrocorax > Phalacrocorax carbo. The sequence continues at coordinate 21,734,417 of NC_087518.1, forward strand.
CCCCCAAGGCTTAGTTATTGAGCAATGCCAGTGAAGCAATTTACCCATTTGCTGACCTCAGAGAGGTGGTGGAAGGATGGCATATCTTGATTTGTATTTCCAACCCTTCTAGATGTATCCACCGTGAAGTTCCAATGCCTGTGGTGTTGAAAAGGAAGCAGTATTATCACAGCTCCTGCTGTGAAGCTACGGAGAAAAATCATAAAGTATTATAGTTTGTAGTCAATCACTTTTTAGATTACTTTTATCCTGAAAAATGGTTTAGAGGCATTTCTTTCTTTTCCTCTTGTTTCTGTCAGTCTAAAAGAGAAAGTCCTAAAATATTCTATATACTTTTGGGAATTTCATGCAGCTGAAAATAATGATTGGAAGGGAGCAAAGTTGTGAGAAACACAATTTGATTGTTCCCAATGTTGAGTTATCTGCTTACCCAGTACACACTGGCCCTGTGGTCTTTGGGTTTATTAGACTAATCCCTCTGCCTAGATTTGTGTGTGGTGACAATTGCTGGGGTTTCCATTTTCAGTATTTGTACTGTCACAAAACAGAACTGTGTCTTTTTCCACTGAATTTTCAGTTATGACCCCAGCCAGATTACATTACTAATGCAGACTGTTGCTTTTTCACCTGCTGTGCAGAATAGACCACAGGCATTTAGAGCACCTCTGCTCAGCACCAGCTGCCAGGACATCTGTATAAATTTATGATTAGGTTACTGTATAAACCTTTTCATGAGATAGAAATCAATCCTCCATATGCTACATACCAGCATCTTTACCAGGATGATGCATTTTAAATTACAAAATCCAGAATATGAAGGTTAAGGAAACTGATTTTTCTCATTAACAGACTCCTGCCATGTGTTGGCTTAAAACCAGCTCCTGTATCTACCCAGAAGGAACCAGAAAAGGCTTATCTTTCTAGAGATTGTTTAGTAGCTGCCACGATGACATAGAACATGAATTAATCCACAGATTTTTTTTTAATGTTTTCTAGAGAAGTACTGCATCTTTTAAAACCTTTTTACATCAGGAGGCATTTTATTTAATTCTAATTATTTATATTATAAACTCATTGTTGATAATAAATAGCAACCTTCCTTCTCCATAGAAATCCAACTGCACAGAGTAAAATGCTCTAACAGATTTATAATGCTTTTGAAGAGAGATTTTCTTGTCTTACTAAATGCCAAATAATAGTCTGATACCAGATTTGCAGTTGTCCTCTTAAAAGGTCTGCTGAAGTTGGCTGTCACTATTTCCTGTGCGAGGAATGCATTATTAGTGCACAGAAGTTTGAATGCACTCTAGTAGATTTATGTTTCAAACAAAACACTGGCAAGGTATGATTTTTTTTTTTAATTGCACTTCGTAAGAAGCCCTGCATTCTTGTTGTGATGTGTTATACTCACTGTATGTAAACCGAAAATAGTTCATGTGTCGCTACTTCTCATTCCTTGACAAAGAAGCCAGCAAAAAATAGCTTAGTGGATATTCAAAACCTCTAAAGACAGTTAGGGTCCAAAACTTGACATAAATCATAAATACTATTTCTTGTAATACGTTTTCAAAAATTGAGAGGACTCTGGTATCGTAACTGTTAGGCAGGATGGAAAATCCACTTAGACACTGGACCTGATTTCCAGTCCTTTGGAACAAAATTAATTTCAAAATGAAGATTGCTGTCTGAGATAAGTGGTGGTTTGTATGTAGTATGAGTTGCGTAGATGACATTGCAATACAGTTGCTAGAAATGTTTGCCTTAAGGTTAACTGATAACTTAAAAATAATGGCTTGAACTGTCTGCATTTTGTGACTACACATGGAATTTCAGCTTCATTCATAGCAACACTTATGCTGTCCATCCTGTCCCCGTCCCCCCCGTCCCCTCCCAGAATAAGACTACAGTCTTATATTGGGGAGGAACTGAGAAAGGTAAGAAATCTATCATAATTTTAAAATATTCCATAGTATTTACTAAAAGATTTGCCGCTCATGTATAAGTGATAGAGGGCTCTAGGCTGTAAATTCAGAAGTAAGATGCATGTGTGCAAAATGTGGGCAGGAAACAGACATCTCCGTTTATTGTCTCTGGCAAAAATTGTTTGAAGTGCCAAGCATTGCTTAAATAGCTACAGCTATATCCCACTGCTGGGAAAATTTAGATGGTGGATCTATAGCATCTTGACAGATCTGCTTACAGATGCTTTTATAAACGAATTGACTGTGTTGCAAGGCTGCCCTTCCCTGAAATTTCTGTCTGTTGGGCAGTTTATCTGAGCAAAGAATAAGGTCTGTGGTATTAAATGGCCTGTACATACCATCTGTGCTACTTTAAGTTTCGTGGTGTGTGTTTGTTTGTTTTCTGTAGAGAATGGTGATATGAGCAGGTGAAGAGAGACTAGAATTGTTCTGAATAATTATAAACCTCTGAACTTCGACAGTACTAGCTTTATTAATTTGAGTACTTACATCCTTGTATTTTCTGCTTGTAAGTAGATCAGGAAAAATAAATTCTCTGTTGCTGTCGGCCATTAACAGCTTGTGTTAATCACAAAATTTCTGTCTTGGTTTTATAAATTCAAGATACTTCTAGAAAAACCTAAGTGTGTGTTTTTCACATAGGTTGCTGAGGACCTTTTGTTGTAGAATCTAATGGGGAATTACTGCAGGATAGTATCTTCAACAAAAGAAATGGGGTGTGTGTGTGTCTCAGCTTGCCAAAAGAAGCAGCTGAAATTTCAGTCAGCGTAAATAGCTGTAGATTTCTTAATGTTTGCCAAAAGGCAAATTTAATATATTGGAGACACTTAACTGAGTGTGTTTTTCTGAGTTAGTGATTTGCTTCAAAATTAGGTTCAAGAGTTTTGGTTCTCTCCAAGCTGTTAATTGACTTTGGAACACTGTTCTCAAATTAAAATGGATGAAGATGGTAGTTGGGGACTTTTTCTCCATGACCACTGTCTGGTCAAACCAGAATGGTTGCTATCTTTAGGTCTATAAAGAAGGAGGTGTCTCTTTCACCTAGTGAGTGAGAGAAAAGAACAGATGATTTGGAGAAGGCTGAAGCGTGTCATATCTTTTCTCTTTTTTTTCTTTAGCCTATCCAGAAGAGATTCTGTGATCAGATACTTTATGTAATTTCAAAACAGTAGCGCATGCTTGAAGATAAGGACATGCTGGAAAATATTTAGGAAATTTAGATGAATTCAACTTGGTTAGGCTCAATGAAAATACTTTCTTTGCTATTTAAGGAATTCTTTGTGTTAATGTATAATTTACTGCCATTTGACGTAGAGAATTTGTTAGAAGGAAAAATTCCCAGAGAATTAGATGGTATGTGTGGGTGGGAAGAAATACTGCTTTTCTTTGTAGGAAGGTAAAGGGGATCTAACTGGATACTTCAAAAGATGTCAGAACAGGATTTTTTAAAAAACGCATTTGACAGTACATACATTTCATTAAATAGCTGACAGGTTTTACTGAGAACCCACTTAGTTTATGGCTTTGAAAGGTTAGCTAGAATATCAGAAGAACAAAAAAGACACACAAATGTGTCTTCAGTAGGGCATTTGCCATGGTCTAATATGATGTTTTCATAAGAAAAATCTGATCTTGGTGAAGTGACTGCAAAACAAGCATTTTCTAGGGAACAGCCAGTTTAAAGAATATTCAGAGTTATCAGTTATTTGCTATATGTTCTGGGCCTGATTCTTCTGTGTAACTTTTTTAATTAACAGGTTGATGATAGAAAACAAAAATGAGTAAAACTTGTAGTGCTTCCAGGATAGATTGGGATGCAAGCATTTTGGAAAAGGGAAAAACAAAGTTTTGGGGGAAGGTCATCTGTGGAAGAAAAAACCTAAACCTGAAGGAATTGGAAAACTATCAGCTGGCAACATAATTCTTTAAATAAAAGGTTTCTGAAGAGCAATCAGTTGTTCCCTGTGATCCAAGAAGCATAGCACAAAAGTTCATCATCAGATGAGTTTGCAACCATTTAAATGGGGGGAGAGTTGAACTACACTTGAAGAGCTGAAGCACTGGAGTGGGCAGGCTGTGGAGGCTGTGTGAAGGATTATAAATGAGACTGGAGGCACATTGTCAGGCTCACTTTTAAAGTCTGCTATATTCTGCCCAAGCTGTCGGAAAGGACTCTGGGGTTCCTTCCAGCCTGCTGTCTTTTTCAGGTAAGCAAACCTCACTTCACATGTCCTCTGTGGCCCCTCTAGCTCACACTGTCTTAGTGGAAGGATTTAAGTGAGACAGCAATATTCCCAAATGAAGAGTATCCATCTCTTTTCCCAATGTGAAAAGACTGGTCTCAACAAATACGATCATCATGTTCCTTCTTGTAATGTCTTTGCATGGACATAATTGGAATATCTCAGGCATACTCTGAAATTTACCCATTAGTATCTAGAATGTTCCTTGCAGCTTTGTGAAGTGCTATTGCATCCAATAATTGCTCTTATTGTTTTATTTTCAAAACTCAAAATAAGCTAATGTAATGAGACAGCATATCCATGTGAAGGTTTTTGGGTTTTTTTGAGTAAGTTCATAATGTTGAGTCTCTACTGCTGTAGTCCCTTTATTGTGTGCTTCGAAAGATCAGAGGGTTGAGTGCTGGTATAATCTTAGGCTTAAATGGATTGTTTCCAGATATTAGAATGACCTTTGCCACTTTCCTCAGATTTTCAGAGCTTGGAATTTAAGCACTAGACACTCAGACCCCTCCTGTCATCTAAAAGCTTAACACCTTCACATAACTTTTAAACTATATGCCTCAGCTGCATATTTTTGAAGTCTAATTGTTTGAAGCTGTCAAAAGATGAAGAATTTATGATACCTGTTGGGGGAAGGGGAAGAGTATAGTTATGTACCACTTAACAGAACCAAGAAACATTACGCAGCACCAAAGCAAACTGCAATGCATTTTGGTTATGAAAATTAGCCTGATTAATGAAAAATGCTTATATACCTTTTCAAAGAAAAGCAGGCTGAGGAGTTATTTTTAATGTAAGCCTGCTCTTTTCAATGAGGTCTGTTCACTGCTTACAACAACTTCAGAATCTTCATTGGACTTGGCACATATCATTTGATGCTCTCCCTCATGTGAACTAGCAAAGCAAGTTTTTTCTGCTGCTTATTTCAGAAAGCCACACAGTTCTGCTTGTGATCTGAGCATTTTTATTTAATTTATTCAGGAATGTTTAATCTATGCCATTCTTTCCTTTAGCCTATGCTCATATATTTGTATGATTTGTATTTAAGCAGTTGCTTAAATACAAAGCTTGCTGCAATATACTAATAATGTCAAACAAAAATTAATTGGATGGCCTAACAACCCAAAGTAAATGATTTATTTCAAGTTACCCTTATGTTTCCTACTTTCACATTTTAAAACTCCCATGTGACTGTGACTTGGCCTTTTGCCTTTGTATGGTATGCTTTAGGACAAAGTGAAAAGTCTGTTTTCAGAGATCTTGTTAAATTAAGTATAATCCTGATCATGTGGTTAATCTAAAGCAAAGAATTTATGAAGAAAAAGTAACAAAGGAAGAATGAGAGAGCGAACATGTCACTGATATGTTCAGTTATTCTGAAGGATTCCAGTTTGGAGGGGTTGACCAAGGCAATGATTTGTAAAATGTTAACAAACAGCAAATTCTGGGTTCAGCAAATTATATTAAAGACCTATTTACATATTTGAAGAAAATATAGTAACTCTTTGGAAATGTACCCTTAAGGTTAACAGGATTGATGGATATTTCTTCTGAGATTTATTATAATTCTGTTAATATCTTTGCATTCCTGACAACTTCTAAGACTGAACAGCAACTTGAGAACTGCCTACTGGCTTTTTGCTCCTGATGCTTTTGCAATACCTGAAATTGTTCACAAAAAATTCTTGTAGCAAATTCTGGTAGACAGTGGTTTCTAAGGTTGCTTGGTTCACCTTAACCCATGGAGAAAAATCAAGAGTGAGAAGACAAATGCTTGAAACCTGGAGGACTCGATTCCAGCTATATTTAAGTTTTTTAGATGGTTCAATGCTAAGAGTTAAGAATTCAACCTAGGTAAGTAAAATGTGCTACTTTTAGTTTTAAATAGTTTAAAATATGAAAAATAATTACATTTCTGTTTGTTGCTTCCTCTTGTCCTTTGGAATCTTCTGAAGCAGCGATTCTGAAACATTTAAAATGTATAGGGTTTTTGTTCATTTGAAATTTTCAATGCTTTCCAAAGGAGGGAGCTAAGAGAGACCTTCAGTGTTTGGGTACGGTGGAAGTTAACAGTTCAAAGAAACATCCACCAATGAAAAAAACCAAAATGCAACCAACCAAACAAAAAAACCCAGTTATCTGGGTTTGCTGTGGACACAAATAGGAATTGCAAACAATCTCAGAGCTATTTAAATGTATATAATGTCAACCTGTATCGGATTCAGAACAGAAGAGAAACAGTCAAAGGCAGCTGTTATTAACTCAGGAAGTAGTGTTGTAGAATGCAGGTGGGTGCTGTCACTGTTTCTAGCCTCTCCTTTCTGGTAGACCTCTTCAGTGAAGCATATGTTGCAGCTTCATGGGACTGTGCAGTAAATGAAATACTATGAAGTGCTATAAAAACGTGTGTAGATCAAAGCTTATTTTTAATACGCTTTTTGTCTGCTTGGGTGCTTTTCTTCAGTCTTAGTAATGGTAGTTTAAAATGTATGGTGAGCTCAAGGAATAAATGCCTTCCATATATTTGAGGTACCTCACTCCTGTTAGCCAAAAATGTTTTAATGTGTCCATATAGTTTTGGAGTCTGACAGAGTTTATCTTCCTTAGTGATAATAAAGTTTGCATATGGGATCTCTCAGGCTAAATTAAGTATTGTCATATGTTCACCATACAGGCTATCACCTGTTTCTGTTAGTGTTATGTTCCTCCTAAAAAGATTGTCAGAAATAAATTGCCAAGAACCTTGAGGGAGGAGGGAAGTAAAAATAATTAATAAACAGTATTAGGTCATGTATCTAGTAAGTGAATTTAAAACTGTTTTTAAGTTATCTCTAATTCTAATTTTATTTGTATGAAAACCAGTGGTCTTTACCTACATTATTCTGTAAGAAGCTTTTATGAGGTACTTTTGATGTAAGTCAGACTTGGGCAGTGTCTTTATGTAATTTTTAATTCCTTTCTGTGGAAAAAGATTAATATTCTGACACCCAACTAAGGGGGATTTGAATTTTATTGTTCCTTTGGTTTTGACATCACTGGAATATCACTTCAAGAATGGTAAAAAATTTTCTATTCTGTCAAAATATTTCCCAAATGTGTGCATGTTGTATTTACTCCAAGTTAACAATGTTACTATTTCTTAAATATAATATTTATTAGGAATAGTATTTATTTAGGAAACAAACATAGGGCTGGATGTCTATTATTATTCAAAATTAATGTTCTGTAGTGTTCACTGTCCTGTAACATTTGCCATTGTCCTACTTGGTTTACAAATCACATAATCCTAAAAACTCCTGGTTTCAGTGAAAACAAATAATAGCAGAAACAGCTATTCTTGGTATTCATCCTCAAACCTTTCTGGTCTTTCTTTTGGAATAAAGAAAGCTCTTCTCCCTAGTAGTTATCTGAAAGCAATTGCAATTGTGATCTTAGTGCTGTATTGAGTTTTCTTTTGTTCAGTAGAGGACTAACATTTGTGTGGCTTCCCCAGCTGGAACAGGAAGCTAAGAAAAGGTTTTTGGAAGTGGTTTCATAAAATATACAAATGAATGGCTACTGGGGAGAGGCACCTTATATTTTGATTTATTTTTAAACTTATCCTTTCTGAGAAGGTGCCAAGTTGCGCACAAGAAATCTCTTTGCAAAGTGGGAAGTCTCAAAACATTGTTTCCTTTGCCAATAATTTCTGTTAGAAGGTTGAAGGAAGCCTGTTCTGATTATTGAGGCTTTTGGTGCTAGGGAAGCTCACAGCTGAGGAATGCCTTTGTCAACTTGTTCTTTGACACAGGGGTGGCCATATCCTGTACTGAAAAGCTGATGATTCCTTCTTACTTGGACAGTAGAACAGACTGTGTGCCAAAATACCCAGCAGTCTTTAATCCTCACCAGCGAGACTTTTGGTAGGCAATTCTGTCCAGGCTGGGAACAGTTACTGGGAAGCGAATTTTCCAGTGAGAGAAAGATGCTGTCTTTTTTTAATGTGGTGTTTCATAAGTCTCTGGAGATTGTGATATTAGGTATAGGAGTGCAATGAAATGCTGAAGCTTTTACTTTCTTTTCTGAAGTTTTGGTTAGCGGTATATGTGTTTGTTAGAGCATATGCACACATGCACTTAAGATTTTGTATGTGTATATATAGTGTGCATACACATATTTTTTCATTTATTCATAGCAAAATGTTTATGGTTGTTCTTAAACTCTTTCTAGTGGCTCCTCTTCCACAGCATGATTCCTAAAATTACTCTTGTGAAGAAGCCAATATTGGCCTCAAAAAAAAATTGCTCATAATTCTATTTCTCATAAGTCACTATTCCAGTGACTGAGACATATAAATATTTTTGAACCAGAGACCAAAAAATGTTTTAAAAAAAGTGGCTTCTTATCTGTGGATAGAATTTTACCTACAAATAAAATGAAAAGTTGAAAGTAAATTTTCTAATAAGGTGTCATGGTTTACCCCCAGTTGTCAACCAAGCCCCACACAGCTGCTCGCTCACCTTCCACCCCCTGGTGGGGTGGGGGGGAAAATTAATGGATTGAGATAAAGACAGTTTAGTATTATTATTTTATTTCAATTATTAAACTTATTTCATTATTATTAATGAAAACAGAGAGAGAGAGATATAAACAAAACCCAGGAAAAACAAGGGATGAAACTGTTAACCACCTGCCGACCAATGCCCAGCTGGTCCCCAAGCAGTGATTGCTGCCCCAAGTTTATATACTGAGCATGACATTGTATGGTATGGAATATCCCTTTGGCCAGCTTGGATCAGCTGCCCTGGCTGTGTCCCCTCCCCTCCCGGCTTCTTGTGCACCTGGCAGAGCATGGGAAGCTGGAAAGTCCTTGCCTAGTGTAAGCACTACTTAGCAACAACTAAAACATCAGTGTGCTATCAACATTATTCTCATACTAAATACAAAACACAGCAGTATACCAGCTACTAGAATGAAAACTAACTTTATCCCAGCTGAAACCAGGACATAGGGCTATTCTAATGATTGTCTTTTAGTGACTGCAATATATTTGTTGGTTACGGTAAGTAAAAATTCATCTCAACTTTCAGGTTATACACATTATGTTTAAGAGAGCGTGTACCCTATGTTACATTCAAAATAAAGATTTTGCAGTTACCCAAAATAAAAAAAAGCTTAATCTGAAGCATAGTTGATATTTCCTCAAGACTTGCATAACGTTTCTTCATTGGTTCATTGCCATTTCCTACTTAGACATTTTTTGTTTTCCTTACCAGAACAGAAAAAAGACAAAAATTTAGTAATCTAACTTGTTGGATTACAGGTGTTTTCTGTGAAAATGTATTTTTATTTTACAACTATGCTTTGAGGATCCTGTTGGCTCAGATATACCATTTTTAATTAGTAGTATTGGTAGGAATGAAGCCTCCTGTTTAATGGGCCCTCTGATCACTTGCAGGTAAATAATGTGCCCTTGTGTCTCTGAGAGACTTAGAGGCAGTATTTGATTGTGTGGTTTTCCATAAACGGTACATTTTGAGAATAAGACTGAACGCTGAACTTGCACAGATTTCAATTAGAAGTTGGTATTAAGACATTGTTAATTTTATTTTGTTTGAACTACTGTATGAGCAACAGATGAAGTAGAAAGCATCATTGCTGCTTCTGCATTATCTGTTTTCTCCACTCTCTTCTGGTATGTTTTGCATATTAACACAGTTTCTCATCTCAGTGCTCCAGGACTCAGTGTGATTTGAACCAGGGTGGAGGGAGAGGTAGGCATAGTCTGGCCCAACCAAAATAATTCTGTAATTCTACAGAGCATTTATGTGAAGTAAGAAAAAAACTGGTCTCACTAAGGAATTTTGAAGTAACCTATTCAGAAGTCATTACTGAAATACTTTCACTTCTAGTGAATGTGTGAAAGAGAATGGGAGGGGAAAAGGATTTTGGGGGAGGGGGAAGGGTTTCTGTGTAAAATATCAGATTGTATTGGTTTGCTTGACATGCTGAGAGATTGGGTTGAGTCTGGAAACTAAAATGTGCCCTGGTGCTTCTTTTCACTTTTTCTGGTCTTTAGAGATCTTCATGTGAGTTGAGGGAAAGGAAAAAAGGAAGGCACGCAGGTTGACTTAAAGGAAATATGCAGAGATTTATGGTAACCTTGATATGATCAGCTATGATATGTGGTATCATACCTGTGTATGAGACACAGCAAAATTATTTTACTATTTGCCCTGAGTTGAAAAACAAAACTCTTCTAGCTTGGACAGTAGTAGGAAAGAAATTTCATCTTTGCTATATAACATTAAATATTGTCCTTTAATATAGCACTAATGGTGACTTTATTTTCTGAACAGATTTACAGGTATAGGATAGACTTATTGGATCATGAGGTGCTCTTTTCATGTTTTAGCTGTTCCTCTGCAAGTAGGATGGGAAATGTTGATGGACCTTCATTGTTTTTCTTACTTACTAGCATGTTTTTATTCTCTTTTGAGCAGAAATATCTTAATTATAAGCAATGTTTTTAAGCACCAGTAAGGATTATGGTCTCATCTTCTCAAATGCTTTTTTCACATATGATGCCATTAAGAGTATTTTGTTACATATTGCTTAAAATTAGTCTTGATTAAATGTACTTTCTATTCTGCATTTACTGGAGAAACCCTCAAATCCAGCCAGCAGGACTTGACAATGTAAAGAATAGTTGCTGCTGCTTTTGATTTGTTGCTTTTTTCATTATTATCTTGCAAAAGTGTGCTTGTGTAAAGATAAGAAAGCTATTTGTTCAGTGGTGGTGCTGGGAATATTAATCTGAAATTATTGCTTATGTTTTGAGTAGTTTTTAAAGTAACTTTTTTAAAAAAATTGATCTGTTACTCATCATTATGACTTTATATTTTGGCCAAGGTCAACCCCTGCTGTCCATTGAAGAGGTTCTGTTTGGAGGAACTGTACTTTTGATTGTGTTTAGTTGTGTCAGCATTTCCACTGCAAGGTAATACTTGCTGCACTGAAATAGGCAGTTGTAGCCATATTGAGAAACAGCAACTGAAGGGTTTCTAGAAGGTGAAACTTTTGCTTTATTTAATTAACACAGGGAATAAGTATAGGAAATTGCACATTTTTTCAAAGAGGTAAGAATGTATAGAAGTCAAATAGAGGAGGAGTTAGGGTTCATTTTATTCTAGTAATAACTAATGTTAATTAATGCAGTTGAAGTATTTTGCAGATAGAATCCAGTTTTCATATTTAAAAAAAATGATTCACAACATCTTGGGAAAGAGGGTGTACAGTGGAGAGGAATAATTATGGGGGAAAGTACTTGGTATCCTTGGAAGGAAAAAAAAACGTAAATACTAATTCTCTCTATTCTGTGGTAGAATAGAGAATTTGTTATCCCAAATGAGCAGTAAAATTGCAGCAGAAATCATTCTCCAAAGATAGTGTTTTTTTGTGTGTGTTCTTGTGCTCTTTCTCAGCCATAGCTAAGATAACAGACATATTTTGTCTGATAGATGCTGATTATCAACAAAGTGGGAAAGTTAACAGCAGGAAGAGAGAGTGAGTAGGAAGTTTGCTTTCTTGTTCTGATAATGTTGTTTCAAGACTTTCAATCACAAATGGATTCTTTCTCTGTATGATACAATATTCCTCAGATTTTACAGACAATATAGATTAATGAGTGCAAGGTAACTTAGTGAAGTGTGTGCTGTCAAGAAGAGGGGAAGTTTTACTTGCATATGTTCTGAAAAACATATGCAACTAAATTTAGCTCATACTAGCAGATTCTACTTTATTTTGAAGATTGTGGGATACTTCCAACCTTGTATGAAAAAGGGCATGGGAAGATTTTTTTTTTTATTTATCTTTTGGCCTTTGCATCTCCTTTTCTCCTTTCTCTCTCCCCCAAGGAAAAAAGCCTCTGAAGAGAAGACAACTTTCTCTGCCTACACTTGTATTTTAGTAGTCTGATTTTAGTACCATGTCATCATGCTGCAAGATTAATTGGCATATACTGGCTTTTGTTTTTAGCCTCCTCCAGTTTTATGCAGTAGCTAATGCTTCTCCTACAAACCTTAGATGTAACTGTGAAAGCTTAGCCTATTATCCAAAACAATTTCTTTCCTGTTCTTTTGAAATGCAGCAACATTAGAAACTGCTGCTTATTATGTGCAATACATATTTTTTGTATTTGATACTGATACTGCTAGATAAAAAATAAGGACTGGATGGCTTATAATATTTATCTGCTAGCACTTCAGAACCTTTATTAACCCTTTTTGGTGGGTGTGCTAAGCTGCAGGTGCTCTTACTGTAGTTCACAGAAACATAGCATCAAATTGACCTCTCAGCTATTATTTTCAGATTTTTTTTTCCCTGCCCCTCTATTATTAAGGAAGTTGAACGCTAACGTATCATGAACCTTTCTTTGATTTAGTTTGAAAAGTATTGATTGCATTCCCTTATGAGGAGGAGAAAAAAAACAAAAGAACAACAACAAAAAAACCCCAACAAAAACCCCAAACCCACAAACCAACAACAAAACCCAATCCCCCCCAAACCAAACAACAAACCAACCACTGATATTATAATTGCATGTCACATCTGTAGCTGAAAAGAAAAAATACTGGTACCCTGATGCTCTTCTGTATGTCAAAGTCTATAATTTCTTCTCATAAAAGGTACTTTCCCTCCCTGACAATTTTGCTTTGCATGTGGTGTACTGCTGCCTTTCTATCTCAAGCTAAATAAATACTAGTTAGTTGAAACAGATTTTTAAGGATTCTAATTGTTTATAATCTTCTTATGGAATCAGTGACCATATTACATTCAAATTCTGGGGTTGTACCATGGATTTACAAACAGTAAAATAAAGTTGTTTACACACTGTTATAAAGCTTTTCAAGATATTCAGAGAATTAGCTTTTAACACTGCAATTCATAAAGCTGTCGGTATTTCTTCTTTGGCAGCATGTACCCTTAGATGTTGAATGCAAAGATTTTTGGCACGAAGATGGTGAAAGGATTTATAAGACACTTTTTTTAAGAAGGTCACTAATGAATGCTGAGTTGTTGTTTTTAGAGGTGACTATCCCAGCTGCTTTTAAAGCTCGTCCTTTACTTTTGAAGTACCTTATTTTACAACAGAACTGCTGAAGGCTGAGTCAAGTTTGTTCAGTCGTATCCTCTGGAAACATATTGACAAGCATGATTTAGTGGTACTTGTCTTAATCCTGTACATTCCTGACCATAACAAGTCTACACATTCATTAAGTTTTATTCCATGCTGTACTTTCAGCATTTAAAGTTTGCAAAGCCAAAGGCATTAAAAAGACGATATGAGAAATAAGCTTTTTTCCTTTTTCTGTTTTGTATATAGAAACTTTAAAAGTCTCAGAGGCTACTACATAATATGAAGTGATAATTTCTGGAGTATCTTAAGAATCAGTCTGAAGTGTGAAGAATATGAAATGACACAACTATTTTCAGCATCATAGGTTTCTAGAAGTATTTGGGGCAGTTTGTGCCAACAGTACACATGCATTAAACTGGTGTGCCATTAAGCTTGTTTTAACTTGTTTCAGTGTCTGCTTCATTTAGACAAAGGACCTCTTTATGACTAAACTTCCCTCATAAGGGCAAGCTTCTAAGACACAGTAAAAAGCTTCCAAAATAATGTTAAGTTATTCAGTCGATCTGTAGAGATGAAGAAGACACTTAAGCTTTAAAACTGCTACAAAGAGTAATGGCATCAGGCAGTCTTGCTGGCAGGAGGCGTTCAAATGATTGTAATGACTTCTGCCAATATAAAATGGGTAGAATATATCTTATGATGGTTTAATTATTGCTTTTAAAACAAGAGTAACGTGGGTGGACTCTTGACTTACTGGAAGGCCTAGATTTCATTTAAGTTAGGCCTGTCCCATGCTGGGATTTGATTATATCTCCAGCTAAAACCTTGCTATTTTAGGAAGGTGGGCTAGGTATTTCAGTGATTTGGATATAATTTACTACAGTAGGGCTCTAAAGAAAACCGAAACTAATTCGAGTCCTTAGGGAATTCTCCAACACAGAGCTGGATGCTTTTGGGAGATACTAGAGTGTAACTGAGTGTTATCACTTTGTTGTATTTTATGGTACTTACACTAGTATTTATGATGGTACTACCATAAGATTATGACATGTTGTCTCAGCAGCTCTGAAAAGTAAGGGAATCACTCCTGTCTACAAAGAGAAGATGAGTCATGCAATAACTTGAGAAATTGCTTGTGATCTGTGGTAGATCTTGTGGAGCAGGATAGCTAGTCATTAGATAGTGTGTGAGGGTTGTGGGCCAGGACTACTGCAGCACTTAGGATATGTACAATATATGCAACACATCATAGGACTATGAATGCAGCTGTCTTACTTCTCATGTAATGTTTTAACCCATAAGTTAGTTTTATTTTCCATCAAATAAATAAAAACAACTGGAACAATAAAATGATTATTTTATTGCTTAAAATTCTGCGTTGGTTAAAGGAAATACTCAAAACAGTATTTTCCTGAGACAGTGTATGTACTTTTATAACTGGGATGAAGTGAGCAGAAGAAGAACGTCTGTTCCTAACTCATCTAAAAAAGTTATTTAAGGTGTTTGGGTTGGTTTTTTTTGTTTGTCTGGGGTTTTTTTTTCTTCCTTTAATTACCAAAGTTGTTTTAAATGACTAAAAGTAAAAATAGTTCTATTGTTACGCCTTTCATGGAAAAACATTCTAATTGTTTGAGTACCGCCACCCCTCTTCATTTCTTCCTTATGGCAATACTGGGTACTGCCAGGCTTTGAGAAATCACGGGCCAGGGAGGAAGAAAGCGGGGAGCCCAATTTGTGGGGGAATAAGCACTTACAATAGAATCTGTGTAAAAAGCCAGTTCATAAAATTACTAATAGTTCCCTCCTCAATCTTGCAGTCTGAAATTAAACCATCACATCTTCACTGTTTGCAGCTATTGCTCAAATGCCAAAGCATTCTCTAAAGGATGTTTTGTTGCAGGACATGTGGATTTCTGCCCATGAACTATTGATTTCTCAGAGTTTCAGTGAATATATTTTCTGAGAGAAATTTCCATTTTTGTAACTGTTTTCCTTGGTGTTTCAGGCCACCTTAGTTTTGGAAGAAGGAAAAATTGAGAGGTCTTTTGAGGATAGGAACCCCTTTGTTGCAAAATTGCTGTGATGGTGTACCAGGGAGCAGCTTCTGGTTTGTGAATAGAACCTAGAACGGGTTTTGCAGCAGGTTACTAAACTTCTTAGCATAGTCCATGGCCACTTGCTATGGTCTTTAAGTCTTGGCTTTTTCAAAAGAATTGCATTTATATCAAAATACTCCAAGTTGTTTGAAGGGAGGTATCAAATACTATTTTCAGTATCCGCAGTCAGATTTGAAACCTAGGGGTTCTAGACATTGCATCAATGCATTTCAGATTATTACTATCATATGTAAGTTTATTCTCTATTGTTCCACCATCATAACTTTATGTAAATTAGAGGGAAATTAGACTGAGGATCTGGAAATCTGTAAAATCCAATTTTCTGTATGGGAAGATTTTCCTGAAAGGTAGCATTACTTGAACCTTTAAATTAATGTAATACACTAACAAATTACCTTGTGGAGTTTCAGGGAGAGCACACATCAATTTTCTTCCTTGTTAGTACAAATAACTAAATGTAATAGTATTTTTCTTGTTTTATATTGTTGCTTTGAGTTGTCTTACTGGAATGTAAATATTATGTATAAGATGAAAGTATAAAGGCCAGTCTAACTCAAGCTTTAATAAATTGTATTTCCTTGAAGTGGGAGATCCATTTAATCCCTACAGAGAGCAAGTGTCTCTGTACTGAAATGCATTAGTTTTGTGTATCAACAGTAGCTCCCAGTTAAGGTTAGCAATTACACTGATATTAACTTCATGCTAGCCAGAATCAAGCCTAATCTTCAAAAATCCTTGTTCCACTAAACTGTTACGTGTCATAATGGTTTATCTGCCCCTTGACATCCCTCCCTAATGCAAAAGCTGCTAGAGATTAAAGAAAACAGTTTGGGATAGGGTGGATTATGTTTTGCTTCAAATTATTATTCACTCTGTTTCCCTATGCTTCTGGTTGGGTGATACCTTAGAGGAGGCCTAGGAGGAGCAGTGAGAACACATTTATTCTCTGTTAGGAGATCATTCTGTGAAGCTTGATTTATGTAAAATGCACAGCATGGAAACACCTGATCTTACAAAATAATTGGTCTTTGGAGAGTGAATCAGTGGCTGAGCTATTTCTACGCTGCAAGTCTGTTAAGCAACTGGTCACCAGTGATAGCTTGACAGCAGTAACTACATTGATTGCTCCTGCAAAAATGTTATTAACAGTATTAATAAAAGCAATTATTTTGTATCTGAAATTACTTAATTTCTTGCAGCAGGAAGGGATAATTATTGGAAGTAATTTCTTTGCAGTAACACTTTCTCTAGCAGGATCTGGGGTGGGGAAATCTGAGCTCGTAATTTTTGTTTTAGAAAGAACGTATTTTGACATGGCTCTGCGTGGGTGTTGTGCAACATCAAAGCAAGAGAATCAGAGTGCTTCTGTGCTGAGATGTCAGTAGGTCAATGATAGTACATTTCTCAATATTTTAATCATGAGGTAGCTAGAAAAGAGATTCTAATATTTTTATTACTCAGAATACTGAATAGTGTCACCTTGTCAAGAGCATTGACTTGCAATACTGTCAGTCCTTTTAGAAGTTTCTACGTATTAACAGTACGTTTTCTGTTCTGGGCTCCAGCGCCCATTAACTTGCTATTGTATCTGTGAGTGTTTGGCATACCTGGTAGTTTCAGGTTGGATACAGAAAACACACAGCACGTGATCAGTGAGCATGGGTGAAAAATTTTGTTGGCTCCAGGTCATGTAAGAATTCTGCAATAGCTGCAGAGAAAGAATCCAGCTGGCCAGAATTGCATAACAAATTAATTCCTTTTATGGCTTTTAATTTGGTGGCAGGAATGGTGGAGACTTGTGACAAAACCATTTTTGGCTGAAAAATTTAAACTCATTGTAACCCAAAGTGTATCTGCTAATGTATCCTTTCGAAATTCTAATGAAACAGACCATTGGAAACAGTTTGTTTCCTGCTAGCTCAGCTTTGGCTTGGCAGTTTAAGACAGAGCTTCCATGACAATCGCTGTGATCCACAGACCCAGGAGGCCTGTGGTCCTTTGTTTTGAGACTTTAGAACAGGGCCAGGGCTCCCTGTTTCACAATAGAATCTCACAAAGTCTGGCCTCTTGCCTCCTCTGGTTTTGCACTGTCATGGTCAGTGCTTGCAGAAAGACAGGTGTGTCCAAAGGCCCCGAGTACCACTGCTGACTCTTAGAAAACAAGCATTGACTGTCATATTTTTCAGAAGTTATTTTGCTTTTTTTTTTTTTTCCTCCTGTGGGAAGTTTTGCAAAACCTATTTCTGTTTTTCAGAACTTACTGCTGAATAAAATTCTCAGTTCCTACTTCTACAAATCCTGTCACAAATGAGGCAAGGAGCCCACAGGTGCTATGCAACACTCAGAGCTGACTTAGATGAGTTTTAAGTAGAGCAATAAGTTAAAATAACTTCTTATTCATTCACATGAGTGCTTTGTGTGGGGTGGAAGGATGGGAGAAGCAAGAGTGAGGGTACCTGGGCAAACCACTCTGAGTGACATGAAGTGCATGTGTATTAAATGGGTCAGCATCAGTGGGCAGGGGACAGCTCTGTTCTTGGCAGTGAATCACAATTATGTTACCTTAATGTTTGCAGGCTGCATGACTTAAGTGTATGAAAGTAATGTTAATCCCAGTTATTCTAAATTAATTATTTTGCAAGTGGTTTAGCTTCATGAGTAGGTTTTAAAGCCATAGTTTAGTATAATCTTACTGACTGTGGTTGTGTGCATAGCAAACGAGGTTTCTATATATATAATTTGGTTCAGAGAAAGTAAAACAACTTCTATTTGTGCAGAGACACTCTTTTATCTTAGAGTGATGTTTCTGTAATATTTTTTGTTATGTGTAAGCTATGCAAACACTCACCTGCTTAGGGCATCCAGTAGCTTCTGCTATTTTAACTTTTTGTGTGAGGCACAATGTAGCAGAGTAAGCTTCACTGCACTGAAAAAGTCCCAGCTGGGAAGTACATATTTGATGGTTTTCATTTGGACTTTTTCTTATAAAGGGACAGAGAAGGGTGAAAGTGATCTGCTTTGACTAATGCAAACAGGTGACAAAAATGATAGGTTTTATGAAAAGTTTTATGGTTATATGGACATTTTTAGGTTTCTAGCCATTTCAGTACTTTTAGACATTAAGAGTTTTGGGGTTTTTAGCAAGTGAAGTAGTATTTTTACCTAGTGTATAACTTCATTTACATGAAAACTATGCAAAGTTTTGTTGCATTTGGGTTTTTATATATGGAAACAGGTGCACAAATGCACAACAGTGCACAAAGCAAATACTGTAGAATTCAGGTAGCAACTTTTTCAAGTGCAATTAGTGTTGATTTGAGTAGAAATTGCAAAGCATATTGACGTATGTAGAGGTAAAGGGAATTTAATATGTAGGTTTTAACTGCTCTTTTAAATTATGCAGTGTTGTCAGTCTCTTACTTTCCTTCACACTACATATTCCAGAGGTTATAATTCTGTTTGTGACTGTTTTCTTTCAGTGTTTTACTAGTTTTGGTTTTGGGTTTGTTGGGGGTTTTTTGTGTGCGTGTGGCTGGGTTTCTTTTTTTGTTTATTTTCTTTTTAAAATTGTATTTATTTTATTTTAGGGTTTACCTGTTTCTCCCAGGCGAACATAGGAATGCTTAAACATTAAGCCTATTTATGCATTTTGAAAAAGAGCAAAGAGTCTGAAAGTAAAAATTAGTGTGAGTGTCCTGAACATACTTCACTAATGCTTAGTTTGGAAATAGCTTTGCTGGTGAATTAGCCTATTAGTTGCTTTTGTTGGGGTTGAATGTTTGTTGTTGTTGTTTAAAAGCCTTTCTGACTTTGGTTAAGTGAGTTTGAGAAGAGTTTTAAAAAAATTAATTGATCTATTTTGTAAAGAAAGGAATATGGTTTTCCTTTAAATGACTACAGACCTATATTGTCCATCTGGCAATTCCACATCAGTTTTCATTTTCACCTGTAAAATTGAGACTGTTACATATCTGTACTATAGATGTAACAGATGTTTTAACCGGGGTGGGGGGGATATGATCAGAGATTATAAATCTATGAAAAGTGCAAATAAAAGAGGTAGTTAAGGTAGTTACTCTAGGAACTTTCAGTATATAGTGTCTCTTAGAACTCTTTGACATCTACAGTGTAGAGCATCTCTATACTTAGCAGGTAGGTCTGCAATTTCACAGGTATATCTAGTTTCCCAATGTCTATAAGAAAAGCAATAATTATGTAATAAGGGAAAACATTAAGGGCTTTTTCCTTTGAATTTTATTGTATTGTCTATATGATCTGATACCCTACATCAGTGGAACAGTTGTGCTCATTTAGAAAAATAGTTTTTTGTTGAGCTAGCTCTTTAGAGTTTAATAATACGTCAAGGTATATCCGATCTGTAAAGTTAACCTCAGTCCTTTTACCCTATTACTTTAAGAACATCTCAAGGAACCTTGAGACAAAGTGTTGAATGCTATTGTTTTTTTAAATAGCATAATAAAGCTTTTCTTTTTCTTTAGAACTACTTAACTTTTCTGCTTTACCATTTATATAGCATATTGACTTAAAAAAATACAACAAAGTAAATCCAATGATTTTTATGACAAAATAACAAATTCCTTTTTGGACTTCTGCTGAAGGTTGTTACCGCTGAGGAGGGCGGATGCAACTCTGTTTTCCTGAAGGCAGCTTCTGTTAGACCCTTAGGGATGAAAGCTTAAAAAACAGTACTTTTGTACTGTCCTATATCACTTTTTCTGTGGCAGTACTAAACATTTATAGCCATGTGGCTCCCTGTGCATAAACTGGAGACAACACATGGGTTTGCCCTGCTGAGGAGTTTTCCAGGTTGTGCAGGAGCTTCCAGGTCTATCTCATGCTTCACCACCTCCTCTGCCTTTGGAGCACCAGTCTCAGCTCTTGCAGATAATTTGCAAACCTTCTAAGCAGATAGAAGCTCATTTGGAAGAAGGGGGGCCTAACTTTTTAACTTGCCTCACTGAAACTAAAAAGTGATGTCAGTAGGGCCTGTCTCCCATTTGTTGTTCAATACCTTAGTTGCCATAGCAAAATTAAAACTGAAATCTTTTCAGACAGTCTAATTGCTTGGTGCCTGTGAACTGGTGAGATGGTTATCACTATATGCTGACAGCAGTTTATCAGCTGAGATTTTGACTACCGAGAGATTTGGCTTTCAGTACTATGCTGTTTCATTCTACTTTTGAAGTCAGTTATTTAAATTGTCACACACCTATAGAGGGTCCAGGGACCACTTGGAATCAGCTCTGCAGGAAATAAGTCATTTAGCTCAGGTAAACCTTAAAATCCATTGCTTGGAGAGGACAGGGAACACCAGTTTTATTTTGCATGGAGGATGCAATGATCTAGTAATCCATGTCCGAGCGGAAGGCAACCACTTTTCCCAGGCACTAGGGAAAATAGGAAAAACAAAAGTCTGCAAGTTCACTTCCCCCTACTCCTTTGCTGTGACTGTCCTGCTGTGAAGATTTCTTTGCTACAGCCATTTATTGCTTGGTGTTCTTTCTCCCAGACATTGTCATGGTAGTCTATGTGAATGGCACAGGTCACCTATTTTATGAACTCATTTGAATCCAATTATTATAGAAGTAGGAACACACAGTGTTCCTAATGTAGAAACACTGGATCTTTTGCCCTTTGAGAGTTTGTCTCTCTAAAACACCAGGGATGTGCTTTTGTGGACACAGGACTTTTTTTTGTTTTCAGTCTCTGTATTCCATTGCTTGTCAGTGGCTACAGACACTTCTTCCTAACTTGGGCTTGAACTTCTTAATACAGTCTGGTGATGTTTTAGATGTTTAAATTTTACAGTAGTATTTATTACAAATGCAGACAGATTGCCAAACTCCTCAGAATCAGAATACTCTAAAGGATCTAAAAGTATTTTCCACTGTCATTTAACTGAAGGGGCTTACAGCCCTGGTAATCTGCTCCTTGTGAAGATGCCCCAGAAAAATACATAATTTCCATTATGCAGGACCAAGTAATTTCAAATTACACCTTAGATTTTTTTTAAAGGTAAAAATCTGTAGAGCTCACTAGGATTGCACAGCTTGTTAATTATTGAAAGCATTTATTTCTTCTAAGTTAGCTTATTGAAAGGGGATGCTTTTTTACTACTTGCTGTCTCCCTCTGTTTTGCAGAAAGAAATCTGTTTCTATATATTAAAAGCTTCAAAAAATGTTACAATGCTATTATGCTGTTTGTGAAACAGAGTATGGCTATGTTTTACTTGGTGGTGGATTACCATGCAGTTATATTGCTCTGATTACACTGGTATTATCTTGTGTTGCGTCCTTGTACATATAAATGACACAAGCAAGTAGAGGAGAATTCAGTTATGCTCAATGCTGAAGCTTTTATATGTTAACTAATATTTCATATGGTTTGTAAGTAAAAGACCTTAATTTGGATATACTGTTGTACGGTATAAACTATATCAGGTATGTTCCTTTTTTGAGGGCAGGATGTTTTAAGTAAATTCATGTTTCTATATAACATGAATTCCTGGAAGGTGAGGTCCTGCACTTCATCACAAAATCACATAATTGCTTTTATCCCTTCTCTGTCCAATTTAGTATGGGGCAGGTTTCCATTTCAAAATCAGGTGTTCAGATTGCATAGTCCATGTGATGTACACATTTTGTAATTTACTGCAGAAGTATAAATTACAACCAATCTGCAGGTTACTTTTTACTGGGGAATGGGCTCAAACTGCTAGATTTGCTTCGTGTAATCTGTCAGATATCACAGAATCACAGGTTGGAAAGGGACCTCAGAGATCATCTAGTCCAACCTTTCTAGGAAGAGCCCAGTCTAGACAAGATGGGCCAGCACCCTGTCCAGATGACTCTTGAAGGTTTCCAACGTGGCGGAGTCAACCACTTCACTGGGGAGATTATTCCAATGGTTGACTGTCCTCAGTGTGAAAAATTTCCCTCTGGTGTCCAGTCAGAATCTCCCCAAGAGCAACTTTTGTCCATTCCCCCTTGTCCTCTCCATGTGACTCCGTGTAAAGAGGGAGTCTCCATCTTCTTTGTAACTACCCCTTAAGTACTGGTAGACGGTGATGAGGTCCCCTCTGAGCCTCCTTTTCTCAAGGCTGAACAAACCCAGTTCTCTCAGCCTATCCTTGTATGGCAGGCTTCCCAGTCCTTTGATCATCTTGGTGGCCCTTCTCTGGACCCCTTCCAGCCTGTCCACATCCTTTTTGTATAGCGGGGACCAGAACTGTACACAGTACTCCAGGTGTGGCCTGACAAGTGCTGAGTAGAGTGGGATAATGACTCCTTTCTCTCTGCTGGCGATGCCCTTTTTGATGCAACCCAGCATCCTGTTGGCCTTCTTGGCTGCAGCAGCACACTGTTTGCTCATGTTGAGCTTTGTGTCCACCAGGACCCCCAGGTCGCTTTCCACAGAGCTGCTCTCCAGCCAGGTGGATCCCAGTCTGTGCTGCACTCCTGGATGATGTTTTCCCAGGTTCATGACCTCACACTTTTCCTTGCTGAACTTCATAAGGTTCTTGCTGGCCCACTCCTCCAGCCTATCCAGGTCTCCCTGCAGAGCAGCTCTCCCTTCTGGAGTGTCTACTTCCCCACTCAACTTGGTGTCATCAGCAAACTTCACCAGGCTACACTTGATGCTGTCATCCAGATCACTTATAAAGATGTTGAATATCATTGGGACCAATGTTGATCCCTGGGGAACCCCACTTGTAACAGGTTGCCAGTTTGAGAAAGAGCTATTTACCACCACCCTTTGGGTGTGGCCTGTCAGCCAATTCCCCACCCCGTGCACAGACCACTTGTCTAGGCCATAACGCATTAATTTCTCCAGGAGGAGACTGTGGGGGACTGTATCAAAGGCCTTGGAGAAGTCCAGGTAGACAATGTCCACCGCCCGCCCCATGTCAACCAAGCAGGTCGCTTTGTTGAAGAAGGCCACCAGGTTTGTCAAGCACGATCTACCTTTAGTGAAGCCATGTTGGCTTTTCCCAATCATGTGCTCCAATTGACTTGTGATGGCCCTCAGGAGGATTCATTCCATGACTTACTCCGGGATTGAAGTAAGGCTGATGGGCCTATAGTTACCCGGATCCTCCCTCGAGCCCTTCTTGTAGGTAGGGGTAACATTTGCCTTCCTCCAGTTGTCTGGGACATTCCCCGTTTGCCTTGACTTCTTGAAGATTATGGAGAGTGGCCTTGCAATGGCATCAGCCAGCTCTCTCAGCACCCTCGGGTGGATGTCGTCAGGGCCTATTGATTTGTAGGGGTCAAGCTCCTGTAGTAATTCCTGTACTAACTCTTCCTTCACTGATGGAGGGCCAGTGTTTGGATCAATCGGCAATTTTGTTCCCAAAGCCTGGGACCCAACAGTGTTGGTAAAGACAGAGGTGAAGAAAGTGTTGAGGACCTCTGCCTTTTCAGCATCATTGGTGATTGACTCTCCTTTCCTGTTTAACAATGGGCCTATGTTTTCCTTCTTTTTCTGCTTGTAAAGCAGAAATATGATTGCCTGGTGGGCAATCATATAATTTATTAAGGATGTGTTTTAATTAGCTACCTAGATATGAAAAGCTTTATATGCCATCCTCTTGAGCTGTGTGGCTCTTTTTGAAGGATTATCTTTAGTAAGCTTACCCAGATGAAGTCTAGCTAGGTAAGTTGGTATGTACTGTCAGATCTAAAGAATGGAAATTATTAAAATCACACTAATAGGATGAAATATTGTTAGCAATGTCTGATCCCTTTTATTTCCTGGTCAGATCAAGTCTATCCTAACAGCAAATGAAAGACTGATTTTAAACATAATTATTATTATTTCAGCACTGCTATAGGTTTGCTTGGCTTTCTGTGCGTTAGTGAAGTCAGCCTGCTTCCTAGCAGATAGGTACTAGGGCAGTTTTGGTTAGTGGTGCTTCTGTCCTTTGTGGAGATAAAGAAAATAGGTAATGGAAAAAAGGTAAAAACACGAATACTTAATTTTAGTAAGCTTGCACTATTACTGGTAGAATAAAATGAAAATAGTTTGAATGTAAATTGTTCCCTTACAAACTAGCTATATGTCTCAGACAGGAATCTGACAGGAGGAAAACCTAATTGATAGATATATCTATATAAAAGCATATCTGAATCAAAGAGCAAAATCCGCAAAAATACCCTCCTCTAACAGTGTCTTTTCACTCCTGCTGTTATATCAATGCACTGCTTCATCAAAATGCTGAAGTTCTTATTTAGCCTAGGACTATGTATAATGTTCTCCTTCAAGTAGTAGTGGGTTGGTTGTTCTTTGCCAGTAATCCCATAACATTTCCCTTTAATTTTCATGGCAGCCAAGGTATTCTTGTGACACTTAAAAGAATTGAGATATGCTCAGGGCACTGGGGTTTTCTGTTTGTTGGGTTGTTTTTAGTGTTTTTTTTTCTTTTGGGTTTTTTTCCCCTTCTCTGAGTGAAGTGGGGTATTTTGTTCTTTGCTAGATTGTCCATAATTTTTGGAAGAGAAGAAACATCAATGTTTGAGAAACAGCACTGTACTTGGTTTCTCAGTGGAAGGCACTGTTTGAAAAAAACTAAATCGGTTACACCAATGACAGTTATCTTCTTATTCGTGGATGCGAAGTTGTTCTTTCACAGAGACCACTCCTACCTTATGTAGATAATCATATAAGGTAATCATATGAGGCCTTTGTAATGTTCAGCACAGCATATCTTCATCCAACAAATGAGGTCTGTCTTTCTGTTGTCAAATTATTTTGGCTTGAGTGTAGCTAATCAAACTTCTCTGGGACTACAGCTGTATGACAGTTGCTGTAGTTAGATGTATGTTGCTCACAGAAAGGAAGCTTCTGTCAAACTTGGAGGAGAAGAGATTCTGGCAGTAATAGTTCCATACAGTTCAGGAATAATGGTGCTGGAGTAACAGAAGGGTAACTTTCAAAAATTTCATTTTGGCCTTTATCACCAGAAAGAGTGTGAAGGAAAAAAATTTCTTTCCACCCACCAGGTGTTGCATCATGGTAGCACAGAGTTTGTCAGCACAGCAACAAAATGTTCATGTAATAATCCTGGAACTGTTGTTGTCGTGTCAAGCAATGCCAGTAACGTGACACTTGTGACATAGTCTTATAAAGTCATTACAGGATGGTATTAATGAAGTAATCTAAAGCAGGTGTTTGTATACATGCTTGCATTTTTGTTGTAATTAACGCATTCGTTAAAGTTAGAGATAAATAAAAGTAGTCATCCCACTGGTAAGTAAAAAAATACACTTTTCATCTGTGGGTTTTCTTGTTGTTCCTATTAATTTTTTGTTGGCAGTATGGTGGGTTATACTATGAAGTTGTGTGTTCTAGAAGGCAGGGGTTTAATTAGAGTCGGTAAAAGTTGGGGGTTTTTTGGCTGGGTTTTGGGTTTTTTTTTCTTTTTCTTTTTTTTTTTTCTTTAAATTTGCTTTAGCGATACTAATTCTTCCAGGGCCATCAATGGGTTTAAGGCAAAAACATGGATTATTTCATCAGTGACGTATTTCTTGAGATCAATCATTGCGTGTCTGTTCTCTCATCATAGATTTTGTTCTACCCAGGTCTGGTTAGAGACTGGATAATATCAGTCATTGGATAATAAGGCCACTTCCACTGCCTTTAGGGAAATTCTCAACAGTATAAGTGTTTATGATTTCAGTCTCCAATTTCTTCTCCTTTTGAGTGTGCAACTTTTCAATCCTTTCCTTTTCCCCTTCTGCTGTCCCCTTCTTCTTCTCTCCTTTCTTCTTATTAGTAGGATTTTGCCAGAGCATTGTCAGAGGCCCAGAAGGTTCAGCTTGCTGGGATTGAGGTTACAGATCAAATGTATGAATTGCATACTCCAAAGCAGGCATAGTATGCTCCAGGGTGATGCCTAGAGCATCCCAGCAAGACGTGACAAGTCTGAGAAAGGCATTTTGCAAGAGGAGGATCATTAGCTGATGTTATCTAGCCATTGGACTGTCTCCTTGCTAGCTGTCTTCTATGCTGTAGTGCAGGTCTGTTATTTTTTCTCACCATGAGCACCAGCGGGGTTACGGTCTTGTTTCAGGAAATCATTTCAGATCGTTTCATGTAACCCCAACTTCCTCTCTGTGCCCAAAGACGGTGCAATAGTGACTATTAGCTGGAGGAAGGTGGAAAGGGTAAGAACTCTCCAGAATGGATTTTGCACAACTAGAGAGAAAAAGAATCTGATAGGTAGTTCTTAATTCCCAATGCTTTATACACTTTAATAATTGTTTCTTCCTTTTGTATGCATTTTAAAGGGAAGATGATGAGAACTAATTTAGTGGTGGTTGTGAAAACTAGAGGAAAAAACTAGCAGTATTTTGATGAAAAACTCCCAAACCACAGCTAACTACTGATTATGATAGAAGCAGTTTAAGTGAAGATTTAATCTGTTACTCGGGGTCAGAACATATTGTTTTTACCAACAAAGAACCTAAAAGAGAAAACGGCTCAAAAGAAGGAATACCAACACTGAATAGGTTCAGATATTTTACATCCACCTGTCTATACCACAACTACTCATGCAAGTGTTGCTCAATAACACACAGATTTCAGCTTATTTAATCTCAGGATTGATGCTAAACTAGCAAAGAACTATATGGAAAAATGTTGTTCTTGCTCCTCTTCCCTTTATTTTTTTTTTTGTCTTCTCCCTTCTTTGAAAATTTTGACCAAAGTGAAGATGTTACCTACCCACAGGCTGTACCTGCAGCGTGTTACTCTACAGCAAGAAAGTGGCTTGGGTAGGAGGCTGGAAGCATTTTTGGAAGCAAATGACACCAGTTCCCCCCCCAATTAATCCTACGTTGAAATAAACGGAACCATGGTACTTAAAGAAGAATTCTAATGAAGTTAGAATTTTGGGTCATTTCCATAAGTTAAATATATTTAAAAGCATATACTTATTAAATTTGCATAATTAATACTTTAAATTCTGAACTATCTAAAGGCTTTGAGGAGTACTTATATTTCCCTTGTCTGTTGTAAGATGCAAGGAGGGAAACTGGCTGTTAGCTTTTAAATAGTCATTATATAATATACTTTTAATGAGGCAGGGAAATGTTTTGTATTTTTATAAGAGGATGTCTGATTTTTTAAAAAATTAATATGTTCTATGTAGCAATATTTTTTCATTAAATGTCAAAGTGTGTCTCACACCAAGGACATTTTTGGTAGAATCTCTTAATTCATGTGGCCTTCTGTTAGTGCTAATACAGGCAACCAATTACAATGCCAGCAGAATTTTAAAATTATGTTAAATGGCTATCTTGCTATTAGACCAAAACATTTACCCCTCTT
The DNA here is from genome assembly GCF_963921805.1 of Phalacrocorax carbo. NCBI lineage: Eukaryota > Metazoa > Chordata > Aves > Suliformes > Phalacrocoracidae > Phalacrocorax > Phalacrocorax carbo. The sequence goes on from NC_087518.1 coordinate 21,762,229, forward strand.
TCCTCTGCAATATTTTATAAAATAAAAAAAAAACCTTAAGTGTTAAATGTATGTCACTGATGGGCAAAGCGGTAAGTTTTACTTTGCTTATAAAATGATGCTTCATGATCTGCTTGTGTCCTTCAGAGATCTCTTTGGTAAAAAGTTACTTAGTGAGACATGGACGAATGTAAAATGGATGACAGTAGAAGAAACAGTTATACTTTCTGTTAGTAAAGTGTAGGTACATTGGATTATATCCTCCTTCAGGTGGATGGCATGTAAACATCATTCCAACGGTTCTCTGCATTTTTATGTATTAACCTTGCTTCAATAAGAAGAATATAATTTATCTTACAGAGTGGCACTATACAAAGCTGTGGTGGCTACAATAAGAGAGGGTGAAGGAAATAGTGATGCCTTGCTCCTTTTATATGATAAATTCATCTCAGGAGCATTCCCTCAGATGTGGAAGATATTACAAACCCTTTGTAAAAAGGAGTACCTCCTAACAGGAAGGTCCTAAGATCTGAGAAGGAACTCCAGGTACATGCTTGTGTGTTTTCTTGGTGGATCCTGTTTCTAGATGTATCCTGATTCATGCCTATAGAGAGTTTGTGTCCCTAAAACAGGACTTCGGCTACTGCTGTGGGGTCCAGAGACCTATAAATGAAATAAGAGATTGCACAGGTTGTATGCTTAGAAAAGTGGGTCTTTAGTTCCTTTTTGGATCCATTTTCCAGCTTGTTCTTTTCATAACTTTAGTGGCTTTTCCCTTGGGTGGATAAAGACTTTGAGGGTTAGAAGAAGGCTTAACTTTCTGAGGAAATATTACAGACGCATGCCCTAACTGTAGGTGCTATTATGAGAGTAAGGCTGAACTGTGATGAATTAGGTAATTCCCTCTCGCATGAGAAGTAGAATGAATTCTTAATAGCTGAGAATTGTAAGACAACAATATTTAACAGGTGGAGGGAAAACGGTCTCCTGAAAGGCACTGTAATAGACTCCCCTGGCTTGTGAAACTGTGTTTTCTGGAGATGGGAAACAGGTTTGAGTCTGATCTTCTCACAAGTAGGTATTTTGTATTGATTTATAAGCAGTTACAGAGAACATGAACCTGCACACATCTAACCTAATCAATTAGCAATGGAGAAGATTGTTGAAGGTCTGCTTGCCGGTGCTTGGTGAGGGAAAAGATACTGCTGTGTTTCTCCTCAGGAAAGTGGTCTGCAGAAAAGAGTCACCACTTTTGTGAATGTGTTGATGTATGTTGTTATTGGAATGGGCTATATTTGCCCTGGGAAGTAATACAGATGTGGTAGAAAAGCTGGATGGGAAAGGACAGAAAAAGCTTTTAAAAGCTGATTGTGAGCATTGGTTTTATATTACTTAGAGAGACTGGGGCTAAATGACGACGCAAGCCAAGTCGCTGCCATCATTTTCAGGGAGGAAAGAGTCTGGGGAGAATGGCAGGTAAGGGTAAGAGTCAGGAGAAATCTTTGGTTCTATTGGCTTTTGCAGTTCTCTTTTGCCTTATGGCTTTCTGTCCTAGCCCTTCAAAAATTTATGTTTCTTTTTATCCCTATCTGGGACTCGCTATGCAAAGTAAAGCTGACATCTTCTGCCTAATGGGGCCTTGCCTCTTGTATTCTTTCTTTTGAAAACTCTATAGACTCTCTAGGAAATGCATCATCTTTGTCTTGTGCATGGTTTGTACTTTTGTAGGTGTTGACACATTATAATTAAAATTGAAGAAAGTAGGGAAGGCATTCAGAAACAGTAATTACTGGTATGGCAGTAACAAAACTAGGTGGAAGTGAGTATGAAAAGACATATCATCTTCTGTGAACAGCTTTAGTAGATCTGTCCCTGCCTATGGGCTTAAAATGTTGCATTTGAGTTGCAGGAGCACCTGCACGATGTACCTGTAGCTGCAACTAATGATAAAAATTCTCTTAATCTCAGTGAAGGGATTAGCTGTCCTTTCCTTTTGAATATTAAATAGTCATTAATTAATTGATCACTCACTGATGTGCTGGTGCTTATCTGCAGTGTGGGTGGTTGCATTGCAAGAGGTATGGGCCATGAAAGCATCTGTAGAAGGTCTGCTTCTAGGCTACTAGAGAAATAGCCCTTTAGCTCTGGTGAATATGTATGAGCCTCACTTGCTTTTTAGTCTTAAGCCTGCAGGGCTATTGCAAAATTTTGGCAGAACCTGGTTTTCCAACATGAAAGAAACATGAGCCAAAGTTTAGCTCTGCTCTAGATGCTGGTCCTGGTGGGTTGCAGAGGGAAACTGAAAATGCCCAATTTCCTTTGAGGGTCTGTAAAAGTGTTTGCAGTAGACTAATATCAAAACCAGTTTATAGTCAAGTCATATAGGATAATAACTGAAGGGAGGGTTTTTTGGGGGTTTGGGGACTGTTTTTGTTTTTTAATGGAAGATGTGTATTGTCTATTTTCTTTTTTTATGTTGAGCTGGTTTGATCTCTGTGAAGTGTGTTAAGATAAGTATCTGAAGCTAGTTACTGTGCTCAATAGTTTACCAAAGCTAGTACATAATAAATACCTTGAAACACGTATTTGCTTTTAACAGAGATGGGTGTGAGTTGCAGAAGGATGTCATGATGCAGACCGCATATGGAGCATCTGTTTTGGTCTGATCTAATGCAAAGACTAGAGTATGCTGTAAACTTGGGCTCCTGGTCCAGGCTTTGATCACATTCTTCTAAGTTTAGTGTAATTTGGACACTTCTTTCCTCACCCTGATACCTTGCCCTGATCATTCAGCTTTTAATGGTATCCCTTTGGTCAATAAAATCTTGGTAACTTAAAAACGACTATTTTGATTTAAAAAAAAAACCTTTGAGACTGCAGTTCCATTATCGAAGGTTGTTATGAGCAGTCCCAAAGAAGTGCAGCGTAGACTCTTAAAGGGGCCTCACTAATTGAGTCATTTGCTGCAGCATGAAGACTTAATACTTGAGAGATACAAAATTGCTGCATTGTTGCTTTATAAGCTCTCGTTTGTCCCTGAGACTAGGTTCATTTTCTCTATTGTACAATAGAAGAATATAGGATCACTTCTGACCTGCTGATTCAAATTTTGCCTTGCTGCTGTTAACCTTCTTCCTTGTTATTTTACACATTTATTTATTTCTTAGTAAGGTTTTGTCTGGGGCTGTCCTTTTCAGTATTTTGGTGTTTCTACTAATTTGAAGCCATGCAAATTTTGACAATTGTATCTTTTGATTATGGCAAACCTCAGTGGGTAGTAGCAATGATCATATCCATAATCAGTGTTTTCTTTTCTGATAAAAGTAATAAAATGTATTACTACTTTCACACTGAGCTTCTACCACCAGCAAAAGGGATGATGATAGCGGAGGCAGTCTGATGTGTGGGTTGTTTCTTTGGTTGCAAGTTCTTTCGGTGTGTGTTGAAAGAGCCCTGCTTTCCAACTAGCATTAGGGGCTACTGTTTAAATGTACATTTAGATTTTTAAAAGCTTTATAAAGACAGAAGATAAAATGCTTTACAAAAACGATGTGTTCTGATCTTTTGAAGTCTCCACAGGCCCCAACTGCCACAAACCTCGCACTGCGGAGCGAGTCAAACACATGTATCTCAGAAGCAGCTCGCCAAATAGGCTAGCAGCACTCTGAAAAACAAGTGTCGCTATGTCCAATTCAAATTCTGATTGTGCAGAATTGATTTGAAAGTGAACACTGAAAGGTTTCAAAGCCTGGGAAATATCTGATTGACACAGCAAAATCTTGGGAGCTGTAGTTTTCTTGCTTGTTTCTGCAAGCTCAGGTTGAAACCTGAGCTGAGGTGAACTTTGTTTACACTGACCCAAGGAAAATAATCAGGTTCTGATCCTGCAATGAGCGTTGCATGGGCTCATTACCATTTAGATGGGTGAGATATATTAGAGTTACCATTTCTTGTTTCATTGAGGTAATAAATGGCAGGTATTCATAATAGTTTACATCCATGAAACTATTATTTTTATTACGCCTCAGTGAGATTTGCAAGCTGCCATTATAATGAACAAAAACATGCAAGTGATTGTAAAACTGAAAGACTTTAACAATACTCATTTTGGATTATTTAAGATAGTGTTCAATTTTGCCATTTCCCTTTCACTGTTCAGCTACTCTTCCCAGAAGCTTGCGCTACTACTTTTTCTTTTGGGTGTGTGCAAACCGTGTATTTCTCTCTGTGAGAGGGCAGGGAGTACCTAAGCATTAGGAAGGTAATAGGGTGGTTTTGTTGTTGGTTTGTTTTGCCTTTTTTTCTTTTTGAAAGCTTGCTGTCCAGTCATATGTGTAAATGTTAGTATTCTGATAGGAATTCTACCGTCAGACATGGCTCTGGGATTTCAAGTGGTCTCTTTTCCCCTTAGCCTTCTCCTCCACAACCTAATACTTTTTCTTACGCAGTTCTTGCGCTTAGTGGCAAGATTTGTAAATGTGCTGATTATCTGGCAATTGCTGTCGTTGGCAACAGGACTTCAAAATTCAGCTGCTTCATTGTGGTACTGCGCGCTTCTGAGTATCTAGCTCACAGGGGCTTGCAAGGCACATAGGAGGGCCTGCATCTGATCTGGACCTCCCCACTGGCACATCATCTCTTCTTTGTTCTGTGGTTTTGTTTTAAACCTCTTTTCTGTGAATTAAAGGTGTGGCAGGAACAATAACTTGAGTGAAACAGTTCATAAAGCTGAAGGGTAGTGATCTACGTCTATGAAGCACCTGCTCTGTCTTCACACACTGTGCTAAACTTTAGATGCCTCAGCATGATAAATGTCAGTATTTCTGTTAGTTTCTTATCCCAAACTTATATGTCTAGGAAAGTCACACAATTCATTACTCTCTGGAGCTGGAACAGTTCTTGTCATAAATACCTGGTGCTGAGGAAAAAGGCTTCACACAGATGTGATATACTGCTTTTTGACTGAGAGACTTTCACATTCTGTTCACCTTCATACTTCATATGTTAAGCTGGGGGTAAAAACATATGTTATTTGTTTTTTATATATTTACATTGATTTAAAAATGCAACATATAGAAATGAAAGATAAAATGCACCTTCAGTTGCTACAGAAAAGATCTGAGAAGGAAACCTTTATTATTATGTTGCACAAATTAGATACATGGAGTGTAATGGAGCAATTTTCATTTAAAAAAAAAAAAGGAATCCTGTTTTCACTTAGAAGGGAAAATATCTGTTTCATACAGTGTGTTCCTTTGCAACAGGATCCTGATTATAGGATATTACAATAGAACATGTATTTTCCATTTGGCAGCAATGGGTATGGGTCACAGAAAATCCCTGAAAGCTTTTTATTTTGTTAGCTTATGGGAAATAAAGGCAAGTAAATGAAAAGAGGAAAACCAAGGCCATTGTAAAGCTAGTTACTGATTTGAGATAGTCAATCTGAGACAGCTGAAAATGAACTTCCTTAAAAACCCAGAACAACCCTGTTCTCCCCTGGTTCTCAAAAAACTGGCCTTTTTGTGTTGACTGAAGGGGACAGCTGGAGTCTCAAGTAGTGTGAGTGTAATAAGAGAAACTGTCTGCTATTTGGCTAAATGTATGAGTATGAAAAAATGGGAGTAGAAAAATTTTAAGTAAAATTAACGCACCCTTTGAAATGTGGACTATTTTGTTATGTATGACTCTGGTGGGAAATTTTGTATGCTCTTTTTTGTATGCTGTGGGAACTATTTGAAGAAGTATGCCTTTTTATGTCAGAATACCTGGGTCTTTGTTAACCACTTAACGTCATAAACTCTTGTTGGAGATTTATCTAGATACAAGAGCCAGAGCCATCTGTCCTTAGTAGGAAGGTAATCGAACTGTCTTAAATGAATGTTTTGAGTACAATGGTTGAATGGACCATGATTAGCTTGGTCCCCTGTGGATGGAAAGCTTTATGGCTTTTTATTTGCTGGAACAAATCCAGCCTTTTTCATAAGTGTACATTTAGTGTGCCACTGGTAGCACTGTAAATAAATAGTAAATATAATGTGCTATTCATCTGAGAAATATTTGGGGGAATGTATTCATTTCTTTGTCACTTTACATTGTGTTAAGGATTCTGTTTGGAGGTTAGATTTTACTGTTGAGAGAAAATGTAATTATAAAAGTCTGCTAAGATTGAAAATATTACAAATTTCTTTGCTTTTTTGCCATGGCAATTTGTACATATGGTTTTCTTTTAAACAACATGAGCAGTTCTGTGCTTTTCTGTTTGTTTATTTCTTTGGGGTTTTTTTTGTAATGTTATACCTCAAAACCAAACACAGATACATCAAGCTGTTTAACTTATTATTTCCTTTGAAAATACTTTTTATTTTTTAAAACACACTTTTGCCTAAGCTCAACTGTTGAAGTCAAAGTATATTCTGTTCCTAAGAAGAAAAACAGACAGCAACGGAAAAGAAGTGTTAAAAACAGGCAAAAGCTGTTTCTGGGGTGCCTGCAGCTCTGCTGCTGGAGGGCTATGGGCACAGCACATGGCATGTGACCTAACTGTTGAACATTGATTTATTACCTCCCTTGCTCTCCCCTTTTGGCTGAGGACAAATCATGGTTCTTGAATATTGTCTTTGTTTAGCCTGTCTTTGGAAGCAAAATTTACCAGTGGCCTGTCTGTGGAAGCAAAATTTTGCAAATAGTTACTGAGAAGTAGTGCTAAAGCTTTGCCAGTTTTTACTTGTTGGCTCACTTCTCCTTGTTGAAAGCAATAATAATCATGATTTATATTGCTTTCTAGCTTCATTAGTTCGGCATGTGGGTGCTCATTGTGTAAAAGTAAATAGTTGGTATCAACTGGAATTTACATAATCTTGATGCATTTTCATCATACAGTTATCACTGATGTGGTAAACATTTCTGAGCATTCTGTGCAAGTCTCTGGAAGATTCCCATGTACTTGACTTGGCCGTATTTGTGCATGCTGAAGCCACTGAGGATCTAGGTGTTGATCTCAAATAAGGGCCAAAAATCTCACAAAAATTTAAGGTATCACAATTAATCACATCTCGCACAATTTAGTACACCTGCATTTATTCTGTGAATGACACATTTCTAAAAAAAAAATTTAATACCTCCAAAAGACTTTATGATCATGATTTTTGCAAGTATTTGCACTTAACGTGTCCAATCTCTGGTACAACTGAAATCAGGTTACATTTCCTTTAGTTGATGGTAGTGGTTTTATTCCCTGGATCCCCTTCCATTTTCTCTTGTCAAAAGGCATGTTTTCTCAGAAAAGGAAGATAAATACAGTACATTGTTAGAACCTTTAAAACTGCCTTAATTTATGTCTGTATTTCATCAAGTATTTGTTCACTTGCTTAGAAATGATCTTGAACAATCAGTTAATTCTAACTATATGCTCTTAACTTGTGTTGTTTCCCCTGCATGGAAATGCAGTCAGTAAAACCACAAATCTCTAATCCATAATAAGGGATCTCTTATTTAAACCTAGAAAGTTTACAGAGGTTAGCAAAACTCCTTGTCCAGAAAACTTCATCTGAAATATATTCTAATAGTTGTAAAAAAAACCTGGTGACTAATGGGTATCCTCAGGTAGGTAATTATCAGGAAACTAAGCTAGCATGATTTTTGCCTCTGTTTGGCTTTCCTTTTGCAATATAGTCACTTCTAGCAGACTGCATTTTCTGTTTGCACATGCTCCTTGATCCTGACTGTAAACCTTACCGCTGAGGGGAAGCAGTACAGTTGGCCTAATTTTGGCCTCTCAGAACACTTGGAGTATGCACCTCCATAATGCGTTTTGAGGGCAAGGTAGACAGGATATGGGATGGGAGACTTCATAAAAGGCGCTGTAGTCTGCTCTGCTTCTGGATCCTATAGATAATTGGGCTGGAAGCAATGTTTTTGGTTGCAGAATGCTTTCTGTGGTAGATGATATGTCCCCAGAGGGAGATGCTGCCAGTGCTGTGTTGCTGTAGGAAGAGGTGCTACGCCACATCAAGGCCTGGCCAGTAGAAGCCAGTTTATCAAGGCAGAATTTTTTTGGATCTGTTGGTGGGCAGTTTCCTGCTGGAGCCTGAAGAGCTGTCAGCATTGCCTTTTTGTGACAATAGTGTGGGGGAAAGCTATGCAGGAGAAGTCTTGAAGAGCTGAGCAATGTTTTTAAATGCTTACTGCTTTCCTTCAGGTTTCGCTGAAGGACCACTGTTTTGCCTTTAATAGAAGAGAGATTATAATCACTTTGTTTTTTGAAAAGAGTGTTTGGTGGTGTGCTCCAGTGAATTCTTTTATGAAAAACTTGCAGGGAATAGTCCTGGGCATGTTAAAATATTGGTAACAAAACAATATTCCTCCAAACAGCTCTTGTAAGCGTTCTTTCAGAAGTCCAGCCGTAGATGGTAAAAGAACGTACAAAATTTTTGCAAATTGTCATTATGGTCCCATCATTATTCGCATACTCCAGAACTACCTTGTTTATTATTGTTGTTGTTGTTGAAAATTGGTGCTCTAAAGAAACTGTAAAAGTTGTAAGATCAGAGGAAATATTGAGAAATATCTAATCTGCAAACCTTTGTGTCTTTCTACACTAGCAAATACCACCTTATCAGGATTGTAATCCTGTTCCTTGTAAGAATTGTTGGTTTAAATCAGACCAGAAATAATTTGAGAATAATTCTGCCTATACTACCTTGGAACTTCATTAGGCAGTTTTCAGTCTGCCCTGACTAAAAATATTTGTTGGTGACATCAGGGCAGAAAAAAGGAGAGGAAAGGAAAAAGAAAAAGAAAGATGATTACATCTAAGTATTATGTTTCTAGCTGGAGATAGAGATGATTCAGCAGGCTTATTTCCTTTTCATCTGCACTGTTTTTCTGATCTGTGTCAAGAAAACTTTGGAGCTCTTTCTTTAGAAATGGAGAAAACAACAGTAAACAATAAATGTAAAGGGAGGTGGTTAAATTCTAATAGCTCCAGGAACTCTGAGATTGTGGTAAAGACAGACAATTTGACAGCCGCCTTCTTTTCCACATAGGCTTTACCTGTAATATTTTGATTACTTTCCTGATAAATATATATCTGCTTATAAACTTCATGCCAGGATTTTTGTTAATAATCAACTGAATGTGCTGTAGAAGTAACACTTATTCCCTTCAAAGAGGGGAAATTCTTTTTTTCTTCTTGAACCTAGAGGGGTCAAAATCAGGGACCACACAATTGGAAGCTATATTGAAGCTGCATTTGTTTACGACAGTTACTATATTTATAACATGGAACAGAATGGTAATGCTCCTTTGGCCAGCAGAATGCATTATCTATAGATCACTGTAGTGAAATTGGGATACATCTGTGTGTTTCATTTCTTCATCCTTTCATTTCTGAAGGAGTTCTAATATATCAGTAGTCTTTAATGTTCAATGTTTCATGATGCCTCTGGACAGCAATTTAGTTGGTGAAAATCCTCTGGTAGTCTGTATTTTAATTTTTTTTTTTAACTTCTGTAAGAGTGGTATGTGGTATGCTACTACAGTGGCAAGATACCTTGCAGTAGCTCAGGTTGTAGCACACGTAATTAATAACAATTTGTAATGAGTTACAAATGTGTATAGTTACTATAAATGATGGGAAAACTATCTATGACACCACCATTGAACTTAGTTTAAGAAAATGCTGAAAGGCATCTTTGCATAAATAATCTTTCTTGAAAATGTTGTCACCATACTTTTCTGGTGCTTTGGAAGACCTTAACAGAGAAAATTAATTTGCAGGTAAAACTTTGTCAAAAAAACAGTTTAACTACAGTTGTGTGAACACGGAGTTATAAATCCTTTCTCAAGTCTGCACCTAATGGATGCTCAAATTACTTTCTAGGAACTCTTTTAATCACTCCTTCAGTGATCCTAGACTTTTGGTCCAGGCAGGCATCTTAATTTGATGACTAAACCTACTGTGCGAATTCCCCATTATGTCTACAGTGCAAGTGGGATGCTAAGCAGAGGTAGCTGAGCTACCTCCAGAACCAGCAATAATACAGTTTTTTGTTACTGAGTATAAATTACTCTGAAATGGCACTACAGAACCAGGCCTGTGCTCTTACTGGGACTCGAGCTCAGGTCTTCCCACAGTGCTGCTGCACTGTGCCCAGAAGATGGGCATTTGTACCCTACCCTCAAACAATGTATATGAATAAAAAGAAGGTGTGTTAAAGCATTGTGTGAAATGATGGGGGTGCTTCCAGTTTTTTAAGTTCACGATAAGATGCTTACTGTTGGGATCTGCCTGCCTGGCAAACTGCTGTAATTTCAGTGTTTTATACCTCTTCACTCTGAGAAGAAATTCAGCTAAGCTGCAGATTATCCCTTGGCAGGCCTTGACTATGGATATGACCTTTATACAGCTGGATGCATGCTCCAGTAGCCAGCAAAACTAAATGAGAATGGAATTATAGCCCTTCTTCTTTTGAGGGTTCACTTAGAAGTGTATGCACAGTTTTCTCTAGTGGTTGAGAGAGATTCTCTCAAATGCAATGAAGTTATTTTGCCGTGCACATCAGCTGAGAATCTTCCCAGTGATAGGTAAAAAAGAAGCAGAAGGAAGCACAGAAAATTCTTGTTATCCTTTAATATTTGAAAAAGTAGTAGGGTGATAAAAATTAACTAATAGCATAGCCCATCCTGTGGTACAGTCAGTCACAGATGTCCCTGCAAACATCTGGTATAACATGAAGAGCAGTAGATTAAACCTATTTTCTTTGCATAACTAAAAAGGTTGACAGTCTTGCTAGACAGTTTGGGTTTAATATTAAGGTTGATTAATCTTTCTTACATGAAGGCTTGCAGTCCTATGAGCTTTTGAGATACGTCCAAGTTCAGCATTTAAGCACGCACTGAACCACTGTGATAAACTTATTATATTCCTTTAGATAAAAGAAGGTTGCAGAAATTAGTCTTTTCTGTGTACATGGAGCAGTCTGGCAGCATTCCTTTGCAGTGTTCATAAATGTATTTATAATAAATGTAGCTAGCATTAATTCTAAGTGCATGGTTTTTTTTTTCTTGGGAGGGGACAAGAGAATGATATATTGATAAGCAAATCTTTGAAGCTCTTGAGGAAATGTACTTTAATCAGAATCACTCGGGGAGGGTAACTTCTTTCCCCTTTTATTAATTTTCTCTTAAATGTGGTTTTTAATGCAAAACCTTTTAAAATGCTTCAGATTAATATGGAAATACTTCCTAATTTTATCTTTTTTTCCTTCAGTCAGTCATTTATATTCTACACAGACTAGAATAGCACTGTGGGGGGAGCACTTAAATAGGAGGAAGATATTTGTCATCTGTCACACTCTGAAATTAAACTTCTGATATTGAGTTATTGCCTTAGAAATAACTTCAAAAAACTTTACATGCAGAGAAAAGTACATGGTGGGGGAAGCTGTTGAACTAGTTATGTAATAACACTGTGTTCAGTTCCAGAGAATTTAAGAGTCTTTAAAAATATTTCTTCATGCATAAATTAAAAAATACATCCATACAAAAAAAAAAAGTCAATGATTCCTTGACCACATACATGGATTTCTTTCTTTTACCAAAATTACAGAGGGGAGGCAGAGGTCCCAGAGCTGCTGCAGAGATTTCTAATGCGAAATTCATATCCAATTTTCTTATGTAGCCTTGAAAATTCTTGTTGTACCTTTACATATATTAAGAAAGTAAGAAGGAGAGAAAGGGGCCATGTCTAAGGGGATCTGTTCTCTGTACAGTGAGGGAAGTGAAGCTCAAAAGTACCAATGGCAAGTTGTACAACACGCTGGTTGGGAGGTACATACTATTTAATAATGGCTACTGTGGAAAGAGTATTTGGACTTCAGCATGATACTTCTGTTTTGTGGAAAGATGGTGAAAAATTCTAAATGTGATGAAACAAAGCAGTGGCTTATCCACAGGGTTGGGATAATAGCAATGTTCGTAGTTGATCAGTATAAGACTACTGAGGGAGAATGACAGACTCCTCTTCCTTAAAACTGGTTTTGTTTCAAAATGTTTGCTAAAAGAAAATATCTGTAGAGTGGCTGCATTCATTAAACCTGTCATTTGTTGAGAAAAGTGAGCAACTTGTATTTTTTTTGCCAAATCAGATTGCTTGCTTTGTGCTTCTGCTTATCCCCCATTGACAGCTTCTGCTGTCATGCAGAAGGCTTGGAGGCATTGCTGTTACATAAATGCAGTGAACAACAAATGTATATTCTTGTTCTCTGTGTGCACATATATATATTTTGTTTCTTCGCTGCAAGTACGTGTATTATTTGTAGCCATCATAGCCTATGGTCATGTCATTACTTCCCCCAAAATGTTTAGAATTTTTTTTCACTTTTTGGCATGTAGTTGATAGGAGAGTGACATTTCCATTGACAAAATATCCCCAAAGAAGTACTCAGCATATTGGGAAGTCTCAACCAAGACTCCTCTATAACACTGAGGCATAGTTGCTTCCAGATGTGGTTTAGAGATTGTACAGTAACACTTTTATGATCAGCTCTGCTGTCTTCTCATTCTGTACAGCTTAGGTCACTAATGAAATGAAGCATCTGTGAGGGCATCAGTCATCTCGGATCCCCAAGTAAAATGAATGGGATTATTTTAATTAATGCATTTGTAGCTTTCATGACCAAGAAAAGAAGCAATGTTGTCTGTTTGGTGCCTACAACTCTCTTAGCTTCAAGAGCGACTTGAGGTGCCTGGAATGTCACCTTCACCTTAATGTCAGTCACTTTGATAAAGGATTTACATGGTTGAAAATATGACAATATGAAAAATGTGAAAATATGTTTCCAGCTCACATTTCTAGCGAGGTCTTGCCTGAGAGACAGAACAACCTCTTCAGAGCAACACCCTTGACTCATATAATGGAACAAGGAAACCCGTCACTTGCTGCTTTTTCAGTTCATCATCTAATGAGAGGTGACAGTAGATGTACCACAGCTACTGAGAGGCTTTACTGCCTGTCTTTTTGACATATTGAGCTAACACATAGGCTGTCAGTTTTGGTTTATAATCTTATAATTACTTATATTAAATCCTGGGGAATTATAAGAAGGATGAGGTGCATCTCAATTGTAAGCTAAACTTGAAATAATACTACATTCATAGAAGGTGGAAACAATTGAAGGTGTAGTAGAGGTCTATACCACTATTGCAGGGGAGTCATAGTGGAAGACAAAACCCCTCACAAAAACCATTATATTAGAGAAAATTAACTTCTCCTTCCATGGTAATTGATTTTTCAAGTATCAGTGTAGTTGGTCTTTCTTTCCTATTGTCTTCCCTGACTTGCAAATGTTATGATTTTATTTCTCTGCCAATTTAAATTGCAGATGCATGGTTCATGATGGAATTTTTGCTAAAGCCACAGCCCTCATACTGTCTATACTACATGCTAGATTGTCCACTTTAGAAAAATGGCATGGTGCTTTATTTGGCCTAGAGTTTCATTCATTCAGTGTTCAAATATTAGTAAACTTTGACCTGGGATGCAAGGGCCAAATGGAGAGGGGTTTTGAGGTCTCTTCCACTACACAAGATAAAAGCACCAGCCAGCAGGATGCCATTCCTCCCAGAGGCAGTCCTAATACAGTTGACTGTTTTATTTACCCCTGCTTCAATCAAAGCTCTGTCTTCTTTTATATTAACAAAAGCATTATGCTTGATACAAAATCTACATCTGTGATAACTTTCCCAAATTAAATTTATTTTATCTTAAGAGTTGTTACTGTATAGCAGCAACCTTCTAGGACATTTAAAGATAAAGTGGAAAGAAATTCAGTGACACTGCAGTAAATGTATCTTGCTGGAATTTTTTGTAAGTTGAAAGAAACAAAGCAACTTTGATCTGTCTAAGCTACAGTATAAATTTTGGCTTTGTTCAGTATCATGCCAAATAGTGATGTCATCTTTCTAATTTTTTACTGTCTTTATAGAGATCATTATATTTATATAAATATATGATGATGGTCAACCATCATATCATCATCAGCCTGATCCTCACAGGTTTAAATAAAAATCTCTCATTACAGCCTTTGCAAATTACATTTTAAGCTATCTTTTGTGAACTACATGTACATGCTTTGTCCATTGACTGTAAAGGAGTAAATCAAATAAAGGAAATAATGGAAAATCTCAGCTATCAGATGACAAGGGTGCATATATTGAGTAATGGAAAATGCTGCAAGTGGAAAAGCTCTTTTTAGATGTTGGAGCAATAGTATGTTGCTTGAAGCACACAATTAGAACAGTTTAAACAGTTATTAAAGAATGTTGCCAGATCTTATCACTGCAGTCATGCATATAGATCAATGATCCCCGTGCAGCACTACAAAATGTGTGAATGAGGTACACTAACTAAAAATAAACCTATTGAGTGATATTCCTAAATTGCCATAGAATACTGGATAAATGATGCAATTTTAGCAGGACAAAATAATCTCCAAGATGTGATAAAAATTGTGTTTAACTGCAACATTACAAGTGAGCGTGAGAGATGATAAGATAGCTGCAGGCCTTCTTTGTTTCCTTGAGCATTCATCAATGTTTAAAAAACCAAAACAAACAAGACCACACCAGACAAAACACCCATACAAACAGGATGGAAATACTGACTTGAGATGAGGTTAGAACTAGGTATAGTGAGGTGGATAAGCTGTGCATGCTTGTTTATGTGCTGAGTCTTCTAAGAAGGCATCATGCAGTATTTTACAGGTTTTACTTGGCATCAGTAACTCTGCAACTGATATATTTCTGAGTATCTGCAATGAGTCTTTAATCATTCTCAGGTTAGTTCATTAAACTTGGAGCCATTGTAGTTCTGCTCTTGCATTATCTGCAAGAAGTATTGGTTTATTAACCAATAATATGTATTGGTAATAATGATATAACCAATGTATGGAAACACCTGGTAGGGGTACAGCTATTAGAGTAGGCTGGAGTAGATTGTAACTGCTATGATTTACGTTGTAAAGCCACTTAAGCAGCCCAAAATATAATGACAAGTATCTGTGGGTTTAAAAAAAAATAATTCTCAAGACACTTGGCAAGAGGTGAGCATCCCAGAACTATCTGAAAGAGGGACAAAAGAACCTTTTCTTTACTTCCCCTCCCCTTTTAGAAGAATCATTTCATACTTAACCAAATATCTCTTGTGCCCTTGTACCCCAAACAGAATCGTTTTTTTTTCCTCATAAGAAGCTGGTTTGTTGAAGAAGAATGTGCAGTTGTCACCTCTGTGACTCTTCCAAATTTTTAGGTTATTGAGTAAATGGGAACTTGCATTAATTTCTTTATGGATCAATCTTCAGTTTGACGTGGGAAGATGAAACCTTTCTCTCATCAAAAAGTCTTAAAGATCAATAAAATACTTTTCTCTGTAGCAAATTATTGGACTATCAATTTCTTGTATGGTTATTCATATTTTCAGCCAACTCTAGCAATTAATGCTATTTCTGCTCCAGCAAGGGTTTAAGCTATTTAGGCAAACAAATGAAGCACAAAGGTTTTTATTTAATAATAAATTTTGTATTAATCTAATTTTTTTCATGAGCGACTGGCTTTCTCAGATCACTATCCTTTACAGGGAATGTTAGAGCAATATGCAGTACCTTTAACAACTATAACTTTTGAAAACTCTGGGAATGCCAAATGAAAGCATAAAGAAATATTTATTTGACGGAGCCTTAAGTAAGCCCTGATTAAAGCAACAATGCATTTTAAAACTAGCATTGATTGCTCTGGGACTTAAAGTTTTATAATCCTGGACTATGGTTTTGTCTGAAGATGTTGAACCTTTATAGAGTCAGAGAAATAATATTGAGAATACTGATTAGATACTTGAATTCATCAACCTAGTATTTGAGCACTTTTATCTTCTGAATTTATTCTCAAAACCAGTCTTATAGAAATGGAAGTACTTTACTGATGAGGTAAATGGAGGCAGGAGGTTTAATGACATACCTGTACTGTTAGGCAGAAAGACACTTTTTGCAACCTAAGCCTCAAACAGTAAGCATTTGGAACTGTGGTGTAGACAAAATGGAGCTAAGTATTCCCATCACTATGACTGTGTCTGTGCTGCTTCGAGTCCTGCATTGGGAGTCCCCCTTCTTACTAATTTAATTTACTTTGCATCTTTATCATCTCTGCTGTTAAAGTTGTTTTGACTTGCTGTACTTTAAAGCTATTGTGTTTACATATTTTCCCCTAATATGCTTCCCTGTTTGCAGTTAGTTTGATTCTTGGAGTCACGTGTAAGTTGCCTGGAATGGTATTTGATGTGTGAATTGCATTGCCAGTTAATGGAGAAGATGAACTGCTTTTGCTTAGCTACAGTATTGTGCATGCAATTCAAAATGATAGAGCTCTAGTTTTCCCAGATTTTTGTGTATTTCTGTAATGGGGAGTCTCTGGAATAAATGTGGAAAAGTGATGTTGGTAGCCTGGGTAATGGAGCAAGTTGTTAGACTTGGAACTACTGCGGGTATTTCTGTTAGCATAGGATGAAAAAAAGATATTTTTATCACTTGTAGTAATGAGATTCCATGGCACTTCTATCAATTGAATTAGCCTTTAGTTTGGCCAGATTTCGTTTCATTTATGACATGTCACCTACCTAACTTAGCTTTGACTCTCAAATGTATTGTCCTTTTAATTTCTGACCTGATGAACAGGTGTTCAGTGTTGTGCTGGTTTTGGCTGAGAAGGGGTTAATTCTCCTCACTATGGGGGTCGGCTACCTTTCCAGCTTCCCACGCTCTGCCGCGTGGCGGGGTGGGGCTGGGAGGGGCAGGGCCGTGGTGGGGGCGGCTGACCCTGACTGGCCAATGGCAGGTTCATTCCACACCATGTGACACCATGACCAGTATATTGAGGGGGGGCAGTGGCAGCGCGGAGGGGGCGCGGCGTCGGGTCGGCGGGCGGCGAGTGCGGTTCGTTTCGGCAGTTCGTTCCCCCTCTCCTCTCTTCTCCCCTCCCCTCCCCTCCCTTTCCCCCTCCCCCGGGGCTTTGTGCCTCTCGTTGTTCTCCTTTACATTGCATTTCTATTGTTGTTTCTTTTAATTTTAATTATTAAACTGTTCTTCTCTCAACCCACGAGCGTTACCCTTCTGATTCTCTCCCCCATCTAGCGGTGGGGGAGTGAGCGAGTAACTGTGTGGGGCTGAGCTGCTGCTAAACCACGACAGTCTTTTGGCGCCCAACGTGGGGCTCAAGGGTTGGAGATAACAACAGCTGCTGGTCACAGCACCTTGTTGTCCTTTTTGCAGTTGGTGTTAAAGATCGGTGTTGGTTTGTTTTGTCTGCTGTGTTCTGCTGTGATTAGTAATTTTTTGCCTACGAGATTTGTTATACAAACACTTGTTTTCAGCTTTATCTGGTATTTGGGGTTTTTGCTGAAACCGTTACTGTACTTCGGATACCACCTTGTTGAGGCAATTAGCAATTATACCACCTCCTCTGAGAGATTTTATATGGACGAAATACAGAATAATACCTTTGCAACTTTGTTCTATGATGTCTGTGCCTTTGTTACAACAACGTCTTTGTATCTTGAACATCCTTGGGTGGTTAAGGTGCACTTATTGTTAGTTTTTGGGCATGTTGTTTTGGTTTTGACTAAGCAACTTAAGAATATCACCCAGAAATCTGCCCCGAGGCTTGATAGTGCATTTGGGATGGCATGGGCAAATCCCTAGGGCAGTGGGCACCCCCAGTGTTTTGGAGTTTCACCCCCGAACAAGTGCAGAATCCTAAAAAACTAGTAGAATATTTGGAGAAAGCATGTTGTTATGCTGGGAACTCCAGAGAGACACAGATAACTGCAACATGCTGGGGTCTGGCCCATGCATACTGAGCCCTGCTCAACAGTATTCAGTGCCCCCAGGGGGAAGAGAGTGTCTCTGGATTGAAATGCAAAGTGACTGGCACTGTAGACAATCCAGCCCTGACAACAGGCACTGCAGCCACTCAAACCCCCACAACAAGTGGAGCTAGCTCAGAAAATAAACCTGTACCAGTATCAGTTGCCCCCATACACAAGACGAAATATTGGAAGCGGACATCAACTCGTTTAGAACGGGATGATGAAGAACCAGGGCCATCACGGGGAGAGGAGGGAGAAGTAATAAATGAAGGACAGGGATCGGGTGGTCTCTAAGCGAGTTGGGAGATATGCGAAAAGATTATAGCCGTCGTTCAGGTGAGCACATTGTCACCTGGCTGCTCCGATGCTGGGAGAATGGGGCCAGTAGCCTGGAACTAGAGGGAAAAGAAGCCAAACAATTGGGATCCCTTTCTGGGGAAGGGGGTGTTGACAAAGCAATTGGAAAAAAACCACAAGCCCTCAGCCTCTGGAGGCGACTCCTGTCTGGAGTGAAGGAAAGGTATCCCTTTAAAGAAGATGTTACATATCACCCAGGAAAATGGACAACTATGGAGAAAGGCATCCAGTATCTAAGGGAATTAGCTGTTTTTGAGGTGATTTATGGTGACCTGGATGATCAACGGTCATCCAAAGATCCAGATGAAGCCGAGTGCATATGACCCATGTGGCAGAAGCTTGTACGGAGCGCACCATCCTCATACGCAAACTCATTGGCAGTAATGTCCTGGAGAGGGGACGAGGCACCAACAGTGGCGGAGATGACTGATGGACTCCGGGATTATGAAACAAATATCTCTTCCTCGCTAGACTCTGCTGTGGAGAAACTATCCCAAGAGGTCCAGCAACTCAAAGAAGATCTGTCCTACTCCCCACATCGACAGAGCAGTGTCTCAGCTGTTAGGAATAAGCGTCCTTTGGCTCAAAGAAGGGGATACACACCATGGGCCCACCCTATAACGGTTCTAACTGTGTGACCACAGAGAGGACATGATGAGGTGGGATGGCAAGCCTCCTTCGACCCTACAGGCACGAGTACATGAACTGCAAGGAAGAACAGTCACTCAGGGAGGCTCTTCCAGGAAAGCTGCTGCTCCAATTTCCAGCGAGCAAGTCCCCAGACAGAGGAGTAGAAGCGCAGATTTTATTTCTAAGCGTAATAGAGGGACTCCTGATTCACATTTACAGGAAGTGAGTTGTGACTGCCATGATCAGGACTAGAGGGGCCCTGCCTCCAGCTGGGTGGAGGAAAGGGATAACCGGGCTTACTGGACTGTGTGGATCCGATGGCCTGGCACGTCCGACCCACAGGAGTATAAAGCTTTAGTGGACACCGGTGCACAGTGCACCTTAATGCCATCAAAGTATATAGGGGCAGAACCCATCAGCATTGCTGGAGTGACAGGGGGATCCCAAGAGCTAACTGTATTGGAGGCCGAAGTGAGCCTAACTGGGAAGAGTGGCAGAAGCACCCCATTGTGACTGGCCCAGAGGCTCCATGCATCCTTGGCATAGACTGTCTCAGGAGAGGGTATTTCAAGGACCCAAAAGGTTACAAGTGTGCTTTTGGTGTAGCTGCCTTGGAGACGGAGGAAACTGAACAGCTGTCTACCTTGCCCGGTCTCTCGAAGGACCCT
Organism: Phalacrocorax carbo; assembly: GCF_963921805.1. NCBI lineage: Eukaryota > Metazoa > Chordata > Aves > Suliformes > Phalacrocoracidae > Phalacrocorax > Phalacrocorax carbo. The sequence goes on from NC_087518.1 coordinate 21,781,780, forward strand.
TCTGTTGTGGGGTTGCTGAAGGTTGAAGAACAACAGGTGCCAATCGCCACCACAAGAGTGCACCGGCGGCAATATCGCACCAACAGAGACTCTCTGATCCCCATCCATAAACTCATTCACCAACTGAGGAGCCAAGGAGTCATCAGTAAGACCCACTCACCCTTTAAGAGTCCCATATGGCCAGTGCGGAAGTGTAATGGAGAGTAGAGACTAACAGTAGACTGTCGTGGCCTGAATGAAATCACTCCACCGTTGAGTGCTGCTGTGCCAGACATGCTAGAACTTCAATACGAACTGGAGTCAAAGGCAGCCAAGTGGTATGCCACAACTGATATTGCTAATGCATTCTCCTCAATCCCTCTGGCAGCAGAGTGCAGGCCACAGTTTGCTTTCACATGGAGGGGTGTCCATTACACCTGGAATCCACTGCCCCAGGGGTGGAAACACAGTCCTACCATTTGCCATGGACTGATTCAGACTGAACTGGAACAGGGAGAAGCTCCAGAACACCTTCAATGCATTGATGACGTCATTGTGTGGGGCAACACAGCGGAAGAAGTTTTTGAGAAAGGAGAGAAAATAGTCCAAATCCTTCTGAAAGCTGGTTTTGCCATAAAACAAAGTAAGGTGAAGGGACGCGCACGAGAAATCCAGTTCTTAGGAATCAAATGGCAAGATGGTCGTCGTCATATTCCAATGGATGTGATCAACAAAATAGCAGCCATGTCTCTACCAACTAGCAAAAAGGAAACACAAGCTTTCTTGGGCGTTGTGGGTTTTTGGAGAATGCATATTCCAAATTACAGTCTGATCGTAAGCCCTCTCTATCAAGTGACCCGGAAAAAGAATGATTTCAAATGGGGCCCTGAGCAACAACAAGCCTTTGAACAGATTAAATGAGAAATAGTTCATGCAGTAGCTCTTGGGCCAGTCCGGGCAGGACAAGATGTAAAAAATGTGCTCTACACTGCAGCCGGGGAGAATGGCCCTACCTGCAGCCTCTGGCAGAAAGCACATGGGGAGACCCAAGGTTAAACCCTAGGGTTTTGGAGTCGGGGATACAGAGGGTCCGAAGTCTGCTATACTCCAACTGAAAAAGAGATATTGGCAGCATATGAAGGGGTTCGAGCTGCTTCAGAAGTGGTTGGTACTGAGGCACAGTTGCTCCTGGCACCCCAACTGCCAGTGCTGGGCTGGATGTTCAAAGGAAATGTCCCCTTTACACACCATGCAACTGACGCTACATGGAGTAAATGGGTTGCACTGATCACCCAGTGGGCTTGAGTAGGAAACCCCAGTCGCCCAGGAATCTTGGAAGTGATTACGGACTGGCCAGAAGGCAAAGATTTTGGATTATCACCAGAGGAAGAGGTGACACGTGCTGAAGAAGCCCCACTGTATAACAAACTGCCAGAAAATGAGAAGCAATATGCCCTGTTCACTGATGGGTCCTGTTGCTTTGTGGGAAAGCACCAGAGATGGAAGGCTGCTGTATGGAGTCCTACACGACAAGTAGCAGAAACTGCTGAAGGAGAAGGTGAATCGAGCCAGTTTGCAGAGGTAAAGGCCATCCAGCTGGCCTTAGACATCGCTGAACGGGAAAAGTGGCCAGTGCTCTATCTCTATACTGACTCCTGGATGGTGGCAAATGCCCTGTGGGGCTGGTTACAGCAGTGGAAGCAAAGCAACTGGCACCGCAGAGGCAAACCCATCTGGGCTGTCACATTGTGGCAAGATATTGCTGCCCAGGTAGAGAAACTGGTTGCAAAGGTACATCATGTGGATGCTCACGTCCCTGAGAATCGGGCCACTGAAGAACATCGGAACAACCAGCAGGTAGATCAGGCTGCCAAGATTGAAGTGGCTGAGGTGGATCTGGACTGGCAACATAAGGGTGAACTATTTCTAGCTCGATGGGCCTATGACACCTCAGGCCATCAGGGGAGAGATGCAACATACAGGTGGGCTCGTGATCGAGGGGTGGACTTGACCATGGACGCTATTGCACGGGCTATCCACGAATGTGACACATGCGCTGCAATCAAGCAAGTGAAGCGGGTAAAGCCTCTGTGGTATGGGGGACGATGGCTGAAATATAAATATGGGGAGGCCTGGCAAATTGACTATATGACACTCCCACAAACCCGCCAAGGCAAGCGCCATGTGCTTACAATGGTAGAAACAACGACTGGCTGGCTGGAAACATATCCTGTCCCCCACGCCACTGCCCGGAACACTATCCTGGGTCTTGAAAAACAAGTCCTGTGGCGACATGGCACCCCAGAGAGAATTGAGTCAGACAACGGGACTCATTTCCGAAACAACCTCATAGACAGCTGGGCCAAAGAGCATGGCGTTGAGTGGGTGTATCACATCCCCTATCACGCACCAGCCTCTGGGAAAATTGAACGGTACAATGGACTGATAAAAACTACACTGAGAGCAATGGGGGGTGGGACATTCCGGCACTGGGATACTCATTTAGCAAAAGCCACGTGGTTAGTCAACACGAGGGGATCTGCCAACCGAGCTGGCCCTGCCCAGTCAGAAATCCTACGTACTGTGGAACGGGAATAGAGTCCATGTAGTGCACACAAAAAGTATGCTGGGCAAAACAGTCTGGGTTCTTCCTCCCTCAGGCAAAGGCAAACCCATTCGTGGGATTGCTTTTTCTCGAGGACCTGGGTGCACTTGGTGGGTGATGCAGGAGGATGGAGAAAGCCGATGTGTGCCTCAAGGGGATTTGATTTTGGGCGAAAACAGTCAATGAACTGAATGGCACAATGTGAACTGCTAGATAATATTGTGTGTCACCTCTGTGTTGTACTCTGATATCATTGATACGAGCCTCCCAACCCATGGAAGATAAACTATGAAACAAGCCATGATGGAACAATGACTGACTCGGCATGAAGCAACCCAACGCCACACACCATCTCTCCCACCCTGAACGACTGATACGACAGATGGAGCCCAGCGTGGACTGGGTGAACTCAATGGACATTTTAATGGACATTTTACAGGGAAGGTCCATAGACTAAGGGAATGATGTCTGTGTATTATGTTAAAGGATGGATGGATGACTGGCCAATGGCAGGTTCATTCCATACCATGTGACACCATGACCAGTATATTGAGGGGGGGCAGGTTGCAGCGAGAGCGTGGCGTGGCATCAGGTCGGTGGGTGGCTGCGGCGCGTGCGGTTTGTTTCGGTGGTTCGTTCCCCCTCTCCTCTCCCTTCCCCCCTCCCCCGGAGCTTTGCTCCTCTCGTTGTTCTCCTTTACATTGCATTTCTGTTGTTGTTTCTTTTAATTTTAATTATTAAACTGTTCTTATCCCAACCCATGAGCGTTACCCTTCTGATTCTCTCCCCCATCTACCGGTGGGGGAGTGAGCGAGCGACTGTGTGGGGCTGAGCTGCTGGCTAAACCACGACAAGTGTTCACAGTGAAACTGATAGATTGTAAGAATTGCTTTTTGGCTGTTAATACCATAATGCACATTCAGTTTGCGTATCATTATTTTACGTTCCAATAGTGCAAGAGAAATTAATATTGAATATATCTATTCTGAAACTTTTAGAATGCTGTCATTGCTATGTAACTGCATAAATCTCACAGCTTAGTGGAACAATTATCTGACTAGTGGTAAAGTGGTATGTTTTACAAGACTGTATGCTTACCAGGTTGTCTTGACAAATACAGTACACACACAGTATTATGTCTCTGCTTACTTATAATCATCTCCAGAAGGTTTTAAAATAGATTTTGTTGAAAATGTAGTAATCCTGTTGTTAGATTTGCGAACCAGAGAGATGTCTAGATGATTGTCTTCATGTAGCTCTTGGAAGAGATGTATGTTTTCATCTCCTCCAAAAGTAACTGAATAAAGCTTTCATACACTTGGATTTATGCATATATTTATTTACTAGACCTTTGTCCACTCAAACTATTTGACTCTAAGAAAAATTGAGGTTACCAATTCCATTTAAGACTTACAGACCCCAGTGCTACTACAGAATAATTATAAATGGCAACAAATGTAATAGCTTTTACGTGTATTATTATTTTGATTTTTTTAATTAGACAATTTTTATCACTTCTGTTGCATTGAAAGGTGTGTTAGACTTTTTTTAACAGACTTGCTTTTAAGTTTGCAATTAGGGAGTAATACAGAAGATATGAGGTTAATTATATTAATTGTGCAATAAAACCATTTTGGTTTAAATAAAACCAGATGCTTTAAAATGGTTGGACTGCTTTTTTTCTCTGATTTTTACATTCATTGTATCTAGTCAGAATTTATATTTCCAAAATAGAAACTATTTTTTCTTTATTTTTACTAGGGCTTGCATGCTGTGGCACAAAGACTGCATCACACTGTGTGCTATGTTGATGGTAAGCTTTATTTCATCTTGCTAAGTTATACGCATCATAGTTCCAGGGGATATTGCATTATTTTGTCAGTCAGTTGTTTGAAATTATCATAAACACACTGACATGAGTTTAGTCTTTATCTTTTATAGTGAATTAATGACAAATTTCCATTTTTATATAACATCCAGTGCAAAATCAGTTTAAAAATCTGAAGAATCTGATAATGGCCTTGAAGTTTCAATGGTTATGTTAAAAATTGCAGACAGCACAGGACAGGGACATTTTTGTAGTTTATGTAATGCAGTGGCATCCTAATTCATGACTGATCCCCAAATGGCAAGATGCAAACAGTAACACAAAAGGCCCAGCTCGGGGTCCAGTGAATTCCATTTTTTTCAGGCTCCATGTCTTCAGGCTCTTTATCTATGCAAAGTAATCCTCTATGGCTGCCAACTCTTTGGCACTTTTAAAAATAACTGAGTTTAAAATATTCTATAAACTCATTTTTGCGTAGGCAAAATAAGCCCCTGTGCTCCTCCAAAGCAGCACACATTTCTTCTCTTCCCCTTCTTCTCCAAATATTAGCAAATTACCACTTTTATTATGGTTATGACATGAAAATAAACCAGCTTTTGGAATTAAGCCTCACCTTTATCAAAAGGTTTCGAGCTATGGCCTGTTCTTTTTTGAGCTGTTGAGTAGAAAACACCTTCTGTATTTCTGGGTTTACTGATACATATTTTTAAATTAATATTTTTTCGTCTTACTAGAAGTAGCTTGAATCCTCATGTGGTTCCACCCCTCTCTTTTCCCTCCTACCTCATAAGTTCTCCCTTACCTGCCAAAGGATGTCAGTGACCTCTACGTCGGAGACCAGAAGTTAATAAACAGCTTTCCCTAGCTGATGGGATTAGAGGCGTCAGAGGAGTGGCCAAGGATTTAAGGAATACAGTCTTATAATCTTCTTCCCTAGTTCACTTAAGTTCAGTCAGCCATTGAAAATCTGCCTTTAAGCTGTCAAGGTAATCAATAGACACGTCCAGTTAAGCTGCTTCTTGGTATTTCTGAGAGTCCAGTCACATTCATAAATGTGACTTCCTGAATAAAAATGTTTGATCCTACATATTCATTGGCTTCTTAGTAAGTACATTTACCCATGGGAATAGTTTGGCTTGCAGGGTGTTGAATAGCCAACAGTAAAGGTTTATGTGCATCTTTGCAAATTGTGACCAAGGACAAGCCCTTGCTCAGTTGCATATTACATTTAATTACTCATCACTCTGGAATCAAGAGTTAATGCAAGAACAAAATCTTATAATCTGTCAGGTCTTTTAATGCCAAAGTTCCTCTATTTCCAGTTTTCTGATTGTTTTATACACTTGCCCTCATTCTGGCAACTTTTCCGTGTAATACATGTGGTTTTTCCATAGTCTCCTGTATAACAGTGATATTTGAAGCAGTTCTGCTATTTTGCTGGTGCTTGCTGGAGGTTTGGAGAGGCTGTAAGGATCTTAGCACTGACTCTGCCCATTTAATTAATCTGGGAGCCCCAGATGGACAGTTAATGGCTCTATTAATAATTTCACTTTCTTATATTCTCAGTTTGAAAATATTGGACCAATATTTTGTGCTCTGAGGTATGATAAAAGTATCTTTTATTTTAGAGTCCATCTAGCAGTAATCCACTGCAAGCTTTGTATATGTTCTCTAAAGCAGGGGCTCATAATTTTTCTTTACACAATTACTGCATAAGGCCCCAAGCTTGGCATTGCTCAGCTACAATATTTTTTACAACAAATACAAGAAGCCATTGTAATCTCAAGGGCTTATAATTAAATTTTACTAATGCAAATTATTTTTTGTTAGGCAAATCTGACAGTGTTATTGCCAGTCTAATTTTTTTGAACAGTTTATCAAGGCTAGCACAAAACCCCAGATAAACTGAACTATATCTTTTCTGATTTTGATGGAAAAATTCATTTTATGCTGTCCAATCTTTCTTTAATGGTTTTGAGAGGGAGAAAATTATGATTAAAACACAGAATTGAAAATTCTGCACACAAAATACTTTGTGAAATGGAATTACAAATCCAGTCTCAAAAAATCTGCATAGTCAGGTAAAATTGCTTGGTGCTTCCTTTTGTTTCTAATTAATATTCACAAGGAAAAAAATAGGATAAAATAACAATGAGAGATCAATTAAAGCTATCAGTACAACCAGTTTTTAAAAGAAAATCAGTTTACAGTTCACACTTTCAAAATTACCGCAGAGTAGCTTTTGTATTTATACTATATTTGCAAAGAATTCTGTCCTGGATGAACCGGTGCAAATAGAAATGTCTTGCTTATCAGTTGTGAATCAAGGGTAAGTTACACATCTGGACTTGTAAATACACAGTTAATCTTTTATTATCTAAAATATGTCCACTGTAGATGATACTGAAATTTATTTTCCGAAAATATTTTTACCAGTTTACATGCTTGTAATATGGTATAAAAATACTGCGCTTTCTTTGTAATGTCCCCAGTTTATTTTCAGATACCCATGGTACTCTAAATTGAACCTGGCGTTATTATTCACCTTCTGATGTATGGCTTATCTGATTAATGTGGTTTGGGGATTGCGGTTACTTTGAATAATTTGTCATCTTTTGTCTGTTGTAACATAATTTTTATTAGAATTCTCGTGAAGAATGCAGTTTATATTACTGAATACAGCGGGAATGAAACACTGGAGAGTGCAGGGGGTGGTTCTTCTGTTTAATGAATGCGACCCTTATTGTATGCCTTCCTTGTATCCAAGCAATGCTTTTTGTGTCAATATGTGTTTTTTCCAACTGACCTTTTGAAAAATGCTGTGTATAAACAGGAGTTGTATAACTTTTGCAGAGGTGGGGCTTTTGATTGCAGGTGTTCATAATTAGATTAATTTACAAAGTAGATCAAGCCAATGAGGGAGGCACAGAAAAGTGATTGAGAGCTTAACAAATTAGCTAAGTTTTTAAAACAATTGATTGGGCAGACCTTAACTGTTTTGTTTTTGTTTTGTGTTTGTTTTCAAGATGATAATTAAAAAAAAAAAAAGTAGTGTGTGATGTTTTTCAGCTTCCATTAAAGAGGGCATTTAATGTGAAGCTGCATTTGGTGTTAATTCTCTTCTTGTCTCCGTGTGACACGTGTGTCTTGGAGAATGTCAGCAATGGTAACAAGCAGTACCGCAAACATTGTACCATTTTCAGAAATCCACTAACATTGCTAATGCACAGACCAGTGTCCTTTAAACAAAACCAAAACAAACAAGTAAGCATACATCATTGTCTGTGAAAATATCTGGGACCTGCCCTAAATTTCTGTATTCAGATAATGCAGTCCTGCCTAACAGCATGTTTGCTTGCTTCTGTTACCACCAGTATAGTTACACCAGTAGTTCTCAATGGCATAAATTCTCAGAGATAGTATGATACACTCAGTAATAAGTATAGTATTGGTATAAGCCAGAAAAAGAAGTCATTTTTTTTTCTTTTCATTATTCAAAAGTTTTTCTGCACTGAACTCTAACAATTGACTGATTTAACTCCCACGTAATTTTTATTATTATTATTATTACTACTACTACTGTTACTGCTATGGACTGAGAATAGTATCAGTTTTCATTGCACTGTTCTCTCCAGTACAAACATTGTGCAGGGTGGACATGGTATTTTATCTGAACAGTAACATGTCATTTCAATAGGCAGCTCTTCGGAAACTTCTGGTTGCAATTTGATAACAATTAGCCTTTGAGGTATACTTAAAATGTAACAAGTTCATTTTATTTCTAAGTAAGTTCATTCACTTTTGGGAGTGTTAAGCTGAGTGTTACACATATCCTTTTTTCTTAATCCAAATGACTGCAACTGATCTTGTATTTTTAGATGGACGACTTCTGCCTTTCATTGCAGAAAAAAAGAGGGTACCATAAGGTAGTACAAAGCATACTTTTTCCTTGTGTCATTTCACAGTAAACCACACTAGTAGTGGTCAGGTTTGGCCCTGACAAATTGGACCGAGGCCCCATGACATTGACATTCAATACGGAGAAGTGATATCTCTCTAGACATAACCTTCACAGTTACCTTTTATTTCTCTTCAAGAGGTCAAATAACCTCCTTTCACATATTCACAATAAATCCCAAAGCGTGTCAAAAAATGAGGAAGGATGAGAGTTAACACTTCTGATTCCAAAGCTGAAAAAAGACTACTTATCAAAATTTGGCAATGTGTGTTTTCTACTTTAGAAATTTAGAGAAGTGCTACAATACATTGGTCTTCAGAGTGATTTTTGGTCGTCTTTCTCCTGTATAGCGGCTTTCTTCCCATGAGATGAAGGCTAATTACAATTTATTTTTTTTTTAAATATGAGTCCCCTGCCTTTGTGTACTCAGCCAGGTCCACTTGCCAAAATACTCTAGACTGCTTTGAGTGTAACCTAGCGCAATGCCAGAGGACTGCTGGTTGCACTAGGTGAAGTATTTTCTTGGCTGTTAATACCCAAAACACAGGGGTGAGTAGGTTAATACAGTAGCACAGCTGACACATGCAAATATGAGAGAGAGAATTATGAATTCTTCCTCCAGCATCAGCACCAAGGAGAATGAGACCTTCCTTAGGATATTTCTAAATACCGAACTGCTGCTTGTGTAGAGCTTAAATATAGATTTTGTATAAATTTTGAGCTGATGATCATTCCTTGTGCCATCAGCTCAGCTCTAATATTATAGTCAAGTTGTACATGATGGGCCTTCCTTGAAAAAAACACAAAATGAGCACCCTGGCACATTAACTTGGGGCATTTATATTCGAGTATTTTATCACAACTTAAAATACTTGCCTTCCCTCCACTGTAGAACTGGTCTCTCCTTTTTGTAAGTCCTCAGCCGTTTTATCTTAAATACCCAGAAATGAAAATCTTAACCAAGGTTACCAGCTTTTGATAGGTCAAGCTTTTGAAATCCCTCTTTAAAATTTGGAGTGATACTTTTATGCCATTAGCACTGAATACTTAAAAGCCAAAATGTCCTGTGTTTAAGAGTTCTTTTGAAAACTGTAGAATCCTTGAAAAGCTGAAAATAAAGAGGAGGTATTTGGTAATTATTTCAGGATTTTTGCAGACTGATTGTCATGTTTGCCTTCAGAAGATAAAGAATAGCTCTAAAAGATGATGCCTGAGATGTGTAAGCTGCATTTTCTTTTATATCTCTGGAAAGGTAGTCTCTCATTTACCTGATGTATTGCTGTCACTTGCCTTGATTTTTGAATTGGTGAATATAAGATACAACTGGTTTTAACCAATATGGAAAACTGCTAAAAGAAGCCTGTAAATAGGAGTAATTAACACCCCCACCCCACCCCCAGGTTTCTTTTTTTGTGCTTGTTTAAATACAGTATTGTTAGGTCTAAAAGCACTGTGAAAATATTTTAGACAACATGTATGTGCTTTCAAGATGCTCGAATCTGATCAGTTATCCAAATGCTTCCTTTCCTTGGGAAGGCTGAAAGGCTGTACTAAATATGACCTAAGTTACTTCAGTAGTAACATGAATCCAAGAACTTTTTCATGTTTTTATTTGGTCTCTCTGAACAAGTGTAAGATACCTGGATGGGACTGATAAATGAATCAATACAGAGGAAGTAATGATGGATGACTTGTAAAGCTTAACGTTGCCTCTGAATAGCTTGTACCTGTACAAAAACCTGAAGTATAGAACTCGAGGAGGGTATTTTGTTTTGTATAGGCTTGAATTAGTTGATTCCTTTATCACTCTGTCAAACATAAGCTGAATGCATATGCTATATTTCACTGGTAAAATATAGTGTTTGTGACAAAATGTGTATTTCATGTGGTGGTAGTGTCAAGGTCTAAAACCACTAATAAGACATGATCTTAGTTCACAAACCACAAGTATTACTGCTGATCTATTGGAATCACTGGTTCTGGTTTCAGAGTCTTGGGGGTTTTCAGTTTATGGCACCACTTCCTGAAAAACAAGTGGCATTTCTAAAGTGTGAGGATACAGCAGCTTCCACATCTCTGTAAGACTGTACACTTCTGCAATCCAGACAGCACAGTTTAAGTATCTGGTAGAAGATGTCACTGAGAAATTAAGATGCAAGATCAAAAATATCTGTCTAATAATGTGATCATGATTTTAGTACTGGTAATGTCAGTGGATACTTAAAGCTAGTCCAAGACAGTACCAAGACTCTGAGTTGCGCTGCACCAGGAGCAGATCACAGAATTAGCTCCCAGCAGGCTTTTGGTAGGGGAGGTAAGAAGTGCGCTGTGATGAATAAAGCTGAGTTGTGTTGATGCAGGCTCAGCTGCACTGGCTGGTACAGCTTGTGGGTGAGAGCATGGCTCTGTGAGATCTTCTCTGTGCGAGCACCTGGGCTGTGGCTCCTCCCTGCTTCTGTGCCTCCAGTGAAAATACCAATGTTGTGTAGGTATTGTAGGCTGTCTCTTAGCTGTGAACTGATCTGTGTGCACAAGACTCATTTGGAGAACAGCTCTTTTCCACATGGCTAAGTGCTCTGAAATGACTAGATTTCTACTAGTCTTTCCCCATGGATATCTTTAGTAGCTCAGTGACTTCTGTTCTGTAGGACACTGTAGCTTTGATGCAGAATGAGCCTGGTCATGAATTTGAAACTACTACTTGCCTTTTAAATTCTTTTTCCCAGTGATGTAATAAAATGTTTAAAATATTACCTTAAAAAGACTTGAGAGCCATAGGAGTAGGGAGAGAAATTGCATTAGTCTATAATAATTATATTTATGTCATTCTTTTCATATAATTGACTCTCTGTCTATATCTCACCGGTAGCAATGTTTTTCTACCATTCTGAGTGGTAAAGCTGGAAAAGAGGTGATACATTAATGGTAGTCAGGAGTTATAACCCTTCTCAGTCTCGTTTCCTATAGAGCATATGCCATTATTTGTGATTTTGTGTAATACTTATAATAGTGTAAGTTTGGGATAACTATTGATTATCCCATGGTTAAGTATTCCTAAACTTGCTTTGACAATAGCTTGTGTGTCACATAAAGGATGTATTTTGTCCAGGATCCTTAATAATGTAATTGTAATTTTTGGTTTGGTAGTTGGGGTTTTTCTCCTCCATGAAATATATTACTGAGAACCTTGATGTTGTGGTTGAAAAGCCATATTCCATAAAAAGAAAGCAGGCCAAAATGCCTGTTTTAACAGACTAAGGTTTATGGCAGGAATACCCCGTTTGGTTTTTTCTTGTGGGTTTGTTTTTGTGTTTTTGTTTTTAAAAAACTTGTATTTTCTATCAAGTACGAATATTTTTACATTTGCTTAAACAGGGCATCAATATTTCCAGCAAAATACTTCTTTCCCTCAAATTTCCTTTTTAATAAAATACAGCCTCTTTGAGCTCCACAGACCTCACCATCTGTGACTCAATTTTCACTCCATAAAATTTTGCTGGCATCTGTTTAATCAAAAATATTTGTATAGTCATGGAGAAATTTAGTTCAAACTTGGTATTATACTGTTTCTATATGTCAAATAGAAAATATGAAAATAATGAACAGGAACTTTTGGGAGAGGGGAGGAAAATATTAAAATCAGGTTGGTTACTGCTTAGGGCAGTACTTGAATCTGGAAGCAACAGTCCTGTCTTGCAGGCTGTGGAGCTCTGTGTTTCCACAGCTTGCTGCTATGCAGAGTCTTCCTGGGACAACATGGGGCAGCTTTCCCTAACATGGCCAAAGCTGGCTGTTTCCCCATGACTGGAGTTTTGGAGCAGCTGCTAGGCTTACGTTTGAAAAGCCAGAACTAAGTTTATCAGGCTTTAAAAGGCTGTCTTCATTCCTTGCCCTGCTATCCCCATCGTTGTACTTTTTTCCTTTATTCACTTCATGTGGGTGAGCTAACACCCCTCACAAGCTTCTTTATGCTGTTGAAGCTCTCCTCTCCAGCACAGTCAGGCCACCTGTAAGACATTAATGAAGTAATAAAAGAAGGGGAGACAGATGCTTGTATTTCATTCATCTCCCTTTGTTTTTTTGGTGCCCTCTAGGGTAACATGCTCTCTGGTTTCATTGTTTTTCTGTTGAATGCACATCACATTGAAGTTGTTGGTGCTATCATGGTTACTGTAATAGATGTAGTGGTAATTATTAGCAAGACCTTATTTTTAGTCTTTTAAAGGAAATTAGGCATATGCAATTTCTGTCTATCTGTCAGTCTGTTTATTTAGTAATCTGTCAGGCCTGATTAGGAAATTTTCATCAGTATTGTGGTCTGACAGACCTTTCCCATCTCCCATATGGCATAAAAAATTAACAATTTTAAAGCAATAATTTATAACATTTGATAACCAAATATTTATTTTTTCATTGTGCCTCTTGGTTATTGTAAATTTTTATCACTTAAATTGGTTTGTTACGGCGTGGTATGTTGTACCACATATTCTTGATTTTGGAGAATTATCAAAGCATTGTGGCTTTTCTGTTGTTTATTTCCTTTGTTGCTATTGGGGTTGGTGTATAAGCAAACTTTCTCTTCCAGAATGATTTAGCTGTTCACTGCAGATATATATTGTTTTGCATGCAAAATGAATTGATATTTACAACTGAGTAATAAATTTGGCATATTGCTTTTTAATTGAATCGTCAGCAGACTATGCTGATTATCTACAAGTTAACGATAAAGAGCAATGCTTTTAAAATTTGTCATACAAATCCCATTATCTGCACATTTAGTATTTACACATGTATTATTAAACTGAAATTGTTATGTCATATTTTAAATAATATTTTGTTCTCTTTCCTGAAGAAGAAAATTAAGCCCTTTTTTTTTTTAATTATTAGGTAGACAAAATCAATTTAAATGAAACACGAGTATCATTTCGTAATGCTTAGAGCTCTTTCCTAATTTGTTATTCTTAAAGTTACTTTTTATCTATCTTTATTCAGAGACATCTATAAAGGTATGCTTGAAAGAAAAATGTCTAGAATAATTCTTTGGGGTTTTCTAATGGTAAATTACAAGGGGGTATTTTGTTTTCTGGACATTTTGCAGATTGTTTATGGTAATGATCATGCTGTATAAGTTTAAAGTCAAATTATAACCAGAAAAGTTTTTGGCTAGATGTTGAAAACTGATTATGCTGCTTGTTTTGTGGCAGACAAAATTTGATTGCCATCATGTTTGCTTATGTTGAGATCAGTAAACTAAAGAACCAGCATGTCTTTTAGCATGAACAAAATGTACTGCTCTTCAAAAAAATATGCACTGAAAAAAAAATGGCAATTGGTTTCTTTTACTTGCATTGATGCGAAGGTTTGGTATAATTGAAAATGCTAATGCTGCAATGAAACAATGCTTTTTAGCATAGCACATTCTGACTGTGGGTCAGAACAAATATCTGAGTGTTATATCACCTGTCAGTCCCATCCAGGCAGTGCTATATATCATAGAGAAAAACTCTTGTAATTTTTTCATGCTTGATTTTATCTTTTGCTGACATTTAGAACAAAACAAATTAAACTGAAGCATGACAGGAAAATCTACTGGGTGTAAGGCATAAACTCAGACTTCCATTTGACAAGGAACCAAAAGAGTAACATTTCAGTGTCTTACTCTTCTCCCCAGCATAAGCAATTGGGAAGACACTGAAATGTTTCTCCAATGACAACATGGCTTGGTGCAGGAGTAAGTTTCCCAAGGTGTAGCTGATGACTGCTTGGCAGATTGCTGCTGCTGCTAGAACCACAGAGGGAGAAACAGGAGTGTGCTGCATTGCGGGTGGAGGTGCACTGATGAGGAATTCTGTTATACTCCAGTTCTGTTCTGTTCCAACTCTGATTTCACCCTAATTCTTTCCTTAGTCTGTTCTACTCCAGTTCTTGTTTTACCCTAATTCTAGTTCTTGTTCTATTCTGTTTAAGAGCACGAGAGATCTTGGAGATAGATGGCTAGTAGCCTTACACCTGGTGCAGTAGAAAACTGAATCAGGAACTTAATGGAAAAGCAGCAGGTTTGTTGTTTTTTTTTTTTTTGTTTGGTGGGTTTTTTGGTTGGTTTGTTTTTGTGTGTGTGGTGTGTTTGTGAGTGTGTGTGTGTGTGTGTGGTGTTTTTGTGTGTGGTTTTTTCTTTGTTTTGGGTTTTTTTTAAGTTCAACAATAGAAGGAGCTGACCTGTAAGAAACCTTTTAGAGAGTCAAGTACTGCAGCAATCCATAGCTAGAAGTCAAATAAGGACAATGAGTCCTTATTTAGTGATGTGCAGCAGAATGAGGAGTTAAGTGTTCCATGTTGAAACTCTTCAAGACTCTTTTAAGAAAAGGTTCTTGCTATAGAGGTTATTTTGATGTGGTGTGAGATAATAATCCATGCAACATTATCTACTCTAGCCTTAGAGATTAAACAGTTACAAAATCAAGCCGCTGCCAGCTGAGAAGAATAAGCAGATATGGGCAAACCTGAATGTTTAAATGATAAATGCTTTGATTTATTTTAGAATAGTTTGAGAGAGATGGTAAACAAGCAGAAGGAACACCATAATCCAGCAACCTTGACTGTAAAAAACCGTTTAGTTTAGGAAGATAAACTCCTATTTCCTTAAGAATACAGGCTATCAGAATGAAAGGTTAAGTTATATCATAAATTAAACCTGAATTAGAAATCAGAAATCAACTGGGGGAATTAAATGGCTGATTATTAATACTGCAAAAGTGCTTCTAGGATCTAGTAATAACTTTAATTTTTAGTTAGCAAAGTTCACCTAAAAATGGCACGCTGAATCTGTATTGCATTTGCTTTGTTGGTCTGTTGGTGTTTGAAGAACCACTTGAGAAACTAGGTAGTGAAAATGTGGAGAGAGAATAAGGAAGACAAATGGAGAAAATAAAGAAATTGCATTTTTTTGGCCTTACATCGGTCTATTTATAAAATACAGATGTTTGCGGAATGGTGTCCAATTTTTTGTCTAATTTTCCACCCCAACTTTGGCCACACATTTTTGTGAGATTTGACACAAATCAGTGAATAGTTTTAAATGCAAAAGTTATTTTAAGATGAGTTAACTTTTATTGAAAAATATTTCCATTTTTTTAAGTTTCATGGCTGATTTTAGAACTTTGTGTTAAAAGTGATGTTAAAAATATATGCAAAAATATTAAGTGTCCTTTTTCTTTATAAAGTTAATAGAAGGTAAAGTTAATGGAGGGTATTCACTTTACACTTAAGTATGGAAGAGAATGGGAACAGTTTTATTTTTTTTTTCTATAAGTAGTAACTTCATGGGATTATAATGTCATATTTCTTGATAATACATAAGTGATTTTACTCCTACATGTACTTTCACAAAATGTAAATTTAGTGAGTCACGTTCAAAGCACAAAGGCACTGGGAGTTTGAAAGATTATTTTGCTTTATGCAGCAGAACCATTATTTGGTATCAAGTCCCAAAAGTTTTAAATCACCAAAGTTAAAGTGTTGCAATAATTATAGTAAATACTGTAAGCTACTCACTTGATATCTAAAATTTAGTTTATGCAGAGAATTAATAGACACTTTTGTTTTACATTTGTAGAATAATTTTCATTAGAAGCAATTAAAATTACATTACTCTAAAGTAAACTGCTGCTTTCCAGTTTTTTTAAATCTACATATATTCCATTTGTACATGAAAGCTTACTGTAATTAAAGTTTGACTGGTTTATATTCTATAGGAAAAGCTAGAAATCAGTTCAAGGAACCCTTCCATGTAGATTGCAGACTTCTCATATTTGCAGCATTTTGTTCTCCAAAACATTTGGTACTGCCACTGTTCAAGCCAGGATGCAGAATTAAATGAACCACTGATTAAGCTCTATTTCTAAATCTATAATACTGTTTATGGTGTTGGTATTGTCTTATATTTTATGTATCTAATATTTCAGTTCAAGGATCTATCTGACAAAAAAATGCTCCTATAAATGTATGCACAGGAAAGGTTTCTGCTGAAATTTTTAAAGCATAGTTATAACAGTGACTATGTTTGTGTCCCATATTAAATTTCTTCCTTTTATACTAACATAAATTGTTGTTTTGGCATAAATATTTGACAGAAAAGATGGTCTAAGGAAAAAATAGTTCTCTAAAGCTTCTTTCTTGAAGTGCCTCATGACTCAGCCATTTACACTGAACAAAGTCAGTATTTTGTTCTGGAACAACATCCATGCATATAAGCAATGAACATAAAATACTATGTGGGATACTTGGAATTCAGTTTTATCTGAATGTTTAAAAAAAAATCGGTTATCGAAAAAGGCAGTGGATGGAAGGAGATAGCTTTTTGGTGCCAGTAGTAATTATAGATAGAAAAAGGTCCTTGCCAGTCAAAAATGGAAGTAAGCTGGCCCAAATATATTGGGCACCACGCTTATGAGTGTAAGAAGATGTTGTGTTTTGTCCCTTCCATCTTGAATTGCGTTTCCACCTCCCTGAATGGGGATTGGCAAATGAGCTTGTATGTAGCAGGCTTTGATATGAGCAACAGTGTTTAATGGATGTTTCTACTCGTGTTTTTAAGTATTCAAGTTATTTAGAGAACAAGAATAGGTTTTCACGTCAAGAAGTTTGGTTTTTCTAATGGAATTGTCACTGCTATTTCATTGTCTTACTTCTTAGGCAACAGACAAAATCAAGTATACGTTATTTTGAAAAATATTTTATGTGGGTGCCTGCATGTACTAGTAGAGTTATTAAGATCCAGGTGCTGGTCACTCCAATATGGAAAATTCATATTGCAAGTGTGGCTGCAAATATAATTAAATTGGCTTTAAAATGACATTTTAAAAACAATGAGTATTTTTTCCTTTTGTGTATTTTTTTCCTTTTGTGTATTTTTTTCCTTTTGTGTATTTTTTTCCTTTTGTGTATTTTTTTCCTTTTGTGTATTTTTTTCCTTTTGTGTATTTTTTTCCTTTTGTGTATTTTTTTCCTTTTGTGTATTTTTTTCCTTTTGTGTATTTTTTTCCTTTTGTGTATTTTTTTCCTTTTGTGTATTTTTTTCCTTTTGTGTATTTTTTTCCTTTTGTGTATTTTTTCCCTTTTGTGTATTTTTTTCCTTTTGTGTATTTTTTTCCTTTTGTGTATTTTTTTCCTTTTGTGTATTTTGTGTATTTTTTCCTTTTGTGTATTTTGTGTATTTTTTCCTTTTGTGTATTTTGTGTATTTTTTCCTTTTCTTCCCTCCTTTTCTTCCCTCCTGCATATCCAAAGTCAAGACAGAAAAGAAGAAACACAAACAAGAAACAAGTTTGCAGCTTTTTCTATTCTGTAGAGTAAGGAATTTTTAATTTTCTTAAAATTAAACTGAGGTTTTACAACTGTTCCCTTCTGTATTCTCATAGCAGGCTACAGTACCTTTTGTCTTCTTGGATCCCATCCATATGATGTCTTTAAATTTAGGATCAGTAAATTCTCAGCTGTCAAGTACTCTTTAGTTTATAAAAGCTTTGTAAGTGTGGACCTGAGTCCACTTTATTTTTAAGATAGGATAACCTGCTTCACGTAGGAGGAGAGTGTATATAATGATGGTAGATTAACACATACCTGGATCTTGACTCGAAATTTTCTTTTGCTTGTATGCCTTCCTGAATTTGCCTTAGATACTTTATGCTGGACATAGCTCATATATATATTTACACTCATCCCCATCTGCTTTGCGATGTAATTCACTGTACAGTACAAGATTACATTTTTGCCCCCACTCAAATACTATAAATTCAAGTATAAATGATGCTTAGTGAAGCTTTCACTAAAATATTATGATTTCTGTGCCACAAGTCGAATATGCTGATTTTGCATCTTCTATTAAATGCAGTAGGAGCTTTCATGCTTTGACCAGACCATCACAAAAATACAAATGTGAAATAGTGATGAAAGAAATAATAGTTCGGAATTAAATTTTCATTCATTTTTTTTTTTTTTATATTGTGTTGCAGAATAGCTTTGGTACTAAGAATATGTAACTTGATAGAATATGTAACAGATAAACATAAATGTATAACATTCAGTGTAATCACACTAGTCTAACAAGATATTGCTTAATGTAAAACCTGCTCTCCATTTTAAAGGAATCATGAGTTCTACTCAGACTATCCAGACCCTGGAAGTTATCTCCTCCATTTATGTGCTGCAACCAATATAAAGGAATTTTAAATTGTGAAAGCTGCTGATGTCTTCTGGTATAATCATCATCTGGCTATAAATTAAAAAATTTACTGGCTAGCTGAAAACATGACATTTATTCAGTTATTGTTACGTTTAAGCTACCACAGGTTAAACAGCTATTTTATTACAGCTTGACTTTGAAGCTGGTAATTAAAATAAGTAAAATTGAGGTACATTAGTTGGCAGTAAATCTATGAAAGTAACTTTAAGTCAGTAGACAGGTATATATTTAAGTGCTATGAACAATGCAGATATTTATCCAATGTAGTGATGGCTAGGAATGGGCAAAAATTGGCTTTTTACATCCTAATTAATGTTCCTTTTTCCATGACAAGCCATTACTCAAGAAGATACAAATGTGGATGATATTGCTACAGAAATACCAGTGTGGAAGCTTGCTGTGATTTCTTTTTAGTATGTCATTGCCAGGTGACATACTTATCCATCTTCCTGTCAGAAAAGCAAATTTCAAAGTCTAGGAAAAGCAGCCAAATCTGATAGATATTTTTGTGTTGTATTATAATCTCCATAACTGGACATAAAAGGTCAAGAATGGAAAAAGGGGTGGTGTTATACCACAGTATTGATTATTCTAATTTATTTAAGAAAAGAAAGTTGTTATGAATTTATATCAGCCTCCTGCTCTGATGATGGAAAGATCCCTATATTAAAGATGAAGAGGCTTCTTACAAGAACTATGAACATCACTTCCTGTACTCTATTTTTCCCACTCTGGGGAATGGCTTGTGCCAAGCTGCATAAAAGAAAAGTACTTCCATATATCTAACTTCTGTATAAAATACAATAAAAAGAAGTTTTATTACTGTGAATATAAATGAAAATGTTTTTCTAATGTGATTGTGGATGTCCTTTGTGGCATGTATTTCATGTACCTGAGTGCATTTTGGTATTGTAGTGAAATTTTCTATATTTCAGACTACTACAAAATTTAATTCCTATTTTAGTCACTTGATAGCAATATCTTTTAATCCACTAGCAGCTGAAAAGTCTGTTGCACAGGATTTTTTATTTCTGCTTTTTGTTAACAGAACATTTTCCATAGAAACCTAGACTTACTTTCACATCTTCAAGAATTAGAACCAAAGAAAAAAACTTTAAATTGATGACTTCAAGTCTTATTACGTTTCTTCTTGTCAGATTAAATTTGTGATATGTATGAAATATCAAGTAAAATCAGATTTCTAGGTACACTTTATCCACATTACTTTCTGTTGCATTTGGTATATGTTACTTAAAATAAATCAGGCAGACTTTCTATATTCACTTTCAAAGTGTGAAGATTAGCTGCTGAAAATATGATGGTTAAACATCTAGGTGAATGAAAATTTCAGCAGCTTTTATGTACTGTAATTTAATACCAACCTGATTACCTTTATCTTGATAACATTTAAAACAAGCACTGTAACATAGGCGAAAGCAGACTAGTTAATTAGAAATTTTTTGTTTTCGTTACTTAAATTTTTCTTTCATATGTTTTGCTAAAATTTCCTCAAGCTTCTTGTGAAGTCATTTTATGTTGGTGTATGTTGTGCTGGTAACTCAGGTTAACTTCAACTTCCAACTCCCACCTGGAGTTCTTAATGGTATCTAATTTTCATTTAACCATAAATGGTTAACAAAATCCGTATATCAAGCATCCTTTTTGGATCAAACTAAAATAGATCAGGCATTTCTCATTTCTTGATATGAAATAATTATGTAAACTTAATCATGTTGCTGCTAGAACCTGATCATCAGTAGCTATCACAGTACTGCAACCCGAACAGCTCAAAGGTACCATGAATTGAAGGCATTTTTGAAAGAGGCAAAATAGGGATACATGACTATTCCTCTGTTTAACAATTCAGCATGGAGTACCTTCAGTTTTAGGACTTGTTTTAACTGGCCAACAATAAACGAATTTAAAAATTCCCGTTAAGCAAAAAGGGAGATCATAAGTCTTTCCTGCAAGGTTGCTTAGCTTTCATAGTGAAGGTCGAAACTGTTTAGCCTTCCTTCCAACTGAAGAGAGCGTAGGTTTTATGACTGTGCTGTTTACTGACATTGTGCTGAACTGACCTGTGTGCAGAAGGTTACAGAAACAGAGAGGTGAAGTAGTTTTTGTGTTTGCGGAAGTTTCTCCTGATAATTCAGCTAAGGACTCCACTCAGTTCTCCATTAATAATCTCTTAATAAGCTCATTGTGTGCCCAGTGAACTTGACTGTATTTCTGGGAAAATTCCAGCTACTCACAAAATCACTGTAATCAACCTGTGTGATAGTTGCAGTTAGAAATCAGAGACTTTTGAAGGAATTATAGGAAATCTGTGATGAGAGGACAGGCTTCACTATGAGGAGCGCTTATTCCAAGTCTCATCTTTTATCATTTTGTTGAAGACCAGTCCAGAATTTTTTTTACTGTTTTCATCACTCTGCCACATGTAGGAGTTTCTGACTGAGGTTCCTCTGAAATAAAGGCTCCCCTAATCTGTTTCATAGTCAAGGTTAACCTTAGAAGTTCTCTTTGTATTACTTGCTTTTAGATTTCAGCTATTAATGGGTGCTCAAGGAATATAAATTTCAGAATGATGGAGGACAAACCTCTAAATAATCACATACATTATACATCAAGGCATATATAAGGCTATTCAAAAAATCTAGGGAAATGAGATAAACTGGTTTAAATTTTTGTTATGATGATACTGAGTATCAGTTCAAAAGGATGCTACCAAATTTAACTCTCATCAAAATAGATGGTCACAAAACCACATCATAGACTAGTCTTTGCTTAATTTTATATGTGTAATTATGGGCAATTTAATCTGTTACACTGTTTATAGATGAATATCTCTTTTTGATTTGTTCAGTCAGTGCTTGTCTCAATTGATAGTGTAATGCAATGATTCCAAGAGAAAAATGGTGCTTGATGCCCAGGGCAGAGATCTTGCTGTAGTGCAGTTTCTTCTATGTTCACATTATGGGAGAAAAAAGAAATCAAATGTCAACCTATGATCGCTTGATACTTAAGGAGGCAGCTCATGTGTATTTTCCATATTTCATCCAGATCCATGTGGATTTCTCAAGTTTACAGAGGTTGAAGTGAGCTTCCTGAAAGGAAGAATGTGCACTTAATTATTTGGAAATATTCTGACTTCTATAATATACAATCAATTATGGTGTATTTCTGGTTTTTGTTTTGCATAATTGGGTATATACACACTCAGGTGAGTGTGTATATTTGTATTCTGTTTTTTCTGATAAGCCCTTAGCATTTGTCCAGAAATAACATACAGAAGCACCAATACTTTCATTAAACCTTGATCTTTAATTATTTCAGGTTTCGTTATATACATGTGTGCCTGTGTTTGTGTGTATGTCCTGAGAATTCTTAGCCTGAAGAGTTTGATTATCTTCACACTTCTGTTTAAGAATCAGTCTTGCAATTCTATGCCTACCCTGTGAAAGGCAAACCTCCTTAGAAACATTCTCACCCTGATTTCCATCCTACTCTGTTGATGATGACCTCTTTTTCTCTTAGAGAAATTGAGGCTTTTTTCTTGAAGGAATATGGATACAATTATTTTTTAATCCCTGCATTTTCGCAGTTGGCTCTTGAAATTTGAAGTAAAGGAAAATAAATTATTCTATCCTGTTCCATCTCGTGGGATGTAATTCTAGTGTAATCACATCTTAGTACCACTGCTGACAAATATTCTCATGTGCCAATAGCATTCATGATTTGTTTTGTGGTGGATGGAGAAAAAAATGTTACATGATTTAAGGCTAGTGATATTTTTACGGTATCATCGCAACTTCAGGAAAACTATGGCACTCAGTGGCAAAATATAAGCTGTTATCTGCATCAGAGAGCCTACTTTAGTATGCATCACAGGACTATATTTGCTTTGCTGCTGCATAATTGTATATTATTTTGCCATCAATGCCTCTCTGAGTTAGTGAAATCCTGATCACTTGGTGAAGAAACTAATCCATAGGAATTTAGGATTATGGATTAGACTAAATGTTTTGGGTCTTATAGAAAAAACCATATTTTTCCCTTTTTAGAAGATGAGGAAGCTTTTTTCATTATAGAATTCTTTATGTTAGACTTCTGAAGAACCTTATTTCTTACTACTACCTTTATGTTAAAACTGATAGGCAATTAGGAAAATGAGCAAGTGGAAGCAAGTACAGCAGAAGAGCACAGGACAGAAAAGGCTAGTAGAGCTCGGCTCAGGCATTTAGAACACGGGCAGCACCAGAAAAAATCTTTGATCCTGTGTCTTCAACACTTCTCCCTCCTCCACCCCCATACTTTCTGAGGAAAAGGGCAGCTGCTGATTTTTTTTTTTTTTTTTTTAAAAAAGAATCCCGCAGAGATTTGTGGGATCTCACTGCTGAGATTTTCCTTCCCTCCCCCCCTCCCCTCCTTGGTGCTAGGCATAAACTATCCTTCTTTCTATCTTCAGCTTCCCATCTGTTAGTGGAAAGTGATGAGTCTGAAGAAAACTGCTTTGGAAAGTAGGGTAGCTTCCCTCACAATGAAGTGCTGTGAAGGCTTGACAAGTTCATTGTGACCATTTGCCTTCTTTGTCCTCATTGTTAATAATCAGAAAATGGCTTGTTTTTAACTTATGCAAAATATTTGTCTAGCTAGAAAGAAAAAAATTATTTTAATTCCCTTTTTTGGGCTTATAATAAATCTAGTTTGTCAAGATTTCTGTTGCATATGTATGATTTCTTGATGAGTTCCAAAGAGGAATGAATCTCATAAAAAGAAATGTTGAGAGGTGATTCATTCCTGAAACCTAGATTCTTTTCTTGACTTAGTCTGTGCTTATGAGTGGGGGTAGGAGAGGGGAAAATGCAAAGGGAGAAGACAGAATAACTGAGGAGGAGCTGCAAGCATTTGGCAGTTGTTACCCTCAGAAATATTCAGATCAAATCTGTTGGTGTATCTTTGTATTCGTCCTTTGTATTTCCCCACAATTCAATAATTCTTGAATCCTTGGGCCAGTTCTAGTCTACTTGGCAGGCAGGTAGAGACAGAAAGACATTGAGTTCCTGCCAGTGGTGAAAACAGGTAACCGGGTTGAGGGGAAAAAAGCCTTAAGAAAAAGGCTGATGACCTCTGTTGAACACCAAAAAGCTGTTTGGGAATAAGATCATATGAAATGTCACTAATTTGTGAAGAAAGCTCAATTTTGATCTTGCATGTTATTAGACAGCAGAGAAGCAAGCAAGGCTTCATTAGCTCAGCTACTCACAGAGGTTTTTCGTGACTTCTTCCTGCTCTTAGTTGTATAACCATTCTACATATTTTGAATTTCCATATGAATAGTTTCTTCTCAATTGCTTGTCATTACTGGCTTTCTTCTCTGGATGAGCTATTAACTTGTTTTTACTTAGTTTATCTGAACGATTGTTGCTGTTGCAGTAGTATGGAGAACTTTGTATCCTAAGGAGCAACAGCCATGAAAGGTCTACAGCTTCCCTAACATAATCTTGACAATATTGGAAATCAGAATTGTACTTATTTCTGCATTGAAAGTTTGGATCTTGTCTTATAATCTCATATATCTTTTCTTATTCTCGATTTTCTGTTATCTTGTATGTGGTCTTTAGAGTACACACTAGCCTTTAATTGTAAAAGCTTGTTTTCTGTACAAGTTCTGATTTCTTTAATAATCCTAATGTTATTTTTGTGTTTCGGGGAGCGACTTTTCTACTTTTGTGATGTCTGCTTATGCTTTTCAATAATAAAGAAAAAATGTGAAGCCTTGTTATTTTTCATTACTTTAACACAGCTATTTAGTAATTGTTTTAACAAACCTGATTTGATTCCTTTTTTTGTATTTAAAATTGTTTAACACCTTTACATGGCTTAATGGAAAAAAACTTAGGCTTTTATTTATGGATTAATTATTCTTTATTTAAAAAACCAGAAAGCTATGTCTTTGTATTCATATTGTCGATGCACTGGCAATAGTTATGTATTGTCAGTGGTAGAAATAATTCATATATAGTTCTTGTGTGCTTTTCTTGGTTTACACCTTTCTTTTACTAGTGACAGAATAGTATTACCTGCATTTCTTTTATATCCAATTTAAACAAAGCCCCATTTTTCTACGTGTTTTTAGACATCCCATACATTTTCCAAATTACATGATGTAACGGGGTCTGTAAGTTAGCTATTTTATTCAAATGTGTGATATGTCTGTGGCTTGACAAGCTGATGTTTCTTTCATGTTGTTCCATCTTCACTTTCTTAAACTGTCCTGATACTTTGTTTTCTATGTTCCAGGTTATTGTTTTGTCATGGTGTTTAATTAGAATATAAAAAGTTGCCTGAAATATTTCTGAGTCTTCTATTCAGTGTTTTTAGTGAATATACTCCTTTTTGGAACCTGATCTTGCTTGAATTTTAATTCTGTTTAGCAGTTCACTTATAGCAACTACTAAATATTGTGGTAATTTCAAAGAAGTGTCAGGTATTTTGTAAGTATCTGTCTTGATTAATTTTCATGTACACTTAAGCGTTCCTAAAATATATCAGGGTTTAGAGGTTTTGTGCAGTGGAGACCCTACAATGTGACAAGGAGAGTTATGTAGTTCAGCTGAGATGTTAAAACCCTTTGCTGATATCTAGTGGTTAGAATAAGAAATCTAGGAATTCTTTGAAATTGTAATCAGTGCTTATCTGGGGCTAAATACCTTCAGGTGTCCAGCCATTAGGTTCCTAAGTCCTGCTGAAAGCCAGTGGTGTTTAAATTCCTAAGTGAAAAGGTGACTGTGCTTCACTTGGGTGCTTTTAAAAGTGTATCCTCATTCAGTTTTACCTCTACACTGATCCTTTCCTTTTTATCTGTTTAGATAATTTAAAGTTCTGATGTGCTGGGTCTTTCAGTTCTATAAATGTTGATACCACTACCAGTCTCCTAACCAGAAGACCTTCTTAGCAGTACATTAGCTGTTTTGACGGGAGCTGCTCAAGGCTTTACCCTTTCTTTAATGGATGTCCCTGCCACTGTGTGTTTGGGTTACAGCAAGTAAGGTAAAACAAGAGGGCTATTTGTGAGACCCCTGGAATAATTTCAGTTCAGGCTTTAACTACAATCCTTGGGAAAATCCTTGGTTCATGCTAAAATTGAATTGAGTACTCTGGAAATGCATACCTGTTTCTGACTGTCAGCTTAGATGTGGGTTTCTTTCTGTAATTGCATATTGTTCACACATTCCTTTCAGATGATGACTGTATATACAAAACCTACTTTAGATCAGTTCTGTGCTTGTTTTACATTTTCTTACTTTGTGCTTTGTTTCTCATATTAAGCCCAGTGCAATAGAGGACAAATAACTTGTTTTTAGCAGGCATCAGGACATAGGAAATAATCCAGATTCAGGTCTTTAAGATATATTTTGATACACTTTAAAACAGTCCTCTCCTGAAAGCAGTATATTCTCTTAACATACAAGTTTGGTGTGATATGAGATTCTTATTATCTTTTATTATGGTTTTTCATAATTTAGTTGCAACTTTGTCCCTTATGTCCCAAAGCCAACTAATGACACCCGTGTTCTGCTTACATCAATTTTATTTTTATACTTAATGAAACTGGACTTCCTGCCCAGAGATCAATCTTTGATGCAGTCTGACCTGCCTGCATTTCTATTATGTGACTGTATAATCACTGTCTAATAGTAGTAAATAAAAAAAGAAAATAATTTTTCAGAATATTTGCTCAGTGAGTAGGGAAATCACTTTTGACAGCTAGAATATGCATTGAACCTTAACGCAAACAAAAAAACCCAATTATGAATATATTTAGAAGGGCTTTTCCTTCTCAGTACTCTGAGGGAGGTTGATGGGGGACAGGCAGATGAAGAATACAATTAGATGGTAAGACGCTTTATGTTGCCTAAAGCACACATAAGATTTACTCATAAAAAATAGTCAATTTAATTATGTTTATAGAAAGCCAGGCATGGGAGAGAGAATTAATCCATACAGTGGCCAAGCCAAAAGGAATTTCTCTGTCCATAATCTTGAGTGGTAATTGGTTTCCTTTTCCTAAATGATCATAGTGAGTTAGCATTTTATTTTGTAACTTTGTCTTACTTAAAATGTTCTGAATTAGGAGGCGTGCGGGTGAAAATCCTATTTTCAGTGATTGTTTCTTTTCCTTTGTTCCTTTCCTTCTCCCTCTTGCTTACCTAACTGCAGTTCCTGTCCCAGCCAGGTAGTCTGGCCAAAATAGCTCCTGCCATCTGGAATAGTCACTATGAACCTCTCGGTGACTTCCTCTGATTTCAAATGTCAGCTTGAATCTTTTCTCCCTTGCTTACTGCTCCTTAATTTTCTTCTCGTTTTGTTACTCATTATTCAACAAGGTGACTATTGTTTGATTGTACTGATGTACAGTATGCATGAAAAATGCTATGCAGAAGAGGGGTCTATGTTCTTCCTCCTGTGTCTTCCCCATTATCCTAATCCACATCAGGGTCTGGTTGCTACTGATATGTCATCTCTCCTATGAGAATTATCTAGCATGATTATATTTAGATGCAGTATGAGTGTAGAGCTGTCTAAATTTTCTTTTAAAAGATACAAAGAAAATAAAATTCAGAAAAGCCATTATTTTTCAGTTAAGATCAGGTTTTTCATATCATTCCCAACACATTTTTGCATTTTCAGATGTTGACGAATTGCTGAATTTTCTGATAAGCAAGCTAAGCATTGCTTTTTTTCCATAAAGGTTATTCCTGTCATTGTGCAATTAGATGGGAATGTCAATTTTCTTCTGTTTTTAAATAAACTACACTTATATTTGTAGGGTTGCTTGAAATCATGCTCCAGGACCTTGATGGTGAAACATCAGAAGCATATTAAAAATAATCCTTGCATTAAATTAGTAATGATTTTATGACACTCCTCTGTTTAATAATATAAATGTTTTAAGATGTTATTCTAGTGAATATTAGAGTTAGGACAGAAGCTGAGTCATGTATATAGATGGTCAGCATTGACAATGCAAGGCTATTAGCAATGCATTTGGCTGAGCAGAATGTAAGCAGTGAAGTCTGTAAGCTTTTCCACACAGCTCTGCCAACAAAACTTGAGTCCTTGGTTGCTTGTGGACATCAGTGACATAGAGTACTAGAACATTTAATTGCTTTCATTGACTGAAGAGTAGAGTACTAGACTGAAGAGCAAAGTACTTTGTACTAGACCTGTTTTCTTGAAGCATTTCTGTAATCTTTAGGTTAGAAATTAATAATACATAATATGTACTTGAAAAATTCTAATTTTGGTGAAAATTGGGGAGTAGCAGGTGATTGTCTAATTTTCCTTTTAGATATTTCTCCTGTCTTTTTGAGCTATCTACACTTCGGTGATGTTCACATAATACACACAATGCCTTAGATTGTAGCTATAGGTTATATAGGTCTGTTATTTCCAAAGAAGGATTTTAGAGCGTAATGCATATCTGTCATTTGCAAAGAGTTATTTCTATTGCTAGCTTTCACTCTTACAGGAAATCAATCTTTTCTGGGTCAAAACTTTGATATCAGTGTGGAATTAGGGGCAATTAAAGGTGATGGGAGGAGGTTGCAAGTGAACAGAAAACTTCAGTTTTCAGGGCCACTTTTGGCATTGAAATGTTCTTGCTTGGGAGGGGAGTTTCTTAGGTGGCTTCATTTCAGTTTTGTCTGGTATCTGAATGGCTCCTTTGTGTCTGTGTACCTTCACCAAATAAGACTTTATTTATTGCCTTCCTATATTTTTTTCCTAGGTTCATATCCTTTCCAGGGAAATGTAGGTCTGACAACTCACAGTCAGAACTTACTCTGTAAAGAAATGGGGTTGCTTAAAGAATTAGGAGTGAGACGAACTGCTTTTGGAATTCCTGTGAGAGACTTGATATACACCTTCTGTGTCACAGCAATGTAATCCTTAAAGAAAGCAGGTAGGTAGTCACAGAACGTACCATCTTGAGCTTAATCTTTACTCTGTACCTCAGCTATACCGAAATGATAAACACAGTAATGACAATGCCTAGAAAGCTGGCCAAGTAGCTGAAATTTCCCAGGAAGCTGGAATTGAAAGGGGGAGGGGAATATCTGTTGGAGGGACAACACTACAGGGCATAAGCAATCCGGGAGGTTCATTGGACGTGCTGATGATAACTTCCTTCTACAAGTGATAGAGGAGCTGATGAGGAGAGGTGCTATGGTGGACCTTATTCTCACCAACAAGTAGGGGCTGGTGGGAATTGTTTTTTTCAAGGGCTGCCTTGGCTGCTATGACCATGAAATGGTGGGGTTCAAGATCCTTAGGGCACTGAGGAGGGTGCACAGCAATCTTGCTGCTCTGGACTTCAGGAGAGCAGACTTCGGCCTCTTCAGGAATCTGCTTGGTAGGCTACCATGGGGTAAAGCCCTGGAGGGAAGAGGGGCCCAAGAAAGTTGGTTAATATTCAACAATTGCCTCCTTCAGGCTCAGGAGTGATGCATCCAACAAAGAGGAAGTCAGGCAAAAACACCAGGAGGCTTGCATGGATGAACAAGGAGCTCCTGGACAAACCAAAACACAAAAAGGAAGCCTACAGAGGGTGGAAGCAAGGAGAGGTAGCGTGGGAGGAATACAGGGAAATTGTCCAAGCAGGCAGTGATCAGGTTAGGAAAGCTAAAGCCCTGATAGAATTAGATCTGGCCAGGGACGTCAGGGGCAACAAGCTTCTGTAGGTACATCGGTGATAAAAGGAAGAGTAGGGAAAATGTGGGCCCTGTCTGGAAGGAAACGAGAGACCTGGCTACCTGGCAGGTGGAGAAGGCTGAGGTATGCAGTGGCTTTTTTGCCTCACTCTTCACGGACAAGTGCTCAAGCCACACCACCCAAGTCATAGAAGGCAAAGAATGGCCCACTGTAGGAGAACATCATGTTTGAGATCATCTAAGGAACCTGAAGGTGCACAAGTCCATGGGACCCGATGAGATGCATCTGTGGGTCCAAAGGGAACTTGTCAGATGAAGCTACTAAGCCACTATCCATCATATTTGAGAAGTCATGGCAGTTTGGTAAAGTTCCCACTGACTGGAAAAGGGGGAATGTATCCTGCCTGTTTAAAAAGGGGGTGAAAAAGTAAGACCTGGGGAACTACAGACCAGTCAGTCTCACCTCTGTGCCTGGCAAGATCATGGAGCAGATGCTCCTGGAAGCTATGCTAAGGCACATGGAAAATAAGGAGGTGATTTTTGACAGCCAGTATAGCTTCACGAAGGGCAAATTGTGCCTGACAAATTTGGTGACCTTCTACAAGGAGGTTACAGCATTGGTGGATAATGCTGTAGAAGAGGAGCAACTGATGTCATCTAACTGGACTTATGCAAAGCATTTGACACAGTCCCACACAACATCCTTATTTCTAAACTGGAGAGATGTGGGTTTGACAGATGGTCTACTTGGTGAATAAGGAATTGGCTGGATGGTTGCACTCAGAGTTGCAGTCAGCGGCTTGATGTCCAAGTGGAGACCAGTGATGAGTGGTGTTCCTCAGGTTGGACTGGAGCTGTTTAACATCTTTGTTGGTGACCATGGACAGTAGGACTGAGTGCACCCTCAGCAGGTTTTCCGACATCACCAAGCTGTGTGCTGAGGTGGCCACGCTGGAGGGAAGGGATGCTATTCAGAGGGACCTTGACAAGCTTGAGAGGTGGGCCTGTGTGAACCTTGTGAAGCTCAACAAGACCTGGTGCAAGGTCCTGCACATGGGTTGGGGCAATGCCAAGCACAGATACAGGCTGTGCAGCGAATGGATTGAGAGCAGCCCTGAGGAGAAGGACTTGGGGGTGTTGGTTGATGAGAAGCTCAACATGACCTGGCAAAGTGCGCTTGCAGCCCTGAAGGCCAACTGTATCCTGGGCTGCATCAAATGAAGTGTGACTGGCAGGTCGAGGGAGGTGATTCTCCCCTTCTATTCCACTCTGGTGAGACCTCACCTGGAGTACTGCCCAGTTCTCGCCCAGCCCTTGTAAGGAGGACATGGACCTGTTGGATCTAGTCCAGAGGGGGGAGTCCACCCCAGAAGATGGTCAGCAGGCTGGAGCATCTCTCCTATGAAGACAGGCTGAGAGAGATAGGGTTGTTCAGCCTGGAGAAGAGAAGGCTCTGAGGGAGACCTTATAGCAGCCTTCCAGTACCTGAAAGGGTCTTACAAGAAAGCTGGAGAGGGACTTTTTACAAGGGCATGTAGTGATAGGGCAAGGGGTGATGGCTTTAAAATCAAAGAGGATAGATTAAGATTAGGTGTAAGGAGTTGTTCACTATGAAGGTGGTGAGGCAATGGAACAGGTTGTCTTAAGAAGTTATGGATGCCCCATCCCTAGCAGTATTCAAGGCCAGGTTGGATGGGGCTTTGAGCAAAGTGGTCTAGTGGATGGTGTCCCTGCCCATGGCACTAGTTGGAACTAGGTGATATTTAAGGTCCCTTCCAACACAAACCATCCTGTGATTCTATGATATGATGATTCTATGAAATGGCAAACTGTTTGTGACTGGTGTTGCTATAGCAAGTAGAGGTTTCATGTGCCAGTTTCAAATAAACTTTATCCCATAGTTAGGTTTGGGTATCTTCTTGTCTACTCCTTGCAAATACAGGTACAAAATGTGCACAGCACTTGCCTGTGTCTTGTGTTAGGGAATTGGGAAACCTCGTACTGATGCTTTTACTGCCTTAATGTGTGGGTGCCAGGAGCTGGGTTATGGTTTTTCAGGCTTTGGGAAGTACTTGCCAACATGACAGTCTTTCACACTATCATTGCAAAAATAGTAAAGGCCGTGAAATATGCTTTGGCTAACAATGTACCAAGTAGGTACATTTGGGGTATCAGAGCTATGAGATATAGCAGTCACCAAACAAAACTTTTTGTTTTATGGTCAGTGTTTGGATGTTTATTTTTTAAATCTTTTTCTCCTGGAACAAGGTTAAGAGGGTTGTTTTTTCATTTGCCCCAGTATTAGATTTCTTCACCTCATTTATAGCAAACCCTTGAGGAGTTAAGCAGATAAGTAAATCCTGCAGGATATAGAAGTGGCTTTTTTAATTTTAGGTGCTAATTTTAAGGGAAGAGACATATGGGAAAGTAGTATTATTTGTATAGAGACTCTTTCAAGTACTAGAAATCTGGGACAGTCTTTATGTTTCACAGGCAAATAAAATTTGCCTTTTTTCCCTGTGAGCCAGGGTGAATTCATTGGAAAGAAATGAACCTCTTATTTCCGACTGATTCATTTTGGCTTAGGAAGGCTCTTTTGAAGATTGATAATTCTGAGTGGGGAATAGGATGGCATATGGCATGAAATGTCTAAATTATTATTGGTGACTACAGTATCCAAGTCAAGCTGATGAGCTTTGTGTAAGGCCATCATTTAGCAATCTGCAGCAGCTTACTGAGTAGGTTTTTTTTTTTTGGTGTCTTTGGGTAGTAGTTTGAGGGGGAAAAAAGGCTGCAAAGTTGCCTCTTGCAGAGCAGATGGTAATGGGGTTAAAGAAGCAGGAGACTAAGCAAGATGTCTTGGTCAGAATAAAGCTTTGCAGAGTATCTTTTAAAATACTTATGTATCATATTTATTCACAGACTACTTCCACTGTGGTGTCCAGAATGTGCTGCATGAAACACTTAAGGTAACAGAAAGGCTGTAGAAGGCACCACAGCTATGATTATTGACTAACTTTGTGAGAATGAATGAGTGGCTGACGTGGCTCTTTGGGATTGTGCTCCTCAGGGCTGCTGCAGTGCTGTGAAAATGCCGTGCTTTTCCAGTGAAGCAATATCACTTCCTGCAATCCACAGAACAAATCAAGTCAAGTGGGACTCCCTGCTGCAAGTGTCCTTTTCAGTTTACTTGACTGAAATTGGAGGAAGACTAGCAGATTTGGACTTGGTGCCTGTTCTTTTTTTTTTATTATTATATATATATATAGGGAGTGCTGCTCTGGTGCTATTGATTGGGGGATAGATAAGAAGCAGAAAGTGTTGCATTTGTTATTTTCAAACCAGAAAGCAGTGAACATTTCATGTTATAAATAAGTATTAGTACTGAAAAGAATAATTTTTTCATACCATTATAGGACTGCAATTAGCAACATACCCTTATCTTGGAAGGCTGCAGTAGTAATGGTGCTGCAGAAAAGTGCTACCCCTCCCCAACATAGTGCTACATATTTTGATAGATCATGGTATTTTTTGAAATTATTATATATGTATAGCTTCTGACTAATTTGCTCTATTTGTTTTCCATTGTTACATTAATTTCATGTTTTTACTTTTAATCTCTGAAAATAAGGAAAAATATTCTTGCAATCATATTTACCTGTGGTAGAAGGCAGTGCTGAAAGTACTTGTCTTTCTTCCACCATTGAACACATGCTGTGAGGGTTCATGCATCTACTTTTCCTCTTCAAGTGTTTTCTCTCTTTTACTTTTCTTTAAATATGCAGGATCCTCACTAGACAAAAGACTAGTGTCACTCTAACCTGAAGAGCATAGGTGTCCCATTGTGCTTTCCCTGATTCCCATCTGCAAGCACATACTTCTCCGTTGAGCCATTGCTTATTTTCCCACCTGCTTTGTCCTTGATTGCCACGAGTTCCAGAATTACAGTAGTACAACGCAGGGTTAGCAACCCAGGGCAGGTCGTTAAACAGCAGCATATGCACATAGTTTTGGTGTTTACTTGTCTGTGCAAGGAAGTGCCTTTTAAGTCCTGTGAGCTTCTAAGATGTATTCCTCTGAGTGACTACACCTTTCAAGTGCCATTCTTCAGGGAAGCTGAGGATTCAGGAGTCATAAGCTGCTACCACTCTTGGAGGCAAGATACAAGTGATTTTGTATGGTATTCATGGTTTTATTCCTCTGTGGGAAGTAGCTCCCAGCTTTCATGGATCAGGAGCTTAGAGACTTGTTACAGGCTTCTATTTAGGAATGAGAAATATGATTTGATAGTCTTTCTTTTTCTGTCCTTGGGGTGCAATGAGTAACATTAACCTCACATAGGATGGGTCATCTCTTTGAGTATGTATTTCCTATTAATGTTCTTGCATAGACACTCCTGCAGTATTTATGACATTATCATGTATCAGTTCCACTTCAGTTACATCAAGCATGAAGGCTAATACAGCTTCCAAAAACAAATAAAATGCCAAGAAAAATATTGTCATTTACAACAGAATTCTCTGAATTATTTCATCCAAGTTTGAAGTTGGATTTGAAATTGCTTTAAAAATATTGTTTGCAAAAATTTACTCTTGCAAATAGTGCTTTGATAATACGAACAGCAACATAGCTGATCAAACAGTGCCTTTTGGACATGTGGTCCCTGCTGTGTGATGAGCTTTAAATCACTTAAAAACTGCAAGCGTGTGTAAAGAATTTAAGATAAGTGTTAACTGGGTGTAAGTTATTTTGCTGTCATAATGCAGATACTTCTGAGAAGAAGGTATTGGCTAATAACAGTCCCACCCAGCACCCAATACTACTAGATGATTAACAATTTATGCACCTGTAAGCTGGTGAAGTTCCGATTCTTACCTCTAATAGCAGTTGGAGTTTTTGGTGTGTGGTGTATTTGGGTTGGGATTTTTTTTAGGGGTGGGGTTTGTTTGTGGGTGGGTGGGTTTTTTTTTGGTGGGAGGGGTGTGTTTTGGGTTTTTTTTTCCATCCTGTGCTAAGTTTGTCATGCAAGTGCAGATGGTTACATTTGTACATGATGGCCTAGGAAAAAGGCCAAGATACTCCCTTATAAATGCATGTGATACATTAAGTGAAGACAAGCAAGTGACCCACCTATTCAACACAGAAGATTTAATAACTTTGTACAATACAGCAAATTATGATTCTGTCTTACACATCTTTGTATGAGGTGGAGGCTGGATCCTATCCTCCCTGCTCTTTCCTTGGGGTTTGGCTTTCTTTAGGAACTCAGAAACAAAGCTTTGGAATTTTATTCCTTACAGCTTAAATTTTTACAGTGCCTAAACCAAAACGGCCCCTTTATAAACTTACAGTCAGTTTGGTAATATAAAAACTTAATAGTATTATATAAACATGTTTCTTGCAAGAAAATTGTTTGGAGTGAAACCATATGCACGTGTTAATGGGAAATATTTGTTACACTTCTGCTTTTTCTGCCATTTTTTGTATTTATTTCAATACTTATTAATAGCATCCTTCTGAAACCTCTCTGATGAGAGAACATACAGCAGATTTTTTTTAATGCTGTAACTGCAGTACAATTCTAAATGTCTTGGATGTGATTCCGAACACAGCTGAACAGGAGTGAAATAATGTGTAGTCTCTGAGTATATAGCTGTAATTTCACTTAGGGACTTTGCTGATGTTACATAAACCACTCGAGCAAAACTACATCAATAGATAAATTATTATTCTCTATTTTCTATAAATCCATCCACAGGGACTCTTCCCTGTGGAGCTTCTTCTGAGGAACTTGATCTATGCTAATCTTTTTTTACTTCGCATCCTGTTCTTTGGAAAGTTTACAATACTCATTTGGAGTGCTTCCTGCCTTTTTTCTACATTAAAACAGTTGCGTTAGACGGGTAGTATTTTTGGGGGGTTAAAATTGTGAATTCTGACAGGTTTGAAGTAAACTCCATTACCTTCCAACATGACACTGCATTTTTTTTTTTTTTCCCTCCTGTAAATAATGTCTTAGTAGAAGATCTGCTTGGCGAACAATGCTTGCTGGTGCTTTGTGTCTCATACCTCAGTCTTCTTGGAAATTTAGAGTGGATAATTTTTAAGCTGTCAGCCATTGGCTGTCCACTTGATTTAAAAAATACTGCTTCACCATCAAGAGATTTCCATCCAACTAGCAGGCAATGATGATTGCTGTGTAAGGGTACACACATGACTATTTTCTGCTATGTGTGGTTGTGTCCTAAGGTTTTTGCATGTGAAAATGTAAGGGATGTTGTCCCAGGTAAGGTCAGCTATCCACAGTCATCCCAAAACCTTGCTTCTATGTGAAAATAGCTCAGGGATCATCCATTTGATCAATGTTAGTATTGTTTTTTGTATGTGCATTGTGTCACGGGTACTTGTGTTGAAATTCATCTGACACTGTCAGATGTCCAGTTAGAGAGTCTTGAAAGGTCTTTTCAGACTTCTTCATGGCTAGCCCTCATCATTTTAGCATGTGAATAAATTTGCATCTTCACTTGGCTTTGCCATGTTGCCGCCTGCTCCCTTTTCTGGTTAATGTGCACATGTGCAGAGCCTCCAGGTTGCAGCACAGCTCCCTGAAGAGCTCTGCTGGTGACCAACCTCAGGTGGGAGAACTGAGCACTTACTCTTGCTCTGGTGCCCATCTTTTAACCAGATTTTTCCTAAAAGTAAAGGCCTTCTATATTATCTTGTAGTGGCTTAATTTTCATGTGACCTTTTTCATGGAAGGTCTTTTCAAAAGCTTACGAATATCTATTGGATTTTAATATACCAAATATATAGATCCAACTGACTCTCCCTTGTACACATGCATGCAGCAGATTTGTGAAGCATGACTTCCCTTTACAGAAAAGGAGAACTTACTTTCCTCCCTAATAAAAGATATTTATCTCTGTGTTTATTTCTAGCTTTTAATAATTTCTACTCATTTTTATGGTAAAGGTGACAGGATTGCTAGTCTGTATTATTCAGATATCCACTATAATCTTAAAAACAAACCAAACCAAACCCAAACCCAAACCAAAAACCCAACCCCAAAACGCCAAACAAAAAGCAAATGAACCACACCCCCCCCCCCCCCCCCCCCCCTTGCTCTGCTGCTCCAGTCTATCTGCACTGGAAGAATCTTTCCTTTCACTTATTACTTGGAAGTTGCTGCTTGTGCTCAGCAGCTTGTTTTAGACCAAGCTTGCTAGTTGCATGTTACATGTAAACCTATTTTTACAAAATCATTACTGAAGCTCAAAATATGTCTCCTTTAAAATATCTTTAGTTTTGCTGGGTTTTAATCTTTTGGATGTTATGCATTTGATACTCAAGAGATTTGTTTTTTTAACAAATTCTCCTCTACTTCTTTTTCCTCCTGCTTTTACATGCAGCGTTCCTTTCTATTTTATTTTTAACCAAATTTCTGCCCAGATGGAGTGTTTCATATGTTCTTAACTGTCAGGTTTTATTGTACAGGATTTTTAACAGCAAGGTCATGGGAAGTTCTGTTATTCATAATGAAGGGTAGGTGGCACTCTTGTTACTTTTGTTTGGTTTCCTGAAATAAATCAGGTGTATGTACTCTCTCAGTAAGATTTCTTTTTATAGAGTAAGTGCTTTAGAGAGTGTTCTTGAACACTGAAGAGGATTTTTATTTTTGTTAAATATGAACACATACTTAAATTGCCTGAGTCTGGGACTGGTTCACAGTACTTTCTAGGAAGAGAAAAAAGTGTTATTTGGCTCATTTTGAATATACAGTTTTTGGTTTGGTTTTATGTATTTTCTTACCATTTCATTAGTCAATGAAGAAAGACAACAAATCCTTTAATGTCATTTCAACTCCAGTTATTAATACTGTATTTTCTTGTTAGTTTTGTATTTGAAGTGTAGATTTAAGTTGGCATGGTGATCATAGCACTATTGAATGAAAGGAAATGTCATATTAGTAGGTGCTAAACAGTCAATAGAGCCTTTATTTCTTAATCCGGGGTAGTAAATACTTGTTGCCCTAATACTGTAAATTGATTCTAGAATTGTATAGGTTTGTGAGTTTGAGAGTTTTCTCTTATAATCTAAAAATCCTGCAACACAGAAAAATACATAGTGGTAAAGGTATGACATGTTAGATGTTTTTTGCAATTTTAAAGGAAAACTCATTTCAACTCTACTAAATTTTTTTTTTCCCTTCTCTTACTCAGTGCCCAGCTAGGACGTGGTTACAGGAGGAATTTTAACACTGATGCTCAACTACTTCAAATCAAATAAAATCAATATCATTATTACTGCTGGCTGACAATTTCATATGGTTGAGGCAAAGTGATTTGGTTACCTCAGTCCAATTTCTCTTGATCCATTTGTCAATCAATTGATTCTGTTATTGCTCTTCCCAGAAGAGTGCTCCATGGTTGAAAGGAAAGGGAATAAGTAGAGTTGGAAAAAGCAGAGGTTAGAAAAATTTCTGTTCTGCCTTTGTCCAAGAGTATGAATCTCTTCTACATGAGTATCTAAATTCCTCAATGTTTTGTGACACATTGTTGCCATGTAAACAAACCTCTGTGATGGGTTCGTGGCTTGTCTAATGCCACAGACTCTCTTCAGGGAATTTCTCAGTTGAAGCCTTCTAGGCAGAGCCATTCCCAAGTACTGAATGTCCTGCAAAGCTACTTTTACTGTGCAGTTCAAATAGAAGATAAAATAGGTAATGTGGAAGGAGAAATTAATAATAAAGGAGAAGCTCATTATAGACAAAGAAATACATTTGTGTGATTTTTCATTGAACATCTAGTAGCAGGCATTACTACCTAATCATAGCATCATGTGAATTGTCTACTTTTAAAATATTTCTTCAATGCTTTCATTTTAGTTAAGTCCAGAAGCCTGAACTGTGATTGTGGCTATGCTTTGCTAGTATGGTATGAACTTAGTTGAAAGAAAATCCCTTATTGAAAGAGTTTCCAATCTAATTTAGATTTTATATATCTTCACTTTAAAATATTTATTTAGTATATATTCACTAGGGAAAGAGTGCTTGATTTTAATTTTGATGGTGACTGAATTCTGGAATTAAAAATTAATTGAACAAGCAATTTTGTTTTAATGGATGAAGAAACATTTTATAACTTGTCAGTTTATTTTACAGTTTATATTTTTGGTGCCCTCCCATGTAATACATGTAATTCCCATGTAATACACAGACATATGTGTTACTCATCCCTCCCACTTCCTCCTGTATGCAAAGTGGTGGTTGTTTTTGTTTTTGTTTTTGTTTTTTTTTTTTTTAAAAAAAACAATACACTGAAGTGTTTTAATTGAAGAGTCCCAAATAAAAATATATTTTGGGGCAGGAAGTTTTCTCCATGACTTGGATAACATTTACTTTTACTTTCTAATGCCACATTGGCTTTCAAGCTATTAGCTGCCATTAAGGTGAAGAATTTTATATGTTTTGTATAATAATACAAGTCCCAAATGGTGGTAGTTATTGAAGTTAACACTTTTTGCCCAACTGTGGGGGTACTAGCGTCTTTGAGCAATTCGAGTTTTGGTTCTTATTTATGCTTGCCATTTAATGTGCTTGACATTCTGACTATTTTACACCTACCCAATTTCTTCTGGCTCAAGGGATAATGACAATATTTTAAACAGTTGTGAAGTGTAGCTGTATGTTATTAAGCAGGTGCCACACTACAAATGGAAGGAAAAATCCCTGCACTATTTCTAGAATAATTGTTTTTGTGTTGTGTATCTCAGGGTCAACTAGAGTTGTTCATCAGTTTGTTCAGCTGTGTGACTTGGTTATCTCTTTTGTTGCCAGGAAGGTAAAGTCTTACTAATATTTTATGTCCTTTTATTTAACTATATATGTGTCTGTGTGTATATAGATGTATTTGAAATATATAATGATGGACTGTGTGCTTACATTGCGTTCTTTGTGATCTAGAGGTGAGGCGTTACAGTGATAGATTTCTGAGTAGTTACTGAGAGCTTCATTTTTCCTAAAGGTTGAGTTAAAATGACGATATAAAAGAAAATTTTATATAAAATTGAGTCCATTCAACTGAGCTCATATGTCTATAGCAGACATTTACTCCTGGTATGGTAGATCTTGGAAGCAACTGTCCTGTGTCTTGGTTTATAGATAATTAGGGTATAACCTTAGAAATTAAAATGTCATGGGGGAAAAAACCTACTTAATCGATTGTAAGTATACTTTGGGTAAAGACCTTTCTCTCCCATTGCAAAATAATTTTATTAGCCATCTTTCTTGAGTTGTATTCCCATGTAAATATGTGGTTCCTTGCAGTCTTGTAAAATTTTAGGCTCTTTCAAAAAGGTTAAATAGGTATCAGAGAAAGAGGAAGCAGAAGGAAAATTGTGCGGAAATTAAGATCTTTAGAGAAGTAGAGCTGGTGGTCACAATTTCTGTTTGTTTAATCTACTGGAATTTTTGTATTGTATTTAACTATTGCAATTGTGAGTAAATTGCATGAAGAATGATGAAGAAATGTTAGAATACCTTATTTTACTGACCCACGTGGAGACATTTTAAGTACGTACCCAAGTCCTCACAAAACAATCGTCATGGCCTGGCTAGAGGTCCTTGAAACAGCACTGACTGAATGGGTTATAGGAATGATTTAAAAAAAAAAAAATAAAAAATTTATTTCACAATCTTGCCACCTGGTGGTATAATCTGGCAATGAAAATGTGGTCAAGAGCCTGTTCTAAGAGTCATATTTACTTTGGTAGGCAAGATCTTAAGAGCAGAGTTTAAGCCTGGATTATAAGTAGGTTCTTGGTTTTTAGCAAGCAAGTTCAGTGTGTTCTTCCTTTATTGTGTCAGTGTCCCATGTTAGGTGCAGTATAAGGCTGTGCATGTCTTTACATTAAATATAGCTGTTTCCTCCCCCCTCTGATTTCTACGGATATGAGTGAAGAGAAAGTCAAGAAATATTGTGTAGTCCTGCGACACCGAGTTGTGGCATATTAATCTTCAAAATAAATTTGAGTTATGGTTTAAAAATGAATGGTGTCCATGTGCTGAAATTCCCAGATAAAATTATGCAAACTGAGTTTACCTAAGTTTTGGTAAAAACATTTAAGGGATGTTTTTATCCCTGAAATAAGTATTACAAATCCAAGCAAAATGGAACTTAAATGTATTTGGATAATTTAAACTTTCATTTGCGTACAAGGTGGAGACTGAATAAAGTCAATGACATGCAAGACCTGGCATCTTTAAAACTTAGTGGCAGGAGCATTGGGGAAGCTCGCTCTTTTATGTTAATCCAAGATGAAGCAGATGTGATCTTACTGGTGTCTTTCTGGGGAAACCCTTGTTTATAATAAAAGATGTGAAAACACAGTGTTCAAAGGGCATTAAATAATCCAGTTTTTGCAAGCTGAATCCAAACATGATTTACTGAAGGGCATGATGAACTGATCATTAACTGGAACTTTTAAGACAGAAGTGGATGTTTTCTCTACCAAGAATATCGCCTCTGGCTGTGCCATAGGCTGTTGTTTGACACAAGAGTAACTGAGTAAAATTCTGTGACTTTGGGCAAAAATGGCATCATACTGGAGCACAATGGTTCCCTTTTAATACAAAAAAAAGAGAAATTTTATTTCTTTTTATTTGTCTTTATGGCATAGTGTTGATGTTTTCGCACATGGAACCCTTGCATCCAGCAGGACCTCTCTTTCTGGCAAAACTGCTGCCTATGATTCAAGCACACCTTATTGAGTATCTATTATGAAACAAGTCAGGAAGTCATTTATTCATGATGACATCAGTATGTTGACCTTAAGACCTCTCAATTATTCACTTCCAGGTTCTCTATGACACTGGATGTTTGCTCTTGGATCTGTTTCTCCTGTGGGGTGTCCTTTAGATCAATTCTTGTTTGTTCTATTAATTTGCTTAAATCTCTGGGGTTTGTCAAGTCTAATAATTTCTTCTTTCTTCCAGTTTTTAAATCAAGATTGATTAACCAACACAAAAAGACCCAGGTGGTTATGTGACTTGGAACCCTGTTTATGAAGCACTCATTCGTTTTTACAAGAGGACAGCACTGTATGTTGTTTTTTTCTTTTTCTCCCCCAAATTAAAAATAAACTGTTGTAACTTGATAGAAATCCTAGAAAATAGAAAATTCCTGAGGAATTAAACTGTTATTTATCAATAAGATCTTGATTTTTAGCTTAGTGACACTAGCCAAGGAAATAGAAGTGCTGTGTTCAATTTACCATACTAATAACCACATAACGATGGTACTTATTGTTTCACATCATTTAAGGAGAGCTTCCCTTAGTTTGAAAGATCATGTGCTTTCTCTTTACATTGCATTGTAAGTAGTGTGGGATTAGTGAATGTGACAAATGTGTGTTTTAGACTGCATTGGTAATGGATTATGTAAGAGTCAAAGCTGAAACTCAGGGCAGAGAGCGTAAACTAAATGCAGTAGATCGCAGTGCCACCTATACAATGAGGTAGCTCTAGCAGAACTCTGGATTCTAACCCACACTCCAAGACCCCAAGATTTTGGGCTAAATAATGCTTCTTTTGTACTGAATTTAGACAGTAATTTTTCACAATGATATATTTGTTCTTTATAAGATATACCCTCAATTATAATTGCAAAATAAAATTGCACAGGTAAAGTATCAGCCTTATAGTCTGTAACCCAAGTGTGGGAATGCATAAATGAAAGTTCCAGCAGTGACATTAAATGGTTTAACTTTTCTTTTTAGATATCATGAGCTATGTTGCATAAGCTAAAACTTAATAAAATTGAACTATTAGATACAGGTTAAGTGCTGATACATAATCATCGTGCTATATGTGGTATGAATCTTATCTTTTCCTTTTCCAGTTCTGTGAAAGTGTTCTGCCTTAACAGTGGTGAGACTTTTTTTGTTTCTGTAATTACGGGGTGGCTTTTTTAAATTGTTAAATTTTGGAAGCAATAAATTTACGTGATGTTCCACCTAGACTAGCAGGAATGCAAGCAATGCTATGAGGTACAGGGCAGCCTCAGATTATTTAAAACATATCTTTAGTTACAACTACATTAGAAGTCAGGCAGCTTGGATTGGCTGAACTTTATAACCCTGTTAAAATGAAGTTGCCCAACTTGCTCTGCATGTATGAAAATTCCATTATTTTTTAAGTGAAAAGGAAAAGCTGGTATTTATTCTGGATTTTCTGTTGAATAGTAAGTGGTTCTAGTGATTTGTCAGTGGTGATACAATGAATGTACAATCTGTGTTTTCATTTATTACCTCTCTTGTTACTGAAGGTTCATTAACCAAAAAGGAAAATTATGTATAATATTCAAACTATTATAGAAAAAGGGGAAATAGCACTCACTGCCTACTAAAATCAGTCTTGGGCTTATGAAATAGTAGAACCAATAAAGAAAAATTAATAAGTATTTACTCATACAGTTTTGTACAGTGAAGTGTAAGATTACTTTTGATTTTTATGATTACAAGGAGATGTCTGAGCAAATTTCCTTTATGATGTCAATAAATATATTCCCAGTATGGTAATGAGATTGGTTAACATGTTATTAGGAGAGAAAAAGAATCACACTTGCTTTTTTTAACAAGTAAGCATAGAAAACAGAAACATAACAAGAGCACCCTATCATTTTGGGTGTGTTTTTCTGTTCATAAAGCACTTCATCTCCTATGGCTTGTGCAGAAGTAA
The DNA here is from genome assembly GCF_963921805.1 of Phalacrocorax carbo. NCBI lineage: Eukaryota > Metazoa > Chordata > Aves > Suliformes > Phalacrocoracidae > Phalacrocorax > Phalacrocorax carbo. The sequence goes on from NC_087518.1 coordinate 21,824,839, forward strand.
GCAGACTTAAAGCTTGATATGAAGAACACACATAAATTAATAACTGCACAGATAAAAAGGCTTTGCAAGTTTTCTATCAGCAATTAAAGAAGCTTTCCATAGCACATAGCTTTAAGTTCTATATAGCTGCTGTGAAGAAAACTGTATGAACTTGTTTAGATTATTTATTTGCTTTTATACTGTATCTTAAAAAACTGAAAGTAACTTCTACTATGAAGTTTATAAAAAGTATTATATTATACAAAATGACACTTGCACGACTTTATTCAAAATATGATGTAATGCTTATGTAGATAAAAATTATTCAAGGATTTGCCTTCTTTTGTCACATAATTTTCAGATTAATTTCCACCAGGAGTGATAAGTGTAGCTATAGTTCTCACCTACACGTAAATATTTGATAGGCTCTTTTAGCTAAAACTAATCTAACTCATATCAAAATGTTCTGCTTAGTGCCTATATTTTTTCAATATAGAGCAGAAAGAAAACAAGGTCATAATAACTATGTGGGCAACTGTAACATCAAGTTATTCCAGCGTGTTAAGCATGACTCCTTACTGATATCAGTCTTTGACTGCACTAGTTTGGCACTCTTGCTTTAATGAAGGTTTTAATAGGTGCTCTAAGCTGTGCAGACCAAATATTGTGCTTGTCTTTCAAAATACTAGAGATTCAAGGTTTGTTTTTTTCAAAAAATTCTTAAAACAAGTAGTCTATAATCTACTTGTCAGACTTTTAAATGCCTGTAGGAGATTGAAAAGCTAAGGCAGACTTAGTAGAGAGGGAACTTTCTTAGTCATTCAGCTATTTTAAAAAACCTCAAAGCCTCCCCAAGGTTTTTGGACTTTTTTCCAAAGAAATAAGTAAAGTTTGAGATATAATAATTTTCTCTATTTCTTAATATAATACACAATAGTTCTAGTTTCTGCTGTGGAAGGCAAGCTTCCAGGCACAATCACACAATCTGGTATGCTTGTAAAAAATAAAAAATTGTAAAACCACCAAACAAACTTTCCTAAAGAACACTCTGTCTTTAGCCTCTCAAATCTGTTATCAAAGGTACAGTGGGCTAAGAGATTGTCTATACCTGGATTACATCGTCATTTAACTTGGCTCCAAACCAGAACTGAGGTTACATTTACATAAGATGTTGCTTGTTTCCACTGATGAACACAAGGCATCCATTCTGGTTAGATCTTAATGCAAGCTTTAGATAACATTAAACAGGAGGTAAACTAGTTTGACTGTGGGATTTTTTTCGGGTGAGGCCAGAAATAAGGATTATTTCTTCCCAAAGGTAACCACAGCTGTTTTCCTCTCCTAAAGATGTTCCCATATGAAATCCTTCATGGTTTTGTTCTGTCATTCTTGTGATTTATCTAAGTGTGCTGGTTTTGGCTGAGAAGGGGTTAATTCTCTTCACGGTAGCACCTGTAGTAGGCAGGGACCTTTCCAGCTTCCCATGCTCTGCTGTGTGGGCAGGAGGCCAGGAGGGGTGGGGCCACGGCCAGGGCAGCTGACACCGACTGGCCAATGAGATGTTCATTCCATACCATGTGATGCCATGACCAGTATATTAAAGGGGGCGGTTGGCATGTGGGGGGCTAGTTGCGGCTCAGGTACTGGTGGCGTCGGGTGGGCGGGTGGTGAGTGGCTGCGTCACATGCGGTTCGTTTTGGTGGTTTGTTCCCCCCCCCCCGCCCCCGGGTTTTGTGCCTCTCATTGTTCTCCTTTCCATGGCATTTTTGTTGTTGTTATTTTATTATTAAACTGTTCTTAACCCACGAGCGTTATCCTTCTGATTCTCTCCCCTGTCCCACTGGTGGGGGAGTGAGCGAGCAACTATGTGGGGCTGAGTTGCCAGCTAAACCACGACATTCAGTTACTAAAGAAGATACTTTGGGCTGCTATGTTATTTCTGTACTACCTAAAAATGAAATGTCAGTTGTAACTGAGAACGAAGAAGCTGAAGAAATGGCTTCATCTTCAGCACCAGATGCAGCTATGCCTGCATTTCACTGTCTGGCCTGTAAATGCAAGGCACCAGTGGCGCCACTGAAATTTTGGCTTTTCAAATAGTTACGATGCCCTTTGGCAAACTATGCTTTTGTAACTTCTTCCATCTACATTGGAGGAAATTAGCTGTAACAGCAAAGCATGGGATTACTAGTCTCACTTCATTACAATTCTCAGCACAAATTATACATCAGCTCATCCCAGATGATTGCGTATATGTCAAGAAAATATGTTTTATAGGTTTGATGTCAGAGCAGTCCCATCCATCTATTTCAGTGTTCATTTTCCTGGGATTGTTCCCTGTGTTTTCAAGGGGAAGAGGAGTATGTTCCCTTTTCTTTCACTTCTTAGATGTGAATACCATGTTATTCATTCAGAAAAGCTGTGCAAAAGTAGAGTGCATATGTACTTACAATTACAAGTAATCTTTTTTTTGCATAACTAAATACAAAAATATAAATATCTGTGAATATATCTGAACTATTCCCCCTTTGAAAATCAAGCTTCTTTTATTTAGATATTTTCCTAATATCTGAAATTAGTGACACTTTATAATCATACAATAACTACTGAAGTTCAATTTTATGTTATTTTTAAGAGGTCAGTAATGGTAATATTACGACATAACTACATTTAGTGAAAGGGTAACAGTAGACAATACCTAGCTCATGCAAAGGAATTCTCATCAGTAAATCTTGAAGTGCAGTAGAAAAAGTATGGATCATAATCTCTTTTTGTTGGAAACTGTGGCCCTGTGGCCACATTTTATAGGTAATGGAAACTGTGGTCCAGCATGTCTGTGCAAACCTGTTGACATGTATTCTGTTGACTAAACATCACAGTATAATGACTCTCCTGAGCAATATATTAAAATATAATATGGAAATAAAAAAAAGCCAAAAAAGTTAATGGTATTTTAATGGAATAAAATTAAAGATTTTTTTTAAACGGAACAAATTGATTGCATTCCTGCTGAATTCTGTGTTGTGTGCTGTTCAAATAATTCATTGGATTTGAACACATCAAACATGAAGTTAATATGTAACGTCAGTTTATTTTTTTTATTATTGACTGTTACCCTGGGATTTAAATATTTCTTGTCTGACTTGGTGTGAACTAGCTGTTGAAAAATCAGAAAAACCATCAGTGCAAGTAGCTGTTTTTCTGTTTTATACTGTATGTATGCCATTTTTGTCTGATGGAGTACAGTGGGTGTTTGTGCTCCAGATGGTTTTAAAGCAATAGAGTAAGGTTAGGAAGAATGAATAATCAGGTGAGACTTCAGTAAATGCTTCAGCGACTGGAGAAAATGGGACCAATTACTCAGTAGCTGTCATTACTGTCTTTGAATATAAATGACAGCCTGGCCCTAATCTAATGATTTGAATTCTGTGTGGCTGTGTGAGCTAAGCAGTGTAGTTCTGGCATGTCAGGGAAATTAAGTTTCCATTGAATTTTTTATAGATTACGACACAAATAAAAGATTTTTTTTAAATCACATTTGAATACTCTGTTACTGATGCAATTATTTAATTCTCCCTTAATACTTTTGATATGCACTTTTCTGATTTAAAAATATTTTGCAAATGTTGAGTAGTAGTAAAAAGTTAAAAGCTTTATAGCAATAATTGTAATTATTTTTGCAATATTTATTTTATAATTGTTTTGTAAATAATATATTTTATTTTTGCATGTTGGGGATGATTTTTTCTTTCCTCTTTATATTTGGATTTGCTTCACTGTCACCAAAATAGCTGCTTTGAGGGTTGGCATTTGACAAAAATTAGATGGTTAATTGTATGTTCTGAGGGCTTTTGCATTGTATTTGTATTTTCAGTAATCTCATCGAGAAAAAGCATTTGTTCAGTACTTCTGCAATGGCTGCCTCTGTATGGCATAACAGGAGCTTCTTACAGGTGCTGTTTGGCAAATTTTCCTTCTCTGAGTAAAGGTAATGTGCTCTGGAGAGTAGCTGCAAATGACAAATTTCTGTTTGCTTTGAAACAATCCTTGATTATACCTAGAAATTGCTTACAATCAATTAACAGATGCCCTCAGTGAATGTGAAATTCATGTCTGCTGTTTGTTGGTTTAAGTTTTGTGTTTGGTGTGTTTTCTTGGCAGGCTCTTTTATGGCACAGATTTTGTAGGTATGTTACTGGATTTTTACTGGATTCTATCCCTTCCTAGAGTTCTCACAGCTCAGGTTAATGCTTTTCTCCTGGTTTCTCCTAATAATAAGCATACAAGTGTGTATTTTTCTTAATGTGACTCCACAGAATGCTGGGTACAATTCAAATGCTAATATGTAGAAACTAAATCTCACAAAGGAGTTGTGTTAACATTTGTCTTTATTCACTGTATTTCAAAGGCTATGTGCCAAATCTGGCTTGACGCCTATAGCATACTGCATTGCACAAATTAACCCCTTAAAGGCAGAGAGAAGCATTTCCTTCTGTCATAGTTTGTCTTTTGATCCCATGGAAGAGTGAAGGTTTCCTTGCATGATCCCGCCCCCCCATCCCCCCCCCCCCCCCCGACCCTGCATTGCTGATTTTTCCACTTTCTCCCCAATTCCTGTGTTAAATTTCCCTTTTTCAGGGAGAAACTATGAACTGCATATATCCAGCAGAGATTGGGTTTTTTTCCAAGTGATTTTTTTTACCACTTTCCTGGGTGCTGGTAAGTCTCCTCAGTTACTTTGGTGCTTTTCTCCCCTCTTTGTCAATCTGCCCTGCAAGTGTAGCTCCTTGCTGAGATCAGGCTTAGCTCTTTTTAGACAAAACACTAGTTCCTTTTTTTCCCTTGTTATTACTAAAATGTTATTTTGCTCATGGATCTTGTTGTTTTCTGCTTTAAATTGTAAGTCTGTTTTGCCTGCTGTTATCTGTGGCTGTTTGCATTCCATTGACTTCATGGAATTGTGTACTCTTGTATCGACAAAGTAGATAAATTCTCCATTCACTTTCAGTATGAGACGATCATCTTGTATTGCAATCCTATCCATTTTTTCCCTGGAGAGGTCATCTAAGTTGGTAATATCAATACTTTTTTGAATGTGTATTTGGTACTCTGCAGTTTTTCCAGAGTTTCTTTCTCCACATTTCTTGCCCCAAGCAGAGAGTCTTTCTAGAAAAGTAAATGACACCAAGGAAGAGTTTATGACTGAGCCAAGGTGAGGCCTCTCTCGCCACCCTCCCCTAGTCATCCTCGCCATGCTGGTGACAGCCACCTGCACAGTGCCTTGGGCTTGGCCCTGGCTTTGGGCTTCTCACGTCTTTGTTCCTTACTTGTTTTTGTAGTATCCTGAAATACACGTTTGGAATTTTTTGGATTCTCAGTCATTGGCACTGTCTATTTGGATGGACTAAGTGACTTATTCGTAGGTCTCGTTCTAGATTTCTCAGTAATCTCTCTCTGCAAATGGTGCTTCAGCACTGAGTGAACTGATGCTTTGCTTTTTATGTATGCAAGCAACACATGGTCTGCAGCCAGCTACTTAAACTCACAGAATATTTAAGAATACGTTAAGTGCAAGGTCTTACAGAAAATGCAGATTTATTACTTAATACATTTCATTTGATTCTCATGATAGATTTCTGAAGAGTGCTCTGAGGATTTTTTGTGTGTGTGTGCTATCACTACTTTGCCTTAATGCTTATGCTAATTTTCTTTCTTTGCTTCAGCCCCATAACACTTGTTATCAGTAGCTACAATTTCCTGCCACCTGCGGTGGAATGTATTTCTTCATTATGAGCTTTTTGCTGCTTCCTCAAGTTTTATTTTTGATTAGCTGCTAGGGAATTTTTATGTACCATTAGCTTGTCCTGCAAAACTTAATAATCTGATGTGAAAATTGCTGCTTCTAGTTTATATTGGCCCAAATCACTTAGCACCAAATCCTGGTACCAGTGCTGAACTGATACTAACTAATTTTAGCGCAAGAGAATGTAGTGGAAGACTGGGTTTTGTAGGGTTTGTTTTGTCGGGCTTGTGGTGTGATCTTTTTTTCCCCCCTCCCTTAAAGAGTAAAAGCACTGAAAATGCCAAGGCTCCGTTCAGAGTGGCTTATCTGAACTGAGTTGGAACATAGAAGAGATCAGAACTTTTTATTCTGAACTTGGTGAACATTTTCTTAATGTCATTTGCAGCACATTACATCACTATTTTAGCAGCTATTGTATTTTTAAGGACCTCTCTAAAAATGAGGATGTAAGCAGAAGTTTACCACTCCCTATTAAGTCTTCATGGAAGTGATGTACTGTGAATCCTCCTGCCCAGATCAGAACAGAACTAGAAATCTCACCTACTACTGGCTTTATAAACAGAAATATATATCTTGCTATTGTTCATTAAATAGACTTTTCCATACTCAATTTAAAAAAAGAAACTTTTTATCACAGGAAAAGCTGTCCAACACCTCAGCTGTAATAGGTAGTTTCTCCTCTTCATCAACATCATCTGGAACAAGGGTAGAAACCATAGAAATGTTAGAGCATGATAAAAGAAGCATGTGTGTATATGAAGGCAAATGTAAATTGCACTGGATTTCTAGCGCAATAATATAAGCACAAAAATAAAAGGAACTTGGCAACTGCAGATGTATAGCTTAAAAATTGTAGGAGGAAAGAGAATAAATTATTTTGTTTCTCTGTGCTGAATTCTGTTGGAGCAGCTGGTGTGAGCTATGTACCAGAGATGAAGTGGTATCATAGGTAAAACTGCTGGCATGCAGCAATTCATCTGATGTTTGCCAGCGAGGCAGCTGGAAAAATGACTGCTGGGGAGTAATGCCTAGTAAAAAAAAAATAAGCACAGAATAATTTTCCATATTCTTTACTGATATTTTATCTTTACTTTTCCTAATCAAAAGCTCCTGGGATACAAATTACAACTGGAAGGGAGATGAGCCCGTATTTATAAACTGCTTATATCAGGCAGGAGAAATCTATTTATGAAACAGTCCATGGCAGTACTGAAAAAGTTACTTTTGTTCTTTTGTTGCCTTCTGGGGTGCCCACCTCACTCTCATGAGCTGCGGCTGGTTCGGTTCACCCCCCCACCAAACGCATACTGCTGAGGAATTCTTCCTCTTCCCGTCATCCCACAGGCCCCCAGAGAAACAGCACACAGTCTTGTTGGAGTAGCGTGATTCACCACTGTAAAAGTCTCTGTCAGTCTTGATTGAGAAACTGCGATGAAATGGAAATGAAATCTGTGCTCAATGGGCATAGACATAGGTTTCAACAACTAAACTCTTTTCTTTTTCCTCCCTTTTCTTTTAAGAGAGTGTGTTTCTACTTGTCGCTGTGCTTTATGGATGAGATGAAATGAAAATAAAGCACATATTTTGCAAGATGGTAACGTTATCCCGAAAAGCGGGATAACATTCACCCAGTGTGCAAAACACCAAGCTGCACACAGAGCGGAGGTATTTTAATTCATTTTTGTGCAAAATTGGTGCTAGGTGGTATAGGTGGTAACCCGCAAAGCTAGCACCCTGCACCAAGAAACTACCAGGCATTTATACAGTTAAATGTGTGAATCACAGCTAATATTCACATGCCTCAGCTAATAATTGGTTAATTGCTTTCTCACTTTGGTGTGACGCTACAGCTTACTTTTAATATACCATGCATGCTCATAGCATAAGGGACTTACTAGAGGGGGGTCGGTTCCTGGCCTATGGGCCTGATTTTTTAGTATTATGAGGATAGTTCCCCTAATGGGCACTTTGTTTTAGTTCTTATCTACATCCCAATTAGTTGTTCTCCTTGACTACACACTTTATCTGTCCTCAAGGATATAGTCATAAAACAAGTGTTTCCCTGTCTCTCAGTTTCTGTCTCTGGCCCTCAACTTCTGTTTTTCCAGGCTCCCTTAGTTCATTGTTATGTCTTTAGCAGACGGTTACAAAAATTCCATTTTCGTAGGGATATCAGTGAGATTAAGGTGGTGCTGAATCTTAGGTTTCTCATAAGCTTCTTCTCAAATCCCATGAAGTAGTATTCCTGAAAATTGGGAAGGCAAGTATTTATATACAGTTTCTGACAAGGGCTAGTAGCAGATTCTTTCTTTATGGAAAGGGTTTTATTAACAAGTTAACATCTTGTTTCTGTTATGTTCTCTCATCTATTCATAAGAGAATTTCTGGCTCAGAAGCTGGATCATCTGAACCAGAATTTCTAATAATCAGAAGTGGATAATTTGTAGTTGTTGGAGAACCACTGAATTTTGAAGAGAAGTTTGATAGCGGTTGTTTGGTGGATTTTGCAGGTTGGTGGGATTGCCTTTTGTGAACAGATAAGACTAGCTCATAGTTCTTGAAAAATCTGGTAAATGGGCAGTCAAGGAGATTATTGCAGGCAAAGGCACACATAGCTCCCAATTTACAGCTCATGCATGACCCTAACAGTGAGGTGTCCATTGAAGTGATTGTGAAAGAAAGAAAAGATGAAGTAGAAAAAACCCTGTTGTGATCAAGGAAAGAAACAGCACCATTGTTTTAGTATTTTGGAATAGATATAAGGGATAGCAAATTGGGATTTGCAAAAGCTAAAGTGGAAGAGATTGCAATAGATAAGACATGAGGTTATTAAGGAACAGAGATTTTTGTATCTTTTCTACATGAAATTTGAATTAATTTTTATAAAATATGCACCGATCAAAAGAAAAGGAGACAGGAGGAGAGAAGGACACCCTGAAACCCTGAAAAAATAACTTTATTGTAATCTGTTTGTGAAAGAAAAATGGCAGAAACGGAAAATCCACCAAAATCATTGTAAGCATTTTGAATATTGAGAACATAAAATGAACTTTAAAACACGGGTTTTTTTGCATATGCATGCATATGAATACACATGGGTATTTGTGTGCCTGTTCATACATGTAGTTCATCACCAGCCAGGGTATAGTAAGATTTAAAACTTGCAAAAAGCTTCAGTTGTTTTCCATCTGGAGTCTCATTTTATTCCTTTGATTTTGCTGTGGAAGTCTTGGCCCTTGGGATGGTGTTTCATTTGCTTCATAAACTTTGTGTGTAACAAGGCTTTTGTTATTTCTATAGTCAAGTTGGAGTAAAACGTAGGTAATTTTCATTCTAGAAATTAAAAAAGTGAATTTAGATTTGTTTTCTTACCTGTCATTCCTACATTGCATTATGCTTACAAAATAATTTCTATTATTGTAAGACATTTCCAAAGTTTCTGCAATGGTGGTTCAATCCTTATGTGTTACAAGAAATTGGAAACTAGTATGAATGATCAATTTTGAATAGCTATTTGGTGGTGCATGCATCATGATAGATATGACTTTACATAAAATGGATGGGAAAATGCTAGTTTATATACCTCTTCCACCTATTTGTTTAAATGAAAATCCATAAAACTTCAACAGGAGACTGTCATTTGGATTTATTTGGGAAGAACATACTTTAAAAATTCAGGGAAAAACAAGGAAGGAGCTAAGGAGTGGTGAATGGTGACCAGCTAACTGAAATGGAGGAAATTCTGTGGGCATTATCAAAACTCACCCTTGGCTTTAAGCCACAGATGTTTATGGTGCCTGAAGATAAAATGATCCAAACCAGCTATAAATAAAATTAGAACTGCAGCAAGGCAAAAGATAAGATCTGCATATGTTCTCACACATTGAAGCAGAAGCAACTGCTCTTGAAAGTGGTTTGGGTGTGGGTTTTTTTTGTTGTGTGTTTTGGTTTTTTTTTTCCCCAGTTTGAAAGGTTAGAGAAGAAAGGGAGAGGACAGGTCTTTCATTAGTGTTCCTGGGGGAGGGCTGGATGGGGTGAGGTTTCTGGGAAAAAGATAATCAGAGAAGTTAACCTTCCAATCAGAGAAGTTACACATTTTTTCAAAAATCACATTTTATAAAAAGTATATCTTTGGCATTGGTCAACAGTCGTGTTCTTTTATTGCTGGGGGGGGCTTGCTCAAAGTTGCTGCTAGTCTGTTATGTGGTGTGTAAAATTCAACATTATGAGGAAAAGGAAGTACTGTGATAATAACAAGACAGCTATTTTTAAAGTACAGAAACAAAATCCTAAAATTACAAAGCACTTTTCCTGATACGTAATCAAAATATAGTAGTATATTGAAACAAGTTTACCACACCTTGAATGGACAGTGAATGAATTTAATGAAACTTCTGTTACACTGGATTTGGTTTCTCATTGATTACTGAGAAAGAATCCAAATTTCTCAATGCAGGAAGAAGTAATGTATAAAAATACAGTTTTATTAAACAGTTTATCTTTTCCATTCAAACTGTGAATCATACAGTTTTAAAGGTTTAGTTTAATCTCTCTACAACACTATTTTTCTTGTTTGTTTATAGGCTGCAGATGTAACTCAATCCAGGCAAAAGTCCTGGTGAAGTACCTGAGATGGTATGCTTGCAGTTTGACCAGCCAGTTATGAATATTCACTTTATTGTGAGCAGATGGTAGTTCCAAGTATGTGCAGAAATATCACCATAAGTATTTCCTTTAGTACTTCTTACGTTCTAGTTCTTTTCACAGCTCTCCTTCCATTCAGGACATGTTTGCTGTAGGAAATATGTGTTCTGACAAAATATTTCAAGGTGAACAAAGACAGAGGATGCTCAGAGAAAGGAATAACCTTTTCTTCTTTATACTGTGAAAATGACTGATATACTTGGTGTGCTCCTGTGTTTTGAATGATGCAACATAAATGGATGTTTACGCATGCATAGTACATGCTGCATAATACTGCAGTGTAAATAAATGAAAGAAAGTTTGGATTTAGAGAAAATAAGTTCCCATGTCTTTCCTGTTCTCTTTCTTTTTACAATATTGGTATGTTTGATTTCTTAATTTAAATTACCACTTAAAAAAAAGTCTGATAGATTATCTTAAAAAATTAAATCCTCTGTTTACTAGTGGAGCAGTATGGAAAAGGAAGCTCCAAAGACAGCTCAACCAAATTTGAAGTCCCATATTGTGAATTACAGTGCAGGTAGAACTGGAGACACTCTGGTGAATGATAAGAGAGAGTAGCCTGATTTCCTAAGGTTGGTTTTTCAGCTGGTCTTTAAAATTTAGAGGGGACAAGTATTCAGGCTTGCTATAGGGAAGTAGGAACTGGTCGTAAGGATGATAAGCTTTGTTCTTATGCATTATAGCACAGCTGCAGCTCATGGTTATCACTGGCAATAAAATAGTTGCCCATACATATTGTATTGCTGTAAGACAGAGATTTTCCTTCTAACAATGCCTTCATTAATTGAAGGAAGTATTACCAGTAATTTTACAATGCTGGTCCCACGAGTTTCTAAGCCAGGGTTGTAATTCACAGTATTTATAGAATATCATTAAACATCACACCTGTTAATTCCCTGTCAAACTGAGGATAGCTAACCAAAGCAACTTAATTTGAAGACAAAGGACTCTGCCATGAGATCTGAATTATTCTTTCCATGTCTTAAGTATATTCACTGGGATTATTCAGCTAGTTTTCTACCTCTAATTGTTTGTTGAATGAATTTACAAGGTTCTGTTGTAAATTAGACTGTAAATTGTTTGGTGGAGGAGTTGTGGTGTTGTATGAATTTTGATAGACAAGACTCTATTGACCACAATACCATTTGTAGATTTTGAGTAATTATGCAATCCAGGATTTAACAGCTCTTTCTAACAGATCTTTAAAATTTCATTGGTAAGAGTTTTAACTTTTTCTAAAGTAGTCCTTTAACTTGTATTCAGAAGTAAGAGGAAATTCGCCTAGAAGAAATTCATAATACTTTATGCAAACTCTCTTACAGGGAAAACTCCTATTGCAAAAGGACCTATATCTTTACTGCAACTGATTTGAAAGAGCAAAAGGTCAAAAATCTCCTAATGTGTTTTTGAAATCTCTGTTAGCACAGTGCATTTCAGAAGGGCTCTTGCATTTTTTTCTTTTTTTTAATTTTAATTTTATACTTGGAAGGGATATTCATTTCAGCTGATGGCCAAAGGGTAAAATAGAAGATATTTTTAGAGTGGAAGATGCATATCAGGAAAGATACAGACTCGAGGAATGTGGTATTAGGAAGTATTTATATAGTTTTATTATTTTATGTGAGTGATGTAGGAAAATACTTTAGCAAATTGCGTTCTACCTACTATGCCAAATCTCCATGTTTTCTTTGCTCTTAGTTGGTTATTGCAGAATTATTCATGACCTTGTTCCCTACTGAAAAGGTATCTTACATAGCAGAGTATCAGCTAAACAAAAATACCATTTCCTAGAAAACAATATTTAGCCATTGATGTATTTACTCATTCTATCTTTCCATCACCTATTATTTTTCTAAAGCTGCTCTCCATTGATAGCGACCTTGCAAAAGATGACAGATTAATTTCAGTGTTTAGGAGTGTGCAGGCTGCTACTCAGTCTCATATTTTACAATATGTGTATACAATATGTAGTAATCTTTGATTCAATTTAAAGCAGTTTAACTTTGAACAACCCAAACAGAAATGCAGGAGAAGCTTTAAAAGCTCACCCATCTTTTTCCTGCTCTCTGCTTAGAGTAGCTCTTATGTTCCAGCTGTCATCTGAAAATACTTTACCTCTAATCTCTTCAGTGGCAGAGCAAAGCAGAATTTACAGAAAGGTTATAGTGCCTGGCTGTGAGATAGACCCAAAATCTGCCAAAAATGTGGTAGCCACAACACTAGACTACAATGTACAAATGTCAGCTTCTTGCTTTAACCTGACAGGAGGAGCTGCTGAATAGAAAGAGCCTCATTACAGGCCAGCGAAATTTGGCTCTGTGCAGGTACCACTGTGATAGCGACAGTCTGTTGCGTAGAGTTAATTTAGTAACTACTCTTAGAAGAGCAGCTACATCCTCCTGGTGTCTCTTCCAAAAAATGTGTGTCATACCTTAACCGCTACTTAACTGCTTAGATTTTAAAACACCAGTGTGACATTTCTTCAGCTTTTGAGAAAGTGTTTTGCTATCACTGGTATTAGTGTAGCAGTTTTAAAATAGGATTTAGGGAACCTTTTTAACAGTTTTGCAGACCTGTTGAAAACCATTGTGGATTTTACAATTGACCTGTTTTCTTTCTTCTCCCCCCACCTCCCCCCACCTCTCTCCCTCCCCCCACCTCTCTCCCTCCCCCCACCTCTCTCCCTCCCCCCACCTCTCTCCCTCCCCCCACCTCTCTCCCTCCCCCCACCTCTCCCCCTCCCCCCACCTCTCCCCCTCCCCCCACCTCTCCCCCTCCCCCCACCTCTCCCCCTCCCCCCACCTCTCCCCCCGTCCCCAAATATGCCTTGGTCCAGGCTAAAAAAAAATTACAAGAAAAACCCACAGTCAAAACTTGAGACAGTTTTTAGTATATTTGAAATAGGAATTGCACAAGTCAGTCCAGATAAAGAGGGGAATATTTAAGAATTCCCAAGAGGAAAGAGACTGTAATTGCTACTTGCATCTGAAGAGGAGATCTAAAGTGTAGTTGATAGCTGTGTTCATGTTTTCTCCAGTAATTCCTATGTATGTGAGTTATGTTTACAGTTGAATAATTGTTTGTATGTAAATGAAGCTATTGCAGCTTTCTTTCCTCTGTAAGGACGGTTTTTAGCTCAATTGGTGTGGGGAGCTGGGGAATGTTCATCTTGGGATTAATGTTAAATTTGGTTCCTGTGTATTTGCTACTTGCCCCACTTAATTGAATTTTTCCTTTCTGTGTGGAATGATGTGCATTCTTCCTTTCTGATTTTAATTTAACAGCTGACATCTTCAGTCTTTCTGGAGATTTGAAGAAAGGTGAACTGTACCTTCTTTTGTCACCCCAGTGGGCTGATATACTGCTGTAATTTCTCACTGTGGATGTTTGAACAACTGTAGAATCACTTTAGAGTTAATCGTATTGAGGCTTCCTTATGGCACGCTAGAATAAAAATCATGAATTAATCGCTTCAGTGGACCTTCGTTCCTCTTACAGCAATGTTTCACTATACTGTAAATGCTTGATATTATGTCAGTTCCCTGGTCATTATCACCTACACACTTGGTGTCCATTGCTGCTTTCTGAAGAGATTAGTACCTTTTTCTCCTCCTCCTCCTCCAACTCCTCCCCCATGCTTGCTCAGCTAAGTAGAAGAAAATCCAAATTACTGCAGCCATACAGGATGGAAGACAGAAAATAATGCCCCTGACTTGGTTGCTGTTTCAAGGAGAGAAATGACATACAGGATTTTATTCTCCTTCACTAGCACTTTTAGGCTGACTTAATTTCACCTGACGTCAGTAGGTTTAGTGTGGTAGGTCAGAGCAGAATGGGGCCTTTAGTGTTTCAAACTCGCTCTGCATGCTACGGAGTGGTTAATCAAGGGAATGGGTGTTGCAAGCTAGACACTGTAGAAGAAAACACAAGTATTTGCTTTCTCTGTAATAGGGAAGGAAAGCAAAATTGCAATCAAAGTAATAATAAAACCAAATCCAAATCAAAGGGGACCTTGAACCAGAAAACAATTATTTTCTTTTTTTTTCTTTGTGACTTCCCTAATATACCTATGCATGTGAGAAGATTTGGCTGATTGGACTCATCAGTTATTTGCCAGTCACCTGCCAACAACCATTCATAACCTCTTTTATAAGAGTGTGAATTTGTTGTCTTCTAACAGGAAGGAGTAACAAAACCAAAGAACCTTGCAGAGATTAACTGGCGTGGAGAGGAAAGGTTTACTTTTTTCCACAGTTGATATAGCATTCACTTGGATACTGTCTGTGCATCCAATGAGGAAACAAGAACAAGAAAGAAGAATGGTATCACAAAGGAAAAAGTTAATAAAAACGTCCCAAGCAACACACACTTGTATCAGTAATGCCAGCTTTTGTAGAACAGAAAGAATAGCAGCATTCTCTGATTTAAATTTTTTTGAAGGTGAAAGAGAGACAAAGAAAGCAAGCTGTTAGGAAATGCTGCCAGATTGGAAAGATGGGGGGAAAGGGCATTTTCCTCCCCATCCTTTAATTTTATTTTTATTTATTTTTTAAATTTCCGGTCACACTGGCTAAGCACACTGTCTGGATGCTTCTGCTGAAATCTGCACTGAAACAATTCTAAGAGCTTTTATGTTTTCTTTTCCTTCCTGTTTATCATTCTTTTGAAACAAATGACTTGATATGGAATTACTTGCTTCTGTCTTTCTCTGCGTTTTAGCAGACTTGTGCAGCCAGAAGCATAAGATTGTATATTTGGATAGTCTTAATAAATAAAAGGCTATGTACCTTAGACTGCAAGATTTAAATTCTGTAGAGAAATACAATGACACCAGCAGTCTGGGCATGACATTTCAGTTTATTTTATGTAGTTTTCACTTCAGAATGTTGAATAGGTCTGTTCCGCCCATCTTTTCTGGAGGAGTTTTATGTTTTTGGAGCAGTTTCTAAACTGTGGTACTAACGTCACTAGTGGTACACTTCAAAGTGGTGTGCAGAAATGGCAGCTCCCAATTCTGTCTGCACAAATTAAATGCCTTTATGCAGGCTGTTCCTCTGCTTGGTGGATTGGCCTGATTCGCTCCTCTTACATGGGAGCTGCTTTTTCTGCAACCTGATCACTCTGTTCCACGCTATCATCTGCGCAGGATCTTGTTGGTAAGAAGACCCACAGTTATTGGTCATGGGCAGCTCCTCCATGTGGGCGAGTGAGCCTGTGCAATAAGACAGTGGGCAGCAATAAAGGCATTGTACTGGCATTTGGGTTTTGTAGAGCAAGTTGGGGAACAATTGTGGAGGCGCAGAGGGTGAGATCCTACTCCAGTATTAGTGCACAAGTAAAATAAAATTGGAACTCCTTCCCTACAGAAAGCCGGGCTGTTAGTATCACTAATGTTTTTAATATTTAAATAGTGGGCATATAGATAAACCAAACTCTTCAGATCGGTGCTTGTCACTAGGAGCTCATAGAAGACAAACAGAACTGTAAAAAGGTCGTAGTAAAAAAAAAATCCTCCTAATAGCGGAGGTTTTTACGGAGTTCCAGAAGCACTGTGCATGTGTGGGGATTTGAGGAGATGCTCTAGGTGTTGCTCAATGCATACAGAAACCTTACATTCACTTAACTCAAAAATTGTGTGCATTCTGAAGATTTTTTTTTTTTAAGAGATCCTATTTAAAAGCTGAGTAAGCAGTTACAGTTCATTTTTATATCTGAAGAGATGTGGAAATGTAATTAAATTAATAGGGGTCATTTTGATGCAAGGAGCAAACAATATGGAATGTGGAAGGTAAGCAAGAGAAGTAGGAGTTGTTTCATGGGGTGGGACAGAAAAGCTGGGCTAGCTGGGGCTGGAGTTCCTTTAGACGTCAGTCTTGTGTTGACTTTCATGCTTGATAAGTCTGTGTTCTGAGAACTGACCAGAATAGGTTAAAAATTGAGATAAAGGCCCCTTGAACAGTTTTGAGGTTTTTCTAATCCATGAAAAGAAGAGAAAGTGTTTGGTGTTTTTAAGAACTCATTCTAAAAAAGGTCTGTAGTCCTTCTCAGCTGTGTGTGGTTATGTTTGGTGAAGCATGGAAGGTAAGTTTAGACTTCCGAATTTTTTCTGCAATGCAATAGAGTGCAATAAAATTCCTCAGTGGTTTGGCTACTTAATATTTATTTTATATTTATGCAGTAGATTTTATATATCTATGAAAGACCTTCAATACTGGAAGATTATTTGAGTGTTTAGCAATCTATTTGTCCTCACTGGACATCTGGGAGATGATCTATTATGTGTGTGTATATATATAGGAAACAGAGACTAAATCACTTGGTCAAGGTTACAGGGAGAATTTGTGATGGGTGTTAAAATTAAATCTAGACCTTCCTAGGCCTGAGCTTGTACTGTTGCAGCATGGTCATCCTCTATCTAGAAATCTCTTCTTTCATCATAGGCTTGTTTGTGGCTTTGGCTAAGTTAACTGCAGACACAACTTGGGAAACTTTCACTGAAAAACTATTAAATAAGCAGCCTTTCTACCCCCACCCCAAACTATTAAGAAGCATGAACCCCTGCTTCTTTAAGTGCTATGAAGAATTTAGAGTTGTTATGTAAGTGTGAGTTCAGAGCTCAAAAGAGCCTCAACTGATGTCTTAGCTGGATGGAGAAGAAGCGCTTTATTTGAGTAGTATTTCAAAACAGTATCTTGGAGGTAGTTTCAGTACGAGTAGAGCTGAGCTGAGAATTAAAGGTGTTGTCCTGGCCATAGACCTAGGTGGCAGGCAGTTGCTACTGAGGTGTAAACAGAGGGGTCACTGGGTGGATGAGGACATGCTTGCATTGCTTTTGGGTAGAACTATCAAACCTAGTTCTAAGCGTCTGGCCTGAATACTAGTAATATAATTGGGGCAGCATGGAGTTCAGCACGAACTAATTGCTCAGTACTTCACTCAAGTATTTTTCAGGATGATATAACTGAACATAAGCTGTGCTAACTTTCATTCTTTGACAGCTAAATATACATCTCTCTAGTCTTGCTGAGCTTGAGCTGATTGTGTGGTGAAGGAGAGGCAACATTTTATGTAAGGCATGTGTAGGAGATCTGAGAGAGATCTCCACAGGGATCATAGAGCTTATAAATGTGGAAATGGTTATTTACAGATGAAGTGCAGAATGAGAGAGGAAGGGAGTAAAGGATCTAAATCTCACTGTTATGTTATATCCAGAAAAGTGCTAAATATCACACTACTTGCTCAGTATAAACCAAAACTGATGTCTGATTTCATTAGGTGCCAGTTTTATAAAAGATTGGCAATTGGTTTGAAAATCAAGAGTGGGATTAGTCAGAAGCCTTGATGCTTTATCTTCTTAACAACTTGAGGTCTGAAGCCTTTAAAAAAAAAAAGCAAAAATCCAAACAGCTCATTAAAGTAATCACTAAATCTTTATAAAACTGTATTACTTAAACTTGAGTTGATGCTGGGTTTTGTGTGTCCATTGGCAAATTTTTTAGTTCCACTTGCTGAGTGGACAAGTACTGCACAAGTCACTAGTTGTGTTTTAATATAGTTCCTTGGATTGGTTCAGTAAGGGATAAAAAACTTAAGTGTCAGGCTTCCGTTTCCATGTAGTAGTTATGCATTTCTTTCATTAAGATTGAAATCACTAACTTACTCATCTTGTGCTGATTCTGTGAACACGCATAGTATATTTTACTGATGTAACTCCATTGCAATCACTTTCTCTATTCATATTGCCCAAATAAATCATATGTTTAAGTTTTCTCATGAAACAGGAGAAAAGAAATCGGATTTTCATATAAGTGAGGTAATTTTGCTCGTTACAGACTGTGATTTCAGGATGTCTGTCCTTTGTTTCTGGTGATTATTATTTTTACCTTCAAGAAAACGTAGGGTCCAAAACTTGTATAAATTAAATAGATTTAATTCTGTAGATTCTTATTTTATTGCTGTTAGTCTCCGATTTGTATGATTTGTGTTTTTCCAGTGGATTCCTTAAATACCATATTGAAGGATTTCGGGTTGTTTCCAACACTGTCCTCCATGAGTGTGGTGGTCTTTTTATGGCTCTCTTTCTGTAAGAGGTGGGTAGACACACAGCTTCAACTTGGAAACAGAGTTCTTGGGCAGAGAAGAATCATCAGTACTTTGTGTGTAAACAGTTGAAAAAGACAGTAACAATTTTTGTGCCTGGCTGTCTGGGAATGAAAGTTAAATTTTGGTAGTATTGCTGGAGTTGGTGATGACTGTTTATAGTAACTCTGTGAGTTTTTGTGTTTGGGATTGTTTTGGTTGGGTTTTTTGTTGGTTGGTTTGGGGTTTTGTTTTGGTGTTTGGTTTGTTTGGTTTTTTTTAGTGATGTCATTTATTTTAAACTGTTAGAATGTATTGTTATAAAATTTGGAAAAGTTCCTTATCCACACAGTTCAATGCTGGTCTCTAGTTTCATTAGTCAGTTCTGTAAGACTGACTAGAAATTATGCTTGATGAAAGGATTCTGGAAGCGTTAAAATTAAATGCAAGCAGGTACTCTTCCTTCCAGTGCATTGTTTCTTTCATCAGTTGGTTTACAAATACATCCTTTCACACCAATTGAAATAATATACTCTAAAGGAAATTAATATATTCTGATTCTTAATAATGTGATAGACTTTGAGTTTATTTCTGTGTAATTTAATTTGTTTTTTGTTCAGACTGTGAGAAAGTAAATGTTGTAAGATGAAGTTCTGTTTTCAGAAGTGTCAGAATTTTCTTGTAATCTTGTAGGGAGGAAGGAGGGGAAAGCAAGCTGTCACAAAGATGCTTTCCCAACTATTTTAGAGGGTAGACGGAGGAAACAGTTCTTAATTTCCTTAATAACAAATGATCATTCTCATATCTGTACATTTTCTCTGAAACCTATTCTGGACTATATGGAGTGCTGTGCTTTCTGCTAGCATCAGTGGCAAACATGCAGATGACATTGAAAGTACAGCTACAAACCTATGTGGGATGGGTGTTTTGGCCTTTCACATATGCATAGGACGCTTATTAAGCTATAAAATGGTCTTTCTGACAACTAAGGGATACCATTTTCTCTTAGGTCAAATTCCTTTGGACAACTACACACTTAGTATGAAATTTAGGATTCATTATGTTTATTAGTTTAAATAATAGGTTGTACTGTGGTCTTTTACATTATTGTGTAAGGTTGCTATGAATTTTTTTCTAGTTAAGCCTGTGAATGCGCAGTGTGTTTTCTTCATAGCAAATTAAATTGCTTTTGGGAACTGAAGGTGGTGTTACTTTGCTGAGTACACTGAATGGAAGACAGATCAGGTTGCTGGAGAGCAACCTCTTGGACAGCTCAAAAACAATTTAGAGCTCTTGAAGGCGGGTTCAGTGGAGTCAGCTAAAACACGACCACCAAATGCCTTAGCAAATAAATGCAAACACTTCAGGTGGCACCATGTATTGCTGCCAGCATTGAGTACACCAAGTGTTGTGTGTAGTCATTAATTAATGGGGACCCCAGGATTTTCATCAAATAGGAAAAATCAAAGGGTAACAAAGCTGAAATGCTTCTTTGAGAGATCATTGCTGTTTTTAAAGGGATATTTGAGCTTAGCATTTAGGTGTTTTTTTAAATAATTACTTGAAAGTCAGTGTAGGTATGTATCATCTCAGTGGTTTTCAGAAGCTTGTATTTGAGTCTTCCCTCCCCATTCACAGAAGTTATAAAAATTCCATTATTTTAGAAGTAGAAAACATAGAATTCTGAATTATGTTTTGTTTTATATTTTATTATTTTATCTCATACACATATTACGATCTTCTATTCTTGTTCCTGAGATAGAATTAATGAAATGGCTAAGAGGGGAAAAAAACCTCAGTGGGATTTAATTTTACAAATATGCTCAGGGTTCTCATCTCTGCTTTATCTAAATATAACACTTAAGCATCTCTGTTGCTTGTGAATAAGATCATGTTTGGAAGCTACAGCAGCTCTCAGGAAACCTAATTTTCCTCTTCACAAATTGAAGTTAGGAGTATTAAATAAAAATAATACGGAATATCTGTGTTTAACTCTTTTATGGTATGTAAGCACAGAACATTGAGATGCTTTTAGTGAACTAAGTTGAGGACACAGTGCAGGACTGCAAAATTTATTTTTATGCTCAAGGTAACTAAGATCTTTGAACACTGACATCAGTGTTCAAGAAATATAGGTTTAAATCCTAACCTTGAATGTAATTGTGTAGTTTCACTGTATACAATATTACTTATGCATATACAGATATATATATATATTAATTTCCTTGAGGTTTTGAAAATACAAGATGTATATTTTTAGACTGGAATGTCTGACTCCGACAATAAAACGACAAGATATATATAAAAAAAGTATACAGTTCATCTTTTTACAGTGCTGTGGAAAAAAATAAAGCCTATTTGTATACCAAAATTATGAAGGGATCTTTCAAAATAAAGGAATTTCTAAGAAGTAATGCTATGTCAAGTAGATTTTGAGTAGCAGCTGCTTATTTGATGGTGCTGGACACCTCAAAAATTATTAAGCTGAAATGGCAGATGAGTGCTTAATGGTCTTGAATTATCAGACCCTTAACAGCCCATTCATAAACCACCTTGTAAAAGTTTAAAAAAGAGAAAAGAATTATGCTTTTTTGGCTTTGACTTGTTTACAAGAGCTTCAGATACTTTTTTCCCCCTTTGTTCCCTTTTTTTGAGTGGTTTAAATAAACTTTGCCTATTTTCTTTACCTTCCAGTGAGGTTTTGTATTTATTTACTAGTAATTTACTTTTTTTAAAAATTCACCCATTCTTTTTATGTTTATAGAGATTCAGATGTTAGCATGATCTTCACATATTCATCAGATAAGGGCATACGCCAGCGAACAAGTAGTATGGTAGTTTCTGCCAGCCTCAGATAGGCAGAGGCTGTTGGGATTTTATCAATATAATCTGCAGTTTTATTACTGGGCATTAAGACATTCAACAGATTTATTTGGAGCAAAAACCTTGCTAAGAGAATCACATTTATGAATTAGCCCTGGAAGAAGGTGATGGTGATGTTAGTCATCCAGATGGTGAAGTTCTGGAGTTCTGAGCTCCTGAATTTGCCTGCTGGTCCTGGAACACTTCCCCATGGTCTCTGTAGCCCTGTGAAGGGGAATTTGCCTGTGTGTGTCATCTGAGCTGACAAGTGACCTACAGTGAAATGTATCATTATGATTCCCCCCCAGAAAATACTGTGTCCTGTTTTTTGTACTTAAAACTAGTTGTCACTTTCTTCCTCTGTTGCAAACATATTCCTACTTTGTGAGCATTGTTGGATTTTTTGAGTGAAAAAAGTGACAATTCTGCCTCTGAGAAAAGGTAGTTAAAAAAACCGGTCAGCAAATCATTCAAAATTCATAGTCTATGTTCACTGGTAAGTTAAACCTGGGTGTGATCCACCATGACTTACTGTAAGTAATGAAAATGTTTTGGGTTCTTTCTTCTTAGTCTTTTGGTTCTTATATTGCCTGGGTGCTTTACAGCATCCTTGGGGAGGCAGAGGAGATACTACTGTGCATTGTTTGCCGCTAAATCCTTTCTTGACCCGTTTCTGACCAAACACAAGGATATATAATTTTAACTCTTTCTGAAGGAATAGAACTTTCCTGTTAGTGAGGAATGTAGTTATCTGCAGCACACGAATGTTGCTAGTGAAAGATTACTTTAATAATGTGTAGTTTGAAGCATTATTTCACTTAAGGAAATACTAGAAAATATTTCCATTTATTCATATTGATGGTTTAACATATACCATTTAAATCCTCACTCAGGTTCCTATTCAGTTCTGCTTCCTGTTGCTACCTTGCAAATAACATCTTTCAGAAATTGTTGAAGAAGGCTGCATTTATACAGTGCAGTGTAGGTATTTGTCACGTCAGCAAGATCAAGAGTAGATGTATCTAGGGCTTGTCTATACATGTACATATTCTGGAGCAAATTAATGTGAGGATGTGTTTATTTGGGAATGCTCTGTGTCTTTGAAAGTGAATTAAAGAAAAACAAGAAAAGGCACACACAAAAGAATTGTGTTTGGACATGGAGTTATTCTAGACTAGATAATGTGGGGGTTTTCTCCAATAACGTTTTTGTTCACATATAGAATTCTTCTGCACTAGATAGTATTCTTTATTTGAGAATAACATTTATATTTTGTTCTGAAATTCTGGCAAATCTGCCACAGCTGTTGTTTCATAGTCTTGAATCTGGGATTAAGAAACAGCTAATGATCTTTGTGACATGGTTAAGTCCAGAAGCCAAGCATGATGCCTAACTAATCTTCATTTACAATGTATTTTTATTTCATATGCTGTGTATATTTGTTACAATATAATTTGGGTCTGCTATTTAGTTTAGTAATGTGAATACATATTTTTGTACAAGTTACGTTTTATTTATAAGTGAATACTCATAATTACAGTGTCTATACGAATAATTCTTTAAGCTTTCATATTGTAAAGCTCAGAGAAGAAATCCCTTTGCTAAAGAATTTGAACAATTATTTCAGATATATAATTATGAATACAAATTCTGAGGCCTCATAGTAGTGTATTTATATATAAAAGGCAGAAACAGCCATCAAGATAATTTCAGATCAGATTTGATTCTATAGTTGTTTGAAGTCTTGGAATAGCTTTTGTGAGAGGTATTGCCAGATGTTCTAGTGGCAGTGAAAGGACCAATTTGTTGAAGGTAACACCTTGTTTGTTTGTTTGTTTTGGCTGAAGTGCAGCCATTCTGTCAAATCCTGTCATGAAAGGGAAGGACAGGACTGGCGTAAAGCATTTTGGAGTATACCGACACATTCCAGCTGTCACCAAAATTGGGAATGAACCTCGTAACACCAATGTAGTGTTAAAAGGCAGGCATTCTTTATTTGTGGCGCCGGATGCATGGGGGATCGCTCCTCCTAAAGTGCATACTGTCAGATCTCATTGTGCCAATTAAATACATGCTTCATATGACACCAAGTTGAGTGGGGAAGTAGACACTCCAGAAGGGAGAGCTGCTCTGCAGGGAGATCTGGATAGGCTGGAGGAGTGGGCCAGCAAGAACCTTATGAAGTTCAGCAAGAAGTGTAGGATCATGCACCAGGGAAAACATCATCCAGGAGTGCAGCACAGACTGGGATCCACCTGGCTGGAGAGCAGCTCTGTGGAAAGCGACCTGGGGGTCCTGGTGGACAGGAAGCTCAACATGAGCAAACAGTGTGCTGCTGCAGCCAAGAATGTCAACAGGATGCTGGGTTGCATCAAAAAGGGCATCGCCAGCAGAGAGAAAGGAGTTGTCATCCCACTCTACTCAGCGCTTGTCAGGCCACACCTGGAGTACTGTGTACAGTTCTGGTCCCCTCTATACAAAAAGGATATGGACAGGCTGGAAGGGGTCCAGAGAAGGGCCACCAAGATGATCAAAGCACTGGGAAGCCTGCCATACGAGGGTAGGCTGAGAGAACTGGGTTTGTTCAGCCTTGAGAAAAGGAGGCTCAGAGGGGATCTCATCACCACGTACCAGTACTTAAGGGGTAGTTACAAAGAAGATGGAGACTCCCTTTTTACACAGAGTCCCATGGAGAGGACAAGGGGGAATGGACACAAGTTGCTCTTGGGGAGATTCTGATTGGACACCAGAGGGAAATTTTTCACAGTGAGGACAGTGAACCATTGGAATAACCTCCCCAGGGAAGTGGTTGACTCAGCCACATTGGACACCTTCAAGAGTCGTCTGGACAGGGTGCTGGGCCATCTTGTTTAGACTGTGCTCTTCCTAGAAAGGTTGGACTAGATGATCTCTGAGGTCCCTTCCAACCTGTGATTCATATATTAATATTAATTATTAATATTAATATAATTAAAATTATTAATATTAATTAGCTTTCTGATGAAAGATATACATATTCATTATATGCAGATGTCATTTGCACATGCCTATTGGTGTCTCTGGATGGTCGTCAGTGGTCTCTGGATGAAGGACATACTCTTCCTCCCTGTGTCCCCTAGTTAACACTTGTTTTTGCGCAAACTCGGTTCTGAGATTATGTATGTACTGTCCTTGAGGGATGGTCTGTTCTTGGTTTAGTGTTTGCTCTGCAGTTCCTTATTTTTATGTCTCTGTACATCTGCTTTTCTTAAGGCCAAATGTCATTGTAACTTTGTTTAGGTACTTTGAATCTTGAGGCCTCTTTGACTTCCCTAAAGCAACAAGGTTTAGTCATCGTGCAGGCTGTTCTTGTTTCGGCTACCTCATTATCTTGGCTAAGTTTTGGCTCAAGGTCCCAGCCTTAGTTGAGCTACACTAGATTGTATTAATAACTCCCAACCATTTATATCCTGAATCGTTGCTACCTAGAAGTGAGGGTTTAATTTAATCCTTAAAACAGAGGTTTGGACCCTAAGCACTAGGAGTGAGGGTCTGGGATCTAAAAATTAGACTTTGAGTCTGAAAGGAGAGGGATTCTGACAAAAACACCTTATCTATTGCATTAATGATTAACTAATGACTAAAATACAGATTAACAAATACACTGATTGTCCCAGACTTAATGTTCAGTTGGATGGTATAGCAGCATCCATGTTTGGTTAACTTCATCACCCTGGTTACACAGCCAATACCAGTGAAACCCTTCAGTGCTCTTTGCGGAGCCCTGGAGATGTCAGCCAACACAAACGGACCAATTTTCCCAAGGTAGGAGTTTGTGATATGGGGGAGGATGTCATAGTGATTTATGTGACAGGCAGGCTCCAGTTTCTTCTTTCCACACAGAGGAACGTGAAGAGCTGCATGACTTTTAATTGGGCTTTGTGACCCTACAGCAAGGTGGTGTTGGGGGCATGGGGACAGCCACCCAAGCAGGCTAGGGGTGGCTGTGTGGTCCCCTGGGATGGGGCTCCTGGATGCCCTGGGGGCTGCCCAGACGTGCACATCACCATGCAGGGTGATAACTGGCACTTGAAGAACGGGCCACAGATATCTGTGGCTTAACAAAGCTTAACAGGCCAGATTGCTTTACCCAATAAACTACACATAGACTTTTATCTTACTCTATTAAAAAGGACTCTCAACACAGTAGTAATTCCCTCAAGGTGGTTAATTTCTAGGAAATATGTATCCTAGTTGTATTATTTGCTGAGTTATAAAAAGTCCTTATTTAATAGTTTTTAAAATTTTGTTATCCCTTTTTAATTGTTGAGAGTGATTGAACCTTGCCCCATTTCCATTCATGTTAATAATTTGCTTTTATTAGTGTAAAATATATTACTAGAGTAATATATTAAATAATGCTGATACAGGTTTCAATTCTTATTAATTTTTATAGTCTTAAAAAAGACTACAATGGTAGCTAGTGTGTTAGTCTAATGAGTTTTACAGTAAGGATATCAAGGTATATATGAAAAATCCATATATTGAAGAATGAAGGATGAAAGAATATCTTAAAAGGATGATGTATTTTCTTATTAATATTAACAGGCCATATTTGTACTTTAATTCTCTGCTATTATTTATTACTGCCTATTCTGTCTGAAATATGACTGTAATAGTTAAGCAATTTAAATAGAATAATGTTGGGTTTCTTTTTTTAAGGTGCAATCCAAGGTCACAGTATGACCTAGCTATGTAAACGTGGTACTTAAGATTCATATCCAAATTGTAGTCATATGCAGTTTCACAGTAAACGATACTCCTTCAAATGCATCCTGGCTTTGAATATACTTTTCAAATTGCAGAAAAGTGGTTTCCCCTGTGAAGCATTAACCAATAAGAAGTACAAACCACTCTATAAAATTTTGCTTCAGTAGTATCAGGAGAAGGTACCGAACCAACTTATTCTAAACTTACCTGTTTTTTCTGGGAGAATAGTTTTAGTCCATGTAACCCATCTCTATATATGAAGTTTCAACTCTATTTCCAAACATCTCTGGAAGTTAGGTTGTTTGAAGCCTAACTTCTACATGAGACTAATGCAAAATAATGTGATAATTTTAAATTGTAGAATCCTATCATTTGAATTTAAATGTCAGTATCTTACCAGTGCTTCTAAGAACTTAGAGTCTCCATTAAGACCAAAAAAGCAGTGATATGAGACCAAAGAGAAAGTGTGACAGTCCCTTCCAGAACACAGAGAAGGGAACTTGTGTGGTGGGAAGCCACAAGTTACTTCTGAGTCCTCCTACTAGTACAAATATATTATGTGAAGTAAACAGATTAATGGTAGAAGACAGTTGGTACATGTCCTGTTTCAAAGACTGGCACATTTATGGGGTTTAAATGTGCACTAAATGAAATGGTGATTCCTAAGCATATTGACTGTCGCATCCTGCAGTTCCTAACAGTGGTGGCACCCTCAGAAGATTATTATTTAAAGCTCTTGTTAGGCCAGTTTATTGGTTAAGATTTGTTCTGAGTGTCAAAAAATAGCTTTTCTCATTTTGAATGTGGTATGGAAGATTCTGTCTTTAAACTAAAAAGAAGGTGGAATGCTTGTATAATACCGGTTTCATATTCTTAGGAATGTCTTAGACTGAGATAGTGAAGAAGCTGATTTCAGCTGTGGATTTAGGTTTAGCTGTATCAGATATTGTAGATGCTTACTCTGGCAAATACAGATCACTTTGGAGGAGACTGATAAGGTGCTTCTCTGTCATTGCTGTGGTTAGGCAGTGGCAGTGAGCCAGGTTTACTTAAACTTTATTGGGAAGCTCAGGCTTATTAATGCTTCTTCCAGTTGGCTCTGCTTTCCCTAGGCTCTGTTCCTGAAAGGGCCTAATGACCTTTTTTCCTGCTTGGGTGATCGTGAGAGTCTGGTTTTGTCTTCTGAGCACTAATGCTGTGGCAGGGAGGAGGACAGCAATACCAGCCCAACCTTGTAGACTTCTGCTCTTTTTTTTTTTTTTTTGCACGGCTGTTAAGGATTGGAAGAAGAATAGTGTGTGTATTGATAGATATCAGATGGTAGAGGTTGAAGGACGGGAGGTAACTGAAGTGTTGGCTGTCTGATAGGGTTTTTTTCAGATATTGAGAAAGGTGGGATTCTGATCTAGGAAGTGAAGCTCATGGGGATCGCAATAATTCATCAGTCAGAACAAGTAATTTGTATAGTAAAATAAATGTGGTAGATATAATAGAACAGTTCAAGGCAACTATGAGTTTGTGTTTTAAATGCATGCTGCTTATCTCCTAACCTTCAGTACTTCACTGAGTATACTCAGGTATGTCAAACACCCTTCCCTCAAAGGCAGGAAAGAGTTAACCAATCAAGCAACTTATAACTGTGGCAATTTAAACTAGTGAATATACTTATTTTATAGTTAGGGAAATTGAAGCACAGTGGGATCAAGTGACCTACTAACATCTCATAGTCAAGAAACAGCAGGGCAAGTCCTTGAATTTGAGTGTTCTGAGGTCCCTTTCCTCTACTTCTTTTATTAGGTCATATTGCTTCCTAGGATAACAACATGTTTGCGCGGTTTGGAGATGCAAGCTGTTTCTTTGCAGAAATATTACTGCAGAATGTTACAAAACTGGAGAAATAGAGACTCTGAAAACAGATTTAATTCTTGTTTTTAAAATGTAGCAAATGCGGTTTAAAAATATGAAAGGCTGCCAGTCTGCTGTTCTAGTTTAAGATCTGGGTCGTGATCAGAAAAATATTAGAAAACTGCTGCTGATTTCCAGTGTTATTCCTCTGATTGGACAGCCTCACTGAAAAGGAGGTCTTGGTCCCCAAGATCCTGAAAGAGGAATTAAAATTATGTTCCTGTATTTCCTGTCATTAATTATCTCATAAAGACCTTGAAATGTGCTTATGATGTCTGTCACCAGCACATACGGAATTAAATTTTTCTCCAAAGAAATTAGGTAGACTTTTCTTTTTGCCTCTGAATATTTTCTGAATTGTCAGTTGCAGTTCTACTAGATAAGCAATTTTTAAAGTCACATTTCAAGCTCAACAGCTAAAGTCTCATTCCTTTCACATCCCATAAGCATTGTTGTGTTTTTTAAACTTAGTCCCAAGAACCTTTCCATATCTCTGTTCCTTTTCTGCTTGATTTCCACTCCTTGCCCCCAAGTTAAGGTGTTAAATAGTTCTTCTGTCAGAGCTAAATAATATGCCACTGGATGCTTTAACAGGCATGAAGATGCGCTGACAAATCTTCATTTCAGGAGAGGCAGTGGTCAGATGTTATGTTGTTTTGCAGCGTTCTGCTATTAAAATTTATGTTGACATATCTAGGAAAAAAGCATCTGATAATATTGTAGTCATTTTGAGTTGCACATGCTAAAAGCCAAGCAAATTGGAAAATTTAACTTTTTCAGTTTTGTTTAAAGAAAAAAGAACTCAAACCCAATAAAAATCCCTCATACCAACCAAAACCTTTCAATCCTGAGGTCAGAATGTTACTATTTGTACTGTTTACTAGATGACCTATTTCTGGGGGTGGAACTGCTATTTTTAGCTTTTGTTATAATACACAACTGTACCTATGTATGGCAGGTATTCCCTGTATTAAGTGGTTTTGTAACTTTGAGGGTAGCAAGTGCATACTAAGCCCTGCAGCTGGAACCTCAGTCTGTTGCAGGAACCAGGTGACTTCCTGGCATTGCATTGCAGTAGTGCTGGATTTGTAGCATTTCTGAAGATTTTTCACTTCGCAGCTTTAAATAAGGACAAATATAATCTGACTCTTCATTCATAGCTTCTTGATTCAAAAACAGGGCAATCTCCCACTGTTGTGCATGGTGCCATGGCACAGTAGTTCAATTCTTACTGCAGAAAGTGCATCTTCTGAGGTTGAGCTCAGCGTTAATGTTTGGCCTCCTGCTGCCACCTGGAGCGTGGATGACTGACAGCTTTGTGGTGAAGGTAGCACCAACACTAGTGCTAAAATACACACAGCACTGTGAACGGGCTCCAAACTGATGAGCCCAGCAAAAAGGTTAATAGGTTGTTCGTCGTCTTATGTGGTATGGGACTTTTTTGAGGGCCTACATTAACTGACCACTGGGAATATTAATGTGAAAAATTGTTTTGTTGGATTTGGTCTATAATAATACGTTCAAACTAGGATTATTTTTACTTTTGAATATTTTTTGTGTTATTTTCTTCCTTTTTTTCCCCTTGCTTAATCTGTTAATCAAAAATAAGAATTAGAGTATTTCCTGATTAAGTATAATGTAGGCATTATGGTTCTGTACCTAGGCTGAAGTTTCTCTAGTATGACACATAGTCTTTGAGAGTAGCAGTCCTCAAACTGGCAATAGCCAAATGTATGGAACAAGTTCTTATACTGAGTTTAATTTCTTTAAATTATTCCTTTCTGTATCCAGGAAAGGCAGTTTAAAAAAAAACCCAAAATCTTTAATGTATTTTGGTACTGTGTCAATCAACGTTTTATTGCTGTTCAAATTATCTTTAAAATTTGTATTGAAAAAAACGACTTTTAGTAGCCAAATAATTGTAGATTATCTTAGTATCTTCCCGCTTTTTCTGACAGAGCAGTGGTCACCAGCATTTATGGGTCTTGGACCTAAGCACAACACATCTTAAATAAAACACTTTTTTGTTCTGTTACTGTTTTGTTCAATGCTTGAATTCAGTTTTGAGCCTGCACCCCACACTCCTTAAAGCTGCAGTTTGTACCAAGGACTTGTTAAGAAAAAGGGGACACGTCTCTCTGCTTAATATAACACAAAGTCACTGCATACAGTGTCCTAGCATGCATGTAATTGCCTGTAGCTTTCTAATGATAAAGGCAGCTTCACATGAGAAAAATATGCATTGATCCTAGTCCTGATTTACATTTTACTTCATTAAAAGAAAAAATTGATCAGCATAGATAAAACTCCCTGATCAGTGATCCTAGCCTCCTTTTTTTTTTTTTTTTTTAATAGCTTCCATTTTGGTGCAGTGCAGTACAGACTTTTGGTTTAACCGGCTGAATTGATATTCTGAGCAGCGAGTAAGGCAGGATGACAGAGCATCAGCACAGCTACTTCTATTAGTGCCTAGGGAGGTACTCTTACTTGCAATTCCCCACTCTGTCCAAGACATGAACTGCTGCTGTCCTAGGATACTACAGGAAAGATTCCAACTTTCATGTGTACTGTTTTACACGTAATTCAAGAAAAACATAATGTTTTTCTGTGTTTAGTCACTATCAGGATTGAATGGTTTGAGCTTCAGAATTTGAAGCTGCAGTCTGAACACGGTACATGTACTGATCACAATTTAATTAAAAAAACCCCTATTATACATAATATGTTATGGTTTTTAAAGGACTCATGTCTCTGTCTTATTTTTAGTACTTGGGGTTTTTTTTGAACAGCCATAACACACTATTCCATTGAAAAAGCCTATTACATTTCAGAATCCTGCATCTGCTCATAATTCAAAATAACAGGTAGATTTTTTTAAATAAATAGCACAGTATAGATGGTAAGAAGCTCTAAATAAAATGCACTGTTTCCTCAAAGTGTAAGGCTGTCATTATCATGAGGCAGAGTGCATTATTTTATATGGGGGAAAAAAAAACCAAACCCTGAGAGCTACTGTGGCGTGCATGTATGGTTTTACAGCAGATGCTAATGTGAGCAGATCAGATAAAACAGGAGTATATTTTGTATGCTTCTCCTGTATGGGTTTTAGGTTTCTGGGAGGTATGACAGAATCACAAATACAACAAAACCATCACAGCCCTGCAATATTATTTTATCTTGCCATTATAATCAACATTGTTCTTATGTAAACAGAAAGAGAGCAAGAGAGGGAGAGCCAGCTGTATCTTTGCAAAAGGTGATTATGAAGTAATTTGTAAGAGGAGACATGTTTGTTGCATTTGCTGTCAAATGTATAATTAGTTAGCAAAGCTAGAGAATATTTAGTACTCTAACGTTCAAACCCTAGCCAATGAGCCTCCGCTCTGCTCTAGGGGTGCAGTGGATTTGTTGCTTCCCTCAGTCCCCTTGCCCCCTTTTGTACACAACCTTTTGTTCCCCCCTTCTTCCTTCTCAAATGACAGTGATAGGACTTGACAGGCCTTGTCCTTGAAGGTTTCTCCCGTTTCTGAGTTAAGTGGCATATTCCTGGTAGTTTGCCATCTTCCGTTTTTGTCATTATCCCAAGGGAGGTATTAAAATCGCAAACAACAACATGGTGGTTCAGTCCACTTTTGTTTTTCAGAGAAACATTTTCTTTCTTTACGATGTCTGCTGTTTGCTTTCCTTCTTTAGAAATCTTAAACAGCAGGCAATAAACATCCTCTTGTGCTCTGCCAGCAAGACGCTCTGGCAGAAACCTCAGCTACCTCCCCACCTGCCTGCTGGGATGGTACAGTCTGCAGAGGGACTCCTGTAATGTAGCTCAGCTTATCAATCCCTTACAGATGCCGAATGGTGATTACTCCGCTGTGTAATTGAAATCATTTTGGATTTGTGATGATATCTTAGCCAAGTAAGTAGCAACAGCCACAGCATGAGAATAATAATAATTATAATAATAAAAAATATTTCCCCTTTCTGTTCTGAGCTTGTTTATTTGGCAATTTGCTTCTCGTGAAGGCACAAGCTGATGAGAAAATGGTGTGGAGACTTGGTCTGAGTGATGCATTAGGTTTTGGTTCATGCCCTGTGAATCTCTGGAGAGGTAATGCTGCAACTTCTGTAGATTATTCTGTAAGGTCAGACAGAAACTGCATAGCTAAAAGGTACTCTTGCATCAGAAATCATTCACTGAGATTTTGTAGGTTGAAAATTCAGTATGATCTTATTTTTTAAACATATGGGTTTGATTTTTATTAAATCTGCTATTTAGTGATGAGGAAAACACGTGGATGACATTTTGCTTTTATCATTGCTGGTAAGAATCAGATGTGCCTTTTTCTTTCAGAAGTGAAGTGCAGAAAAGACACTAAAATGCGAGCAGTACAGTTTGACTTTTTTCTAACTTTAACTGATGTTCTCTTAAGATAAGCAAAGAAATTTATTGTTAGGAAAATATGTAATCCTCAACTGGGTTTATTTATAGAGCTGCTTATAGTTTTTCAATGTGTATGTTTGAAAGTAAAGGGCACACAGATGAAAAGAACCCAAGCGTTGCCTTTCTTTTGAAATGGATTAGAAAATACTGTTAAAGAAACAGGGAATTTTATGTAATTTAAGCATGCATGATGTTTCCTGTGGTAAGGTGGGGAAAGGCTTTCCGTGGTGTATGGTACAATAACTAAAAATTCTGACAGATGGATTTATTTAAAAAAATTTTTTTTGTTTTCTTTTTAAAAGAAGAATCAGCTCCATATCCCTGAATGCTGCATGGAAAAGCTTTTGGCTGTTCATGAAACATACAACGCTTTAACAGAAAACATAAGATTACAGGAGTCATTTCCTATTATGTAAAGGGAGATTCTGTGTGTTTGATCCCTGCCTGCGGGGCTGGCAGCTCATCTGCCCAGTGGTCCTGGGCAGCAGATGAGCTCTTCCCCAAGCTCTGATTTACTGACTTTAAGTTGTCCTATACAATCTTGGGCAGTTGCTTGTGCATTGCACGTCGTTTCCGAGGACTAATGAGGCGATGGCTGTAGGCAGTCCTGGAGCACTTAAGCAGCCAGGAGCAGATGCTTAGCCCTGTACTTCCCATACCTTCTGGAAGGTAAGTATTGAAGTTGCTAAAAGGGAATGTGTATTCTTTTATGGTAAAATTGTTCATTTTACTGTTCACATGCATCCCAAGAGCTGCATGTTTATTAGGACTTCTGGTCATTTGACCCCCTAACATTCTGTTAGGGACTCTGCTAAAGGATTGTAGAGATATTACACGCATTAGGATGTTTGAAGGATAGCTGACACGCTTAATATGGAAAAATTGTGCTTTTGTCGCTGGGATTTGTGTTTAAAATTAGATATATGCGGTATGAAATTGGTAATGAGGGCTTTTTGTTAGTCTTTGCTTAGTAAAAGGAGATTACAGATCTACTTTATAGTCCCCATGTTTGGGTTTTTTTATGCTGAGATGCATTGCTGATTAGCATTTAATTTGTGAGAGGTCATCCATATGCATGACTAGCTCTTGTACCTTGCTCTGAAAAAACTGTTTGACTCAGGTATCCAGCAGATCTTTGATCACATACAGCTTTTACCTTGTTCATGTTCCTCTCATTTTAATCAAAATTGCTAATGTGAAGAAGTGTTTCATATTTTCTCTCTAGTGCTGGTAAAATTAATAAGTTTGAGAACAAGGCAGTAAAATAAGGCTTGTACATAAGTTGTGTATAGTAATGCAGCATGAATAATTTTTTCCCACCTTTCTCATCCTTTTCATATATCTGTCTTCATTTCTGTGGAGAATTGGTTTTGGCCCAGCATGTCAATGGTAAATATACTTGCATTTTCATGAAAAAGGTAATTTTTTTTTCTGTTGCAAATTGAAACTTAAGGACATTTCTCATGCTTTCTGCATATATAAAAAGGCTTCATGCATGTATATTGACACAGCTTGGAAGAGTTTCATGCTTCTCAGTAGGATTACAGGTTACAGAAGACATGGTAATGATGAACTAGGTATCATACTGTTCTTTTAAGAGCTTCCATGAAGGGACTTTTGTGAGTGCTTTTCTGTTTTAAATTTCATATCATGTATCTAGGAAACAGTTTAGAGGATTATTTTTCCCCTTTCCTCCTCCCCAGCATTTAATATATGTAGTTTATCTTTTTCAGTGCTGTTGAATTTAGGATGCAAACATTTTAAAATTGTACTGAAAAAAAGAATTCCTGTCTGAATACTGACAATGTGAGCATACATTCTGCTAATATATAAGAATGTTACAAGTGTTTTCACTTTTCAATTTTCATCCTACAGTTCGTATTTTCAAATGTCAGTGTGTATGAAGTAATTCCTTGTTACATTTTGAAATAGATGTAGAAGTCATGACCTTGTAACTATCTCTCACACTCACTGAAAACCCCATTATACTGCAGTAGGACTCCAGCAGCTGATAGTTCTGTAAATTGAACACCCCTCCTTTTAATAAATGTAAATACTTTCATGGGTCAGACTTAAAATAATGTTCTGAAGGGAAGAAAGTGGTTTATTTGATTGACCTGACTGTGGAACCTTGCAGAGAATAAGCTTTCCTTTTGCCAGATTTTTCATTATGTTTTCAAGGAGAGACAAAGAAGGATATTATAGTTCACTGGAATTTAACAAGTATTGCTATGCCTTTCTGGCTGATTGTTGAAAGTGAACAAAAATTAATTACACTCATATTATACATTATCTGATGGACTGAAAAAAACCCCACGATTAAAATTACGCATTTCTGAATAATTTTAGTAAGTCAATTGAAAAAGGGGTTAAAAAAATGATAAGAATTATTATGATTAAATCATCTGTTCCTAGAGAGGTGTTTTTGTTTAATTCGTATATTGAAATGTGTTGCTAAAGCTTAAGACAGTCTTTCTCATGCTTTCATTAAGATTCTTTTCTTGTTGAGCCAAGAAGGTAGCAATGGATCCTCTCTGAATGGAGTCTCCCTGTCAGTATGGCTCAGTTGCAAATCGAGCAACAGAGAAATCTGTGTGACTGGGATAGTTCTGCTGCCTCTGCAGCACCTGCAGTCCAGGCGTTGTGCTTGCTATTAGGAAATCTCAGCTTGGATTCAACTTGCCAGGGCATTATTGTGCATAGCAGGGATGCTCAATACTGTAATACTGTGTAGAATTTATCCTTCTGTATCACCTATATATACATTGTGTTCAAAGATAATATATCTTTAGTGGAACAGTTGCATAATAGAACAATATTTCTTCCTCGATAGGTTATGTATAGATTTTTTATATGCAAGTATGTATAAATAAAGGATACGTACGCTTATATAGGTTATATAAAGATACAGGCTTTGATTTCACACATAAAGCAATGGAGATGACCAATAGCATTTCGCTGTAATTTTTATTTTAGTTTTGTGCCCTTTTGTACCAAGCATAAACATATGGTACAGTTTTAAGACCTGTGGGGTTTTTTGTGGGTTTTTTTGTGTTTTTTTTTTTTTTTTTTTTTTAAGTTTTACTGGTTTTATTCATGTCTAGGGGAAAAAGCATGCTTTTTATGTTGCTTTTCTTGATACATGATCTTGTTTTGTGTATTAAAAATGGAGATTTGCAGTTGAAGAAAATCCATTTATAATGAAAGGGTTAGAATGAAGCATATTTTAAAAATAGCCCACTAATAGGAAAATAGTTCTAAAGGCTGGCATCACCGTAAAATACAGGACACGTTCCTTCATAATACTACAGATCAGTGAATTATGAAGACTCAGAAGTGATGTGGGATGCCTGCATAAATATCAGGCTTTGCATAGTTGAGAAATGGTAACCAAGTTACAAAATACTTCCCTTCTACTACATTGTATATGAACAAGTTCATCCTTTTGGTAAAACATTTTACCTTGTTTTTAAAGTAGCCGTTGCACAGTTAAAGCATATAAGGATTGTGCACCAGGCTATCAGAGAAATCCTAGAAGCAGTTCATGTGAATACCTAGAAGAGGACCAGCAGGAATAATTGATATTAATTTGAAAGAGCTTGAGCAATTTTTTTTACCTATTGTCTCCTTTCCACACATGCCGAAGGTGAAATAGATGGAGAAGATAGCGGATTTCAGAATCACAGAATAGTTGAGGCTGGTAGGCACCTCTGGAGATCATCTAGTCCAACCACCCCTGCCCAAAGTGGAGTCGCCTATAACAGGTTGCTCAGGGCTATGTCCAGTCAGGTGGTTTTGAGTAGTATCTCCAAGGATGCAGACTCCACAGCCTCTCTGGGCAACCTGTGCCAGTGTTTGAACACCCTCAGTTTTCTCATCTTTAAGTGGAATTTTCTGTTTGTTTGCTCTCGTTGCCTTTTTGCCTTTCCCTGGGCACCACTGAGAAGAGTCTGACTCCATCTTCTTTACTCCCTCACATGAGGTATTTATACATATTCACAAGGTCCCACCTTCTCCAGGCTGAACAGTTGCAGTTTTCTTAACCTCCAGCTTTCATGTCAGGTGCTCCAGTCCTGTTATCATCTTTGCATCTCTTCATTGGACTCACTCCAGGAAGTCCATGGCCCTCTTGTACTGGGAGCCCAGCACCAGATACAGTGCTCCAGATGTCTCAGCAGTGCTGAGTGGAGGGCTCACCTCTCTTGGCATGCTGGCAACGCTCTGTCTAATTCAGTCCAGGACGCTGTTTGCAGCCTTTGCTGTGAGGACACATTGCTGGCTCGCAGTCAACTTTGCGTCCACCAGGAACCCCAGGGCCCTTTCTGCAAAGCTGCTTTCTAGCCAGTTGGCCCCCAGCCTGACCTGCCTGGGGTTATTCCTCCCCAGGGGCAGAAGTTTGCTCTTCCCTTTGCTGGATATCCTGAGGTTCCTGTCAGCCTGTTGCTCCAGCCCACTGAGGTCCCTCTGAAAGGCAGCTCAACCATCTGGTGTTACCAACCACACCTCCCCACTTTGTTTCATCTGTGAACTTGCAGAGAGCACACTCTGTTGCATCGTCCAGGTTGTTAATAAAGACACTTGTCTATTGCATTGCAAGAAGACACTGGGAGGAACGGGATTAGACCTGGAACTCTAGTTTCATGATTTAGCCCAGAATTGAAGCACTGTGTTACTAAAAAATGCCAAAGTGAGGTAAATATCCTGGATATGTTTACAATTAAGAGTGTGGAAGTAGCAATATTGAAGTCCAATACATTGTATTAGCATCCTAGACACACTTCAGTATGTATATAAACTTCTTTGAGGATGAAAAAGGAAAATCAATGATTTAGGTTTACTGAAAGCTTTATTTTATATGTTAAAGAATGAAGTCTCACAGCTGATGAAGTAATTTAAATTGATAATTTCGTTCACCGCATTTCAATTACAGTGAGTTAAAAATAAAACCATATGCAATGCATTAAAAATAAAAATGAGTTTTAGTGCAATATGATTTGAATCTAGCTGAAAAATCTATTATACAAAAAGAGGAAACAGGATAGGGAAGATGCTTATCTGTTAGCTGTTGGGCAAAGAGGTATTCCAGTATAGTAATCTCTTGTCCAGTTCACTGGCCTTCCTAGCTCCTGACCTCTGGAAGTTAATTAGGCATTTGAAGTAAATGATACTCCTTATATATACACTTCATCTGAGAAGATTTTTCCTTAGAAAATAGCTATCTTCAGTATGATGTTATCTTTCATGCTCTTATTTGAATTATACTCCATAGTACAATTCAGTGCAAACTTTGTACCTCAGTTTAGGATGAGACAGAGTATTTTAAATGTCTCCAAGGGTTCTTCCTTCTCTATACCTCAGCCAAAGTCTGATAAGACAATTCGCATCTTTCTAGAGACAACAGTCAGCTTGCACAATTTTAAAGTAGTGGTTAAATTGCCCACTGGGTTGGTTTAACAATTATTTAGGTGAAAGCTAGGTCCCTCTGCATACTACCATAGCGCTGTCAGTTTATAATAGAATGAAAGTTTTATACTGGCCTTTAAACATAAGGTCAGATAGAGTCGGTCTTCAGTATTCCAGGAAAAGTGAAGTAGAAATACCTCAGACTTTTTCCATTAGCCAACAGGCTAATTGAAGCTGATCCAGCATATGAGGAACCACAAGAGTAGGCTCATGCTGACCAGGAGTAAGAGCTTGCTGTTAGGGTGAACATCCTCTGTCCATGAGAGCTGAGTCAGCCAGCTGTCACAGGTTACGCAGGAAATGACAACCCATACCGGATTTGGATACTGGGGTTTATTCAAGATCCAACAACTTCAGAGCTTTTACCCTACTTGATCTCACGCACAGACTGTCCTAGGTGACCCCTGGCATTTGTCTCCATGTGTGTCTCAGAACTCCAGGATCTGCCCTTACTTCCAGGTTCTTTTCTCCAGTCTTTACTTTTTTTTTTTTCTATCCCACGTACCCTTCTTTTCTCTGAGACCACTTCTTTGGGAACACTTTTGTTCAGCCTGCTCTTCCTTCTGGAACTTAAGTGCCTCAGTTTTCCAAATCTCGGTGGTCTCTGCACAGAAGCACGTGTGATCAGTCTCTTTGGTGCTGTCTCGTGTCTCTTCATTAATTGGATGTCCCAGTGTTATTTAGTCCAGGTATTATAAAAATTTGAAACCAGTCCATTCAGGTTGCAGCCAGTAAGAAGCAGGTTTATGCATGAGAGTCCAACAGTTTTGGACTTATTTATAGCCCCTCCCTTTCAGCCTCCCCCCCCCCCCATTATTTGCTGAATTCTGCATTTAAGCCATTTTTCACCTACCGTTGTAGCATGCTTCACTAATAGGAATGGTGAGGGAGGACCTCCATTCCTGTTGCCTTTATTGCCTCAGTCCATTGTCTTTCAAAAGCAGACATTGCCAGCCATCCACAGTCTTTGTTGCAGTAGGTTTCTGTGCCTTGGTGGACCTTGAAAAAGGAGATACACTTTACAGAAGTATGGTGACTGTTTATTTTGGCATATGCAATATATAGTGTTTGTCTTACAGGATGGATGAATGTATTGTGATGGTCATGCTCAGCATCTAACTAACCTTGACACAAACACTGTTGCTGATGAAGCACAATAAAAATACTTGTCATAATGGTACACACTGTCACATAGGTAGTTAGAAGAGAACAGTGTTCCCACTAAACTGTTCCAGCCTCCTTGGGAAATGTGCGATGCCAAATGTCAGGAGGCAGCATTGATTTGTGTCCTTTGTAAGGAAGTTTAGGAAGAAACTGTTGTCCTGGCCGAGGACAACTGTTTAATTTAACACTGTATGTTTACTACGTTCCGTTCGCCTGCTTGAATTATAATGAAGATTTTGCTTGTTTTTCTAAAAATATATTAACTTATATTTGATATTAAGGGAGTGAAATGCAACTGCAATGAAATAATGATTTTGTGTTCCTTTTCACAATGAAATGAGATTGTCATCCTCCTTCCCCCCCAGTACTTAAAGGAATACCTATTTATGAATTGGGAAGTTTGAAGAAGAATTGTGAGCAGCTTCGTAGTTGCAATGCAAATTGTGGCACTACCCAATGAGGGCATTTGCATTACGGTAGGACTGGTTGCCTCTGTAATGCTGTAGTGGTAAATTGCTATGCAGAGAACTGCAGGATAAAATGGTAGTGCTAAATCAGCATTACTGAATAAGATGGCTGAAAATGCCATGAAAACAAACTATTGGAACATAACAAAAGTAATGATGTGCCTAATTTCCATATAGGCTTGGGGGCAAACTTTTAGTTTTATAGGTTATTTTCTTTAGTTCATACTAAATGTCTGGTGCCTCTCTCATTCCCACACTGCGTTATTTTGCATTGGGCAGGACAGAGCTCCTTGTTGCTGAGGGGCAAGGCAGAGGGGGCTGCCTTATGTGTCTCGGATTGACCTGAAAGAATGTGAAAGGACGGCCCTAATATTTCTCTTTTATCATCGAGAATTCCCCTTCAGGACATAGGGGTTTTGAGCTGATGTTTTATTCCTAAGCGTATGTGGGGAGTTATTGGTCCTGAGGGCACTCAATTTATGGTATGCACCACAATTTGCAGAATTGTCTGTTCATTTGATTTTAAGTCATGTTTTGGCTTATCCAAAATAGTATTGGGTATTTCTGTCCTGCTTAGTGCTTAAATATTAGAAATAGGTATAGAAAGTGGAAAGGTGGAATTTATTTACATGTTTGGCTGGAAATGGGAAGACAAAAGGAGGGGAGTATACCTTTCCCAGGAATATGTGATACAACAATAGCTGACGTAGACAGACACCACTGGAGTCTGTCTGAAATGAAGTTCTTTCAATACGCAGGTGGGACCTGGCTCATACCCAGGCTATGGGTGGAAGCTTGGGTGGGCCAGCTGCTGCCTGTGGCTGGTAGCAGACTTGACCTTGGTGAAGGGACAGTGTGCTAATAGAGATAAATTGTGCTCAGACTGTTAAAAAAGGTACTTTTTACTGCAAAGGCTGAATTGCTGTGTATTTCTTTGGTTATCTTCTTACGAATCTTAATATAACTGTTCATTTTAAGAAACTATAGTTACTGTGCCATTCCCTACCTTGTTATGGATCCTCCCCATTCTCCAAAGCAATGTTTACAAAATAAAAAAAGAACCAACAACCTCAAGAAGGGATGTATAAAATCTGCAATGCAGAAATAGGATTATACGTTTATCTGACTTCTCATGTAGACAGATGATTAATATAGTACCAACTACAGGGTTTATAGCTTAGTATATCATTAAGGTTGCCTGTAACTCTAGTGTGAAAAGATAATAAATTTGTCCTCTTCTCTGCCCTTGTCCTCCTTTTTCTAGTTTAGAAATACACATAGAAGTTATAATCTGAAAATATGATTCTGATACCAGAACTGAGGATGGAAAGAAATGAAAGAGAAAATGGAAGACATCTGAAGTGTTTTTTCTTGAACCTTTTGAAGCATTGAAATTGAGTGCACAAGGTCTTAACATACAAGCCTCATTTACATATCTTCTTTTGGATTAAGAGGGTATCTTTAAAAATATTCCTAGGGAAGTATTTTTGGGGATTTTTTTTTTTCACTTGTTAGAGAAAACTAGAATATAATTTCTTAATCATGTCCAGTTTTCTTCCAGGGAAATCTTGTTCTGCAACTTTATCTTATCTGGAGCAGATGAAAGCTGCAGATACATGCTATTTTTGAAGGTTTTTTTATCAATAAGGTAAGTAGGAGTACTCTTGGGAGCTTTAACTGTCAAACCCTGAGAGAAGGATAATTATAATATTTAAAATAAAACTGAATGAGAATGCTACGAAAGAACAAACAATAAAGTAACTAGAAATATGCATACATACTATTCCTTTAAAACAAGGCACTTTGTATTGGGAGACAGTATCACTGAAACCGCTTCTGAGATCCTCTTGCTTGTGATCATTGGGAATCAAAGAAGATTAGGATCTGTGATTCTATATAAAGCCTCTGTGCCAGATTTGTTACATGAAGGGAAATATAATGCCTAACCCTACACTTTTTAGGCAGAGGCATGACCCAGGGGTTGTGACACTGGCATAAAATTTGAAGTGGTACTCTGTGCTGAAACTGGTAATGCTGAAACTGGAAACTCTGCAAAAGATTTTCTGCTAATTAGGACGGTTTTCATTTTGAGGCTTGCTCGAGAAGAGTTCTGACCATTGCTGGATTAGGAAAGGGATAGATCTTACTACGTAGAAAAGAAAATACTTGTGTGTGTGTACACGTATATATGTGTTTGTATGTATATAAACACATTTATATATGTTTGTATATACACATATATGTAAAAGCACCCCAAATAGAGAGCAGTTGCTATAAAATCCTTTTTGTTGTTTAGTTTACTGTGTAGTTTAATCCCATTCAAAGTTATTCTTTCAGTGGTTCACTTGAAAACAATAACAATTTTGTACTCCTCCCCCCACAAGATCCACTCCTTTCCTCAGTAATTCTTGTTTGACCTTACAACTAGTTCTCCAGAAGCTTTCATACCAGCTGCCAGATATTTCTGTTCAGGAGTTACCCTCAGTGCTAGCAACGCGTTACCATATTGGTCTGCTTTTTGCATTTGTTTTGTAGTGCACGCAGAGCCTCAAAGCTTGAGGTCTCAGTTAATTCAAAATTTAGTGAGAGTTTGACTCTCTCCCATGGCTCTGCCCTTTTATAGAAACCAAGTCCCACTACGGTAATAAAAAGACAAATATGGGAACATTTGTGATTGCTTGAGATAAAAATTTCTCAGGAGCTGTGGAATTCATTCCTGCAAAAGACTGGACAGACCATGGAATGAACTTTTTACTCCATAAAGTCACACAACACAAAACATCTATGGTGATGCCCATGAGGGCTTGATGAAACTAGTTTTAATTCAGTTTAGGAAGGAAGGAAGGATTGTATCCTACTCTTTTTTTTATATCTGTAAGGTGAACAAACCCAATAGAAGTCTAGAAATAGGGACTCTCCCCTGAACCTGTTGTTATATGACTTAAAGATTGATCAGCTTCCATGGGCAAGGCAGAAGGTGTGATATTCTGTACTTGCCCATGAGAAACAGTCTCATAAGGAAAAAATACGTAGACTAGTGACAGTGGTTTGGAGGTTTTTTGAGGTGTTAGAGGATGGAAAAAATCTTGATGTAATTAAGGTAATTCTGAGGGTCTGTGTTATTGGTGGCAAATTCTTCCGTCATCCTGCAAACTAATGTCTTGACCCTAGACAGCCTCACAGATGTTTAGAGTAAGAATTTATGACTTCAGCATCACAGAATCATGTAGCTGGTGTTGGAAGAAGGCTTTTATGGCACACCTCTCTGGACCTAGTGTACAGGAGTTACAGTAGTTAGTTGTGAGGATCTTACACAAGGAGTACAGCAAATACATAAACAACTAGTGACAGGGAAATAAACCAACTAAAAAGCTTGCATGTCTGATTTTAAACTCTTACATGAATTCTCACAGTATGTACATAGTAGTACAGCTTCTATAAATCAGCCCTTCATATATCCATACAATATGCATGTCTCCAAAGCCTTCAGCAATGACTTGCCTCCCTTGAGCCTCATCATCAAAGCCCAGCAAGGTTGATTTTAGCTCTTCATCTCCCTTAGATATATACCCATAGGAGAAATGTAATTTGCTGTGTGTCTTTGCGAGGCTTTTGAGATGAGTTATTGAGAATTGAGGTCATGCTAGTTCAGCCTGGCAGCTGAATCCCTGTGCTTGGTTTTCTCCATAACCAATGTCTCCCTAGAAATCTTTGTCTCGGATTTCTTGCTTGACTGTGTCGCACAGTCTTTTCCCTTTTTTCAGACCGATGGTTGTGTTGGTTGTTGTTGCTTGTTGATCTTCTTCAACATCATCTGCTTTCATTAGCATTTTTGAACAAAGGAATGAATCAGAATAAATCACAACTAATAGAAATATAGGAACAGATTATCGTTTTGCAAAGCTGAACTCTCTCAAAGGAGATTACATATTTAAATTGAACAAATACAACTACATAAATAAACTAAATTAAACATTATCTAATTTGACTTTTGAAGCCAAGTAATTTTAATCCACACTCAGCTTCTCATACAAATATTTCCCAACTCAGTTTTATTCTTTGAAGTATTCTTATTCATATTTAAAAACCAAAAATGTGCCAAATTGAACCACAGTTGTGTATGCTGAATAAATGTAAAATCTTGGGTATATTACATAATAATCTGAGAGTTGGCAAGAGGAAGTGATTGCTTTGTGAGTATCCAAGTAGTAGTGTAAAAATGTTTTTGAGAACCTAATATTTCTCTCTAAAGCCTTCTGACTGATGGCATGCCTGAAAATAATTTTCCTAAATCCCATATGTATAGTTCAAAAGAAAGCAATAGATGATTAGAAATCTATATATTCCCCTAGGGAAAATTCATGCAGAAACTCTGGTGGTGCAAGTATTACACAGTTGGTCTGCATTTTGAACAAATTCTTGTTCATAGATGGAAGAGTTGCTTCTACTGCATTACTAATTCTTAGAATTGGGAGCAATTAAACACCCCAAATATGTTAGTTTGTGATCGGAAATGCACTTTCTTGTCTAATAAGATGATTGTTAAGGAAACTTTTAAAAAATATGTGGTAATAAGGTTCAAGAATTCTTGTTCAAATTCTTTAAAAATGTTCCAAATAGTGTTCACAAAGCTGAAATACAATTTTAGTCCACCCTAAGTTCAGTCTAAAAACCGTGATCAAAAGTCATTCTCCAGAAATAGCCTTACATGCAGTTCTTCCCTCTATGTTCACTAAATTGTTATGTACAGGTGGCAGATCTGACCTGTCCAATTACTGTAGTGGCTGAAAGTAGTTGACAGTGGTTTGCAAAAGTACTTAGTTCCAAGTAAATCAGATTTAAGACTACCAAGAGGTTTGGTGGTTTTTTTTGCTTTTGCCTAATATCCTGAGATTCAAACAAGAGTATTGAAACAAATTTCTGCAGTTTTTTGATTTTTCAATATTAACCACTTTATTTATTTTGTAACACAGAAATTCCTCACCAACAGTAGAAAAAAAAATCTTATATGTAAGATTTTTTTGTATTAAAATCACTAATATTGATAGTTTTAATAAAATTATAAAATTATTACCACACTTAGATTTTTATTGCAATAGCTGAATATAACTTTTCCAAGTATTTGAACTGAGTATTTGCTGTGAGCAGTAACAACAGAGTAGGGCTTGCTAATTCCCTGCAGTGATTAGGAAGCATTATAGATCAACAAATATTGTGGAAAAAAT
The DNA here is from genome assembly GCF_963921805.1 of Phalacrocorax carbo. Classification (NCBI taxonomy): domain Eukaryota; kingdom Metazoa; phylum Chordata; class Aves; order Suliformes; family Phalacrocoracidae; genus Phalacrocorax; species Phalacrocorax carbo. Next base: position 21,869,680 of record NC_087518.1, read on the forward strand.
GCAGTTAAGAAATACCTGATGCACACTGAAGTTTTTAGTTTCACTAATGAAGATACCTTTGTTCTGACTATTTAGGACTAAACTCTGCAGCAGCCTTGATGCAGAGACTGCCTGTTAGAAATGCAGCTGTCAGAGTCCTAGGACTTCATGCTGTATATTTCAACTGCTGTGCCAAATGATGTGAGCAAGAGCACCACAAGGATGCTCTGACTCATGTAAGCTGTATCTACAGTGAAGGTCTTGCTGACAATAATGCTGTTCACAACCTGTTTTTTGCAAGTGCTGCTGAAGGGAGGTGCAGGCCCCAGTAGGAGAAGAGATGCCATAGGCAGGCCAGTACTAACGGTCGTCTTGAAAGCCCAGCAGTACAGAATGTGAGAACTTGAATTACTGAGTTTATTCTTCAACTACAATGCAAAGCGACATCAACAGCAAGAGGAAATGAAGGCTGGTTTTGTTTATTTGGTCTTCCTTCACAATTGGGAGTTCTGGACAGCTTTCCTGGCTAGGAATTTTGTCACATGGCAAACAAAAAATATGATCCTGTTTGTTTCTAAATGCATACATTTTCATTTGAAATCAAAGAAAATTGCCAGTTCTCAAATTAAATGTGTAGCCAGCATATTTTGTTTGTTTGGTGTAAAGGAAGATTTGCAATGATGTTGTGACCGTTGCTGCATTAGTACTGCTCTATGTTTTCAGGGTGTCCTTGAGTATGTTCGCAGTGATGATGAGATAATAGGAGGAATATTTTCATTAGTAGAATGCAGCAAGGGAGTGGTTCGAGAGCTAGATGAAGACATTGTGCAAGTGAAATATTTTCATAGTCCTGCATCTTAGAAATACTAGTAATGCACAAGTACTTGTCCCTAAATGATACATTGTGGATAGGCATATACTCTCTGGGGTGGGAGCAATGGGAGAAGTCAGGTGTAATCATATATATTTAAAAAAACATTAAATGAAAATTATTAGTGTTTTCTGCAAATAGTATTTACTGGATTTTGACAATTCTTACAAAACCTGATGCAAAAATTTTGTCATAATAGCTTTGGTATTTTTTGGTAGTACATCTACCTCAGAGAAAGAAACATAAAAGCATAATTTAATTCTTTTTTCAAAACAATATTTTGACTCTTCTCCTGTGCATTGTAGTAGTTCTCTCACCATTGAACTCCTGGATTCAATCTTTATGAATATATCTGTTATTTTGGATACAATTAGATTCTATCTGTCATCTCAACTATATGTTAATTGCAACAACTGATTTTTATGTATTCAGATCTTCTAAACATATTGCTTACAATTAAAAAAGGCTGATAAAAAACTCGCTGTATTTTTAAATACAATCTGATTTTCAGTGGTTTAGCCACTATTACACGTGACCAGTATATTAATGTTTTAAAAACTGATACTACTAAAATAGCTTTTTTTTTTGATAGTTTAATAAGGATTTGATATTTGAATCACCAAGGCATGGGAATTGTGGTGCTGCCTAGCATTCAGACTAAAATTTTATTTGGTCTAAAACATTAAATATTGTCTTATGCGCAAGATACTAAATTTTTTATTAAAATCTGTATGCATGAATCCTTCACAGTAACTCAAGGTAATGCACTTGGTTGCAACTCAGACAAAAAAAGCTCATTTCAGCAAATCTTTCTAACCAAGAGGAAGTAGTCTGGTATGGTGCTGCAGAATTGTTTGTTAGTGTTGTGCAAAGAATATTTTTAACTATGTGTTGTGAGGAGTTAGTGGGGTTACTGTAGTAAATCTAATAAAAGAGCTTGACAAAATTCAAGCACAGCAGTTCATGCTGTATACCATTTTCTGTAAAGGAATTGGCAAGTGTGGTGTTGAGTGAGATTGCCTGGTGCCCTTTACTGGGATGCATGTGCATAAAAACCAGCAGAAGTGAACTTCAGGATTAATGTCAGATATTGGTTGTACTAGTAGCTGAATGTCTGTAACTTCTGTTGTTATGACTGAGAATTGTCATCAGTAGATTTCTCCAGAGAGAAATATTTAATAGCAGTCCTCAAGAGGCTATGTAATTTGCCCTGCTTGCTGTCTAGAGAAAATGTTTCCAGAGCTGTGTAAAAATGGAAGTCCTAAGTATAAGCTGAGTCAGTATCTGTTTCTTAAAAGATCCCATTAAACCAATGGCCTCCCCACCCAGACCACCTCTCCTCTGGTTCTGAGATACATTTTCTTAGATTTTGAAAAGTAATATATGCTACATATGGATAGATATCATTGAGATCAGGTGGCGGTGTCCTACATAGTAATTAGGATCGTGACCAGTAAAATATTCAGAGGTTAAAGAAAAAGAAAGTACCTGAATTAATTAAATTGCTTATTTTATATGAATTTTTATTAGGTCTATTTAAAGCATTTCAGCTTTTATTTTAATGTATATGTAACTATGTTATTTACTAACTGTTTGTTATAGCATGTTTTTTCAATCACATCTGTTTTATAGAGTTTCAACCGAAGCTGTTTCTTTCTAGTGGAGCTACACTAGATGAGGCAGCCCACATATATGCATCAGGTGCAGCATGGCTAAAACAGCCAAAATAATTCTGAGTGAAAAATTTGAAGGTTATCCTTAAAAAAAAAAAAATATCCATACTACAGAAACTGGATGAAGAGAGAGGGAAATAACTCGGTCTATATTTTAGGCATATCTCTAGACTAAAGAGAAATAACTTTTTTTGGTTGACACAGCTGGATTTCATTTCACATGCTTCCTAGAAAACTCTGTTGTAATGTCTGTCTTGGTTAATAGATGCAACAGACTTTTCATTGCAGAGTTTTCATATGAATTATTTTATTAAAGTTTGTAAAGTGACTGGTTTTTGTATGGCTGGTGTTTGCATATTTGAATATTGTTGAAAATCCCACGGTGCTGTTTTTGACAAGCGTAAATTGAGTGTATGACACATTTAGTCTATATATTAAATAAATATTGCATGTAAATACATATAACGAAATATGAAAAGGCAGGCTCATGTGGGACCAAGAACACTGCAAAGACCCTGGTAGTACAGGATGTGAAGGTGGGATAAAACACAGAGCCACCAGGCTTCAGAGTATTAAGAGAGTGAATGGCAGGTGAAGTGATTGCTACGTATTGGAAAAGTAGAGCCTACATCTTGAGATGCATTTGGAATTGTTAGAAGTTTCTCTTTTAAAGTACAATTTGTTTCAGGTGCTGAAGGACTCCCTAGTCTCCCTTTTCCTTTTAAAGCAGTTCACTGAAAATTCTTTGTAAAATAGAACTGTGATAAATAATTTAGATGTGTGCTTATAGGAATCACTTTGTTGCATCTGAAGATATTCCAAAGCTCTACATACATTTTGAAATCAATCCAAGCCTTGGATCTGCTCTTGGCTTTTTCCTTTTTCTGAATATTTTGAGATAAGTAGAATTTTCCTAGTAAATAGAAGTGTCTAATTATTCTTAAAACATATATAAGTTTGCTATCAGATATCTCTTTTACAGTTATTTCTTTTTAATAATATTATCTAGAGAAAATAGTGTAACTACCACATGCATTTCTGCAATGGAAAAAAACCTAAGGAAAGCAAAACATGTAAATTGTAATGGACAATTAGCCAGATCATTCTTTAGATGAGACATTTAATTTCATGCAAACTAAGGACTGTAGTCTATATAAAGTATGTGGTCATAATGCATCTATTGTGTTGTTCATTTTTTAAATGTGCAAACAACATTAATATAATCTGAAAGCTTTATGTGGTTTTTTAAAAAATAATTTGAAATGGCATTACTTTTCTTTCTTCTTTTCATTTGAATGTTCAGCAGTGATGCCTGTCTGGACAGGTATACGCTTTCAGAAGACCATTCTTATTTGTCTTTATCACTCTGTCCATGAAGCATAGAAGCTCTTTGTAATTTAGTATTATTTTTCTCGGTCCCTCTTGGTTTCATGCTAAGAATATGGTCTATTACAGAGGTAGCAGAGGAATCTTTTTTTCTTTTCTTTGACCTTAATTTTATTCATGTTCTATGGAAAAACCCTGGGCTGCTTCAGTTAAATCAGGCAAATCTTATAATGAGTTCAATCAGTGTGGAAATATATGTTCTTCCAATTTCGCATTTCATCTCATATTTTATTTTTCTTTCTATTTTCCTTTTTTAATTCAAAAGTTTGTGAAGATTTAACTAGAAAATTAATTTTAAAATATGGCGTAATTGTCATAATAGAAGTTAAAGGTACTTGTTTTGTATGGCCAGTAGATGACAGAGAAAAGGGAAAACCTATAGTATATGTTGAGACAGAATTGGGTATACTGTAAAGCTAGTTTGTTTTTTTTTTTTTTTAGAATAACGTATTTATGTAAGAAGACTACTTCTGGAAATGAGCTGAAGAATGCATGTACAAATACAGGCAATAGCTTATGATGGTCTGAGCACAAGGCATCAGATAATTTCTAAGGCAATATCAAACCCCTGTGCTTTGGTAACACCTTATATACCTTAATATGTGTTGCTGAAGCCATACTTCTTTTTGGAAGGTCACAGAATCATGATTTCTCCTTGACTTTAATCATTCCAGTATAATAGGTTTTGACTCAGCTGTCGGACATGATGAGGATTAAAGCATGGTGTTTGAAAATAAATGTCTTGGGCCAGCTAACCTTAACATTGTTGAGCTTTCTGCCTGCCAGGAGATGTGCTGTCCTAAAACCCTGCTAGACCATGGGTGAGTGCATTGGATGAAACTCCGCAAAAGAAGCGGTAGATTTCATCATCAACTCTACTGGCATTTTTTCTCTTTTGAGCACTCAGTTTTGCACTTTTAACATTCCCAGAATATTTTTTGTCTCTCTATATCTACATTTATGCATATATATATTTATATATGTATATAAAAGATTTTGATTTTTTACAGGAATGCTTACTGAATTACCTGAACAGGTTTGAATTGTGAATGGTTTAGTAGAGGTTAATTTAAACATTAATTACATAAAACCTGATGAAAGGATTAAGTAAAAAATTTGTTAGCAACAGTGGCAAAGTGCGTAAGTCTATTACGTATTGTTATTGTGCCATTTTTTTTGAGAGAAAGGAATGAGGTTATAAACAGGAGCATTTCTCCTATACTGGCTCCAGTACTGTCATCTGAACATATTTAAGGACTATGAAGGAACACTTCAGGCACATGTATTGTGTTCTAAATCTGCAGTTGTTTTTATGTGTATATTTGTATGCAAGTCTGTATTTGTGCAGGAGTGTTTTTCAAGGTAGTCGTTGGACTACTCTGTCTACAAAGATTGAGGTTTTTTATGCAAACATTTTGACAGGTTTTCTAGTCATGAAAATGTAATAATAAATAGTCATGCAGTTATTTGTAGCATTTTAAAAGACTGAAAAAATGGCTCTAAGAGAAGAGATTAATTTTCTTAAAGAAGGATACTTTAAAAGGTATTGGCATTTTCATTTCTCATTTCAGTCTTTGTCCTCCCACTCTCACAGCTGGTGCTCAGCATTTTTCTTCCTCTGCTTAGTCCTAATAAGCAGTGGTGGTGGGTTTTGGTTTGGGGGTGTGTGGGGGGGTTTTCTTTTTTTTTTTTTTTTTTTTTAAACTCCTGTTGGGCTTGAGCTGAAAACATTTGGTACTTAGGAATATCATTAAAGGTGGTGGGGGAAGAAGCAGGTAATGTTGTGTATTTTGCTGGAGCTCTGATCTCATTGTAGATTTTTTACAAGACTGGTGTCAACTATATCCTCAGTGCAGGGGACAAAGGCTAATTAGGCAAACATATGTTTCATTAGGGATGAGTAAACCAGTCTGGAAAAATTAAAAAAGATAACAGAGTGCTTCAAACTGAAGCGAATCAGAAGTCTTCTAAATTGAAACCAAATCTAAAGGACCTGTTCTGCATAACTTCCTGAAGCTCCATCCAGAGTTTACCTATTGACAATCATATTGTCATCTTTCAGCTCATGAAAGAAGCATAGAAGCATTAAGAACATTTTAATAGTAGTTCTGTTTCTTTTGTGTCTTTTACCCGTGGTTTATTCCCCGTCTGTTAGATGGTAGCTGCCATGACAGAATTGTTCTTTCATATAAACGTGGCTAAACAAGTTTTTTTAAAAACAAAGCAGTTTCTGAAATCAGGCTACCTACAAATCTTGTGCTGTGTCCCTAAATTCCTATGCCACAATGCCCTATTCCATTGCAGATGATGCTGTCTACTTCCCCTGTACTCTTTTGCATTTGATCTATGACTCTAAGCCACCCTCGTGGTACCCGTATCTTGCTGTGGTATGTGCACAACTTCTGCTCCCTTCTCTCCCTATGCAATGCCACCACCTGTCCCTTCTCACTTCCTTGACTGCTGTTGGGGTCAAGGGTTGCCTCTGCTTTTGAAGACATGTAAGGACTGACCATTTAGTACGCTAAGGAGAACTCCTAAGTTACAACTTTTCCATCAGTATCTCTGCTAATGAGGTTTCCTCCTTCTAATCAGACCCAGAGAGATATTAAAATATTCAGGAAAGTTGTAGGACATAAATACTTGTGAGTTACCTCTCCTCCATCAAACTGGTTGTAACTGGCAAGTGAATTCAAAATGTGTCAGGGGAGATGAGGATAGGCAGCATTACAAAAGCCTCATTTCCTGGGGAGAACATGTTAAACCACAAGGAAAAGTGTTTTGATAAAATTATGGCGAAGGAAAATTGTTTTGTCAGTTTCCAGTCTATTAATAACAAAACTGAAAGAAAACCAAGCATCTTCTATAATAAATTGTCAGTACTGTATTTCAGAAGATCTACTTGTATTAATACAAATGTTCTGTACTTTATTGTAGTATGTTCAATGCAGAAATGTATAATGCTTTCAGATACATTTTCATACCATGTATATTATATTTCACCTGTTAAAAATGGGAAATATCCCAAATTATGCTAGTTAGAGTAGGCCAAAAATTATTTAATTGCACAATTACTTCTGTTTTTGTCGTATCAGTGAATAAAATAATTATTTATGAAACATTTTTGCAGCAGATGACCAAAATGTTTTATTGTTCAATACCAATCATTGGATTAGGAAAATGGATTACAACTGTGCATAATGAGTTCCTTAAAGCCCCTGAATGATATGATTTCTGTAAATGTCTGCTTGATTTCCTTAACCTTAGGCATTCTTAGAAATAACTGACTCTGTAAGGTTTGCCTTTACCTAATATTTTCTACTGAATTTACTCTGTGTATTTATTAATATACATGTGAGAGATAACTGGAAGTCACTTTTTTGAAACCAAGCATATTCATTTAAGATGTAGGAACTAATGAATTGCTATACTTGAGCAGATTACAAATCTGCTTAGGCCTGTGTTTACATGGTCCTATTCATCAAGTGAAGAGTGATCTTGTAAAATAATAGCATGAAGAATGCAAAGATTGTGTGTTTGAATGAGAGCATTACTTAATATTTAGTACAATCCTTATGTTGTGTTTTCTTGCCAACAGTACCACTTTTTAAGGTTTTGCCTGTAGTGATCTCTCACTCGGTGGAAGTTTAGCTCTGAAAACAGGGTGCAGCTGCCATTCTGAAGCCGGAGTCCATTAATTAATTAACTTAATTCGATTCTGAATTAAGTCTCAGTGCTAGTCACTGGAGTGCTGTTGTCTTTTCCAATGCACCCGTGGAGAATTCACCATAGAACTAGTATAGGAAAATTTACTTCAATTTTATCTGTCTAAAGTAGCAGCTATGCCAGCAATAAATTCTTAGTGAGATGTAGTACTTCCCTCCATCCCCGACCTAGAAGGTTAGAATTTTTTTCCTCAGGTCTGAAATGATAGATTTTAACTTCAGTATTGGTCCAACTAGAAGACCAATTGTGTAGGCCTGAGTTCTCTGACTGGGTGTCTATTTTAAGGCACATGGCGAAAAATACGCCATCTGGCAATGGGAAAGAAAAGCCACCAGATTTTAATTTTCTTCCTACTAGTTGGTGTAGTGCTGTGTTTTGGATTTCATATGAGAATAATGTTGATAACACACCGATGTTTTAGTTGTTGCTAAGTAGTGCCTACACTAAATCAAAGATTTTTCAGCTTCTCATGCTCTACTGACAGAGAGGGCTGGGGGTGCACAAGAAGGTGGGAGGGGTCACAGCCAGGACAGCTGACCCAAACTGGCCAAAGGGATATTCCATACCATACAACGTCATGCTCAGATAGAAACTAGGGGAAAGATGTCTGAGGGGGCTGCTGCCTGGGGACTGGCTGGGCATCAGTCAGCAGGTGGTGAACAATTGCATCATGCGTCACTTGCTTTGTATATTCTTTCATTATTATTATTACTATTTTATTTTAATTATTAAACTGTTCTTGTCTCAACCCATGAGTTTGCCCACTTTTACCCTTCCAATTCTCTCCCTCATCCCACTATGGGAGGAGTGAGCGAGTGGCTGTGTGATGCTCAGTCGCCGGCTAGGATTAAACAATGCCAGTAGTTAAGCTTGTTAATAATTATAGTTTTGGGGAATTGTCTTAAGGGGTAAATAATCTACAGTACCATCAAGCATGGTATGTAATTATCATTCTCTTTGCACATCTTTCCAGTTTGGTGTGTTTTCCTTTCAAAATACTTCTGCTGAATAGATGAACAATGTAACACTGAAAAATACACCTTTAAGGGCTGGCTTGTAACTGCATGTTGGTGTCAGTGGGCTAGCTCACAAAACTGGTCATGGGAAAGCTTGCCATGTGTATCCTGCTTTTATACCAGCTTGGTATTGCTGTGTTGATTCGTGGGTGGTTTTTGTTCCAGTGTCTCACAGAGTAGGGTCAGACATGGGCAGCTTGGCTTGGAATGAAAACTCTTATTTTCTGCATGCTTAACATCTCTCTTGACTCTGTAAATGGAAAGCTGCAACTTTGTTTAACTGCTAGATGGCAGAAAGAGGAAACGCCAGTGTGCTAGCACCTTCCTCTTCACTGAAATCCGCTGTCTGAGTTCATTACACCCACAGATACAAAATTATGTAGAGAAAATAAACAGTATGAGTGACACTGTGAGGAAGATACAACCTTGTGTTACCTAGACTGCTGCAGGCTTTTCAGAAAATTTATTCTGGACTTCTGTGAAGTGGGTCATCAGGTAATGCAAAGCAAAAATGGGCATTTGACCACAACGTAAGAAGCATAGAAGGACCTCAGTTCCTCCCCCCCGTCCCCAATATAGAGTAAGGGGGTTCCTGTTAAAACAAGATCAGTGCTGCAGAGACAGATGCCTCCTATCTACCTTGCTGTCTCATCCCTTGGTTCCTGCCACTTACTGCAGCTGTGTAGCAGACATCAAAATTATCATACTTTTGCTTTGGGGTTTACCAAACATTTCTCATGAGAGACCTTGTCCTAAGAAAAAAACCATCCCCATTTGCAGACTTCTATTTCTGACTCCTGAAGTTTGCATTTGGCCTGGTTTAATTCTAGTTTTCATTGTCCTGTTAGTCAGCTATTCTTCTTTGTGCAGCTGAGTGGGAAAGAATGGGAAGAAGTCTTTGAATAACTTCCTGCATTTGTGCGAGAAACCTAAATGAAGGGACATTTGCTCTTTCTGATGTTTTGTTTTGTGTGAGAGCTGTACTAAAATCAACATAGAGTGAGAAATGGATGTCCTACTTCTGGTTATTGATTTCCTCGGTAATGTTCTATTTGTGCCCTTTTTTCATGGTTCCACTTCACGGTGTGTGTTTGAAAGGTTTCAACTCCTGACAAGATAATGTACTATTTTTCTGTCTAGCTGGCTAGCTCCCCTCCCAACTTCTTTTCAGGGTTTACACTCAAGTCAGATGTTGCTACTTCCAAATTTCAGCCTATATTACCTGGTGGTAATGGAATTAATAATAATGGAATTTTAAATTTTTTTAATGATCTTCTGTCTTATGGTTTATTAAAGAGACTAAAAATATACAGTGAACTACATGCAAAGTTTATGTAAAGAAAGGGGCTGAACTGAACAGATGAGATTTGATTGGGATGCCATCAGACAGGCTGGGTTTAAATTCTGTAATTAAATTGACAAACAGAAGTCAACGTAGCAGGAAGAAAGATAGTGAAAAGAAGTAAAATGGCCACCTGGCTTATCAAAAGCTATTGAATTGCTGCTGTTTACAGCACAATATTTTAAAAGTATTCAGAAATAGAATAGGCCAGATCAGTATGATTAGATTTGGATTTACTGACCTTTCCCTCGTAAAGACTATTTGTTGTCTTTGCGGGCTTATTGGTGGAATATTTTTGCAAAGTCTGGTATAATTTATGAGAGTTTATAGAGGTTTCAGTCTTAAGAACTGTTTTCTCCTGTGTGATTTCTGTTCTCTTCTTAAAGACATTTCCACAGATTCCTCAAGTGAGGGATCCCTGACAGAGTTGGGTTCTAAATGCAATGGCCTTGTTTTAGCCAAGACCTCACACTTCAATTTTTCCAAAATTAATTTATAATTGTGTGTGTTTGTTTTGGCTTTTTTGTTTGTCTGAGCAGTATGAAAATCTCATCACAGAGTTGTATAGGATGGTTTGGGTTGGAAGGGAATTTGAAGTTCAACTAGACCAGGTTGCTCAAAGTCCCATCTAACCTGATTTTGAACACTTCCAGGAATGGGGCATCCACAACTTTTCTCGGCAACCTGTTCCAGTGTCTTACCTTACTCACTGTAAAAAAATGTCTTCCTTATGTCCAATCTAAGCCTACCCTCTTTCATTGCCCCTTGTCCTGTCTCTACAGGCCTTGGTAAAAGGCCTCTCTCCATCTTTCTTATAAGCCCCCTTTAAGTATTGAAAGGCCACAAGAAGGTCTCTCTGGAGCCAGCGTGCTACTTCTTTGAAGTGCAGAAGCATTATTCACAGGGAAAAAAACCCCACTTTTAATGTAAAAAGTGGATACAGTCTATATTACAGTTCAGGGGAGTACAGGCATTGTGATGGTTTTTCATACTGTACTGGTCAGTATACCCCGTGTGGAAATTGTAAATTATCAAAATATGGTGTGAAAGACAAGTGTATTAAATCTATTTGTTTATTCTTTCCGTAAATCTACCTTTTTGAGTATTGGCAACAGTTCCTTGAAGATATGGTGTCTATGGTTACGATTTCCTTGGAACAATAAACAATGGTGACTGACTGGCTTTTCCAGCCAGAAGCAAGATATATTATTGTGCATTCATTTCCTTATTTGTAAGGCTGTTTCAAAGAAAGACTGAAACTCAATACCATGTTAAAGTTGCAAAAATAGAAATAAAAGGTATATTTTATGTTTCTTCCTCTAAGAACTATGCTTTCAATGGCAAACACGTGGAATATGTGTCCCCTACATATAGGAATTGAAGCATCGATTTCTTAGTTGAAAATATAAGTAGTATCAATGAAGCTCAAATGGGATGTGGGTTGTGAATTGTGAAGGACCAGTTTTAGGCTTGTGTTTACTCAGGCATGGTAAGTCTTGCTGTCCCAGCCCTTTTACATAAAGAATGTCGAAGCTGTTACGGATGCTTAGTACAATCTAAACTGGATGAACAGGATGTAGTAAACAGATTACAGCAATGTTTATTGGTAATCCATTCTAGTGTGAGAAGTAAAGGAACCATTAAATGGTGTATAAATAAGGTAAAATGAAGAGGTTCTGTGCAGCGTTGAACAGTTTGCAAGTTATCTGAGCAATAACTCCAGAGTTTTCTCTAAGGAGAAGAAGAAAACAGTCAGCTTTGCCTAAGTAAGATTGAGATAAATATGCTTTCACTTTGGAAGGTATGTGGGGGTTTTTTTTTTTGTTGGTTTTTTTGTTTGTTTGTTTGTTTGGTTTTTTGTTGTGTGTTTTTTTTTAGCACAGAGGATTAAGTGGATTTGGCAGTTCCTTTGAGTTTGACATTGATATTGTAATGAGCTTTAAATAGCTGATTCCCAACACCTCCTGCTCCCTATCACTGTGAGTTCAGCCCCAGGGTCAGACCAAATACCAGGGACATTGGCTTCCTCAGACCCTGAGGGACATGTCCCCAGGTGACACTCAGTCTCTTGAAAATCTGTCATTTCGTCATGACTCACTTGAAGTGCTACTAGCTGGACAGAAAGCACGGATTACACCATCACCATCTGTTACAAGCCTCCTGCTCCCTCATGGCTGAGCCTTGAGATATTCTATAATTCTGTGGTTCTATGAAGATGTGGATCAGGTTAGCAGGCAGGATAATATAGCAGAAGAGGGTGGTGAGAAGATCTGCTTCTGCTCAGTGTGAAAAACAGGTGACCTCACAACGCCATCCTTGTGCTATTTCAGTGACCTCCCTTTTCAGTGCTGTGACAGTATTATTTCTTAACAGCAAGTGCAACTTTCTCCTTGTATATTTGCACCATTTCCTTTCAGAGCACCCAAAATAATTTTAATTTCTGCAGTAAGAATGTGGTGGAATGCATTCTTTTTGTTTGAGAGAAGCCAACTGACCACTTGAAAATATAGAAGCAGAACTGGACTGGTACCTATAATGGTTAAAAAGAGATTAAAAAAAACCCAAACATGTTTGTCATACTTCAAGGACATACAAGACCTTGACATTTCTGCAGTGAGATCGTGTCTGACATGTTTGCAGATTTTCATCAAGAAGGTGGGCAGAATCAACTAGAAAAGAGAAATAAGTATTTTAAACCAAATAAAGTAAATGCAAAATCATTCGAGTTAATGTCAAGAACAAACAAATGAAAATAGCTATTCTCAAGAAACTTTGAGCTGAGTGCAAACCAGGCATTTTTAGTCTGAAACAAATCCAAATCATTGCTGTTATTCAGGAACAGCAATTCAGGAGTACTAAATTCAGGTCATCTCCAGTGTGGTGAGAAGAGGTACCTCTGAAGGCATGTGCTCCGAAGTTCAAGTGATCCCGATATCAGCAGTAACAGGTAGATGTAATGTATAGGGAAGCACAAAAATACTACAAGAAAATACGACTTCCTGGGATGTCTCTTTGTAAAATCGGTAATTGCGACCTTATTTCTCATCAGTTGGCAGGGGATACATTGGTTTTAAAATCTGAATTAATAAGTTATTTTGTATAGCTAACTAAGCATATGGTTAGAAAGCTGTAACCCATTCATGATACAGATGTCAGATGGGATAATAAAGTCCATAGGAACATTTTTACTACTGTGAGTAGCTTTGGAGTATCTGGCTCTCAAAATGTCAACATTTTAAATGGGCCACTAGAAATACTTTTACAACTATTTCATTGTTCCAGTTCTGCAAAAAACCTAAAACAAGGAAACCCTCAGTCCTCCCAATCTAGGAATCAAAGTGGTCTGGAAAATTGAATCTACTCCTTTATCCTAAGAGGACAAGTTTCCTGGTTGACTGAGGCATTGAAGGAGTTTGCACCACTTCTGTAACTAATTAGAACTAGAAACAGAAAAAATTCAAGCTTTGTGTCAATCTGTTTTGCAGCAAATTCATCCATACATGGCATCCTTTATTTTGTAGTTCTCCTTACGTTACGCTCTGCAGTATTTAATAAAGAATGCTTGCCAGAGCACTCCACCCATCCAAGCACAGAAGCACATGCAGATTTGCACTGTGCCTCTCATTCTGCTCCAGGAGGTGTGAAGCCAAGAGATCTGAGGGAGGCAGGGGGAACATTGTAGGACCGTTCACTCCTGTTTGCTGGGATGTTGTACCGTAATTTCCTGCGTATAAGAGGAGTCTGCCCTTCCTCTGCTTGTTTTCCCTCTTCTATTGTGAACAGGTCAGGATGGGTTCAGAAGGGACTCTGATGTTATAGTGGAACATCCTGAGTTTTACTGTAATTTTGAACTTCTAATATTTGCTGAGACCAGTAGAAAATAAGTCAGTTTTAAAACTGGAACAAAGGAACTTTAAGTCAGTCTCTTCAGCACAACTCTCTTCACACTGTTCTTGCCAACAATGCCAGTGAGCATCTCTGTTGTTCTTCAATTTACAATAGACACAATTTGTAAAGTTCAAAGTTTCATGTAATTCACACAGAGGAGAATGTAGTTTATAATGCTGACTGTAAATGCAGTGTTCCATACAGTTTCTAATATAATATCATAAACTGACAAATGGTAGTAAATAGTTATTTGAATCCTACAACGTTATCCTGGGCTGCATCTAAAGAAGCGTGGCCAGCAGGTCGAGGGAGGTGATTCTGCCCCTCTGCTCCACTCTGGTGAGACCCCCACCTGGAGTCCTGTGTCCAGCTCTGGAGCCCTCAGCACAATTAAGACATGGACCTGTTGGAGCAGGTCCAGAGGAGGGCCACAAAAATGATCTGAGGGCTGGTGCACCAATCCTATGAGGACAGGCTGAGAGAGTTGGTGTTGTTCAGCCTGGAGAAGAGAAGGCTGCAGGGAGACCTTATTTTGTGGTCTTTCAGTACTTAAAGGGGGACTATAGGAGGGATGGGGCAATCTCTTTAGCAAGGCCTGTTGTGACAGGACAAGGGGTAATGATTTTAAACTAAAGGAGGGTAGATTTAGACTGGATATAAGGAAAATATTTTTTACACTGAGGGTGGTAAAACACTGGAACAGGTTGCCCAGAGAGGTTGTGGAGGCCCCATCCGTAGAAACATTCGAGGTCAGGTTGGACGGGACTCTGATCAACCTGATCTAGTTGAAGATGCCCCTGCTCACTGCAGGGGGGTTGGACTTGATGACCTTTAAAGGTCCCTTCCAACCCAAACTATTCTATGACTAATGTAAATAATTTTCAGGTCACGTGTTAAGATATTTTTGTTTTGTTTTAATAGATAATTTTTACCCAGACTAAATAGTTTGCAAATTAACATTTTTTTTGTCATGGAGTAAACGTAGCAGACCTTTTCAGCACATTTTTTATCTTTGTGATAAAATGTTCTTTCAATGAAGAAAAATCCACCCTGATGCGTAATAGAATCGTGAAGAGGGTTCCTTGGGCCATCGTTAAGACAGTTTGTGTCTGTGGAAGTGATACAGGCCTGTATCAATTGCCTTGAACTGCTTCTCATGTTGAGCTTGTGATTCAAAGATGAAAATATCTTTAGAAATGGATTTTCCTCTTCAACACTTTCCTTATTTTTGTCCTTTTTGTACATAAGATTAAACATAAAAAAATTAATGCAGTTCATTGATGTTTGTAAAAAGTTTCCATATCAAACTTACCCACTCATGATTTATAAAAAAAATTTAAAGATATTTACAAAAGTTTTATGCTTAAGTGTTCTTGATAATGGTAAAGTTTCTACTTTTCAGTACTACTTTCAACTGTACATGTTATAAGCTAAATTGCTGTAATGCAATTTTACGATGCCTTAAGCTGTTCTACTGATAATTTTCAGAAATGTACAAAAATATAAAATGCTATAGAAAAAGTGAAATTAATTTTTGAGACTTGCTAGCCTGGTTTTTTACAATGTTTGTAAGTATTAAAATTTTTTCCCTTTCTAATGGAGACTGATTTTTTGGAGTTTTTCTGTTATTTTAAAATAACATTAGTCAGCATTTTCTATTTCTAAGTTTTACTAAGATGCTCATGCAGCTAATACAAATATGGATTAAATTTGATCTGGGGAATATAGTAAAATATTTTTATTATTAACATACTTGAATTTTTAGTCATTAATATGGTATGGTTGGATTAAAATTAATCTCAAATCTCAGTAAGAAATAATCATCTTACACATCTGAATTCCACCTGCTGAAGTGAAAATTAATTTAATTGTTCAGAGTGTACTTACTGAAACATTATTACACATACTGCTTGTACTTGTTCTTAAACTGAGTAGCAGTCACTAGCAGAAGAGATTGGTGGGATTTTTACAGATGGCCAATGATTTCTTATCTTTTCCTAGAGTTGGTCTGAAATTTGAAGAATGACTTTTATTAGTACTGTTTCACACTTAGAAGAGGTAATGTTTTAATTCTGTGTTAAGTATGTACAGTTTAGGTTCTGCTGGACCAATATTACTCAAATTTTCAGGCTGCTGAGTGGCTTCCACCTTCCACTGAAGCAAAGTATTTGATGCAAGATAAGACACTGTTGAGGAATGAAGAATAAATCTCTCCTACTAATTTGAATTAATGTGTCACTGGGGCAGAATATTTTCTGTCAACCCATTATCTTTCTCAGGTCATTTCTTGTAAACAAGCAATGGTTTGAACAGTGGCTCTGGAGAAAGCGTTCTGGGATTTTGGCATTTGTGGCATAGTGCTACCATGATAAAATAGTGCTGGAATGACTGTCTATATGAAATTGTCATGATTTAGCCCCAGTCAGCAACCAAGCACCACACAACCGCTCGCTCACTACCCCCTGGTGGGACGGGGGAGAGAATCGAAAGAGTAAAAGTGAGGCAACTCATGGGCTGAGATAAAGGCAGTTT
The DNA here is from genome assembly GCF_963921805.1 of Phalacrocorax carbo. Taxonomy (NCBI): domain Eukaryota; kingdom Metazoa; phylum Chordata; class Aves; order Suliformes; family Phalacrocoracidae; genus Phalacrocorax; species Phalacrocorax carbo. The sequence goes on from NC_087518.1 coordinate 21,886,090, forward strand.
AATAGGTGAAGCAAAGCGAAAGAAGGAATTCATTCACTACTTCCCATGGACAGGCAGGTGTTCAGCCATCCCCAGGAAAGCAGGGCTCCATTGTGCGTAATGGTTACTTGGGAAGACAAACGCCATAGCTTCAAACGTCCCCCCCTTCCTCTTTCTTTCCCAGCTTTATATACTGAACATGACGTCATATGGTATGGAATATCCTGTTGGTCAGTTTGGGTCAGCTGTCCTGGCTGTGTCCCCTCCCAGCTTCTTGTGTACCCGGTAGAGCACTAGGAGCTGAAAAAGTCCTTGACCAGTGTAAGCACTACTTAGCAACAGCCAAAACATCTCCACATTATCACCGCTGTTTCCAGAAAAAATCCAAAACATAGCCCATACTAGCTACTATGAAGAAATTTAACTCTGTCCCAGCTGAAACCAGGAGAGAAACATTCATAAATTTATGAAGTAATGCCTATATTGGTATATACTTTTTTAACCTGGGAGGAGATGTCATTTGCAGAAGGGCAAATAATCTGTTTCTTTATTTTCCTGCTTCATCTTCTGAAAAATCTTTGGGTATATGTGTGGTTCAGTCATCTGAAAGGAGAGTTCTGAAGGTTACATTTAGCTTTAGAAAATGCTATGCACTGATGTTAGTTATGCAAGCTCTTCTAGCTCTTATTCTTCCAGGATGGCTTCTCCATCAATTCAGATAAACAGTCTGTGAAAATAGTGTAGTCTTTGTAATCTCTCTGGCCCTTGGTGCTCTGAGAAAAAAAGAAAAATTTCTGTTTTGGTCACTTTTATTTAATGATTTTAGTCACTATGTGAAGCACCTGAATTTCAAGGAAATAAAATAATTTGTGAAACAACAATCACTCTGAATCTGTAAAATATAAAGGACCATAGTAGGAACAGCACGAGTCTTGGTTATATCTGATATGGCAACTAAAGTGCAAAATATCCCAGTACTTCCATGCAAAGACTGGGGAAAGCTTAAGCAGTGTGTTCAAAGGAGCAGTTGTGCTGTGCTTGCTAAAGGGTAAACAACCATTAGGCTCCCTGATCAATCGAATCTGAATATTTAAAATAGAACAGTTGCACCACTCAAGTAACTGCCAGAAATTACGTATGTTGAGATATGTAATTTCCAGTATTCTAACCAGTTGTAAATTCTCTTTTGTGAAATTATTTATTAAAAAGTTTGCCTTCGATTTTTATTCTCTGTGTGGGTAGTTTTGTTTTTTTTTAAAAAGGTCAGGATTCCTTTCTTAAAATACAACTGGCACTTCATACCAAAACCAAAGCAGATGTCAAAAAATGCAGACTTACTTTTCTGTGTTCATTTAGGTGAACAGATTGCATAATGGTTCAGTGAGTAGCAGCTGTTTAAGTTTCTTAGGAGATATTTGTTTGCAACTTAGCATTACAGGGCTTATCAGCCTTGTAAGCTGCATGTCCTCTATGGCAAGGAATCTGAAAGCTTTCAACAGTTTGCACAGCTCCAGCTGTTCTTGTAAATCTAGGCTGGATGAGCCGTGCATTATGCACTGGTCTTCTGACTTCTCTGGTGCTAGTACATGAGGATTTCTATCAGGTGTCTTATGTATCTTTGATTCTTAAATGTTCAACCCAGATAAGTGCTGCTTATGTTTCGATTATGAAAACAGTCTCACTTTAAATTCTCTGGTATACAAGTTTATTAAGTATGTATGTACATGCAGTGCTGATTCTGTAGTTGGGATCAGAGCATAACAGTTTTAACATGTAAATTTCAGGAACTTCCTACTTAACTAATTCTGGAGAAAGTTTGTTACCTGGGATTAGTAGTCCTTAAATGAGAGGAGGATATTTTTAAAGCTGTGTTTGTGTTTTGGTCAAACATTTGGGACATTCTTATTATAGTTTGTGTATTTTCATTGTCATAATTATGGAAGAAACATGGTGGGGAGTAAATTCAGACTGTGAGAACAGTCTGAGCACAAAAGTACACAAATGCAATATTTAAATCCTGTTCTCTTAGTTTAGGAGATCTAACATGTAATTAAATGATAATTTTACTGAGGTTGAAAGTGTTTTGCAACTTCGGGTTCCACTGCTCTATGTAATTATAAAGCAGATTAATTACTTAAAAAGACTGTGATTCTCCTGAAAAAAAGTCTTTTATAGAGCCTTAAAAAGTAGAAAACATTTACTTTTGTAACTTTCTTCTCAAGCAGAAAATCTGTTCTTCTATTATGGAAAAGTTTGTCATGACATGCATTTGGGTGAATTTAGACTGATCAAATTGCTTGGGTTGATTTCATACTAACCAAACTGTAGTATGGACATTGGACAATCTTACAGATAAAAGAAATGTGTGTAGATATAGAGACTATGAAATAGATTCAGTTTGTTCCCATTTTATTCCTTTATATTATTCTGGCTTGAAAATTGCATACAGCAAGTGATTAATAGAACCCTTTATGGGTTCAAATTGATACATCTCTAGAAATCAATGGAGCAAGACTGTTTTGTCTTGCTTATGCACCTAAGTTTATGGCAAAATACATTTCTCCCCATGCCCTATTCTCCTGTAACATAGGCCTCAATTCCTAACTGGCACAGGGAGAAGGGAGGAATACTGCTACCTGGCTTTCTGCATGTTTTCATACTACAGCAAAAGAAGCAGGTGAATTCGTCCTCATACCATTGACTTTGGGGGCATTTTTCATTATGTGAGATATACTCAACCTGCATAAAGATGTAGGGTTTAAAACATTTCTGTTTGTACATTAGATTGTATTATGATGATAGTCAATGCTGTGTTACAGGTTTTTGCAGTTGTCTTTAAAATCTGTAAGTGTGATGGCTGTCTTGCACTTATCAATTACCTTTGGGAGCAGTAACTTGACACCTTTATAAAATATTACTGCTCATTTGCTATCTATATGTCTAAAAATGTGCTGCAGTGGTATGTCTTAGATACTGCTGCAATAACACACAAAAAAAATCTATGGAGTTGAGTTTGGTTTTACCTTTCTATAGATGCAGTCAAATTTCCTTTACGTGTGCAGATTTTGTAGCACATGGTTTAGGAGAGATGTCTGTGAAATACTGAAGTACAATGGACACTTGTTTATTAAATGCAGAGCTGGGAGGTGATTTTTCATAAGGTCACTGGCTTATGTGCTGCCTACCTAGTAGCTTTTTTCATAATTCATAATTCATAGTTCCTACACCTTTTCCAACACTGCTTGCAGAGAATTGGTGTAAGCAAAAATGTTCAGTAGATGAGAAATGGAAAATGTGATATAAAGGTCACATCTGAAATTGTAATAGATGCAATCTTATTGATTTAATCAAAACCACTTTTTTTTTTTTTTTCCAGGCTTTTGGTAGACAGTTTTTCTTTAAAAATCCTAGTTTTTATTACAAATGTTCTTTTAAATGAGCTGTTTTATTCTTAAATTTGAAACCACATTGCTAAATTTATGGAAATACAGGTAGAGATGGTCTCCATTTTCTACTGCCCTTTACCAAGTTCATTGCTTCCCATTGTTATGATTCATTTAGTTCTTATTTCTCCTGCATATTATTTGAACAAGATAGTAGATTTTTAAATGTTGCTGAAAATGGCCTTCTCATTTCCTTCCATCATCTTCATTCTTCATTATTTGTTCCTTGAAATTATATTTTCCTTTAACTTTGTGCTGCTATTCTTATAGATTTCCTACAAACTACTTGGACAAGAAACAATATTCTGTCTGTTCCCAAAGTTATCTAGGACAGTAACGTAAATCTATGTACAGGAAAATGTGTATACATCTAGGTAACAAAGATGATTTTTATAATATAATGTGAAGATAACATTCAGTTACTCTGAGCTTCATGAGAATTTTAGAGCAGTGGCAAAAGTGACTTTCCTAAAGGAATATCTTGGAATGGTCTTGCATACTCATTTCCTACCCTGTGAATCAAACTTCTGTCATTTTGTTTCTATAATTTTTAAGCATCCCCCAATGTAGATTTTTGGCTTTTTAAATTGATCACAGTAGTAATAAATAAATAAATATTCACCACTCCAATTGACTTTTTTTTTAAATCTATAAATGTAGATAAAAAATTTCAGAGTTATTCAGACAGAAAGTATCGTAAAGGTAAGGTAAATGAGTGACCTTCATTCTTAAATTTAGACTCTGCTGCTCACTTTTAGAATGGCTACTAGTAAACATGTTCTTGAAAATGGGAATGACATTAAAAAGTGTTTATTTGTATAAATGTTACAGTGGCAACAGTGTTTGCTTTGAAGTGACATTTACGTTTTGCCTGTGTGGGAGCCACTACTGATACGTTCTTCCCCCCCTGAAGCACTCATTGTTCATATGTATGGACACAGTTGCATTTTTGGCTGTGTTTAGTGCACCATGTACTTTTGCAGGTCACGGTGCCATTTGGGCATTGAATAATTGTGTAGTATATTTATTGTTACTTTTTGTCTGCTCTAAACAAGCTCCATAGTATGCTGTACAATATGTGCAAATCTTTGATAAATCAAAGAGTTACTTTTCAGCGAAACCAGTTAGAAATGAACTATAAGTGTGTACTGACAGAGTGAATGGAACTTCTTACAGATGCATGGAAAAGCGTTGCCAAGCAAACTGCTTTGATTAACAGAATATGCTATAATTTTAGAAAACGGGTTGGAATGTAACTAGGTATGAGACAGAATTGTAAGTATATTTCAGGATACACCTGAATTTTTAAAGCTTAGTCAAATCAGTGCAGAATATTTGCAGGACACCAGTAAAAGATTTGCTTAAAATGTGTATCTTAATTCTGCCATTCAATAGGCAGACTTACTATAACATGCTGGATTTATAAGAATATGAGAACCAGCAATTTATTACAGTTTCAGTGCTTTCTTGCTCAAGTTCTTGTTTAGATGTGCAATATGAATAAAAGTCCACGGTCTTTAATTAGGTACTTAGACTGAGACCTGACAAATAACTCTTTATCATATTTATCACTTTGACTTTAAAAATGAGTCATCTTACTAATAGCAATTTTTTCTCAGTACTTAAGAAAAATATTTTATGGATGTTGCACATACTGACTTCTTGTTAAGGTATAATTTCATTTTATTTTGGATCATTTGCATGCCTCAAATATACTTTTTTAACAGGTTGTATAGTGCCATATTTTGTTTCTGTAATATTTCTAAGTGTTTTAATTACCTAGATTTTAATAATTTAGCTTAATAGTTGGATGAAGGTCTCTCTAGTATTTTCTTGGAGTCTCTTTATACTCACAAAACCAAGAACATGGGACTGTTTGTTCTTTACCTCAGCTGTTATGGAGGGTCTGTACATGTGAAATACGGCTTTAAATTCTGATCGGTCAAGAACCCATTAATTCATATAATTTTATTTTCTAAGGTAAAAGTCCAATAATGGTTATTTTTAAATGCAACAGTATAATTCTTCTTGACTGTATCACACATATTTATTAGGCCTATAGGAGAAAATGTTATGCTTTACAGATACGAATATCTGTAATCTAAAGGAATCAGCAGTTAAACACTTTTTCATAGTGTGACAGTGATAAACATGATTTGCACTATTAAAATATAGTAACTTTTACTGAGGTAATTTGAGGATAATTTGAAAAAGCTTGCTTTCTTTTGGATTTTTTTTTCTAACTACAATTCTGTCTTTTATTGATGGGATAGAATATTTATCTGTGAGAAATTAATGGATTTGAAAGCTTAGTGTTTAATTTTAAAATGGTATGATATGATTGTTCTGTAGAATTGAACCTCTTCTGGGCTTATGCAGATGCACTCATCAGTTTGTCGTTCAGGTGTATTCTAAGGTGAGGTGAAACATGGAGTAGATGATGGATGTTCAGAACAGACGTGTGATACAATAGGAACTTTATATGTGTGTGTGTATATATATCCATCTATATATTCTCTCTTCCATAAAAACATTGGTGGTGGTTTTTGTTTTTTTGTTTTGTTTTTAATGTGGATTACTTCTATTTGGCTCACTTATTTTTATGTCGACATTTTTTGAAATTGAAGCTATTAAGAACTTCCCTTTTCTCTTTTCCTTCATTTCCTCCAAGCTTTAAGTTGTTTGTGAATAGTAGTTCAATATATTTGTATTCATCATGGAAAAAAACTGTTACAGTTCAATTTAGGCAGGTTTTACAAAAATAGAGAGTTAGGCTTAGGCATGTCGAAACATCTAAAGACAAGCCGAGAAATAGGAACAATGAGTTAGTTGCCTCCCATCTTTTGTATATTTTAGTAGTTGAGGATTTGGAGTTAGGGAGGCTGGGATTCTGTTTCATCTCTTCTCCCAGGTAACAAGCGATAAGACAAGAGGAAAAGGCCTCAAGTTGCGCCAGGGAAGGCTTAGAACGGATATTAGGAAAAGTTTCTTCACTGAAAGGGTTGTCAAGCATTGGAACAGGCTGCCCAGGGAAGTGGTTGAGGTGCCATCCCTCGAGGTATTGAAAAGATGTGTAGCCGTGGCACTTAGGGATGTGGTTTAGTGGTAGACTTGGCAGTGTTAGGTTACCGGTTGGACTCATGATCTTAAGGGTCTTTTCCAACCTTAACGATTCTATGATTCTATGATCTCCTGCTTGATCACATTTGATCCATTACCTCTTATTTTCCAGAATATTTCCATAACAGAAAACTTGCAATGTATTCTGGGTTTGGTGTGAAGACTTTCTTTGCTACTACTCTTCCATTTCATATCATAGAATCATTAAGGTTGGAAAAGACACTTCAGATCATCAGGTCCAACCGCTAACCTATCACTGCCAAGTCCACCACTAAACCATACCCTCAAGCACCACACCTACCCTTCTTTTAAATACCTCCAGGTATGGAGACTCCAACACCTCCCTGGGCAGCCTGTTCCAATGTTTGACAACCCTTTCAGTGAAGAAGTTTTTCCTAATATCCAACCTAAACTTCCCTGGGCGCAGCTTGAGGCCATTTCCTCACGTCCTATTGCTTTTTACTAGGGAGAAGAGACCGACCCCCGCCTTGCTACAACCTCCTTTCAGGTAGTTGTAGAGAGCAATAAGGTCTCCCCTCAGCCTCCTCTTCTCCAGACTAAAATAAGTAAAAAGTAAAAATTGGAGGCAGTGGTTGGAACGCTAATAGCTTCCTGTCTTTTCAGTAACGTTTCCTAATGGTGGTATTTAAAACTCATTATTCCTGGTTTAAGTGCTTCTAACTTCAGTGGATCTTGTTTTGCTTAATTTTGCATATGCTTACATTTGTTTGTGAGTAAAGAACTGTCTTCTTGCTGGCTTAATAGCCTGAGGTGTGCACAAAGCTCGGGCTTTATTTTCTTGAGTAGGCACAGTGCATTAAAAAATTAGGAACACAGGAACTGACAGGGCAAATGAATCCTGTGGTTCACTTTTCTTGCTGTCTTCTATTGCAAACTAGTGAGTACTGCAAGAGACAGTTTAAATAATCTAGAATGGAAGACTGTAGAAATGTCATTTTATTTTTCAGGGTTTATTAATAAAAGAAAGCAATTACCTACTCTTGTTTCCTCCTCCGTGTTTTATGTTGCCTATCCTGTGCATTTTGCATTCAAGAGTGCAGTGCTGCTCTTGCCTTCCTTCCTCAAGACAGTGTGCAGTCAGCTAGGAAAGGGGAGAAGGAGGCAGAAAGGACAGGAGAGGAAAGGAGGGGGGAGAGAGAGAGAGGGAGAGAGATCTATAGGGGGTGGAGAGAAAGTGCTCCCCTTACAGGAAAGGTGTGTCTTTTCTAACACATGTTCAGACCACTCTGGAGTTAGTCTTAGGTAAGTACATCATATTATGGTCATTTGTGCCTTCTTGCTGTAATGGGTAGCTGTGTCTCACTTGCATAATTTATCTCTTGGTTCAGTAATACAATCCCAGTGGTTGGAGAATTTCAGGTACGGGAGACTAATGCTTTCAATGGTAACTTTCTCGCTATACTTTGCTATCTGTCAGGATAATTTTATGCTGCCTAAACAATATTTTGTGTTCTGAGGGAGGGTATAATGAGTAGCAACTTTTAAGTCATAAGGCAGATATTTGGGCTTGTGAGAGAATGTCCATTATTAGTTTGCACAGCCAGAAGGCAAATGATAATAGCCTTGAAAATCTCCCCTATGTTTTAATTTTAGAAAGTATGACAATAGAAATGGTTCATTATAATAGAACCATGTATGTAAAAGAAAAACTGAATTCTTACTATTTTTGCAAGATTCATTACCTAGTGATGATGATGTACCTGAAATGTTAATCAACTGCTTATATTATATGACAATTGTTAATGAGAATATGCTTTTTAGCTCATTGCAAATGCAATATCTTGGGATGAATTTCACAGATAACAGTAAATGTTCTGTATTACAGGAAATTGAAATAAAATCTTTGGAAAGAAAAAAGCAGCTTACTAATGAACTTTATCAAATAATGGTTGTACTTTGTATAGATTTATATGTTGAAAATTTACATCTTTTCTATTTAATCATCATCTTTTTAAAATGCATTCAGGACCAGGTTTTTGCCTAGTCAGAATTTCACATGCACTGTTGTTTCATTCTTTTCTTGCTTTCAGTCCCGTATAAAAACTGTGAATATTGTTTGCCTTTAACTTGAGCTTAGACACTAATAAACACAATATTCAAATATTTATCTTGGAGGTTATAATATTTGTGTCTGAACTAACTAAACGTGTTAAATGAGTAAATTTAGACTAAAATGTGGAATGCATCACTGTTCCTGCTCCTTATTGGAAGCAGAGACAGAGGAAAATAGATTGCAGGATTATTTTTTTGTAAAATACAGAAACCTTTTGCAGGTTGTCAAGTTTTATGTAATCAAATGTTGCTTATACTTGATTTTTTAATAGATTCACAGCGAAGTCTTAGCTGAAATTCAAATGGTACAGAATGTGTGGATAGAGTAATACATTTGGATGTGCAAATGCTTATATGAAATATGAAATGTATAACTTGTCTGGAATGAATTAGCTGAAAAGAGATTCTCAAAAAAGACTTTTTTTTTTTTAAGGATGCAAGTTACATCTGAAATACTAGCAGGCAGTCTGCCATTCATCAAGTTAGCTAGAAATGTATCTGAAACCAAAGCTTTTTTCATCCCCCCTGAGAGAGACAATCCATACTTTTAAAAATGTTCATACGTGGGCAAGCCTGTGAAATGGAGTTCTGCCTGAAAATACCCAAAGCTGGTAAAGCATGGTTATGTAACTAGTATTGCATAATAATGCATTTAACAATATTCTAATAGGAGTTTACTTTTATCACTGTTTCTTTAGGAGAAAGGGTTGCAGGGATGTGACTAATTACCCTCCTTCTTTAAGGTTGTCAGGTGTCCTAATTTTCAAGGAGTGTCCTTGCTAACAGGGACAACGGTGGAATCTTGGAGGGTTTACTGAAAATGGGGCAATATTCTAATTTCAGAAAAATCCCATGTCAACCAGATACCTGAGCAACTCCAGAGTCTCACGTGGACTCTGAGGGCACCGTGTCTGTCTAGGGTAGTACTCGATGCCTCTCATCTTCTGAGAAAAAGATGTGAGATATAGAGCTGTTCCAGCAGCCAGCTATCCCATTTCTGAGGACGAGACTAGTACAGATGTAAAAAAAACCCCTTCCTAGTCTTAGATGTAAAGGAAATACATTGTGTTTTCTGTTCAGACATGCATTCATTTTTTTCATTTCTGTAACTTCCCTGTAAATATGAAGCTAGTAACTAGTCATGAGAATGGGTCAGCCAAATCTGGTTCACTGTCCCTTTCCATTTGAAAGGAAGGACCAGGCAGCAAATGTTGGAGTGTTGGGAAGAATTTCCACAGAGGTTGAAGCTAAATTTAAAGAAACAACTGGCTGCACTCCCTGTTCTCAGACAGTTGTCAAAAGAAAAAAGTGCGTTTAAGCAGCATTCAGATTTGTTTGACTACTTTGTTATATCTGTACTCAAACTCAGAATATTTCATATGTATTTTAAAATAAGGAAGTCCTGGGATTATGTAAGAGGTTGCCCAAGAACAGCATAGAGAAATCTCTGCCTTCTGAAGGAAGGACTGAAACCTGAATTTACTCTGTATGCTCAATGTGTGCTAAGACACTTCTGATTGAATATATATCCAAAGGTTCCTTCTATGGAAGAGATTGCTGTGATACCTCAGTTCTGCCCATCTAAAATAGGTGTGCATGTAAGGTCCTTACTGGATTTCACTGAAGTTCCCTATACTTGAGAAAATCCTATGTAATTGTGTGTTTTATTTCAATAAAAACTTTCTAGCTTTTCTAGTAAAAGAACTTAATACGTTTGATGACTTAAACAGGAAACTCTTAGAATATTAAACTCCTTTAGTCTCCTCAGAATTCTGGGGAATGATCGCTCCATAGTCTCTATGGCATCTGGGACTTCTGCATATTGGGTTCCACAGTTTCCTAGGTAGGCAGCTCTCTCGTAAATGTAAATGGCTTAGTAGGGTATTTAAATGTACAGTCATCACATTCGGCCTTGTAATCTAATGTGTAAACTAAATAGGAAACTGCATGCATTTTTCATGTATGATGATGTGTCAGGACACACGGGAAAACTTTCCTTTCTTAGGTTTGGGGTTTTAAAATGTATCACAAATGCATACATGCTGTTCATCTTTGTATTATAGTGACAACTGTTTTCTAAAATAAACAATTATAGTTACTGTAGCTTTATTGTGTAACAGTATAAATACTTGGTGTCTATTTATGAACACCAGAATGAGTTTAAAAGAATGTAGTTTTTTATTTACAACAGCTGACTCTAACCTGGGTAAGTGACAGTTCTAGTATTTCATTACTTCCCCTTCTGGTATTTTGCAATATAAAATTTCATGCATCTGCCATCTCAGATTCTTTTCTTTGTTGGAAAGATTTAATAGACTCCCACTTCTTGTAATTAGAGTAATGATGCAAAATTTTCTTAAGGTTAAGAAAACGGCTGGAACCACAAAATAGAACATGAGCAAGCTGTAATTGCCTAGTTTCTTAAGTGAAGATGTGAAACTCCCGAAAAGTTATGATAGCCTTTTGTGGGGAAGGTATACTGTTAGTATCAAGGGAAATACCAGTTCTTACCAGTTGCTGATAATTAAGGGTTGAGGTTTCAGCTGAGGTGAAGGAATGATTTTTGCTTCAGTGTTGGAGCCCTTATGCACCAGTAAAATCATCTGTGGAACAATTTGTAAGCTATTTAATATTGCAAAAATCAACAGAAAAGAGCGTTTGCATTTCCTTTATTAATTAAATAGAGAACATTTCAATGATAATGCCTCACGTGGATAAAGTCCTACAGTTCTCATTGCTGCTAATGGGATTTTTAAGTGTTGCAAAATCCATATGCATCATAACATAAAATTTGTTTCAGAGTGCCATACAAAGCTGTTCAGTCATTATTTCTGAAACTCGTTTTTGGGTGACTTTAAGTTGCCCAAATCCAATCTTAATTGGAAAAGACTACTGCTTTGAACTTCACTGCCCAATCATTTCATCTGAATATATGTACATATTTGGTTAGCAGGTTGTAAATTTAAAAATGCTGTGTTCCTGAATCACCATATACAGCTGCAGTCTCTGTAACAAATGCCTTTTTCACATTTGCTGGTTCTGTTTTGTAAAACGGTCTAGGCATCACTGTAAGTGATGTTCATATTTGGACAACACAGCCAAACTACTCTGTGCCTGGCAAGTTTTGGCAATATATAGGTATCCAAGAAGCAGAAGTGAGGATGTTTGTTTGTAACATAAGATGGCACGGGAAAGCTGTGCTACAAAGCCACATTGATAGATTCTTCTTTCATCTGAAGTCCATAGTGAAGGCCTGTATCAATATTAGTCTTTCCCTCTCTTCTCTGTTGGGTCACAGTTATTTGGAAAAGGTTTAAAGGCTTCTCCTGCTCTCTTTACCCACTTTCGTGACTCCTTCATTCTCCAGTTTTTCTGTTTGTTGATCTTCCTTGAAACATGGTATGACAGCAATGCCTCAATTGGTGCCACTGCCAGAGTCCGTGTCTTCCCTTTTCCACAACTTATATCTCCAAGGGTGCTACAGGGTTGCATCACTCCTGCTGCCCAACTGCTGAGTATGAGATAGTGCTGTAAGACATTTAAAAACTAAACTAACATCCTTTCCTGTGCTAAGAGATGCTACCACTTGTTATCTGTGCTGCCAACTGCCTCCGTGTTTCTTTTTCTGGATGTGTGCTAGCTTCACTTTTGGTTAAACATCAGAGAGACTGAGTTCAGGCACAAGTTCTCTCTTTGCTAATATTGTGGCTCCACTGAAGTATTAATTGATTTGGTCCTTTCTTTTTCCACCACTTTACATGATTCCTGCCCACCTCTTAGTGCATATTCAGGCCTTTCCCCCAGCAGTGCCCTTCTGGATAAATTCCAGCCTTTGGAAAGTTGGTTGAGCTAATGACCTCTGAATGCTGCTCTGATTTGCTTTGTCTGTCTGTGTATGCCTTTACCAAAGCCTCACTTTTCAAATTGTAATTATGAAACAAAGGTGTAGGTGATTAAAACTAATAATCTGAGAGTGCTTTATTTTGACCCTGAATGTTTATGTTCAGTTTTAGATATTGCATTCTCTGTATACAATAAAACTTCCAATATAGCAGAAATCAATATTGCTCTGAGTATTTTTTGGAATTCTGCAACCTGCTAAAATTAGTAAACAATTTTTTTTCCTGACAATCAAAACTAATTCTTTTTAGCAAGGCTGGCTTGATAGCATTGTGAATGGAGATTTGTAAATATCTCAAACTTCTTCATTGCTGCAAGTTAAGTCCCTTAATTCCAATATTTTGTGGGCTGAAGGAAAACAGTTTTTAAAAAAATCTCTCTTATGTGGCTAATCCTCTATGTAAGAAATGTAGTTAATCTTCATTCGCAACATTTGACCTTGACGTTCAAGTGTGTTTCTGAAAATGAGCTCTACGTTTAGTTTTTTGAGCAAATGGATGTGTATAATTACATGTAAAATGGTTTTGGTTTTTTTTTTCCCCCCAGTGCCAATTATAAAAAGTTATCCTTGGTTCTGAAAATGAAGTTCTATTCCCAATTACTTTGGCAAATTATACCCAAACTCTTTACTCTCAGCGGTATTGTATAAATGATGGCATTGTATAAGCAATGAAAGCAACTTGGTATGGCAGGTAGAACTTAAATGTTATGTCTATGATGCTTGAGCCAAAATCTGGTCATTAAACTTCTTTTTAACAACCGTTAGCTTCACTCTTTTTAACTTTTTCTCTCTGTTTAAAACTTGTGAAATTTCACCTGGAGTGCTGTGACCAGCCTCAGTCTCCCCAGTACAGGACAGTTAACTGACAACTGGAGGAAGTCCCTTTAAAGGGCCACGGAGGTAGGGAGCACATGGCATACAAGAAGCTGAGTGAGCTGGGGTTGTTGAGTCTGGAGAAGAGATGGCTTAGATGGATTTAGCTTCATCACTTTTTTCAGTTCCCCAGTGGAGTGTTATAAAAGGCGGCAGTGCCAGACTCATCTCCAAGGTACACAGCAAAAGGGTATGAGGTAATAGATATAAGTTGCAGTAAGGGAAATTCTCACCAGGAGGGTGTTCCAACATGGGAACAGTGGCCCAGACAGGGGTGGGAATCTCCATCCCTGGGTATATTCAGAGCTCAACTGGACATGACCCTGAGCAAAGCTATTCAACATTTGAAGTCAGCAGTGAGTTGGACTAGATGACATTCAAAAATCCTTTCCAACCTAAATTATCTTACGGTTTTGTTAAGAAGGTAAAAAAAAAAAGAGAGATGTTTGAGTTGAAGTTAACTTTATAAGTAGAAATGCATGGAAGCCCGAGCCTGCATTTTTGTGAGTCACATACAACTCAGTCTGATAGCACCTCTATGAGTGTTGTGCTGCAGAGTCAATGGGTCCTCTGTCAGTCTTGGGAATACCAATTTGAAATGGCAGTTCAGGCTTACACAGTTGTTATGGGAGGTTATGCTTTCAATGTGGCCAAATTTCCATCCTTTTTGATGGCTTTTATAGTTGTACCTGACAGATTTGTGATTTTCTGTTGTCCTCTCTAATTGTCTGCAGCAAGTGGAATTCATACTGGTAAGAGTGGAAGGTGCAGAAAGAGGAGAGGAGAAGTGAAAGCAGCATAATCTTGCCCAGTGTAGGGAATTCAGAAAATGTTATAGGTGTAGTCCCCAAGTTGTTCCATTTTAGAAATTATTATGGAGTTGCTTGCAACAGTGATAAGTGACCTGCCCCAAATTTATACAGGAGTTTTCCATTTACTGTGTGAAATTATCACAGAATCACAGGTTGGAAGGGACCTCAGGGATCATCTAGTCCAACCTTTCTAGGAAGAGCACAGTCTAGACAAGATGGACAGCACCCTGTCCAGGCGACTCTTGAAGGTTTCCAACATGGCCGAGTCAACTACTTCCCTGGGGAGATTATTCCAATGGTTCACTGTCCTCACTGTGAAAAATTTCCCTCTGGTGTCCAATCAGAATCTCCCCAAGAGCAACTTGTGTCCATTCCCCCTTGTCCTCTCCATGTGACTCTGTGTAAAAAGGGAGTCTCCATCTTCTTTGTAACTACCCCTTAAGTACTGGTACGTGGTGATGAGATCCCCTCTGAGCCTCCTTTTCTCAAGGCTGAACAAATCCAGTTCTCTCAGCCTACCCTCGTATGGCAGGCTTCCCAGTGCTTTGATCATCTTGGTGGCCCTTCTCTGGACCCTTCCAACCTGTCCACATCCTTTTTGTATAGCGGGGACCAGAACTGTACACAGCACTCCAGGTGTGGCCTGACAAGAGTGGGATAATGACTCCTTTCTCTCTGCTGGCGATGCCCTTTTTGATGCAACCCAGCATCCTGTTGGCCTTCTTGGCCGCAGCAGCACGCTGTTTGCTCATGTTGAGCATTCTGTCCACCAGGACCCCCAGGTCCCTTTCCACAGAGCTGCTCTCCAGCCAGGTGGATCCCAGTCTGTGCTGATGATGTTTTCCCTGCTGCATGATCTTACACTTTTCTTTGCTGAACTTCATAAGGTTCTTGCTGGCCCACTCTTCCAGCCTATCCAGATCTTCCTGCAGAGCAGCTCTCCCTTCTGGAGTGTCTACTTCCCCACTCAACTTGGTGTCATCAGCAAACTTCACCAGGCTACACTTGATGCTGTCATCCAGATCACTTATAAAGATATTGAATAACATTGGGACCAATGTTGATCCCTGGGGGACCCCACTTGTAACAGGTTGCCAGTTTGAGAAAGAGCTATTTACCACCACTCTTTGGGTGCGGCCTGTCAGCCAATTCCCCACCCACTGCACAGATCACTTGTCTAGGCCATAACGCATTAATTTCTCCAGGAGGAGACTGTGGGGGACCGTATCAAAGGCCTTGGAGAAGTCCAGGTAGACAATGTCCACCGGCCGCCCCATGTCAACCAAGCAGGTCGCTTTGTTGAAGAAGGCCACCAGGTTTGTCAAGCACGATCTGCCTTTAGTGAAGCCATGTTGGCTTTTCCCAATCATGTGCTCCAATTGACTTGTGATGGCCCTCAGGAGGATTCATTCCATGACTTACCCCAGGATTGAAGTAAGGCTGATGGGCCTATAGTTACCCGGATCCTCCCTCGAGCCCTTCTTGTAGGTAGGGGTAACATTTGCCTGCCTCCAGTTGTCTGGGACATTCCCCGTTTGCCTTGACTTCTCAAAGATTATGGAGAGTGGCCTTGCAATGGCATCAGCCAGCTCTCTCAACACCCTCGGGTGGATGTCGTCAGGGCCCATTGATTTGTAGGGGTCAAGCTCCTGTAGTAATTCATGTACTAACTCTTCCTTCACTGATGGAGGATTGGTGTTTGGATCAATCGGCAATTTTGTTCCCAAAGCCTGGGACCCAACAGTGTTGGTAAAGACAGAGGTGAAGAAAGTGTTGAGGACCTCTGCCTTTTCAGCATCATTGGTGATTGACTCTCCTTTTATAAAAGTTGAGGTAATAAGGAAAAAATGCTGACTTATTCTTGACTGCTTGAGTCTTTGACACTTGTTTCTCCAGTGTTATTATGGTGCTTCTTAAGTAATGTTTCCGTTGTTGACGTACACTTCCTGGAAGTGTCACTTTCCATTAGGTCAGTTATGCTGCAGTGGGATTAATGAGGGATGCACCATAAAATAGTAATCAATACATCTTATAATTGTCTTGATAATGGGTTATATCTGAGGGGGGACTGCAGAAAAAGAAGAGCATGAGCTATGATAACTCAATTAACATGAAGGTGGCACTTCTAAAATGCAGGGTGGGCAGGGATAAAAACTAGTAGGCAACTACTACTCCCTCCCTTGTTAACAGGAAAATTGCTAGGGGAAGCCTCACTATAATTCTGTGGCCTTACAGATGTCTCACTTCATCTTTCAGTAGCCTTAGTGGATAGGATTGACCGGCAGAGCAGAGGTAGAGATCAGCCAACCTAGAGTGGGACCAGAGTGCAGGTTGGCTCTGAACCTAGGGATCTGGCAGTCAAGAGACTTCTGTACTAATCTCAGGGTGGGGAAAAATAAAAAAAGTGGGGTGGGGGAAGGGCATTAAAAGGCAGAGGCACCTTGCTGGCAGAGTGAGATACTCCTTCAGACAGGAGGCTTCCAAGACTTTTAGGATATAATTGTTAAAGTGAGTTTAAGCTGGATAAAGCCTGAAACACTTGAACTGCATTAACAGCAATTGCTGACTTACCTTCCTGTTATGTATCTGTGATGTGCTACGTTGGGGTTACTCTTTCTTTGACAAGATTTTTTTAAAATTAGTTTTTCAGTGCAACTCCTTTCGTTACCTTTGTAGTGTTTGCAAATGTACCTTACATAATGGTCCTTCCTGTGTAAAAGTTGAAAAGCCAAAAATACTGCTGCTGTTGCTAGGAAAATAATTTGATTTTGAAATTTTGACCCTTATTTGAAGGGCTATATTTTATAATGTTCCTTTTCAATATTTAATTCTGGTATTGGATTTGCAGGTACCTAAATTTGGCTATAGTTCTTATGCCTAAGGTGTAAGCTAAGGTGTTACAGAACACTTGTTTACAAATTGAAGTCGTCTTGATGCAAAGTTGCTGGTGAATGCACTGCTAAACAAACGATCTCTTGTCTAAAAGTGTCTTGGAAGGTTAATTCTGGGAGAGAATTTTAAAAAATCAGTCAGTCCAACATAAGAGGGAGGCATAGCTCTGAGGCCATAATCCAAAAAGGAAATCTATGTAATTTAAGTAAGAATCTGGGGATAAGATACAGGAAGTCAGGAACATCAGTAATGCTGAGTGAATTACTTACGATGGCATGGGAAATAAAAAGATTATAGGGACAAGAAGTAGAACTAGAGTTTGAAATGTGTCTACATCAGCAAGTCATTTGGTGCATTAGAAGCAGATCAATACCTTGAAGCAATCAGTATTTAGGCCCCTATATCTATGCAGTTTTTATGTTGGACTAGATTTAGTCTGAGCCTTTGGACTGAAAGTAGTCACTGGATGTGAGTGGAAGCTTTCCAAAGACCTGTGATTGTTTCACATCTGTATGTGTTGAATGCTTTTGGTGTAAACCTGCAGTGGGACTTCAGCTGTGTTTCCTCCAAAGAAATTTGGTTCATGAGCACCTAAGCTGTTCTGCAAACTAAACTAACATGCAATAAAAAGGGATGGTTGTAGGAGTTGCTTCAAAACTGCAGTGTTGCTCAAAACCAGAATATGAATGTAGGGCATAGCAATGTCATCTGGCTGTGGAGCCTGTTGTAAAAATATATCATCCTATCCTGTGATGGAGAAGCAGAGGTTCTTCTCTCTTAAAGTAGAATTTATCAAAATGAACTATATTGGGTTAAATCCATTTTCTTTGAAGTTGATGGTAGAGCTTCAACTGATGTAAATGGGAGTAGAACTAGGCCAACACTGATCACTTAAGGGAAATCAAAATCTAGGCTAGAGAAAAGGCAAAGATCAACTCTGCCCAGATACAGAAATAGTTTCTGTGTGTTATTCCACTGGTGACTCCTGTGTGCTTCAGTATGAGTTGGAGGGCTTGTTTCTAGGGCAAATGTAACTTAAATCATTGTACCAAGTTAGTGGTTATCGGCTGGTAGGATGCAGCTGTCGTGCAGTTCTAGCTGCAGCATGGCATTTCTGTCTATGGACATTCTGCTTTCATTGTTAGCCCTGCAAAATGTTGCCTGTAATGGTATGTTTTGATAAGCCCTTTTCAACCACTAAAACTGTACTCTGCATTACTATTCTTCAGTCTTTTGTGACAACTTAGAGATGGAAGGAAATACCTTCCAATTTGTAGTGCTGAGATACTATGTAGCTGAAGTGGAAGTGGGCCGAAAGACTTCATAAAATGGATACATCAGCAATATTGCTCTACTTTTTACTGTGCCATCTGTGATAACAATGTTCAGATCTCTACAGGAGGATGCCCCCTGGAATCTGCATGTCTGTTTTTTCCTGTACTGTGCCAGTACAAAGAAATCTGTGTTTTGCTAACCAGTCCTATGGTACTGAGGACTTTAACTCCTTTTCAGTCACTGATTTGCTTCTTATTTGCTTTTTTTTATGTTGTGTTTGGTCAGGGTCTTTCTACTTTGTTCTGGAATAGCAGAGATGTATATATCACCAGAGTAAAAGAGAATAGGCTACTTAAAAGGTTTGTTATATCTGTGTGCTAGGATTTCATTGTGGTGCATGAAATGTCTTATGCATTAGAAATATAGCTCTGGTTATAATGTGACTGTGGAAAAAAAATACTGTCAAAAGGAATGACAAATCCACCAGTGTTTCTTGTGCAGTTAAAATGGCAACTTATCTTTGCATGATTCATGTTTCTTCTTTTCAAACTGGTGAGCTGTTCTGAAAAGCAAAAGCTTGCATCTTTAGGTCCTCTGGCTTCTGTGCATCTCTGATTTGGGTGCGTCTTTATACTGATATAACCCTGGGGATGTTTTAATCATAAGAGAATAAGTGCTTTGCAGTTCCGGCATGACTTCCTGTCTTCTCTGAACTGCATCCTCAATTATATGACTGTTGCCTGTTTAAGCATCGTACTACCTCTTGAATGACCGTGGGGTAAACAGATGCAGCAAATAAGCTGTCATTCCTGCATGCTCGCAAGTGGCAGATCAGGTCAACCGCAGAAACAGATAAACAGGAGCATACACACAGATATTCTTGTGTCATTGCCTTTTGACTGTGATGTAAATGGAGAGCATGGGTACACAGAGTGCTACAAGAATGTTTTTCAGTGTGTTAAAATGAGGTATACCTGCTTTTGGTAGTCATAGGAAGACACTGGGGAACTGCAGCTTTGAGAAATGGTTAAATAAGTTTAGATGATAGATGTACAGATTTACTACTTGTATAATTTCTGAAAGGTCACTTGAGTTGCCATTACAGAAATGGAATTGGGGCTGTTCTCATATTGTATTTCCACAGGTGCATACTCCCAAGTGCTCAAAATAATTTTTGACAATGGGAATGTAGGTATTATTTAAATAGGCCGTAGCCAGAGGTGTTATCTTATTAATCCACAACTTGGCTGTTGCTCACTGAAATCAAGAGTGGACTGGATACATATTTTGTGATAGCATGTGGGTTAGATGCATGCAAATCAGAGACATTGCTTATGTTTTTAATAGTTTTGCTTAATTTTCTGAGATGAGTGTATAGTTTTATTTTTAATGGTTGTATTCATACATGCAAAGATTGTTGCTGGTGAATTGACAGCAATTTCCTTTTATTATTCTAGAGATTATGCTGGGGAGTACTAACCCTGTAAGATTTCTGTGTTAAAAAACAGATTCAGAGATTGCTTAAAGTTATTAGAAGTACAGTAATTTTAAATTTCTGATGTGTGAATTATTTCAGGTGGGTCCACAGAACATATCTGAGAAAAAGAAATCTGTTGTCAGGAGGTATGAATTTGCTTCTCTTGGAAATGTATAGGAGTTGATTAGTATGAATACCTTGGAAACAACTAGGTTATATTTCTTGTTTACGTGCAGATTTCAGGTATTAAATCAATGGACGGGTTTTGAGTCAAACAGTGCTCTAACCTTAAACTATGGAAATCAGAATGGTTAAGACTTTTGTGCTAAATTATTACACCTTGTATACAACATGCTACAGATGTGATTAATAATATTACTGACTTTAGCTCTGCAACAGACATGTTCAACACTAGTGTGGATCTTTGCAGAACTTGTGACAAAATATGGGTAATTCCTTGTTACACTTCTACCTGTAGAGGGAGAGATTTAATTTTACTGGTTCATTTGTAGATGCATCTGCATTTATAATGATGTAATAAATTTATTTTGGAATCCTTCAGTTGTGAAATATTTGTGGAACTGGTGTCAGATTAAACAACTTGGCTTTCTAGTAAATCTCTGATGATCATTCATGATGGATGAATTTCAAAAATTTAGTTGTGACATGAAGAATTCAGAGACTTACCAAAACCTTTTGGGTTTACAAGTGGGAATCAAAATGTTATAGCAGCCAACTGATTTTTCTGTAGCAGCATTTAGCTCTGAAAAAATTAAGAGCCCAACAAATCAGTAAAGCAATGTGCTGTGGTACTAGATGTAGCTTAAAAAATGGGAGTAATCAATCTATCTTGGCATTTTGGGGGGCATTTTTTCTAAATGTCTCAAGATATTTCTTCCAAAATTTCCCTTTTAGGCATTTATTGATACTCTGATAGGAAACAAACACAAGACTTGATTTCATTTTCAAATAACCACTTTATAGTCAGAAGCCAGAACATTCTGTGTTGGATCACTTTTTGAGAAGTAAAATCAACTGAGTACCATTTTTTTTCCCAGAAAATGTATTTAGATGGAGAAAGGTGAAGAAAAACTGTGCTAAAAATATGCTAGATTTCTTAAGATTTCAGTATCCCAAGGGTATTTCTACTTACAAGAACAGTTGTTGGTTTTAGTCTTTTAATTTTCAGATCTGCTTGGAATCTGAAGTTGAAGGTGTCATTTCTGGTGAATGCATAATTAACAGCACTTAAACTACTTCAAACAGAGTGTTTAAATCTAAAATTGTTAATGGTGCATGTTGTCTGAGTCATTTTGGTGGAAGTCATTATGCACACACCTACTCTCGCACAGACACCCACCCTCACCCTCAAACCCAGATTTGGTCTCTTCAAAAGTAGTCATGAAGTCGGCTAAAGATTTTAGAATTTGGAGCGTTTCGCAAAACGTTAGTGCCTGTAGTCTTCTGATGTGGAAAAATCTGTGGGAATGTAGAAAACTAATATTCCCCCTATTAATTTTATTTAATTTAACAATTGAGCAGAAGTCTTTCAGCTCTCTAGAGAACATTCTTAATTCTATAGAATTATTTTCACACTTTGTTTTGCTGACCATTAAATATATGGTGGGTTTGTTTTTTTTTTTTTCCTACAAAGTAGAACAGTTTCAACTAGAGAGACTAAAATCATAGTGTTACTGTCTGCATGATCAGGTGTAGACCTCAGCTGGGAAACAACGGTGTACTTCACCCCACTGCTGGCCACTTACTAGTATTGCTGGCAGAAAGGAGCAGCAGGAAGCATGGAAAGCCCTCCTTTGGTAGCATCATAGGTTTATGCTAAGCTAAAATTGCTGGGTAATTGTGGACAAATGGTGCAGTTTGAGCAATGTAAAACTAAGATGTTTATCCAACAGCTAGGTAATACTGAAAATGGCAGTGCTCTATGGAGCTGTGAGAAGAGGCTTTTCCTGCTCCGTTTGTGCTATGCTGCCACTTCTATGACCATGCTGTACTGATATATGGGAAATTAAACTACCAAAAAAGAGTAGCTTTGTTACTTTAGTGCCCCAAATAGACTCACTGTTTATCTTGCAGAATATATACAGGGTCAACCAATTACATTTTAACTTTAATACCAATATAGTTATCCAGTATTCAGTATACATTTACATTTACAACTGAAAACATATATAAAGCAAAGCAAATTGACCTAATGCCAACACCATACAAAAGTGACAAATCAATTACCAATTTTTTTACTGTGTGTAAAAAGATGTGTGTACAGGAAAAAAAAGAAAGAAGAAGAAAAGAAAATTCCAGGTCTTAATCAAAATATCCAAAAAGTTGGCATATGTTATGTAGTTTGTGAATAAATGGTGGTCATATTCCAACAAGGAAGATTTCACTGAGAATGCTTGCTGTCAGCCTCTTACGAAAATACCTTTTCAGCTCAATTGTCTCTGCTTATCCCCATCACCGTGGTTAAGAGTTGAGGAGGGAGTTGTTCCCAAAACAGAGAAGTAATTTGCTGGAAAAAGATTTTAGATCAACACATTTGATTACAAGGAGAAATCAAGCTGAGCTAGTGCACTTTGTGCAACCCAGGTCTATGTTCTCTGCAAGAGACATGGTTAAAATCAGCAAACAATCATGCTCTGTAGCAGCTGAGACATCCAGATGGTCTCAGTTTATCCCTCATTAAAACACATTTCAGTGTTCCAATCTTTAGAAAAAGATAGGCTTGAATAGCTGTGGCAAGGCCCATATCCTAAAAGAAAGGTCACAAGCATTTAGATGGTTACAGAAAATACATCTCAAAGCAACCTGGTGCATTGGTTGCATACCAGTCTGCATACCAAAACCTAGGCAGCTTGCAAGTTGGGTAGCTAGGCAGATCAGAGAGATACATGAAGAAGCCCAAGTGCAGGTCCTTCCAGCACTGTTTGTGAACGATACTGTCTTGCCTGTCTTGCATTGATGTAAGTGGACATCAAACTGAAGTTACTGACTTTTTGCTTTCCTGCAGATATTAGGGCTCTCCGATTTTGTTGATAGCCTAGGACTTAATATTACTGATTTAATTTCTTGCAGGTGAAAGCAGCACTGCACTACGATGATGCCAAGGAATGCTCCAGCACGTGTACTTTGTATGAATTGTATCCATACTAGACCCAAGAGAGTATTTGTGAACGATTTTGTCTGTACCTTCTCCTTCTGCCATTACTTGGAGGAGGCAACAGAAGAAAAGCAGTTGGAACAATCCAATTCATGTGTGTCAGATGGCCACAGAGTGCCATGATAATCATCTCTATCTTTCCATCTTTCTTTATTTGCCAAGCAATTAATAAGGACCCTGGTTGTGCTGAAATTTGAGTATCTGCTGAAGGGCTTTGCTGGATAGGAGTCTATGTATCCTGCAGCTAATTATGTCATTAATTAATCTATTATCTATTGATAACTGGCAAGAGAGTTGCTGAGAATGATTCAGAACCTACATGGAAATTCTTAAAGTATTTATTTCCTGTATTTTGATAACTCCTTATTACTGGCCTGTAACCATGATAAATCCATGTATAGAGTTATAGGAATTTTTCTCTAAGAATACCTTAACTATTTCTTCCCTGTTTTCTTGACATTTTGTTTCCCTATATGAAGATAACTAACGCAGTTTGAGATGTGGAGTGGGAAGATTAATTTCTGTTCCCCCTTGAAGCACCTAAAGAAGCTACAGCTATATAGTTCCAAAAGAGAACATTTTATTTTTAAGTTGCTATTAATAGAACAGAAAATTAAAAGGATAGGAAGGTTAGGATGAGGTCCCGATAGAACTTGACAAGGAAGACGATATTTAGTAGAAGTACCAGGCATGATGAGAGCTTTAAAATAAATCTGTGTTAATAGCTAAATTATGAGGTGATAATCTGATGGATGGTCTATTAAAAAATGTTTGTAGGAGGATTTTTAGGATGACCCCGTAGATAATGTATGGTTGTTAGTATGTCCTGTCCTATTGCTTGTATTTTTTTGCTAATTGTTTGTTTTTAAGGTTGGGCAGCAACATAGCTGTGATCACTTTTTATCCATCAATTGATGTCTGCTACTGTTTTATCAGCTTATTTTTCTGAGCCACCAGCTAGGATAATGTGCTTGAGGGAAAATTATACCCTACATCAGTGGTTTTGTTACAGCATGTTGTACATTATTGGTAATTTGAATGCACCCAGATAAAAATAGAAAGGTTAAGTAGTTTTCTAAATGTTGCTGCTGTGAAGCAGAAAGAGAGTGATGCTGTACCGTATACATTTTTGAGGGAAGAGTGGTTTTTTCCCCTTTCAAAAATGCTTGCTAAAAATAATGCTTTTCTTAAAGCTGAATGTAAAGAACTGTTTGCTTTTGAAATTTCCCTCCCCAAAGTCTTTTTATTGTTTCTGATTAATTTTTAGGATTCATGAGCCTGGTATCTGTCAGCTTTTGTATACACGTGTATGCCCAGAAAGTGCCTTCCCATGGGACAGGTGGTTTTTTGCCAATTAGAAGGAGCTGCAGTCAAATAGTGGTGATTGCCCTCTGCAACCATCTCCTCAGTTTGTCAACTCTAATGTAGCGGGTTTGGTTTGCTCCTTTATTTTTCTTCCAGTGCTGTTAAATGTTTCTGATCTTTCTCAGATGTTTTCAGTAGTAAGGAGCAATGCCAATTTTGTGGCTGATATATTTATGCAGAGTGTATCTATGATCTCTGTAAAACTGCAGTTTGTAGGTTTTTTTTCAAAACAACTTCTTGATTCCCTGTGTACAAGAACAATCTGCACAGGGAGCATCTAGCAAAAATTTTGTGTTTTGTTGGAGTTGACTAATACTGATACTTTTAATCCTGTGTGAATGTCCTATTTAAAATCACTGCAGAACGTCGCTGTATGTCTTTCAGCTAATGCCCACTGAGATTTAAAACCTCCTTTTTGGCTGCTCTTTTTAAGAGTGACCTTGGCTGACAGTTTCTATTGTACAACTGAGTCCTGCAGGGCTTTGTTTTCCCCCCTCATCCTTTCACATGGATTTATGTGGTGCTGACTTATGTCTCCAGGAGCTCTGCTTTGATTTCATTACTGTTAGGGTGTTCATAGTTATAAATCACTGTGGAGAACATATGCTTACATTTGATTTTATTAGAGATTAAAAATTTTATGGTAGATGTTAGATTCTGCCTTATATGAATGCTTTCAATAAGCCAGCTAATGACCGCCGCGCAAGCTAGGAGAGATGTAGGAGGTCTTGGCGTTGCTTTTGGGGGTGGGTGGGTGGGGGGGTGGGGGTGTGTGTGTGTGTGTGTGTGTGTGTGTATTAGATGACTGTTCATTCTCTTCCAGATTCATTGTCTGTAGTCTTGAACTGGAAAGAGACTCTAACAAAATCATAGTTTCAACTGAAATATATTGTCTAACTTTATATTAAGTGCAAAATCTGTGCATGCTCACAGACGAGGGTGTTTGCCTTTGAAATTGGAATTCAATGCTGTCAAGGTTTGGATCTCTGTTTAGTAGCAAAGAAGTAATTTCACCTTTTTAAAGATAAATTCCATGAAGTTGGGCATTTTGGTGTGAATATAAATATTATTTGTGAGTATAATATGGTTTGGATTTTTTTGAGCACAATACAAACATATGTTTTTGAAGAAAGATAGCTTTTGTGTTCTACCTATAACTTATTTTCCATAAACGTAGCAAAGCTAAAGGATTATTTTTCTTTCATTCTGGTGCTTGTGTAATTATGCACTGGAAGCTCAGTGGCATAAAGGAGATTTAAACAGATGTGAAGTTTTATAGGAGCTTAATTCTAGTAAGTGTACTGATGGTGTTAAAATACTGGTAGCTTCATTTTCAGTAATCTATAACCTCTTAAAGTCTGATTTTAAATTTGTTTTGCTTTCACAGGCTGCCTTTTAATTCCAAGTCATATGTGACTATGTTTTGGCATGAGTATGTGTAGTGATGTACAGGCATGCAGCAGGATAGGCTTGGATTTTTATACATTTAGTTAAGTAATCTCAAGAGGTAGGTAAGGTGGTGATATGATTATTTTGACATAATTCCTTATGAAATTTAGAGGTATGGACAAACCAGAAGAAAGAATGCAATGGTATTGCTAGCAGTGAATAGGAATTGTTCTGTATTTTCTTACCAATTACTGTGAAAAATAGAGAGGAACTGCATATCTGTGGGAAATGATCAGGTAAGTCTGAGGGAGGTGGAAAACTCTCATTAGACATCAGGATGATAGAGAACAGGCCATGGCCAGTGTGGAACAGCCACCATCTCCTCTGCAGAGGAGTACTGCTTCAGTTTGGGGTTCTTGACTGCTAGAAGATGAATGGCAATTGAATGGCATGCAAAACAGGCATCTAAAACAATGGAGGTACTGTAGAGATTGGTCTAGGTATGTAGGGAAGCTATATAGTGAGAAACACAGGGCACTGTTATTTGCAAGTGTGTGAGGAGCAGACATGAAGACATGGATTGTTTCACTGTAGGTGACTGATGTAACTAGACAGGAAACAGGATGAATTTAAGAACAATCTGAGCAATGTTTGAGGGATATACAGTTGGAGTGGACTGCTTGGTCTATCTGTGACTGGCACCTACTGGATTTATGTGTCCTGTTCAATGAGATGTGTTGTCTAAGAATAACTATTTGCTTAAAAATCCTGCCTATCACAATTAAAATATTCAGGATGGTTGTTATCCATCTCCTATGTGTAACCATTTTGTGGTTCTACCCAGGCAAAGTGGAAGTGGTGTCTTGCCTTGAAATATACAGGCGATGAGAACAATGACAAAATCTGTCTTTGACAGTCCTTATAGCACTAAATGCAGATGTTGCTCTCATTTTAGAGAACTGCATCCCATCTCAGAATAGTCTGATCTTATGTAAAAATTCTCTTTTGGCTTTTTATTTTTAAAGAAAAGATACAAAATTTCTTTTACTACTAACAAAAAAAAAAAAGTATATCTTTGTTCAGAGAAATAGATTATAGCACACAGTTTTCCTTTACAGACATTATGGGAATAGTGCCTATGAAAAATGTGTGTGTTTCAATTCCACTTGTATATATTTCTATTCACTCATTAAATAACAACCAGATCATTTTTAACATTATTTTAACAACCAGATCATTTTCTTTCATATTTTGTGTTCTTCCTGCTTCATTATTCTGCTTATAGTTCTTTTGCCTGGAAGCTGGATTTTATGAATCTCATTAACAACCAATGGTGCTGCACTAAAAGATTCAGTATTAATTTTATGGCTCTATACCTTTACTTACTAGTATAATAAGATGCCTCCAATAGTGAAACCAAGGAGGCAGAAGACAGGGCTGCAAACACAGACTGCGGTGTGCAGCATAAGTTTGTTGGGGAGTGGGTTTTGGTTTGTGGTTTTGTTTTTGGTTTAGGTTTTTTTTCTTCTTTTTTTCTTTTTATCCTGGGCCAGCTGTTTCTCATGGAGATCTCTATCATGCTCCAGCATTTCATCTGCTGAACAGTCATATGCCAACTGCTGACTGACAATAACGATGTCTGACTTCTGCTGTTTTCTTGTACTCTATACTGGCTGCCCTTCTACTAGCAAACGATTTCTTTTCTTTTTTTTCCTTGAGTAACCCCTGAACAAGGGAAGGGAGTACCTCCCCATGCAAAAATGGGTTTCTCTGCTCTCAGTTTTGAAGCAACTCCTTCTGCTGAAATAGAGCATTTTTGGCTAAATACAGAAATCTAGTTCCATTTTTGTATGACCATGCTGTGGCTCTCCTGTATTTTGGCTAAAGGTCTGTTAATGTGCTCTGTTTTTCTTTACTTCTTTTAAAGAATGACATGGCCAACAGTAATCAACCAATCCTTTTTACTGCTAAAGTTTCATTGATTTATATGATAGATGCTGGCAGAAGAATAGAAAAAAAGAGCATGGCAGTCCATTTTTGGAGGGGGTTTCTTTTCCCTGAATGGTTTGCCTTGGGCTGCTATGTGGAATTTTGAACTTCTTTCTTAGGGATGTGAGTGTCAACACCGATTGTACTGTCGTAGTTTGGAATTAGATGTTAAAGTATGAGAGGCCTTTTCTATGAAAAATGTTTTAATTTAATCTTGCTATTAATTTAATAAATTAATAAATTAATAATCAATAAATTAATAATAAATTAATTATAATTATTATAATAATCTATAATTATAATAATTAGACTTATACTTATATAAAAATATAATTATAATTTATAATAATTATAAATCAATCATAAAATAATAAATTAATTTATTAATTTATTAATATTAATTTAATATTGCTATTTAAACGGGATTTTTTAGTAAAATAGTCAGCCACTGGGACTTTCACGTCCTGGATGTAACTTCCATCGTTTTTCCTTTTAAGAAGCACTAACTTTTCATCAGGTACAAAAGACATTGTCCCATGTACCATGTTTTCTGACATAGGTCCATTTTTTAATTCTGGTTTCATTATTGCAATTTGAGTTGATGTAAAGAAATGCCAGTTGACCAAGCAAGATTTGGTTTGAGCCCTTTAACCTCCTGAGTTCAGAGCAGGACACAACAAAATGCATTTTGCTGCAGCTGACTAGTTATGGATTTCCTCGATTTTTATTCTCTGTTAACCTATAGGTCCATACTTACAAAAAACCAATATACTTGTTAACATTTTTGTTAAAGTAATCTATCAAAATTATATTTCACATTACTGAGAGCTCTTCCACTGTGCTTCCTCAAAAGTATATATGTGCTTTTCTTGATTCCATCTAAAGCAGGAAAAGGCCTACGTTTATCTCCAGCTTATATAAAAAATAATAAAATTCTGGCCGCCTTTAAATATTTGAGACTGCTGTTATGACAAAATTCTAACCAGTACTGGAGGTATTTCTGCTACCATTTAAGAACTCTCAAAACAATTAGTGGGTTGATGCAGCCCTCATGGTGCATGTCGGGAGGGCATATGTACATTGGCAGAGGTATAATGTGATGCACTTTCAGAGTCTGGTTTTCTGAAATTTACAGGCCAAAGAAGGATTATGAATAAAAATTGTATCTTATTGATTAAAAGGCTGGTAGATGGTTCAGACATACATAAGATTTTCTTCATTACTCTCAGTTTTTAAGATAAAAAGTTTCTGTAAAGCATTGTTCAAAAATCTGAAAAAGGAAGGTAAAATGAGGTCAAGGTATATGTGTACTTATCAAGAGAAATGGCAGTTTCTACCTTAGTATTAAAATTTTGAGTTAGTCTTAAGGTATGAAGATTAGATAGAGAGGCCAGGTAATATTTCTGTAATGAAATGATTAGTCGTGGACTTAAAAAAAGAGATAAGTTAGGAACTAAATTCAGTGTCCCTTCTGAACAGAGGCTGAACAAAAGCAAAAAGGTTTTGGTAGTGTGGGTAGAGTAGGACTGTTAGTTGTATTTAACCAGCCTCTATGAAGCTGAAGATCCTATTTGTTGTAAGGAGCTAGATAACCTATTTCTTTTAAGATATTCTGGTGAATTTGCTGATCAAAATGAGATATAGTCATATATACCAGGCACATAGACTGTAAAAGCGCAGACTTCTCAAAATCCCTTGTAACTTCGTGCTCTGAGCTAGTGTCTTCTCAGTGATAAAGGTCACATGGTAATTCAAATTCTAGATTTAAGAAATCTTGTGATATGTAAAATGCATGAACGAAGGACAAATACAAAATGCCCATCTTTTTAGTGTTTATGTGTCCCTTCCAACTTGAGATATTCTGATTCTATGATTCAATAATTTGCTTTGAATGAAGCCAGTAAAGAAAAAAATCTGAACTGGAGTGTGGTGTGTTTGGACCTTCTTTTGTATAGGGGTTATATATGGTACTGTAATGGACTATAGCACAACATTAATTTTTAAAAAAAGGGGTAGAGGGGAAGGCACTTCAGCCCAGTTGAAAATTTTGTCCTGGAGACAATGCTGATAAGATCATACATGATCAGTAGATCTCTCTACTACATCACTGGTTAAACATCTGTGTGTTTTCAGCTAAAAAAAGGCTTTCCCTGCCAGCCTGTAACTGATGCAATAATCTGTGCTGGATCCTGGGTCTGTGCTGGGATATGTTCCTTAGCTGATCAGCTATTTCTATTGGTGCATTTAGCTTAGATTTTTTTTCACATCTACTTTATTTAATGATATCGGAATATCGTTAGCTTTTTTCCAGCTGTGTTTTCAATTAAATTGGTAACATAGTTTGGAAGTTGACCTTCCTTGGAACAACTGTGCTGTGTTAGTCCCTGTATAAAATCAATGCAGCTATACATGAAAACATGAATTTTCTGAAGCTTATATAGGTGTAGAAGGGGTCTTTGTTCAGTGCCAAAAGTACAATGCCAAAGAGTAGCAATATGTGTTGTGTGGGAAGATAGTGAAAAAAGAAACCCAATAACTGCTCTGCAATGTGGAACTAGAGTCTTGGGAGAATAAATTAGCTAATGAAAAATAACCTTTCATTTTATCACAGAAAGCAAAACAAAATAAATTCGTATTAGCACTAGCAAGAAATGAGAGGGTTCTTAAAACTTGTGGCTAGTACAAACTTTACTAGAAAACCTCTTTGTGTAGATCACTTTTCAGTAAGTATCTCTAATGGCATGTAGGGAGAATTCTATAGCAGTTCCAGCAGGTACTGCTGATTAGCCCTCTGGTCATATCTAGCAGTGCCTGAAGTCAGCAGGTGTTGACGGTGTTGCATAGCAAAGCCAGGAATATTTCATAACTCAGACAAGTGCTCAGTGATGAGAGATAATAAACAAGATTTGATTTCTTATCGCAGTCTGTCTAATAACAGTGTTCATCAAGACTGAAATTCTGGCATTAGAGAAGGAAGGATTTAATTTGCAGGACCTGATCCAATCCCCTAGAAGTTGTTGGTAGAGTAATTTCATTGACTTTAATGGGACTGAATTGATTCCTTTAATAGTATTTTTGTTCCTGTCAGTAGTTCATTTGGCTTTGCTGTAATCATTTACATAAGTAATGGTGGAAAACAGGCTTTGTATCAAATTGTAGGCTGAATAACTGTACACTGGGTACTGGAGGTAGTTTGACTTCACAATTGTTATTTTAAGTTTCCCTCGGTACACTGGTACAGGATGGAAAAAAATTTAGCAAATTTGTGAAGGAGTTTGATTTTTCTTGGTAGAGGTCCTAAGTAAATAGGCTTATTGTATAACTTACTTTAATGATATTTTGTGCCCCTTTAGTAAAGATTTATTTTCTGGCAGTGCATTTTTTGCCTTCAACAGTATCTTACAGGAGGCATGGAATAATTTTTATTTCTCCTACCTGATAGAACTTGTGCAAGAAGTCCAATCTGACTGGAGGTGTGGATTCACATTGAAAGGACTAAAACAATTGTTACTCTAGGGATTGTAATAGATAGTTGCCTGTGATTTTTTTTTCCTAAAAACTTCTTCATTTTGTAGTCTTTTTAAAATAATATCTTAACTTTATTGTCTTTATGTCATCATATTATCAGGGGAAATATATATCTGCCTTAAAACAACTGAATGAAGCATTGTAGAAAAAATAAGAATTTTTTGGTAGGTGGAATGTACAAATATCTCATTCCTGTGTGCTCATCATGAATGAATTATGTACGAGTTAATGCAACTTTTTATTAAGAAATGTAGTGATGAAGTTAGGAATATTTTCAGACAACACATAGCTACAAAGTTCAATTTCCATTTCTTTATCTACTCTCGGCTTCCTGGTATTAAACAAAAATTTCACAGCTGTGAAGGTGCCAACCTGCTTTTATTCATATGATGTTTTATCTTAGTTCCTTCTGCATCTTGTGCATTCCTGATAATTAAACGTCGAAGTCAGTTTTTGTTTTAAGACAGCGTGAGTTTGAGTATCTTTGGGTATGTCTAATTAGCTTTGTTGGCTGCTTGGATAGGCAATCCATTTCTCATTCTGGTCTGTGAAGATAATATTAACAAATGGATGGACATTTTATCTTTGACATGTAAAGAACAAGAAAGTGTAAAAGGTGGTACAACTAGACCACAATTGATTGATTTTGCTCAGCTGGAGACTTCTACAGAGCAGGTTAAAGTTTTCTTTCCCAACTGTTTTCACCTTGCAAAGGGCTGCCATGAGTTTTTCATCTTCTGAAATATGTTTTCAACCTGTTGCTACCCACAGGTCACATCAAGGTTTGAGGAACTGTAGTCTCAAATAAACCCTCTCAAGCAATTTTGCTCAGACTCCAGGGAAAATTCCCTTAAATCTGCTTCAAATCCTGTTTTATCAAGGAGTGGTATCTCTAATGCAAAGAAAATAGAAAAATCTGTTTAAATACCCACTACTGACTAAATTGTGACACTTCCAGTGCTTTTTTCCCCCCCTTACTCTGGGGGTTCTCTATAGGTCCCAAGGGACCAGCTAGCATAATATCTACAGCCAAATAATAATCCAAGTGGGACAGTAATGCTACATACAGAAGGCTGGGAACTGCTAATTCCCTTAGCATAATTCAGGGGGAAATTGATCTGTATGCCTTCTTCCCAGCTGCATGATGAGTGAGTAGTACCTGGGCTTTGCTGATCTCTCTGCCCTGGCTGTTCCTCTGCCAACCCATTTAGAAGCGATTACCTTTTCATCCTTCCTCCTGTGCAAGCAATTCCTTCATCATCAGATTTTGAGATCAGAGTTAGCATAATCTTAGATGACAATTTAGAGAAAACAGTTGAATTATGATTATGTCCTGCATTTTTGGAGTCATCATGAATCCATTATTTGTCCAGACCTTTATGGACTGTGAAATGCAAGTCTGGTGATTTGAATCTGGTGAAATCTGGTTTGTTACCTTGCTACTAATTTTTGTGCCAATAGAAGTCCAAACAAAATCAGATATCAGAATAGAATGTAATGAAATCTACTTAGAAATCATTCTAACACACTGTGAAAATATTTACAAGCTTCAAAGATGAGACTTTTCCTGATTAGGGAAATCAAAGAAGAGTTTTCCTAGCAGGCGTGCAGTTAGCTCATCCAAATTGCTTCTGTTTTAATTGGCATGCATTTCCTTTAAGCAGCTAGAAGATGAAAAACATTTGACTTGGGCTCTACAGGAATGGAAGCCTGTTCCCCAAGACACAGCCACTCAGGGTGGGTAGGAACAAAAACAAAAACCAACCAACAAATAATTTGAGTTGGTAGTGTATTTGTGCAACAAAAATCCATGACATCTTTGACAAACTAAATCCCAGACCAAGGTGAAGACTTATATTCTGACTTCTTAATGAGAAAAATGAGGATAGGATTTTACTCAGGTTTTTGCTACCTGAAGCGAATCTAGGTGGGCTGCTGTTTTGTCTTTTGTCCGCAGCATGGATGTTTTCAAAATACACTTTAGGAAATTTTTTTACCCATATTTCATGTTTTTAAAGCTTTTTCAGAAGCATTGGTAAGAATAAATAAAGAGAAATAACCTTCATTAAAAGCTACTGCCTTTGACGGGAAGAACAATGTAACATTTTGCATGAAATTAGTTTTTCAGTTACTGGAGATTTTTATTTCTCTACAGCTGAACGTGTCTGTGGTGGAGGGGTATCCCTATAAATTGTTGTCATAGGGAATGGTGAGACCAAATATGCATAACTGAGGAAGAAATGACTGTGTGCTAGGATGGTGTCAAAAGCTATGTACTCAGAATTTGGGGATGGTGGCTCTTTGTGGCCTGGGAGTCATTTGGTTATAAAATAAAACCACTGAAGCACACCATAGATTATGGTTTTTGGATTGAAAGAGATTGAGCAGACCTTGGGTTACTGACGTTGTGAACTTTTGGCCTGAGGGGACGGACCCCAGGCTCCTCTGAAAAGAAAGGGACAAGCCCTTGAGCTCCCTGGCTATGTACTACCCCCAGTGTAGTGCACCTTCTGCCGCAGAAACTTCAGGTTTGCTCAGCCTGGTTCCCTTTGACTGCTGGAGATGTTATTCCTCAGATAGTTTAGGCCATAGTAGTGGGCTTAGTTTCAAGTTCTTTGGATATCTTATTGTGAACTAGTTCTGCAAACTTGCCCTATAACCAGTGGAAGCAGACACCCCTAGCATGTTCACCTAATTTAGACATCCATATGGGAATATCAGTCTCAGTTTGGAAGTGCCTGTTTCTTTTCAGAGGGTACCTGGATCTGCAGCTCCTATGAGGCAAAAGAACAGCTGTATGGTAGATCCAAAAAGAATCGGTGAGGGTTTTTCAGTGATATTGTTCCTGAATAATGTCAGTCATTATTTTTTGACTGAAAATGTACAGGTATCACCTGCTTTTTTTAATATCAGAGTTTCGTGGTAGTTCACCTATACTACATCCACATCTTGAAAATATCAAAGTTTTGAGTGTGTTTTGTAAAATAATTCCTTCCCTAACCACCTCCCTGCAAAAAAAACCAGCAAAGCATAGTGCAGTGCTTGGATTCCTTGTAGAGGAGACTTTAAATTTCACACACTCTTGTAATTTGATCTATTTTGGAGATGCAAAGCCTGTAGCCCCACTGATGGGAGAATATTACCATATGCAAGTCTCAAGTTTTCTATTCCCTTAGCTTTTGTTAAGGAAATGTTAACCACACAGGAAGGGTGAGGTGGTCATGTGTTAGTCATGCTAACCCAGTATGCATTCTGGTAAAGTTCCTGGACTTTTCATAAAAAGAGATTCAGGCATCAAATGAAGCCTGCATATCTTGTTTCATGGGATTAGAGAGATGCATTATCAGTGAATAATGTTAGTCACGCTCTCTGCTTTCTATACTTTACCATCTGCCTTTCAAAAATGTAAGATGGTGTTTTCCTGGTGTCGTAACATTAGGTGAATCATGAAGAGCACAAACTCCGAGTGATTTGTTTTTAAAGCACTAAAGGAAGTGTAAACTTCATATTTGTTGTTTATTGATTAATATTTAATTGAGGGTGAAATAAAAAATTAAGTAGGAAAATTACTCAAACATGCTAAAAAGCAACAACGCTCTTTTGCCATGGCTGACAAATGACAATGAATTTCTAAGAATAGAATCAAATACATTAATGTGTAGTGGTGGCACAGTGAGTCAATAGAGGTGCTTTGACTGAGAATGGTGGACACATCCCACAGAAAAATCATGCAAAAAGTATGTTTGACACTGAGTTTAGTACCGTTTCTCCTCAGAAAACACTAATAATTGTCTTCTTACTGTGGTGTTATGGAACAG
Organism: Phalacrocorax carbo; assembly: GCF_963921805.1. Taxonomy (NCBI): domain Eukaryota; kingdom Metazoa; phylum Chordata; class Aves; order Suliformes; family Phalacrocoracidae; genus Phalacrocorax; species Phalacrocorax carbo. The sequence goes on from NC_087518.1 coordinate 21,921,199, forward strand.
TTTAGGAACAATTTTCTTTTTTTAAGAGGAATGTTTAAAAAGCCCATAGGACCAGCAAAGCCCTATAAATTCTCTGTAGGTGAATGGTGCATTGTTTTGTTTGTCATTTTTTTTAACATCATGGCTGTTTTAGACACCCAGTGTTCAAGATTTTGAAGTGTACTTATTTTAGGAATGGATTCTTTTTTGCCCACTGGAAGTAAATAGCAGTCTGTCATTTTAGCTATTCATTATTATTATTGATGCCTCATTTTTTCACAACATTTTTCTGGGTATACTTTTTCATGATCAAATCTGAGTCTGCTTTTTTTATGTGGCTGTCAGGAACAACTTATCATAGATGAAAACCAGGAAGAGCCTGAAATGCTGATTTTAGGAAAGGAGGGAGGCATATCACCAGTGGAGATTGCAGTGATTCAGTGCCTCTTGTGATGAAGTGTGTTTTACTGGACATCTGTGACATTTCCGTCCTGCAGTTCTTTCAAAATAATGCTACAGGCTTATGTTATTTCTATTCAGAATACTGATCCATCCTGTTTAAAAACAGATAAAGCAATAGTGAGTAAGGTCTTTTCTGCATGCTTTACATGGGGAATTATCTAGAGGTGAACTGATATTGTGAACACTGCCCTGCATGCAAGCATAGAAAGTTGAGTGTTGACAGAGCAGAATATCTCCTCCTTGGCTATTGTTTGGCAAACAAAAGGCCTTTTTAATTACTCTTCCAGTTTCTCTTTATTGCTCACTGCAAGCTGCATTTTGTGCTGAAGTTGTTCTTTTCATGTGAATTTGAAAAGCAAGGTTGGTAGAAGTTCTTAGCACTAGAATATATGTCAATAAATAGGATGGGTAGAAGAAGGATGCAGTAGTTGGCTGTTCTTTTAATTGCATTCTGTAACATTTTAGTGAAACTTTGGTACTTTGCTTCACATGTACCCTTCACCCCACCCCTGAATTTGAAGGAATGTTTTAATCTGTGAATAAGAGGGCTGGTAGAGGTTCAGTTCGCCTAATTGAGCAAGTTACACTAGACAGCTCCAAATCAGATAATATCACTGTGGGCAAAGAGGAATTAATGCATACAGTAGGCCTGATCTTTCTCGCATGCAGAGCAATGGCGGTGCAGTTAGATCAGTGGAAACACCAAGCTTATGTGTTGAGTTGACTGTATGTAGTCAGGAAATTAAAATTGTTGCACAAATATGAAATTGGGTCTTGAAACACTTTGGGATCCTCCTTGTACTAATTTCTGCTCTGTATTACTGTACCTAGAAAGTTCAAAATATGCACTTTGGCTATGATGGCTTTGGTGCTCATTAGGCTGATGGTGTTCTTTTTAAAGATCTTTTTTATTATGAGAAAACTATTCTGAGACCTGTAGATTAGACAATGTGCATACACTAACCTGCTTTGAGGCAAAAAAGAAATATTTACTCTCTGTTGAAACTCTGTGCAATATATAATAGCTGGTTTTAGCAGCATTTAAACCAACTTCATTAGAATGTGGGAAGGGGAAACAGGTTTTAAAGGCTGGTTTTAGCAAGTAATTATCTCCCAGATGGTCCCAATGGGACTCTTTCAACACTGCACATGGTTGAAAAAGAAAAGAAGAAACCCACCCACCCCCAGCCCCCTCCATGTATATGTATTCGTGTGTGTATGTTGGCTCCACGCTTGCACGTTTTTAGCTGTCAAGGCAAAGCTGTGCAGGTTCTTGGCAAGTGGGCTCACAGGCAGTGCTGAAGGAAAGCGACCCAACAGCTGCCGTACTTACATGAGACCTAGCTCTGGCTGTTCAAACCAAAACACTCAAATGTTCTCTTTTTTGGGGTATGCTTACTGTCACAGAAGGCAAGGCTGCAAGATGTATTGTGTGTAAATATATTCTGAATTTGTAATGCTGGCTCTAGTTTTTCCACCAGTTTTACTGTCCTTGTGCTGAAAACCAGTTTTGCTTTAACCCATTAAGAAAACTAGTAGTTTAACTGATTTTTGTTACCTGTAGCCGTTATGAGAGAGTCTTTGTTCTTGTCAGATGAAAGATTGACGTGGCTGTATGAACCAGACCACATACTGGAGGTGCATCTAGCATGCTGGACCAATTTCTTATTAATATTCATGAGCCATCTCATTTAGCGGATATTCTTGGGACTTGATTAAAGTAAGCAACACTGCTGTTGGTGCTTTAGCTGTAGGGAGCTTTATCTAAGACAGAGATAGTGTTATCCTTGTTGTCAATGCTACCACTGACTACCTGCAGAATTTTATATTGACATATGTACAGTGTTTCTGCATAGCTTTTCTTATATGACAAGTCAAACTGCAATAATAGAATAAATGTCAAATCACCTTTTTAAAACGTTATTGCTCACTCTTGTAATGAGTCCTTTCTGTTTATTCCCAAAGGTCTAGAGGAAGAAATGACCATGTAGATTCTACAGCTTGGGTGCAGCATAATGGAAAGTGGTGAATGGAGCGGAGCTGGTCTGTAGCCTTGAAAACAGCCGTTCTGCAGACTATTAGTCAGTCAAGGACAGTCAAGGACACCTTGCACACCAGGGGCATTCTCCACGTCGCTTGCTGGACAAACACTGGATTATTTTTAATTTCTTAGTTTAAAATTCAAGATTAATTTCCTTCAATTTTTAAACAGTTTTAAGATTGTATCAACTCTAACGAGTGGAGCAATATAATCAGCAACAATGGGTGACATGACAAATAGCGATTTTTATTCCAAGAACCAAAGAAATGAGGCCAACCATGCAGGAGAGTTTGGGTGCACACTGCAAGAACTGCGCTCCCTCATGGAACTTCGAGGAACAGAAGCAGTGGTAAAAATTAAAGAGACATATGGGGAAACAGAGGGGCTCTGCAGACATCTGAAGACATCACCAACAGAAGGTAAGCATATTTCTGTTCAGTTGAATTGGGGGACTTTGCATAGGTGCTTTCTGGATAGTGAAAGAGGTTTTGTTTCAAGCCTGAACACAATTCTCGTGGTGCTGCCATTATTCCCAACAATAGTAAAACAGAAGAGCCTTTAGAGAAAGAAGATAAAAGCAGCCTAGTTATAGCTAAAGCTAGCATGAGAATAAAAGAGGTGCTATTTATGCATTAATTCTTCCTTAAAAAGCAAAGTATCAGCACCTGTTTTATGGCATTATAGAGAGGCTTTAACATATATGCTTTTGGGAGTAAGAAGTGCAAACTGCTTGCTTCTAGGTATTTAGACATCTTAAGAATATGAAATGCCTTTTTGAGATAGACAACATGTTATTTTGTAGGTCAATGTGTAATATATGTATAGTGGTTACTAATCTTGACTTACTGTATTACTATAGATAGTTTTGCTTAAGTTATCAATATATGACTATATCAATGCTTTTATTAGTTGGATTTCTTTTGTATCTATAATTAAACTTCTCATTTTCTTACATTGAATAATACCGTCATAACTTTTCAGTATCTATTCTTCCAAGTGTTTCTGGAGTTCTCTACCTGATCATCAGTAATTAGTCTAGTTCTCAACACTCATCCCAAATATCTCCCCATAAAACATGGACAATGGTGGGTTGTTTCTCCACATACAAGTTTCCTGTTCACCAATTCTTTCTCTTTTAGTGCAAATAACATTCTATTTAATTCTAAGAATTCTATTTTCATCACTGTATTTTAATCTCCAAGGAATATTAACACTTAGGGAAATTACACAATCTTTGAGTCTATAATATTTATCTTGTCTTGTAAATTGGCCAAGATGTTAATTTTAAGTTATTTTCTTTTTCAAGAAGATAGATTTGTTGGCTTTATTCCAGTCTCTCCTTTTTAAAAAAACAAACATTTAGTTACCTCCTGTTTAAGTTCTTGAAAGTCTTGAATTACGGGTATAATCACAAACATGTCAATTGTAGCATCACATAGTGTGATATTATAAATTACACTAGTTGAAGAGTCCCAAAGGAGCAGCTATCAATGCCTAGTCATCAAGTAAATTTTTCATGGTCCTGCACTTGATCCTATACAGTCTCAGTATTGTTTAAATATTCTAAACCATAAAGCTGTGAACAGTACCTTTTCAGCAAAGGATTATTAAACTAATTCAATATTAAAACGAGCAGCAAACTCCAATAGTGCTTCAGCATTCATGTGCAATCTTGTATTCTAGGGTAACTAGTGGCAAATGGAACATCTTGTAACAGATCTCTCCCGTTCTCTAGTCTTGCCCAAATACCGGACCCTTCAAAGAGGACCTCTTTTTGTACCTGGAGGTTGCTCTCCATAGGAGTACTGAGGTAGGAAAATGAAACCCTGCCGCTCCCAGATGTCCGTCAGTCTTTCAGAGTAGCTTAATAGCTGTTGCACACAAGAGCATCAACTCTTCAGAGAATATGCAGTGATTCTGATATATCCCTGACATGTCTGGGGAATTCCAGACAGAAGTGCAGGACCTCTGTATTTGCATGTCAGAATAAATACTGATTTATAAATATCCTGCTAGGTGTTCAGCATCTTAGATACCCCTCGGCAGTTTATAGAATGTCAAAGCTGAAGGCTTAGTCTGGCTGAGCAGAGATTACCTCAGTGACTTCAGTAAAGTTTTGCCAACTCATTCTTGTGGTTACCTGGTCAATGTGAACTTCAAAGGAGATGTTAATTGCATTATCTGTTCAATTTGTGACATCAGGGAAACTTAACTCCTCATATTGGAACAGAGCATATGGATCCAAACAGTGTGGCATGCTGACTCCAGCAGTAAATCTATATCTGATACTTAGATAAGGTAACTTTCCTCTAAGTCTTACGTGCACTTCATCTCTTGTGCATTAGGGAAAAATGGTTCCAGCTTCAAATGGCAATCAGCATAGCCTTGGGATCATGAAGACTCTGCTGGGTTTTAATTTTAAATTAGATCACATAATGGGAATTCCCAGTCACACTGAGTTGCCATCTTATTTTTAATTGTTTTGCCTGGAAAAATCATTTTAGGCAGGAATATTTTCTGAAATATGTCAAACTCAGAAATTTTCATTTGAGGGAAAATATCCATAAGAATTTAATAGAAAAACTCCAAAGACATATGCCAAATATAAGCATATGTTTCAACGTAAGTCCCTAGCCATTGCTTTTCTTATATCCAAACACAACAAAAAGGTTAAAATACAATGAAGAGGTTATTCTTGAAGATGTGACTATTCTTAGAGGAAATAATAGTTTCTTATATGGAAATAGAATTTTAACATTAAGTAGAGATGATTTACAAATAAATTATTGATGTACATAGTGGAGGCTCCCATAGAGTTTTATCTTTTGGTATTTGCAACAGACCATGGATTGCCCACTGCATATCTTTATGAAATCCCATAATTTGCCACTATGGCTGAAAATCACTTTTCCAACCAGCCTCTTTTTTGGTGAAGCATAGTTAACTGAACTTCCACTATTTTTTATAGTTTGGAGTGCTGCACATTTTACACAGTTTTAAGAGGAATAACAGAATAAGCATTATTGCAGGGCACTACTGCTTTCAACAAACCTAATAAACTCGTAGCTGAGAAGCAGCCCTGGGTGAATATGAATTAAACAGGAAAAAGGACTTGAACGTAGAATTTGGTTCTTCATAGCTCTTTCAGAATTTATTTTCATAAAATCTTTGTAATTTTGTGGGTTATGGTTTAAGTAGTTACTGGAACAGAGGAAGAGAATGAATCCTGGAAGCAGGCACATTATAATTTGGTAAAATGTGGTCTAATCTGAATTTACTGACTTATTATTTCAAAAATAAGTAGTAGCAATTAATTCAGAGTTTACTCAGCAATTCATTTCCCATGTTAATATTTGATGTACCACCTATGGACTGGTAGAATCAATCACTTATACTAAAAGTACATTCTTGAAGCTCTGTTTTAAAGGCCTTGAATTTCTCAAGGTAAGGCATACATGAATAACTTAAATGTTATTTATACTGTTGTGAAGATACACTTACCAGTGTTTTCTGAACTCATGTATTAATCAGTGTGGAGCTTTAAAAGTCTGCTGAATGTTGAGTAGAATAATATTTGCATGCTGAATGAATTAATAACATTCTTATGGATTACAAGGCTTCAGTCTCTCCTTTAAATTTTCTTTGATAATTTTTCTAACTATAGATGCAGTGTGGATCCCAGCTCTCAGTTATGTCTAAGGGATTTCCTGCATTAAAGTGATTGTATTATAATGAAAAGCTATCATTTAAGCGTTTATAGAAAGAACATCCCCAAATCTACAGAAATACTTTATATTAAAAAATATAAATATGTGTCTCCTTAAATTTCTTTTGAATTTTCTTTAAAAATATTTTTATTCAGATTAGTTTCACTTTCATTAATCTAGTAATACAGAAAATAATCAGGATCTAGCTGTCATTTTGCAAAACAACGTTGAATCCCCCATTGGGCAGAGGTGTGATGACAGTTGTATAATTTTCCATGCAATCTGAGCCTCTGAGGCCCACTCGAGCATTAGTGATACCGTATAAAGGACAGCTGATAAACTGTGATGAGTTAGTTGGATGAATACCAAATGAGACTGGAATCTACTCTTTCCAGTGCTTATCTGTATTTTACTCCCAATTTTATATAGTATGCACTAATTTACATTGTTTTTCATCTACATTCCCTTCATATTACAAAATTGTTTATTCATTATAAGAATAAGTTAATGAATTAACTTCCATGATTTCTTGCTTAAAATACTGGGATGCAGTAATTTCCAAAGTGCGTAAAAAGTGAAGCTGTGCATAATGATGCTTCTTTCATTTTTATACAAAGAAAAAGTTTTTCCTGTGGTGATATCACTGTGATCAGGCCTGAAACAGCAGCTCCAGATGATGTTCAGCATTGGTGATAACATTACAGCACTATAGGGAATTTTTTCTGTTGGTGTTTAGTAGATACGCTATGGGCTAAGCTTCTAGAAATGGTCTGGTGGAGTGTGAGAACATTTCAGATGTGACATTATTACATGAGCTGGCAGAACCTACTTTTAATACGAAAAGTGCAAGGGTTTTTTTACCTTTTTTTTTTTTTTTTAGTAGTTCTCTTAGGATACTGTAATAAGGCTTCATGGCAAGAGAAAGTATCAATTAACTGCTAACTGATAATATTGCTAGTGTAGAAGTTGACTTTCTAATCACCATAACTGCCCTTAGTTAAGACAGATACAAGAAAAGTTACTTTCTCTTTTCAAATGCATGTTTGTTATATAGGAGATATGGACTGAGTATCAATTAAGCCAACTACACCTACATCGTTGTTATTTATTATTACAGTCTAAAAAGCCTTTCACAATTTTAACTATGAGGCAAAAGATGATTTACAGAATCGTAGAAGAAAGACTGAATACAACAAAATTAACCAGTTGCTTCTAATACGCACTAGTTTTGGTTCCTCAAGCTTGTTTCTATAAAAATACACCTTTAATAACTTAATATTCTGTTTTGAAGCTCATGTTACTAGTACATACTGAATTTCAGTTAGGTACAGCACTATGTTGTTACATGTTAAGATACAGACATGTAAAGAATTAAGCAACAAATTGAGGAAAGAATGAAAGATACTTGATTCAGACAAATAGAAATTTAAAATAGAACTAGAAAGTAATGGATTGCCAGAGATTGAAATCTATAAAACCACACTGTCAGAAACAGTTTATGAAAGTAAAGAAATTGATAATAGCATCATTTTAGCTGTTATTAAAAGAATACACTTAATCATGCATAAGCCATCAAATATTATGTATAAGTTCAAGATTTTCTTACATTATTTTAAATTCAAGATAAGGATAAATATTATTCTACTTGTGAAATGATTTTTTTTCTTAAAGCTATGTTGCCAGCTCTCCTAAAGTAGTTTTTTAAAGTTGTAGAAAAAGGCTGAGCTGAAGGACTTTGGAAATCTTCAAAGCAGCATCTTAAAAGCACTGTAAAAGAAAACCTGCTCATCCTCCCTCTAGATCACCATGCTAATTCCTCATCCTTATTTGTGCTGTCAAAACATAAGTTGTAGTTCAGGCCAATTTGCCAGCACACCCAGGCCAGATGCCAGACTGCAAGTACACATCTAGTCCTTATTTGTACATGTTCTCTCCACATGGAAGGACTGGTTTAAACAATGAAAACAGCCTTCCCCATGAAAAAAAGCCTTCAGTGTTGTCATGGCAAAGGCCTCTAAGGGTTGCATTTTGCAACGCTTTTTCTTCTACCTTGCATGGGATTAGAAACACCAACAAACTTTAAACTCATATTTCACCTAGTTATTCATGCAGCGTGAAGCATGGCTGAGCTTGTAAGAACTTGTGATAACATTTTTCTGTAGTCACTTCAATAAACACTTGTTGCCTTTGCTGACCCACTTGGGTCTCCACAAAACCCCTCCGAATGCCTCCACCTGCTCCTGGAGAGCAGTGCTCTGCAAAGTTACTGTTTCAGGGAAAGGCCCCTTAGCTAAGAAGGAAGGCCGGTTCTGGCTGCTCCTTCATTTTGAAGTTACTGTTGCAGTTGCTAATCCCCTTGATGGGTACCACAGATGGATTTGTACTGCCTTTACCTTTGGCGGCATGCTTGGGAAAGCTGGAACGGTGCCTGCCTCCCTGGGACCAGTGGGAAGCACAGGAAGGGACACACAGGGTGCACCCAGGGGCCTCCGCTTCTGCTCCTTCCCTGTCTGCGCCCCGGGGTTTCTTCTACCCCCACTCTCTCACTCTAGAGAAAAGCGCTGACGCAATTATTATTTATCTGGCTCTTTGCAGCTCTGTTCTGTGGGGAAATGCTGGGTCTGACCCAAGTTCACATTTAAACACCATTGTCATAGTAGGTCTTTCAAGATTGTGAACAGATGGAAAAAATCTAGGCTAGATAGTTTTGTGTTAATAACTCATGTGAGGCATGGAGTTTTGCTTTGGCATACAGTACTGTCTCAAAGTCCTATATAACATGCTTGTTGAAGTTGGCTGTTATATTTTTATATATTTATGGGTGTATCAGCACAGTGCCATGCAGATGTACTGATTCAGGGATTTCTGCACCACATTTCTGGGACCCATGCAAACTCAGGGGTTAGATGAAATGGTTCTGTACATTTGACATTCCTGCTGTCCACGGTATGTTATATATCCATAAAATAATATCTACATGTTTAAGGAGAGAGGAGTGCATGGAGCATTCTTGGCAACTGCAATTATTTTCCTTATCTAATATTTCCATTGTTTGTGTAATGGAACAGCAAACATTCTTCCAAAGGTTACCCAAACATAAGTATCTCAAATGAATGGCTTAGATTTTTCTAAGTGATAAGTACAATTTCATTGCTCGTTTTGTTTCTGGCTTTTGGCATGTCCTGCTACTTGCCGATTTACTTTGGCTTTGTTCATTTCCTTGTAGAAAACTGGAGAAGTACTGCATGATGCATTTTCCCCATGAAGCTTTTAAAATAAATATAAGCTAGATCACCTGCTCATTTGAGAATCCTAAATGGTTTGCAAAAAGCTTCTCAATGTGTAACCAGCATTGCTTTAAAGTACGGTTAGGAAAGGAAGAAAGGAAGTTAATGTCTTCTGCCTCTTGTATTACGTAGCATCAGAGTTTTTCTGAGGCCAGTACCGATTTATTTATGTGAGTACCCAGGAGATTGTCTTCCTTTCAATGATTTTCTTACTTTAGCAGGGGCAATACTTTTAGAAAGGAGGATATTTTCATGCAAACTGAATTCCCCTTCCCTTTAAAACAGTACATTAAATACATGCAGGCAATGTTTACTGACTACAGAAGTGCATTCTGCTGTTGCACCTCAGATTTAGATGAACAGAATAATAAGTGTGAGATTTTGCACCTATTTTGCACAGGTCTAATGTTTGTTCATTTTAATTAGCTCAATTACAATGCATTGTAAGTCAAAAGAAAGTCTGACCCAGGAACTTCTAAGTAATTCTTTCCCTCTTTCTAAAAAGGTTATCGTAGGTTAACATTTGCCATAATATATTGTGCCACAGCTTTCTCCTTGATCTAAATACAATGATGCAATACAGTAAACCATTTGCTTTTTACAAAATAAGTGATGGAAAGTGTTGCCATTATATGGTATGGTTGATAAATGTGTAATCCCATCCTTAGGAATAGTGGTTTGAGTATGTTGGCATAACTAGCTCATGTATTGTGTGAAAAAAGATTAAGCCAGATCTTTAACTTAATAGCAACAGTGTACATAATGATGGGGGAGGTAATTTTTAGATTTCATAAACTCTCGCAGTTACGTCAGTTGTCAAAATTGCGAAGTAGGATTACGTTAGTGGTGCTCCCTCAGAAAAAGGCAATTAGTCTTTTGCTTGGAGGATCAAAAAGGTATTCTGTTTTGGGCGCTTTCATGCACATGTATCAAAGTGGCTTCTGTGCTGGTAAAGGAAAAGCTGTATGTTTTATCAGTGATGGTAAAGACAGACCTGAAGGGAGGAAAGTGTGGAGTTGCTGCTGAGCTATGTTGCAGCCTTTCCTTTGCAAAGCACGCCTATTTTCTGTATAAGAGTAACAGTACTGCAGAGAAAAAGAAAATATTGTGTAATGAATACCTTGTTGCTATTGTATTGCAGCCCTTAGAAATCCATAAATATATATAGCGTGCCAGTCTTGAGCGAGAGCTGATTTATCTTCATTTTGTTCTTGTTTTCAGAAAGCTGCAGGAAGAAAGCAAACTCCATTATACCAAAGGAATAATCCAATTGATGTAGCCAGTTTGCCCTTGATGAAATTAAGCTTTGTCTTTACAGTATATCAGAGAGAGTGAAGGGGTTTTTTTGTCTTATTTTGTCAGTGTCCTATGAAAGCAGTTGACATGCAGTGGTTTTATCCTTTTGTGATTGGCCCTGCTAGAGGAAACACAGGAGCACAGCCCTTAATCAGTTGTCTTAGCTGACACAGGGGTGGAAGAAATGTTCCCTTTACAATGCCACCTAAAAATTTAAAGACAAAACAAGTACCTGCATCGCTATGAGGCATTCCCAGGTGTCCCTACCAGCAGCGATGCTGCTTCCAGCTGAGCCATGGGAATTGGAGAACTTTGCTACTAACATCTTTGGAAGGATCATCTCTGATTGGCCAGAAGGTGACAGTGCCATTCCTCGCAATCATTGAAATTTTGAAATGTTTTTTTTTATTCAGCATTGCATTTATATCCTTTCATGAGAGAGGATTCTGTTATTTTTGAAAGATAAAGAAGTTTTTGGGTGAAGTTTTGAAAAGTCTTGTCACTGGGACAGCGGCTTTCAATATGCAAGTCTAAGTTCAGTAGCCTTGCAAGTGGAATTAGCATGACTGATTGGTCATTTTTATTTTGCAAAAACTAATATGAACAGGCTTGAGATAAGAACAGTGTCAGATGCAGTAATGATTTCCTGCCTCCTGTCCCCTTTTGCATTTGCTACTTACCCATCAAATCTAGGCTGACAAAATTTACTGTTTCCATCTGTTTCCCAAGAAGTCAAAGGTTGATGGTGGTTGACATGCTTGTTATTTAGAAAGGTGAGGTGAGTGGAAAGTAAAGCCAAAGATGTATTTTTGGCAGTCAACTCACTGTGCTTCCAAGACAAACATAACTACATTTCGTTGGTACTGGTTTCCTTCAATGTGATCTGTTCACAGTTTCTGACTTGCATTCTAAGTATCTCTAGAAATTATTCCTACTCTATCTCAGTGATGTTTTTCCACACCGCTCGAGGTGTTCTAGAAAACACTTGCAGTTGCAGATCCCAAAAGGTGCAAAGACAAATAAGGCCTCCCCATACATCTTGAAAAACCAATTTTCACCTCTGACATAAAACCCCCTATTTTCACTGATGATAAATGACATGGTCTGGAATAGCTTGCACCATGGCATTGTAACTTTCTTTTCATCTTCTTTTCTGAATGTTCATTAGGTATCCCATTCCTTGCCCTTGCCTTGGAGCTGGTAAAACAATGCATTTTAATGGTCTGTCCTTATTGCCAGTCCAGAATTTGGATTCTACCAATTCTACCAACCACAGATTCTATGAAATGCAGATTATTTCTGTTGCATAATAGAAATAGCTGGGTGTATGTAGCTGCTACTTCTGTAACAATAGCATTTAGTAGTCCTTGTTTCCTCTTTGCTTTCAAATGCAATTCTTCAGGGACTACAGATATTCTTTTCCTGTGTGGATTGTAAGCTGAGTCAATTCTGTTAAGAGACTTAAAAACCTGATCTTCCATGGGCTGTGCTACTCCTTTGATTATTCGTTTTGCATTTGTGCCAGTCTCTCCTCCCCGCTGCTTCCCAGAGAGGAACCGTCTTTTTCAGTATGAGGGCAGTTTAGGTATAGTCCTCTAAAGTACAAAAAGACTGAAAAAAATGAAGAGTAGGAAGGAAAATGGACAAATTTATAGAGTAGTTAAAAAGCTGTCGTGATTCTTTTTTCTGGTTAGCATTGGAGATGAGGGAAAATAGGGAACAGCCCACTTCTTTACAGCTGTGCTTGAGAGCAGAGCTTGTCCTTTAAGTAGTTACAAAAGAATATGAGAGAAGAATTTTCTTAATGCATTCAATAAGTATCCTATTAACTGCAGCAGAATTTCACTTTGACCTCACAGATGAGGGCCTAGCTCTTCAGATGCTATAGGCTGACTACTGTTCATTCAAGATCATGGCAGCATTAATGCAGGAAGACAAATATATGGCAATGCTCTAAAATTACAGTGCAGCTATGAAGTTATAATCTTAATACTTATCATAAGCATTATTCTAGGCACCTCAGTTAATTATTTGCTTAAACAATACAACAAATCTACTTGTACTTTTTTCACATTTTTTTCTAGCAGTTTCAAGTGGCAAGTTGTAGCACTGTGTCCGCTTTAGTTGTGTGATGGCCCCCACCCTTTCGTTGGCACAGGGTCTGAATTTATGAGGAATGATGATGCCTTTCTGAGCCACTGGTGGGTAGTGGGGTTTTTGTTGTTGGTTTTGGGTTCGTTTTTTCTTTCTTTTTATTTACACGCTGAAGCGTTTTTGCATTCATTTTAAAAAAAGCCCTAGAGTAATAGAGAATTGTTACATTACATCATCATTCTACTTTGCCAGTAGGGTCATGACTGTTGCATGGTTTTGCATGGATAGCAGAGGTCATCCAGCTTGACATTTGTAGTCTTGCGTTACTGCAGTCAAAACAAATGCCTTTTATTGAACTGTAGTCCCGCAGTTGACTCTTAGCCCATGAAAACCTTGAAGCGCATAAAGATGACTGTCCTAGTGAAAATCACTCCTGTTAGTGAGTTGTAATTGATTAAAAGGGTAAAACAGCAGTGAAGATTCTGGCCAAAGTCAGAACCTATTATTTTCACTATGCAAATTGTCTAGCTTTTACTTAAAGAAAAACCTCAAAAGACTTTAAAGGCACCACTGTTTTCTACAAAAGTTTGGTGTAAATTTGGAAAACTATTCAAGTGTTAAGGTGTGCTCACCTGCTGACTTTGTACACATCTCATAGAACCCTTTGTTCTATTGTTTTCTCAAGTCAGTGAGTTTGAGCAGTTGCATTCAGCAGGTGCAGGGGCAGCCTGACAGAGCTGACCTTGTCTGTTGGTTCATTAACGTACATCGAGTAGATGTGAAACTAATTGCAGAACAGCATGCTTAGTTAAGGGTTCAGAAAAATTGCTTTTCAGACTTAAGAAATAATATGCTGAAGGAAACCATTGAAGTAAATTATTGTGATTACCAGTATCATGGGCACATCAAACAGGAGCAATACAGTGCTATATGAGGCTATTACATGAGTGCTGTAGCTGGCCCTAGGAAGTTAACTTTGCTTGTTTCGGGTGCTGGCCTTGTCAGTCACTGATGCTTCAAAGCTATAGGTGCTGAAGGACTCTACAAATAAATTTTTAAAACTTACAAGATAGCTAAGGAAAAAGGTATAAATACTTCACTATTTTGTTTTTCTGTAATGCTATAGTGTAGCTGAAGTAATTTGCTTAAATATGAAATATAAGATGGCTGAAGTCATTAAGCTCAAATTGTCTTATTGACTGTTTTAATGTGACCTCTCAGTAGAGGAAAAAGAATGCACCCAGTTCATTAACATCTGTGTGCACTGCTTCTCAAAAATACTGTATACAAGCTGAGAATAGGCCTGTATTAACACTTGTGTTGAATGTTAAATAAATGTCTTGGAAAGAATAGGGACTTTTTTGTTGTTGTTTCTTCAACCCTGAAGAGATGGTAAAAGATCTGGAAGGTTTGAAATGATTTAAAAATAACTCTTATAATGATAACTGTTTTAGCATTGCCAACATACAAACACTCTTAAGGTGAAAATAGTGTAAAATAGTGTTGTATGGGTGGTTTTTGTATGGGTTTTTTTTTTGGTGTCGTGTCCCCCCCCCACCCCGTTAGTTATAATTCCTGATGTTAATCCTATTTAACAAGGATATCAGCGTGGCATGTTGTGCCATGAGATGCTGGCAGTGCTTTCTGCTGCCCCACTTTTCCACAGGTATTGATGCTGACATGAACATTGCTCCAGTTAGCAGCTTAAAATTATGGAGAAAAATGTATTGGTTCTTGCTGTGCAGTGGCAATCAATAACATTTCCTGGATGTTAAAATCTTTGCTTCTCTCCTGTTCTGCTCTTCTCTCCTATAAATCTTCCCCTGCTCAGCAGCTGTTACAAGGGACACCTCACCTTACTATATGGATGTGAAATGTGCCTTGAGGGATGATGCCAGCCGTGCTTTTATGAGTTACTTGCAGCTGCTATTTACTGTATGAGGATGACAGCTGGTATCCTTCCCTGGAGAATCAACCAAGCACTTCTGCAAGACTGTCATCTTTTCTATCTAGTCATGTTCATGTAGTGACAGCAAACTGAATTTTAATTTTAAATTAATGTCCTGAACCTGAGACCCAGTTTGGTATCCCCTAGATTTCTTGTTTGATTGGGTCACTGTTTCGCCATGATTTAGTGAGCCCTTCCTCCTCTCTTACTATTATGTTGAACAGTTTATCTTGCATTGTTGTTTAAAAGTCCTGAATTTTATCTGGGGGAATTCTTCAGTCTTCCTAGATGTCTTAAAGGATTCAGTTGCATGAGGTTGCCATGATATTGAAGGTGAAGAAGACATTTTTGGCAGCTTCATTTGAATTTGGGAAGTGGAAGGAGAGGAATTGACTTAAGCCTCTCTTCATTGGAAACATTTTGCAGAAGTTCATTCTATTGTTAAAAATTGTTAGCATGCCTTACCTGCCTGGGACTGTCTGTTAACATTGTGATAGCCTTGTTGGATTAACAAGTGACTGGTGCTGGCTGACTGGAATAAAATTATGCTTCTTGCTGATGTTGCAATGTGAGCAAAATCCCTAGAATATGTGTAGTCATACAAGCAAAGTGACCTTTGACTGGTACTTCTTGTCTTCTGG
Organism: Phalacrocorax carbo; assembly: GCF_963921805.1. Classification (NCBI taxonomy): domain Eukaryota; kingdom Metazoa; phylum Chordata; class Aves; order Suliformes; family Phalacrocoracidae; genus Phalacrocorax; species Phalacrocorax carbo. Next base: position 21,936,654 of record NC_087518.1, read on the forward strand.
GGGGAATGGGTTTAAACTCCATTTGCTGAAGTTGCTGTGCCTCACACCAGAAAAAAATCCCCCTTCAAAAGGGGAATTCCCAGTGCAGCTGTCCTACGTTATTTAAGTAATTTGTTAGGATTTTCACTCCATTGGTTAGGTATATATTTTAAAATTATCTCTTTCACTACTTTTACCATAATAGAAACCAGAAAAAAATCTCCAAAACAATTATTGTTATGTACAGGAGCTTTCTGAAAAGTTGCTTAGTTTTACTTCAGAAAGAGGATCAGATCTTCATGAGGAGGGGCCTTGAAGCCTTCTGGGCATGGAAGAGGGCATGGAGAGCAGAGCCTGAGGAAGCTGGTCACAGATCCTCACTTCTGAACTGTTAGGAAAATGCAATGCATGTTAGGAGAGATGGATGATCAGTTTAGCACACCTGCCTTGAGAAAGTGGCATTCTAGCAGATTATAAGTAGCAAACATAATAGATTTGCTCATATATATGTAATCTCTAGAAGGCATTGATTCATATTACAAATAACCCATGTTTTCTTGTGTTATTGAATAACTGCATACGTTGGTGTGAGCGGTCAATAATGATAGAACTGTTGCCCTGATAAGTAATCTACTTATCCATTACACTACATGTACAAAAACTAAAACTGATTGGAAATGGCTTTACTGAAATTCCTCACACACACCCCACCCCCCCTCAGTGTGTTCAAGCTTGCAGGCAGAGCAGTGTATCCATTCATTTGCTACATGTAAGTAGCAACATTTATTCTGGGAAATCTCTAGTGAGGTATTGAGAACTGGGAGGAGGTATAAAGCATTCCTGCATTCTTTAGTATGTAAAACTTATACAGCTAAGCAAATGTATGCCCTGCTATGAATATCTGTATTTTCCATATTTAAAATTCAGTATACTGTTTCTATTTGTGGACTCTTCCATATATTAATCTATGCTTATAAACATTCCGAAACAATGCCAGAGTTGTGTTCTGTCATGGTTTCACACTAAACCATTCTTTGTTCGTATTTCTATACCTGCTTCCATCATCCTTTGACTATATAAGTTTTTCCTAATACATATTTCCTTTATTGTTCATTTGATTTTTGCACACTCTTTCTCTTTTTTCTTTTCTGCTGCTTCCTGGAGGTCTTTCTCAAAGATCTCTACTTTTGTAGTGGTTGTGAAATCAACCTTGTGGCCTCTGGCAGTTCCTCTGTTATCAAGAGATGTACCTCTTCTAATCAGTCTTTTGAGAAGACTGTGTACTTTCTGGTATTGATATAGGTCATTTTGTTGGGCATTTGCGCTATTTGAACTTGGGCCTTTTGGCAGAACTATATCTTTTTTTATCTGTTTAGGTTGCTCTACAGAATGGTGGTGATCAATCTAATATTACTTGTACAACTGGTTGATTATGACTGCATTAAGTATTAAATCTTGGCAGCAGATTTAATATTGACTATTAAAGGCAAATACTTCGGCATGATTCTGAATTAAGTACACTTGAGATATTAAATGCAGTTGATGCAACTGAGCTAGCTGTATCGAATGAGTAACTAGATGGTCTTCTGTAAATGTATGCACCAGTTTCCAGTTGAAACTGTTTTAAGACCAGCATTTATCTTCAAACTTGGCATGTGGCTTTAAAAGATAACAAAACCCACAAAAACCAGACCCAAATTATACAGTGATTTTCATACCATTTAAAATTACATCAGTTTTTATTTCTGAATCTTTGAAAAACACATTAAATTTGTTCTTGCTGCAAAGGCTTTCAAGAAAAACATTTTTGCAAAAAAAAAAAATTTTTAAAACTTCTGCCACTTTTCACTGCATGAGATAAATAATGCTAAAACTTACAGGCTGAAGATCAGTATTTTAAATGATGGGAAATATTGGCTACTTATGTTTGTGATTTCAGACATAAAAGAATTGTTTTTTGTTAAGTTCTGTCTCCTGACTTAACCCTTATTTTATCAGTGATGAAATTTTTACTTCCTCCTCTAAGCGAGATAATTTAAATTTTGGGCATATCACAAGAATTTTAAATACTTTCTAGCAAAGATATTATTTAACATTCAATGTATTTATGGTGTATTAATTTTAACTTTTTAACTTTTTATGACATAGTAATTTTAACTTTAAATTTAATGCTTTGACTCCTCAGTCTACCCTAAGAATCTATGTCCTCTAAGGAATCAAGATGTAATTATTTTAAACAAAATTAGCTGACAAAAGACTTCAATAACATTGTCATTGTTTGTGATAGGAAATGGTTGAAGGTGATAAGGCATAATGTTATGAGCAGACATTCACTCTTCTGCTTAAAATACCTTTGTTTAAAGTCAACTGTTTCCTACTTAAGGCTTCATTATACTTACTGAAAAATGCTCAAGATAATTTTGGTTTTGAGCACCAGGAGGAATTCCGGAATACCAATATATAGAACCTTAATTAACTGTACTGAGTTCAATGTGTAAAGCAAACTAAGCCAGGTAGTGATTCTACTAATCAACAGAGACATACTTAAGAGTTCTTTACTAATCAAAGTTTATAGTGAGAACTTTCTTTCTGCCTGAACATCACTGCTGTTACTTTCCTATTCAGTGTCCAACATCATAAAAGATTAATTGTACATAATTCTCAAAAATTTATAAACATAAAATTAAAGGAAAAGTCTACTACAGATAATACACTGGAAAAGTTATAAAGACCACGATACTAGAGAAGAAAGTGCTAGGAAGTGAAAGTAGAGTAGCACCCTCTAGTTTGTTGGTAATTGAGGGATTCAAATACATTTCCATTCAGTATGAACTGCATGAGCATTTATAGCACATGTTGGCAAGAGTAAAGACTAGATAATAGTCTAGCAATGAAGTGTTAGGTTCAATACAAAGTGACCTTACTGAAAAGCCAAACACTAGTTTATTCAGTAATCTAACAACTCATTAAAGGGAATTGGCAAGTGAAGCTAATTAATAAGCACATCCATGTCTTTTCAGAGGTGAACACCTGACGTTCTATTTAATATTGAGTTAGTATGTAAGTAAGGTGAGCTGGCAGGCAAAATTAATTAATACATTCATTCAGTTTCTTAAAGTCTACAGTCTTATTACATAGCTCATGCTGAGAGATGTTTAACAGGAAAGGTAACGGCAATTTTTACACTGCACCAGTGTCTGTTTGGCTGTTATTTTACAGTGGGCAAAAGGAGCATGTTTCATGCAAAAAGAGGCCGCCATTAGTATGATCTTCTCTGCAGTAGGTATAATTGATATAGGAAAAATTGTTTGGATTTTGGTTTTTTTAGTTTTGGGTTTTCTGGCTTAACGTTTAAGACAAAATTGCATTCCCAGATACACTCTATTAAGCATATGGAGCTAACTGTGGATTTGTAACTACTGTCAGCATTATGATGACAGGGTCCTTAACAGTCTGTAGACTTCCTAGAACAAAACATGACCCAGTAATAAATGTTGTTCTTAATAGGCAATGGTATTGCCCAATATTTATTCAGAATAACTCTTCTGTACAACAGGGCTAGGTCCAAGGTGCCAGTCGCTCACTAGAGAGGAGAGAGTTTGCTTTTCCAGAAGGGCTTATCTGTCAAATAAGAAGAGGAAGTAGGCCTAAACCTCTACATACCACTGTGTTTATCATCAAAAGACGTGATGCTGCTTGAAGTTATTATGCAAGAGTTCATTCACTTGGATCTACTCTTCAGCTGGGAATCTGTTGCAATTTACTGCTTGAGTCTGTTGTTCATACTCATCCTTCTGGGCAGTGTATTTGGAGTTTCACTCTAATCCTTTCAGGAGGAGGGAAAATATAGGAGTTTCAGTCTACTATAAACTATAAAACTATACCCCTGAACCAGCAACTAATAAATGCCACCTTGACATCACCTGAAGAGCTGGCAACTTGATTTCAGTTATTTTAATAAAAGACTGCCAAAAGACCAAGTTGCCTAAATAAGGCACTGAGAGTGCTAGGCTAGCAGACTTAGAGGAGAATTTTTTGCTATGGGTAAATTGTAACAAAAAGTATCCAAGGGTAAAATCGGTCTTCATCAGTGTCACATTAACTTAGTTTTGTGTGCACTACTCAGTGCACTTTAATAAAGTATCAACCACCCTTGAAAATTGTTGCTTGTTTGCAGTTTGACTTCTGATATCCCACGATGAGTATGTATTTTTCTTCTTCAATTCAGATGTGTATGTTTAGAGGTCCATGTTTAGATTGAGTGAAAACCTAGCTCTAAGTGTGTTGCTGGTATGTGTTAGAACCAGAGGTGATTCTAGTTCAGGTCATTAAAAAATGTAGTGTTGTGTTATGGCTGAGTGAACAGACCTTTGTCTCTAGCACAATATACACCAGAGAACAAGAAAAGACTTCTTAGGCAGCAGGTCGGAGACTAGCATGGGGGTTATGATTCATGCAATATGCCAGCAAGGCATGGGGTAGGTGTTTGAGAGCATGTCACCCTTGCTCTGTCTGTTGCACTAGCGCATCAATTTCAGATATTACTATGTAAGAACAGTGGGTAACATTTGCCTAGTGATGTGAAATATTACTTATTTCAAATAGAAATAATCCAGTCTTTAATCTGTAATTTTTCCACTGCTACAGGATCTGGGTTTTTAGTATGAGTGAACCTGCATCAGCCACTAGATCAAAACGTTGATTTCCATGATAAGAAAGTGACCCATGTATTAAATCACATCTGAGTGGGCATTCAAACTTTCGAACTGTGGTTTTCCACATCTAAATTTCAAAGCTCTGGCTAGCGTAGGGCATAATGTAATGAATTCTGAAATATGATGTTTTGAGAAAGACCAAGTAAAGGTAGAGTTTGAATGCTTGATGAATGGGAGCTGTCCTGCATTACTGAATAACTTAATGATGGCCATCTGAGACTGCTTTATTTCCATGTGCACTTTTATTGACCTGTGAAATGGATGTTAGACTCATTTACAAGATCCATAGCAGTCCACATGCAAGTAAGTTGCTTTAAATTTCAGAGCATTATGTATCTTTGAAACAATCCAAGTTCTCAAACTGATATGAATACAACTTGGGGTAGTGTTTGGCTTAGCTGGGTAGGAACAAGAATAGATCTAGGTATGCATATTTCTTCTTGTTGTAGAGAGAAAAGGGGACTGCCTGCTATTTAGAGATCAGATTTTCATCACATGGGATCAGTAGGGATGTGGCAGTTGTACTGCTAGTATCTGCAAAAATCCACTTTAAGTGTAGGCCTTTGGAAATACTTTTTAAAAGTCACACCAGCCATCTAGTACTAGTCTAATGCATTGTATCTGAAAAGACTTCAAAGGAAAAATGGTCAAATTGTATATCTGTGTCACTGTATGGCATTGGTTTCCAAGATGTCATTTTTACTTTGTGGTTTTTTAGGGAATAAGAAAAGTGTTGGACAACTTTAAAGTTTTTCAGCTTTCACAGAAGCTAATTGTTATGATGGACAAACTTAGCAATGTGGTGATTAGGAATTACTCTAAAGAGACTTTCCTGGAAGAAGAATCTTATATTTTGGCTATTTTGTTCAGACCATATTGTAAATGATGTTTTTCATCGCTTGTTTTGAAAATAGCAGCACTTTTACTTCACTCTTTATTTCAAGTAACTGTTTAGTTGCTGTGCATTCCAAATTATGGATTTACAAAGTGAACTCTACTGAGTTTCAGGAACTGTGTATTTAAATGAACTGCTTTACTAGCCATCAGCTGCCTCTGACCAAAATTGCACACAATATGGCTCCTTCCACTTCTGTCTGTTGTCTTGCATGTAAGAAGATGGTGGCAAGCTATTGTTGTGTTCACTGTAAATGTTGCCAACTGAAATTCTAAATGGTGAGTTATAAATAAGTGCACCTGAGGGGACTGAGGTGACTGTTCTCAGAATTTGTGATGAAAAAGATGCCTGAAGAAAATTGTGCCTTTAATAATTTAGAAGTCTGGGTTTAGCATGAGGTGTCCTTGACAGGCATACCATCAATATTATTGCTTTATGTCAGAGTATGTCTATGACAATTTCAACTTGAATCACCTGAGGAAGCTGCAATACTCTTCTGGAAGAAGACATAAATTGGTTTTGTGTAGTCTCTTTGAAATATCCACCTATTGCAGCTTATTGCTTCTTGAAACTGGAGACAGATTACAGAAAATGGGTGATACAACAGGGTTTGCTCTTGAATCAGGTATTTCAGTGTTGAAGAGTAAAATATTTTTAGTGCCACTCAAAATTGTCCATAGCTGTTTTGTTTGAGCATTTTGCTATTTTATTAGTCAAGTAGTGACTAGTTATATTCCTCCAATAATATTTGATTTGAGGCGATCAGAATTTGAAGTAATCTGTATACAAACGTATGTGTTATGTTCATGGCTTAAATTCAGGTGTTGGGTTGTACTGAAGGGACAGTAGAAATGTCATGTTCTCTGTTAAACTAATAAAGTAACCTGTCTTTTAGGTATATGAAACATAAATGCTGCTTTCTTTCACATGAACTTTTAAGTTGTTCAGTAATAAGAGAAGAATCATAGGTTTAAATTTTACTGCAAAATATGGAAGTACTTTTAAGAAAACCTCTTAGCAGCATTGGAAACGAGGAGGGAATTTAACCTGTGTATTATTATTAACCCTTGTGTATTTTTATTGTAAGTTATATAGCTGTATAATAAATAAAACATTAGATAGTATATCCGGTACCTGCAGGAAAGGTGAAATTTTTTACATTCCATATTCAGCATAATCATAGTTACCAGCAACTTAACAGGATATTATTGCCAGAATCAGATGGAAGTACTGTTCCTATTCTTGCCATACAACCTGCTCTAGAAGTTTTAATTCTGCACACATGTGTTTTAAGTCATAATTCTTAATTCTGATGAGTCCCATAATATTCTGCTTTGTTTTGTGATGTATTCCCCATATCCTAGTTATTTATAGATAAGAGGCAAAGCAATATGCCAACAATGTCGTACAAAAGTGAACATAGTTAAAGATTCTAGTGCATTACATGGATGCTTGTGTTTTCTACACTTCATAATAAAAAAATATTTTTTCTTTAATTCATTTCCAAAAGCAGCTTACTATTACTCTAGTTAAAAAACCCTCTACCCTTAGCTTCAAATTGTGTGTGAAATTCCTGCTGAAAGCTTTTTATGTGGAAAACCAATTTATCTTTGTGTATTAGAATTCTTACTACATCTGATGGTAACAATATTCTCTTTATTAATTTCCTTGTTATACCTTCTTATTTATAGCCCTTCATAAATTCTCATTTTAAAGTAACCTTGATGTGCTACTTTAAGCACTCCAATGCTGATACTAAAATGTGGGCTAAATTAATAGAAAATTTCAATTGTAATCCTGAATCGTAGGAAGTGGAAATTTTGAGATATCAATACTCAATATGCAGCACAGCATTTACTGAGGGGATCCTTTTTGTGGTATTTTACTGTTCTAGGCCGTATAATTTTTGCTTCCTTTCAGCACTTTTGTTCAAGTGTTTACATTGAAGGACAATCTTCAGAACAAGTAGTGAGAGTTTAAGGCCAAGATCCATATAGTTTAGATCCTGCTTTTCATACTGTAGGGTATTTAGGGCAGTATGAGGCATCTGTACTTATTCTAGCACAAGATCTATGACTCCATCACAGGCTACAAAACTTATCAAAGAAGTAGAAGCACTTGGACAGTTAACTTTTTAGTATATTGCCATGCCACTATAAATACCTGAACTAGTTAAAGAAAGGCAGCTCAGGTGTACTGTGCTGGAGGACTCCTGAGACTGCAGTAAATATTGATGTACTCTAAAGCATTTGACAAGTGGAAGAAAGGCACAAACTGAGTACCTTAATGAAGGAAGCAGGAAATTATCTGTTGCTACTGTAGGTCTTAATCCAAAATAGCTTTTTGTTGATGTTTAAGTGTAACAGAAGAGTTTAGTTTTGGATGCTAAATGAACAAAACAAATAGAGAGTCCCCAAAAAGAAACAGAAGTCCAGGTGAGCATAGAAAAGTCCTGCCCAAGACACTGAAAACAGCTGTGGGGAGAGGCACATGTTGAGGAAAAGGGCTGAGTATCTAATGGGGAAGCACTCATCATAGTGCTGTCTGACGAATACTTGTGAAAGGAATAATGTGGTAGAATTGGGCCTCAAAGAAGAGCTGTTTGCTTAGGGGAGTTGAACATTGCAAAAGGTGAAAGAGATTTTTTTTTTTTCTTACAGAGTTCTCTTGATAGCTGCATAGGAAAGAACAGCTATTTACAAAGATGGCCAGTATGTTAAAATACAGCTGCTTTAGCTGACTATTCTCACAGCATTCAAGGCATTTTCTGCAACAGCTATAGGGGAATAAAAGAGAACAATTTTATTTTGCTGTCCCCAAACCTGACCACCAGAGGAGGAAAAATTAGAAATTGCTTAAAGCAGAGACAGAGATTCTTATAAATCTAATACAGTGTGCGTGGGGGGGAAGTGATGTTTATATTTATCTCCTTTTACCATCAACTGTTATTGTAAGGTAACACTGCAATACCCTAAATCCTATGTCAGTATATTTGATTTAACATATGCAGACCTCTTCTGGATATTTCCGCATATGGCTCTGCTAAGGAGGATTCCTTAACTCTCCCTCTCCCTTCTTCTTTCTGTTGTCCATTAGGATTTTTATGGCAGCATCTTTTGTGCCACCATTTAGCTCCATGGAAGTGACATGCTGAACATTGATACAGTTGTAATTAAAATACCCTAACACCATATAGAGTGAGTAGGCTTACAAAATCAAAACAAAAGCCCTGATAGTGAGAAATAAGATCTGACTTGCAAAATTAAAACTGTCGACTGCATCGCTTGTCCTGAGTGCCTTTTACCTTCCCCACTGCCCCCCAAAGTAACTAACCAGCTACCTAGTGAAGTAAGCTGAATGTCATCTTGACTAGTCACCAATTTTATTTCAACCTGGTGTATGAGGACAACAAGGGAAAAACCTGTGCCTCAGGACAAGACTTGCCTGCTGTCATGAGTTTACAGTTAACTGGTGAAAGAACATTGGAGTACTTAGAAATCATGCTATATTTAGAGTTTATTCTGTGCAGTGGCAAGGTTAATGCCTCACTCCCTGTTCTGTGTGCAGAATGCAGAAGTCCCAGGGTGCTTTACCACAGGTCACAGCTGAATATATTCAGGAGGCTTGAAGGCATAGTTTCCCTGACTGCCAGGTAAGGAAAATAGGCCTTGTAAATTTTGCTGGTTTTCTGAGTAGGAAAGAGATGACATGTGTAGAAGTAAATGGTTATTTCCAAGGTCTCTAGAGAAAACATTTACATAGTTATTCTAACAGAGGCTTCAGAGGTCCTGTTTTATAAACAAAAAAGTGAACAAACCACCATGAAAAACCAAACCCAAAGAGACGCTTCTAGTAAACATTTTAAGGGGGATACTTGTGCCTGGAAATGTTGGGGCTGATCACAGGCATGCTGTATTCCTCTTTCCAACTCCTCATGGCGCATGTGCATTTGACCTTAGAACTTGGTTATTTCAGAGCACAAAGCAAGGTAATGTGTTAGGGGATTATCAGAATAACTGGTAATTTGTATGTATAAAGAGTAGCATTTGTTGAAAAAAAACATTCAAGTTTTGCAGGTGTGTATGTCTATTACAGACAGACTTTTCTGAAAAGCAGTGCAGCATACCATGTAACCATATGGAAATTGCTCTTAAGAATATGGGTTGTTGCTTATAATTTTGTTTCAAGCATGGTGCTTTTGTTCTGCTTTTTAGAATACCAGCTTCACAATTTGAAGTGCAATTCAAAATTCATGATAGACTGAAATGTGTTCACTCAAATTTGCATTTGGACATTCTTTAGTATTTATCTTATTTATGTTAATGAATAATCAGTGTGAAACAGAGTGCTCTTACTTTTAACTGATTCAAAATCTTCTGTCATGGAATAAAATGCTGATCACGTATACCACAGAGCAGTTATGGAGTAGGTTTTATGGTATAACCTGTAGGTATTTGAAAGGATTGCTGTACAAGTAAGCTTTGTGAATCCTTTTCATAGTCAAAAGATTCGTATGGAACTACTTCTATTTATTTTATGATGATAAAAATCAGTTAACCCTTCTACCCTGTCTTTTGATACTTTGGTGTATTTCTTAAACATTTGCATCCTAATGTATACTGCAACATGCTCCTTGATTCACTTGTTCATTTGGCAATCTCGAAGCCAAAGGATTTTGAAATTAATTTAGCTTAATATAATTCCTTAGAGTTAGAATGTTAAAAGCAAAGTGGTGAATAAATTAATTTCTTAAATAAAATTCCATCTTCATAACAGGCTGATGAATAGATATAACACTACGAGTTAGGAACTCTTGTTGACCCAGTATTTCCTAAAATGTAATGCTACTAATATGAATATTCATATATATCACACATAATATTTGTGCATTTGTGATAAATTGCTTTCTAGTTGTTTAGATAAGAGAAAGCTATTAAGGCAACAAGAAAAAAAAGGAAACAACCTACTTACTTTGTGTCATCTTAACAGTTTCTTTAATGAAATAATGATTTTAATAGTTGTGGGGAGCCATGCCAGCCCTGGGGAATGGCACTGTTTTGCCAAAACCAAGGGCCTTGAGGTGAGAAGACAAATTCATTTTCCCAAGACTAATCTTTTACTGGAAGGAAAGAAAAGTCAGCTGCTGTGGGCAGAGACAGACTGAGAATGTCTTTCCCAGGGACCCATACACGTAGATATTGTTAGGATAATGAAAAGCATCTGATTATGTAATCAGGTTTAATGACAAAGTTTTCATATAATCCTTAGCATACTTTGACTTCTGGTTTGGTAAAATATGGTAACATTCTTGCAACAGTGTTGAGTCAGTAGCCCAAGTACCTGTGTAGTTTTGAAAATACCAATACTGTCTGATAGTTGTTTATATTACTGAATTTATGAAATTGGGCTTCATTTCACATTGCCCTAACAGGACAAGCTTGACACTGAGTGTCTCTTCTCCTGAGATTTCATAAATTTTATACGCTGAAGGTTACACAGTTATTGGTGAAAGTGAATTCAAAAAGTCCTTTATGAGCAGTAGACTTATAAATAAAACATAGCCAGAAAGCACAGACCTCCTATATACATTACATAAACTAAAAGGCAGAAGGACAATTTTTTATTATTATTTTTGGTGAGGACTTGTTGCAGAATAAGAGTAGGAAAAGCAAAATTTGATATAAATTGTTTTTCTTGATAGTATAATGGACTCATGGTCTTACAGATTACTGCTCATGAATCTCTTCAAACAGCAAAGCATGTAAATACAATTGCCTCTTCTGCAGTGTGATTTACATTTACAACTTCCGATCATGGGGTTGGATAGATAGAAATGTCTCTTGTAGGGGAGAGCTTGTAGAGCTCTAAGCAAAGCCCGAAGGGCCTGAGGGGTTCTGGTGTGTCCTGCACCTCACTGCACCCATTTCAATGTTCATTTCCTGCTCCAGGGCTCAGTAGTCAGTTCAAATACTAATCAGTGTCTTTGTATCGAAGGCAGCATGGCGTTCACAGTTCAGAACCATGATTTTTTTTTCAAAACTATGAGGTTGTTAGTTTGAATATTTCTCAGATCTCTAAAATTGTATTAGGCACAACACTCTGCAGTTCTAGGAAGTTTAGCATGTGCAAGATCACAGACTGTACGTGGTTCGCATTAGGCATGCTTTGTGAGACCTTCAGTTTTTGAGCATTTACTTAATTTAAAGCACATACACTAAGTATGCTTAAATCTAAGCATATGCTCAAATAGTTCAGTTTGGAATTGGATTATCCATATATAGAGCTAAACTGGGTATTAAGTATAAAGAAGGCTGTGTGGCTGTGTTCTGGAAAAGAATTAATTAGAGCCTGAGAAATGTTTCATCTTTTGTTTTGTTAAAGCCTTGCATGCTCTGTGGTATTAGCAGGGGCACAAAATTAAGACTCTATTCATCCTCTTTTGTTACACAGTGATGTTACTTAGTCTACAGGGAGTTTTGCTGTTATGCTGTGACTATGACAAACGAAGGCTCCAAAGCCCTCCTGTCAAGCTATTTGAAGTGTATATACCTTTAAAGCTAGGAACGGGAGTATATAAAGAAAGCCAAATAATCTTAATTTATTGTTTGAGAACTGAAACAATGAACACAAAGCTGCGTATGCAAATTTTTAAAGAGTGGTGGAAGGGATTCAGAATTTTGTGAGGTCTCAGTAATCTGTTGTACCTTTCTGGTTTGGATGTGATCCATTAGGATTATTCTCCTTGCATCTTCTACAAAGCTATATACAAAATGTGATGCCCAAAAACTTCATTAAGAAAAAATTAATTTTTTAACCATTTAGTAAATGATTTATTTTTTTGTAATATGCAATTTTTTAGACATTTCACATTGCACTGAAAGTTACTGATTTAATTTTGTCATCTCAACTTGATTTTCTGTTCTGTATTTGCATTTGGTGTTAAAGGTTACACCTTAGAAGGCACTCTGGACTCCTGAAATCACCTTAGTAATGAGTTATTTAATCAACAGCACTATTTAAATGTGTTTGAAAATAATGTTGTGCCACTACGGTTGTGAAAGAGTTTGTGTGAGGTAAGACAGCATGCAGTAGAATAGGTCTTAAATCTGTAAGTTTAAAAAGGGCAGTGGGGTGCTAAAAATGTGGGATGATGGAAATCAGAGTCACTAGGTGGTTGCTGCCTTTTCTTGGGGCAGCTACACCTACTACTGATCTTAATTGTGGCTGTATAAAATATCACGTATGTGCCACAGATTGCCAAATTCAGACTCCTCCATCCAGCCAGGTTGTAGATATGTAGTTAGCTGCTGCTTTGCTTACTGCTAGGCATGTCGACTTATTCTGTACTTTGACAGAACTGTTGTAAGATTTTTCCTAAAAACCAGAAATGACTATGAAGTGTGTTCATCATGTTCTCATTTCTTTTATCTGCTCTTTGAGCATATGAAACTTTGCAACGTACAAATCACCCTGTTTCATGCACAGAAACAGATGACATCTTACTCAGCAAAAGAAAAATCTAGAAGTTTCTTATAGGTAGCTCAGATCTCAATTATCCTTCCTGGTAGTCTACACCCATGTGAGAATAGAAACATTTTGTATTTTTCACTAGCACAGTTTTGCGCATGTAGAACGGAGGGTTACATAGGAAATTTTGATAGTGTTTATGAAGCTGCCTGGCCAATTGATACTCACTGAGAGGTTATTATGAAGAACCTTCGATGGCTTCATTGCAAGGGTATGTAAAGAGACAGTCTTCTAATCTGCAATCTTACAAGTACATTCACAACTTTCAGAAGCAATCAAAACCCTGGTCTAGATGCTTCGAAGAGCATTGGATAACTTATTATGTATTCAACTTCCATGTGGTGCTTCATATATTTGTTGTTTCTCTGTCTCATGACCTTATTTGTGGGATAAAGGTGGCAGTGAACATGGAAATTATTGTAAATACTGTGTATATTTGAATGGGAAGAGTAAATGAATAGCACTAGATAGCAATGTTTATTGTGTCAAGTCTTTGGGATGTCATTTATATGTAACTACTTCTAATTAGTGCCATTCAAACCAACTAAAATGACTCCAAAGCAGATGCCAGTTGTTGCAAGGGATGTGCCTGGATACTTGTCACTTTGTACAGTCGACTGGCATGTATAGCACTGACAACACTTTAATATCAGAGATATAGAGAAAAAGTTTCAGTGCTGGTGGTCAGAGTAATTTTAATAGGGAACATTTCTCTTAACTGTAATTAGGAAACTGCTGCTTCGCAGATGAGACTTACCATTCCCTTGGTTCTTGGTTACTCCTGATGAACAGTGATAGCTTACAGTTCCTCCTTCCATGTCATCTCTAGAAAACAGGCACCATGCTTCATCTTCATTGTGAGAAGTGTTAGAGAATGGATAACATCAGATATTGGTCTAAGAAGGAAGGACTCTTACACCTGAAATTTTGGGATTTGTTTTTTCTTTGAGAATATGTGCTGAAAAATAACATGAATTAATGACTACCTCAGCCTAAATTCTGGTGATATCTAAACAGAATCATTCAGCAATAATTTTGCTTTTGTTTTGAATGCAATTTATAAACATAATCAAAGAAAGATATAGCTTTATGTAAATTGACATCCAAATAGCAAGGCTTCACTTTGTAATGATGCTTCCCCCACCCTCTAAAATTGCCTGTTATTTAATTAAGACTCTCTAGGAGGCTGACACTTTTCTATGGCTGAAACAAGCAGCTCTACTACAATGATGAACCTCAGAAAAAGCTAAACATCTCTCTGACTGCTGTGAATCTTGGCAGAACAATGAAAAAGATCCTCTTGGTATTGCTAAGAAAACAGCCTTCTAGCTTTTATAGCCATTTTCTCAGTGATCACCATAATACTCTGCAGTGGGGGTTTTGATTTTTAAAAATAGTAATTTTGAACATTTCCCTAATGTAATATAAATTACTCTTTTTCACAGAGGTATTAAAAGCCACACTCAGAGGTTACGTTTGCCAAGATAGTGATGAGAATAGCCTAAATAATATTAAAATTTTACGTACTTGCTGCTATTAAGTGTACTCTAGCTATTATGGAAACAGACTAGGTGTAGATGCGAGGCTGTGATGGCAAAGGCCAGTGGGATTAACCTCCCTGCCCCATCTCTCCTTTCTGTTGCTTATTAAGTAGGTTGCAGTGGTGGTAGTTTCCATGTATCCTGATGTCCCAGTGTCAGGCAGATTTCTGATAAATTTTTCTGTGCTTCAGTCTTCTTATAGTCATGTTGAAGGATGGACTCTTGAGAAACAAGCTGATGCGATAACATTAACAGTACTGAGAAGCACAGATTTATAGGGATGACTTCCATAAGAAGAAGGGGTACGGTAACTGAGATGTTAACATGTCAGAAAATGTTAATAACAGTATGAAGCATTTGCTCAAGGAAGTTTCCTTTGTTTCAAAGATGCTATGCTGGTTCTCAAAAACTCTATTTCCAAATAGTTGCAGCCTAATTCAAAGCCTGTTTCAGTTTGCCCTCAGGTGCTTCTCTAGTCTCTTTTGGCCATGCTGAAATGAGATTTCTGTTCAGGATGGTTAGCCAGCATCCACCAGAGGCTGGTGGAAAGTAGAAGGCAATAAATTAAAAAAGAACGAAGTTTTACCTTTAGTATGCAATGTTGACTAGTTATGTGCCATACTTTTGATTTCTAGACAGACAGCTTAGGAAAGCTCAAAAGAAAATTTAGTGGCAAAGTAGTCTTGAAGAAAAGTTAACGCTAATGAGCACTAAGTCTACTGTTACAGACTTCCCCACGATGCTGACAATGCTGTCCTGGTGTGCATTTAAGAGTCCTGTCCTGTTAGCACAGTGAGGGACTCAGTGGTTACTTCAGGTGAACATTTAGAGCTGAAGAAGTTTAAAGACATTGTCTTCTGAACTGGTGGGATTTTGGGTGCTCACATAGAGACACTAAGCTTTGTGCTAGTTGGGGGTTCTTAGTATGTCTTTTTCTTAACAAGCAGTAGCAATTACCATTTTGAGTTCTGTTCCTCTGTACAAAATAATTTAAAAGTAAATTTAAAAATTAGTGTTTGACATTCTGTAACCACTGTATATTATAACACAGTGGTTATAGAATTTGGATGAATAATTATTTTTAAATAGGAAAAATTGCAGAATTCATGCAGTAGATTAAAATTTCTCTGAGACGCTCTTTCAAAAATAACTTTCTTGGGTTAAATGTAGACAAAGAAGACATGTTGTGGTAGTTGGGTTAGATTTGGACATGAAGATTATGTCTCGTGCTTGTACATGGACTTTGAACACTGTGGGGAAGCTTCAGGTACCTTCAAGAATAAGCTATTTGTGTAGCTTAGTAGAACTCCTTGCATCCTCTGTGCTGAAGTCAGTGCTGACTTGAAAGGGGTCACATGTAATACTCCAATTATTAGACGGTTAAGTGACAACTTCTGTGCATTTTGAAGCATACGAGTGTGCAAGAGTACTCATTTATAAACTAGAGTGAGATTTGATTTTCCCAAGACAAAATAAATCCTCACACTTCAGGTGAGATATGTATTTCTACTTAATGAGGAAAAATTCACTCCTGGCATAACTGCACTGAAGTTAATTTTTCTGACAATAAATTTGGCCCAATATGTCAGTACAAACTTAACTCACTTATGTTCATAGAGATTAACTCAACAGCATCTTATGTATGCCCAGAATAATTATTTTACTGTCTCTTGAGGTTTATTTAATTCATTTAGAATGCTTTCCATACTTACTGCAGGATAGTTACTGCAGGAACAAGTCTGTTGCAGATAAAAGAAACTATAACTACTCCTTCAATCTTGTGTTTGACTTGTTGGAAAGAAAATTGTAGCAGGGAAAGCCATGGTGTTTTGTTAAAGCTGCACTCTCTCAGCTTTTTTTATAGAATCCCAGCAATCTGAAATGGTTTGGTGCCTTAAAATAATATTCAAATACATATTTTTTACACTTTAATACTACTGTGCTGCTTCTGATCAGCTAAGAGCCATTGCAATACTTTGAAATTTGTTACAGCTTCAGAGAAGGTAACTTATAGGACAGTCTTTGAGATCTGCAGTCAGACACTGAATTTTTAAAGTGAGGGTATGTGTCAGAGGCTAAATAATTAAGATCCATGCCTTCTCAGCATTTTATTTCAAATATTAAATATTACATAAGAGATTCTTCCTTATGGAAATCAAGACTCAACCAGAAAATAACTGTGCAGTTAAACTGATGCATCTTGAATCCTACAAATAGTTCAAAAAAGTTCTTAAAATATTTCAGCATTCTACATACTGGTTCAAATTGTCCATGTTTAAAAATGTTGTTATGTTATATTGTGATTTTGACATAAACTCACCCTTTCTGAAACCCCAAACACTGTTCTAAAGCTCCAGGTCAATTTTAAGCAAACATCTGTGTTTGGGCTAACACAGGTAGAGGCCAGGTTGGGGCTTGCCATAGTTAGCTCACATAAAACCTGGGGAACATGACCTGTGCGCTGCCAACATGAGGAAATGGATAACTTGCCAGATGAAATTCAGTTCCTTCTGTTGTAAACCACTGTCCTCCACTGGAAGGAATTAAAAGTGCACAAATTCTTCTCAAGACCTATGCTGCAAACACCTGCGAGTCCTTTGCTTGGAGATCTTGCTGGTAAAGCACTGTGCTCTATCCTTACAACTTTCATAAATTCCTTAATATGGTCAAGTTTAAAAACCACCAGAAGCTTTGAATACTTACATTTCCTAAAATTTTGCTGGAATTTAAATGGATTCATTAAACATGTATGACATGGTGCCTCAGGAATATGCTGTGCCAAAGTTCTCTTTGCTAGCAAAACCTGTACAACTACAGGAAGCAGCACAAATTTCCAGCTCAGGTTCCAGTCCTGTCTTTGTTTACCAGATCTGCAGCCAAGCTGTAACACTATACGACTGCAGAGGCATCACAAGCTTATAAATCTACTGGAAGCAAACACTGCCATTATCTTCTATATCCCATCATCAGAACTGCAGATTGTTACCTGCTTGGTGCTTTCTCTTTAGTAAAAGACTCAGTAATCTCTGGTTTCCATGAGAAATCATGAGATAAGCCTTTGGTAGGTTGGTATAGAGGCTGGAGCTGGTAATGTTCTCCTCTGATGGTGACCTGCTTTAACTTCCATAGGTTGTGCATAGACTCAGGTTGCTATCTCAGTAGGGTGGAAAACCAAGGCATCAGGTTCAGCTGATTAATTACTTTAGCTTAAAATTGTCCCTATCCTTTTGCATCCTTTCCAAAGGGATGTGGTGGTGTTTGAATGGAGTTGGTGTCTGGCTCCCAGCTGGAGCCACTTTCCTGCTTCCACCTCAGGGCTCAAGCTGTGGTTCTTCCCCCTTACATGGGTATTAAACTTTCCAGTGGTCGTCTTAGACTCCCACACATTTTGGCATTCTTCACATTTCCTATTAGCAAGACCTCTAAACTGGAAATTCGATACCACATTCAGTATATAAGCAGGTATTTTAAGTTGAGCAAATGCTGACCTGTCAGTGATACACATACTCCTGATGGTTTTGAGTTTTCACCACATTTATGTTTGTAGGAATATAAACGCATGTGTGGAAAAAGACCGTGTTCACATCATTTGAGAACTTCCTTCTGATACTGGGAAGGGTTTGGTTTTGAAAGTCTGTGTATATGTGCATATGTACATGCTGTGTGATTATTTTCCAGGATTTAATTCACATGGCAGTTTTAAGAGCAATGAAGTACTGTTGACAAGCTATTTATCATTATTTGCAAGTTATTTATCACAAATTATAATCAATGCAGATGAAATGGTTGTTTGACAGTATATCAAGATCCCAGAGAGCTTACTGCAATTATCTAGAGTATAGGCACACTGTTATTCCTGACTCTGGCCAATCCTATGCTGTCACAGTCTTTATATCCAGGGATACTGCCTGGTGTATGAGACAGATCTCTGTAGTTGGAGTCTGTTTTTCACTGAGTTTTCAGCACATTTAGGATAATGAAACATCAAAGGAGCTTGCATGAGCCAAGACAATATTTTAATAACAGCCTCTGCCTATTCTGCAGAGGCTGGAGCAGCTTTGGAGAGTATTTCTGTCACTCTGGGAAGCAGGTGTATTTGGATGGTGTAACTTACCTGCTTGTATATTCAAGGATTGTTTTCCATCCTTCCATCAGCTGTTTGAGGTTGAATGAAGGGAATAAATATACAGGAATATCCTTAATAATGATGATAGCCTTTAAAGCGCAAGTACTGCAGGGTGTTCTGGAAACAAGGAATCAACTTGGAGACCTCAAGGGATGCTAGTTCAATACCAACTCCCATAGGGCCCCCAGCATTATTGTTGCTGCCTTCCTGGCTGCTCTCCTCACTGGAAAGCTGATCAGCACAGAAAGCACGATCCAGCCCACATGTGGCCCTGCAGACCAGCAAACATGGCTGTAACATGCAACTGATTCATTGCTGGCTCTACAAACATTTCACTCCAATTTGTCAGGTGCTGCATAAACACAGCTGTGCAGTGGGACCTGCCTCTCTGCTTAAAAGTAACTGGCTTTTCACCTGCATGTCCCTGGCATCCTTGGAGCACATTCTGGCTTTGTGTCTGCTGAACATTGATACCTCTTCACACCCATTTCCTCCTGTGTTCATAGTGCTCATTCCTCGGTTTCAAAATCAAAGTGTATAAGTAAGTTTCTTATATCTTGTATTTTTAATGGAAATGTTGAACTCAAATTGGATGATAAAACAGAGTTTATAAATAACATCTGTATGGGGATTTATGAACTCAAGCCTGCTATAGGGCATTTATTTTCCCTATAAATAATGTCTTCTTATTTCTTAATTTCTATTTCTTTCATTTTTTTCTTGTGGCCTTCACCACAGCTATTTGCTTCAGGGAACCCAACTGATTATATGCAGGTGTCGTGGTTTAGCTGGCAACTCAGCCCCACACAGTTGCTCGCTCACTTCCCCACCAGTGGGATGGGGGAGAGAATCAGAAGGGTAACGCTAGTGGGTTGGGATAAGAACAGTTTAATAATTAAAATTAAAAGAACAACAACAAAAATGCAGTGGAAAGGAAAACAATGAGAGGTGCAAAACCCGGGGTAGGGAAGGGAGGGGAATGAACCACCAAAACAAACCACACACGATGCAGCCACCCAACACAGCCTGTCTCCGAACTGCAACTGCCCCCCTTAATATACTGGTCATGATGTCACATGGTATGGAATGAACATCCCATTGACCAGTCAGGGTTAGCCACCCTGGCCATGGCCCAGACCCTCCCAGCCCCCTGCCGATGTGGCAGAGCGCGGAAAGCTGGAAAGGCCCCTGACCACCACAGGCACCACAGTGAAGAGAATTAACCCCTTCTCAGCCAAAACCAGCACATTCTCCACCCCTTATTCCATACCATTTACACCATGCCCAGGTCCCATACGATCCAATACAACCTTACCAACCACCACCCCTCCCCTTCCCATCCTTTAACATAATACACAGACATCGTTCCCTTAGTCTATGGACCTTCCCTGTAAAATGTCCATTAAAATGTCCATTGAGTTCACCCAGTCCACGCTGGGCTCCATCTGTCGTATCAGTCTTTCCGGGTGGGAGAGATGGTGTGTGTGTGGCATTGGGTTGCTGCATACCGAGTCAGTCATCGTTCCATCACTGCTGCACGGCTTGTTTCATAGTTGATCTTCCATGGGTTGGGAGGCTCGTACTCCGATATCATTGATACAATACAGAGGTGACACACAGTATTACATAGCAGTTTGCATCATGCCATTCAGTTCATTGGCTGCTTTCACCCAAAATCAAATCCCCTTGAGGCACACATCGGCTTTATCCATCCTCCTGCATCACCCACCAAGTGCACCCAGGTCCTCGAGCAAAAGCAATCCCACGAATGGGTTTGCCTTTGCCTGAGGGAGGAAGAACCCAGACTGTTTTGCCCAGCATATTTTTTACATGCACTACAGGGACTCTATTCCCTTCCACAGTATGTAGGATTTCTGACTGGGCAGGGCCAGCTTGATTGGCAGATCCCCTTGTGTTGACTAACCACGTGGCTTTTGCTAAATGTGTATCCCAGTGCTTGAATGTTCCACCCATTGCTCTCAGTGTAGTTTTTATCAGTCCATTGTACCGTTCAATTTTCCCAGAGGCTGGTGCGTGATAGGGGATGTGATACACCCACTCAATGCCATGCTCTTTGGCCCAGGTGTCTATGAGGCTATTTCGGAAATGAGTCCCATTGGCTGACTCAATTCTCTCTGGGGTGCCATGTCACCACAGGACTTGTTTTTTGAGACCCAGGATAGTGTTCCGGGCAGTGGTGTGGGGGACAGGATATGTTTCCAGCCAGCCAGTCGTTGTTTCTACCATTGTAAGCACATGGCGCTTGCCTTGGCAGGTCTGTGGGAGTGTGATATAGTAAATTTGCCAGGCCTCCCCATATTTATATTTCATCCATCGTCCCCCATACCACAGAGGCTTTACCCGCTTTGCTTGCTTGATTGCAGCGCATGTGTCACATTCGTGGATAACCTGTGCAATAATATCCATGGTCAAGTCCACCCCTCGATCATGAGCCCACCTGTATGTTGCATCTCTCCCTTGATGGCCTGAGGTGTCATGGGCCCACCGAGCTAGAAATAGTTCACCCTTATGCTGCCAGTCCAGATCCACCTCAGCCACTTCAACCTTGGCAGCCTGATCTACCTGCTTGTTGTTTCGATGTTCTTCAGTGGTCTGACTCCTGGGGACGTGAGCATCCATACAACATACCTTTACAACCAGTTTCTCTACCTGGGCAGCAATATCTTGCCACAATGTGGCCGCCCAGATGGGTTTGCCTCTGCGCTGCCAGTTGCTTTGCTTCCACTGCTGCAGCCAGCCCCACAGAGCATTTGCCACCATCCAGGAGTCAGTCTAAAGATAGAGCACTGGCCACTTTTCCCGTTCAGCAATGTCTAAGGCCAGCTGGATGGCCTTTACCTCTGCAAACTGGTTCGATTCACCTTCTCCTTCAGCAGTTTCTGCTACTTGTCGTGTAGGACTCCATACAGCAGCCTTCCATCTCCGGTGCTTTCCCACAAAGCGACAGGACCCATCAGTGAACAGGGCATATTGCTTCTCATCTTCTGGCAGTTTGTTATACAGTGGGGCTTCTTCAGCACGCGTCACCTCTTCCTCTGGTGATAATCCAAAATCTTTGCCTTCTGGCCAGTCCATAATCACTTCCAAGATTCCTGGGCAACTGGGGTTTCCTACTCGAGCCCGCTGGGTAATCAGTGCAACCCATTTACTCCATGTAGCATCAGTTGCACGGTGTGTAGAGGGGACATTTCCTTTGAACATCCAGCCCAGCACTGGCAGTCGGGGTTCCAGGAGCAACTGTGCTTCAGTACCAACCACTTCTGAAGCAGCTCAAACCCCTTCATATGCTGCCAATATCTCTTTTTCAGTTGGAGTATAGCAGGCTTCAGACCCTCTGTATCCCCGACTCCAAAACCCTAGGGTTTAACCTTGGGTCTCCCCATGTGCTTTCTGCCAGAGGCTCCAGGTAGGGCCATTCTCCCCGGCTGCAGTGTAGAGCACATTTTTTACATCTTGTCCTGGCCAGACTGGCCCAAGAGCTACTGCATGGACTATTTCTCATTTAATCTGTTCAAAGGCTTGTTGTTGCTCAGGGCCCCATTTGAAATCATTCTTTTTCCGGGTCACTTGATAGAGAGGGCTTACGATCAGACTGTAATTTGGAATATGCATTTTCCAAAAACCCACAATGCCCAAAAAAGCTTGTGTTTCCTTTTTGCTAGTTGGTGGAGACATGGCTGCTATTTTGTTGATCACGTCCAATGGGATCTGATGACATCCATCTTGCCATTTGATTCCCAAGAACTGGATTTCTCGTGCAGGTCCCTTCACCTTACTTTGTTTTATGGCAAAACCAGCTTTCAGAAGGATTTGGACTATTTTCTCTCCTTTCTCAAAAACTTCTTCCGCTGTGTTGCCCCACACAATGATGTCATCAATGCATTGAAGGTGTTCTGGAGCTTCTCCCTGTTCCAGTTCAGTCTGAATCAGTCCATGGCAAATGGTAGGACTGTGTTTCCACCCCTGGGGCAGTGGATTCCAGGTGTAA
Organism: Phalacrocorax carbo; assembly: GCF_963921805.1. Classification (NCBI taxonomy): domain Eukaryota; kingdom Metazoa; phylum Chordata; class Aves; order Suliformes; family Phalacrocoracidae; genus Phalacrocorax; species Phalacrocorax carbo. The sequence continues at coordinate 21,959,446 of NC_087518.1, forward strand.
TGGACACCCCTCCATGTGAAAGCAAACTGTGGCCTGCACTCTGCTGCCAGAGGGATTGAGAAGAATGCATTAGCAATATCAATTATGGCATACCACTTGGCCACCTTTGACTCCAGTTCGTATTGAAGTCCTAGCATGTCTGGCACAGCAGCACTCAACGGTGGAGTGACTTCATTCAGGCCACGATAGTCTACTGTTAGCCTCCACTCTCCATTAGATTTCTGCACTGGCCATATGGGACTGTTAAAGGGTGAGTGGGTCTTACTGATGACTCCTTGGCTCCTCAGTTGGTGAATGAGTTTATGGATGGGGATCAGAGAGTCTCTGTTGGTGCGATATTGCCGCCGGTGCACTGTTGTGGTGGTGATTGGCACCTGTTGTTCTTTGACCCTCAGCAACCCCACAACAGAAGGGTCCTTTGAGAGACCGGGCAAGGTAGACAGCTGTTCAGTTTCCTCCGTCTCCAAGGCAGCTACACCAAAAGCACACTTGTACCCTTTTGGGTCCTTGAAATAGCCTCTCCTGAGACAGTCTATGCCAAGGATGCACGGAGCCTCTGGGCCAGTCACAATGGGGTGCTTCTGCCACTCATTCCCGGTTAGGCTCACTTCGGCCTCCAATATAGTTAGCTCTTGGGATCCCCCTGTCACTCCAGCAATGCTGATGGGTTCTGCCCCTATATACTTTGATGGCATTAAGGTGCACTGTGCGCCGGTGTCCACTAAAGCTTTATACTCCTGTGGGTCAGACACAGTCCAGTAAGCCCGGTTATCCCTTTCCTCCACCCAGCTGGAGGCAGGTCCTCTCTAGTCCTGATCATGGCATTCACAACTCACTTCCTGTAAATGTGGATCAAGAGTCTCTCTATTAAGCTCATAAATAAAATCTGCGCTTCTACTCCTCTGTCTGGGGACCTGCTCACTGGGAATTGGAGCTGCAGCTTTCCTGGAAGAGCCTCCCTGAGTGATTGTTCTTCCTTGCAGTTCACATACCTTTGCTTCTAGGGTCGAGGTAGGCTTGCCATCCCACCTCCTGACATGCTCTCCGTGGCCATGCAGGTAGAACCATAGGGTGGCCCATGGTGTGTATCCTCTCCTTTGAGCCAAAGGAGACTTATTGCTAACAGCTGAGACACTACTCTGTAGAGGTGAGGAGTACAACAGATCTTCTTTGAGTTGCTGGACCTCTTGGGATAGTTTCTCCACAACAGAGACAAGTGAGGAAGAGATATTTGTGTCGTAATCCCGGAGTCTATCAATCACCTCTGCCACCGTTGGTGTCTCGTCATCTTTCCAGGACATCACTGCCAATGAGTTTGCATGCAAAGATGGTGCGCTCCGTACAAACTTCCGCCACATGGGTCGTGTGCACTCGGCCTCATCTGGATCTTTGGATGACCGTTGATCATCCAGGTCACCATAAATCACCTCAAAAACAGCTAATTCCCTTAGATACTGGATGCCTTTCTCCATAGTTGTCCATTTTCCTGGGCAATATGTAACATCTTCTTTGAAGGGATACCTTTCCTTCAGTCCGGACAGGAGCTGCCTCCAGAGGCTGAGGGCTTGTGGCTTTTTTCCTATTGCTTTGTCAACACCCCCTTCCCTAGAAACCGATCCCAGTTGTTTGGCTTCTTTTCCCCCTAATTCCAGGCTACTGGCCCCATTCTCCCAGCATCGGAGCAGCCAGGTGACAATGTGCTCACCTGAACGATGGCTGAAATCTTTTCACATATCTTGCAACTCGCTCAAGGACAGGGATCAGGTGGTCTCTATTTCATTTATTACTTCTCCCTCCTCTCCCTGTGACGGCCCTGCTTTTTCATCATCCCGTTCTAAATGAGTTGATGTCCGCTTCCAATATTTCTTCTGTGTATGGGGGCAACTGATACTGGTACAGGTTTATTCTCTGAGCTAGCTCCGGTACTTGTTGTGTGGGTTTGAGTAGTCACAGTGCTTGTCCTGGGGGTTTGAGTGGCCACAGTGGCTGTCACTTTGCATTTCAATCCAGAGACATTCTCCTCCCCCTGGGAGCACTGAATACTGTTGAGCAGGGCTCAGTATGCATGGGCCAGGCCCCAGCATGTTGCAGTTATCTGTGTCTCTCTGGAGTTCCCAGCATAACAACATACTTTCTCCAAATATTCTACTAGTTTTTCAGGGGTGAAACTCCAAAACACTGAGGGTGCCCACTGCCCTAGGGATTTATCCATGCCATCCCAAATGCCCTGCCTCTTGTAACTGTCAAGCCTTGGGGCAGATTTCTCGGTAAAATGCTTAAGTTGTTTAGTCAAAGCCAAAAAAAGGTGCCCAGAAACTAACAATAAGTATACCTTAACCACCCAAGGATGTTCAAGATACAAAAAGATTGTTGTAATAAAGGTACAGACATCATAGAACAAAGTTGCAAAGATACCATTCTGTATTTCCTCCATATAAAATCTCTCAGAGGAGGAGGTATAATTGCTAATTGCCTCAACAAGGTGGTATCCGAAGTACAGTAACAGTTTCAGCAAAAGCCCCAAATAGCAGATAAAGCTGAAAACCAGTGTTTGCATAACAAATCTCATAGGCAAAACATTACTAATCACAGCAGAACACAGCAGACAAAACAAACCAACACCAATCTTTAACACAAACTGCAAAAAGGACAACATGGTACTGTGACCAGCAGCTGCTGTTATCTCCAACCCTTGAGCCCCACGTTGGGCACCAAAAAGACTGTTGTGGTTTAGCCGGCAGCTCAGCCCCACACAGTCGCTCGCTCACTCACTCCCCCACCAGTAGATGGGGGAGAGAATCAGAAGGGTAACGCTCATGAGTTGAGATAAGAACAGTTTAATAATTAAAATAAAAAAAAACAACAACAAAAATGCAATGGAAAGGAAGACAACGAGAGGCACGAGACCCGGGTGGAGGGGAAGGGAATGAACCACCAAAACAAACCACACAGAACACAGCCCCTCACAACCCACCAACCTGACACCAGCCACCCCCAAACTGCAACTGCCCCCTTAATATAATGGTCATGGTGTCACATGGTATGGAATGAACATCCCATTGGCCAGTCGGGGTCAGCCACCCTGGCTGTAGCCCCGCCCCTCCCAGACTCCCACCAACGCGGCAGAGCGCGGGAAGCTGGAAAGGTAGCCAACCACGACAGTGAAGAGAATTAACCCCTTCTCAGCCAAAACCAGCACATTAGGAATATTTGCTTTTTGCTGTATTGCTGTGTCTTGTATTTCAAGGAGATTTTGTGGCAGTAACACCTAATGTAGCATATTCCTAGAAATTTGACCCCCCTTTTCAAGACTTCATTGAGGTTTATGTGTGTTCAGGTGCTGCAGAATTTGGCCCTTCTTTCTTCAAGGTTTGACACCCACAATTAGTACTGTGAAGCCAAATAAAAGCCAATAGCAATCTGAATTTTGACAAAAATATTTCAAGTCCTTTTCATTGGCCGGAATGGTAAATGAGCCAAGGAGAAGTATTTGGTCATTCTCATTGTCATTTTCAATTTGTGATGTACTTAAGGCAACTTGTTCACTGACTTATTTGAAAGGAGTAAGATGAGCTGGGTCAGAATTGTTATATATAGTCAAAGTTTGCAGTGGTTGTGTGTTGGTTGTCTTTATGCTACAAAATTATAGCTGCTGAACTCTGCATCCTTGTTTTTAGGATCTACAAGATTTTACTCTCATGCTCAGTTTGTAAAATCTTAGGAAATGAAAATTTTTTTTCCTGAGCCTAAAACTTTTAAAATCCTATGCAACAGAAGTTGCAATGTCTTACAAAAATCTTCCCAGACACACCACAACTAAATTGTAAGAAGTATTTGAAGCGAACTTTACACTACAGATCTTTAAAGTTAAAGTGTTTCTTAGGGGTTTTTTTATAAACCATTTACTTAATTTTTGAGCCAATTTTTGTAGGCAGCGCAATTAGAATAGATGGGTAATTTCCTTGTCAGATGCAAGTTTTTGCTTTGCATATATATATTATATGCATATATATTTATATAAAACTGTTTAATTACCTTTATTGAAAAAGAAAATAGTGTTCATTGTTTAGAAATTAGCTTGGTCATGCAGGACAGTTTGGTAACTTGTAAGTGCATCTTGTGTTTTCCGAAGTTACCTTTACTGGGATCTATAAGGGTAGAATTGAAATAAAATTGAACAACCTTTGAGGCATTGTACCTCAAGGCAGATCTGTTGCTCAATGATTTGTTCCTAGTGCTTATGATACCTGTACTATCAAAATAATTAGTAAGGCTTATTTTGTAATTGTAATTGTGTAGACGATTCTGACGGAAAACCAGCGGGAGACAGGCACCATCCGATGATGATCATCAAGTCTCGTTTATTGGCAATTAGCAAATATCTTTTATACCGTTCGTAAATTAGCTCATACCTATTTGCAAAAGCATAGCTCATCCTTGGCTGGGAGGTAGATGCCAACTCCTCCCATGCTTATCTCTTGTGTTCAGCCTTGCAATTAGCAGTTACTTGTTTCTCACACTCCTTTACCGGTCAACAACAGCTGGGCCCAAGGTCGCTCCGACCCTGAGCCTGTCCTTCTACTTCAATGCCCGCTTTCTGCTAGCCGTTCCCGGGCTAGAGTTTCCCACATCTCCCCCTTTTTCTTTTGTTCCTTGAGAAAGGAACACGGCACTCATACTTCTTTCCATCATTTGTTGCATACATTGCGATATACAAGGGACATACATTAATATAATAATAAACAGTATAAATATTATTAATCCCATCTGCAAAATACTCTTGATCCCATTGCCAATGCCCCATCCATTAAACAAGCTGTTAAACCAATGCCATGGATCATCCTGTCTTACAGAGTCTACATCTAGTAATAAGTCAGATAATGCCTTTGATGTGGCATTTGTTTGCTTAGCTAGCCAACACCCTAGCTTGTTTAATGTCGTGAGGCTTTGAGCAACACCAACTCCAGGAGCCAAGAAGGAAACAGCTATGATCTTTGTAGGATTCCAAAATTCAGCTGTAGAGTCACAGTTATCCTCAAACTTATGAGTGCTCCTTTCGCTTCTCATCTTTCTATGATGTTGATAAATCATTGAAGTGTTAGGGGTAAGAAACGTTAGGCGACCTATAGAGCAAGGCCCTCCCTTTATATGTGACGGGATGCCAGGCCAAGCCCGATCTCCACAAATTAAAAACAAACCTGCAGGTAGCGCAATAGGCATATTGTTAGAGCGTGATATATTTACAGAGGTATAGTTACACCAAGCAGTAGCATTAAGAGAGCCCGCAAGGGCAAGCTCTTGTGGTTCTGGGCCTACGGGGAGTACATCATCCCAGATATCATACTCAACAAACAGCGAAGGGGCGTCACGCCACTTAAAGGGAAGCTTCCGAGTTATATTATGCTGCTGTTGCAGCTCCGCTACGGACTGAGTAAAAGTCATAAAGGTTGCATTACTTAAAGGCACCCCAATAAGACATGTGATAAATGGGGAGTCGGGCGTTGCTAGGCTGGCACAAAAGCTAGTTGTATTCAATGATCTAGCTAGCGTGACCCAGATATTTTCTCGTGGGTCAAAAACGTTAGGCACAAAGGCAGTGCTACATACACTTAAAAGGGCTAATACCCATAATTTCTGTTCAGCAGAGCTCATTATCAGTCCGCCTTGTATTCTCGGTCGAAACCAGACCAAACCTCGGGCGCTATGCACCCTCTGGGACCTTTGTTCCTCCTGGACCGTGGTTATTCACTGGTGAGTGCTGCACAGCGCTCCTCTGGGTTCCTTCCGCTGATCCCAACCGTTTGGGTGCCGCTTCGGCTGGTGCCGCGGTGGGCAACTGTTCTGCGTCGCGCTGTGTGGGGGAGGTGGCGGGTCTGGCACATCTAGCTGGAATCCATTGCGGCCCTGTAGGGGTAGAAACACAGAGATACCCCCTCCCCCAATATAAAACCTCCACAGGCCCTGACCATACACCCGTATGCGGGTCTTTGTATTTGACCCAAACTCGGGGTAGCTCCCGTTCGTCTTTTTTCTGTCTATAGTGAACGATGACAGCAGGCACTCCCTCAGAGCCAAATACACACAAATAGTTTAACACAAACAGTGCTTTTACCAGCCGCTCCTGCGGGTCTTTTATATCTGCATACTTTTGAACATAGGTTTTCAGCAACCCATTAGCTCGTTCCACTATTGCTTGACCCGTTGGGTTGTGAGGGATACCTGCAATGTGTTGTACTGACGCACCCACGCAGGAGGGTTATCGTGTTCTGCAAATAGGCATAAGTGATTTAATACAAACAAAACTTTTGCACAAACAAAACTTTTGCCATTCCAACACCCTTATCTTCTCCCCCTTTTTCTTTTTGCACTGAGTAAGTGCACCCAAAATGTGAGTAGAACCATGGAGTATGGTGAGATCGATGGGGAGATCGGGGTCCAGGCGGTCTACTGCTCTCTGGACGATCTCGGAGCTAAGACGTTGTATCATAGTGTGTTGTTCAGCAGTCGGTCGGACCGGCGCGGCAGGGTCAGTGCCCTTGAACATTGGGCGAAAAACTGAGAGTCACTGATGCACCACCCAAGGTATTTCCATACCGATGAACGTTGAACCTTCTCTGCTGCTATTACTAGGTCGTGTAGCTGGAGCTGTTGCTGTAAATATAATTCTTGCTGTGCTGAGAAAGGTTGTACTTGCGCAAACAAGATGTCATCCATGTAATGGTAAATTATAGTGTCCGGCCATTGCTGCCTCACTTCTTTCAATGCAGCATCTACGAAGAGTTGACACAGAGTAGGGCTATTCTGCATGCCTTGTGGCAATACTGTCCATCCGAAGCGTAAGTCAGGATCCTCTCTGTTGGTTGCCGGTAACGTAAATGGAAATCGCTGGGTATCCTAGGGATGCAGCTTTGTAGTAAAAAAGCTGTCCTTTAAGTCGATAATTAGTAAATGCCAGTCAGTTGGTAGCATGGCTGGATTTGGAAGGCTAGGCTGTAAAGCCCCCATCGCTTGCATTTGCTGATTTACTGCCCGTAGATCATGTAACAGCTTGAGATGTCCTTGATCTAATTGTTGTTTTATTAATATACGGGCTTGTTGTAGACTTTCCCGTTTGAGCGGTCACTGCCCGACCCATACTGGCTCTGCTGTGAGCCATGTCAGTGGGATTGGGAAAGTCCATGTGGCAGTGACCCTCTTTGGTTACTGTTGAGAGTTTTTGGCTGGACCCAATGGGGCGAGAGCGGCACAAACTTGTTGCTGAACGCGTACCATTCCCTGCCCAACTTCCCTCAATGCTTCAACTAACATAGCTCGGGGGCCGGGAGGTACCCGACTCATGCGTTCAAGCATCACCTCAATGCCTGCGTCTAGGGGAAGTGTAATTAAAATGCTTTTAGTAGCATGGTTGGAGTTTTCCATAACACATTGACGCAGCAATGGGCCCTTCATAAAAATTTTCCAATCAAGAGGATTATGGTGTGCTAATAAATTTTGATTGTTAGCAGGGTCCGGTTGATAGATGACAGGGAAAGCCTGAGCTAACAAATCGGCGGTCTCTAGGTCCCCGTTCTGTAATGCCTCTAACCCGATTTTTCGCCAGTCAACCTGGCTACACACAGCAGGCACAAAACGGTGACTAGACGTGCTCGGCTTATTTTCCTTCACCGGAGAGACTACATCACATAAATTTTCAATATCTTCACCTCCCTTTCCCAAGCTTATTCCTCCTCCGCTAGTTTCTACAGATGTAGATTTATCAGGGGCGGGAGGGGGGGGAATAAGGGGTTTTCGAGGTACGACAACTGGGATCCCCAAGAAGGGAGGAGAGAGATTGTCTAAGCCAATTCCAATCTTTCCAGCATTGGGGTCACAGCTGTCTAGCCGATCAGAGGCGGCTGTTGCTAATCTTTTTTCAGTTTTATATTTTTTCATACAGTTAATCACTTCCCGCCAAGGTTTCATTAACTTTTCCGCTGTCTTATCGTCATCTATCACCAAATCCCACAAACAATCATCATAGGCTCTCCCTTGTTTTATTCCCATATAAAAGGGGATCTCTCCTGTATCCTTAACCTTAGTCATAGCTGCTTGAGCAACTCTCATCGCTTCTCTACACTTCTCTGGTCCCAATAAAACCTGTGCCTCCGTTCTAAAGAACGCTCCCAGTCCTAACAGTTCATCCATGGTAACGCCTTGAAGGGGATCTCCCGGTGCCCTCTGGGTTGCAGCTGACACCTGTGCCTCAGCTTGCCAGTGAGCCTCCCACAGCAATCTTTGGTGTGGCGAAAAAATCAACTCGGCGAGCCCTTTAATATTGGCAGGCAACAAGACATGTGCAGTGAACAGATAGTCCAGCATTTGTCTTACAGGCTCACTCGATACTCCGAACTGACTAACAGTGAACCGTAATTGGGACAATAATTTCCAGTCTAACGCAGTAATCTCCGCCTGCAGTCCTCCCCCGGGATTCGGTCTATAAATTACCGGAAAAGCGAGAGTACCACCGGCTTCAACTAGTTCAGGATCACCCTTTTCTGCCCCCTCCCGCGCTAATGCCGCCCATGCCCCTCGCCGCTCCCGTGCAATGGCTTCTGCTAAGTCAGATTCCGCTCCAGGCATCGGCTCATGGCCTAGGCCGGGAGCCGGTACCGTTGCGGGCTGGTTATTCGCAGTAGCGGGAGTTGCGGGTGACGAGGGCAAGTTTGAGGGGTCTGCCGGCCCAGGGGGCAGGTAGACAGTTGAAACCGCAGGCGGGCCCGGGGAGCTAAGTCCCCAGTCTGAGCCGTAGCTCCGATTTCGCTCTTGAGCTGAGACAGCTTGCTGCACAGCTCGCTTTTCTGCTTGTATCTGCAATAACTCGTTATGTACTACCTTCCATAGCTTACTCATTTTCTTGGCAGTTTTATCTTCCTCTAACACCGCCTCCCACAAACTGTCCCTCACCTTTCTCCACTCTGCCAGTTCATGCACCGTATGTGGGTTTACAAAGTGTCCCTTCTCGCATCCCCAGCTTATCAACAACGGTAGTTCTTTACGTAAATCTATACCCTTAATGTTACGCCTCTCTAAAAGAGATGTAAAGAAATCATATGCTGCTTGCCTCTCCATTGTGCTCGTCGGCGCCGTTGCAGCTCCCAAGGTCTCGGCAGCACGTATCGGCTGAGCCCACCTATGTGGTCGCCCAGGGCACGCAGACTGAGCCCACCTATGTGGTCGCCCAGGGTACGCAGACCAGCTGCGCTGTCTGTTTTGCCGTCCCTCTGCTTGCAGGACCCGAACCCTACGCTGGACCGTCCGTGGTATCACGTCAGGGTCACCATTTGACGGAAAACCAGCGGGAGACAGGCACCATCCGATGATGATCATCAAGTCTCGTTTATTGGCAATTAGCAAATATCTTTTATACCGTTCGTAAATTAGCTCATACCTATTTGCAAAAGCATAGCTCATCCTTGGCTGGGAGGTAGATGCCAACTCCTCCCATGCTTATCTCTTGTGTTCGGCCTTGCAATTAGCAGTTACTTGTTTCTCACACTCCTTTACCGGTCAACAACAGCTGGGCCCAAGGTCGCTCCGACCCTGAGCCTGTCCTTCTACTTCAATGCCCGCTTTCTGCTAGCCGTTCCCGGGCTAGAGTTTCCCACACGATTCCATGTACTTACTTTTGTAAGAGTTCAGAATCTGATCTAATTTTAAGTATTATTCGTAATGTTTTGGATATATAAGAAGTCCACAAAGGCTTGTATGACTTCTTTGCATGGTTTGACTTCTGTATAAAGCCTTTGGATGAGATGACCTGGGCTGATGTGCTTGGTTTGCTTGTATTCAGCTCAGGCCTTCTTTTATGTCAAATAAATGTCTGAAGACTTATAGTGGGAATCTGGGGCAACACTTCTCCAGTACTAGTTTCATTTTGATGTCTCTGGTCCGTTCTTAGGTCCATGTGCACTCTGGAGGGAAGGTAAGGAGGCAGGCTATCATGGCATAAGCTGTATTTTTAGCAAAATCTGTATTTAAGCTCCTCTGAAATGTTAGCTGGGAAGAGAGACACTACAGGCCAGATAATACCTGAAGTTTTAGTTAAACTGATTTGCTTAAAATTGCACATAAAAATGCCAGCATATAATAGTTAACTAAAAGGGGAGACAAAAAGACACAACATTTGAAAATATCTCAGAGAAAAGAAAGAACAGATGGGGGAGCACACTAATAATAGGAGCCAGTTTGCCTTTCTTACGGTTTAGACCAGATTGTGGTTGTTGTGGGTTGTGGGTTTTTTTTGGTGTGTGGAAGTATTTAATTAAGTCTAAATATAATCATCCCTGTGGTATCTTCTGGTCTTTTTTATGTTGCAAGCTGTCCAGAACGCTTGGGATTCATACATTTTGTTAGTTTGCTGGTAATAAAAGAAATCTGGAAGGCCAGGTCACTTATAGCATTTCAGCAAAAAGAAATACTGCTGCTTGGTTTTGAAACATTTGCTTCCTTGCTTAGAGTTTTCATCTGTTGCAAAAGTTAGTGTGAGCTGTGAGCAAGAGCAATCAATCTGCTAAATAGCTTAATCATTAGAAATCTGCATTAGAACTGAAATAAGAATTATCCTGAGATAGAAATTCATTCAAAAACCCTAAAATATTTAAAATGCTTCCATGTTTACTTAAATCCCTGTCTACATGTATGTTACTTTCTCAGCTTTAGATCCAAAAGACAGCGATTATTTATTTTCTGGCAGTATTTAAAGATAACTCTTTTGTACTTATCATTCCTAGAGGTCTTACATTTTTTCCAGATCAGATGATTTATGACATGTAGTGATCCAAAATAAAAGACCTTTAATGTGATCTTTCAACTGCATGTAATTTTAGAAATAACTGGAAGGTAGATTACATTTAATTTTCTGAAAGTTTTCAAAAGCCGTTATGTCCTTTCTATTCAACAAACCCTCAACAACAGAAGTGCCAAACTGAATCCAACATGTCCACAAAAATAGTATCTTTACTCATGCTTAATGTTGTGTTGTATGTTAGAAATGAGAGCTCTAAAAATCATGCAGACATGTCCTTCTCATAGTTTTCCATTAATTCTAAATAGACTCCATTAGACCTCTGCCTTGAATCAGTTTGCTGGCAATAAGCCATGGAAACTGTGTGCTTTGAAAAAATGGATTTCTACTAGTGTAAGCCATATAGGGCAGTTCCGTTTTCTGGAGATGTGTTTCCACCAGAGTTGGTTCCTTTATTGTAAAAATACCGTATCTTCTTGTGCAAATATAATTTAAAAAAGGAAAAAAAAAAGCATTTCAGTGAGTTTTACCACATACACACATAACTTTTGAGTCTAGCCCAGAGTTCCGTATCTCAGCTTTGTGTTTCATGTTTCTAGTCAGTATTCACGTTTGTAGTTTACACCTTCCCTTGCATCATGTCTGTGGTATCCCTGACATGTTTTCTACATTTGTGTATATTCTTTCTGTCTCTGTATACATAAAGGGATAATTATGTGAAATATACATGTGACTTAAGCAAGAATAAACACTTTTGATCTATGTCATGACATTTATTTTACAAACTTTTATGTAATCCATGTAGATTAGTTTCTTCTTTTTTCCAGAAATAAAACTTCCTGAGATTTGTGCAAATCCAAACATTTGAAACATATAGGCAAGCAAGGGTCAAGAAGTATTCTGCTGTTAATAGCTTGAGCATTATGTTATGCAAACATTAGAACTGTAAAAGCAAAAAGTGTGTGGCTGCATTTGCTGTGAGGATAAACAGTCCTTGCTGTGAGGATAAACAGAACCTTTTGACCATCACTGGGTTTTGTACAGACCATTAACACGTAAACTTATGGTTGCCACTGTAGTGCTACAAATTAATACTTTTAATTTCAGTAATTTTTGTAGCGCTGGTGCTGTGTGAGATAGGTGCTTGTGATCACACTGTTTGGAGACTTTTATGTTGATGCTAAAAGTATTGTTTAGCAGTTTAGATGCTTTAAGCTGTGACTATTGCCACCCTCTCTAGTTCCCAGATATTTGTTGCCACTGGTTTTCAGTGTTAGCACAGCTGTTTGTGTAACTGTGCTAGGAAATAGGTCTGGAAATATTCCTTGCTGGCTCAGGAGCTGACCTTAGGGCGGGCAGGGGAAAAGAGGTATTTTACACTTGGCTTTTGTACCATTATTGCGTGTGAATTTCAGGGAAGATTAAGGAACTTGGTTATCCATAATGACTTGTATGTAGCATGGTATATGCCAAGTTGAGATGTAGATTGCTTTATTTTTCCATATGTTTGTGTTTTGCTGGTCTTCAATCATAATTCAAATCCCTATTATGCCAGATAATGGACTGATGTCTAATCATAATTTGTAAACAGAGTGGACATAGGAGAGGGAGAGAATATGAGCAGCTTAGGGGATATCACACAGATCACAGATTATTAATGTATAATGGGAAGCAAACAGCCTAATGACCATGCATGGTTTTCAGGTAAATAAACATGTTCCAGAAAGCATCCTGTGTTATTCCAGGAATTACAGCTTTCGGACATCTTGCTTAATCTATCTGAAGGCAAATTCCAGACAGAATTTTACTATTGAAACAAATCCTTATGGTTTACAGTAGCAAAAGAACACTTGGTCCTCTATCTTATACCACTAGGAAAATTATACCCCAAACTTTCCGGAAATACAATACAGTATTAAAGGAGTTTATTTCTGAAGAGCAAACATCCAGTCAATTACATACCAGTGATGTGGTATAGGAAGAGCAAAGTAGCCTGCAAACAGCTTAATTACCTGCCTCTTTACAATTTTTATTTTCTCCTAATAATCGTATGATTCAAATACTTCCTGCTGTGCACTTCCCTCCCCCCCTTTAAGTGGTTGCTTGTAAGGCAAAAGCTTGGCTGTACTATTTTGCCCTACACATAAAGGGAATTGTGAATTGAGAAAGTGCTTATGAAGCCAGAAAAATTGAATTGTAAATACAGCTTTCCCCTGTTTTTAAACAGCAAGAACACTGATCTGATTGCTTGGTGTTCCTTCCTTGTGCCCCAGGAATCTGCCTGTTGTCCCTCTCACATGAAGATGTCCTTTCATGATTAACTCTCTGTCACTTAGCTCAGTTTTTTTGACAGCAAAATGAGTGCTGTAGCAGAGTGATTCATGGCTGCAGAAAGCCATATCAAGGGCAAGCCAAGGGTGTTAAAGGCAGCAGCTTGATAAAGCCAGGATTCAAGTCCAGTTCAACTCTTTTCAGCCTCAAGGAATCCAACTTTAGGAAGCTGAGGCCTCGGTAGTGAAGCCAGACTCTTCTAAAATCAAGAAAAGCGAAATCTTTAGATGCAGTTTCCTGTTGAAATTTTGTAGTTAGGTCCTGTGATGTTGCACAAAGCAGCATTACATAAAGCACAGCTGATGCAGTCTAGATTCAGGGCTGGGGGAAAGCATCTAACAAAAAACAGTGTGGAGTGCCATAGCAGAGGAAAACAACTTAAAGATATAAGGAAAAAGAATTTCCAAGTGGGAGACTGACATGGAGCCTTAATAACTGCCTCAGACTAGCACTGACATTTTTTCAATGTTTAAGAAGATTTTAAACAAGATTTACAACTTGTCATTGCATCTGTGCATCTTGTAATTGTTTCTGTGACATATTGGTCCTAGCAAGTGTAGAGTGCTGCTCTGTCGGGGAGGAAGGGTGTGTCTGCCCACATGTGTGCAGGGTAAGGGGCACCTTAGCAGCAAGAGACAGGGCAGGAGACGGCACTGGGTAGCACACTTGGGCTCTGAACTGCAGCAAAACCACAGCTTACCTCAGAAGAGGGATCAGGCTCTAAATTAAGTGCTTATAAAGTAAACAGTCCTGGAAAAAATCTGCATCTTCACTGCAGTTGGAAATATGTGATGACGGCATATATCCAGGTTAGATTCTTTGATGGTTACCAGGACACCACAGGTGTCAGCACTGGTTAGCTGCCTGTGGGGGCATGTACAGAATCCTGCTGGGGCTTATACAGCTATTGCTGAAGCATGAGGTCCTGTGGCTTTACCATCATTTGTTACATGATTAGGGATAGATGGGTTTGGTGCTGCTGATGTGGGTTATGTGCATGCTGAAGTCAGAGATGTTAAGTGCCTAATGCTACAATGAGGCAGAGGGAAGTCCTTTCTAGTGAGGGAACTGGAGAATCCAACAATAAATACACTTTCAAGGCATCATTTTTTGAAAAAGTTGGTCTGTATTGGTTCTGGTTAGATGCTGATTGCATTAGTTGCTGTATTTGGTTAGTTATACAACATTATTAAATAGTTTTGTATTCATAAAGTAAAAGTATATTAGGTGGACTGGATTGATGGTTTTGCATCAGTTAATGTTATCACCTGTCTTCTTCCACCATTGGCAGAGGAAACATCTCACGTTTTACAGATCTAGTGTTTTGATATTGGTGAGGGGACATGTCAGCTCTATGAAGTGTTCTCATGCTTGTGTTTTCATCAGTGCAGATAATGGTCTTTGTGTGTATCATCCTGACTGCATGTAACAAGGCTGCAGTAGATAGTTATCTATAGATGAAGATCCTGTATTTTTATAGTATTAGAATTATAACAAATGAACAGACTGGATGAATTAAAGATAATTTTCAAGACCCAGAACCTTTAATCTCTGTTCACTATGAGAAACTTCAGCATGACACAGGATTACCATTTCATGGCAAATTAGTCCAGTCCAGAAGTAGGGGGAAAGGTGAGGGGATCAAACATAATTGGTACCCTTGTTGAATGAATTGCTCAGATATCAAGATTTGAATGAAATTGTAATACCTTCTCACTTTTACCAGACAGGTCTAATAGGTCAGAGTTTGGTAGGTCAGTGTAAAAGGAGCTTGAATTACCCATCCTGGGCTGTATATGTCCTCTGACACTTGACAGGGAGTGAACTTCATCTGCACTAAGCTTAATTGCAAAGAAAGGCTGTGACACAAACAAAGCTCAGGAATTTAAAAGATTAATGCTGTTAGAGTCTTTTTATGTTGTGCAAGCCTGTTTCCATAATAACAGGAATTGTTCATTTTTCCAATAAGTTCTAAAATCTTGAAGGCACATAGATGGAAAGCAGTATTGGTACTTGATATTAATAGTCTCACATAATTCCTTTTGAAGTTTTTTGTTGGCTGCTATTTTCCATAATCATTAAACAAACAGAATATTTTTCTTAAGATTTTCAGTCTTGCAACATGAGCAATATTTTATTTTCTTAAAGGGCTTTTATTCAGTGTCATTCATAAGCCTGCAAAGTGCATAGTAGTCTATGGCCATCTTTGAAGACATCAATTCTGACAGTATATGGATATTCTATTTTTGGCTCATGCTTCTCTTTTTAAAAAACAAGCAACCAACCACCCACCCACCCTACCAAACACGTGTGTAACATTAAATAACAGCTGTGGCCTCAGAGGATAGACAATTTTCCTGAAATGATTAAGAAGTTTCAAGGAGAGAGTGAGGATATGCTGAGCAGGAGAAACTGATAGGGAAGAGGAAGAGCTATCTCATATTTATCAGTGGCGTTAGTTTCTTTGAGATAAAATGAAGGGGGAATAAGGAATGTAGAAAAGGATTCAAAGGGAAGAGGGAAGAACTGTTAGGATGAGCTTCAGGAAGAGCAGCAAGCATATAAGGAGACAGGGAAAAATATAACTGTGTTTACCAGAAGGCATAGCAGAATTAGGGCAATAAAAAAAAACCAAACAAAACCAACCCCCCCAAAAAACCAAAAACAAAAAACCCCAACAAAACGAAGTCTGCCTTTTAGAGTCCTGAATATTTCAGCATGACCATTCAGTTCATCTCTGCTTATTGTTTACATAACTTGTAGAAAACAAATGCATGCTCAAGATGTCTGCCTGAAAGGAATTATTTCATCCTTAGCCTTGTTATTTCAAGGTGTTTTCACTTTCTGTATTAATCAAGGTTATTTTGTAATGTTATCAGTGCTATTTAAACTGAGAATGTTCTCTAAATATTGCTAGGGCGTATATTGAAAGTGTCTGATTTTCTTATCTTTTGTCTCTTATTTAGTGTTAATGTGTGTCATGCTTAAGGATGTATTAATGAGCCTTTTTTTATCCTGCAATGATAATCCTTTAGGCCCAGTCTCTTCATTAATGAATAATGATGGAACAGAATAGGCAGTTGGGTCATTTTATCGTTTAAGTGCAATGAACAGTCCTGAAGAGAATGCTGCATTGCAGCTATAAGCAAAATGGTTGTACAGATTACAAAATACTTCTGAATTATAGTCTGCATTTCTGGACCATTCTGGGTTTTAGGAAGATTGCCAGTTTCCCAAAACATTTTCTTAGGAAAGGAATTTTTTTTTCCTATTTAAGAAAGACTTATTCCAACGCCTTCTATTCTATGAACTTGGAAACCTGAGCTTCAATAAAAATATTGAAAAGGACTTGGGAAGGCTTCTGTTTCATAATACTGGTTAGCAGTTGGCTAGTAGTAATTTGCATAAAGTTTTGGACACTGACCTTACCATGAATTTAGACTGATTTTCCCCAAAACATTTGATGTGAGGCAGGAACCATACAAGAAAAATAAGCTGACCAGTTAAGGAACTATAAAAAGGAAAGCCTATTCTGCTACCTAATCAAAGCATATAAAAATCAGAATAAGATTTCCAACTGAAGATACTGATGGGGCAAACTAACACATCTAGTATAAGTCACATAAAGTGTTTTAAATGCTCCTTTTCTTGGGGTGACCATAACTGGGATAACTTAATTTTTTCCATCTCTTTCAGGATACAGAATGTAATTAAGTCCCTAAGTAGTGGTTATATAAATCTGTCTCTGTGTTACATGATAAAAGGTCTTCGGGTGCCTAGAATTCTTCTCCATTTTCATAGAATCATAGAATGGTTTGTGTTGGAAGGGACCTTTAGAGGTTATCTAGCCCAACCCCCTGCAGTGAGCAGGGGCATCTTCAACTAGGTCAGGTTGCTCAGAGCCCTGTCCAACCTGACCTTGAATGTTTCTAGGGGTGGTGCCTCCACAACCTCTCTGGTCAACCTGTTCCAGTGTTTTACCATCCTCAGTGTAAAAACTTTTTTCCTTATATCCAGTCTAAATCTACCCTCCTTTAGTTTAAAACCATTACCCGTTGTCCTGTCACAACAGGCCTTGCTAAAGAGATTCACAGAATCACAGAATCACAGGTTGGAAGGGACCTCAGGGATCATCTAGTCCAACCTTTCTAGGAAGAGCACAGTCTAGACAAGAAGGCCCAGCACCCTGTCCCCATGCTTCCTATAGTCCCCCTTTAAGTACTGAAAGACCACAAAATAAGGTCTCCCTGCAGCCTTCTCTTCTCCAGGCTGAACAACACCAACTCTCTCAGCCTGTCCTTGTAGGAGAGGTGCTCCAGCCCTCAGATCATTTTTGTGGCCCTCCTCTGGACCTGCTTCAACAGGTCCATGTCTTAATTGTGCTGAGGGCTCCAGAGCTGGATGCAGGACTCCAGGTGGGGCCTCACCAGAGTGGAGCAGAGGGGTGGAATCACCTCCCTCAACCTGCTGGCCACGCTTCTTTTGATGCAGCCCAGGATAACAATGGCCTTCTGGGCTGTAAGCGCACATTGTTGGCTCATGTCCAGCTTTTCGTCCATCAGTACCCCAAGTTCTTCTCTGCAGGGCTGCTCTCAATCCCCTCATCCTGCAGTCTGTATTGATACGAGGGGTTGCCCTGACCCAGGTGCAGGACCTTGCACTTGGCCTTGTTGGGCCTCATGAGGTTCTCACAGGCCCACTTCTCCAGCTTGTCCAGATGTCTCTGGATGACATCTCATCCTTCTAGTGTGTCAACTGCACCACTCAGCTTGGTGTCATCTGCAAACTTGCTGAGTGTGCACACGATCCCACTGTCTATGTCACTGATGAAGATATTAAACAGTGAAGGTCCCTGTATGGACCCCTGAGGGAAACCACTTGTCACTGCTTTTCATGTGGACATTGAGCCATTGACCACTACCCCCTGGATGGAACCATCCAGGTCACAGTTGGTTGAAGTCTCACAATCTCTAGCTCTTGTTCTTGTGGGAGACTTCAACTTACTAGATATCTGCTGGAAATACAATACAGCAGAGAGAAAGCAGTCTCGGAGGTTCCTGGAGTGTGTAGGAGATAACTTCCTGATGCAGCTGGTAAGTGAGCCAACCAGGGCACGTGCCCCGCTGGACCCGCTGTTTAAGAACAGAGAAGGCCTGCTGGGTGATGTGGTGGTCAGAGGCTGTCTTGGGCTCAGCAACCATGACATGATAGAGTTCTCAATTCTTGGAGAAGTAAGGAAGAGGGACAGCAAAACCACTACCCTGAACTTCAGAAGGGCAGACTTTGGATTGTTAAGGAGTCTGGTTAACAGAGTCCCTTGGGAGGCAGTCCTGAAGGGCAAAGGAATCCAGGAAGGCTGCATGTTATTAAAGAAGGAAGTCTCAAAGGCACAGGATCAGGCTGTCCCCATGTGCCATAAGTTGAGCAGTCAGGGGAGAAGACCGGTTTGGCTGAATAGTGAGCTTTGTCTGGAACTCAAGAAAAAAAGGAGAGCTTACTGCCTTTGGAAGAAGGGGCAGGTGACTCAGGAGGGCTACAAGGATGTTGTGAGGTTACGCAGGGAAAAGATTAGAAAGGCGAAGTCCTAGTTGGAACTTAAACTGGCCGCCACCGTTAAAGATAACAAAAAATGTTTTTATAAATATATCAGTGACAAAAGGAGGGCCAGGGAGAATCTCCCTCCTTTGTTGGATGCGGAAGGTAACCTTGCCACAAAAGATGAGGAGAAGACTGAGGTACTTAATGCTTTCTTTGCCTCAGTCTTTAATAGTCAGACTGGTCATCCTCGGGGTTGTCAGGCCCCTGTGCTGGGAGATGGAGCTAGTATGCAGAATGAAGTCCCAGTTGTTGAAGAGGTGGCAGTCACTGACCTGCTCCTTCACCTGGATGTTCACAAGTCCATGGGGCTGGATGGGATCCACCCGAGGATACCGAGGGATTTGGCAGAGGAGCTGGCCAAGCCACTGTCCATCATTTATCAGCAGTCCTGGTCAACCAGGGAGGTCCCAGATGACTGGAAACTAGCAAATGTGATGCCCCTCTACAAGAAGGGTCAGAAGGAGGATCCGGGGAACTACAGGACTGTCAGCCTGACCTTGGTGCTGGGAAAGGTCATGGAGGAGCTCATCTTGAATGCCATTATGCAGCACGTGTGGGACAACCAGGGGGTCAGGCTCAGCCAGCATGGGTTTATGAAAGGGAGGTCCTGCCTCACTAACCTGGCCTCCTATGATAAGGTGACCCGCTTAGTGGATGAGGGGAAGGCTGTGGACATTGTCTACCTGGACTTTAGTAAGGCCTTTGACACTGCCTCCCATAGCATTCTTCTGGAGAAGCTGGCTGCTCATGGTTTGGACAAGTGCGCTCTGCACTGGGTTAAAAACTGGCTGGACGGCCAAGCCCAGAGACTGGTGGTGAATGGAGTCAAATCCAGTTGTTGGCCAGTCACAAGTGGTGTTCCCCAGGGCTCAGTGTTGGGGCCAGTCCTGTTCAATATCATCACTGATGATCTGAATGAGGGGATTGAGTGTACCCTCAGTAAGTTTCCAGATGACACCAAGCTGGGTGGAAGTGTCGATCTGCTGGAGGGGAGAAAGACCCTACAGAGGGACCTGGACAGGCTGGATCGTTGGGCCAGAGCCAACGGTATGAGATTCAACGAGGCTAAGTGCGAGGCCCTGCACTTGGGTCACAACCCCATGCAACGCTACAGGCTTGTGGAGGAGTGGCTGGAGAGCTGCCTGGAGGAAAAGGACCTGGGGGTGTTGGTTGACAGCCGCTTGAACATGAGCCAGCAGTGTGCTCAGGTGGCCAAGAAGGCCAATGGCATCCTGGCTTCTATCAGGAATAGTGTGGCAAGCAGGACTGGGGAGGTGATAGTGCCCCTGTACTTGGCACTGGTGAGGCCGCACCTCGAGTACTGTGTTCAGTTTTGGGCCCCTCACTACAAGAAGGACATTGAGGTGCTGGAGCATGTCCAAAGAAGGGCAATGAAGCTGGTGAAGGGTCTAGAGAACAAATCTTATGAGGAGCATCTGAGGGAGCTGGGGTTGTTTAGTCTGGAGAAGAGGAGGCTGAGGGGAGACCTTATTGCTCTCTAAAACTACCTGAGAGGAGGTTGTAGCGAGGTTGGGGTTGGACTCTTCTCCCTAGTAACAAGCGATAGGATGTGAGGAAATGTCCTCAAGCTGTGCCAGGGTTGTCAGGCATTGGAACAGGCTGCCCAGGGAGGTGGTGGAGTCTCCATCCCTGGAGGTATTTAAAAGAAGGGTAGATGTGGTGCTTGAGGATATGGTTTAGTGGTGGACTTGGCAAGTGATAGGTTAGCAGTTGGACTCGATGATCTGAAGGGTCTTTTCCAACCTTAATGATTCTATGATTCTATGATCCAGCCAATTCCTTATCCACCAAACAGTCCACCTATCAAATCCATATCTCCGTGGTTTAGAGATGCTGTGGGGGACTGTGTCAGAGGCCTTACAGAAGTCCAGATAGGTGACATCCGTAGCTCTTCCCTTGTCCACTGATGTAGTCACTCCATTGTAGGCCACTAGGTTCATCAGGCAGGACTTGCCCTTGGTGAAGCCATGCTGGCTGCCTCGAGTCACCATCATATAATAAGAAAGTTTTTAGTTGCTTTCTTTAATCTCTTTTTGCTTCTTTTCTGTTTCTCGGTCTTTTTGTTTCTCTATTTTTGTTCTAATTATTGTGTTCTCCTGTTGCATGATGTGCGGCTTCAACTCCAAATGTCTGTATTGCTATAGTTGTGGGATGAGGAGGGAGGAAGGTGTAGGGCGAGGAGTGTCTAGCAGCAGCTTTGGGAAGCTGAAGTGAAGGTGGTCTAAATTAAATATGAAGACAGGCTGAGAGAGTTGAGGTTCTTTAGCCTGGAGAAGAGAATGCTCTGGGGAGACCTTATGGCAGCCTTCCAGTACCTGAAGGGGGCCTACAAGAAAGCTGGAGAGGGAGCTTTTTACAAGGGCATGTAGTGATAGGACAAAGGGTGATGGCTTTAAACTGAAAGACTGTAGATTTAGATTAGGTGTAAGAAGGAGTTGTTCACTATGAAGGTGGTGAGGCAATGGAACAGGTTGTCCAGAGAAGTTATGGATGCCCCATCCCTGGAAGTGTTCAAGGCCAGGTTGGATGGGGCTTTGAGCAACCTGGTCTAGTGGATGGTGTCCCTGACCATGACAGAAGGGTTGGAACTAGGTCTAAAGATCCTAGGTCTAGGTCCCTTCCAACAGAAACCATTCCATGATTTACCTGTTCTCAGGCTGTGGATTTATTCTGGAACATCTATTCCTGATTAACCATTATGGATTAACTCTTTGTATGGATGTTCTTATTTTGGATTAAGTGTACCTCTTCCCAGTTGAGCTGGATTAAGCAAAGCAATGAATTAATGGGCTGGAAGTAAAAAAATGGCTAGCACAATGTAAGCATAGGTAACTGTTGTGCAAGGAAAATGGTTAAGCCATAAATTGATTAAATTACTTCTAATTTGAGACCTCATTTTAAAGAAATCTTCACTTTCCACATATATAATGAGGGTTAATTAATAACTGTAGGGGTTATTTTGGGGGCATTAAGAAAATATGGTCTTTGTTTTCTCACTGAAGCTACCCAAGGATGGTTTTTAATATGAATTTGGTGCCTCTATTCTGATACAATATAGTATAACAATTTCTGCTAATGTGTCTAACACAAATTCATAACTATTTGTAATATGAGCACGCTTCTGCCAGAGCTTTGATGCAGAGCTGCCTTACTACATTCTCTTGGATGTGCACTTGCCAAAAGACACACAAAGTTTTCAACTTCTCACACCATAGAACACAAAAAGATGGAAGAAGTAATTCTTAACATAAAGAACACGGATATTACGAGCAAATAAGTGAACAGATTTGAATAGAAATCCTTTCCCACTTCTGTCACCTTGAATGGGGCCTCTTTACAGTTGAGCAGTTTTCAGTGGCTTTTTGGATTGCTGGAACTCCATATAGAATCCCTTGTATCCCTAAAGCATTTCCTACTTTTGTAATCAGTAAGAACTGGGTTTTTAATCTGAAGTCTTCTCCTTTCAGGAGTCTCCCAGGATGAGCTCTTGCTACATGCTTGCACTATCTGTCTTGTGTTTCCCTCTGCTACCTTGCATTCCTGCAGGTTTAAGCTAACAGAGGTCAGTAGCTCTAGTTATTTGGATGCCCTGTCCATCTGAAAGGGTTTACACTTCATCCCAGTGATAAAATGCAAGATGAGATGCAGGTCAGACTCAGTTTGCTACAGAATATACAATGAAAATAATGTAGTCAATAAAGATTGTAAAACAGACTAGTGAGATACACTGTTCATCTGTGGATAAACCTTATGAGCAAACCTCGATTAAGTTTTACGGATTCTAAAATATTTCTATAAAGATTTGGTTTTGAAGTGGGTCCAGTTTGGTGTGTGTAAAAATACATGGTCCTTGACTGCTTCTGACTTACACTCTTACTACAGCTGGTGACTAAGAACACCTTCCTTGAGGTACTTTATAATTTAATTTAGTATTTGATTTGCACTGAAAAAAGAATCTGGAGAACTTCAGTAGTGATCATTCAAATTAGGTGTCGTGGTTTAGCTGGCAACTCAGCCCCACACAGTTGCTCGCTCACTCCCCCACCAGCAGATGGGGGAGAGAATCAGAAGGGTAATGCTCATGGGTTGAGATAAGAATAGTTTAATAATTAAAATATTTAAAAAAAAAAACAACAAACCAACATTTTCTAATAATTCAAAAAATAAAACGTGAGTCAAGAGAATGTTGTCACTTTTCACAAAATTAAAGAAAGCATTTCATGCTATTATCCCTTTTTTATTGTACTTTATGTAAGACTGAGAACTCTTTGGAGGAATAACATTACATCTGTTCCAATAGTGCCATAATCCCAACTAAAACACTGCTACTGCTCTACTCTGCTGCTCTTTTACACCTAGGCAGCTTTTGTAGAGTGAGTTAACTAATTACCAGAAGACTGGAAAGTCTTGAGATTTTCTTTACCATATTTTCTCCACTTATCTAGAAAATGGGGCAGCAGGGAGCTTGTTTGTGCTAAATTATGAGCGCCCAGTGAATCTAAACTTTGAGTATATATCTGTGTTGAGAAATGAGATATTTATCGTAATAATCCTCATGTTGGCACCTTTGGATGAAATTTTACAGCTTTCACTTTTATTGTTTCTCCAAGTCTTTGTGGTACTGAAATCCACAGGAAAGGCAGATTATGATCTGAAGGATGGGTCCCACTTGTTTATGAAGAGGATGGAGCAAATGGGTAACACTGAGTGAGTGCAACAGTGTTACGCAGGTAACAGTGAGCACAACAGCGTGTGCTGTGTTAGAAGTTTCAAATGTCTAATTATTTTAATGCTCCCAAGCAGTGGGGTGTAATCCATTGGATGCTCCAAAAGCATCTTATTATCCTACTGTCTCCTCTCAAGCTGAGCATTGTGGTTTTAAGTTACATCATTGTCACTTGCAGGAATGATAGCGGCATTTAGTGTTGTTGGTGGGTGGCATAATGATTATAGCACTTTTTCTTCAGTGTTCTCACTTTCTTTAGATACCTTGAATACTCTTCTAAATACACAGCAGCATAAAGTACACTATAGCAAATGCTGTGCCTCTTGCAGAGGCATAGTTTCAAGTGAGTACAGTAGCTGTGTACCTGACAAGCTGACATTAGTCACAGGAAAAGCAGATGACACTGACAAAGATAGCAATGAAATTAAGAAGAGTTGCCAAGTAGCAGCACTTGGAGGTAACACCTCAGAAAAATGCATCTTATTGCTATCTGGTTTATTTGTTATTTTTTCTTAACTGAGGGTGGGAAAGAATCGTGCTATGGAAGTAGACTCAGCAAAGCGGGTTTTGGTATTTTCATTTTGACTCTCTTACAGACATCACAAAAATGTGTTTCTTCAGAACATAAGATGACTACTTCTGTTATTTGTTTTAATGTAAAAGATTAAAACATTTATATGAGGAATTAGCTACCTTAACCTACAAATTCCTGGCCTCATCTAGGAAAAAAAAACCCACAACCTTTTTTCCATGCTGTTGTTGGTATGAGAGCATATGTTGTTATGCTATATTACTTTTAACCTTTCCAATAGGTTTCATCAAGTAAATATGAGCTATAGACCCTTGGAACTGCTTATACTAAAGAACCTATGGTGATTGCAGTGACAAATAGTAATAGTAAAGATCCTTCATATAAAAAGAGAGATGCATGGGACTTTCAGGATACTGCATAAGAGCTTCATGCTGTACTGATTTAGAAGCCTCTTTAGTGTGTCTGCAGCTGCATAATGTCGTCTTCTCTCAGGCCATGCTTTCCCAGCTACACATGCTTTGTTCCTTGGGAATTTGCTTTCTCAGATTACCATGACTCTCATCCTGAGTGGATGTGCTCTATTGAACCGAACAGAAAATAATGAGAAGTCTTTAGTGAGTCTAGGCCATGTCAGCCTAAAAGTACATTATAGTGTGGAGAAGACAGCGGAGGGTCTCCTTACTATATATTCTGCTTTACTGAATTACAGTCAGATGGCCTCCGTTTCTGATACATTTCATTGACTTTATGTCCTTTGATCATGTTTTACTTGCAAAACTTCATGACATAAAGTTGTACTGTGTTAAGAAATGGGAATAATTGAAGTTGAAGGCTTTTTATCATTATGAACAATAGACAGTCTAGCAGCTATTTCTGTAATTGTGGATTTCTTTGTTGTGGTATTACTCAGCAACAGGAGTCCCCAGGTCCAGTGTCATTTGCTACTGACAATAAGTATAGGCCTGTGTACAGGTAGACGTGTGCCTCCATCCTTCTTTTCTCTGTCTTCTGCTAGGAGAGGATCCCAAGCATAGCCTTTGTGGTATTCCCTGCTCTATGGCTTGCCTTGGTGGATTGGTGGTGATTACCTGTTTGGCTGTACTTTCTCCAAGACTTTGAGGAGTGCCTGCACACATGCAGCTCCCAGCCAGCAGGAGATGCCTTCATGCAGGCACTTACATAAGCCGTATAATCAGCGGCTCTCTATGAGCTGGACTGATGGTAGTGTTTCCTTTGGGGGACTTGCATTTCCCCAGGCTGTGCTGTATCCACACAGACAGGCACAAGCTGCCTCAGTAGCAACCAGAGTGGTTTGCTTGTCATCAGCACTACTCAAACTGTAGTTTGGGAAAAGAGAGTCCCAGATTGATTGCAGGATCTTTTTTCCCTCCCCATCCCCTGTGGTTGCCATTAGCAATACATATGAAGTGGTGAATTTCTTTGTAGGGTCCAGTGAGTGTGATGGTAAGTGGTTATGAAGGTGTGTTAATTAAAGAAAGCTTTCCACTGTGACTTTATTATTTGCTCATTTATTCCTTGATCTTTTTCTTGGATAAGACCTTGGATCTCCTCTGTTAAACTCATATAGTTGCTCTTCTCTGCCATTACCCAATTCATATGTTAGCACTTTTCAAGCCTGATCCTGCAGAATAGCCAGTGTGTCTTAAGCTCTAGTCAGAGATTCTTGATTTGATTTAAATATTAAGGGCAAGAAAAAGCTTTCACTTTATCTGGAACCATGATACTATAACTCAGCATTGTAACAGCATGTTTTTGATACTATTTCCCTCATACTCTGCATCAACTTCATTGAAATGGTCCCATCTGTCTATGTTTCAATAGGAAATTGGAGCTTTGTGGGTAATACATAAGCCTGTGCAGAGGGCATTTGTACAGTCTGTACTAAATCATGTTACCTTCTGTGGGAGTGAAATCCTAGATTTGTTTAAATAACTAAAAAAGGGTTTGACTACCTTTTCAATTACATGTCTTTATTTTTCTGGAGAAAGGGGGAGGGGAGGAAAGGAACCATTACATTCTCCCGTTCCCTTTCCACCTCTTCCAAAAAGCCCCAATACCAGTCAGCTGCCAAAGATATGTGATGCTGAACAAACCCAAAGTAGCCAGCATCTGTGGGGTATCCCACTGGCTTGAGGTTGCTTGGCTTTGCTGCAGTAAAAGCCTTCCATAACTTTTAACTGTCTCTTAATGCTAGGTGATCTGCACTGTTGTTTATATATAATGTAACAAGGAATTTTTAATGACTTCTTTCTTATCTGGTTGGTAATGGGTGGGGAGCTGGATGGTGGGTATACATACTAGGTTATTAGTATTTATTAGTATTGCTGCCCTGAATCTGTAACTACTTTATTGTACTTGATACTACAAGATAGAACAAAAGAAAAACATCTCCAGGAGCCTGTGGTACACAAGGTGAGACATTTGAAAATGGTGTACTGATTACTGAGTGGAGTGAGAGCTCAAGAAATGATTTCTAGTGGGATGATTATCTTCCCTCTCAACAGCCATGCTCCCACTGACAGCGGTACCTTTCTAAAAAAGAAATGCTAATTCTTCTTTTTTCATACTGGACCTTCAACTCTTGTTGAATGCTTTGTTATCAGCCTTTGTAGAAAGACTTTGTCTGTTTAGGCAAGAAAAATATTAGTAATCTGTTATGATGTGTATCTTGCCTTAAATATTCAATGTCTTGTCTGTTATTTTGATACTGGCTCGTGGTTATGCACTGCACATAAGTCCAGTCATTAGATTATTATGAAATTGTAGCATGCCTTCAGATGAGTGGCTTTTTTTCTGGACTACATTACAATCACTATCGGGAACCAGTTCTGGTTCTGCTGTTATTAGTCATCTTATGTAAATTATTTGTTTCCTGGTTAATAGCTTCTTTTCAGATCAATTTTACTTTAACAAGAAATTAGAAGAAGACAGAAGAAATAAAAGCAAAATGGCTAGATAGGGAAATGAATATAACACGTTGTGAAGCATTTAGTGCTTCTTGGCAGTAATAAATCCTGCATGGTACCTTGCAGCTAAGTGTCAATCAGGAATCCCAGGAGATGTCAATTTACTCCCCTGAATTGCCACCAAACTGTCTGGGGCAAGAACTTTGGCTTTTGCTGCCTCATAAAACTGAGTTCAAGTTGCTGATGCATTTCTGTAGCTAGAAAGAGAATGAGATATGGAAACCAAGTTGTTCCCAACATTTACATTAGATGCGTCAGTCTATAAGAAAAAATGTTAAGCTCTTCAGTTACTTATTTTTTTAAAAGTAATGGATTTAGAGGTGTATTTATGTATGTCGTGTGACTTCAGAGTGATAGTTTTGATTGCAATGTGTAACAGGGAAGGTTTATATAAGGGTCTTTGTAGTCAGCTTGCTGCTTTTCAGATGCTGGAGGGTGGTCCCTGTACTGTGAGGTGGCAGCTGAAGCCACCGCAGAACTCAAGAGGATGGGACGCGGTGACTTGACCAGTTGCTCTTGGATGTGAAGAGGGAGGATGATTAATGAGGAACTGGAGGGGGAGTTAATTCATTTCCTGGTTCTGCCACTTCTGTGCCCCCCTTTTCTGTATGTTGGCTATTTAGATCTAGCTGTGAAGCATTTGACTCAAGGAGGTTCTAAATCCTGCGAGGGTCTGTTGACAGCACTGCCAAATGGACTCGTAAAAATAGTAGCACCAGCTACATAAAGCTTACCGGACACGTTCTAGATGATTTGTAATTCCAAAGGATTTTAATTTTTGGACAAATTTATTAAAATTTATGTAAGCAAATGTAAGCAAGTTATATTAATGAAAACAAGTAATATTCATTATACTTTACAGACAGCTTGCTAAAACTAGTAAATGCTCTCATTAAATATTCTCCTTCTGAAAGATTGGATTCTCTTAACTGATTTTATTTTAATATGGCCTAAATAGAATTTCAATGTACTGCATCAAAAATTTTTTCAAGCAACCTACATGATAAAACTGGGAAGCCAGAGAGACATAGATTCTAGGTGTGAATGTTTTCACTTTGTGTTTCACATTTGGTGTTGTGTCCCATCCCCATCCCCCCATCCCCCCCGTTGGTGGTGGGGAAGTTGGTGGGCCTGGGAAGTTATACTAAAGCATTATGTAGCAGTAGTAATGGCAGGGATTGTTTCATAGTTAAATGTGAAATAAATGGAATGGGTGAAACAATGCAAAGAAAATGAAATAATTGTCGAGGTGACACTTTGTGGTATTTTACTTTTTAGTTTCTGTGAAGACCTAGGTAATGTGATGCTAGGAATGCTCATCATTTGAGAACAGTTTGAGAGTAGGGTCATAGGAGCTCATGAGATAAAATATAGGTTGGTGTTATTATGGGAAAAATCCATGCATGTGATATCTAATTATCATTAGAGTCCACTAACCAAAATAGTTGGTTTACCCAATGTAATAATTTCAATAGCAGTTCAGCATCACTATGAAGCCTTTGCTTCCCTTGCTGAACATTTTTTTTTGCCTTTGAAGTTAGATATGCTGTGACATTGTGTACAGTTTTGCTATTTGAAATTTTTATCTACTTTTCTATATGCATCAGAAAGTGTACAGAAGAAAGTAAGAAATGAATGGTTTATTTGCACAATTAGTGCAAATGTAAATTCTTCATTCTTCATCTAATAATTTAAGCAGATATGAAAGTGTCTCTTAAAAGTTTTACGGTTTTTTTTTAATTGCTACTTTAATAATGATGTGCTTTTGCTATTTTTGCAACATCAAAATAGTTCTCTGTTTGTTATGCTCCATTTGGTTGCAGTGGAGATAACTGTCACAGAAATACAATTTTCCAGGAAGCATTAATTGAAATGATGGTTTTATATTCAGCATGCAGGAACTAACAGATGTAGATAAGGAACAGAGAAAATTCATTAAGTGGCACTTCTCTAGTTTTTTAATCTTTTTCTCCCTGCAAAAAGCAACAATTAAAACAATTTCTGTATAAATGCATGCCAGATGAAATCAGAAATGCATTTAATATACTGCACAACATTGTAGAAAATGTTTTCTATGCAATCACTTTCATTCTCCCACAAATTTCAAAGAAATTTTGGGGAATACTTTTTGGAAACTGAAACCTTAAGAAATTATTCAAGTGCTAGAAGCATCAGTAATAAATTTTCACAGTATTTTCTAAACTTGTGCATACTGTTTGTACATAAACCTAACACATATCTGTGTAATCATTCTAAAACACTTGGGTCAAGCAAAGAAGGGTTGTGCAGCTTCATCATAGAAAAGCACTTTAAAAAAAATTTAATGCTTGTGTGAACACATGGATATAAAACCAGCCAGTCGGTGACTTCCTGTCATGCAGAATATAGCATGGAAGGCTGTTCCTTTTGCCAGTAACATATGAAGTCTGAAGTCATATTGAACTGGTATCTCCATTATTTTTAGTACCCACTGGTTCTTCACTTCCTTAGATGTTTTACATCTTCATATAGAAATGGTATTTCAAGTTACTTTCATTTGCAATGTTCTTTTATTACTGTCACATGACTCAGTACTTAAGGGACAAGCAAGAAATCAAAAACATATTCAGGAACAGCAATAAAGTCAGTATGTGTAATATAAAAAAAACACAAACAAAAAACAACACCCTGTGCTGGTTTTGGCTGAGAAGGGGTTAATTCTCCTCACTGTGGGGGTTGGCTACCTTTCCAGCTTCCCGCGCTCTGCCGCGTGGCAGGGGGGGCTGGGAGGGGCAGGGCCATGGTGGGGACGGCTGACCCCGACTGGCCAATGGGATGTTCATTCCATACCATGTGACACCATGACCAGTATATTGAGGTGGGGCAGTGGCAGCGCGGGGGCGGCGTGGCGTCGGGTCGGCGGGTGGCGCGCGGCTGCGGCGCGGGCAGTTTGTTCCGGCGGTTCGTTCCCCCTCTCCCCTCCCTTCCCCCCTCCCCCGGGGCTTTGTGCCTCTTGTTGTTCTCCTTTACATTGCATTTCTACTGTTGTTTCTTTTAATTTTAATTATTAAACTGTTCTTATCCCAACCCACGAGCGTTACCCTTCTGATTCTCTCCCCCATCTACCAGTGGGGGAGTGAGTGAGCGACTGTGTGGGGCTGAGCTGCTGCTAAACCACGACAGTCATTTTGGTGCCCAACGTGGGGCTCAAGGGTTGGAGATAATAACAGCTGCTGGTCACAGCACCATGTTGTCCTTTTTGCAGTTGGTGTTAAAGATCGGTGTTGCTTTGTTGAGTCTGCTGTGTTCTGCTGTGATTAGTAATGTTTTGCCTACAAGATTTGTTATACAAACACTCGTTTTCAGCTTTATCTGGTATTTGGGGTTTTTGCTGAAACCGTTACTGTACTTCGGATACCACCTTGTTGAGGCAATTAGCAATTATACCTCCTCCTCTGAGAGATTTTATATGGACGAAATACAGAATGGTATCTTTGCAACTTTGTTCTATGATGTCTGTGCCTTTGTTACAACAACGTCTTTGTATCTTGAACATCCTTGGGTGGTTAAGGTGCACTTATTGTTAGTTTTTGGGCAGGTTGTTTTGGTTTTGACTAAGCAACTTAAGAATATCACCCAGAAATCTGCCCCGAGGCTTGATAGTTACGAGTGGCAGGGCATTTGGGATGGCATGGATAAATCCCTAGGGCAGTGGGCACCCCCAGTGTTTTGGAGTTTCACCCCCGAACAAGGGCAGAATCCTAAAAAACTAGTAGAATATTTGGAGAAAGTATGTTGTTATGCTGGGAACTCCAGAGAGACACAGATAACTGCAACATGCTGGGGCCTGGCCCATGCATACTGAGCCCTGCTCAACAGTATTCAGTGCCCCCAGGGGGAAGAGAATGTCTCTGGATTGAAATGCAAAGTGACTGGCACTGTAGACAATCCAGCCCTGACAACAGGCACTGCAGCCACTCAAACCCCCACAACAAGTAGTGGAACTAGCTCAGAAAATAAACCTGTACCAGTATCAGTTGCCCCCATACACAGAAGAAATATTGGAAGCGGACATCAACTCGTTTAGAACGGGATGATGAAGAACCAGGGCCATCACGGGGAGAGGAGGGAGAAGTATAGAGAACGAATAGAGAAGAAATAGAGACCACCCGATCCCTGTCCTTAAGCGAGTTGCGAGATATGTGAAAAGATTATAGCCGTCGTTCAGGTGAGCACATTGTCACCTGGCTGCTCCGATGCTGGGAGAATGGGGCCAGTAGCCTGGAACTAGAGGGAAAAGAAGCCAAACAATTGGGATCCCTTTCTGGGGAAGGGGGTGTTGACAAAGCAATTGGAAAAAAACCACAAGCCCTCAGCCTCTGGAGGCGACTCCTGTCTGGACTGAAGGAAAGGTATCCCTTTAAAGAAGATGTTACATATCACCCAGGAAAATGGACAACTATGGAGAAAGGCATCCAGTATCTAAGGGAATTAGCGGTGTTTGAGGTGATTTATGGTGACCTGGATGATCAACGGTCATCCAAAGATCCAGATGAGGCCGAGTGCACACGACCCATGTGGCGGAAGTTTGTACGGAGCGCACCATCTTTGCATGCAAACTCATTGGCAGTGATGTCCTGGAAAGATGACGAGACACCAACGGTGGCAGAGGTGATTGATAGACTCCGGGATTACGACACAAATATCTCTTCCTCACTTGTCTCTGTTGTGGAGAAACTATCCCAAGAGGTCCAGCAACTCAAAGAAGATCTGTTGTACTCCTCACCTCTACAGAGTAGTGTCTCAGCTGTTAGCAATAAGTCTCCTTTGGCTCAAAGGAGAGGATACACACCATGGGCCACCCTATGGTTCTACCTGCATGGCCACGGAGAGCATGTCAGGAGGTGGGATGGCAAGCCTACCTCGACCCTAGAAGCAAAGGTATGTGAACTGCAAGGAAGAACAATCACTCAGGGAGGCTCTTCCAGGAAAGCTGCAGCTCCAATTCCCAGTGAGCAGGTCCCCAGACAGAGGAGTAGAAGCGCAGATTTTATTTATGAGCTTAATAGAGAGACTCTTGATCCACATTTACAGGAAGTGAGTTGTGAATGCCATGATCAGGACTAGAGAGGACCTGCCTCCAGCTGGGTGGAGGAAAGGGATAACCGGGCTTACTGGACTGTGTCTGACCCACAGGAGTATAAAGCTTTAGTGGACACCGGCGCACAGTGCACCTTAATGCCATCAAAGTATATATGCTGGAGTGACAGGGGGATCCCAAGAGCTAACTATATTGGAGGCCGAAGTGAGCCTAACCGGGAATGAGTGGCAGAAGCACCCCATTGTGACTGGCCCAGAGGCTCCGTGCATCCTTGGCATAGACTGTCTCAGGAGAGGCTATTTCAAGGACCCAAAAGGGTACAAGTGTGCTTTTGGTGTAGCTGCCTTGGAGACGGAGGAAACTGAACAGCTGTCTACCTTGCCCGGTCTCTCAAAGGACCCTTCTGTTGTGGGGTTGCTGAGGGTCAAAGAACAACAGGTGCCAATCACCACCACAACAGTGCACCGGCGGCAATATCGCACCAACAGAGACTCTCTGATCCCCATCCATAAACTCATTCACCAACTGAGGAGCCAAGGAGTCATCAGTAAGACCCACTCACCCTTTAACAGTCCCATATGGCCAGTGCAGAAATCTAATGGAGAGTGGAGGCTAACAGTAGACTATCGTGGCCTGAATGAAGTCACTCCACCGTTGAGTGCTGCTGTGCCAGACATGCTAGGACTTCAATACGAACTGGAGTCAAAGGTGGCCAAGTGGTATGCCATAATTGATATTGCTAATGCATTCTTCTCAATCCCTCTGGCAGCAGAGTGCAGGCCACAGTTTGCTTTCACATGGAGGGGTGTCCATTACACCTGGAATCCACTGCCCCAGGGGTGGAAACACAGTCCTACCATTTGCCATGGACTGATTCAGACTGAACTGGAACAGGGAGAAGCTCCAGAACACCTTCAATGCATTGATGACATCATTGTGTGGGGCAACACAGCGGAAGAAGTTTTTGAGAAAGGAGAGAAAATAGTCCAAATCCTTCTGAAAGCTGGTTTTGCCATAAAACAAAGTAAGGTGAAGGGACCTGCACGAGAAATCCAGTTCTTGGGAATCAAATGGCAAGATGGATGTCATCAGATCCCATTGGACGTGATCAACAAAATAGCAGCCATGTCTCCACCAACTAGCAAAAAGGAAACACAAGCTTTTTTGGGCATTGTGGGTTTTTGGAAAATGCATATTCCAAATTACAGTCTGATCGTAAGCCCTCTCTATCAAGTGACCCGGAAAAAGAATGATTTCAAATGGGGCCCTGAGCAACAACAAGCCTTTGAACAGATTAAATGAGAAATAGTCCATGCAGTAGCTCTTGGGCCAGTCTGGCCAGGACAAGATGTAAAAAATGT
Source organism: Phalacrocorax carbo (assembly GCF_963921805.1). NCBI lineage: Eukaryota > Metazoa > Chordata > Aves > Suliformes > Phalacrocoracidae > Phalacrocorax > Phalacrocorax carbo. The sequence continues at coordinate 21,992,865 of NC_087518.1, forward strand.
GCTCTACACTGCAGCCGGGGAGAATGGCCCTACCTGGAGCCTCTGGCAGAAAGCACATGGGGAGACCCAAGGTTAAACCCTAGGGTTTTGGAGTCGGGGATACAGAGGGTCTGAAGCCTGCTATACTCCAACTGAAAAAGAGATATTGGCAGCATATGAAGGGGTTTGAGCTGCTTCAGAAGTGGTTGGTACTGAAGCACAGTTGCTCCTGGAACCCCGACTGCCAGTGCTGGGCTGGATGTTCAAAGGAAATGTCCCCTCTACACACCGTGCAACTGATGCTACATGGAGTAAATGGGTTGCACTGATTACCCAGCGGGCTCGAGTAGGAAACCCCAGTTGCCCAGGAATCTTGGAAGTGATTATGGACTGGCCAGAAGGCAAAGATTTTGGATTATCACCAGAGGAAGAGGTGACGCGTGCTGAAGAAGCCCCACTGTATAACAAACTGCCAGAAGATGAGAAGCAATATGCCCTGTTCACTGATGGGTCCTGTCGCTTTGTGGGAAAGCACCGGAGATGGAAGGCTGCTGTATGGAGTCCTACACGACAAGTAGCAGAAACTGCTGAAGGAGAAGGTGAATCGAACCAGTTTGCAGAGGTAAAGGCCATCCAGCTGGCCTTAGACATTGCTGAACGGGAAAAGTGGCCAGTGCTCTATCTTTAGACTGACTCCTGGATGGTGGCAAATGCTCTGTGGGGCTGGCTGCAGCAGTGGAAGCAAAGCAACTGGCAGCGCAGAGGCAAACCCATCTGGGCGGCCACATTGTGGCAAGATATTGCTGCCCAGGTAGAGAAACTGGTTGTAAAGGTATGTTGTATGGATGCTCACGTCCCCAGGAGTCAGACCACTGAAGAACATCGAAACAACAAGCAGGTAGATCAGGCTGCCAAGGTTGAAGTGGCTGAGGTGGATCTGGACTGGCAGCATAAGGGTGAACTATTTCTAGCTCGGTGGGCCCATGACACCTCAGGCCATCAAGGGAGAGATGCAACATACAGGTGGGCTCATGATCGAGGGGTGGACTTGACCATGGATATTATTGCACAGGTTATCCACGAATGTGACACATGCGCTGCAATCAAGCAAGCAAAGCGGGTAAAGCCTCTGTGGTATGGGGGACGATGGATGAAATATAAATATGGGGAGGCCTGGCAAATTTACTATATCACACTCCCACAGACCTGCCAAGGCAAGCGCCATGTGCTTACAATGGTAGAAACAACGACTGGCTGGCTGGAAACATATCCTGTCCCCCACACCACTGCCCGGAACACTATCCTGGGTCTCAAAAAACAAGTCCTGTGGTGACATGGCACCCCAGAGAGAATTGAGTCAGCCAATGGGACTCATTTCCGAAATAGCCTCATAGACACCTGGGCCAAAGAGCATGGCATTGAGTGGGTGTATCACATCCCCTATCACGCACCAGCCTCTGGGAAAATTGAACGGTACAATGGACTGATAAAAACTACACTGAGAGCAATGGGTGGAACATTCAAGCACTGGGATACACATTTAGCAAAAGCCACGTGGTTAGTCAACACAAGGGGATCTGCCAATCAAGCTGGCCCTGCCCAGTCAGAAATCCTACATACTGTGGAAGGGAATAGAGTCCCTGTAGTGCATGTAAAAAATATGCTGGGCAAAACAGTCTGGGTTCTTCCTCCCTCAGGCAAAGGCAAACCCATTCATGGGATTGCTTTTGCTCGAGGACCTGGGTGCACTTGGTGGGTGATGCAGGAGGATGGATAAAGCCGATGTGTGCCTCAAGGGGATTTGATTTTGGGTGAAAGCAGCCAATGAACTGAATGGCATGATGCAAACTGCTATGTAATACTGTGTGTCACCTCTGTATTGTATCAATGATATCGGAGTACGAGCCTCCCAACCCATGGAAGATCAACTATGAAACAAGCCGTGCAGCAGTGATGGAACGATGACTGACTTGGTATGCAGCAACCCAACGCCACACACCATCTCTCCCACCCGGAAAGACTGATACACAGATGGAGCCCAGAGTCATGGACTGGGTGAACTCAATGGACATTTTAATGGACATTTTACAGGGAAGGTCCATAGACTAAGGGAACGATGTCTGTGTATTATGTTAAAGGATGGGAAGGGGAGGGGTGGTGGTTGGTAAGGTTGTATTGGATCGTATGGGACCTGGGCATGGTGTAAATGGTATGGAATAAGGGGTGGAGAATGTGCTGGTTTTGGCTGAGAAGGGGTTAATTCTCCTCACTATGGGGGTCGGCTACCTTTCCAGCTTCCCGCGCTCTGCCGCGTGGCAGGGGGGGCTGGGAGGGGCAGGGCCATGGTGGGGACGGCTGACCCCGACTGGCCAATGGGATGTTCATTCCATACCATGTGACACCATGACCAGTATATTAAGGTGGGGCAGTGGCAGCGCGGGGGTGGCGTGGCGTCGGGTCGGCGGGCGGCGAGCGGCTGCAGCGCGTGTGGTTTGTTCTGCCGGTTCGTTCCCCCTCTCCCCTCCCTTCCCCCCTCCCCCGGGGCTTTGTGCCTCTTGTTGTTCTCCTTTACATTGCATTTCTACTGTTGTTTCTTTTAATTTTAATTATTAAACTGTTCTTATCCCAACCCACGAGCGTTACCCTTCTGATTCTCTCCCCCATCTACCAGTGGGGGAGTGAGTGAGCGACTGTGTGGGGCTGAGCTGCCGCTAAACCACGACACACCCAAAACCATAAAAAAATTCTAGCCGCAGGAAAACCATCTCCAGGTTAAAAGTACTGGTGAGGACAGATGTCCACTTCTAGATCTTGCTGTGCTAATTGACGTTTTTACCATCTGCACGGCTTGTCAGCGTGCACTAGCTGGGAAGCAGCATCCCGCAGATCTGCCTGTGTGACAGGAAGTGTGAGTGACCTCTAATCCTCTTCAAGCAACTAAATTAGGCTTGCTCAAAACACCTTTAGGACTATCTAAAATAATGCTTCTGAATAAAGCAGAGTATTTGAAAAAGATATGGAGTGTCCCCATTATACCTTCTGTTGGTGATAGTATTGAGAATTAATGGAAGCTTTTGCAAATAAACATCTTGCGTTGCCTCAGATTCTCAATCATGTTTCCCTTAGCTATATCTCTTTTGTATAACTTTGGCTTCCCTATGTATGTAATTGTCCCTTCCTGACTTTATCTCTACAGTAATACTTAGGACTACTATGTGATTTCATCAGTTGGTGCGTAGATTTCTTCATTCCATCCTTTCCTTTCTCTCTCTCCCTAAATACAGGAGTTTGTTAGTTTCTGTTGTTCAGTGGGAGGAAAAAAAAAACCCAAACCAAAATTTTGCTGAACAGGGTTTTTTGAGTGATGGCCAGATCTCAGGAGAAGGGAATTTTTTTTGTTTGAACTGAACATTGAATTTAACTTCCCAGCGTTTTTAAATTATTTACAATACAATACATTTGATAATTAAAGATTAATATGCTCTTATTTTCAGGTGAGACAGACTTGGTGATTGATTTCACCAAGAACTAGACTTATAGAAGAGAATAAAATCAAACACACAATTTACCCTTGTCTATTTATGGGTCTTAAGGAAGTTAATATTTATTATGAAAAATGAAAGAGTTAAATAAAATTTGCCTGAGTTCCATCATGGTTATTTGGACTATAGTCTGAAAGATAATGGTGACCATAGATGCCTTAAACTCAGTCTAGTCCTCAGCCTTACAGTGTCTAAGTTTCTATGGTGTCTAAATGAACAATTTTTGTCTTAGAGAAAAGCAATGCTTTGAGTTCCAGTATATCTCTCTGCTTCACAGTATGTACACATATTTATACATGCATTATGATCAGTAACATAGGACAGGATCTGTGTACTTTTTATGGCCTCCTGACAGTAAAGTATATAGCATAATATCAAAGCTGTGAATTCATCATGCCTAGGCAAATATAGTTAGGTTGTTGAAAAATACTGTGACTATTTCCTGATTTTTTTCAGCCACCCCTTTCATGCTGTTGAGTACCCAGTCATTTGCTTACCTGCTGGAGCCGGCCCACCACTGTGCACATATGTTCTGTATTGGAAAACAGGCATTTTTCAGAGATCTCTTCCTTCCACTTTCCAATGTGCTTTTGACTTTTTCCTGTTTCAGAGTTTTGTATTGCCGCTTGTAGATGTGTTACATGAATGTTTCTGCCAAAAATCCCTACCACTATCAATGCTGTCAGTGTAGTTTCCTCTTTATGTATGAAGTCACTGCTGTATTTGGAGTAGGTTGTGTTTTGGGGGACTAGTGCAAATTGTGCATGCCATGTTTAGTGAAAATCCTTCCTTGTATTGAAGGGCTTTGCAGCCCTCTGAAAGCTAATGAAACTGCCTTTGTTTGGTCTCTGCTAAAGAATTGTCCCTATGTCATATCCCATCAGCGGTGAGTGACTCCCCCCCCATCTCTCACACACGTTGTCTGAAGTTCTGTGATCTGCACTGGTTCACAAAAAGGCAACTAGCCAAACGGCTCATAGCCTGCAATTCATATTTCATAGGAGAAAGTGTTTTCTCCACAGTGGAACCTGACTGGGAGCTCATGGAGGAGCTGAGAGGTTTGACATGTTATTGTTTGAATCATGAAGAATAACATAGACACACTTCCTAATAGCTGGAACCTGTCTGTTACAGTGTCACTAAGCACTAGGTACTGAAAATTAAATGAAGTGAGGTAATCATAACTACAGCATGCCTTTATCTGGAAGAGAAGGATAGTGTTTCTTAGAAGCTGAAGGTGAAAGTTTAATGAGTTTACCAAGAGCCAGAAGCTACACAGCAGCTGTAATTATATACCTGAAGTGAAAGGTGAGTCAATGTCTTTGCTTGTATTGTGGCAGGATTGATATGTTTCCAGAAAAGCATTGCCTTGGTCTTTAGAAAATTATGCTTGGGCCTGGTGCCTTCATCCAAGAGGTGACTTACTGGCACATGAGTGTTGGGAACAGTTGCACCAGTCCTGAATCAACAAGACATAACGCTGAGTACCATTAGCACATTAGGATCCTGATTTCTTTTGCTTAGCATCTTGATGATGCTATTAATAGGGCTTTCCATTCCTGAAGTACCCTATAGGTGATATGATTTGGGGGAGGGAAGGACGTACCCTAAACTGCATGAGGAGAGAAATCCTTAGAGTGTGGGATTGATCATTTCCTCTTGCTCTCTTGCAGGCACCTTTGTAGTCCTTTGAGGTCAACCCTCAATTTAAGTATTTTCATTGTGTCATGTTTGTGTGAATAAGTATGAATAACTTTGTGTTGCTGATCACTTTCAAAACCTACAGTTTTGTAAATGTTCCAACAGATGTCAAATATTATTTGACAGATATATGTAACCACTTATTTTATTGCAGTTCTTTATGTTGCTGAGAGCCATGTATGGGCAGTTATTCTACCCTAACACTTGCAAGTCTTTTTTTCCCTTTTTTTTTTTTTTTCAAAAAGGTGGTAGACCTGCATATATTAATATAATTAAAACAGGAAAAAAAAGCACCTAAGTGTGGTTGTTCAGCACAACCACATGTTCTTACACTGTATCCTTAAATTGAATTGTTCTTAAGTTGAAGTTTCTTGCAAAATATGTGCATTTTTATGTTGATTTAAGGAGCCATAGAGTTTCCTTTTTATTTTCTTTGGATATATAACCTGTCACTTTGGCTGTCTTTTTTCATTAAACAAAAATTGGATGCAGTTCATTCCAGTGATTGTGTAGCAGTATGTATGCAGCAGGATAAGTTGCTCTGAAGTAGAACATGACATGCTTTATTGATTTATAAATAAATCAATATTTTTTGGACAGTCAACCATTGGAATAATCTCCCCAGGGAAGTGGTTGACTCGGCCATGTTGGACACCTTCAAGAGTTGTCTGGACAGGGTGCTGGGCTATTTTGTCTAGACTGTGCTCTTCCTAGAAAGGTTGGACTAGATGATCCCTGAGGTCCCTTCCAACCTGTGATTCTGTGATTATACTTTGACGTCATCGACCTGAGGTCACAACAAAGACATGTATGCTGCTTCTACAGATATTACCAAAAGCTGCCAAGAGCTATTCCAATTTCATCCCCAACATAATTTATGTTTTATGATCTGTTTTCAGAAGTCACTGCTTACATGTATTCATCTATCTATATACATAGGATTTATTAAAGTAAACCTAGTTATTCAGAGACTTTTTTATGATTAAAACTGGCAGGAATTAGTATTAAATAGAGTATGTAAAGATTATCATCAAAACATAAGGGCAAATCATCTTGCAAAAGCAAAATTAAAATGGGAAATCTCCCTATTTGTTAATATGCCATAGGAGGTACAGCTTGTAGTTGTTCTTGGACAAACAATTTGTAGAAATGCAGGTGCAAGTGGGCATTTTCTATATCACTGCGATTTTAATTAATTTTATTTCATTTCATTTACAGGATTAGCTGGCACTGCTGCGGACCTAGAAAAAAGAAAGCTTATTTTTGGAAAAAATTTTATACCTCCGAAGAAGCCAAAAACATTCTTACAGCTAGTCTGGGAAGCATTGCAGGATGTGACTCTCATAATCTTGGAAATTGCAGCCATCATATCTTTGGGGCTTTCGTTTTATCAGCCACCTGGAGAAGGGAATGAAGGTAAAAGATTTTTATAGGAGTTATTTCTCTAAACTTAAATAAAAGCAGTCCTGTATCTCAAATTAATTCCATCCCTACCCTCCAGAAGGTCAGTAACAGGAAATTTCCATGTGGTTTGTTCCTATTACCATTACATCTGGTACTGACATATCTTTTGTATGCTTGGCATTTCTTCATGCAATTAGCTGAACCTGGTGACATGTGCGAAGCAAGTTAAAAGAAAAATAATAAGATTCTTATAAAACTGGAGTATTTTTGTTTCTGTTTTCACCTTTGAGCTTGTGTTTGGTGTTTGTTTATTCATTTGAGATTGTTGTTTACCACATTACAGAGGAGAAATATGTAATTGTTTATATAAATAATGTATCCTATATACATGAACAGGGACAGGTCTTCAGCTAGTTTATAGCAGCTGAAGGCTTGAACTTCGTGAAATTCACTCATTTTAGTAATTTTAGTGATATAGCCAAGGCTAGTGAGCCTGGCTCAAAAGGGAATATTATATGCTAGGACATATTACTTATAAACTATAAATGGCAGAATCCTTCTGTGATATCTGTAGGAAGTTTTAACACCCTGCCCCCTTTTTTCTCTTTTTTCCCCCCTTTGGAAAGTACTCCTGAATTCACAGAGTTAAGATATTTGTTCCCCTACATAAATGCAAGATTTCAATTTCTGGCAACTGATCCAGATTTCCTCACCCACCCCCCAACGCCCCAAGCTCTTCATAGACTTATAAAGCTGGATAAAACATGCTGTGTGAAGTGATGTGAATAGCTTGGCAAATGCATGGAGAATGTCTTCGTCTAAATATAGCTTTGAAATGCTTTTTACATTTGCTTTCAGATTCCTTTGGTTACTTTCCTTGAAGGCCCCTTCCTTCTTCCTATTCCATTCACAAGCAGAATAAGCACATATATGCATAGCTCTTGTAGCATATCTATGATTCCTTTATCCTTTATATATAATCAGGAATCTTGTATTGCTTTCCTAATGAATTTTGAATATGTGACTATTGATTCAGCAGGTTTCTGATTTAGGCACGAAAAGATAAAGGAGTAATTTGTTTTTTAACTGAAGAAAACATTTATTTTATTACTTTGTATAACTGGACATAATAGAATACCTTGGGGAAATTGTAAAACATGAATGATGCTTTAGAAAATTTCGATTTAGTTCTGCCAACTTTTTCCTTAGACATAAATCTTCAGACTACCCTTTTTTTTTTTTTAATTAATTTGGCAGGGAAGTAATTTTGAAAATAGAATTGTTGCAGATCTTAGGAAGAGGGGATTTGTGTCATCAGATGAAGGGCTTTAAAATTTTTCTTCCTATTATTTTGGTACTGCATTTAAAATGTTTATTTTCCCATGGGAAGGTATGACACATCTGGGATTCTGAGATAGTCTGAAAAGCTCAGCAGCACAGTCTGGGAAAAAGTATGTGTGTTTTCCCACAGCACAGTATCTTTTTCAGTGGTTGCTGTCTTCCCTATGTTTTTAGAATTGTTTTCCTGGAAGGTTTTGGCATGTTTTGCACAGGGAGAGTAAATCAAGTTAGTGAATATCTTTTAATCCAACTTTTTGAACACATTGTAAAGGTCCTTTACATTTTTTGAATTCTTTCTTTGAGCACCTGTAAAAATGTGGGAGATTCTCTTTCATTTTAAAATTAGTATATTCTAAACCGCTGCCAGGGATACCTATAGTTTATTGGTAGATGTCCTTTTTAAAGAGTCAAACAGTGAAAAACTGACGTATTAAGCTTGATTTTGCTATTGGTGAAGTGGGATGTAGTCATACTTGAAAATGCTTTGATGGTTTTTCATAGCCTTTAGTAACCAATTACAAAACAAAATTATACATAGATTAATGTTGAGTTAAATTTAAATGAACTTTTTATGAAGAAGCAAAATATGCTTTTTTGCCTACGCTTAATCCAGTTTATTAAAAAATTTAAAGTATTTTTTGAATTGAACATGAACTGGATTCAGACCAAACGGGCCTGTCTGAGGAGATTGTGCTTCTTTGAAAGAGCAGCAACTTGTATGCTTTCTTTCATGTTGAATGTCTGCTTACCTGTCAAAAACTTATATTAATTATACATTGCTTTAGACTGGTTCATCTGTGCATTGCTGTTGTAAAAAGAATATGGAAAAAAAATCATATGTAACATCTTCACAGCAGTCTGTATTATGCCTGATCTCATTTTCTTGAGGTGAGGGTGTAATACTGCCTGTGGGATGTAATAGGGAATCCCCACCCAGTGACTGGGGTAAGTGACAAATCCTCCTTTGGGAAGTATGAAAACCTGTATTTTCATTTTCTAACTCTTCCCAGAATGAAAATTATCCATTGAAATGTGCATTTATTTGCAAGTTTTATGTTGTTTTCTGAAAATAATATATTTTCTTCTGAAAATAGAGCCCAATATTAGGAAGGGGAGCTGGCATTTCTTGCTAACTGTCTACTCTTGAAGTTGCCCAACTCCTCCAATGCCTATTTTAAATGTTTCTCAGACGGTTTCTGGATGAACTTTGTAGTTGTGCTGTCCAGCTGCCTGGATGATGCCTTTGTGGGGAGCAGGTGAGAGGCAGTGCCACTGCCTACTGCTCAGATCTCCCCTAGAGCTCTTCACAGAAGCAGTGTGGAGGGGCTTTTGTGCTTGCTTGCAGCCACTGAAGCTTGGTCTGTGGGCTGACTAGCTAATGGTCAGCTTCACTGAAAATTTTAGAAAGCGTTTATATTTCTAGATGATGCATTCTTACCATTTTGTTTGTTTTTATCTGTCCCTACAAGTTGTTGGTATTTGCTTTTCCTGATTGATGGCAATGTGAAGTATAAAGCTTGTGACATTCAAGTTTGTCTGCAGCTCAACAGAAAGTTCCCTTTAAGTAACAAACACCATTGTTGTATAGCATAGAAGACAGCTTCCTCTTTTGACTTGTGTTTTTTTCTTTTGTTTTTCAAAATGAAATGCATTTTCATTTTGAAAATGAAACAAGACTGTTCTTCCCACACTGATTTGCCCAGTCATCACTGCTAGTTATTTGAATTCATCAACTTACTATCATTCACAAGGACCTTCCAGAGTCTAAAAACAATTGTAAACATAAATTCAGTACCATTGCAATGTAAAAGACTTAGAGAAAAGAAAAAAAACAAAGGAAAAAAGGCGACACTTTTATGAGCAGACAGGTGTGAGACACTGTTGGTAAGAGGGATAGCAAGGACAGATGATCAAGAAGAGCCAATTTCCATGCAGGTTCATGGCATACTTTGTAACACTGTATATTTCTTATTACAGTGAAGTTTGCATTGTGAATTGGCCTCACATAGCACAAGGTAATTGTGCTGATTCTTCGGTCATGGCTAAAAGTGCCTGTGAACATCCTATGCCTTTTTGATCACTTTGAGATCTGTGACTAGGACGGGACGGTGAACAGAGCATGAGCCTTTCTGTTGGAGACAGAACTACACAGAGGCCTGGGATTTAGAGCGAGGTGAAAGGGAATGTTTGCACAGAAATTACTTTGTCAATCGCAGAAACATTAGCATTAGCCAAATGCTTTTTTTTTCCCTTTGCTCAGAAAGGCCTTGATCTATCCTCACGTGCAACTTCAATGAGAATTCTGGCCAGGGAGTTGTAGCTGAAGCCATAAAGGCTGATATGTCTTGGGAAGTATCAGAGAAGGGTTTGGACAGACTGGAGTCTACAGTGATGTCTTTTATTTTCTACACAAAGAGACCGAAATAAGAGATGAGAGCTGTGTATTGCAAGTTCATTAACAGCCACCAGAATGGGGTGGAAAAGCCAGTGGAACGCAAGGCTGTGATTTGATTTAGCCTCTTCAGTCTTCATTGGGAGTGGAAACTTGTGGATATTACCCAGTCATAATGATTTGTCATGCTGTGCAGTAAACCTGGACATTTGATATGTCAGAGTTCTGCCGGGCTCCCTGGCGACCTCTCTTCCCTAAGCCGTGTACCTTGCAGCAATGGGGAGGGAGTGTAAGAGCTGAGGGAAAAATTGGATATTTCTCATGCTGGACATTTTGATATTCAGCATTTTTAAAAGATGATATTAACTTTATATGAAAGCTCAAATAAGAAAGGGGTAATGGAAATAAGATTTTACAGAATGTTTAAAACCAGCCAATTGTTTTCTTTCAGCATTTTTGATTGACACAAAACTGCCTTGCAATGTTTCATTTGCTAATTGCTTTGGACTAACTTGAAAAGTTGTGGCCATCTACAAGTGACAACCTTTCTTTGTATGAATAAAGGATAATAACATGAAAATAAGAGGCTTTAAGACGTAGTGTCAGGGAAACACCACCTTGTGTATTCTTTTAATCAAGTGTTTGTATACAGTGTCTTTACAACTAATATATTTATATCTGCCTTTCACATAGCCTCAACTTTTATCTACCAATGGCCTTATTAGTTAAATAATAAGTTTAAGTAATATTTATTTTTTAGAACTGACATAACACTTTCTTTTTTGGACACTTGAAACCTACTTTAATTTTTGAAGCTATATCAGAAGTATTTAACTAGTTTCTGCAGTTTAAGTGCAAAATATTTTTCTCCTGAGGCTTTTGAAGGAGGGACGCATGATAAAATCCTCACATCCAAAAACATTAGAGTGCATTAATTGCTTCAGGAATGTTGTCTAAGGGTATAGTCTAATATATGTATATGTTAGTGTGTTCTGCTGTATTAGGCAGTTATATGCTCAGAAGTTCATTTTCTATGTGTATTTCTGGATTAGCTGTTATTTCCCATTTTAAGCTATGAATGTTGATACATTGCCAAGTTTAAGTCTTTTGACTGTAGCATAATTGCATTTCCAAACATCTGTAACAGAATTTGCTATTATCTTGAGAAAAGTAAGTGGATTATTATCTTCTCAGTTACATTCAGTTTACACTGTTGGAAGCGGTTGACATTTCTGCAGTTTTGGAGTATCAGTAGCGACCTTTCTCAATGAATCTTAACTGGAAGTAGTATTGCTGATTATTGCTGTATATATGTATTGCTGATAGTACATGAAGTTCTTGCTCTACTACAGTTCTTCATTTAAGATATGGGTAAATCTTGGAAAACATTATTTCATATTCTGCTGCAATCATAAAATCTGATCTACATTAATTACTAGATAATAATGTAGTTTGCTTTTGTCGCCTCTCCAGAAGCCACTTCAGTTCCTGTATTTTCATATTTCATAAGAGTGAAAGTTTCAAGAATTTTGTTCTCAGAAGCTATGCTGGAGTTGTTTTTATGATCTGCTTTGCATTCCCTTTTACCATCTGACAGGCCATTAGGAGCAATTGAGAACTTCTGCATAAATTATTGTCAGCCCTGTGGCAATTACTGCACTCATTACTGATCCACACAGAATCATTCTTCCACTCTTTCAAAAAATGAGCAAAACTGCTGCTGCATTTTACCAAATGTATTTTGAGAGAGAATTGCTGGTGCGGATATAGTCTCTACTAGTGTGATGATCACATAGGGATGCAACTTCGGCAAGTTAAAAATACTTTCTTCCTCCGAACAAAATCCCTCTCGTTAATAGATTACAGACTGTTCCCTGAGCAAACAGTATATTGAGCTTATGATATGTAAAGAGGATTTAATGACTATATGGGATGCTGGCTTCATTTTTTCTTTTGTTCCATAGATTAGAGTTAGTCTGGGACTATATTTGAAATATTTGTATAGCAATGTATGGAGAAAAAATTTTTGTATACAGTTTGTAAAGTATCCAGTGTTTAGTTTAAAAAGACATTATATGAATAGAAAAAGCTGCTTCATGAGATCAAGTGCCTGGACTGTGGTCTCAAACCACCCCATTGCTTGTGGAAATGAAACAACCTTTGGGGAAGAGAGCTTAGACTCAGTCAGAAACCCACCAAGGGAGTGAGAAATGGCAGCACTTCTCTCAGTCACTCCTAGATCTCTGCCTCATTTTGGCTGTAAATCTGAAGGAATCTCCCAGCTTTTTTTTTTTTTTTTAATTTATTTTTTTAAAAACCCTTAGATCTCTGCCAAAAGAGTCAGCTGTTCTTGCAGGAATGACTTAATTACAATTTGTAATTCTTCTGTGTCTTTCAGCAGCCATCCTCATACAGTCTGCCCTGCAATTCAGAGCAAATCAGTAGCATTGCCCAGCTTCAGTGCATCCCCCATCTATACCATTGTTGAACTGCTTATAAATTTTCAGTCTTCTCCTAACACCCTCACTAGCAATTTCTGAGCCTTCTTGAATCCTCTCCCTTTCTTTCAGGCCTCATATCACATGTGGTTCTTATTACCCAGTTGCAAAACCCACTAATGTCAACACCTGACAATCATCTACTGTTTACATGAATGTAACAAACCTTTTAACTTTTCTTCCCTAAATTCTGTTTCCTTATGTGGATTACAAAAGGGGAAAAAAGTAGCCTAAGGTAAGGTGTTCTAACATCCCAGCATTCAGTGTGAAGCTGCAGGCATAATGTCTGTTTTCAAGTGTACAGTTCTTTGCAGCTTAGGGAGGAGAAAAAGGAAAAGCCTTTTGGTTGAGGTAGCTTCTGTTAAAATTCCTAAAGCAAAACTCTATATTAAAAACAAAGTTAAATCATCTGTTACATTGCTTAGTAATGCTCAGTGAAGTTCTGACTGGATAGCCTTCCTTTTACTCATGCAACAAGGTAATGAACAGGAAAATGTACAGAAGCAGGGCACAGTCCCCTGGTATTTGATCCTTGCAAGCCTTTTGATTAAGCTGTTGGTGGCGTTGGTATGCTGCTGCTAAGGGCTGTGGCTGGGGTGCCTGCTGAGCTCTCATGACTTAGTTTCCTTACAAGAGACTGTATTTCCTGGGGTTCACCACTCAATTGTTTCCTTATCATTCCTATAATATGCCACATTACTTGCTCAATAGGGGCATAAGTTGGATATTTAAATCAGAAAGGGTATCCATGTAGTTGGAGAGAAGATACAGCTGATCCACAGCTCCCATGAGGATGGTTGCTTATCTTTGTTCTGTGCTAAGCCTCCCTTTTGAGGTAGAACTCACTTGCACACATGGTACAGCTGTTCTGTGTCTGTCTACCAAATCTTATATTCATATGTGAACCTGAGCAAGTACACATGTATGGATTGAATGGTCACAGTCAGACATGGAAATGCAAGAGCCAACATGCTCATCAGTGCTGGATTTGCCAGACAGCTGTAAAGGTCTTCACTACAGATGGAAAAGCAGCCATGTGATGTTTAGACAAAACCTCTATAACAATCAGTCTGAGGGGAAAAAAAGCCAACCCCAGACAAACAACTTTCTCCCCACCTTGTCTGGATCTGTTGCTTGGGATCTGAAATGCTGTGCTGTTCTCATCTTCTTTCACATTACTGTCTATGAAGATATGACTCAAAATATGTCTCTTGATGTTTCATCAGATTGAGCAACTCTGTAGAAATAAGTCACAGTGGGAAAGATTTGGACCAGCCATTAGTGCAGGTATCTGTGGAAGAAAGTGGAAAAAAAAGTTAAAATTTCATATATCTATAAAAAAGAAAATTTATAGATATACACACACATATATAAAGAATATAAAGCAGCTGGCAACAAACTTCTCTTTCTTAGTTAGGAGCGAAAGTGCTAAATTTAGTACCAGCTAGCATGGATTTCTGTCCAGTTTGTAGTCTGTACTGGTGTACATGTTTAAAAAAGTATTTCAGTTTATTTGAGTCAGTCCAGTCCTTGTCCTTGCAAGTTCCCTACCCTTGATGCAAATTCTGCTGGAACAGAACAGCTGCAATAGGCTGTCTGCTGCGTTTCAGCTAGACGCAAGGACAATGTCATGTTATATAGATATGTGATCTGTCCCAAACCCCACTTGTTATAGGTATTATGGAATCTCTTGGGTTAAAAAAATATTGTAGTAACATGTAATTAAGACATTGCACCTTCAAAACATTTCAAAGTTTTGTTATTATGGACAGTATCTCTTCATGTTCAAGGTGTCAGCTTTCCTTAGATCAGTTTTTGGTTTTATTGCTTTTCACGTAACATCTAGCTTACCAAAGGGAATTTTACCCTAAAAATATACAGCGGGCATTCGAGCATTCCTCTTCATCCAGGTGAAAATAAGAAATACCACCTTTCTAATAGGGCTCTAAGGTCGTGTTAAGAATTTTGTTAATTGTTCTGCATTTGCATGTATAAACAGCTGAAGTTTCCCATCCAGCTTTTAACCTTATCTGTATTTTATTTTTTTTTAATTTTATGCAGGGGTAATTCCTCCTACCCATCCATTGCATATATTTGCAAATCAGCTGAGCTTCTATACCAGTTTATTATTATTTTCAGGTTTATGTGCAGCATTTGTCTTCTGCTCTTGTACGCATTTCTCTGCATGTAGAGAAAGTTTTTCTCCGTTGGAGGATGCTGCTAGCAATATCAGCCTGCTGTGCTGAATCAGCAGGTAGCAGCTGCCATCACGCATCCTAGCAAGATGCTATGGACAATGGAGAGGGGGAAAAAACACCCCAAACAAAACCACCCAAAAAACTTTGGCACCATCACAAGAAATAACGGCTAACAGAGGTATTGCCCTGTGGACAGCTCTTTGAGGTAGATTTCTCCAATTTACTGCATGCAAGAGATGTGTGCTTCCTTTCTGTTTGGAAGGAAAGCAGGGCGTCGTGTTCCAACTTCCCCATGAGAACAAATTCTGGTGCTGATAGGGAAAGCTAGGCAGTCTCTAATTCAGGCAAGGTGGGACAGGAAGGAAAAAGACCCTTTCTGTTTTGTGTGCATGACAGGACATCTTGACATTAGATTTGATACAATTTTTCTCTCTTTCCCAGTTTTTAATCGATGATTTTCTTTTATCTGTTTCTTCACCGATAGTTGTAACACAACTACATTCATTTTAGTATCTTCAGGTAGCTGACATGTGGAGTATCTCACTTGTTCAGTATCCAATTTTAACAATTTTCTTCCTACTCTCACAGAAACATTTTCATTTTTGAGAGTTATTGCCCAGACAGTAAGCTTCTCGTATTCTCTTTCCAAGAAGTAATGTTTTAGTAGATTGGTCTGTTTTTCTCTGGGGATTCTAGAAATGTTACATTTTTCTGATGAAATTGGCTTATTCTTAAATTGTATAAATATACAGTATGCCTGCTGGGGAAACCTTGAAATAGATTCTTGTGTATGCAAACACATATGGGCACAGGAGAAACACACAGGTGTCATTCGGTCAGGAAGCAAACACTGGCTATAAAATGAATAGCAGGATTAGCTCTGCAGGAATGCTACCATCTCATCTGGTGTTGGAAAAGGTCCTCAGTATTATTAAATTCTGTGGTAGAGTACAACCAATTCCTGCTAAATGTAAACATATTGTTTTTATTGTGTTCATCTTTCTTAATATTGATCATTTGTATTACCTTCACACTGGAAGTGAGCACTAGCAAACAAGAAATGCCTGTGTACCCCCTTTGCTTAAATGACCCTAGGGGATAAGCAGTTGTTTCAAAAAAGTTAAAGAAAGTAAAAGGACTAATTATTTAGGAATTCTAGCCCAATTTAATTAAACTTAATTAAAAGTAATCTTATTACTTTTACTTTACTCGGTATTATGTTACCATAACATAAATAACCACATGAAAATCTTGAGCCGTCCTTTGAGGAATTCAGTTCATTTACTCACTAGTGAGACGCAATGAGTATAATTGAATATAAACTGAATGTTTCAATGCAGCATTTATCAACTTTTACCATGTCTTTACCTGTACAATTCACATCTGGGATTTCATCATACATTTTCCTTAGCATTTTAATTCAGTAGGGCTATTCGCATGGTTAACAAAGCTTTTTTTTTTTTTTTTTGAGTCCTTTGCCAGACTTTTGCATACTGAGACTCTTACAGGGCCAATTCAAGATCCTAGGACACAAAGATTTCCACAGGGAAGTGTTGCATGTGTCTCCCTGTCTCTAAAAATCTGTCTCCCTGTGTTTCATTAATATGCACTTAATATATTTGATTAATGAGTGAAAGAATCAGAAATGTCACAAATGAGTCAGCTGAACAAAGTTAATTCTCTCTGTGGCAATTTTAGATATTAATTTTTTTAAAAAGCATTTTACGTGTGATGACATAGATTGGACTAAAAATACAAATATGTGTAGACAGCATAAAAATCTAGTTTGTAAGGCCAACATTAATGTTATTTTACAAATCTCCTACAATCACAGTAGTACATAGCAATAAACAACCGTAAGTCTTTTGCCAGCCCTCGCAGTATGAAGCCAACATTAAGATGAAAAACTAATTCCATAACCTATGTGTGTGCACTTTATATTTAAAAAATACCATCAAGTAATGTTTCTGGTACATTGAAAAGCCTTTATCACAGAACAGTAGTGGTTGGAAGGGACCTCTGAGACCTAGAGTGTCACTTTAAGTACTTTCCATAATGTAAAATGTATTGTAGAAGATGTGAAGCCTTTTTAAAATAAAATCAGCTAAATTTAATTCATTTTAATACTCCGCAGTGATTTTGATTTTAATCTTAACTTCCACCCTACCTCATGACCTATGTCAGTAAAAAAGCAAACCCACCCAGCATCCCTCAATAATGACTTAAAATATTTTCAGAATTTTGTTGCAGATGCTGAAAACAACAATAATTAGTAAACATCTTCAAATCTGCTGTGTATCTCAAAAGGTCAAGGGAACAGCTGAACTGTCTTGTAATCCTCACTGTCAATGTCAGGTAATCACCTGTTGGCATGGCGGGGAAAGCTAGCTGCTGTTTCAGAGTTCTTTATCTGTACTATTTGCAGTCTGTAAGCACTCATTTTAATTTTGCAGGTCTGTCAACCATTTGTGTAGTACAACATAATCTTATTCCAAACCAGGTACTTCTTCAGAGGATTTTACTTCTAACTTAATTTCATTGTAGCCCTTAATTAGAACAGATTTGGAATTCCACACAACCCCATTTGTCTCAGAGCGCTTTCAAATTACTTTGTTCTGACTATAAAAGCCTAAAATGTGTATGTTATTCTGTAAGTCTTTATAGACTGTGTTACATAACATTCTTCAAGCACTGAGGAGTACTAAATCAATGGAAAACAGGCCATATATAAGAGAGTATAAAGGCAATGCAGCCTTAAAACCTGATGTGTCCTAATAGGAATCCTTTATCGTCTTTGCTGCTTAATAAATAACACTAATCCAGCTGTCACTGCACTACAGGTTTTTATTGTGCTGTCCATGGAGGAAAATTCACAAGAGAAGCTGAGACAATAGAAATGCAGCTATGAGAAATTAGTATTTTTATATAAAGTAGATTAATCTCAAAGTATAGAATAATTTTGGAGTTACAAAACACAGCTTTTGAGGAGTACTGTTGCACACACTCAAATACTTCTATCATTCTTCGTAAAAATTAAATCCTGAGATTCCCAAAGGATTTTTTAAACCAGTCTAAACCGTCTTGTCCGTACAAGTCATAAAGCAGTCAGCATCCTGGAAAACAGGAGAAACGAAAGTATTTGCCCTCTTAAAAACAGCTTGTTCTGCCAGAACCGCACCATTTAACCTCCTTCCTCACAAAGCTAGGATGAGGTGAAGCAGCATGCAGCTTCTAGTGACATTAGCCCAATCTGGTTTATTAACTAAATCTGTTCCTTTAAAATTTTGTTGAAGAAAGTATCTTACTTTTTAAGCCCTGCTCTCAATCGTACTTCAATGCAAGGTGTAAATATCCGGGTGCAGCGAACAGAACAGGCTGGAGTGTCCAGCTATTACATGGGTGACCAAACTCTCATGCATGCAAATTATCTCACTGTCTTCCAATACTTGTAAAAGGCTGTTTTCATAAGAAAAAAAATTGTGCACATTTCAGTTGTCATTACCTGGATACACTATTTACTTTCTGAAACGTTTTTCTGCTTTGATGTTGTTTTCTGCATTCAAAAAATGGGACAAATTTAGGTTAGGGCTCCAATACTAGGTGAATTGGGGAGAGTCCTGGGTGGTATGGGGTCATGGAGAGTGGTGCGAGGATGGTTTGTAGACCCAGATGGAGACTGACTGTTGGTTTCAGCTGACAAACCCATCAGGACATAAACTGAACCTGCAGAGGCTCTCTGGGGTTTTGTACCCCTGTGCTCAAGATGAGCCTACGGGGGAGAGTGCAAAAGGTCAGGCAGTGCCACAGCAGCCTCCTTTAGTGCCTCTCTGCTGGATTGCTCTAGGAGAGTAATAAGCCTGGCTACACTGTCACGTTTATGCAGATTCATGCTGGCTGGTTCTGTGGACTTTGGGAGATTGCCTCATTTTGGCTGGCTCTGTGAGTTTGTACAGAAGTGCTGCGCAGCCTGCAGACAGGGACCACTGGGGAGGTGGTGCAGGAGGTCATCTGAGCATTGTTCCCTACATCCAGTGAGAGTCAGGAGGACTGTGACTGCAAAGGAGAGAACAAGCCTTGCTGGCCTTGTTTTCATCCTATGCAGAGCCGGAAATTTATATTTACTTTAAGCTCCCCATCACTCCCTATATTAGGAGTGCAGTGCTGAGACAAGTGCCGGGTATATAAATCAGAGTGCGCTCCAGTCTCTGTTCCTCCTTGGCCTCATTAATCCACAGCCTGATGACAGCATCCAAAGGCAAACAAGAAGAGGCAGGATATGAGAAAACCTACTTGAAGGGAACTTTTTGGTCTTTTAATCTGCCCCCATACTTAAGCCACTCTTGACAGAAGTTTATCATACTTCTTTTTAAAAGATTCCAGTGATGGAAATTCTGTGTGTTTCCTAGATAATTTGTCTAAGTGACCATGCAGTGAGACAGCTATTCCAGGTGTATAACCCAAATGTCTCTTGTAAGAATTTCAACACGCTGCTGCCTTGTTGTATTTTTACATGGATGTGAAGACCAATTTGTCATATTATACTTCCAGCCATATTTTGTCTGCTTGAAGACAACTTGATTATAAATATCAATGTGTAGCTATTTATGGGAAGTTTTTCAACAGGAATTTGAAATTTGAACAACTTGTCGATAATACAGAAGAATACAAGTATTGCACTGAATTGGACAAAGGAAGCCAAAATATTACCTTAAAAATATTTACCTGGTGTTTAAAAGAAAAAGGAAAAAAACTCCCCCCAAAACATAATTTCCCCAAACCAATGAATAACCAAAAGCTCTGAAAACATCTTTGTTGTCAAAAGTTAACATTAATAGCTTACAAAATAAAACAATATGAAGTACAGGAATACTGAATGTTTTCTTATTCAACTGTGAATTAAAAAATCAGCAAAAATCAGAAAAGCAAAAATTTAAACAATTTATTCCAGTTTATTTCTGTTATTGCATAAGGAGTTCTGCCTTTTCTCTCTAGGATATGCTGCTCATCTTGTTTCAGTTAACTATGCATAAACTTTATAGAATCTTAAAAACTAGATGAGTTGAAACTTAAATTAATATGCAGAATATATATAATGCATGTTCTAAATGGAGGCTATCCTAATTACATGCAACTTCAGCTTGCTTTGGATAAATCTCCATTAACATTTTAGTTTGGATCCAGAGTATACTTCAGAAATTACATCTCCTGTTTGCCTCCAGTTAATATGCTTTTGTTCACATTGCCGGGTGCTTTTGGGGAGCACACAAACTGGATGTGCATTCAGATGGGATTTCATCCTATCATTTGGGATGAAACTAAACTGAAAAATATGGTCCAGAAACATGTTCCCTTAGCACAGAGATTTGCACTGTAAAACTGCTTTTATAGGGCTATACTATCTGCTAGCATCAATAGAACTTCTTAATGCCTTCTGGTGCAAGACGTTATGGTGCAATGTTTAAACTTTTGCTGACATGATTTTTCACCTCTTAAAGCTTTATAGCTCAAAGTAATGAAGATGAGAAATTTAATGAAATAATAAACACTGTAGTTTATGAGCTGGTTTTATTGCTGAAGTCTATAAATCTTCCATATCCTTTTCAACCTGGTTTTCTTGTTCTCATGAATATGAATGATGTGTGAGGGAGTTACAGCATCAAAAGAGGAGGAGGTGTTTCAAGAACTGGTTCTGCAGCACATCAACACAGCCTAAGCTCAAAAGAGCACTGGTTTAATTTTCTGGTTTTGCAGCATCCTCGCTGTGTTAGATTGCTTAAGCTACTCAGTTGCAAATTTTGTTAATCAGTGGCTTCCAAGCTGTGGATCTGTTGACCTCTGAGAATCTATGAATTACTTTAAAGGGGCCTATTAAAATAAGTAACCTATTCTTAGTAACCACTCTCTACAGGACTTGTAGGTTGGAAGAAGTTGACAATTATTCTTTAAATGGTCTAGATGCATGAAGTGTATCAGTCAGCAATCATAACTTCATGCTGTGCTCCAGTTAGATTCTTTTTGGTTTTTTTTAGAAGCTCCAGTGAAATGTCTGTCAAGATTTCCAGGCAAAGTTAAGGTTTTTTGACATTGTCTTGCAAGTTTTGTGTAGAATTTCTGTTAAATACAGTCTTTCTCTAAAATCATCCTGGTTAGAACATCTTGCTTTAAAGCACCAAAAAAAGAAAAAGAAGAAAGGGAATATTTTTGCAAGCACATTGTGCTGGTTTTGGCTGAGAAGGGGTTAATTCTCTTCACTGTGGTGCCTGTGGTGGTTGGGGACCTTTCCAGCTTCCTGTGCTCTGCCGCATCGGCAGGAGGCTGGGAGGGGCGTGGCCACGGCTGGGGTGCCTGACCCCAACTGGCCAATGGGGTGTTCATTCCCTACCATGTGACACCATGACCAATATATTAAGAGGGGCAGTTGCGGCTTGGGGAGCTGTGGCGTTGGGTTGGTGGGCGGTGAGCAGCTGTGTCGCATGTGCTTTTTTTTGGTGGTTCAACCTTAAACAGAATTTTCATTGTGGACAATGATGCAACTTTGCATTTCAATACAAATATCAGAAACAATTGTTTTTGACAAATATAAGTATTTTTTACATTTTGTTTAAATTTTTCAATATCTCTACAGAGACAGTATACTACTACTAATATGTTTCTTTATAGAATGATTATAGATTATGCTAAGAGATACACAAGTTATTTGTAAGCTGTGTCTTTCCTAGAGAAGTTCATTGTTACAATTTTTCCAGCACAGCCTTCCTAGCGTAGACAAAGCTCTTGCCCTATGGAATATGTTATCCTGTATCGGGAACCTTAGTTTTTGACTGACAGTCTTTACTTCTCTTGATTAAACCCTAAATAATGAATTACTGACAGAACTTAAGAGGTCATTTAATTTCATTATTTTGTCTTTTTAAAAAAAGTTTTTACTATCTCATACATTTAGTAATGCCTGTGAAGGTGTTTATAACTGTTTTTTATTATGGAATAAGTATTTTCAATGATGTGTGAAAACACTTGTTTTGCAAATTCTTACTGGGTTGCACAGCAAACAGATTTACTGGAAATATAATTAAGGGAATGTAATTGCTCTTAAGTGTTTTGATAGATTGTTTCATAATATGCTGTCCTCGTTTTTAACATATTCTAAAATGCCTAGAAGTAGCCTACTTCTAGATTATTCAAGGTTGTATTATAATTTTATTTAGTAGAAGTTGTCTTTTCTGAAGCTTCCCTATTACAGACTTCTTGATTCTTAACTTCCTGCTTTTCTGGCTGGGTATACAGTCTGTCTATCTGTCTTTCTGACTCTCTTTTCCCTATTGCCTTTGAACCAATCACCTTGAATAAAATAGAACAAGTGAGGTTCTGATCATCCAGTAGTGGTTTGGGGTTTTTTTGTCAATTGATATTTTTATTGTAATGTGGAAGTCTGGAAATACCATGCATTTTGTATCTCTGGAAGAAGAAACAAGAAAGAAAACATAGGTTTGTACACTGATCCTCAGAGTCAGCAAGGAAAGCCCAATTCAGGTATCACTCTCTGCCCAAGAACTGATAACTCCAAAGGAAGTATAGAAGTGATACTATATGTGTCAGGGACTCAGAAAAAAGCAGATGCATCACTGCAGAATACAGATGGGATGCAGTGGAACATCAGTTTTTGGGAGCCAAGCATTTGTCCAAAGAATGGTTTCACTCTGGTTTTGCTCAACTGTATCAAAACTATTAGTTCTGTACTGTTCACCAGGACAAAGTCTGCTTAGGGAGCAAATTCATTACCAGATGCCAGTGATACTGATGAATGACATAAGTTTAAGACTTGAGCTGGCTTCAGTAATAACACATTAAGAACTTGTAAAGTGCAAAATGTGCATATTGTGTCATAGGGGACCTGCAAATTAAATAATTGTTTCATCATGCAAAGTGACCTACATCTGGTTTCTACAAATCTGTGTTGGACTGCAAAAAATCAAGTCCCATAGATACCTTCCCTTCATTAGAGATATGTAGATCATCAACAAAACTGGCTTGCTTTTAGATATTGCTTATTAGATAGATTTCCAGGTTGCCAAGCATGATTTAACTGTCAACTGGGGACATGAGGTAATGAGATTTTAGAACTTTGGGATGAAATATAAAATCTCACATATTTTCCAGGAAGAGATTCTCCAGAAGTATTAATTCCGTAAGTAAAACTCATCTAGGACATGACCTTGCAAGCATTTTTGAGTAACTGCACTTGAACTCTTACTCATAAACACAGAGAACATCATTCAAGGTCTGATTCTTACATTTGAAAACTGCATTTTACCTTTTGAATATATGGCTGTGCTTACCAGACATTTTTACCTCTGAGCAATATACAGTAAAACACTAACAATTGGATGTCAAGGTTTTCCCTTGCAATCCCTAAGAACAAGACTTGTGATTAAAATTCCCATGCTGGCCTTTCTCTGCTTTCTCTAAGCGGCAACATAAGGAAACAAAACTAAATATAAACATAATAGAAATAGCTGTATGGTCCTGTTCCCTTCTGTTGCCTTTGGTGGCATTAGGACCCCATTCTTTTGACTGATCTTTACAAAATACATGTATTTGGAGGTGCCAGTCAGAAGAATCTTGCTCAACTTATTGCATCTCTTGAAGTAGAGTGAGTATTTTAATGAACATTGCTCACAAATGTTTGTGATCAGGCTGAGGAATAGGTGAATATATATGCTCTCAGGACTTACAGATTTGTTTCTTTGCATAAATATGTCAAAACTCTTGTAAATATTTAATATTGAACTCTAAGGTTGACAGTTATATAACTAACCTACAGGGACAGTATTTGTTTTTTCCTTTCTCTCCCGCCCCACCTCCACTGGAGTTCTTATATAACTAACTGATGTATCACAAATCAAGGAATTCTAATATTGTTTTTAAATAAGTAACCAAAAATTGCTTTTAGTGAATATGTCAGCACCCTAAAGTTGAAATGTGCGTAGTATAAATATCTCCTGTTAGTAAATCCCTTCTGCTTGGCTGGTCACAGAAACAAATGTGTTCCTGAAGAGCGCAGTCTGACTTACTGCAAGTAACTTAAAAATATTTTTCATGGTTGAATAAGTCCTTGGAGAGTATGAGAGAAAAACAAAAACTTTGTTTTCATAGTTCTAGCAATTTCTGCAACTTTGCTGTTAGCTGTGGTTCTGCAGTGACGCTTTGAGTTTCACCAGCCTGTGGCCTTACTGCCTCATGCAGTGCCCTTACTGGAAGTGATTCAACATCTGATGATGCATCATCATCACAGAGGATTTTGGGAAGGAATACTTGTGCTTCAGTAACGGGCAATCACTCTTTGGACAAATTTTGTAGCAAATGATATGATGCAACAAGAAATTTGTAAAAATAAGTATTACAGTATCTGTTACAGCTTAAAAAATCTTCTTAAGGAGGGGAGTTTGTGGTATTTATTGCATAATTTTTAGTTATGGTTCCTTTTCCTGCTCAGCTGAATAAGTTCGATAAAATAAATAACATCACTTTCCATGTTAGTAATGAGCCCAGCTCTACTAATGAAAAAGCTGTAACTTAGAGCTGCTCAATTTGCTTTAATAACGGCAGTGCTGGAGATGCAGTAAGGAAAAATGTCTTTACAGATAGAAAGTGATTAAATAAAAAGTTTTTATCATGGGATCTGTTGTCTTTCTGATGACAAAACCAGTTTGACTAAAAAAGTCACCTCTGGGGGAGTTATTAGATTTTTCCTAGGGAATTTAAATGCCACAAGGTATTCTTGGCTTAAAAATAGAAATGTGTAGGTAGAAATGAGTAGCTGAGGGGTATGTGCTGTAGGTTGGGACTTAGGAATACAGGTGTTCACAGATTTTTAAAAATATATTTTTTCTGATTTAAAAATTACCGTGCTGCAGTTTAAGACTGTATGGTTTATAATTATAATTGTCATCCTATTCAAAGCAGCTTTAAGAATCTCCTCATAACTATTTGAAATCTTAAACAGATGTTCTTTTTAGCTGCACAGTGCTTGTATGCTTCTTTCTGTATTTGCCCAGATTCAGTTCATATTATGAGAAACGTGTGTTGAAATGGTGTCTATGACCTTAAAAACATTCCAGATTCCAACAGGACATGAACCTGCTAAACTGGCAGATGATGCTGTCTGGCTATTTGTAGCCCTCCCCGCCCCTTTTTTCCCCCCCTTTTATCCCTTTCTAGCTTTCACCAATCTGTAATGATGAAAAACATCAACCGTATTATATTTTCTCCTGCCAGTTATGGCAAGTTTCTTGCTTACCGTCTTCCTGAAATGCTTTAACCTGCTCTTGTATATCTTCCTCTCCTGTCTCACCTTCCCTTTTTGGCACAAGTGTGCTCAAGTGTTTTCTCTCATACAGTTCCATTCCCTTTCAATATCCTAGGCCTTGCTTTCTCATTTTTTCTTTCTAAAACCTTATATATAATTAAAATACCGCTAATGCAGAGTTGGCTTCTCAAGCTAATTTTGAAATGACTGGTAATGAATTAAGTGCATAAAAGGGTCCAGCACAGGCTGAGTGCTTGGATATTTGCTCTGCTTTTCCAGGTTCTTGGGCAGGGTTTGTAGCCCATAGCTCTTGTGCCCAGGTTGCTCGCAATCTCTGATGAGACGGAAACCCAGGTTCCTGCTACTTCAGATGGACCAGTGTGCTGGTTTGAATTACTTTCCCACTCTTCTTTTTCCTGAGTCCTCTTTACCTTCGACTTCTGTCTTCCTTTCATCTCCCTTCTATAGAAAACCTTTTCACCAGTCTTTGCTGACCTATTTCTGGTCAAATTTTAAGCTTTTAAAATTCTGTTCTCTTTCCACAAGCTTTTGGTAATATACTTTTGAGATATTTTATAAAGGACACAATCATATTAGTCCCCTGTTGTATTTCTGAGTGTTCTTTGAGGCTTGCACTGTCAGGTCCTCCTACTCCTCTGGTGGGGGTTCAGCTCACCTGTATGTTCCTGCACACTCCTTTTGGATAAGCTAATCCATTTTATGACTTCAACTGCTTTTTCTATGCCAAAGGAGTTACAGCCCTTTACATTCTTGACTTGCAGTCAAATATTTATAATCTTAGTTTGAAATGGAGTATGGATTTTCTGTCTCATGAGGATGAGACTGGGGAATGACACACACAGCATATGTTCATAGTTATGGAAGAAAATCGCTTCATATTAAAAACTTGTTTACTTTTTTGAAATTGAATTTTCTGACAGATAGGACCATTGTTAAATATAATTTTAAAAGAGTATTTCACAATTCACTGTCTCAGAATAAAATCCTACAACAAATCACATGTACATATTAAAAATTCTTTTGTGATGCTTTCAGTCTGTGCCTTTCAATAAAATCGCAGGCATATTTTTTGGTAACATTGGGAACCAAGTACTAACTTGTGAAAATGTAACATCAATCTTAGACCTTAACGCAATTTTTTAAAGCTTATATAAGCATTCTTAATAAACATTAGATCGTTTAAACTATATTTTGTTACTTATGCAGATTATTATTATGTCTTTTTTATGTCTTATTTATATTCCTTATTTTCCCCTTATCTGTAAAGTCAATAATATATCACTCTGTGTACTACAGTAAGGAGGACAGATAGTATAAGTGTACTGTAAGTGTACTGTAAGTATGTGGGGTTTTTTCCTCCTATGAATACATACAGTTTCTTACTGTAAATTTATGTAAGTCATCCTAGAACTTCTAGAAAATGTTGTGTGATATAATGGCAGAAGAAAAAAGAATGGTTTTCCTTAAGTGTATAAGAAAGAATTCTACAAACTTATACTAGTGGAGATGCAAGTTTCCTTCCACACCCTGCCCCCCTGCCAACCCCCCATTAAAAGGGACTACTTCCAAAACAGTTTTGAAACAAGAACACAACATAGTTCAAGACAATGTAAAACGTTTCCTGACAGATAGGAGATCTCTTGAAGGGCAGGTTGCGTTTTAAAATCTGTTTGTCTGTAAATCTCGGTTTGTTTTGTTTTGTTTTTTAAATTCTGTTCTGAAATCTTTCTATTGTAAGAACTAGATAGTTATTTACTCCCTTGAAGTTCCTAGAGTTTATTCCTATAATGAGAATGATGTGCACATCTTGCATTAATTTATCTAGCACTTTAATCCCATTTCATTTCTGTGAACTGTAAGAAGCAAAGACAAAATTCTGGGAAAGTCTGATGATCAGCTTGGTTAAGCATTTAAAGAGCCTGGTTTTAGTTATATTAGGCTAGATCCACAAAAAGTGCAATTTTAATTCTGAACTATTTTTACAGGTATCTACCTGGAAAGCTTAGATATTCAAAAGCCTTGCTCAGCTGCTGCTTTAGCTTGGAGATATATAACCCTTTATGTTCAAACTCCTTATATAGCTGAAATTCTGCTTCCATCTAACCTGAAACATACTGATAATGAAGTACTTGGTTTTTTTCTGGTAGTTTAGGACCACCATTCATCTGACATGTGGGATTAAATGAGGGAATCGGCTAGAGCAGACAGGAACACACTTGTTTATGGTGCTTGGAGAGGACATGGTTGGCCAGCCTGCAGGCTGAGGATTTGCAGGGCTGTGAATAAGATTCCCATTTGTGTACTGTCAAACTTTATGTGGTCTTCAAAATTGTGGCCCAGAGTTCTGATCCTTTGAGAGAGAGGAAGATCCTCTCTCTCTTTCCTGCAGGAAGATCCTGGCTGACCCTTTTAATTTTGAGTCATATTGAATAAAAACAATGTGAGCTCTCTGCTTCATGGTACCTGTCCACCTCTATGGGTAAATTTATCTCTTAGTGTGTCAGATAACTTGGACCAATGGATCACTGTAAGAAGCAACACTTGTAGTTTTATAGAAGCCAGATTGAATCTTGACCAATAAGGATTCTAAAATCCATAAAGCAATTTACCATTTCTTCCATCCATCTAAAAGACTAACTTCTGGTTTTGACTATGTCTATCAATTAATTTCTCTACTGGCTCGCACTCCAATAATTTTTTTCCTGCCCTTCAAATACCTTTCCTCCATCTGAATTTATCATTGTCTGATTGAATGAACAGAAAATAAATGAAATGCATTTGAACTTTTGTTGTTTCCATTGAGTTATGGAGAACTTTTCTTAGGATTTTAAAAGTTAAAATCATGAATTGTTATTCAATGCAGAAGCTGGTCAAATTTAGGGACACTTTCCAAGAATGTGATCTAACTTTAGTCTGTTTTCTCCAGCTTTTCTTACAAACGTTTTTTTCAGCTGAAATATGAAGAGTAAACTATGTTCTTTGCTGGTGCATAATCTCTGAGACAGGTAAACACAATTCCTTTCAATTTAATGATAACATGTTGTATTATTTACAGGCTACGTTAGACTATTTTTTCTGGTTATATGAACATACTAGTAATGGCATTGTTTATATTGACATGGAGATCAGTTCTGACAACACATACAGTAGGTGAGAAGCTCAGCGGCGGCAAGGGCGAGTCCCGTGGCACAGCGGTACATCGGGGCAGGCAAAGCGGTTCCTCGTACCCAAGAAGCCCGAGGGTGATCAGAGGGACCCGTCAGGAGCCGGCAGCTCTCGCGAGCGAGGCTTACGTGCAGCTGACGTGGCGTGGGTGTTGCCAGAAGCAACGTCGGGAGATTTAAACGGCCCCTAAGGAGGGCGAGGCGTGTCAGAAGGGCGAGGCGCGTCAGTTTGCATGCATTTCAAGCAGGAGGGACACCACAGCCTGCTTTTAGGTCTACAGCTCAGGCAAGTGCTTCAGCCTTGGGCAAAATGGTGAGCACTCATCTCGGAGCTAAAACCACTGTTTGTTCAGTGAAAGCCCCCAAGACGTCAGACTTATCCACCCAGACGGGTCTGGTGAGAAAGGACACATCCATACAGTCTGTGGGTTGCAGCAAATGCCCAAACACCCCTCCTGATGAAAAGGCAAGTACCTGCACGAGGTGTGCACAGGTTGACGACCTGTTACGTCAGGTGGCTGAACTGCAGGAAACAGTTAAGAGGCTGCGCAGTATTAGAGGAGCTGAGGCAGAGGTAGACAGATGGCTTCAGAATCATGTTCCTGTGGCTGACACCACCGAGAATGAGGCACCGTGGACCCTGGTGGCTCACAAGGGCAGGATTCCAGATCAGCCTGCACCCTCCACCATCACAATTAGAAACAGATATGAAGCCTTAGCGACTGAGGATACCCATGAGCAAAGTCTGCAAAGTCCCCTGCAAGGGGGAACTGTACCAGCAACACACAGTGGATATCGTAAAAAGAAACGACGAGTGCTCGTGGTGGGTGACTCTCTGTTGAAGGGTACTGAGGCACCCATCTGCCAGCCTGACAGGGAGTCACGAGAGGTATGCTGCCTCCCAGGAGCCAAGGTCCAAGACGTGGCTGAGAGGGTGCCACAACTCATCAGGAAAAGAGACTACTATCCACTATTACTATTTCATGTAGGCATGAATGACACTGAGAGCCACAACCTGGGTAAAATCAAGAAAGATTTTCAAGCCCTGGGGGAGCAAGTGAAAACCATTGGCTCCCAAGTGATCTTCTCTTCCATTTTGCCAGTTTGAGGGAAGGGAGCAGCCAGAAACAGGTGTATAATGTATATCAACTCCTGGCTACGTGGTTGGTGCCATCATGAGGGGTTTGGCTTTTACGACAATGGGGTGTTCTTCAATGACGACAACATGCTAGGGAGGGATGGAATCCATCTGTCTAAAAAGGGTAGGGGAATCTTCAGCAGTAGGCTGGCTAATTTGGTGAGGCGAGCTTTAAACTGAAGGACTTAGGGGGTGGGATACGTGGAGAAAATGCTCACACCAGCACATCCAATGGGGGAGTAAGTCAGGCCAAGCAGTGTGGTGATAAAGGTTCCTTAGCTGTCTCCCAAGAGGTGAAACAAAAGAGTAAACACCTCAAGTGTATGTACATGAATGTACGCAGTCTAGGTAACAAGCAGGAGGAACTGGAGCTCCGTGCCCACTCAGAAGGGTACGACATCACAGGAGTAACTGAAACATGGTGGGACACCTCAAACGACTTGGGCATCGCATTGGATTGTTACAAGCTCTTTCGTAAAGTCAGGCAAGGTAGAAGAGGTGGAGGAGTTGCACTCTACATCAAGGAACACCTTGAATGTATCGAAGTCAACTATGGTGATTGCAGCTGCTCTATCGAATGCCTCTGGGTTAAAGTCAAAGGGGTCATATCCAAGCAGGACCTCACAGTGGGCATCTGCTATTGTCCTCTTAACCAGGTGATGAAGCTGACGAAGCAATATTTGGGGCACTAAAGCAAGCTTCTGGCCAACAGAACCTGGTCCTGATGGGTGACTTCAACTACCCAGACATCTGCTGGAAGAACAATACGGCAGCTCGCATGGCATCCACCAAGTTCCTGTAACGTATAGAGGACTGTTTCTTAATACAAATGATAGATGTGCCAACCAGGAAGGAGGCACTTCTGGACTTGCTATTCACAAACCGAGAAAGCCTGCTTTGTAATATCTCGGTTAGTGATAGCCTTGGCTGCAGTGACCACAATATTGTGGAGTTCGGGACCCTGCTGAGTGTGCTGAAGGTCACCTCTAAGACAAGGGTTCTGGTTTTTAGAAGAGCAAACTTCAGTGCACTAAGGGCTCAGTTGGAGGGGTTCGATGGGAGGCTTCCATGGAATACAAAGGAGCTAGTGAGTGCTGGGAATTCTTCAAGAACTCTCTATTGGAAGCACAAAGCCAATTTATCCCCTACAAAGGAAAAGGAAGTAAGTGGAGCAAGAGGCCCCCATGGCTCAACCATGACCTGCTGGGTCTACTCAAATCCAAGAGGGAAGCACACCAGAAACGGAGAAGTGGAAGACTATCCGCTGAGAAATACAAGGGCATAGCCAGAGAGTGCAGAGACGCAATCAGAAAAGCAAAAGCCCAATTTGAATTGAAACTGGCTGTAGACATAAAAAATAACAAGAAAGGGTTCTTCAGACATGTCAACCACAAGCAGAAAAAGAAGGAAAACATAGGCCCATCATTAAACAGAAAAGGAGAATCAATCACAAATGATGCTGAAAAGGCAGAGGTCGTCAACACCTTCTTCACCTCGGTCTTTACCAGCACTGTAGGGTCCCAGGCTTTGGGAACAAAATTGCCAATTGAACCAAACACCGACCCACCATCAGTGAAGGAAGAGTTAGTATATGAACTACTACAGGAGTTTGACCCCCACAAATCAATGGGCCCTGACACCACCCACCCAAGGGTGTTGAGAGAGCTTGCTGACATCATCGCAAGGCCACTCTCCATAATCTTTGAGAAGTCATGGAGAACAGGGGATGTCCCAGAGGACTGGAGGAAGGCAAATGTTACCCCTATCTACAAGAAGGGCTCGAGGGAGGATCCGGGTAACTACAGGCCCATCAGCCTTACTTCAATCCCTGGGAAAGTTATGGAACGAATCCTCCTGAGGGCCATCACAAGTCAAATGAAGCACGTGATTGGGAAAAGCCAACATGGCTTCACTAAAGGTAGATCATGCTTGACTAACCTGGTGGCCTTCTATGACAAAGTGACTAGCCTGGTTGACATGGGGCGGGCAATGGATATTGTCTACCTGGACTTCTCCAAGGCCTTTGATACGGTCCCCCACAGTCTCCTCCTGGAGAAATTAATGCGTTATGGCCTAGACATGTAGTCTGTGCAGTGGGTGGGGAATTGGCTGACAGGCCGCACCCAAAGAGTGGTGGTAAATAGCTCTTTCACAAACTGGCAGCCTGTCACTGGTGGAGTCCCCCAGGGATCGATATTGGGCCCAATGTTATTCAATATCTTTATAAGTGATCTGGATGACAGCATCAAGTGTAGCCTGGTGAAGTTTGCTGATGACACCAAGTTGAGTGGGGAAGTAGACACTCCAGAAGGGAGAGCTGCTCTGCAGGGAGACCTGGATAGGCTGGAGGAGTGGGCCAGCAAGAACCTTATGAAGTTCAACAAGGAAAAGTGTAAGATCATGCAGCAGGGAAACCATCATCCAGGAGTGCAGCACAGACTGGGATCCACCTGGCTGGAGAGCAGCTCTGTGGAAAGGGACCTGGGGGTCCTGGTGGACAGAAAGCTCAACATGAGCAAACAGCGTGCTGCTGCGGCCAAGAAGGCCAACAGGATGCTGGGTTGCATCAAAAAGGCATTGCCAGCAGAGAGAAAGGAGTCACTACCCCACTCTACTCAGCGCTTGTCAGGCCACACCTGGAGTGCTGTGTACAGTTCTGGTCCCCGCTATACAAAAAGGATGTGGACAGGCTGGAAGGGGTCCAGAGAAGGGCCACCAAGATGATCAAAGGACTGGGAAGCCTGCCATATGAGGATAGGCTGGGAGAACTGGGTTTGTTCAGCCTTGAGAAAAGGAGGCTCAGAGGGGATCTCATCACCATGTACCAGTACTTAAGGGGTAGCTACAAAGAAGATGGAGACTCCCTTTTTACAAGGAGTCCCATGGAGAGGACAAGGGGGAATGGACACAAGTTGCTCTTGGGGAGATTCTGATTGGACACCAGAGGGAAATTTTTCACAGTGAGGACAGTCAACCATTGGAATAATCTCCCCAGGGAAGTAGTTGACTCGGCCATGTTGGACACCTTTGAGTCATCTGGACAGGGTGCTGGGCCATCTTGTTTAGACTGTGCTCTTCCTAGAAAGGTTGGACTAGATGATCCCTGAGGTCCCTTCCAACCTGTGATTCTGTGATTATTATAAAATTAATTTCATTACTCAAGTAAATTACTATTTTTATTTTTTACCTGTTTTTATGGAATCAAGATACTTGGTTTTGTTTTTTTTTTCCTGAAGAAACACAGAAATATTACTCTCCAAGCTATTCAAGGTACAGCATATTAGAACTGGGCTTAAGGGCACTGACTATCTGTCATTTTGGTTCTTCAACACATCTCAGAGGCAGTGACCAGACCTTTTGGTTCTTTCAGATAATATCAATGACTTTCTCAAAACTGGTAGCTTTCTGCTGTAGAGAGAGGATATTCTACTCGATGAATATTACTATAAAGTTTACATACATCCAGAGCTGTAATGGGATCCTTATAATGAAGGACAAAACATAGCTTATGTCTTTCAAATGGCTAATTTTTGGGGGTATGTTGATATAGTTCAAGTTAAAAACTTGTATTTAAGTATTACATAATGTTAATTTTTGATTTTGTAAAAAAATATCAGTAATCCTTATGCAGAAATCAAAGATTTTCAGTGAAATCATAAGAACACATGCTACAGAATAAAGTAAATAAATATCACCCTAGTGGAAATGTCTGAAACTGCTGAAAATCTGAGCTGCCCACCTCTATGGGTTGATCTGCATGTTACTGTTGTCAGTTAACCTGGACCAAGGGATCACCATAGGAAACAACATCTGTTAGTACTTTTGTATGAGCTAGACTAGATTTCAACCATCTGAAAAGGAAATAAAATCAGTTTTTACTATGGCTAGACCAGGCCATGTTTCTTTTGTGAGAAATAGAAGAGGCTTGCTGTTAAAAAGAATACGGTACTCATGATACTCAAGTCTAAATCGTACCTAATGGAAAATGAATAGTGAATTTTTGTCTTACATTTGCCAAAAGAGAATTACCTGTACTAGGAAACCACTTAATCCAAACAAGCTGAAGTGAATCTACTGATTTGGAAAAGGAATCTGAAGTCTAACATAGGCCAATTAAAATGATGAAGGTTAAACAGAGCAAAGTTCATTAGTCCTTCCCAAAAGTAATGGTCTACTGAAGAAAGAAATTGAAGCTGTGATTTGTAAGTTGCATTTGCAACTGATTTAAGTAGCTTTAGGTACTGAACTTAAAAAAGATAACTTAATTTCTTTCTTGGATGCTATAAAAATGGTTTCTTTAGCAAGGTTATTGTACTGCAGATACAGGTTCACATAGGTCATCATTCTAAGGGCATCCCTGCTAGGAAGACCCTTCTCTTGGTAGTGCGCTTTGCCTTTCAGATAGGTTAAGACCAAATTGAAACTACAGAGAACATTGGTAAAAACTCCATTTACTTTGATTTTCTTCTGTTCACTTATTGGAAGTTCAGTCTCATCTTTCCTCCTTTGACTTTTGGTAATTTTGTTACTGTTCATATGCAAAAGTACTCAGCTGGTTAATGAATTATGATGCTTATGTCACAGGAAAGTCTTTGTAACTTAAAAATAGAAATCAAATGGCTTGCTAATTCCCTGTAGTGACAGGTGACGAATATTCCAAAATTAACCTTTAGTCCTGGACGGAAGCAAGATGGTTGTTAAGTTGCTAAACTCACTGGTACCTGGGTAAGATGGAAGAGCGATGTCACATGCCTATCTATTTTAGTTCTTTGTGAAAAAATAAAAAATTTATTTTCTCCCTTGGTCATTTGGGAGAGGAGGCTCTATTGTTCAGACTGAGCTCTTTTTTTCTCTCCTGTCAGTTGAGATATCTCTGAATTGTGTCATTCTAGTATGTGTACTTTGCAGTCCGCTGTTATAAACTATCTTTCTTTAGGTCTTATATCATTAAGAAGGAAAGCTATATTACCTTTGTGAATACTAGCTAAGAAATTTATTTAAATTTTAATTGCATATGACTTTGAAATAAATAATTAGCAGATGTATATAAACCAATTCAGAATTAATACATAGAGTATATATTTTAAATACTGTTTTGCTTTGAAAACAATAGTATACTTACAGCTCTATAAGCATGCCACTATATTTCTCTGTAAGGAAGAATGATGAATTAATACTAGCTATTATTTTTATACAGTGCTCCCTAGTACATTTCATTATTGCATTTAAATACTAATATACTTAGTTCATCTCAGTATTTTTTAAAGTGTTCATTATAAGTGTGTTTAGTTGAGAACATTTAGAAATTGTATCGAAACTAATTTCTTAAGTCTGTTTTAATGGAATCTGTTTTCTTTAATCTTAATTAAATATCATTGCTTTTAATTGATTGATGTTACTCATTGTTTTCATCCTTCATGCCACTCTTAGTAAGTCCTCCTTATTTCTGGAAATGCTTGATGGCTCAGGTGAAGCTTCCAACCCTTCTATCAGATAACAGAATTGGTGCCTTCTTTTCCTGTCTGTTTAGCTTGGGTTTACCAAGGATAGCTTGTTTAGTAGAAAAGTTAAAAGATCTGAAATTTCTATTGATTTGTTTTCTTTCTCTTTTCCTCAGACATCTTTACTTTTATTTTTTCCGCTGTTCTGCCGTGTTTCATTTAGCAGACAGTAGTTCGACAAGCAGTTCTATTTCTTAATCTTGTTGTCATTTCACAGCAAGTTTTTCTTGTGATAAAGACAATAAACTGGATCTTCGCTTGCCTTGAATGATTCTTAATGTTGTCTTTGCAGGATGTGGTACTGCAACAGGAGGAGCTGAAGACGAAGGTGAGGCTGAAGCTGGCTGGATTGAAGGTGCTGCCATCCTACTCTCTGTTATCTGTGTTGTACTTGTCACTGCCTTCAATGACTGGAGCAAGGAAAAGCAGTTTCGTGGGCTTCAAAGTCGTATTGAGCAGGAACAGAAATTTACTGTTGTCCGAGGCGGACAGGTTATCCAAATCCCAGTGGCAGAGATAGTAGTTGGTGACATTGCACAGGTGAAATATGGTAAGTTCCGCCAACTAGATGTCTGCTTTTCAGAACTTTATTTATTCTCCTTTCCCTTTCCAGCAGAATAGACTCACTTCACTGGAAGTGATTTAAAAGACAGAATTGCGTGGTGTCATTATTGCCTGTGGTAAGGTAATTGGGCTGTTGGGGCAAAATGAAAACCTGAGATACTTGCACTAAAATTGCACTAGGTAAATAATTTTATTCTTTTCTTCGTTTCACTGACAATGACAAGAACTGTTCATACAAAGGCAGTTCTCTTTCATGGAGGATTACAGGATTTGGAATGTTTGGTTTCTGCACAGTTAGGAATAAAAGGAAGTATTTTTAAATGCTCTGTGAAAGGGAATTGTGCCTCTGCTCACCCCACTTGGTAGGCTGCTCCAGAGCTATGGATCTTGTAAGTCCCCTCAGATCAGATGCTCTAGTAGGTGGATGTCTTATAATTATATGCCATGGGGAAAGCCCTATGCTCCAGTGATGGGAAGAAGTTTGCAGGAACTCTGCATACTTTGTGTTTGACTGAGCTGCTGAATTCCAGCAAAATGCCCATTCTATCAACCATGAAGTTTCTCCTGGACTTAGCTAAGGGATTCCTGAGAGGGGAAGGGGAAAGGGCAGCCTGACTGTTTATTAGCCACTGTTAATTCCTGTGAAGTCTGATAGAGAACCTTTTATGTCATGTTAAGAAGAGTACTCCCCCTGCCAAACCTCCCAAATATTGTGTTCATCCTATGTTAGATGTGATGCATTCTGATTCTGGGATAGCACTAGGCAAAAATATTTGCAATACAAAACCCTTTCCTGTAGGATTGCAATAATATGGCTATTATGAACTGATATGGTAGTAGTTCTTTCACATTTGCTTTCATTTTACATTTTAATGCAATTGTTGTTAATTGCAATTTTATAATAAAAATCATTATGTAATTATAAAAGCAATCTTGCTAAATAACTGGTTTTCCATTACCCTGTTCTTACTAAAAGGTGATCTTCTACCTGCTGATGGGATATTTATTCAAGGAAATGATCTTAAAATTGACGAAAGCTCTTTAACTGGAGAGTCAGACCAAGTCCGCAAATCTGTTGATAAAGACCCAATGCTACTGTCAGGTAAATCTGCCTGAATTCTTGCTGAGTTACCTTTTATATACTGCTTTGTTCATGTTTTGTTTTGTTTTTCCACATCATCATGTTTTGGTAACATAGATGCAACTGATCTTTTGAACACAGTCACTGGCGTTGTCTGTATGTCATTCAGAAGATATGCTATTGTTTTTTGATTGTGTGCAATTATTTCTGATCATCATACTTTTTTTTATAAAGTGAGAAAGTAATGAAACAGTTTCCAAGGAAAAGGAAAGTATCACTTAGGGAAATAATTGTTTAAATTCATTGTATGCTAGTTTTAATTTAACTGTTACATTTTAAAGCCTTTTAAAGTCTCTTTAAACACTTTATTTGTGTGTAATACTAGGTACAACAGAAAAAGAAACAGTGTGCTTAGAAGGAAATGGATGTAGTAAAATATTGTAGGCTTGATTTCTGTGGTAAATTCAAGTTATTTATAATATTTGTTTACAGCAAATCAGTTAAATAGAATGTGATTTTTAAAAATTCTAATAAAGCCAGTTTCTAAATAGGTTGGTTGTTGATAGATTCCAGCTGGGATGTGATCACAAAACAACGGCCTGCTGATCTCATAGCCATCATCAATGCGTTATAACCTGAAACAGTCATTTTGAAATACATTTGAAGTTTATATTCATTGAACGGATTGTCTTTGCTGTCTGGTTGTACAGTCAGCCAAGAGTCATCCCAAATAGAATATTTATGTTGCAGTGCAGCAGGTAAGTATGCATTCCTGCAGAAATCCTGCCCCTATCCTGCCTCACTGAGCTGGTGTTTCCCAAGCAACAGCTGTTGGGAGATGCTTTCGTTCAGAAGAGACAAGTGGCAAGTAAGGATATGTGATAGTTTTTATTGAATTAATGGTGAAAATCCTTTCCAAACTTAAAATCAGCTAGGTAGTTCACCGACTATAAGATTATGAGTGTTTATTATGTAAATTATGAGATTGTGGTCTGGTAACAAAACCTATGAGATTTCAGTCAAAAGGTGGCTGCATTAACTTAAGATGAAGAAATTGCTAATGTTGTGGACTCGCCATAGCCACTTAATGTTACAAAAAGCCCTTTTAATTATTTATAACTTCAGCAAACTTTAAGCATCTTTCTGTCTAAAAGGGTACATATAAAATGAAATTTTTTCGAATGATACAAAAAAATTCCTATCACTCCTGAGATTAGAGTAGCAAACAAATTTATTTTGCTCTTTTAGGAGAAAAATTCCTTTGGCTTCTTTAAAAATATTCTGGGTTTTTTGTTAAACTTTTTTGCTGCAGTGTCCCTGCCAAGTGTATGCCTTTTGCTGTTCATGTTGTAAAACCCCAAGTTTTTCAAAGTTATAAATGTTTGAAAAATGTGTTTGCACATATTTGGTAGAGGCTAATTAAGATTACTGGAGTAGCTTCAAATTCTGAAGGCTGCATTTGCACAGAGAAAATACAATTAAGAGCTCAGCATTTGCAGGCAGCACACATATAGAAATGCTGAATAGTGGGAATAGTGCCACATTTTAATTCCTGGTTCCTTGATAACTTATGATGGTGTTCTGACTTTCATGACTAGTGTATGAAACTACTGACCGTTATTTTTGCTAGTTGTACAATAATTTGATTTATCCTAGCAGTGCACATATTTAGACTTAACTTGATTGTACATTAAGAAGTCTCTTGGAGATGCTTCCAGTGGGTAAATGGGGAGGCCCACAGTGATATTTTGAGGAAATGTAGCTTACTGGTGCTGTTCCTAACAAAATTTATAATCCCATGTTGTCCTTGAAATATTTGTGCATTTTTTTCTGTTTCTTTTTTCTTAGCTGATAGTTGCACTGTTCTGTAAATATAACTTCATAACTGGCATAAAATTTTCATTTTAAAAAGATAGTTTTAATAATGATATGTTCTTAAAGAAAATTCTATCATGAAATATCATAGACATCTATAAATTAAAATATCCTGTGCTGAATTCTAGAGTTTTTCCAATTATGAAGTTTCCATTGATTCATATATTCTCACATATTCCTAAATTGTATTAGATCTTTCTGAATTCCTGTAGATTTCAGTGGTGGCTATGAAAAAACATGAAGGTATTGCCCTGAAGGGCATGGTGGGATGAGAAAAGGAAAGCAGTCAAGTTAGGATAAAAGATGTTTTTGTCTTGCTTCTCAAAACTCAGATTTCTTTGCTATAAGGAAAGACATTTGTCTTTGTTTTTATTGCAGAATTAAATAAATTTATACTCTATTTTTCTCTATTACTATGTAATCTCTATTGTGGTTACAAAGAAGGTGAAGAATTAATGTGGTATTTTAACAAACACTGCACAGACTTTTGTTTCACACTTACAGTAATGAATTTTTACTCATGCCATGTTAGAAAATCCCTCAACTCTATTTGCCTAGGAGCAGGGTTGATGATTTGAGACTCTATCATGCAAAAGAATACCTTCTTCCATAGGTAGAGTGCAAGGTTTAATGCCTATGAGGTAGGAGCTGATGTGCCCACTGGAAATTGTTAGTCCAAAACACC
Source organism: Phalacrocorax carbo (assembly GCF_963921805.1). Classification (NCBI taxonomy): domain Eukaryota; kingdom Metazoa; phylum Chordata; class Aves; order Suliformes; family Phalacrocoracidae; genus Phalacrocorax; species Phalacrocorax carbo. The sequence goes on from NC_087518.1 coordinate 22,032,255, forward strand.
CAAATTTGCAAACCACCGTATCTTTCAGGTTGGGTTTGACCTGCTTTAAAAACTGAGTTCCTGTTGGATGTTAGCCTAGACCTATATTTTTATAAAAATTGTTTCAAGAAAAAAAAAAAACCAAACCAACACCCCACAAAACCAGCAAACAGACATAAATTTTCATTTTATCTGGACCGGAAGACATCTCCAGGAAGTTATCTCCAGGTAGGCTTTTGGAATTCAGACAAATATTGTCAGGACGTTGCATGCCACTATTCTCCCTTAATCACCTGTGGGAAATGAAACAGTCCAGGTTTGACAGAGGAATGACTGAAAAAAGGTAACATTTGAATTGCAGCCACAGTTTGTTTTGTGAGTCTAAATTTGGTGAAAGATAAACACCCTGAATCAGGAAGTATTATTTCCACCCTTGGCAACTGAAAAAACATTTCTAATATTCAATCAGTTTCAATGTCATAATTAAACTAAATGAGTTTCTGTGCTTAATGTCCTATTTAATCATCCAGATAGTAATTTACTATGCTGGAGAAGCAATTCTAAGAGTACAAATGCTGACTAATCCAGTTGGTTCATTTCCATCTGTGTATAGCATATGTGGTATCACCTAGGAGGGCAGAAATGGAAATACAGGCTGATATACCTGAAACTAAAAGAAGCAGCTTCTCTTCTCTAGTTCCACTATAAGTCTGTCTAAAACATTTTCCTTCTTTTAGTTCATTAACAGTTGTATACATAGTGTAGCATAAGCAATTGCATTAAAGTCATCGGCTTAGACAAGCCTGTGAATGAGCATGGGCATGTATCAACTGACAGCTTGGGTATGACTGCTACTCAGCTGTCTTGATTGAAGCTGATGTGCACTTTAAATTTTGTAGAGTTCAAAGTTTGGATTAATCCATGATTCCTAAATATGGAAGTTTTTAATATGAGTCTGGCCTCAGTATTGCACACAGTGAAGTGTTTTGGGGTACCATGTGATAATAGTTAACATTCTAAAAAATATTTTTTCTTTCCAGGTATTTCGATTAAATTGATTAAGGTATGAAAGAGTTACAGAGAGAGGAGCTCAACTACTGTAGTTCTCACTGAACTGAGACTGATAGAACATTAATTTATCCTAACCTAACTTTTATAAATGCATATTTCTATGGCTGCACAAGGATTTGAAACAAAGAAAAAACTCATCTTATTCAAGAACAAATAAAATAAATCTCTTGGCCATGGGGCTCTGTTAGGTTTTGGAAATAAAAAGGAAGCTTGATTAAGGACTAGGGTCAGTTATTGCCTGGAGGAAAATAGTTCTGATTCTGTCTTAATTCCCTGCCAAAAATTATTCCAAGCTAGGCTTCTAGCACAGCAGATATTTTCAGAACAGAGCAGCTAACTTCCAATGTTCCAAATTATTTAGATATGTTGAAATTACATGTAGATGAGTTTTTTCAGGAAAATTCATTTGCGTTCATAGAAGATATTCTGATGATTGGTTCACTTTATTATTAACTTCAGTTACCTTTTAATAATCGCAGTGACTAAAATTGTTGTTTAGGTATGCAGATAGAGAATTTTTGTTCACCACAGATTTGCTAGAAGTAGCATAACAGTATAAAATCCCCAAACTGGCATGCTCTTTCTTTTCTTATTTTTCAGCCCTATTTCCAATCTAATTGGCTAGCACTGTTATTAGATTTGGGAATTTCTGAGCAGTCTCAGGCTTAGTTGCATTTTTGTCTGAAAAAGTATATGCTTTAATAGCTTCCTTACCTATCTAATCGGTTTGCGTCTTTTCTTACTAAACTAGATTTCTTCCTTTTCTATCTTGGAATATTCACCATTTATCAACTTCAAATTAAATAGCATATGAAAAAACGTATTTTACTAATATTGAAATTAGTCTTTCCTATTGAAATTAATAATACTCTCAAGACTAATATTGAAAAAATAGTCCTGAGAAGTAAAGAAGTCAGTATAATTGTTCAACATTGAGTTGGAATACACGCTTTGTGTACAGATTAAGTGGGAAATGTGTTCATTCCAGAATTCCATTCATGTAACAATAGCTGATTGAAGTCATAGAGCCCATTTCTTTATTCAAGCAAATATGATTATAATACCATTTAATGGTGAAATTGCCAGAGTTAGGTGGAAGGAGGTTCAGCTCTTTGGTTTAGCTTAGATGCTGAAGAATTTTTTCAACAGTAATAGTGGAACATAATCTGATGATAAATTAGTACCTGCTCTAAAACATGCTTTTTATGCACCTTAACAGTTTTGATTTATGTGTTACAAGACTAATGTTAAGAAAAGGTTCAGAAAACTATTTGAGGTTACTGCATTTTTGCCCTTTCCAGGTGTGCAGAGGTAAGCTTGAAATACAGTGGGTGCATGTTTTCTTAATAAAGCTGTTTTTGAAACATAGGTGTAAATGCACATTTTTGAGGGGCTATTGCTACCCACCTTTGTAGTTCAGTAGAGAAGAAGATTCCTTCAAAACAAAGCATAGGAATGCTAAAAGCAAGTTTGTAATTAAAATATATTTTAAATTGTGTTATATCTTTAAGGATGTTCTTCTAAATTTCTGAGTTAAGTTTCAGACGTTTTCTGTCTGTCTGAACTAGTACAACCAAGGCTATTCTGTTTTTTAAAGATTTTTTCTTAAATGTAACTTGTTTTTTGTTGTTTGGGTGGTGGTCCTAAATTGTATGTTTGTAATGTTTTGCTCTAGCACATGAAAGAAGGCAAATGACTTTTTAAGGAATCAAATTTTATCTCAGAAAGCCATAGGAACAGTTTTCAATGCACTCTCAAACATGTATCTGTCTATTAGTGCATTTTTTGTTTTATTTGGCTTATTTCTGCTGAAATTTTCCTAGTGTTCTGATGAGATATTTATGCCCACAAATTGGGCTTAGTGTTGACAGATGTTCTCTCTGTTCTGTGTTTCTGTTTTCCTTTTAAGAACATGAGAGGTTTTGATTATTTAGAGAAAGATATTTTGATTATAAATAGATAGTTGCATTCCTTAGTATGTTTTAGGACAGCAACTGGGTGACCAGTAATAAGAAAACAACATTTTTTTAAAAAATGGGTTGCAAGTGTGTGTGTGTGTGTGTGTGTGTGTATATATATAAAAATATTCATCTGTTTAAGGACACAGGTTCATATATCCTTCCATTTTTTTAGCATTTGAGATAACTCAATTGAATGAATATACGTAGACAAGGATGAATGCAATGGAATGTTTATTAAAAAGGGAGGAGAGAAAGAATCTTTCCATGGCTATTCAGGTTTGGTAGATCTGAATGCTGAATAAGATTCTCCATGAGAAATTAAATGTATTCCCCATTTGCTCAATGCAACAGGCTCATAATTCAGTTGGTTAAAAGCCATTTTGCAGGATGGCTAGTTGGAAGATTTCTTTTATTTTTTACTGTGGCTTCAGCTGTGCCCTGCTGTGATACATTTTAGATCTACAGGCATCAGTGAACGACTTCACTTTAGTTTTAAAATATTGAGCAGCAGTTAGTGATGGAAGTGGGTAAGTGATATGGGCAAGATAGCTGAGAATAAGCATACCAGAATTTTTACCTCATTATACACAGAATTTTTTAGGACAAGTCAGTTAATGACTCTACCTAATTCATGCTGTTACAGAATGAATGAAACAGTGACATTGTCTTAAGGAAAGTCAAGGGAGAACCCTACATTTATGGCAAACTGGATAATCGTAAAGCAGTACAATGTAACTTTTGAAGTGAGGTGAGGATCTAAGGAACAATAGATTAAAACCCAGCAAATAGTAGTTTGTCATGCATACTGCAGTGACAAGGCAAAGATTAAAGTGAGTATCGTAAGCAGTATAATTGGTTTATTATCACGATGGTCAAACTCTTTAGTTGACTTAAAGACTCATAAACCAACAAATAGCTTCAAAAGCAGAGTAAAAATGCTCGCTCTTTCCATGCCCCCATGCCCTCCCCAAAGGAAAATATAATTACTGGACTATGTTCTGATTCCATCAGGTGTCATTCTTCTGATGTCCCACAGCTGCAAGTCTGAGATAATGACTGGCCTTAAAATATAATTTATTTAAAACTATAGCATGTAGGATTTAAAACAATTATTAAATAATAGAATACTTTGTGAGCAGGTTCTAGTTAACCACTTGTCCACCCACAGTTCTCTTGGGGGGTATAGGTACATATTTGTCTTTTTTGTATACAGTGATTTTTTTCTAAAGGCTAACAGTTTGTATGTTATAGTCTATTTTCATAGTTTCCAAACTACTTCCTTCTTCAGATACAGGAAAGAATATTGGAAAAAAACCAAGCCCAAAAAACTTTCAATCCTAGCTTACTCTTGTCAACTTTAAGAAATGGTTGCTTTTCATCTGTGTTCTTATAGTGACTTACACTTAGTAGGCAGAACATAATTTTTTACCACTAAAGGATAAAATATAAAGTCTATTTCAATAAATCGCTTTATCTATCAGTAGTTTCTGGTCATTATGTATTAGTTTTTTATCTATTTCATAGGAGCACTACTGATCTGCTTTTTATAATCTTTTAAAATTCACTACCTACTAAGGAACAAACATTGTCCTTTTCAAACATTTTAAATATTACTTCAATAATGAAGGTTTTAAATTAAGACTTTGTCACCATATGAAATGACAAATTACTCACAATTTGATACCACCCTTAGCACATTTGTTCCCCTGCTTCAGTGACGGGGTTTTTTAATAAGCTTTTATTAACTGGCCTTAAATACATGCCATGTTCAATTGTTGTTCAATTTCAAACTTTTTTATAAATAGCCAGTGTGTAATTGATGTGCAATTGTGATCTTTTGCAACTGCTTTGTTATAACATTTTCCCAAAATGTAAATCAGAACACTTTTCATCGCTTTTAGGAATTTCTCGTTTGTGTTTCTACAACTGATAGCAAAAAGTTTCTAAGAGGCTATGATCTTAGGTGACCTAACATTTGGTTAAATATAGGATAACTAACAACTGAGAAAGATGAGAGAAACTGTACACATATTTTCACTTCATCTCTGTAATAGTATTCCAAGATACAAGAATTAACTATGTGAAGCTGAACTATTATCTTCTAAGATTATTTAAACCTGGTTAGTGACAACATTTCTTTTGAAAAGGGAATCTAATGTGTGTGGTTAATGGATGTGCAGCCTAAGATTTGCAATTAACCATCCATTCTTGGCTGAGAATAATATACAATAGGATTAATTTTGGTATGTAATTATATTAGACTCAGTATAGATTTTTGAAGTGTAACAAATCTCTCAGTACTGTAGTAAAAGTCTTGCGTAAAATATTTAATGGTTGTTCTTTCATTTTATTATCTATGTAAAACTTACATTGCATATTTTCAGGTACTCATGTCATGGAAGGCTCTGGACGAATGCTTGTAACTGCTGTGGGTGTGAATTCTCAGACAGGCATCATCTTTACTCTGCTAGGTGCTGGAGGAGAAGAAGAAGAAAAGAAAGATAAGAAAGGTAAATTTCACAACACATAAAGATGCTCTGAAGAAAGCTCTTGGGCTTTCTTTTCTGGTATACATTTTTGTCATTACATGTCACACAGAAAAACAGCAAAAGCTGTTAACCAATAAATACATTGGATAACAAGATGTTTTTCCAGTGTGAAATTGCAGACTCTCAGTACGTAATTAAAAGCAAGGGAATATATGGGCATACTCCCATTGCTGTGTCTTTGTTATATAAATCCATATCCACCTAAGATCTTCTAAGGTTTTGCTCTTGTGATTTACAGCTGTGTAATATTTTTTTCAGGAAAAAAAAACCCAACCAAACCCTTGGCCATGGACATACCATCTTTATTTGAGCTTCAAAAATAAAATAAAGAGAAGATGTGGCTTTTTGCTAGCCTAGTTGTTTAATGTCAGTGAGTGACTTAGAGGCATTTTAATTTATGGAGTAAAGGTCAAACTAAGAATAGTAAAAGAGAAGAAAGTAGCAGTAAATGTTAAGAGAGAGTTTAACTTTGATGTCCTGTATCAGTTAATGAAATCAAGAAGACTTTTTAGACTTTTCACCTTATTATAGTGTGATGTCATAAGCAATTGTTAATTTATGGGTTGTACACTAAGCAGACACATGAGGTTTGTTCATATAGTCTTGTAAATTGTTCATGTCTACTTTTATAATTTCATTCCAAGTTTGTTGTAAGAATATTTATCTTTCAGACATAATTAAGGGCCAGTTAATATGGGGTTTTTTAGACATCTGTTTTTCACTATTAATAAAAAAGAGTAGTTATAAATTTATTGAACATTTTACTTGGTATCTGTCAGGCAATGTGATTCCACCTTTTTTCATTTCCATCTTTTTAATTTGAAGCTGCTGATAGGAAGGCCAAATTTAAATGGTTTTCATGACCTACAATTTCCATTTCTGAGTATGTTCAACAAGTGGTTGCTCTTGACTCCATGTTTCTCTGAGGAAATGCCTTTTTACTTGATGAAAGACTTTACAAAATGTTTATAATTTCATTTCTACACAGAAATGCACAATACCTGATAGGCATGGTAAGTTCTAAGAACATTAAAAGGAGAAGGACTGAAACTTCTCAAAGGCAGACTGATTTTGAACAATATCTTAGAGTTTGATCTTGCTACCATTAAGAGAAAGACTCCTAGACACAAACCTTTCAAGATCTGGCAGCATCTGTTTTGGAAGTGTGTAAGGATATTGTAGGGGAGATGGAGCAACTTCAGTACCTGTTGGAAAGTGACAGCTGTCTGCCCCGAGGTCCTTTGTTTAACTGGGTAGGCCTTCTCTGTATGTTACTTTACTCAGGACACTGGTGATTCTCTCATGTTCCATTGTGGATAGCCTTGAAAGACAGGGAATAGGGAATAGCAGAGTAATGCACTGCACTGTGGTCATAATTTCTACCCAGAGACAGAGATCTTTAGGGAGGTGTGTAAGAACTTTTTATGCAGACATTGAATCTAATTGGATATAGCTACAATAACAAGAAAAATTGCTTTTCATCTTCTAATGTTGCTAGCAGCTTTGTGCTAGCACAGAGGACTTCCTGGGCAGAGCTGGTTGCAGATTGAGGCCCAAACTAAAAAAATGTACTCTCATATGTAAACCTGCAATTCTGTGAAATCCTGACAATCATAAATGTTTGTTTCAGTCTTATGTGGGTATATGCTTTTATTGGTCATTAACATTTTGTAAAAATCATCATGCAGGTGTGAAACAGGAGGATGGACATCAGCTTCCAGGTAGAGTAAGAATTGTACTGCATCAAATGAAAGGAGAGGCTTTTAGCCAGCAAGCTTTGGGGCAAATCAGGGTTGAACTAATTATTAAAATAACTGTCTTTGAATCAGTCCAGTGAAATTAAAGAATAAATTCAAATCAACAGGATTGGTTGTGGCAAACATTTAAGTGTGCACGCATTGTTGGTGTGGCAAATCTTTGTTAAGCTTGAGTAATGAGTTATTCTCCAGAAGTGAATTCCAGTATGTTAAATGTTGAAATGCGTGATTTGCTGTTAGCAGTTCGTGATGTGCTGGTTAGGATGAGTACCAAATGAAATAAAAAATAAGCATGAGTAACCAAAGCAATTTAAGTTATTACCATCACAGTAATCAAATTTGCAATTGAAATTTTCATGAATGTAGTTACACAGGGGGTGTTTTTAAATCCTGTATGCTGTTTTTTTTCTTCTCCCAATTTACCATTTGTAAATAAAACATGACCATTTTTATGGAATAACAAATTAGTACAGTGTGAAGTGGTCACTGTGGGTTAAGTACTGAGGAAGTTCAAGAGTCTCAGTCAGGATTCATTGTAGGACTTGTGTTCTATTGCGAACAATTAACCAATAGAAACAAACAAAATTTATCTATTATTTGTAGAGACTAACCTTCTGAATCCTAGTATGAACAAACATAACAAAATAATAAAAACTTCTTTGAGGTTTTCACCTTCCTGTTAGGAAAGATTGCTTGACTAATTTCTCTAATATGCAGATAATTGCTGAAAACAAAAAGGATTTTTTTTTTAGCTGGTACTTTTTTGATTTTACCACAAAACAGCCAATTATTTAATGTCTATTATCTAGATTTAAAATAACTCATTCTCCTCAAGACTATATTTGCCATTTCCGCATACAGAATTGAAAAGTTTAATGTTTCTATTTAGATCAACATGCCTATTAACTAGGTTATGACAGGACATAGATTGAGCCCATGTTAGACTGGGATGTATCAGCAATAATACATCATAATATGCAACATTATATAAAATACAAAATATGTAATGTTGTATATACCATGTAGTATGCTTCATATTTTAAAACTACTTATGCATTGCATAAATTCATTAACTTAAGGGAAATATTTCAGCCATTTTAATATTTGCATAGCATTATATTAAGATTTAAAAAATGATATATAAAAGGACCAAGGCATTGTACATAGTACTGTGTACAGCCAGTCCTCACCAACTCTGTTAACTTTGTTAAATGTCTTTCTATTTATCTATTTTATTATTATTATTCCATGTTTGAGTTTTTGCCTTACTTTGTAACATCTTTGTAATGACATTTTGCTTTTGAAAGTTATGTTAATTAATTTAAAACAGATTGATTTTTGGTAGAACAAAGCCATAGTATTTCATAAATGTTTTTTGTTTTGTCATGTGCATTTGTTTATGTTGTTGTTATTTTTAAAATTATTATTATTATAATTTTTTTATCCATTATTACTCAGTAGATTCTTTCCATCCCTCCTCCCACCCTCCTTCAGCCACAGATGGTGCAGCAGGTGCAAATGCCACTGATAATGCAAATGCCAGCTTAGTCAATGGTATGTCAAGAACACCTAGCTTGTTTTATTTGATAGATTTCTCTCCTGACTATACAAGATTCCCTTTTCCTTTTATGAATTGCACAGGTGTTGTATGTGCATGTGATTACCCTCTGAGAGATCCTACTCCATAAACTCTATAGTAGCTTATAAGAGATGCCACAAAAATGTTGTGACTGACTGACTTTATTCACACACAACTAAGCACGGGAGAGGAAGAAGTGGGAATTACAATCTATTTGCCATTAATTAATAGCAAGCCTAGTTTCAAAACTTGTGAGTTGCCTTCGCATGAAATTTCATTGTAAAGCTCTTCTTTACACATTTGTCATCATAGAACTGAAGAACACCATGATAAATAGATTACATCTTCTTTTCTTCTGATGTGGCACTCTCATAAGTCTTCATGTAGTTTTAAGAAATAGTGCTGGGGTCAGGAATCTGGCTCAATTTCAATTAACAGTGCTTTAGGAATAACTTTTGCTTCTTTGAGCATCTTTTTTGGAAAAGACTGAAAAGTTATGTTTGTAGATGTTTGTATATGCCCTTAGATAGTGATCGTCTAATGAGCCTGCCTGTATTTACTAAAAAATAAAAATATTTAAAAAATTTACCATAGTCAGTTTTGACTGTCTCAGTACAGATTCTTGACCCCACTTCTTAGCATGCAGATATTTCAGTATTTCTTCTAATAATCTAATTCCAGTATTAAACGGAATGGGTCAATATTAGTCTAGGCATCAGCTGTATTTTTCTGATAATCAGATACATTAGTCTTTATTTGCCATAGAAACCTTTCCCTCTTGTACAGCACCAATAATACTGACAAAAGTAATTCTACTTCTCATTGTGTTGGTGATAGAAATCTTTTTCCATGCAGGTCAGTAGTTGTTGCATTATGCATGTGAAACTAGAGTTTCTGACATAGCAATACCAGGTATTAAACAAGTACTAAGATTTAGTAGTGTAATATCTTATTTAAATCAATGACATAAGAAATCTTTGAGCCCATTTTTAAATAACTTTATTATAATTTAAAAGAAACATATAACCAGATTTAAAATTTTACTTCTGCACATTTGCTTGAAAACTAGGATTTATGAGGCTTACACCTCACTGCATGACAAGAACCTGGATCATCCTGGTTCCAACACACCAATTTCAGATTCCCTAGAGACCTAGAACCAGGAAATTAATGATGAGCATTTCATTCTCCATTCTTTATGCTCTATAATTCTACTTTGTTTTATGTAAAACAAACATATGCATACAACAAAGTCTTAACAGATATCTTCCTTCAATCCCACTGGAGACAGCAGCATTACAATTATGCTCGGTCCTGCAAGTTGCCAAGTACTAAGTTAATCATCTGCTTAAGCGTTTTGCTGGATGAGAACCAGCAAGATGCAGAAATGAGTCCCAAACTGTTCTAACCCAGTCTCTCTGTTAGCAAGTTTTAGTTGCCTGGTAAATATCGATTGTGTTTGGTCTTAATGACTGACCTTAATATGGAAATTGAGTTCCATGGGCTGTTAAATCAGGGTCTTAAGTATGTATGTGATTTTTCCATCATCCTGTCTCCCACCAGAAACAATAGCTACTGTCCCTGTTTATCTTGGGTTTGAGAGATATATACTCAATTCTTTTCACTCCACAAAGCGTAGAAATAAATCTTTTGTGCAGCTGAATATGTTTTTGCTTTTAACTCTTATGAGGTGAGGTGGTTGAATTAATTCTGCAGATCTCTGATCAATATGGAAAGGAGATACTTTCCACAATTCAGTTTATATGACATGTTCAGAGGAGAACTGAGACTTGGCAAGTCGAGTTATATCTGAGTGCCTTAAACTTCTCTGGGAAATTGCCAAAGTCTGATTTCTGTTTACACATTATGTTTTTCTGGTCAGCAGTGGTGATAAGTTAGACAATACTTAAATGTAGATATGTTTTGGAGGGGAGAAAGGATGGGGAAGAAAAAGTCCTAAAGCAAGTAGACCAAGTTCATGTAGATATTTTTTCGGTCTGGATGAAATAAATTTTTTCAATAATGTCTGAGAATTCTCCCTGAGATGTGACTGGAAACAAGCATTTTTACATAAAGTCTAATTCTTCTGTGTAGAAACTACCTTCAAATTAGAAAAAAATATAATATACTTGAATAAGTACTTACTTATCTCAGGAAATGCTGTTGCTTGTTGCTTGAAAATCAACTTATTACCATTTCAAATACAACATTATTATTGACCTAGTTGTCACTATACATTTGACAGAGTATTTTGTTTTCAGTGAGCTTATAGTGATAGATTCATATAGTTTTGTGACACAGCCTGTTTGTTGTCTGCTGTATCAAAGGAACTATTATAAATTCTGTTGGGTTCTAGTAGCTGAGATTAATTAAAATATGTAATTGTTTGATCGTCTTTTGTTAAAAATATGGACAATATATTCAGTTTTTAAAAGGTTACAAGTTAAGGTTATGAGCAGGTCAGAAAATTTTACAGAAAGGTAGTAATTAATGGAAATCCATCTAATTTTAAAGTATTTAGAAAAGGTGGATTTTTGAAAAGAAAATATGGCAGGCAACAATCACTCTTTATGGATTGTTTACCCCAAATTTGATTTCCTTAGAGAAAGGAGTGCTTATCATTTTCCAGTAGAGCACTACCTGATTCCTAAATTGGGATTTCCATGTTGGGTTGTTGAGTTTGTTTTGGCATTTGGCACTCAAACAATTTGTTACTTAAAATTATATTCTGATATAGAAACACCATACCAGACTCAGAGAAATGTCTCAGCTGAAATATTTTACATCTACTGTTAATTTTGTCAGTTCTAGCGTATGTAGACTACTGTTCAATTCCTGCAAAGCAATTTGTAGTTTAAAATATATTTTAAAGGTATTTTCTGAATTGTAAGTGAAGTTATTTAGTGAGGGCATAGAAGAATTATCTAAAACTTCCTATTTGATACAGTGGAATCAGATTTATTCTTCTATAGTTAACCTGTGTATTACTAATGCATTGTATCTGATACCACACTGCATGAAAGAATTCCTAATGATTCACTTCAGATATGTTTGACATCACATTTCCCCCTATATATAGATTTGCAGTGTGCATCTGTTCTTACTAGCTGCAGAATATAACGGACTTGGAGTAAGAGGGCTATAACTCATTTCTATTGAAAGATGGGACATTTTGAAAAATCAGTAGCATATTTTATATTTTTTGCTCCGTCACAGCATGTGAGATCATAACTGAATTAGCTTCTTCGGTTGATTCTAAGCAATTCCTCCAATAAACAAAAAATTTCCAATGTCAGTGACAGGTCTTTCTTATTCTGTCTCATTGACTCTTCATAGAGGGCTGGGGGAGTCCTTCCTGAAAAGTTTATTTGAAGAAGTAACTGAATTTTGGCATAAGAACTTTGGCAGTAATGGTGCCATGGGTATGCTCCAAAGGACAGAAATTTTAATAAGGCAAAGGCAACATGCAAAACATTTTATATTCAAACTCAAAGCAACTATGGAATACAGCTCATATTAGGAGGCTCTATATTCTTTTCTAAACCACCTGATTTTTCATTTGTGTTTAGAAAAAGTGGTAAAAATAAACTCAGATGAATTCCTCCAGATTTCAGGGCCGTTATTCCTTCTACTTCCTTATTTCCAAAAAGAAAAAAAGAAAAAATGTGCAAAATTATGTTAAAATACATCATACTTTTAAGAGAGTTATACATTAAATTATCAAAATCTTAATAAATACTCATACTTTTAATGTTTGTAAACAATGCAGAAAAGTCAGAAAGATGGGATAGTATTTCTGGTCCTAGCACTAACGGAAAGGAGAAAGAATTTCTCAGCAGTAGCGATTCTATAATATTAATTTCTTAATTTCTTTCTTCATTCATAATTTGTAGTGAAATGCAGGCTTAAAATTATTTTGAACAGGAGGAAATAAATCCTTTACAGCATTTTTTTCTTTAGCATAGTTAATTACCTATTCTTTGTTATTCTATCAAAATAATTGGAATATAACTAGCTGTGATGACTCTGATATTTAAGAATATATTTCTTAAATACTTATGTTCACATTGTTGCTAATGATTGTCCATTTTGTGTACCACTATTTTTAGGTAGCCAGGGTAGATGAATTATTAGTGTAATTCATTACAACAGTTATGATACCCCTATTAAATAGCGTATATATATAATAAAGTTAAATACTTTTATTTACATAGGAAAACAGTGTATTTTGTGATTGACAGTAATGAAAGTCATGGGTTTGGGTTTGTTTGGTGGGTCTTCGGGTTTTTTTGTTGTTGATTTTGGGGGGGGCTGGGGGGTGTTGTTTGGGGTTTTTTGGGGTTTTTTTGTGTTTTTTTAGGTTGAAGATTCTTCGATTATACTGCTTTAAGGTTTTTAATTATAGTCTGAAAAAGGAACTATAGAGCAGGTCATAGAGCAGACTCTCTGCTCTAAATTAATGTTTTCCAGTTCTTAAGGAAGGCTTTATTCTGTAGCCAGAAATGAGAATCTCTAGAGATGTTTTATGTCTTCTACTAACTTTATTAAAAACAATTCTAAGAAAAATAGCTATTAGAAAGATAGAAATTCAATTATGCACTGTATGCAGAAATTTTTAATCAGAGTTCACAATGAAAATGAACTCGATTTTGTTCAGGTTCATAGATTCATGTCTCATGGCAAAATGTAAGTCTTTGGAAGATAGAGACCACCTTTTTAAAAGTCACATTCTGGCAAAGGTGGGAATAGGGGTAGAACATAGACAAGCAGTTGATGCCTAATGTTTACATCAGCATACTTCCATAATCCATCTGACTACCAAGATGATTATATGTAGTGAAACATCCTTTCCTTTACTGTAATTCTATGCTTCCAAATTTCTCGGTGCCTGTAGTCTGTTAGTATGAGGGGAGTGATCTCCCTATTACTGAAAATACAAACATGCAAGAAATTAATCTTAGCCTTTTAATTTTGCTACTATGTATTCACAGCATAGAGTGAAAAAAAAAAACAAACATATGTTGAAGCATAATTTCTGCTGCTTTATTGTGCATGTTGGTACCTGCTGTATTATTGCAAGAAGTTGGAAGAGCAGGATTTAACTGCTGTCATATTTCTTTTATATACTCTAATGACACTTTTCTTATCCAAATGTGTCAAAAATCCTGTAAAGGTGTTTTAACTATTAATTTTCCTTAGCATTATTTTTATATTGTGTGTTATGCATAACTACAAAAAGAGAATGTCATCCATTCTAAATGTAATATTTATAAAACTCAAGTAGCCTTTTCTGTAAGATAAATTCATATATCACTGTGAAAGTTTCTTAAGGAATCCCACAAAGAAATTTTAAATACACTTGAAATTGTTTACGTGTTATTCTGAATACCAGAATTTTGTATGCTCTAATTTTTATTTTGCCATTTTCATTTCAAACACGCTTTCAAATGGTATATTTTCAATTAAAAAAAACCAACAACCAAAAAAAAAAAACCAAAAAACCACCCATAAGGACTTTGTCATGGTAAGACTACATGAAGCTAAAATACTAAACTGGAAATTACATGTGCACTTGATAAATCTGAATATAGGATGATCACTTGGCACTTGTATTTACAGGAGTAACTTGCTAAATGAGGAAGTGAGGAAGATGTAGTTTTAAAATAATATCTGATTTACATTTTTATTTCTTTATATTAGTTAACACTATTATTTATATTTTTTCCTAATTTACTAAAAGAATTAGTTTAATTCTGGAATACATTAAGAAAGTAGTTCTCTATACTGGTGTGTGCCAAAATTATACCTGTGGTTTTTTTAAGTCCCAGATCTCTGAAATTTCAGTTCAGGAATATTATTCAAAATCTGCTTTCCACTGGATTCTTTTCATTAGTTTCACCCTCTTAATTTATGCGTTTTGCTCAAAACTATGTGTTGATATATAGTATTCACATGTTACAACATTGAACTTGACTGCGGTTCTTTGAATGTGTCCAGCTAAGTTGTCCCTGCTTCTAAATAAACATATGGTAACAATGGCTACTGATCATAAATAAGTATCTGTAACATGCGCATTACTTTTGTCTGCCCTTTTTATTTAAATTCCCATTTTCATGTTCTGTCTTGGGTGAAGATTGTTTACTGTCTGTTGTCTGTTGAAATTTTTCATCATATAGGCAAAATGCAGGATGGGAATATGGAGAACAGCCAGAACAAAGGTAATCTTCTTTCATATTAAGGAGGTTGTGGATTTTGTTTTTAGCATGTAGTTCAATTCTGTTAAAAAATTAAATGAAAATTTGTGATTTGTGCCTGTGTGTAAAAATGGCCCTACTGTTCAAAGAGAACATTAAAAAAAACCCCACAAAACCAAACCCCCAAAAATGCTAAGAAATTGTAACTTACAGAATTTTGGTATATCAGATATTTAGGATAGGAGATCAGTATTTCTAATAAGCTATTTATGGATGATACTTTCATGTCACAAAGTTAATTTGAATTCATTTTTCTTGAGCAAGTTATGTACGTTAAGTATTGTTAGTGTATTTCCAACTCTATTTTTGATATGTCTCATCATCTTTGGTGTTTAACGGCATTGTACAGACATATTTTCATTTGCAGGGAGAAGGTAAAGCAATTCAAAAGGAAACTGAAGCCAAGAGGTTATTTAGCAATGTAGAAGTGTATTATAAGGATAACAACAGGAAGATTAAGAATCTTAGGAGTTTCTTATTTAAGGTACACTTTCAGGAAGAAATTGAAATAAATATTTTGCTTTCTCTGAAGCAAAGTCATGGTTCTCTTTTTATTATAAGAGACACAGCTGTCCTGATTTCTTTGGATTATGCCAAATAAGTAAATGTAACTTTCTTTTCTCAGATAATTCTAAGGATAGCAAAGGTGGTGGATCAGAAATGGAATAGATAACCTCAGTTCTTAATAATACAAAACTGTTAAACAAAATGATAGTAAATAAGTAAGTTTTAAGGTTAGATGAATTAGATTTCCAATACAAATAAGCATGGTTTTGTACAATCTGTTCATGAATGTCAAAGCAAAGCTGTTTCATCTCATTCTATGTGATTTACTTATGTCTGTGTTCAGTACATAACACATACACATATATGAACTGGAATGTCATTGCCTTTAAAATATGTCTTTCTCTTTGATGCAAAATCAAGTTTCCTTATATTAGCATTCTTTCAAGAAAGGATCGTTTAGCCTTTGAATTACGTGTACTTTTTATGGGAGAACAATGATTATACCATCTGACCTGATAGTGAAATTTCTTGAACACTGAATGCTAAGGAAACTTTTAATGTCTGGTATTATCTAGAATAATGGTTCACAAAGTGTGGTCCGCTAGTCACTGGGGTGCCCATGCAGTCAAGAGAAGTGGTGCCAGGATTGTCTGTGGAGCCTCATTGCTTTTAAAATGTTTTCATTGAAAGTATTATTATAAGGCTGCATCATAACCTATGAGATATGCCCAAATTTAGAGATATATAGACTGTCTATTCGCTAAAGCATTTGAGATCTGCTGTTCTAGGAAATCTTGCACTACTGATGTATTGTTACCTGCCAGGTAATTTGCAAGACATTAAGTGATATATATGTGTATAACAGAATGTAATTGGTGGCATAATAAATAAATAAATAAAGATCAATGTTTTTCACTGTACTTGACAAAGACCACATTACATATCCCCATATATATTGAGTGCACATGGGTAAGCTTGTACATTTGTGCCCCTGCAGAACCCCACTGGGTCTCACAGAGCATCTGTCTGCCATGGGAGTGAAGTGTGATTCTGTGTATATTTACAATCATAGGTGTTGCAATCAGCCCCTGCCACAGGTTGTGCTGGTTGAATTCAGTAAGTATCAACACTAAGATAAAAAAAAAGAAGAATGGTTTTGGAGTAACAGTTTTGTTCTGCATTATTAGCCAAGCAGCAGGATGGGGCTGCTGCCATGGAGATGCAGCCACTGAAGAGCGCGGAAGGGGGAGAGGGAGATGACAAAGACAAGAAGAAATCCAACATGCACAAGAAAGAAAAATCTGTTCTTCAGGGAAAGCTGACCAAGCTGGCAGTCCAGATAGGCAAAGCAGGTATGGATGGATAACTGACCAAATAGCAGTGTATTATACTAGCACAAAGGGTTTTAATACAAATTATTCTTAAAAGGGATAGGCCTTTTTTATGGCAATGTTTAGAAATAGGTCATCATAATACTGTTCCAGGGATAATATGTGGTACTGAAGATCTTTTATTCTGCTAAAACTCAGCTTTGACTGTCAAGAAACTGGAAGCTTTGGGCAACTTGGATTGTAATGAATATTTGAATCAAAATGAAACATAGTTTTTCTCATAGGCAATATTCCCAAATGCAGTAATTACATATTTAATTTCCTCTCTCCATATAAATTCTGAGTACAGAGTTTCAGAATTTCTAATATAATCTCAAAGTATCACTCACACAGTATTTCCCTCTTATGGATTCTGAAATCATTCTGTTCTTTCTTAATATCCGTGTTCCTGCCTTCTACCAAAATATGACATATCTGTTGACTCTTGTATCCAGTACCATCTGGTCTCTACTGTTATAAGTAACACTTCTGCAACATGTAGGTAGAAAGTGAAAATCTTCCATAATGACATAATGTTCATTAGGGTCATTTTTCTAGTGGTATTAAAGAGATCTTGATTTCTAACCTCACCTCAGTTCAGTCTCCTTTATCCTTCTTTACCAGTCTGATTTTTACACCTGCTAGTCTTTCTCATTCCTTTTTAAGTTCATTATACTTAGTTGATCACATAACCCCATGATGCCACTTCTGTTTCTTTGCCTGAACAGTGCATGACTTGGAATCTCTTTAATATCCAATTTCATGCTTTGCCCAGTTTCATATTCCTCAAGCTTCTCCGCTTGATACAAAGCCACTTCATTTCTCATTATCATTAATTTCTTAGCTTAAGTACCTTTCTACATTGCTTTTTGATTATTACTGTCTTTGGTATTTCAGCAGGCATGTGAATATCACTTTTAAAGTCATTGTATAGGAATTTCTAACCATAATGTGGCAAGTAATAGGAATTAAATTAATTAATCATTGCTTTATTTGGTTTTTCTTTGTCATTGGGCAATCTACGGGGATGTCTTGCTTTGTCAGGAGTATTTGTCTGTACAATATTTTAATGGGTTTTCCTTTATCCTCTGGTATTTATCGGTCTCCCTGACTCATCTGTTTCCTGTCAACCTTACCATCCTTCAGCTTACCAACTTTTTTTTTCTAACTTCAGTCAAGATATGAATTTCACAGCATTCCCCTTCTACTGTATGATCTCATTAGAGAGAAGTTAATTTATTTTGAAATGCAGGCTTAACTGCTTCATAGAAACCTGCCAAGGAGCAGTAATCATACCAAGGCAAAATAGATGTTCTAATGGAGTTTATATTTGTATGTTCAAATCTAGGAACAAAATTGTGGAGGAGGAGTGCTATCTTAGCAAAATATGTGTCATTGGGAAAGCATATTAAGTCCCTGAGAGACCATATTAAGTCCCTGGGATCTTATGTGAATTCTGTGAAACATCATGTCTCGTGCTACGCTGTCAGTGTTGTACCTCTTTTGAGCCTCTCCTCATAAAAACTAGCACTGTTTGCATATGCTCCTTTGAAAAGGAAACACTAGTATTTATCACATTTTCAAGAAAAATACAATTAAAAACTGCTCTGTGGACGATTCTGCAGTATTGCCTCATTATATTGAGCCAGACAGATCAGTAGGGCTTTTCTAAAATATTTGATACAGCAGCATAAACAGGAGACTCCTTTTCTCAAGCCTCTTAAGATAAGCTTATTTAAAAGAAAGATGAGTATTTGAATATGGATGGACTAGTAATTTGTAGAAGGAGGAGGTTACAAGGGGAGATAAATATTGTACCAGGCATAGTAGTGTACTAATCTGAAAAAACTTAGCTTAAGCAACAGTGGAACTCATGTTGAACTATAATGACTGAGAAGTTTTAATGGCAGCAGCAAAATGGTGCTTAAAAATTAATGCAGTATGATTCAGCTGTTCTGTAGAATTCAGTGAATATATGGCTGTTGTAAATGTATTACAGTAATGTCTTTTCTACATTGTAAAATTTATAATTATCGCCATTATTGGTACTGAAGAAAAATGTAATGTAGAATAAGAATAGTTTCATATCAAATCCAAATGTAAATTTCTAATTGCACTGTTTTTGTGTTTTGTTTTGTAGTGATTGATTGTTTCTGTTTTCAGGTTTGGTGATGTCTGCCATCACTGTAATCATTTTGGTACTATATTTTGCCATTGACACATTTGTGGTCAACAAGAAACAATGGTTGCCTGAGTGCACTCCTGTCTATGTTCAGTATTTTGTTAAATTCTTCATTATTGGTGTTACTGTACTTGTGGTTGCTGTTCCTGAGGGACTTCCACTTGCTGTCACTATTTCTCTGGCTTATTCTGTAAAGGTAAGAAACATTAAAAATAAATATGGGAAAAAAATGCTTTTCATTTGAGTTTACTAGTAAGTTGTTCTTCAGGTTTTGTCAAGTGTGATGAAAGTTGGCCTGTAAATTAATGCGCACAAAATGTTAATGAAAGTGAAATTTCTTCAAAGTGAATCTTTGCTTTGTATTGAAAGTATTTCTGACAAAAAGGCAAATACATATGTGTTGTAATACATATCTTACTACACAGTGCAGGAATATTGAACAATAGAAATACCTACTTAGTTTGCAAGGTTACCAGGAATTTATTCAGGAGAGTTCACTATGTGAATAGTCCAGTCTTTTGTTACAGAATACCTTTGTCTTCAAATTTTCTTGTGCATGCTTCAATTTTCCTTGACATGGATGTAAAGTCTTCAGGAACACCTTTCAAAGAAATCAGAGTTTCACTAGGAGGATTCATGTACTTTTCTGAAATGCAGTTGCAGTTGTTTGTAGCCAATGTCAATGTCTCTATTAGGAAATTAGAAAGGATTAAAATTCTGGACTTGTGGATTACTCCATTATCTATCTAGGAGTTTTCTCAGATTATTTTAGCAGTTTAGTCAGATGGACCTTATTTAAACATTCTGGGAATCTTAAATAAAGGTTTTATGAAGTTTATTTCCATTTAATGTGTAAAAAAATTAATATATGAACATTAGGAAGGAATATGTTGGTTTTTGTAGCCAAACATTATTATTATTAGGAAAAAAAGAGCACATTTGAAGCATGGGTTTTCACTAATAAAGACTCTAGCTGCTTTTAAAATACTTTCCTGTTCTCCTTAAGTCCTTCATGTGACACGCGTATCTGTATTTGCGGTATCAAACTGCAATACAGCTTTGTGTAGAAGTGGTGATATTGTGCCCTGTGAGTGTAAGACAGTGTCTGAATATAAGGGTCAGGTGGTTGGGCACAGAATGTTTTTAATATTTAAAACATATAAACAGGGACAACATGTATTTCCAGGATGACTGCACATCTTGTGAAAAATATGTACTGTGGAATGGAGTACTCTGGTGGTTTTTTGCGGGTGTGGTTGTTTTGGGGTTGTTTTTTGGGTTGGTTTGTCATTTTGTTTCTTTGCGCTTTTGGGGGTTTTTTGGGGGTTTATTTTTTGGGTTGTATGGGGTTGTTTTGTTTTGGTTGGTGGGTTTTTTTTTGTTTGTTAGTTTGTTTCTTTCTTTCCTAAAATCTGTTGTTCATCTATGTGCTGCAAAATAACATCCTGGCATCAGAAAGAGTATTAAAAAGAAGTCTAGAATTTGCTAGAATTATATTGTTTAAAAAATCCTGTTCTCTTCAGTTTCTTTAGCTAATCTTTGCTGTTCTAGCTATTCCTTAAAATGTATGTATACGGCAAAGAATGATGGAACTGTATCAGTTTATCTAAGGCAAAATTATTTCAGGGATGGTCACTGCTTGTTTGTCTGTAACTAGGGCTTGGTTTATTGGCCCCAGTTAAAGTTCTAGTTTAGTGAGCATTATGTTCTAATGAACCAGACTAAATACATGCTTTTTTGCTTTTTATAAATGATGTTAAAAATCTGTCAAAGCAAATCTTGAAGGTTTTTTATTTTGCTTTTTCTCAGAAAATGATGAAGGATAACAATCTGGTCCGCCACTTAGATGCTTGTGAAACTATGGGTAATGCTACAGCCATCTGCTCCGACAAAACAGGGACACTAACAACCAACCGGATGACGGTTGTCCAAGCCTACGTTGGTGATGTCCACTACAAAGAGATCCCTGACCCAGATTCTGTACCTGCCAAAACTCTTGATTTACTTGTTAATGCAATTGCTATCAACAGTGCTTATACTACAAAAATTCTGGTAAGTAGGCTTCTGTCAATAAAATGAAACGGCAGAAGGAGTTGTAATTTTTTAGAGCATTGTTAATTCCTTAACATTGTGTTGATTATGAACTATTAGGTACTGTTGAGGCCCTCTAAATGAGAACAGGTGCTGTAAAATTCTGTATAATATGTTTTTCTTTTAAGGATAGGGATGTACTTAGAAGTACAAGACCATGCTACATTTTAAAAACTCCTGCTGTTATTAGATTGGGATGGCCTGGATTCAGTGCAGGTAAATTTGCTAACACAACTACTTTTCACTGAGACTTCATATGTTATTTTTATGTGTCTAAGAACTTTCAGTTAATTCTCAAATAGGACAAATTGGATTGCTTAAATCAGTGAGGTTAATGATTTTTATTCATTCTGGTTTCAAGTTAATTACATCCAGAATTATTTTAATCCGTCTGTAAAACAGGGCAAAATGGAAATATCATGTTTGCTTGTGGCATTAGATTCTTCTATACAGAGCCAATGAAGAGGCTGGAAATTTTTGCAATTCCAATAGATTTGTTCTATGAAAGGTCTAGCCTACTCTTCATATTGCAGAACAAATGCCTTTTTTAAAGTTTATGAATTTATGTCTTGTTCTTTTTATAGCTCTGTGCTGAGCTGTGTAATAGTCTTGCAAGCACTTCATGTTTGTTTTAAAAGTAGTCTTCTAAAATATGATCACAGAAAACAATTGGTGAAATGCCGCTGAGTGCTGGAGCATATATTTCCTTTAACTCTTGCTATATAAATATCTGGATATTAGTAACAATCAACACTTGGAAGAAGAATGTTTAGAGAAACCTGATGCAGATATGCTAAGCGTGTTTGTGGCAAAGGTGTTTTTGAAATTAATGCTTCTGAGGATTGTTTACCTAGGGTTAGTGTAAGAAGTCAAGCCACAGCTTAGGCACCCTTCAGACAGTCATCTGTGCTGTGATGCACTTACTCTTCTGTTCTCACTGAAAGCTCTCTGGAAAGGGAAATGTGGGGAGAACCAGCCCCTGAGGTGACTTGAGCTGCTTCCTACATCAAGAGTGGACAGAGAATCACACAAAGCCTCCACCAGTTCAGCAAGATACTGTTAGTTGCCACCTTCCGGCTGAAATCAGCCAGCAATGTGAGTGCACCTCTTCTGTTGCACTGTACAGACAGATAGCTCTAGTCAACAGAGGTTGGAGCTATCCCTTTTGACTTTGAATTCAGATGCTCTGGAAGAGCAGAGCTCACTCAGCTGTGCACCAAGTTCAGCTGTGAGCATCCAACTAGCAGCACCAGTTCCCAGCTGAATCCTGGATCTTATTGTGCCTTTTCTCCTATGGTCTGTCGAGGTCAAAATCAACCAGGTTAACTGAAATGAAAGACAGGCCTTCCGTTCGCAGGTGGTTC
The DNA here is from genome assembly GCF_963921805.1 of Phalacrocorax carbo. NCBI lineage: Eukaryota > Metazoa > Chordata > Aves > Suliformes > Phalacrocoracidae > Phalacrocorax > Phalacrocorax carbo. The sequence goes on from NC_087518.1 coordinate 22,054,919, forward strand.
AGTGTAAATGCTGTGTAATAGCTCAGTGTGGCTATTTTATGGCTGTGGCTTTTTGGAATCTAATTTACGTTATTTGTAAACTAGCAAGAATATTTTAGTACTGCTGGGTAAATCATGCCTTCACAAATCAGTATAACATTTGATTGTGGGGGAGAGGAACATATGTCTTAGTTATTTTAATGTTGTTTCAGCCTAAGTAAGGTTAAGTACTTTTGTAGAAGGAGAAATAACATCAAACTCAAACACAGGCTGGGATTAACACAAGGTAATACAGACAAATTGGAGTGAAAGATAATAGGTAGCTATATAAATTTGTGTTTATATAACTGCTACAGTGGTAATACTAGTCACCAGCATCAGTCCGAGCTGATGACTTTGGGAGGGCTTTGAGAGAATGTTACCAATGTTGGCAGAATTTTCCTCATTCTTAAGAAACAGCAAGGCAGAGGGCAGGCAGATTGGTTGACAGTTAAGTCAGGTGTAACTAACAGAGGAAGACTCAATGTCAGCTGTCCTTAATTTGTTTTATATTTTGCTGTTCATTTTAAATGCATGAGATCAAACACAGTAACAACATGTTTCTGTTCAACTTCCATACCAGTTCGTCCCCTCTGAGTCTCAGAATGCTTTTGGGTTTCTGAGTAAGGCACGGGAAGGCATCAGAATTTCCAGAGTGGTGCACCTGTAATATTAAGTTTAATGTTCTGTCTTTCTCTTGTGGTAATAGTTTAATTTGACTGAAAAAAATTCTGCTCAGTAGTAGTTCTAAAATTTCACTTTGGTCTCAATATAATTTTGAATTTTTTTTTTTATTTACTGTGGCTTGACTTCATTGCTTCTTGTTGAAATTAGTTATGTATGCCCATTAGAGTCAATATTTCACCATTTCTGTTGTGTTTTAGCTTTGCTCAGAGACTGATTCTCTGTAAAACTGATAAATGGGTGAAATACTCTGGAAATCACCTTTGATCTGGATACTTATCAGATGACTACTTGAACTTATCTGTGTAAAATTAATGGTGTTTTTTTAGCTGTTATAACAGCATCATAAAATCAAGCCTTGCTATATGGACCCCACAAGAATAACTCCAGTGTCATTGGAGATAATTTTGTTCATTGTTTATAAAAAGCTTAAGCTAATGTTTAGTTACAAGGTATTGTTCCATAGCCATCATTCATTTTAAATCATAAATAAATACAGTAAAAAACAGTAAGGGAGTCGTTTCCAAGATGAAGTGTACAGTATTATTTTTCTAGCTGCTAATACTGAATGCATACTTGTGCACTCATTCTTCCAGCATATTTAATCAAATTATGAATATCAGCTCAAACCCAAAGGGCATATGTGTTATGTCGCCAAGATTGAATTTTACATATTCCATTTTTAGTTACCTAGTTATGCATATGCTGTAAATTACACTTTGTATGAATTTCTGTTCAGAGTCATCACATATGGGACCATAAAATTAGTCGATTCTCTGCTGAATGAGGAATATTCCCTCTTGCATTGTCTTTTGATTAAGTGGAAATTTGAACCATTGATAAAAATATAAAAAGAAAATAATATCACTGCTTGGGATAAAAATTTGAATTTCCCTGAGAAATTAAACACAAATTATTCCAACTGAACAATAGCATCATTAAATATAGTTCTTTTCAATGCTTTCCAAGGATTAAGTTACTGGGTAAGCTGATTTTGCATTCCATTAGCTTCAGAGCAACTTTAATGCTGCTTTTATGCTTTTTATGTGAAGCTCTTCCCCAGAAAACCTTTCTTCTCCAGTATTCGTGTTTTATGTAGCTTTCCCACATGGAATTAAAAATTAGACTTCATACATTTTTACATGTGAGATGTGATCAGGACTGTAAAGCATCTCTTATTCTGAAAATAAAATTTGCATTTCAGTAATACTTTGATTGCACTTGGAGCAGAAGTACATTGATCTCGAATATCATGGAGCAATAATGAGATAGACTCCAAATACCAAAACTAGTGATTTGAACTCTTCTGTTGGGCTCTTGCTTGCTTAAATTCAGTTTAATTAGAAAAGTATTTCTTCTTCTTCTAATTTCCTGAAAACTGTCAAAGGGCACAGATGACATGCTTGCTGGATGGGTGTAATGTGTTCTTATTAAGAAGAGATCACAATTAGTATTTAGCTGAGTGATTTTCAGCAGCGGTGGAAAAGACACAGCTGAACCCATTATTGTTATGATCTGACACAGGGGGCAAAAAAGCTACTTATGCCTGTATTGGGTGAATATCTGGATCTGTATTAGGAGGACTGTTTTCTGTTCTGATGGTCTGGAGTATCATTTACTGCATTTGCACAGTATGTGACACAATTTAGTGGCACCCTTTACCGAGGATCTTGAAGGAAAAAAGGCAGAGATGTCACAGAAAAGTGCAGAACATTCACTGCCTTCTACAGCTTCTGCTGACTTAGGAAATGAAGTAAACATATGTTAGTCTATATGTTAGTAGATGTTATTCAAGTAACGGATGTAACCTTGTAAAAATTTTGGAACAAAAAGGCCTCTATCAGATAAAACCAAAGAGGGCAAATGAAGGGGGAAAAGAAGAAAAAAAAAAAAAAAAAAAAAAGGAATGTAGACAATTTTATTGCAGCCAGAACAGAGAAAGCAATGTTTCCTGTTGATTGTATGGCAGAAGAACACATGCATATGATGCTATAACATGTCTCTAAGAAAATAGTTGCTGCCAGCACCCAAATTCCAGCCATATTTCTGCCACAGCCCTAGATGAAGGTCTTCACTGTACATGCAGACAGACCTCTACTCACAAGGCTGCAGGGCTGGTTTTGAGGGCCCCAAATAACCCCAGCAGGGAGAAACAGGGATTACCCACAAGCTTCCCTGAGAGGAGTATTTTCTGGGGGAGAGTGACAGTTACCTTCCATTGGAGAAAGAGTCTAAGGATGCAGGCTGGCTGCAGAAGTACCTGGCTCACAGCAGTAGGATGGAGCTGCAACACCATTTCAGCTGGAGATGGACATCATCATAGACTCAGCCATTAAGATGTACTAGGAGAGAAAGGAGGGTGTTAATTCACCTTCATGCTTTGTGCAATTACTTTTTCCTGAACATATAATGAAAGATCTTAGTAAAACAAGTAGAACAAAATTTCTAACTTTTTAATACTGAAATATACAATTCAAGAGATTATGGCACAAAATTTTATTGTTCCGAATAAATAATTATTTTGACTGATTCTCTGATGCAGAATACTGGAATGAATGCACGTCGTAATTTCTTGGAGGAAAAGAGTGGAGGAAGGCTGGCAGAGCAGGTAGTAGGTAATCTATAGTATATGAGAACCATAAGAAGAAATGACATTCTACAACAGTGAAATGGGGAAAGTGATGAAAACAAGATTCTAGCACAACAGCTGCTTTGCAGGAATAGATTAAAATCCACTCTGGGTATTGAGAACATGGATGTAGTAGCCAGCTGAAGGGTTCTTTTTATTTGTGAGGAGTATATTTGCATCCAAAAGAAATACAGCTATCTGGGTTGTTGGGAGACATAATGTTCCTGTCAGAAATGGTTTTTTAAAAGGTGTGCAAAGTACAAAATACACTTCTCTCTTAAAGACTTTTTTTATAAAATCAAATTTAAAAACTGGATTTCATTATCAAGTACTTGAATTGATCTTGTCTATTTTTAATTTTTTAATTGGATGAAAAAAGTCTCAAGAATAATATATACACACATATGCACACATTATTTAGCCAACAAAAATTTACTGTCATTTCCTTTTACCTTTCATAATTTCATCATTTTCAATATAGTAAGGCCTTCTTGAAAACAGCTTTAAAGTTGTTTTGGGGAATATGGGTATTTGGAAGTTTCCTAAGGAATCATTTAAAAACCTGAGAAGTAGTAGGTTGGTTTATGGATTTTTTCCATACATTTCCCCACATTAATGTATAAAGTTATCAGTGATGGAAAAGAGGATTGAAATGTCATATCTTTTTAATGGTAGTTGCTTGCAGCTCTCTCATTCTTGTCTGACAAAGCATAGACCTTTTCTTCTAGCTGTCTATATACATATATTTATGTCTGTGTATTTATATGAAGTCTTGCTTTCAAAATGGAACGGAAAAAGATGACCCTACCTGTTTAGGGAAGATTGTTTATTTCATTTCTTACACAAAGCTCAAAACCCAATAGATCAGATTATGTCATACCTATCAACAGAAAATAATCAGAATTTATATTTCCTGAGGCAACAGCAAAAGAGCTTGTACTTTATTGTAGCTGTCTGCCAAGGGCAGTCATGCTAAATGGAACTGCTGTTGGGTGTCACTATAATTCTCATCTTTATTCAAAGAAGAACCATGAGAAAATAGCTTTTATCCTCCAAACAACATTTTAAACTATTTTGGCATTTGAAATTGGAAAGATATTTTTACTCCCAGGTACAGTTTTCTGAAAACCTATTCTCAAGCTCTTTGTTTCTTAAATACAGATAAAATTATAATTTGTACATGAAGGTTTGGGTCATCTCTTATTTTATCCAGATGAGTTCACCTATTGCTGCTAAGAATGTCCTAATTTAAAATAGATAGTTTTAAAAAAGCCCCAAACCCCCACAAAAACACAAACACAAAAAATGAGGACAGAAGTAGTAAAAAAAAAAAAAATCAATAAGGATAAATTGAAGAAAGCTTTCATTTATGACAACATTAAATGACAGCCCAAGTAAATTGCTTGGCCTAAATTCTGTTTTATTCCTTCGGTAGTTCCCTACCATTAATGTTAACCCGCAAATATAACTGGCAGCTCCAGTTGTTGACTTGAAATCTAAAAAAGATCAGTCATTTATCAGACAGACAGTCTGGTTGTCAGTCAAGGCTGACTTGCCTATAAGAAAGCAGGTCAAATTTGGAGAAGAAGAGGCAGTGGAAGAAGGAATGAGAACTCCAGAAAGTAGAAAGTCGCAATGAGGGCACATTGAGGGGAAAAAAGGTAAAACTGGAATGTAAGGAAGAAAGATGATTATAACCTGGCAGTAGCAGAGCTTGCACATACTCTTCTCAGCATGCTCTCCTTTACAGATGTGCAGCTTTCCCTGTTTCACTACATCACATTTTCTCCACATACAGTTGCAAGCTTAGTCCGCAGGGAGGTTTGCACTAGTACTTTTGAAACTGAAGGGTTTGAGTGAATCTTGATGACAATCTGAGCAGAGACCATCCTTTGTAATGGTTTTCTTGCCTCTGCTTTCTTTCCTCCAGGCAACACTTAAAAATAAATTCCACCCTTAAATAATGTGTCAGCGTTTCTAAGGATAGATCTGTGGAAGGTTTTATCTTTACAGAATAATCCTGGAAATCAGTAAACAGTGAGAAACATATCTGGGATGAATTTTTGCAATTTAGCCCATGTAATGACACTGAACTGGCTTGTTGTCAGTGTCATCTGGCTTTGGATGAGGGAGGCAAGAGGAAGGAGCAACAGGCTTGGAATACATTCGGAATGGGAAAATCCTCTACTTCTACTGTACTTAAAGTTGTCCAGAAAATGTCACAGAAAAATATACTGAGAGGAGAATTCCGCAGTGGCAGATTGATGAACTGGTGTAGGAATTCAAAGATACTATTTTTTTCACTGTCTGAAAAAGAACAAGTGGATTTGCATGAACCATGAAGTTCTGCTCCTGGCTTTACAGTTCATATTCTGCAATCTTAGGGGTACAATAAGTTACTAAGTACATGATATGAGGAGAAAGAGAAGAAAATCTGCTTTGCAGAAAAACAATGCATGATTTTCAGGTGGCATCTGCCAACTCAGTAAGGTTGGATTTAGGTCAGTAAGGCTCTCTTGTAAGTAACTTGAGGATAGTACTATATGTCTTTTTTTGGTTGCTTTCAGCATGTTAGTTTGGTAATGGAAATTTGTGAAAATTGTATATTCTCTTGTTTTTGAAGTGCTCAGGTGATGGCGTTAAAATATTGTCTGAGGCATTCCTGAGTCTCCAGCCAAATGGTGCATTTGATCCATTTAAAATTTAAAATTTAAAATTTTATTTGTTTGAACTTATTTCTAAAAATCTATTTTGTAAGACGTCTTACTTCACCTGCAAAATTATTACCGTTACAGGTAAACTTATGTCTGTCTCAATTTCCATATTTTGTTTCCAGAGTATTATACAACTAAATAATGTAGATATATGTTACAGATGGGACCAGACAATGCAGGCCAAAGTTTCTTTCTATATATAAGCAAGACTATCATCACAAAAAAAATTCCCAACAATATTTTCTTTAAAACTTGTTCATAAAGTCCTTGGTAAGCATTTTCTTAGAATAAGTTGGGCAGGAAAAAAGCAACCTATAGTGTGCATATGATTTACTGGGTAAATAATAATTATTAGAGATAATAGATCATGTAGTTAATTGTCTCTGCTTCTAGGAATGGTAATTAGCAGAGTAATGATCCTCACACATCTCTTGCCATGGAAGTTTTATATAATGAGGTACAAATATAGCTTTTCTCACTAAATTAGCTACTGAAATAATAATTGAAATAACTATGTTTAGAAAAGACTGCTTGAGTGTGTAAAGCGTAGGACATGGTGTTATCCCAGTCATGCACTTTCTGCCATTGGGGTACAGGGGCTTTGTCTTGCTAGGAAGAAGTGTTTTTTTATTAAAGTCTTCTTTTTTAAAACTTGTATGTGAGGGGTAGAATGGAATCAGCTGCTGAGAAAGCTTCTTAGCAGTTGTCTGTTGGATGGATTTACCTAAGCAAAGAGGGATTAGGGAGCAGAGATCAGAGAAGGGCCATCCTGTAAATCTGCTATTGACATTGTCATACTCTCTGGAAGGTTGCTTATTTTCATTAGTGGCCAGGTTGTCAGAGGCAAGGCAGGTTTCCCGACAATATCGCAGAAATGTTATAGGTAGAGAAGGTGAGATAAATGTGCTCAGAGCTAGTTCTTTCACTGAAGTTCTTGTTATAAACTATAATTGTAAAAGAACTTAGCAATAGAAGGACTGCAACTCATGACAACTCTTTTCCTTAGTTCCTAGTCTCCTTTTCTGTCAAAGAAAGGGGTGATGCTCCTGCCTCAGCAATAAATGAACATAGGAAGAGAAGATCGATAAATAAAATAATCCTGCACTGTAGAATGTAACAAAACAAATTATTCCCATACTAGCTAAAAGTTTGTGATCAAGGTAGATTTTATGTCTTTATTTCCTTTCTTCATGTGACAGAAACCAAGGAAATAATAACCTCCTTCTTACTAGCCTTCTTTACCTTCACAGTTTGGTAACTGCAGATTCCATTTATTCTTGTTGGAATAAATAATCACTGCCAGATTATAAACAGGACTGACAGTCACTTGGAAGCTTTTAGTTATCATAATAGCATTTACCACATTAGCTTCCCCTCCTGCCCCCAGCTTGCTTGTATGAAAATGAGTAAATTAGATTTTTAACATTCTATGAAGGAACAACTGTTTTTCCTGTTACCTTGCATGAGATTTTCTGTTATGTTATTGATCTTACTTTCATGTTCTTATTTCCCACTTATCTTGTGCTGGCATAAGATAATTCACTTATGGGGATAACTGCCAACTGTTCCCAAATACGCCTGTGGATGAATGCAGGCTTTAAAAGTCAATGTTTCCTGCAACATATTTCAAAGTGTTTTCATCTAGATATAAATGTTGCTTATTGTTGTTTGATCATTTTTAGGACCAATTTTTAAAAAATAAAATACATTAGCACAATTAATTATTTTAATATGTACTTCTTCTCATGCTTATGATACCGTACTGAGATAAAGTCATCACACTTTGGAGCTGATGAAAATGCTGGTTAGAATTTTGGAGGGGATATTATCAGGGAGCATGTTTTCCTGATGGGAGCTTTTGTTTTCATGTGAGTGGGTGTAAACCACTTACTTCAGGCACATCTGTTTTAATGTAGGTTTTCTTTGTGTTCTCTATCATCAGGAACAGGAAGATAATAATTTCAAATGTGATAATTTAATACCAATTTTATAGAAAATGGTAGTGGGTTTATAATCAGAGATAGATACAGGAACAGCCTTATTAGAAAGCAATGTGGTGGGTGAATCACCTCATAATGAAATATGACATTAATTTTCTTTCAGATATATGTAGTGTACATTATATACTTTTTAGTAAGTTTTCCTTTTACTTGAAGAATTCTATGTGGCTTATTTCTGTGGGGTGGGGAAACCAACCAAAAAACCCCTCAACTGATATAATGCCTGAAACACAACAGATCAGCAAGCAATAAAGTATATAGCAGAAAACATCTTGCTAATTTCAGAGCAATAAATGTGCACGACTTACTTTCCAGACTTGAAAAAGACTTTAAATTGACTTGGAATTGCTGTTCCTTATGAATGAAATAGTGCTTAATAATATTTATTATATTTCTGTTATTGTAAACAAAATATAATTTTTATTTTGAGTCACAGCTAGTCCTAGAAAGTTGGTATTAAAGATACACTAAGTAAAAAAACTGCTTCAAATTCTAGTTTCTGCCTTCTTCTGCAGGTAGACGCCACTACTAATTTTTCTCTCAAGCTCCCACTTTTCTGTTCTTATACACAAAGCTCTCGGCTCCTCTTCATTCCAATCAGTCATATTTCTGTGTTATTTACAAGTGAGTGTGGGGAAATGTCCAAAAATTATGGCCATTCTGCTTTTAGAGACGGTGCCAGATAAGCTGGAAAAATGTCTAGAGTGGATGGGATTCTGAAGAATTAGAACCACATATTCTGAGCAAACTGCAAGGGGCACTGACTTCTCAAAGGCATATTACTTTGATCTGATTTCTCAGGGGCATATGACTTTGATGGACAAAAGGCAGAAGGCATATGTTACACAAAATCCTTTTCCCTGCTGGAGTCTAGCATAGGAAATTGAAAGTTCATAGAATCATAGAATGACCTGAGTTGGAAGGGACCCACAAGGATCGTCAAGTCCAACTCCTTTCCCTGCACAGGACAACCCCAAATTTACACCATATCTCTCAGGTCATTGTCCAAGTGCTTCTTTGAATATCGTCAGGCTTGGTGCTGTGACTGCCTCCCCAGGGAGCCTGTTCCAGTGCTCTACCACCCCGTGAGTGAAGAACCTTTTCCTAATATCCAACCTAAACCTTTCCAGGCACATCTTCCTGCCATTCCTTCTGGTCCTATCATTGGTCACCAGAAAGAAGAGATCAGCGCCTGCCCTCCTTCTTCCCCTTGTGAGGAAGCTGTAGACAGCGATGAGGTCTCCCCTTAGTCTCCTCTTCTTTAGACTGAACAAACCAAGTGACTTTAGCCGCTCCTCATATGGTTTCCCCTCTAAACCCTTCACCAGCTTCGTGGCCCTTCTCTGGACACTGTCTTTGTATCCCTAATATACTGTGGCATCCAGAACTGCATGCAGTACTGGAGGCAAGGCCACACCAACGCAGAGTAAAGCAGGACAATCACCTCCCTCGACCAGCTTCAATGCAGTGCTTGATGCACCCCAGGACTCAGTTGGGCCTCTTGGCTGCCAGAGCACAGTGTTGGCTCACGTTCAACTTGCCGTTAAACAGAACCCCCAGGTCCCTCTCTGCAGAGCTGCTCTCCAGCCTCTTGTTCCCCAGTCTGTATGTACATCCAGGGTTGCTGTGCCCAGGTGCAAAACCCAGCACTTGCCCTTGTTAAACTTCACACGGTTGGTGAGTGCCAAGCTCTCTGATTTGTCTAGATCTCTCTGCAGGGTCTCTCTGCCCTTGAGAGTGTCAACAGCTCCTCCTAATTTTGTGTCATCAGCAAACTTAATTATTCTTTCAAGTCCTGCATCCAAGTCATTTATGAAGACATTAAAGAGTCCTAGCCCCAAGATGGATCCCTGGGGAACCCCACTAGTGACTGGCCGCCAGCCTGATGTAACCCCATTTACTATGACCCTTTGAGCCCAACCCATCAGCCAATGGCTCACCCCCTGCATTACATGTTTATCCAGCTGTATGCTGGACATTTTGTCCAGGAGGATACTGTGAGAGATAGTATTGAAAGCTTTACTGAAATCCAAAAAGATCACATCGACTGGCTTTCCTTGGTCAACTAGGTGGGTAACCTTGTCATAGAAGGAAATCTAATTTGTTAGGCAGGACTTTCCCCTCATGAACCTGTGCTGGCTAGGACCAATGACTGCATTGTGTTTCACGTTTTTTTTTCAATAAGTCCCAGAATAATCTTCTCCATAATTTTGCCAGGCACAGAAGTGAGGCTGACAGGCCTGTTACTGGGGTCATCCCTGTTGCCTTTCTTGAATATTGGGGCAACATTTGCCGGCTTCCAGTCAACAGGGAAAGTTGACTGGAAAGTTTCCCAAGGAAGGGTGGATCGAGTATTTTAATGTAGTCAGAACTATACTGTTCCTTAGCATCATTGAAGAAATGACAGATCTGTTTTGGCAGACACCCCACATGCGAAAATTAAGCTTCTAGAAGGATGTTTTTAAAATTTTGGTCAACTGTAATAAGTACTACTACAAACCTTTCTCAAAGTGTGTAAGTGCAAACACACAGAGCAAATGAGTATGGCTGGATACTGGCAAGTCTATATGGAGACACTGGCACATCTCATCCATCTGAAATTATAAATGAGTATAGGGCAGTAGATGTAGCTCATTGTTCATAATACTGAATTAAAGTATTGAGCATGTTAAAAAGTTTGTCTGCGTATTTCCTATGCTGTTGTTATTTTTCTTTAGTTTCTACTTAAGTGAGCAGAGAATTAAGTTACCTTACAATTCCTTTCACTCCAAAGGAGAAGGGTTGACAGTACTCAGTGCTGGTTTGCTAGGGCCTGTATATTTAGAAGAGGTGAGAGACAAGTTTTTCTGGGAGAATTTTCCTATAAAGACAGACAGGATGTTCAACCTCTCCATCATTCCTATCCTGTTTCATTCTGAATGAATAATCAGATAAAAATTGGCTGCAGTCTCACAGTCTGCTATTCTGCCCAGCAAAGGCATCATTCTTAGTAACCTGACAAGGAGAGGGGCTGGCCAGAGGACTGAATTTATAATGCATCTCAAACATTACCCCACCAATCATGCAAAAAAATCCCTTTGAGAAAATATTAGATAAGAAGTGCTCTAACGTATTATATACACTTGAGCCCATGCGTTTGCCTCCCAAAAAAGAACACCTACCTAACCAAAACAAATTTAAAAATAATTTCAGCTGATATGTGCTAGTATAGATTTTAAGAGGGGTATTTTTATTATGATAAGTGAAATAGTTGCTGTTAGTGTTTTTAGATTCATTTAGAAATTGATGCTTGAAGACCCTTTTCCTACTCTGGAAATGTGTACTATTAACAGAGAAGATCTAGAATTACGATGGGCAATAATCAGTAGCATAAGTCAAGTGAAAAAAACTTGCTTTTACATTTCATGTGGCTAGAGTTGCTTTGCTCTTACTACATTTAGCTCCTTAAACTATAAAAATTTTTTGTACTCATGCTGCAACCAGAAAGGCAGTGAGTATTAAGATTGAATTTTGGCTTTGGTTTGTTTTTTCTAAAAATTTAGTTTTCCTATCTTTAGTAGAAAATTCAAAGTATTGATAAGTTTTGTGCAACTGAAGACTACCTGTAAATACTTTTCCTTTTGTTGGAATTCAGGATTTTGATGTGCATATGTAAACGCCATGCATTTTCTGTTACTTAATGTGGTGATATTCTTCTACAGTATGGTCATTATCACTGTACACATTTTTCAGATAGTGGCACTGTTTTTTGGGGGGTTTTGGTTTTTTGTCCAATTAATTGGCCTAAACCAATGATTTAATGTCTACAGTGCATTACAAGATTTCCAGTTCTAATTAGTAAAAAGCATAGAGACGGTTATACAAATTAAATGAGAGTTGGTATATTTAGATAACATGGAATAGGTGGTGTGTGTTTCACAACTTTGTGGTTGAAATTCATGTACAATGGGTAGTTGAAAGCATGCGTGAGAAGCACTTCAGACTACTGGTGGAGGTGTTTTTAAAAAATACAATTAATTTCTATTAAGAGAGTTAACTAGTTCATTAAAAGTGAGGAAGATTATGTAACTAGAATTTTGATTATGATCTGTTCAGAAATATTAAATAAGATTTTAATAGGCAACCTTGGTGAGAAAAAGTCTTGAGATGCCAGGGAGAAAACTCTTGATAGATTACTATAGTGGGTATTAGACTGACTTAAAGGATGTTTTCTGAATGTACAATTGCTGGTTAGATCACTGCTATAACTAAAGAAAATGTATCTTTACTTCCTCAAATCTAAAAGCTGAGGTTTCAGCCCTAAAACAGTTGCAATAATGCTTTTAATGTTGGCAAAACCATGTAAATCCTAGTATTGGTTCTAATTTAGAAATATACTTTTTAAACTTCAGATGTTGCCTTGAAGTAGAATTTTCACTACCTGATCAACTCAACATTATGCAGTTTGTCTCCTGTCTCTGTTTTCTGTGTTGGCAACACTCGTGAAGCCAGTCTAATAGCAACATGCAGTAAAACCTCAGTTTAATAGATCTAAAACAAGGTAGCAGATGTTTGGGTTGTCATTATGGAGGTACCCATTACAATCCCACAATTAAGTGCAATTTCTCCTTTGCATTTAAAGAAAAATGTTCAGCTCATTTGTCTTTCATGAAGATATAGCAAGCCTTTGCCAAAGATATGGAACAAATTATCAGCAAGTTATAAAATCTGTTAGTCTGTTCTTAATTTTAATCAATTTGGTTTAGAAATGGCACATTTGTCACTCTGGTCTGTGTTCGAATGATTTTGGTAATAGGGGAGAAAAATGCTTTTCTTCCTTTATAACTGCCTTTAACTGAAGCCTTGTACTTAGGCTATATTTGAAGTAAATTGGTTGTTAATTAAAGTACGTTAATAACAATTGCTGTGTCTAATTATTATGATTATATAGGTTACTTGTCAACAGTTCTTGTAGCACTTAAAGCTGGAATGGAACTAGTGTAAATCTAACAACTGCCAGTTCCTTGTGAATAGGACTATACAAAAGGACAAGAGAGGAGATTTTTGGTGTCCACATTTGGAAATAGAATAAATCATTTTCAAAATTTTAGAGCCAAATTGTCATTAAATGGTATGTTATAATGGAACATTTGAATGGTTTTGATCAATAATAATAGGAAAGCCTCTACATACAGACGAATAACATTTATAGTATAATAGATATACTAAGAATCTTTGAGGAAAATGTGGAGAAGAATCTGTGTCTGTAAAACTCAGTTTAATCTAATCTGGAAACACTAAGGCTGGAGTGTCCTAATCATAAGTATGATTAATTGGTAGTGTCATAACAAGGCAGAGTTCATTCTTTGCACTGTAATGTGGTGTATTAATGTACCTCGGTTTAAATTAAGCCATGAATCATTGTCATTTGGAATTAAGAGATTTTTTAAAATTATATTTATTTTTCAAATTAAAAGACATCCAACTTTCTATTTTACTTATTTTAATCCTGAAAATGTAAAATATTTATTACAAAAGAAAAAATTTCAAATTAGAGAACCAAAATGGATTGGGAGATGAAAAGGAATAACTCGTGATTACGGAGTTGCGAATGAACTGTAATGTTCATAATGTAATATATAATATATATAATATATAATAATCAATATAATATAACATACATGTCAATGCTCGGTTCCTTAGAATAAGTATTCTTCAGTTATGTGTGCAGGACTTTATGAAAAGGTATTATTAATTTAAAAAAGTTATTGGTTAATGTTTTTATAATTTGAAATCAGAAATCCTCGCTCTGGGCCCAATTAAATTAATTACACAGATAAATGTAGTTAAATGTTGCTTTGTTAACAACCTCAAATAGTGCTTCTGATACAGCTATCCCACTTTTTCTTTGGTTGTGAAGCTGAAGGAAATAGCAATTTTAGTCCTAATTAGTTCTAACAAGTTCTTTATACCGAGGAGTAATATTCTCATATGAATAGTGTAAATTGCTCATATGTCACATTTTGCATGTCTGAAAATCTATGCACAGACAATATAAGTGTTTTGTCTGTATTTTTAACTTGCATCCTCTGTTCTTGAGGGTGAGTTGAAACACTGATGAAGTGTGGACTAGAAAAGTGGACAGTGAGGTAGATTGAAACCTGTTTGAACTGCTGGTCTCAGGCTGTTTTGATAACAAAGTCCAGCTGGAAGCCGATCACTAATGGTGTATCCCAGTGATCAATAAGGGGGGCCAATACTGTTTCACATCATTAATAATCCGGATGATGGGGCTGAGTATCTGACATACAAGTTTGAGGTTGTGAAAACTGGGACTGTTCAGCATGGAGAAGAGAAATCTCAGGGAGGAACATTATCAATGAGTGTAAGTACCTGATGGGAGGGAATAAAGAAGATGGAGCTGGACTCTTCTCAGTGGTGCCCTGTGAAAGGCAAAAAGCCAATGAGAGCAAACTGAAACACAGGAAATTCCATTTAGACATAAGAAAGCGTGTTCTACTGTGAGGGTGGTCAAACATTGGTCCAGGTTGCCTAGAGAGGTTGTGGAGTCTCCTTCCCTGGAGGTATTCAAAACCCAACTGGATACAGCCCTGAGCGACCTGCTGTAGTTGGACCTGCTTCGGCAGGGGCACTGGGTTTAGATGGTCTTCCAAAAGAGGGAGGCTAGCGCATGCTGGTCTCAACTACATGCGAAAAATGTATACAGGACTGACATATCCAATTTTTACCTTTAACTAGTGAGAAGAAGAAACAATTCTCCTGTTTCCAGTAGTATTTTTTGGCCTGATCCTTTTTTTATTCAAATGAGTCAAAGTTAAATTGGTCCTTCAAACTAAAAGGGTAATTTAATTATTTGCTATTAAAATTAAGGGCAGAGTACTAATTCTCTTTGAATGTAAAAATATGTAAGTCAATGAGAGAGGGAGTGAAGACTGTCACACCAGCCTTTCAGTCTGTTCTTTGTGCATGATTTCATGTCCTTTCATAATCACTTTTGGTGAATTTATGGATAGTATATTTTTTTCTTTGTTTGTTATGTGATCTGAAACAATTGTGAGTCCATATTCACTGAGTCACATCACTGCTGCTTTATCTTTGCCATGTTGATAGGAAATGTTACACTGATACATTACATAATTACATCTGGCCCCTTTTTATATGATCATTGCCTTGCTATTATTTGATGCAACAAGAGATGTTGAACCACACTGTTTTAATGTGATGTATCTGAATAAACTTGTATCCATCTCAAGTACTAGCAATGAGAATTATGTGGTACCACAGCATTCCATTAATTAAATGGATTGTTGCATCATTTTCAGGTCTGTCTTCAGATAACAGAAAAAATATTTAAAAATTATTGTCCTAAAAATTAAATAATTACCCTGTATAAGAGCTAATCTGATGCAGGAAGCCTGGATTTTAATATCCTCCAATTGTTGTGGTAGATCTGATTATGCCAGTCATACCTAAATAACTCCATTGTTCTGGCTACTGTACAAATATATTGTTTCTTACACCCTGCACAGTAATGAGTCAAAAATTCCTGTTACCAATTTCCTAGGAAGGTTGAGCAGATCTGATATTGAAATGGTTGTTAAATAACAAGATAGTGGCCTGTGCTGGGGAGCAGTGCCAAACGACAATGCTGTCACTCGTCTGAGGAGCCTGCTTCGTGTCAGCTGAAGGGTGCAGAACACATCTGATCAGTGGTAGGGAAGTCTGTTAAACTGCTTCTCCGTTGTTACTTGTTCTTGCTGAGGCAGCATAACTGAGCTCAGCAGGATGTTCTGGTCAGTCTCTAACCATGAGAGATGTGAAGGTTGTCTTATGGCTTTAACAGTTTGAACTGCCAGCAAGTTGGGGTCCAGACTTAGGCTTGACATGCAATATAAACGTACATTGAGACTACAATTTTACTGTAACATAGAGGTCTAAATGATAAAAGACTGCTGCCTGTATTCAACATGTAGTAATTAGGGGGCTGTACAGTTGCTGGTTCAGTGAGAAGGCATCCTCACTAGCCACTAGTATGAAGTAACAACTTACAAATGTATAACTTTACTGTTAAACTGTTGGTTTTTATGTTTCTGATTTTAGTCTTGAGATTCTATATTTCTCGTGAGTGCTGAAACTTATTTCATGTGCCTTCATTTTAGGTTGTGTAGATCTGGGATGCGAATTAGGCTGACTAACAAATCAGTGCCTGTCAGTCGGGATTTGGAATAAGTTGCCTTGATTTTGATAGGCTTATGATGGTGACGGCTGGTGCCTAGTGTAAATAGTGAGAATTTGAGGTGACCTATTTGGTGCACATTTTCCCAAGAAATCAAGCTGCTGTGGGTACTAGGGTTTTGTGGATAATTGGAAGCAAAAGGATTTACCTGTTGTATCCCCCTTTCCCAGTCTTTTCAGAATAGAAATATGGGGGGGACATTAATTCAGGGCAGCAATGGTGAAATTTCAGATATTTATTTGTTCATGTGATCTATTTATTATTTCCCTCTCTACATTCTCCTGTCTTTTAGTCCTGTTTTATGCTAGGGAATACTGCTGATGTGCTTGATTACCAGTACACATCTGTGTAAAACAATTTTTTTTCTCTTAATCCTGTTCCTTCCACTGATTTTGGATTCAAACACTCCATGCCCTCCTCTCTGTGTTGGAGTTAAGTGCTTATATCATGTAGGATGTGTTTGAAGAAAAAGGGAGAAACTTGGTAATAAAGGTGGAGAATTTACTAAAAACACTTTCCCTTCTTCTGTTACCTTCAGTTTGATTCTTTCTGTCTGATTCTTTTTCCTACAAAACATGCCGTTGATAATCCCTGAGCCCAAGATACATGCCACTATTAGAGGTGAATGTCTTCTTTTTTTTTTCCACAAGTTTCCTCTCTGTCAGATACACTTCACAATCAAATTTCTTGTTTAAGCTTATAACTTTTTTATTTTAGATGAGCTGTATTAGCATTCCTCAAACATATTGCATGCCACCCTGCAATATTTTTCTGGCTTCTGTACAGCACTGTGTAACACCATTATGTACCGTGTAAAATACAAATCCTGTTTAGAATATATGGCCAGTCTTTGTTACCGGAGCATGTACAGCGTCTATTAAGGGGTTCCCAACATTTTGTGTTGTCTGGTTTAGAGCCAAATTGCAAATGTATGTACCACAGGGCTTTGAAATTATGAATGAGTAATCATGGGACCCCAAAATTGTTGCATTATGGAGAAAACTGATCAATATCAGGAATTTAGAAGCTCACCATCCTTAAGGGGTGTGGACCTCTAGTTCTTTGGAATTGAAATGTTTTGCTTGAGCTTGAAATGACGTAAAGGAAGAGATCTGTATCAGTCTAGTGTATAAAAATTTTTAATCCTGTGAAGGTAAAAAGGAGATAAATCTTGGTGTCCGATGAACAGGCATCATATAAGTGAATGGGAACACCTATGTTAGACTACTCAGTGGCGTGCATAAGAATAAAAAAACCCCATCAAACCTTTACAATTTCAATGTTAAACTTTAAATCTGGTGAGTGAGATCAAAATGGTACGTAAGGTTAATGGATTCTGTTTCTTCTGATGCCAAAATGATTATGCAACCAGCTCCAAGTTAAGTGTTTTTTCAATCCCTTATGCTGACCCCAGTTCAAACTGACTTTTGACTTTAATTTAACTGAATTTCAACAGCATTTTACCTTGCAGTGATGATTCTGAGTTGTAAATTAGCATGTGTATTTCAGAAAACATGTGCTCTGTATAAAACAGCGGTAACTTATTAATCGTTAATATGAAAAACTACTTAAAATTCTAAATAGTCTGAGGACAAATTGTGCTCTTCATCAGTCAAGTCAATAATATTACTTCAGATGTGTCCTCAAGGGTAGCAAAGATCAGAGTCTGCACAAGCTATTAAGGGTAATTTTTATTCCTAAATAAAGACCTTAGGAAAATGAATTACTAACATTTTAACAGTATAGAGCTGATCCCAGGTATGTGTAGTGAAATATATCTTTAAGATGCTGTTTGGTTTTTCTTTGTTTTAATCTAGAAAAATATTTTCCAAGAATTCTAATAAAATATTTGGTGTTTGGTTAATTAGTATTATTCTAGTCATGTATATACTTAATATGACAGTTGTAGTCTGCCTGGGAAGCCAGCAGTATGCTATGTACTGAGATAATGTGGGCAGGTGTTCAATAAAACTAAAGGAAAGTTCCACAGTATTGTTTGGAAGAGAAAAGTCAGATAGGATTACTAAGTAAGCTTTCTAAACAATAGGTGAAAGTGGAAAAAAAATTTTTGTAAGAGCATCTTCGCATGTCAAAACCAGCCTATTTCCAGACAAGCTTTATTAAAGTTTCTATTGCATTCTTATGCATGGATGCGAATTCCTATGTAGTTATGCAGAGGTGATACAGCTAGGAAAAAAACAAACTCTTACAACAAATAGTAAAGAATGAAGGAGAAGATAAAGCAAATTTCTTGCTGGTGTTTGGCAACCAGAATCCAGATTATAGCTTGGGTGAAGGATCTGTGGAAATGGTCATACTATGAAAGGCAGAAAAAAGTTCTACTGTTGAACTTCTGTAGTTAGCAGGATCCCAGAGAAATCATAAATGAAAACTAGAACATTACTGCTTTCTTATTTTCAACACATCTTTTGAAACTATTCCCCATTTTGTAATTGAAAACTTTATTTAGTCAAGCAAAGTTTTAGATTTGTAATCCTTGGCTAAAAAGAACTTTCATTTTTAAGATTTTATCTAAGATAAACAGTAATTTCTAAATCTATCTTGGTTTAGCTTGAAGTCAGCTGAATAAACCTGTATCTACAAAAAGCTGATAACATTTTATTATAAATTTAGTATATTTTAATCTTGCTTTAGATGTCTTCCATTAAACCATTGACTCAAATTATGTACCAAAGGAGTATATCTGAATCTGATAGTACTATAGTTTTTCAGTAGTTCTCCTTTTTATGGTATTAGGAATTAAAAAATAAAAATATCATCACATGGTTTGAATGTCATTCATCCATCTTGGTTATTTTAAATTTTACATGTATAATGTTTAAACATACACAAAAAAATTCCTGCACATCCTGGTCCATTTTCTCTTTTTTGAGAAAATATAGAGTGGAAATTTCTCACAATATAGTTTTAAAAAATCTATTTCCTCTTTCTGCCTATTGTGAATGAAGTTGAACTAGAACATTCGATATGGATATAATAGTCTAGCAAAGTTCATTTTTTTTCTTAATAAAATTGGCATATTTATCATTATTCTAAAGGATAAATTCAATCTGTAGAACACAGGAGAATAGCATAAAACAAACAAAGGCTTCAGATGATATATGAAATCCTAACGTTTTCATTTGGAAAGACTTCTTGGTTCTTCTTGCCAGGTCCTCTCTTTTCACATCAAAAGGAGCAATGAGAAAAATGAGGCTTACGAAGTGTTATGGTTAAAATGGAAGCATTATTATTTCCTAATTTAATTCTAAAAGTTGAAGCACCTCTTCAAGTTATGCCCAGTTTTATCTTTCTTCCTTCTTAACCCAGTTGATTAGTCAAGTGTTTTCCAGTGAAATAATTCTGAAAATTCCTTATGAAATTCAAATTCAGTATTAGGTCAATACTAGCTTTTGGGCTGGTATTTTTAAGCCTTAATAATACAACTGTACTTTGACCTAGAAACCTATTTTGATTTGATAGTTGTAACAACTGTTCTTTTAACATGTCTGTACTTTGTTTTCCATGCAAGTATTTGCTTACAATTGAAATATTATTACATAATATAAAGGTTTGGAAGAAACATTTGAAAACTTTTTACAGGAATCAGTGGAAAGTAGTTATTGGAGAAAGATATTGGATCAGTCTCTTCCCTGCAGAAGATTGTACAGTAGGTAGCTGTCTTACGACTAGCAAAAGATTCTTCACTGAGCTCTTGAGAAACAGTGCATTCAAAAAGACCAAGTTCCTATTTGCAAATCACAGTTCAAAGGCTTTCTCTCATATGTTGTCAAAGGGTTTTCATTCTCTGAGGAGTCAGTGAAGTTGTTACTAGTTAATTATTCAAAAGTAACCCCTTTGGGCTGTCCTTTTAATTGTTTTCCAGGTGTCATAAAGTGCAGATTTCAGCAAGAAATAAATTTAGATACAGCACAGTAGGAAGTTTTAAAAGCCAGCAGCTTCTGCAAAGGACTGTCAAGAACAATCTGTAAGGAGACTAGTTTTGGCATATAGATTTTGAGCTGAAACAGTACACGAAAGGAAGTGCTACTTGCCAGCTCTCACCACCATATGCTTTGTTACAATGTAATGTACAAAGAATATGGAGACAGCAGCTGCTCTAGAGGGAGGTGGCCACTTGTTAGATTTTGAAACCTTTCTGAAATGTCTGTTCATTTTCTTTCCACTGGTATTTTTTCCCCTTGCTTATGTATTTGCATTTAAAAGATATTCACTAAAATAAATCTATTTTTAGACCATAGTGAGAAGAGGAGAGTGTGATCTACTTTCTGTTGAAATAAAAATAATTTTGTAAGGACTTCAACATTTAGTTTTTTATATGGTGGAGTGTGGGTAGATTCTCATTTTAGCAATATCCATTCACATCAGGTCATGATGAAATCATATGTAAAATTAACTGTTGTCTAGGATTGTATGTCTTTGATGGAGAGAAATTTATGTCTGTCACTGGTTTCCAGTGTGTTTGCTAGTAGCTTGATCACATTCGCATTTAAGTCAATGTCGAGATCCACGGACTTCAGTGGCAGAGAGAACCAAAGCATAAATGAGGATTTAGGTCTATAATGGAGACAGTTGATATGATGTTCTCAGAAAAATCAGCCTTTCCTATCATCCCTACCCAGACAGTGAAGTTGATTACTCTGTGGCTTTCAGAAACCTGAAGTTCTTAGCATGTTTCAGGTACTGTGTGCCTGCAATGGCATGAAAATGAAGCTAATTTATTTAAACAAAACTATTTTAAACAGTATTGTTTTTACTCCAGACTGAGATTTTCATATCCACTGAATGTAACAATCCTTCCAGATACAGTACAAAGTCTTGGGTTTTAAATTAGGGATTCTCAAGTGAATTTGAGAATGCAGAGGGAATTGACATCACAGTGTAATGGGATTATTGAGCAAGATGTTAGAGCATATAATAAAATTAATATATTGTATTAGCATTTTTGCTGAGTGTCAATTTTTTACATTGACCCTGGAGTAATGCTGAAATGTCATAGCAACACAAATATGACGCATTTAACTCAGCAAGAGTGATGGTTCATATAGAAGAAAGATGTTACAATTCTTTTTGGAAGGATAAATCTCTTCAAGACAGAGATTTTTAGATTATTACGTATTGGTCACCACAGATGCATCTCCCTGAAAAAGAAATTACATTAATCTATCTGTGTATATGTTTTCCTGGTGATAGAAGGATGGTTCTTATGTAAAAATATGTGATTATTTGCTTACTTCAGTTCTAGACCAATTTATTATTATCTTACCTTCATTGTTTAATCCAGCTGCAATTGGTGGTTATCTGGAATACTTAAGTAGTTGCTAAGGCTCGCTTAAAGGTCCCCTTTTCCCTTTTTGTTGCTGTGCTTGTTTACAAGTTTAATAATGCCTTATATTACCCATCATCCCACTGAGGGGCAATGTAGGGAATTCCATCTCTTAAGAATACCATTTCCAAAGTAGACGGCATTTTAAAGTCTATAGTGAAATTAAACATGGATTCTGAATATAGTCCTGCAGTCCTAATTCTGCAAGATGGGTAGTTTTTATATTTTGAATGGGAAGGTAAAGCCTTCTTTGTCCATAGAAGGACTGAGTATTGTCCTGAGTTGCAAAATGTTTAGCCTACTCCATTTTTTCTAACATACAAAGCATTTATTGTCTGAAACAGCAGAATAAAGTATGTTAATTCTAGAAAAAGGTACTTTTAGATATAGAACTATTATTTTATAGATTGTTGGAAATACCTTTTTCACTGAGATGTGCTGTTATGATTAAGTGCAGATTTATTTTTACATAAAAAATGCCTGATAGAAAAAAAAGGACAGATCTTTCTTTACCTCACCATTATAATCATGAAAGTCAGCAAAGCAATATAGTTCTAAGCAAGTAAGAAAAGAAAGTACTCTATAGACAAATGAGAATTAATTATTTTTTCAGCCTAAAGAAAGTTACTTCATTTTTAATTACATAGTGCCTAACCATCGCAAGCTATTCAGCTGCCAATGGCTAATTTAAAAGAAAACAAATGCGAGAGACCCAATGTAGCTATTTGTCTAGAGAAATTTTCCTCATTGTGAGAATAGCTGCTTCAAGTCTGTTAAAGCTCTGTGGATTTTTTGCTAGCTTTTAAAAATCAGCAGACATACAATTGCACAGTTAGAGCTTCAGATCTTAAACTGTACCCTGTAAGTTTGTTATTAATTGTTCAGAAGGCATATATGCTGCTTGTCATTAGAGAAATTAATATCTAATTTTTTCTTCTCTTCAGCCACCAGAAAAAGAGGGTGGCCTGCCTCGCCAGGTAGGCAATAAGACGGAGTGTGGTCTCTTGGGATTTGTCCTGGATTTGAAGCAGGATTATGAGCCTGTTCGGAATCTCATGCCTGAGGAGAAACTCTATAAAGTTTACACGTTCAACTCTGTCAGAAAGTCAATGAGTACTGTCATTAAAATGCCAGATGGTAGTTTCCGAATGTACAGCAAAGGAGCTTCTGAAATTGTTCTGAAGAAGTAAGTTCAATGGATTACTTGCTGTGTTTTTCTGAAATGCAAAAGATTCTGACACACATAAGGCATACATGGGAATTTTGGTATTTGGAATTTGCTGCTTACGGTAGAAGTATGACACGCGATAAAATGTTACTGCTTTTTTCTCAAAAAAAAATATTTTTTTAAGTCCTCACTCTTGCAACACTATTTGGCTTTTTTTTCTTATCATTGGCTAGCCAAAGAATTGGGTCTGCATTTAGTAGTTTATGAATGGATTCCTTATGTTCAATCCATTTGGAAAACAAGAATTTTTCAATTTCATTGTAAGTTGCCAGCTCATTAATTACATGGGTATTAAGGAAATAATGGAGGAAGGGCTCTTGGTGTCTCTGTAATAAGTTACAAACAAATTATCTGATATTTCAGTAGTGAATCTTCCTGTTTAATCTACAAATTTACACTAGAAATTTAAAACTTGCCATCAAAAGGGAGAGTGTTGAATGAAGTGAGCTGATACAAGCAAATACTTTTCAGCAGTCATGTGAATACACAATCAACTTTTTTTTCCCCCCCCATAAATAAAAAAGATGTTCCAGGATCCTTAATGCAGCTGGTGAACCTCGTATCTTCAGACCACGTGACCGTGATGAAATGGTGAAGAAAGTGATTGAACCTATGGCCTGTGATGGACTGAGAACAATCTGTGTTGCTTTCCGAGACTTTAACAGCAGCCCAGAGCCTGACTGGGACAACGAAAATGACATATTATCTGACCTGACTTGCATTTGTGTTGTTGGCATTGAAGACCCAGTAAGGCCAGAGGTATATAAAATTCTTATGTTATAAAGCATTTCTTGGAGAAATGAACATTAATTGAACTATAGAGTTCTTGCAGTTTTTATCTTTTATTTTTAATTAGCTCTGTCAAAGAAGATGGAAGTGAATTTTAGAAATGGACTTTACTTGATAAAAATCAATTATTAATATCTAAATAAAGCAAAATAGGGCTTTTTGAACTGCAGGATTGAGATTACTTGACCTTCCCCCAAGGAGTAGTATACAGGAGGATTGATCGGCAGAAGTTTTATTATGCTACCAGATATTAAAGAATTTTCCTTTAAGTAATGTAGTGACATGCAACTCTGAAACTAGATAAAAGATGGTGGTGATTGTAATTGCCACGATTGTAAGTGCAATGTGCTCGCTTTCCACAGAAATTGCATGCAGTCTTGGAGGTCTGTGTTTTAGTAACAGTTGCCACTTTACTAATTGTCCTAAGACGGTAACTGGTGGCTACTCAGGAAAACTGTTTTTAATGTTGTGTTTGGACAAGGAAAAGCTTTGGCACAGAAAGGCTTCAGATTTCAAGGATACTATACATAAATGTCTTGTAAAACTATGACTAAAATTTCAACTCAACTAAACTGAAAAAAAACGGTGTTCGGTGTGCACACTAGAAGCATATGCCTGCTACTACACTTGTAAATTGTATTACTACAGCAATATAAAGTGCAGATTAAGAGGCAGAAACTTTGTTTCTGACCTATGTATATGGTGCTTGATAATTAATCTTGACAGTGGAGAATTGGTTCCATTTTACAGTTTAGAAAGATTGAGAGAAGCTAAGTCCCAAAGTTAAAAGTGCTGAGCATAAAATGCAGGTATTGTCATTATCTTTGTTTGGTGCCCTTCTCGCTGACTCAACCATGTGTGGCCATGGCTGCTGTGTAGGCACAGCTGCAGCCACGTGGTATGATGTGAGAGCACCTGCCCCAGCACCTCCTGCAAATGTGGGGAGCGATTAATGATCTCCTGTTTTGCTCCAAGAAGTCCACTCTTCGATTCTGCTGTTGTTTCAGTAGATCATTAATGACTGTGGTTTGCTTTGGAGTAGTCATTGAACGAGAACTCAAATTTCTGTTATACAAAAAGGGTACGTTCTGATGCTGCAAAAAGAAAGTTGTTTGGTACTAATCTTTGTCTTTTTTATTATTCTGACTCATTTTACATTTTTGCTGGATCTTTTTTTAATCACGTCTAAATCTTTGTATTTGATCCACTGAGAATTGGTGGCAATGCATATTAGGAATTTGTTTTTTACTAAAACATCAAAAATATAATTTGTTCTGGTTTTTTTTCCATAAGTCCTTTATAAAGTAGGCATTGACATACTTCTTACTGCTGTAACTTTGGAAACTAGCATGATATAATTACAGCTAAGGTACCAACTGCATAACTATGCTTTGTGAGATAATGGACTTTCTTGGGGCTTTTTTCAGTATCAAGAATGTTGTTATAAAGTAAATCTGGTTTAGGTGGAAAGTGTATGATAAACTCCTTATCTCCACAATCATCAGATAAACAGCATTCACTTTATCTGTCATCAGATGGTCTCTTGCTGCTAATCCATCTGTCCCTACACCTCGCATTGCAAGTCTTTAAAGATATTTAAAAACATTCTTAAAATGTTCTGTTTGCAATGATCCCTTAATGCTCTAACTCACATATGTATAAACTCAGAAAGCTTATAAATGTCAGTGACCACTGGAACTGTGATTCAGTCCTGTTTCCCTCCAAAATAGATTCATGATACATCTTGTTAGAAAATAGCTTTAAGTCAGGTTATGGGTGGTATGACAGACTGAGGGAATAGGAAGCAGTGGGATTTGCAGTTATTATTGAAAATAGCTGCAAACTATCCTTTCGTGTGATTATTATGAGTGTGTTTTATAAGGGAACTGCTTTCATCTTATAGGGAATAATTTCTTAGGAGCTTGAGGTAAAAATGAAGAGTGTTGCTAAAAATAAAGAGGTCAAGTCTGACTTCTATATAAAGGATCAAAGAAGATGCATACAGGAAAACATTTTATTTCTAGATAATCATTGAATAATGTATTTGATTTCTTGTAGTTTAACACCAGAATATGCAGTAACACTTCTTACTTAATTGCAAAACACTCAATAAAATGTTTATAATTTCAGAATTTTACCAAATGTTGGACATATCTGCAGTTGTTTTTTGGGACTTTGTTCTTTGGGTTTTTTCCCCTTCTTGTCCCTTTTCACTGTTTTAAAGTGTTAATAACAACATCAAAACATTTAAAACAATGTTAAAATTATTACTACTCCACACATTGGTAGAAAGCAGTAGGAGTACCTTAGGAAAAAGGAATGAACTAAAAAAAAAATCCAAGCCAAAGCAAAAGAATAAGTTTCAGAAAAACTGTCTAGGTAAGAAATATCTGACTTAGTGGGAATATTGTAATATGCATGTATTGCAATGGTGAAATCACCATTGTAGATGCAAATAGTAAGAAGTTGAGCTGTTATAAGGGACCTTACTATTTTGCCAGAATTAAGTCCACTTATAAATAGAGTGGCCACTGGAGTTTATGAATTTTCAAAGTACTTTCTATAGCAGAAGAAAGAACATAAAAAATTAGAAATATTACTACAACTCCTGTTTTATTAATATTCTCAGTATTCATGGATATCAGAATTTATTCAGACAGAAATGATAGATTAGGTAATTCCAATGAAACAATCCAATTTCACCATCCTGGCAACCTTTAGTTTCCCTTAAATTACACTCCCATTTTTCCTAGGGAAGGCTTAGATTTTTCCTTTTCTCCAAGATGATTTTTGGAGTTAACACATGCAAAATGGTAGCCTCCCTGTCTCCACAGAGGTCCTGTGACACACTACCAATATGCATCCTTGGGGTGTTTAAATATGTGAATACCTGCAGTGTCAGTGGTGTCATGCTAGCATGATTTCAGAGTGCTGCATCTGTTCTGATGATATTGCTGGGAGCTTTCTTGCACTTGCATTGCCTTCCATACATTAAAAGAAACTATTGGGTCATTTATTCAACATTCGTATCCAGCAACTGACTAGCTTCATCTGGAGTGTAAACACTGGTCACTCATGACTTTTGCACAATTCCTAAGTTAATTGAGACACTAGCTTATTCATTATCAGCAGCTGTTTTTATCAAGCACTGAACTACCTGCTTGATATTTATCTTTGACAAATATACAAAAAGAGAACAAATAGAATGGTGTCTTGGTCCTGTAGAGATCTGTCTGTTGATTTTGACAGTCTTGCTGGATTGATTTTAATGAGTCTGAACTGGCTTATACTGATTTGCCAATGTACGCCTACAGTCTGTTATTTCTGGGAGTTGAACATAAATTGCTTCCAAATGTCACCTATTTATTTGTCACCTGATGTTGGTAGATAGTCCTGCACTGGATAATTTATGCATGTATGCATGCATTAGAAGGTTTTCTTTGCAGAGAGAAAATAAACCAGAAAAATTTGTAATGTGTACTTAGGCTCTGCAAAACTGATGGAAAATCTCTGCTTCCACTGCCCCCTCAGTCTGCCAACACTCTCTCATCCTTACAGCAATAAAAAGATATGAACAATATTTTAACTGTAATTACTGTACACAGTATTAAATCAGATACCACCCACCAGCTGTCCAGAAAATGAGAGAAGAGGAAAAGATAATTATTTCTCTAGTTACATGTGCATTTGAGATGTATTTGAAACTAGGTTGTCCTCCCATGACCTTGTTTAATAGGACTGGCACTTTATGTGAATAGACTGTTTTTTCTGTTTGCACTGTAATTTATTTTTCTTCATGGTTCATACACTGTACTGGTTTTACAGATAGTCATCCAAATCTGTCACATCCTATGCATGAGGGTCACCACAGTTAAAGTGGATACTAAAGGCATTCCAAATTGGCAAATGGGATATAGTCAGGATTATTAATGCAGAAACTGGCTAAATCAGGAGTCATTTGGTTAAGTAAATAGATTTAATCTGATTGTATGTCCCCCATAGAAGTCTTTCATAATGTTGAAAGGCTTCCAGGATAGAACTTGTGGGAAAATATTCTCAGCAGAGATGAGGAAATGGGAAGATAAACCTCTGTCCTTTAATTTGTCTCTTGTTTCTGTAATCTGTTTTGACAGAGAGTTGTTCTGCAAATAGCACATTGTGTGGATGCAGTCTGAGGGTGGAGTGATTTTCTTTGTAGTCATGGGAAAAGTACTAGTCTGATCCTCAACTGGATGTTAGTTTAGTGAGGCATTTTGGAAAATAGAAGCTTCACAACTGCCTTTAATAAAGATGCAGAAACATGGTGTGGAATTGTATTCACTGATTAGAATAATCATTATCTACAATATGGTTTAAGGGTCTGTAATTTCAGTCTGATGTGCAGTCTGAGATATATAGCCTTTCTGGCCCCCTCAAATCCTTAGAAGCCCAGCATTTGCCACACTGGATCAGAGCAGTGTTTGTCAAGTAAAAGGCAATGTCCTACCCTCAGCAGTATCACATACTTGTGGCTATAGAGGAAACTAAAATATCCGGAAATGCACAAATTTAACAGTGTAATATTGTAGATGGTGGCTCCTTTTCTTAAGTTCTGTACAAATGAATGACATTAATCTACTGTAATTGGCATGTGTTCAACAAGCTGCACTTAACTGGTAGTAGAATATGGTGAGGCTTTGCTATTGTAGCTAGTAATATCCATTTTGATACCCTTTCTTAAGTAGTTTTTTTTTAAATTTTTGTAATTATTTTTAAATTACCATTCTTTTCAGAATCATATCCTTTGCTTATTAGTTTCTGTAGGAAACCAACAGCTCTATATACATGCTTACTGACATAATTCATCACAGTCAGGCAATCATGTTACTTTACATAAGTATGTCATCTGAAGAAGCTCAGCTGATAATATAGCAGCAATTTGCCATCAGTGGTCAAGTATATGTATTTGGGGAATTTATTAAATGGTTTATGCATGAGAGTGTTAGGTAACATTGCAGAGCAAGCATCTAGGGCCAGGTCTTTGGAGCTATTTTAACTTGTGGGATAACTTTCAAATTGCCTGCAGGTTTACTTAGGATCACTGCCTAATACTCAGATGCTTATCTAAGTCATGCTCATCTTCTGGGAATCTTTTCCTCTCAGACTGTGTCTTTCCTACTTTCAAGTATCTCTCCTCTGCCCCACATGTAAGAACCAGTGCAACCTATAACTGCTTTATATCTGTCCTTTACTATCTTCTGTAGTAAGGCAGTTCAGTTTCTTGTAGCTCTGTGAAAGGTTTCTGTCTTCAGGAGGAGTCCTGG
Source organism: Phalacrocorax carbo (assembly GCF_963921805.1). NCBI lineage: Eukaryota > Metazoa > Chordata > Aves > Suliformes > Phalacrocoracidae > Phalacrocorax > Phalacrocorax carbo. The sequence goes on from NC_087518.1 coordinate 22,083,867, forward strand.
GATGCCCTTAGTCTCTTCTACGTAAAAATGAAAACTGAAGAAGTAATAGTATCTATCTAGGCTGTTCTTGAAGTGTTAAACACACTTCTTATTCTTCCATGTCAAATAATATTTTTTTTCTTGAAGAAACAATGCCTTCGTCATAATGCAAAAGTGTGATGAGACTCCATTCATTGGTTAGAGTGATATTTATTATTAATTAATAAATTATTGTTAATTATTATATAGTTTAACAGAATATAATTTTTTCTCCATCTTAAATTGAGCTATAGATTTGTAGCCCTTTTATAGGCTTCATACACCGAAGTAGCTGTATTAAAAGAGCTTTATTTGATTATTAGGAATCAATTTCCTAGCTTTTGCACATTTTAATTACAAAAATCTTTTCTTTTTTAAGTAAGCTGTATGTGATGCCAAGTCAGTATATACCTTCTACATTAATCTCACGGACCCTGTTACACACGGAATTCTCTCTCAGTGGTGTGTATAGTGTGGGGCAGGAAGAGTTAGTCTCATGCAGAAAGTAGCATAAATAAAATCATGCTGCATTTTTACAGTTTTGAAATATGTAAATTATTTGTGAAATTTTAAACTTGTATATTTAGGAATTCCACCTGTTGTTATGCATGAATTAGTGTAATAGTGCTAAGTTACAATAACTTTTTAGATAATCTTACTGAAAAGAAAGTTTGGGTCAGCAGTTAGATAATTTTCTGTACAAAACACATGTATTCTCAATTCATATTTATATGTATGTTGAGTATGTTAAGTTCAACTTTCTGTACCTCGATGCTAAAGGTCAAAAAAGGTGCAGAACACTCCTTTTTAAAGTCAGGAGAAACTCTAGGCAACTGATCTAAAGAACAGTTTATGTGCTTCTGGATGGAAGTTGTGTCTTGCCTGTGTTGTAACCTCAATTCCGTAATAGTCAGGTAGCTATAATATGGCATAACGTCTATTGTTTCTCTTTTTGCTTCATTAATTCCTTAGCCTCAAAATATTCTAAATGGAAACACCTGACATATTTTATCTCTTATCTAGAAATTTCCTTTCCTGTTATATTGCTTTTGTAGGTCCCAGAAGCCATAAGAAAGTGCCAGAGAGCTGGAATAACAGTCCGCATGGTCACTGGAGACAACATCAACACAGCACGTGCCATTGCCATAAAATGTGGAATCATTCACCCAGGAGAAGACTTTCTCTGCCTTGAAGGGAAAGAGTTTAACAGAAGGATCCGAAATGAGAAGGGAGAGGTAATTCAAATACTAAATCCATACATACCATTAATATGTTATTTAAAAATAGCAAGAACACTGAAATGCTGTTTCCCCTGCACTGATGTGTACCTCCTATCTGTAAAGACTACTTGGAGAGATTGCTACTTCCTTCTACCACTAGCCTTTTGCAATTCAAAATACCATTGAAAATGCAGTCTTAACTTTTCATGATGCAGAGCCACTGTCAGTTTAGTGCTAACCTAATTTAGCAGTGTTTAGAACCATAGCACTAGACTACAAGAAATTAAAGCCAAACACATTAAAAGCAGGTTTGTTAGCAAAGAGGGGAAGGTACTTAACAGAAATATGCAGGTCTGCCTCATAAAAATGCAGTCTGTACTGAAAACCAGCTCCTCTCATCTCTTTATTTTATACCACTTTATCTAATGTACTGCTACATCCACTTATATTAATGATCTGCACAACTTAATCTTTTCTTCAGAAGATTTTTAGCTCCTTATAAAAGATGGCGCTAACACATAGGCTACTGAAGTCAGCTGTAAAAAAGTAAACTTTATGCTGTGTCTTTGAGTCCATCAGTGATAAATGGACACAGTCATTTACTCCTTGCATCGATTGATGGAATCCTTTGTCCTTGTTGTTATTGGTATTCAGAGAAAATTCTGCCAGTAATGGTGCAAAATGAAGAATTTTAATTCAAATGTAAACTAGAACAACACACTTTCACTTGTGAAAATATTTGATCAGCTTTGAGAAACTCCACTATAGTATATCTAGAGTTATGAATCTGAGTGGAATTATCCATAATGATACTAAGATACTGTGGCAAAATTTACATATGTTAGCCAACAGCTGAGCTTTGGTGGTAGAAAACTGTCTTTTTTAACCTTGCCTTCATTTGCAGTGTTGGTGGCTGTTGTAATTTTTCTGTGCTTTTGGAGAAAAGTTGCACATCTGAGTAACGAAGTGAGTCATCTGACACAAGGACACAAATACATATTTTGCTAATCACAGGCTAACAGTTTTACTGTTTCGGGGTTTTTTGTGTTCCTCCCTCTCCAGATTGAGCAAGAGCGGATTGACAAAATCTGGCCAAAGCTTCGAGTACTTGCTCGCTCATCTCCCACGGACAAACACACTTTGGTAAAAGGTGTGTGCAGACTACCTTTGCATGTGTGTGTAATAAATGCCAAAGTTATTGAATTATGTTCTGCATTTAATCTGCATTGTAAAAATTTTACTGTTGCAAATATATCTGAGTTGTTACCTTTAATTGCACATCTTTACATAATGCAAGGAAGTTTTCTCAGTAACCAATTCTCTTGTGTTTGCGTTCTACCTGAGTCTACAAATGAAAGGTAATAGGAAACTGGTTGGCAGGAATAACAGAAATGCCAATAAGATGTCTGGCAAGTAGATGTAGGCAATCTCATATTTGCCTTGTGACTTTTAATTGGACTAGAATGAGGCTTTAGCTGGGAAGGGAAAATGTGTGTTTGCTGGTCAGAAAGAAAATATTGTTGAGAAATAGGTTGTGGTTCATATAAATTAGAGGGGGCATAGATTTTTGTAGTCTTTGCCTATATCTCTTTATGAAGAAAACAAGAACAAGCTCATTTAGAGTAAATCAAGTCACTCAAATGCATCTGTTCTCCCACAATTATTTTTAAACAATAGTCCAAGATAAAAAACTTTTCATGTTACAGTAGCAGTTACTGGAGATGATGTAACTAGGAGCTGCCCTCTTTAGCATTACATGAATGGAGATGCGCATTTTAGGCCAATTCCATTTTCCTGTAGGCTCACTAATTGTATGATTTGCATTGGCTTCCTTTAGATTTCTGGCTGTATTTTTAGAGTCTGTTTTTGTCCTATAAAAACAGCACCGTACAAATGATATTCTCTTACTATACTGTCTGCAGATGGAATGCTCTATAAAAGAGGGATTTGTTTGCAGTTTTCACTACAAAGCCTTTTTCATATCTGTAACTCACACTTCTTGAGTTGAAATCTTATTCTGTTGACTTTGAAGCTCACACTTAAAAGACAGCTGGTGAAATCAGAAAATTTCTGATCAGGAATAACATCATTTCTAGCCATGATAAGATGGGAGGCTGGCGCAGGTGGAAGCCCCATTGGTGGATGGCTGTGGTTGCTGGCTTCCTGATGAAGAAAGAACTGGATTATTTTGCAAAGGCCCTAGAAAGTCTGGAGAGACTCTTCTTAGCAATTTTTGGAGGAGCTAGAGTTCAGGATAAGATCCAGCTGATCAGTTACATATTTTCAGCTGGTTGTCTACTTTAATAGTAATTCACATTTAGGTATGCAATAATTTCTGGATCTGCCCTTTTGGTATGGCAAGATTTTATTGATGTGACTCCATACATGACTAATTACAAAGGCTTTTAAACTGTATGTAATTTTTTTTAAATGCCTAAATAACTTTAGACCAAAAGTTCCATTGTGGTCTCCCAAGTGATGTGCACACACATCAGGGACAGTCCACTGGGATGCAGAAAGAAAATATTTTTTACCATTATTAAATAGAAGAGTATTTTAAAAATATTGTTTATTTCATCTGTATCTAATAATTTTTAATATATGTTTTATAATGGACATAAACATATGTATAATTTATAAATAATATACATATTTTGGGGGTGTGTCCTCAAAAAGATTTTACCAGTAGGCATTCATGATTGAAAAGGTTTGGAGACTATTTATTTGGACAACATGATTAGCTCCATAGGCCAGTATTAAAACAGCACAAAGTTAGCTGAAGCCTCCTCACTTCCCTAGTGCATATAAAATACTGTCTTTTAGCTCTTAGAGGTCATGACTTGTACAGCCTAATAGCTTATTTGTTACAGAAACACACAACAATTTGTGTTTCATTAAGTGGATTAAATAAGTCCTTTGGGAGTACTCATTTGAATCATTCAGGATTTTTCCTTAAGAGAAAATTGAAACCTTTGCCAGAGAAAATGAAATCAATAAAGAGCTAAAGAAGAATAAGCAACAAATTATTGATGTTTTATAGCATATACACTTATACGTGTTATAGATATTATAGATATTTGCTACTACTGAATGCCTTATGCAACTAATACAATTAAGGTTTTAAAGATACGATTAGGTCAAATGATAGAGCAATTAAGTATCTAAGGAAGTTCAAGACCAAGTATGTGGAAAATCATGATGAAATTTTTTGGCTGGTAATACTCCAAGGGCCACTGAAAGTTACAAGAAACTATTTAAATGTTCACTAGTTTTTGGCCTCTTGTTAAAATGTTATGTTTTTCTCAGACACTTGAGGGATCAAGAGGATTTTCTCTTCTTTGATGTATTCTATCTGCTCTAGGGTAAAAACACACATCACAATATAAACTTTTTTTATATTTAATTTTTAATGACATACAGCTGCTAGAGGGAATATTTTTTCTCCTTAACATAGCACAATCCCATCCAGCAAAAGGATAATTTTTATTTTGCATTTTTGTTTTTACTACTGCTAAGGGACTAGAGAAAGGCATGGTTCAGCATTTTGGGCTGGGTAGACAGTTTCTCTCTAATATTTATGGCTTTGAAGTAGAGGTAGATTGAAAAACAAAAAAAAGTCAAAATGGCTTATCTTCATGAACTGTTTCAGTGAAACAGAAATGTTAGATATCTTAATCCAACTGAAATACCATTTCTTATGGATTTTATGACATCCATGGGTATTATTTCATATTTTTACCCTATTTCAAAGTAAATACGCATATCATTTATACTGATGTATCCTTGTAATACTATTGCTGAAATACTTCCATATTGTCATATTGTTTTTTAAAATACTATGTACTATGAGAAGCAACTTTTTAGTAATGATGGGAAATATCATCTTATTATCAGAAGGCATAGAAAAGATCAAATAAAATATTCAGTTTACCAGTTAAAGAAGCGGTGCTTTCCAATATGCTTAAATTAGGCTAGAATCATTTTTCTGTGATATTAAAAACAACTATTCTATTCTCATGTAAGGCTGACTTATTAACAAGCAGAAAATGAAATTTAAAGAGGAAAAGTTTTTTAAATAATTACCCTTAATTACTAAAATATGTCAAATATTATTGCATGGGATGGTATTTTATGCATAACATCATTAACGTGGACATGCCATGAGACTAAGTAGGATATCAAAAGTGTAGAAAAGTGTATTCTTTGAATTATTAGTGGATTAATTGAAATTCTGAAGTTAAATATCAGCATGTTGCAAATGGCAAGTAATTTTGATTTCCATTTGAGAGAATATGTTAATATTTATTTTTATTCAAATTCATATGAAGAAATATTCAGAAGGTTGACCTGTTCCACAGTGAAAAAAGTCAGCTTCAGCCAACTCTTCCCTGAAGTGAAGAACATAAAAATAGTTTAAAGGAAGCAGGAGGTATACTGCATTTAAATCTAGAGTTTTATACTTTCTAAATACCATTCAGGTCTCTGTAGTCTCTGTTCAGTGTAACTTTGTGGGAGGCACTGATGCCCTCAAGGTTCCCCTTTAGTGTTTCACTCTTATAATATAAAGCACATTGATGATGCATGCTTAGTACAGAAATGTGTGCGTTCTAGCCATGCTCTTCTCTACCATTCTAGTATGATAAACTCTGTGGAGCACTATTCACTTAATGCTGTCTGTAATGTTATGTATAACACTTCTACATTAACCTTTAAAGCTCTATTCCTGCACATAGTTAAGCATGTAACTAAAGTGAATTTAAATTTTCTCTTCCAGACAGACTTTATAATTTCTTGTTAAGTTGACAGGGAGCTTCAGAAGTTTGGAAGTATTAAAAACTAACCTAAACAGAAAATGCATGTAAAAATATATTACTGCATCTGTCTATGTTTAGCTTGTCAAAGAAATATAAATATGTGTAAGCATATGGGATGATCAACTTTCCTGCATCAATAACACTTCAGTTGGTGTGCATCTTTGAAATGCTCTACTGTAGCTAAGTTTTTCCTGTCTGCCTCTTTTGAGTTAGTCAGTTGAGAGAGAAAGGAATACCTAAACTAGGATTTTTTTTTCTCCCAGAACCAGTGGTTTCTTACTGATGTGACTCTAAGGGTGACAATGCAAGTAAGAATTGTTTAAAAAAAGCAGCATTTGTTCTGCAGTAAAGGGAGAACCTGAGGCTATACTTGATGTTTTTGATCTGAGGCACAGTTACAGATAGCTCTTGTAAAAGACATGGAATACACATTATTGGTAGATACTATTTATCTTACTATCCTGAGTGAATTTGATTTAATGCTTGCTTAATATTAGATGGGAGGAAGGTGGAAGATATAGGATATATTTCACTTTCAGCTGTTTATGCAGTGCTGGTACCTTTTATAGCAAGCTTGTGCATATAGTATCCCTCTTGATAACTATACACAGTTGTTTTAAATATGATCTTTTCCCTCATCAGAAACAAGCTGCTTGCTCTGAAAAACTTCTGCCTTATGCAAGCTATGTGACTCCTCCCCAAATTCCTTCAGCATCAGCAGAATCTGTGTGTGAAACCCACTGTAAAGTTGTGCTTTAGGTGTATTCCCATGACTGTTGAATAAAATTGTTTTTGACAGAGGAAAGACATGGCCAAACAGCTTAAGATGATGGAACAGACCAATGAAACAGCAAAGAATGTTTTGGGAGAAAGCCTTGCTGAGTTTTAGGAATTCCTTGGCTATCCCTTGCAGACCTGTTTTTATTAAAATACTGTATGTAAGCATTCAAGTGGAGTAAAGCAGTTTACTTTGAAGAAATTTCGTACCTGTTAGGCATGACTAATTAATACTGAAGTTTCTTTTTAGCTGTTTTGAATGAGTGGAAAGGCCAATGAATGTTAAAGAAATGGGCGTTCTCTTTATTGGCAGTCTGTCTGGTCATGCTCTTAAATTTTTCACTGATCATTGAAGCAGATGTTCTCCACAGCTCAGAATTGCAGAGGGAGAACCCTTCCTAGGCATCCCTCCTCTGTTTGGTGTCCTTACACTGTTTGTAAGGTCTATACAGACATATTACTTGATACCGAAGAAAATTCTTGAGGTGAAACCTTATCACTACTATTAACAGAATGATATCAAAGAAAGAAAACAAAAAAGTATAAGGAAATGTGGTTAGGAAGGAGGGAAGTGCTGGAAAGAAGACAACGATTCAGAAACATGAGGAAGGGGGAGAAGGAACAGATTAAAAAGAGCATGCAGAAGTCAGGGAGCATAAGTATTGCTATGATAAATCCTCTGAATCCCAACTAATCACTACTGCTCCATTTTAGAGATTTGTCTGACATACAAATGAAATTTCCACAAAGATCTCTCTTCTTATGAATAGCACTGAAGTCTGTCCACATACTGATGTGCCATGCATCGACATATTTCTGATGACACTACCAGTGGCGACTGCAATGAGGGTGTGTGGCTGAGACACTGATGATAACCAAGACAATCTGATCTCTGTTTTTCCATGACTACTGATTATGTAGTTCTGTGCTCTGGAGCGTGTTGGGCTTACCCCAGCTCCATAGTTTGCTTTTAGGGATGAAAATGACTACTAAACCTTGTATATGACATAGATGCATCCAGCAATTGGTTGATTGGCAATTGGTAGTATAGTCATTGACATTAGAGCACTATTTATATCTATTAGGAGGTCATTTGTTAGAGCCTCTTCAACTTGATTTGGGTTGTGCTCCCATTTGGAATCCAATTGTGAGAGCATGCTATCTACCTGTTTGGAGCAGTTAATAGTATGATAAGTCAGAGATGTTAAGAATTTTTTTCAGAAGCTTAAACTATTAATTTAACATCAAAGGATGTGTTAATAACAAGAAGGGGGAAGACCAAGATAAATGCTTTTAACAGTAATGGCAGCTAATGTTCCTGTTTATTTAGTAATGCCAATGGCAAGTCACCCCAAGAAATTGAAAGCTCTAATTATAAGATCTTATCAGAATAATGTGCCATTTATCTGAGTTAATACTGCCAATGGGAAGTGAATAGATTTTTTTTCTGATTTTCATAAGACTGAAAAATACAGGACACTAACTGCTTCCATACTGCATTGCAATCTTCTGGGTGCCATGAGGCAGCTATTGCTCTGGAATCTGCAATTTCCTATTCCTGGTTAGTTATCTGATATGAGTTATTTTTTCCAGAGTAGAATGAAAGCTTTTCACACTGGGTAGGTTTTGATAATTGTTTTTAGATGTTATGACTTTGTGCAAAATGTGTTAGCAAAAGGAATTTTGTCATTCCCCCCCCCCCCGCCCCGCCCCGAGTTACTAAGATGGAGAGGTGTTCTTGTATCCTACACAACAATCCTGTATTCTGGACTCATATTCAAATGGACTCTGATGTGGAAATAAAAACATAAGTGGTGAATGATCCCCATCCTATTAAAAAACAAGGCTTCTTCTGTAATCTTAGAAAAAGTCTTTATGCTTTTCCTTACTTTCCCCATCTACATAAGTGGAAAATACTTCCCTGCAGGGTAGTTCCATGAAACTTGATTCACCAAGTGAAATGTGCTTTCTTTCTGAAAATTATCTCAAAATGAAAGTAGAAATTATTTTGTCTATTTATTAAAATGTTTGGCTCCAGAATTTAAAGAATTGTATCTTCTTAATCATTGTTTGGCAGAATTAAACATGTCTGTTAAAATGCTAATTTAGCTCCAGCTAAATGAAAGTCATCAATGGCATTTGTTATTTTTAGGTTAAACTGCTTGCCAGAAGGCATCGCAGCAAAGCAGATATTACAGTTCAGTCTCAGTTTAGGAGAGCTTTAAGCATGAACTTAAGTCTTTGGCAAATCCTTTCCATTGATGTTTAATCAGAGAACTGGCCTCAAATGGGTTTACTGTGGCACATAATTTTAAATAGTAGAAATCTTCCAGAAGAACTTAATGAGCTGATCTCATTCCCTTTGAAGCCTATGCAAGTTTTGTTGATGTTTTGATGATGCAGGGTCAGAACTTTCCATGTAAATTCTAGTAGTGATGTCTAGTAGTGTATGGTAGTTATGACACTGTTTTCATCATTATTTTCCTTAAAAATCAACTCTATTAATCTCTATAAGGCTTGTGTGGTATTATGTAGTCTATATTACACAGACCATGTTATTTTTAGAAGAAAGTTTTATCTTGCTAATTATTTTATATGTATGTATGTATACACACACATATACATTTTTTGCAGGTATTATTGACAGCACACAGGTGGAACAGAGGCAGGTTGTAGCTGTGACTGGTGATGGAACCAACGATGGACCAGCACTTAAAAAAGCTGATGTTGGCTTTGCAATGGTATAATCTTGAGCGTATTTATTGATTTTTGTGTCACTACAGTTTTGCTGTAAGAGATTTTTTGCATTCATTAAGCATTGAGAAAATTGCTTAGTTATTACTTGTCAGTGAAGCAATGTATTGGAGGGCATGGGTTATGTTGCCTCAGAATCCTTTAATTTACTATGTTAGATTCACTGGTATATGCAGAATCCTGTGACAATACAAGAAAATGAACTCTTGTGTTCTTCACAACAGCAGAGTACTATTTTGTTTTGGTAAAACCCATCACTGATTGTAAAGATGTCTTCCCAATGTACTCTGACTCTAAAGACAGTAGTATACTAGGCTATATATTAAGATAAGTAATTCTGATTTTTATTAGCAGTTCTGTTCATGTATTTTAAGAAGATATCATCAATGATAAAAATAACTCAGAAGATCAGTAGTCATTAAGCTGATAATTTAAACCACTCAAAACTATCACCACATGAATTCCACTGCTGTCTATCAATTCTCTTTTCTGCGCCCTTATTCACTTTCAAAAATAGGCCAAAATAGCTAACTTCCTAGCAAATATAAAAAGCAGAATATACTCAGCAGTCACTGTTTCTATGCTGTGAAGTCTCTGTATAACTGTGGACTTTGAATAAATACAAAGATTTATATTGTAACTGTCTCTTTCTAGTAGGTAATTTTATTCACAATTAATTTTTCTAGGGTATTGCTGGAACAGACGTTGCAAAGGAAGCCTCAGATATCATCCTAACAGATGACAATTTCAGTAGCATCGTGAAGGCTGTAATGTGGGGTCGTAATGTCTATGATAGTATCTCCAAGTTCCTGCAGTTCCAGCTCACTGTTAACATTGTGGCTGTCATTGTGGCTTTCACTGGAGCATGCATTACCCAGGTAAGGTTAACTTTAAGTGTTGCTTAAACTGTGGAGCCAAATCCTACCAAGCTACACTTTCTTTCAAGTAATGGTGGCTTACATCTGATTCTTGCTTTGTACAACAAAGGGTATGCTTTCTGAAATTCTTCTGAGCGTTAAGAGTGTATTTAGGATCAAACAGCTAAATGTTAAACAGCTGTTGACATGAGGAAGTGTATTAATCCATGTTTTCCTGGAAGTAAATTGCTTTTGGGAGCTGCTAATTTTTATGCTGCCTCATACAGCTCCCTGATTTTGATGACATATTATTGTCATGACTGAGCCTGTGATGATAGAACAGAAAATGTCAGCAACTGGGAGAAGGAAGAGGTTATGTGACTTTGCCTTTTCCTCTGAAGACTATTTAACTATTAAATATATATTTCTTGATGAAATATATCTTCATGGAAGATATAGGTGAAATATATATCCATATATTAAATATATGAAATATCCATATATGAAATATATATAATAATAATAATGGTATTATTATTTTCAAGGGAGGGGTACTGACACACTGAAGTGATCCCAGCAGGGGAGCTTTTTGACTGATAAAATTATTTTGTTGCTTTCAGGTCATTCCTTTTAATTTCAGTCACAAATGACAAACCAATTAAATGATATGTACAGTTGGACCTTGATCTCTTTTTCTCCCTCTACATTAATCCCTCACTGCAATCCTGGTGTTCATGCAAAATGTCTCAGTCTTTTATTTAAAAAATCATATTTGAAAGCAGACCACATTTTTTCCACTTCAAATTACTACTTTTGATTAATAAAACTAAGTTTTCTTTTTCCTAGAAAGAAAACAGGATGTATTTGGTACAGTATGAGGTCTTTGTCCTTCATTAGAAAATTGCAAAAGATGCAGTTTTTATTGACGTCACTCCCTAAAATAATGTATATTTCAGATGCTGCAGGCAGGTACTGTTACAAAATTCCTCCTTTGATTGAGACACACTGTGGGAAAGCTGATGCTTCCCTCTATTGTGCATTACACAGATGCACATACCTGTTTCAGCAGGTAAATTTCACCTCATGCACACCTGAGCAAAACAATGAATAAGTCATTAGCTCTGCTCCAGAGTAAACTTACATTGTAATCTTGGAATTGATACTTGAAACCAGAAACCCAGGTACCTTTACAAAACCATGAGGTCAAACTTCTAAGCCTTGACTGACAATTAGAGGCCTTTTTTTGTGCTGTGCATGAGGAGTCTGCAAGCTCCCATCCTCTGCTGGCACCATGCAACAGCTGGGCAGATACAACTATTGTTGTTTAGCTCCTCTGAGCTAAGTGAGCATAAGGCTAGTGCTAGGGCTGGGATTCTCAGAGAAATCAGAAATGGCTGTTTTTGAAGCAAGTAGAAGTGATCTTACCAAATGAAATAATTATTTTATTCAGTACAAAAGAAGCACTGAAACCTCAATTAACTTGTTTTCCTAGAAGTGAAAATTGCAAGTTGCTAAGTGCTAGATCCTTACCACACTGCCCCCAGGTCTTGATGCCTTCTTGTCATAACTGATCCTGTGCTATGGGACAAAATTTTTGATATTGTCACAGAAGTTGCATAACTTTTCCTTTTCCCTGGGGAAATATTTCCATTTTTATTGAGAAAATGTTTAGCTGTAATGTGATTATTGCTGGTAATACAAGGTATGTAAATAATGACTAGAAGTCTGGAAGATCAATCCTCCTGGATTTTTATCAGTGGTACCAAACTGTGTAGAATAAGGTGCTAACAGCAATATAGTAAGAATACCATAATTGAGTGCTTCCTTTTATGACCCTGTTTTAAAGACGTTCAGTACCTAGTAACATTTATTTAAGGTGAATCTTTTTTGGCTAATGTCCATATTTTTTCAACTGCTTTGTGAAAGCATGAAGGGAAATATATTCTATTTGTTAATTAAGGAATTTCTGGTTTATTCTTGAAGAGATTAAGCATTACTGAATCAGTGCAAAGACTATTATAAATCAAGTCTAGGTGCATGTGTAATGCATAACCAGTGCAAGCATATTCCCCTTTTTAATTACGGAGCTTTCTTCATCCTTTGCATCATTCCATTGGCTTCTAGAAGGATTTGAATCAGGCCTGGTGCATTTGTATTGCCCCAGTGATCTGTAAGAGCATCACTGAGCCTGTCAAGTCTGTTGTCCTTGTTTACAGGTTTTAATGTACACCACCTAGAAAACTGTATTTCTGTCCAAATAGATTCTTATGTAATTCCTTAGTCTGAGAGTAAAAATGCAAATCCAAAGGAGAAGTGTAAAAGGAGCTAAAATTGAAATTGTAGCAAAAACGCAGCAGTTACTTCCATTGTAGTTCTGTTTACGCTCAACAGCCTAACTGCTGATAATCTCAAGTAGCTCTCAGTTCTGTCTTATTCAAGAAGGGTCTTGCCTTACGAATGAACATTATATTAGGCTTTGACTCAAAGACCCCAGCCAGTGACAGGGCATTATGTTTATTGGGCTCATAAGGTTTACTAATAATTACACCTGAGAACATACTGTACCCTCTGGTTGCTATGAAAGTAGGTCTAGCACAAAATACATGAATGTACCAAATAATCTTGCATACAACAGGCTAGGTGCACACACATAGATCTAAGTCTGCAAAACTGTACAAAGGTCTTAAATTACTATTTTGACTGAAACATTTATGTTCTTAGCAAACAAATGAAGCTAAAATCTGTAGTTTCTAAAAGGCAACACTGCTTTATGTGACCTTCAAAATGAATATGAAGAAGGTCCACATTGGACTGAATTTTACTTTGCTTTTAGGTAGTCTGTTTGGCTCTATTTGACACACAGAATATAATTTTAGTCCACAGTTAATATTCAGGTTTATGAATATTAAACAGGCTATCTTTTTGGTGATATTTCATCAGATATAGAAAGAGAAAAATTCTATGTAGGTAGTAACATTTTTTTCATGCTTCTTAATGACCTCTCAGAAAAATGTCTTCTGCAATTCAGAACTAGCATACTGGGATGCTTTGAGTATGAAGCTTCTTTTATGCTTCCCTACTGTTTTTGCTGTTTCTGCTGTTTGTGCTTAAAGGAAGTACAAAGATGATAAGATCTTTGGTTTGACTATGTTTTTTTAACATTTGGCTTGTGCTTTGCCACTAAATAGACTTAATTTTATTCAGTCTTGATTCTGCAGTTGCATTGGTATACATGTAAGTATGTGTATGTGGTCATATCACTGCAGAACTCCTAGTGAAACCACAGTAACTCTATATTAATGAAAGCGTCCAACTGTGTGAGTACTATTATGAGTTAAACTAGACCTGCAAGGAGCACCCAGAGAATTCATTGCCAAGTAGGAGCTCATTTGTTTGGTCCAGAGAATCTTAGGAGTGTCATGGAGAGGCTTAAGAAAAATATTGGGTAGGACCTGTGACCATTAATGGTCATTTTAAGAGTCTGCTGCTTTTTTATCTCAAATACATAATTAAAATCAGTGTTCTTGCCAATTCCACTCTAGGGAACTACTGTTTAGCTTAATTATGTTAATTTTAGGCAAATATTATTTTATTATTTATCTAGCCAATGCCTGCTTCAGCAAGATGCTGCAGTTAGAGAGGATATCTACCATATCTACCATTTCTATTTTGTCCTGATTTGTTCTTTCAATAGATGTTTAACTACACGTGCAAAATGTATGTGACCTTATATGTTACTCCAGTGTTACATAAGGATTATAAAAGAGTAGCAGCGGGCTGTTAAAGAAGTTATTATGCAGACTAAACAGGACCAATAAAAATGGTCATTTGCTATTCTCCATCACGGGTCCCAGCACGAAGTCATGTTAAGGTAACAGAAACAATATTCTAAACAGCATAGAAATTACAGATACAGTGTCACCTCTTGGCAAGCTCAGCATTGCTGCTGCCAAAACTAAGCTGCCCATCATAGGGATCTAACTTAACTTTGGGCCCTGTTTCAGCAGCTCAGTGTATAAGCCAAGAGTTCTGAATTTTCACCTAATAATGAACTTTTGTGTTGTGATACTATAATTATGTAAAGCACTCTGAGATCTAGGTTATACAAGAAAACCAAGTTTAAAGAAATCTCTGATTAAAAGCTGAATCAGGATCACCCAATCTGTGGCTGCATAGGTGCTCTTAAGTTTGGGTCCAGTGCATGCATAACACCCACCAATGAGAACGCAACTATTATTTCTGCTAGTTCCATGTCAGTGCAGTTTGTGTGGCACAATGCAGCTGAGGTGTATTAATTCACCTTACCTTTCAATTAATCTAAATCATTTATCTCTTCTTTCTTTTAATCTGTGTTGCCCAATACACACTTTTAAAATGATCAGGGTGTGGTTATCTTGACCAATTTGCATATAATTGTCCTTTTTGTTTAGCAACCATTACTTCAGGTTAAACCAATAATTTGTTTTTCCAGTGGATTTATGTGATTTATACTCTTATATTCTGACTTCATTCTCTGAATAGTATTTTTGCAGAGCCCTTGATTGACTCAGTGAGGGTTCTTCTTTGGAGCTCTGCCCACAATTTTTGTGAATTTTGTACTTCAAATGAGTCATTGCTCCACATCTCTAGGTATCTTACAGACTTCTATATGGGCCTTACAAAGCCAGAAGGTTCATCCTGTTTCCTGTCCCCAATGTATACACAGTACCAAGAAAATATTAGGTCATTATGTTTGGAGCTGTTATACAAAATAAAGATTTTAAAATGCATTTTTTACTGGAACTATAAAGCTAGCAGGTTTATCTCCATGCCAGATTTTGTCTGTGTCTCCAACTGTTGAGGCAACATAGCTATTCAAAAAGGTTGCATTAAAGAAAGAGAAGACAAAGACTATGTTTTAGCATTTTACATTCAAATTATTATTCTTGTACTTTGAGAAAGACTTAATGTTTTAGCAGACACTAGGAACTGAAAACAGTGACTCTAAAGGACATTATGTTTGGAAAAGTAAATGTTAATTAAAAAGCACTTTAGCAATGAACTACCACATGAATCATTTATTGTTTTTACAGATCTTGTTCAAAAAGTAAGGATGATCTATATGTACTTGTATATGGCACTAATTTACATGGTTATAATGTTTTACTGCAGAACTGTATTTGGCAAATCCTAAAATAATAGCATTGGCAAATTTGAATAAGTTATAATAGAAAATCAAAGTATGAACTGTTTAGCTTTGTTTTGGGAAGGCTTAGGGGAACAGAAATAGAAATGAGGGTGCCACTTCCATACAATTAGTAGGCAGTGTGATCTAGCAGCAGAAGCAAGGACTGGCATTTTTTTGCATTAATGTATATAAAGTCAACCTACCAGAAATGCTCATTTTTATGAATCCATACATATGTTCTGTGACAAGTGGGAGTGAAGAGGTAAGGGTGAAAATACCTTTTCATTCCCTTACAGCGCGTCATCTAAATCAAAAGTAACAAACTCTAAAATTTGTGAGGCTCTGCCTGTCACAAAAGATTTGTAATTTATTCCCAGCCTTTGGTGATTTGTGCTTTTAAGTGTTTCCAAGATGTAGTGTAACATCACTTGTTTTAAGGGACATTTTTCTTTTACCTCTAGGCCAATGCTAACCTATTCCAAGGTCAAGTGGAAAGGAATTTAACAAATAAGTGGTGATTTTGGGTGGTTTGCAGTTTGAACAGCTTTCATCCCCAAAGTTTTCAGAAAGTGAATTAAGAATTATTAGCAAGGCAGTTAGTGGCTAAAATGCCGTGAAAAGAACACTAAATTTGCATCCTGCTTGCATAAGTGACTAAAATCTGTAATGGCAGACTAAGCTCCTTAGCTGATACGTATTTTCCTCAGTTTCCACCAACTATCCAGAAATCAGATAGAGTTGCAGTGGAAATTTCATTCCACTGCCTGCCCAGAC
This sequence comes from Phalacrocorax carbo, assembly GCF_963921805.1. Lineage (NCBI taxonomy): Eukaryota > Metazoa > Chordata > Aves > Suliformes > Phalacrocoracidae > Phalacrocorax > Phalacrocorax carbo. The sequence goes on from NC_087518.1 coordinate 22,100,248, forward strand.
TAATGTGTATCTAATGTTTTGGCTTCAGCTTAGAATGAGCTTTCACACTTGACTGAACAGTGTAGCACTGCCAATGATAGATACTTATTAGGGGCACCATAGCCACCCAAGGTGATTGGCAGTGTGAAATGCCAGTGAGAACATGTTGTTGCCAAAACTGATGACTGCCAATTACAGTTGTGTGATTTAGAGACTGAAATTACCTGACTTTTTGTTATGCTAGGAATATGTCAGGCTCTGATAGACACCTGAATATTTTACTCTATTTATTAAGTGCAACAGACATATTCAATTTTATTAACATAGAAGTCAGCACATGAAGTGGGAATTCAGCTATTGTAACATCTCAAAGTAGAGGCTGTTTCTCAAGACAGCTTATTAACTAGAAAGGTAAAAATGCAACAAGGAAAATAAAATTCTTCAGTAGAAAACATGATTTCCTTTTTCTCTATATACTATATCCAAGTTAAGATCTCTGAGCCCTAGGCACAAACTGCCTTTAGTGCATGTAGTCTTCTTATATGAGCATTAATATTAATAAAAATAAATGAGGTCTTAATTTGGAACGAAGTTTGTCCTGATTACTTTGAGTTTTTAGCCACCTCTAAAGAGGTGCAGCTGCATATCAAATGAGTGAGCTGAACTCTCCAGATTAGCCCAGTTAATACAACCCATAATCAAGAGGTCAATAATCTGTTAATGCTTGTCTTTCTCCCTTCCCTGATGTAGCCAACCTGTAAGACTTAGAAATAGTAGATTGATCCCTGAGGTCCCTTCCAACCTGGGATTCCGTGATCCCTCTGAATAAGCCAAAAGTGAATATTTTTTAATAATTAAAATTTATCAGAATTTGTGTAAATGTAAGGGTGTTAAAAATATGTTTTCAGAAGGAAATAATATTTTATCTCATGGGTCAGAGTTGGCGTGTAAACCAGATCCACAAGAGACCAAACTACTTACCCTTGTTTGCCATATGTCCTTGGGATACTGAATGGATATTGGCCTTCATTATTTGATAATATGTCATTAAAAATGAATATTTAACCCTTTGAAGAAAAGGGCAGAGTTCATAAGGTATTTTTATTGGCTTGGATTTGGCTTGCATCACAGAATCACAGCATGGTAGGGGTTGGAAGGGACCTCTAGAGATGATCATCTTGTCCAACCCCCCTGCTTGAGCAGGTACACCTAGAGTAGGGGGCACAGGAACGCACCCAGGCAGGTTTTGAATATCTCCAGGGAAGGAGACTCCACAACCTCTCTGTGCAGCCTGTTCCACTGCTCTGCCACCCTCACAGTAAAGAAGTTTTTTCTCATACTGAGGTGGAACTTCCTGTGTTCCAACTTGTGCCCATTAGCCCTTGTCCTGTCATTGGGCACTATTGAAAAGAGCTTAGTCCCATCGTCCTGGACACCCTCCCTTTAGATATTTATAGCTATTGACAAAATCCCCCCTCAGTCTTCTCTTCTCCAGGCTGAGCAAACGCAGGTCTCTCAGCCTTTCCTAATAAGGGTAATGCGCCTGTCCCCTGATGATCTTGGTAGCTCTCCACTAGACTTGCTCAAGCAGTTCCACATCCTTCTTAAACTGGGGGGCCCAAAACTGGACACAGTACTCCAAATATGGTCTCACTAGGGCAGAGTAGAGGGGGAGGATAACCTCTCTCGATCTGCTGGCCACACTCCTTTTAATGCAGCCCAGAATATTGTTGACCTTCTTGGCCACAAGGGCACATTGTTGGCTTATGGTCAGCTTGCTGTCCACCAGCACCCCCAGGTCCTTCTCAATAGAGCCGCTTTCCAGTAGTTCAGCCCCAGCCTGTACTGGTGCATGGGGTTGTTCCTCCCCAGGTGCAGGACCTTGCCCTTGCTCTTGTTGAATTTCATCAGGTTCCTCTGGGCCCAGCTCTCTAGCCTGTCCAGGTCTCATTGGATGGCAGCACGGCCTTCTAGTGTATCAGCCACTCCTCCCAGCTTGGTATCATCAGCAAACTTGCTGAGGTTACACTCTATCCCATCATCCAGGTCACTGATGAATACGTTGAACAGGACTGGACCCAGCACAGACCCTTGGGGAACACCACTAGTGACAGGCCTCCATCCAGACTCTGCTCCATTGATCACGACCCTCTGAGTTCTGTTTTTGAGCCAGTTCTCCATCCACCTCACTGTTCAGTCATCCAACCCACACTTCCTTAAATTGCCTATGAGAATGCTATGGGAGACAGTGTCGAATGCCTGTGTGCTGTTCCATAAATTTCTTTGCTTCACTACTGCAGCACCATGGTAATGTAATGCATAAAAATAGTGTTCTGATCTTCCAACTTTCACACTGTTGATTAACCCCCTTCTATGATAAATTTTTTTTATATTGATAACTTACTAATTTTGAGATTCTATTTTACTACTAAAACCCGTGTATTTGAAACAGGAAGCAGGCCTTTCTAATGCTGCCCATGTTGTATTCAGTCTAAAGGCACAGGAGGCTGTTAGATACAAAACAAGAATCTAATTAGTGTTTCCTGATATGGGTCCTTAAAGCAATTTCATCTGTCATTACAGTTGCCCCAAAGAATTAAAAATCAAAACTTTAAAATAGTCATCTAGAGTTCTCCTGAGATCTGTGTTAGTTTGCTTTATTTAGCTACTTTTGGGGTTTTAAAAACATCATGATCTAAAGTCCTCTGTAATAGGACCATAGACTCTTTCTTCAATTAAGTGAGGAAAGAGCTCCTTCTAGCGGTTGACGATCTGCTTCAGAAACTAAATACTTCATCCTGACAAGTAGTGTGTGGGGTTTTTTTCCTTTCCAGTTCCGTAGTTTCAATTATGCTAACCTGTTACTCAGAAAAATAACAGATTTTCTTACTTTTGCACATTTGATATCGTTTAATGAGTTTCAGAATAATTTTTTAATTCAAATATCAGGCATTTTTTTCATCACTACTGTTTTTAAAAGGTCTTATTTAAGTAAGATGTATTAAAATGTCTCAGTAATTGTTTAATAGATTTTTAATAATTTCAAGCTGTGTCTGAAAAAACAGATAGGTAGATTACAGTAAAAAGAAACATTACTTTTAAATTTTTTTCAGTATAATTTTTCTTCCAGGAAAGAAACTCCCACTTGTATTATCTAGATACCTACATTCAGCTCAAAATTTAAGCATGATGCATGAAGTAACAGAGGATATTGTAAACCGTATTATAAAGTGTTAATATTATGCTTTATAAAAATTGCATGGTTGTAAATATTCCTGATTTAAATGACTGTAGAGGAATAATTTATCTTTGCTCAGATCACTGTACTTCCTGTGATTCTGGTCTTGCATAAGAAATATAAGAAAGGTCATAGTAGGTCAGACCAAAAGTCCACGTATTTCAGCATCCTGTCTTCAGTACTGTTTGCAGTCACACAAGAAGAAATGAAATCACAGTAAACGACCTGACAACAATTGTTTTTCTAGGAAATATGTAACTTTCTTATTTATCTCCACAGGACTCTCCTCTAAAAGCTGTACAGATGTTGTGGGTCAATCTAATTATGGACACCTTTGCCTCACTTGCTTTGGCCACTGAACCTCCAACAGAAGCTCTATTGCTAAGAAAGCCGTATGGCAGGAACAAACCTCTTATATCCCGTACCATGATGAAGAACATTCTGGGCCACGCTGTTTATCAGCTTACTCTCATATTTACACTTCTTTTTGTCGGTAAGAAAGTTTGTTAGGCTTGTTGCTCAGAATCATTTAGGTCTTGTAGCCTGATATGTCAAAATGCTTTAAATGTAACCACTCAATGCATAATATATTAAGTCTGTCAAAGTTAAACAGCCAGCAGGACCGAGCTCTTTAATAGTATCAGAAACAGTAGGGGAAACAGAACAGATGCAATAGAGGGACTTAGTCACATTGCGTAGGTTGTTTACAATGGGAGCAGCCTCAGTGAGCCTTTTTGTCTCCCAAGAAAATGTAGGTTTGGGCTTTGGCATAAGTTTATATGAAAACGTAGCATAGAAAGTTACATTTTAGTCTGAGTATCTAGCCTGCTTCTTCTATACAGAAATTTCATTCTGAGACTTGTCATCTTTAGTAGGTGTGTAATAATAAATTAAAAAAAAACCCAAAACAACCCACACCAAAAATCAAAATTCATTTTACATGTCTGGAGAAGCTCTAATTGGGAGCAAAATGTTTGCCATAGTCAAGAAATAATGCTGATCTTAAGTAGTATAGATAAGCAAGTAATCAGCATTAAGTGATACAAATAATGCTCTGTTTTGAGATTTAATATATAGAATGGACATTAAAAGGGATTTTTTCCAAAATGTTATTTATTAGATTACTGGACTCTTCTTCAGGCCATGCTAGCAATGGATGCTTTTTATAAGCTGTGTTTTGGAGAGGGGAGGGAAGGAGGAGGAATGTTTCTTGCTGCAGGGAACAGTAGGGACTAATAATAGATTCTGTTGCTCCACAATAAGTGAATTAGCTCGAAGGACTGATAATTTTATCAACTGGGTAATGTGTTCTTGTCACTATGTCATCACTGTTAAATTATATGTGTTGTCTTTCAGATTTTTTCTTTATATACAGACTTCCATATAATCTGTAAATGTAAATTTGTGGTTCTTAGGAGTTTTTTGAGCTCCATTGTAAAAGTTTTGCTGCATCTTACCAACAACAGGCAGCTAAGTTGGAATGCTCAAAGGAGGTGATGGTCTGTTTGCAGTGGAGCTATTTAAACCGAAATAACTGCCAGGTTTTGAAGAGAGACAGTCTGTAATATTGTTAGGCTTACAGTGTATTTTGAGAACGTCTAGTGAGGCTAAGGAAATTGTAATTTAACATTCTCTAAAACAGGTGTAGAAGGTCTTGGTAATTCATGTGATATATATCTTGGAATGAGAAATTCTGTGATATTTATGGGCAATTTTAATGGCTTTTCGATGCGTTTTAAAATACTTTATACTGAGCCCTGATGACAAGAAAACCAGGGTTTTTTGCCCTATTCTAATTACTTCTGTGTGTCTCTGGAAAACCCATGCATACTTTGAAGGATGTAGCCCAACTAATACTTCCTTTTTTGTTGTTGTTTTAAGTTTCTGTAGAGACTAGTACATCAAGTTTTTCTGGTTTTTTTGTTTTGTTTTTTTTTTTTTTTCTCTGTTGTGGCAATAAATGCATGGTGTTTAAACATAGAGGAATGTCTTTGAGATGTCAGGCACATCAGAAATCCAGAAGTCACTGTCTAGTTCTGTCAAACTGCAGTATAAAAAAAAAAAACCTCAGCAACTAGGTGTAATAAACTTCAAGTTGATGTACTATAATGCTTTTTGGAACATGTTTGGAAATAAAAACTAATTATGGGTTTAACCACTGCCATTGCACAATAGCAGCATTTTCTGCTTTGCCAATTAAGTGATGCAATGCAATAATAGAGAATGAAGGACAGTTGCTCTCCTTGAAGAGTATTATTCATAGATTTGTTTGTGTGTGTTTTGAATGAAAGTAAATAGATGTAGTGTGTGTGTATATAAATGAAAAAATTATTACATCTGTTTGCTTTAATTAATTTTTTCCTTTATTGTTTATATGTAGTAAGGGGGAATGTTTTCCAATACTTAATTATTTCTTTGGAGATTTATAATCTTCTTTAAAATCTCTACTATCTCATAGTCTAGGTTTTGTGGCCTCATATTATGTGACTGATATATTTGTGATATTGGAAGCTACCTTCTGTCAAAAGACAGAAGCCAAATTCTTTCTTTGGAAGTATTATTCCCAGTGACTTGAACATGAACTACTCAAATACCCCAAGGCAAAAAACCACTCACTGTTAACTTAGCTAATGAAATTAATGACTTTAGGAGAAAACCTGAGGAAACCTTTATTCTTTTTTCTTCAGAAATTCTGAATATAAAGCTAGTGGGATAACAAAAATTCTTCAAGTTTGAATTTTCTTTTATTGACAAAACACTGGTTATGAAAATTAGTAGTATTGTGATAATCTTCTTTACTCTTATTTCATGCATTATTTACCCTTTCATGTGAATGCCCCATCCTTACTTTCAGACAATGCCTCTTTCAATAACTATGTTATGTATAAACTTTGCATATTAGAAAGTGGATGAAAAACTGAACATGAGCCAACAATGTGCACTTGCAGCCCAGAAAGCCAGTTGTATCCTGGGCTGCATAAAAAGAAGTGTGGCCAGCAGGTCGAGGAAGATGATTTTCCTCCCCCACTCCCCTCTTGTGAGACTCCACCTGGAGTGCTGCATCCAGTTCTTGTGTCTCCAGTACAAGAAAGAGATGGACCAGTTAAAGCAGGTCCAGAGAAAGAGCCACAAAACTGATCAGAGAGCTGGAACAGCTGTCCTGTGAAGAAAGGCTTAGACACTTGGGGTTGCTCAGCCTGGAGAAGAGAAAGCTCTGGGGAGATGTTATTGCAGCCGTTCAATATATAAAGAGGGCTTATAAGAAAGACAGAGAGACTTTTTACCAAGGCCTGTAGTGACAGGACAAGGGGCAGCAGTTTTAAACTGAAAGAGGGTAGGTTTGTTTGGACATAAGGAAGTCGTTTTTTCACGAAGAGAGTGGTGAGACCCAAGAACAGGTTGCCCAGAGAAACTGTGGATGCTCCATCATTGGAAGTGTTCAAGGTCAGGTTGGATGGGGCTATGAGCAACATGATCTACTGAAAGATGTCTTTACTCATGGCAGGGGGTTTGGACTAGATGATCTTTGAAGGTCCCTTCCAACCCAAACCATTCTATGATTCTGTAAGAATAGAAGTCCCTCAGGTGCAGGTAACTTTCAGAAAACTTATCTCATTTTTACAGTTATCCATCATGGGTTGTAGCTTGTTTTTTTTATTGGTCAGATCTAAAAGTGATAGTCAAATTATCAAAATAAAAAGCAATGCTTGATGGTATGCTTTTAAAGCAGATTAGCAGAATGATCAATGTGCTTTTTACCATTAATATTCTTGAATGCTTGTCAAGAATTATGCCATACTGGATTAGCAAATGGGTGAAGACTGCTGAAGAGTGGTTGCTTCTAATTATTGTAGAAAATTGCAAACATTTCTACCATTTTCAGTGGTCTCAAGTGCTCAGTACATCAGAAGGAATTGACTTAGAATAATTACTACTTGGTTACAGGAAAAGTACTACTGAAAACTATTTGTGTAGGTATACTGAATTATTAGAAAAAAAGTCATAATTTGGTAAGCTTCTTGCTCAGGCAGTTTAGATGTCTTTTGGTCACTAGTGTTATAAATTCTGCCTGTATTATAGTAAGTGCAGAAAGAAAACTGGTAAAGCAGAGCATAGGAGGCAACTAGCTAAAGCCAACAAGGGGAATATAAATTTAAGTTTGCTTAATTTATTCTAGTGGAAACTTTTTTTTTTTTTCTTATACCTAGGTGAGAAAATGTTTAAGATTGACAGTGGGAGGAATGCACCGCTTCACTCTCCTCCTTCAGAACATTATACCATTATCTTCAACACCTTTGTCATGATGCAGCTTTTCAATGAAATCAACGCACGGAAAATCCATGGTGAAAGAAATGTCTTTGATGGCATCTTCAGAAATCCTATTTTTTGCACTATTGTACTGGGTACATTTGCTATTCAGGTAATGATTTGGGCAAGAACTAGTAACTATTAATCAGAAATTTACCTTAAGGGTTTCTTTTTCTGTGGTTTTTTTTGAAAGCAGAATGCTTTAGGAGGGATACTTAATACTAAACCACCTAGTTTTACATATTTTCTCAATTAATACAACTGTCAATAATGGAAAATGTTATGTAGCCATACTAACACCACATAAATTTTGACCATTATAACTAGGTCAAATCTTAAATTAATCTGAAGATGTACAATAATAACAGCCATCATGATTTATTGATATTGTAACTGGATTTTTTACAAGTCATTAAATAGTATACCAAACAATAGCAGCAAAGCATTTTACATTAATTTACTACTCCATGAATAGGCAAATTGACCTTCAAATAGCTAATGCTGATCTGTTCTTCTGAGGTTAAATGCCACTGCCAAATGCCACTCATGTTCTCAGTAATACTACGTCTTGGTAGTAATTCGTCATGTCTGTCTCACAAGTTTGCTGTCCCAGTCATGTGAACATAATTACATACATACACTTTCTCCAAACAGCTGTAATTTTCCTTCTGTAAGAACTCTAATTCTCCTTCTGCTCCTGTAACCATCCATTTAGTGGCATCTATCCTGTACTTGACAGCGTTTGTCTTTACCTTTTAGAAGTCTACTGCAGCCCTCACAATTGCTTAGGGTTGAGCTCTTTCTATCTTGACATTATTCCTCAATTCTGCAATGGCATCCTGGGAGCTATCATATTGGGACCTTTCTCATGGAAGGAGTAAGGAGGAAGATAGAGCTATCTGAATCTGGGCTGTAGTGGTTTGAAGTAGGAAAGGGGAACCACTCAGTAAACTAAGTATGGGAGAAAGGACATCAGTGATTGGTAGTAGAACTTGATGGTGATGGTCTTTAACTGCCAGTTCAAAGACATGGGTTTAGTATCATGAACTAAAATGCCTTTAAAAGGGGCCTGACAAATTCACAACCATCTCTAATTTTTTCTTTTTTTAATCATAGATAATGTTTGAGGATGTTTTCTTAGTTCTAGGCATTACTGTACGCAGTTGTCTGGCTGAAGAAGAAGTGTTATCTAGCTGCTAGTCACATTTCTGAATAAGCTGCTGTTTACTCACTCTTCCCTGCTTTCCGAGTAGCTGAAAGACTTAAAGTGCACAGTTCAAAACACTAAGTTTGCACTCTGACAGTGAATCAAAAAGGACATTGTAGCATGAGAATACTTAGGCTGCGACTCTTACTTGCTTTTAAATCTCTCTTTAAAATTAGGTAATTTTTCCTGGGACAATAGAAGGTTAATCTTTCTATTAATTTTCCACTTTGTTTATTACATTGTGGAAATATAGTTTTGCATAATGTTACTTGTTGAAGCAATGTCAGAAAAGTATTGATTATTTTGGCTGTGTGTTTTAATAGCTGGATGTGTGAGCTAAGCATTGTATTCTAAAGAGAAAACTATTGTCTCCAGGAGCTTGTATTATGTAGAAGGCTATGGGAGATCACAGAAGTGTTTTTATTTCATATTTAAAACTTTCTTAGTTCCACATGTATTTACTACATTTCTGTAAAGTACAGACTTTGGCTTTGATACTTCATTTTTGAGTGCAATAGTTCCATTAACTATTAGTTAGTTTAGTTTAGTTTAGTCCTCCTAAACCCCTCTAAAAAGAAAAAAGCCAGCGTCAGTGGCCAAATTTTCAAAGTAAAAAATATGGAGACTCTTAATATGCATCCTTGATAAGGATCAGAAAGTGCTTCTGTGAGAGCTATAACAGCTTGAGAAATAAAAGGGTAGTTACCACTACTGTCTTCAGGCAATCAATAGCTTTCTTTTATTTTTTAATTCCTTTCTCTGCTTTCAGAACAAATAATTATTTTTCACAGTGAAGGAAGATGGGTTAAAGTATGCCACACCTGCCATACAGCATTTAGAAATCTCTCAATGTGGAGTTGTAATTTCTTATAATTTTAGCATCATGTTCACAATTTTTATGTTGTCTCCACTTTCCTTACACTCTCCAATCATTTTCCCACTTCCTATCCACTGCGTTCCATTCTCTGTCCCCTTCATTCTTCCTATGTGTTTGCACTTTGCATGGAATAAGTTTGTGTTCATAGCTTGTGTTTATTCACTCACACAAGAAAGCAACCACTTTATATATTAGTCTTTGTTTGTATCTTAGATTGGACAAATTACTTTGAACTTCTGTTTTGAAGCCTTTGACAGTTTAAATCTCTGGCTTGTGATTTCTGGTCCCTGGTTTTGCAGCAGCACTGCTTAAAAAAAAAAAAAATCAATACTGTCTGATTTTCAGTTAGGAAAACCTTCTGAATCTAACCAGACTTAGAAACTTGTTCAGATTCTCTGTGTGTTGGTTATCCTGCTGCAAGTTGTGTGGTTTTTGCACCCTCTTTCTCCAACAGGACTAGATTTTGGTATACTATCAGTCTATCCATGAAAACATGTCTATAAGTGTACAATAAAATGTTAATTAGAGGGAAGAATCTCTCATGCAATGGGCATTCCAAAATAAACTACATCAGGGTCAACATGCCCCCAGCTGAGAATACTCAGAAGCTGGGTGAATACATAGGGACAGTCCTGGTTTCTTTCTTCCTGACACTTGTATATGACTCTTGTTAGAGATGAGGAAGCCATAGCCTGAACTGGCACTGCTTTTTCTGACCTCAAATTCAGGCTGTATAAGTTTGTGTGGTTTGATTTTTAGTGACCAAGATTCTGCAGCTTTTGCTGGACGAGTTTCAAAAATGTACTTCTGGTAGTTTGACTTAGTGCCACCTAAGAGTGTCAAATGATGTATTTGGAATATAAGATAGTATTTTGATTTTGGGTGCTCTCTAGATTCAGTCCACTAAACAATGGATTGTTAATAATACATTCGACTAGTCTACTGGTAAAATATGTTGGCATCAAACCAGCAGAGCTGTAATATGTAAAATACAAAGTAAAATCTCAGGTAAAATATGACTGAAAGTTGGGGGGTTGTGTGTTTTGGGGTTATGGGGGGGGGACTGTTTTGTTTTGTTTTGTTTGTTTGTTTGTTTTTCCCAGACAATATTTACCCCCTTTCTTCTCTGCTTTCCTTTGTAGATAGTCATTGTCCAGTTTGGAGGAAAACCATTTAGCTGTTCTCCCCTGCAGCTTGACCAGTGGATGTGGTGTGTATTTATTGGATTGGGAGAACTTGTATGGGGTCAGGTAAGCATTCAGGAATATGCAGATTTCTTTCTTTTGTTTTTACACACCGATCAAAGATCTGATATTGTTCATAATCCTACTATACTGTTGCTTCCTTGATCTCTCACAGTGGCATATATAGCACACATTGAAATACAGGATGCTCTCTAAGTACTTCAAGAATAGATATAGTAGTAAGGATAATCTATACCATTGTTCCTTTTGACTTTTGTTAATTTTCATATCTTTTCTTTCCCTAAGCAGGGTGTGCTATCACCAAGTTGTTCTTCAGTTAGGCTTTTTTGTGAAAGACGTTTGATTCATAACCTAGTCACCAAAAAAAAAAAAAAAAAGTCTAGTAAGAGGAATTGCATGGTAACCTTCCCTGCAATAGAGTACCCAATGCAGCAGTGTCTGTTCAGCCATAGCAAATTTCTGAGGGTGAAAAGAAGTGCCAGTTCTATGTCAACTCACTAATTCCCTTGCTGAAACTGGCATTCTACAAATCCATGGTAGGCTTGTTACTGGCATAGGACTAAGTCCAGTGCATTTAATATAGACCTGCACTGATCATCCATCCACCTACTTCTGCGTGCGAAGTGTGGAAGAGGGGGTGAAAGAAAAAAGATTTTTTCCTATAGTAGTTGCAGAAAAGTGCAGTTTATTTCATGTGTCACTTTAAGATTCTGCTACCACCTGTGTCATCATTAGCTAATATAAAATTATATATAGATGTAAAACCAAGTGTCAGTGAGATAATTAAATAAGTTATGTGATTGTCTATCTGGAAGTAATAATATAGATACAATCAGTATTGCTAAAATACTGCATTATTCTTTTATGTGCAAACATATTGCAAAGTTAATAATAACGTTATTTTTTTCATTTTTGAATGCATTATTAATGTTTTTAAGTTAATGCTACCTGACACGTTAAAAAAAGATGTGAAAAATGTGAAGTTACATTTTGCTTCTCATATAAAGATACATGTAGACCAACTAGTTTGCCACTATGAAGAAACAGGGAAAGGAACTGCCAACTGCAATTTAATACTGAAGTTGTTCTGATGGAATTGTGATGAATGGACACTAGCTTTCAAAACTGATGTTTGTTGTCTTATGGAAGAAATTAACTTCTGGGACAGTTGGGCCTCAGATTTTTTTGAAGAAGTAAGCTCAGAATCATGACAGCTTTTAATGCATATGTTGCTGAAAACCACCACTGTTAGATTGTTCTACTGTAATTATTACCTGAAGATGTGATTTGATTTATGGCCTTGCAGGAGGAAGACCTAAAGTCAGTTTCATAATTCTTGGAAAGAAAAGAGTTGTTTTTAACTGATTAGAAAATACAAACTTTGGGATGGGGGAAGAAAAGCAAGGGAGAAAAATCCTAGCTGTTTTATTAGATCTTTCAGCTGTGAAGAGTTTCCCACAGCCTTTGATCAATGTACTGTTTGGCTTCTAAATTTTGTTATATGTTGTTATTGCATAACCATTGAAAAACTAAGAATAATATTAGCATCTGTTTTCAATTTAAAGATGGGCATAGTTGCCCAAGCCTTATTGCAAGAGCCTAGCCATTAAATTAAAACTGGTATTGGAATACCTCAACAATTTCGTCACTGAAAAGACTACAGTGTTACATAAAGCAAATACACAGGGGTGGAGGGAAAAGAGTTTCTCTTGTGGTAAGTATTTAGTGACCAGAAAAGAAAAACACAAGTAAAAAACAAAAAACCCCAAAAGCATTATCTACATATTTACATGATTTACAGTCTGTGGGAAGTCCCCTCTTCATGGAGCTCTACAGTGAAAGAGACTTCTTTTTCTTTAGAAGAGGTGCTTCTCTTCCTTCTCAGCCTTTTCTCTCCTGCTATGACTAATTCCAGTTCAGCAGAAATTTGTTATCCCTCTGTTTTATCAGTCTCCTGAACCTGCTGTTCCTGTGAACCGCTAAAACCAATCAAGATTTTCCAGTTATAGGTGTTAAAGTTGGCACTTTTAAAAGTGATTTAAAGTGTAATTTCTAGGAAGACAATCTTAGATGCTTTGAGGGATAGTTTTCTAAAAGGTGGCCCTCATCACTTCTAAAAAAACAAGTCTTTCTAAAATATTTCATGTTACATTCCCAGAATTACTGATCACATTTTAAAACTGGGATAATTTTCATGGGAATAACATTTAGTTCATTAATCCAGTCTATTGAGTCTGCCATTACCTGAACTGGGCAGGTGTCCACAGATATGGAAAACGAACAAACAAAAAGACATGTAAACACCCTAAGAAAAGAATTAGAGCAGGATCTATCAGCCTGGCTGAGAGAGATCGTGAAGGAGAGGTATGTTCTATCACAAAGAATCACTACCAAATACAGTTGTTTCTATGTGTACTGTCCTGCAAATACTTCATCAGCATCAATTCCATCAGATACCAAACAGTCTCAAGTTTCTGTAGAGCGCTGGCATTATAGTATTTTGAAAGCTGGGAAGCTGAAGGAGTTTAAGTGTTTGAATGACTAGCTCTTACCTTTTTTTTTAATGTTCTGTCTCTACTTGTGCCACACCAATTCATTAATTTTCCAAGATTACATCTGGTTTTTCAAACTCCAAAATGCATTTTAAAAAGGTTCTGTAGCAGTGTAGAAACAGTTGGGTCGTTTTTTTTGACATTCTTCATCTGTCTTCAAAAATAATATAATAAATGTGGAGTTGTGGATCATGAAGTTCAAGAACACCCTCAGCAAACTCTACAGTTTATTTTCCCCCTGAAAACATTTGGTAGCTTTTCGTGTTCTTCACTGTATTCATTCCAGTTTTCCAAAACTGTAAGATAAATTCTCACCAACTTTCCTGCAATTGTCTGTTTTGTCTCCATCGTTGACACATTTGGGCTTCAGAGATGTGATTGCTCACTGCTGAAACAAAGAGAAACAAAAAAGAATATTGCAGCACTTCTTTGCTAAATGGGTATAATAGTTAACATTGTAGGAGATTTTTTTTAAGGGTTCAATATGTTCCAGGTAATTTCTTGTTTAAATATCCATCTGCTCATATATTTATTCAAGCTGACAAAAGAAATCAGAACAAAGAGAAATGGCTGCCCAAGAGGGTAACACTGAAATGTATTTAAAATAATTACGTTATAACATTGTCTAACTGCAGTATTTGCAAATTTTTAAGATTATTAGCCATCTCCTGTATTAATTACTTCCAAGGACCACTTTGGTGGACAAACGGAACAAGAAGAGGGGCTGAGTTAATCAGAATTTATTGGTAATAAGGACACAGAGTAAAAGATAGCCCTATAAGAAGTCCAACAGGGAGACAGTCAAATCCGCACCTTTCAGAAACCTTACTTTTGGTAAATGCTGAGTAAAGCATTTCAACTTGCTGAAACAAAGGGAAGCTGAAAACATGAACTAATGTAGTGTGACAGGATTTATAAGCATGAGATTGCAACTAATTTTCAGCTCACATTAACATACATTAGATTATTGTCAGTCATTAGAAATACCCAAATTCTGATTGCAGAATTATCAATCTTGCTGTTTTCTTTAATTAATTACATTTGAATACTTACATCATCTTTTAGGTTTTTTTGAGAAACAACAACATTTTTTCCCAGCCTTAGACTTGCTCCATAGCTGTGTATTGCCAATGTAGTTTAACAATGCAAGTAATGCTAATTGTTTATGCAGTGAACTAAGTATTTTTGGACTAAAATGGAGTTGTATAAGTGTAAGGTACTATTATGAATATTCCTATCTTAACTTTCCTGAAAGATTATAGATCTTGTTAAAATATCAGCGTTCTTTTGTAATTAGCAGAATATTATACTATTGTTATTGAAGGAGGCTTATGTTTTCAGTACTTTTTTATAATTTTAGGTCATTGCAACCATCCCAACAAGTAGGCTAAAGTTTTTAAAGGAGGCAGGGAGGCTCACTGAGAAGGAGGAGGTCCCTGAAGAAGAACTCAATGAAGATGTTGAAGAAATTGATCATGCAGAAAGAGAACTTCGACGTGGACAAATTCTCTGGTTCAGAGGCCTCAACAGAATCCAAACGCAGGTATGCTAAAAGTAAAAGTCCACATGGTTTAGGATAAAAAAAGATTAATCTTTGATCAAGACAGGATAAGGAAAGCCACAGAGTGTTTGTGTGTGTGAATGATGGTATTTGTTAATTGCTTTACTGTTTTTAAAGGAGGAGCATATGAAAAAGTAAAATAGGTGAACTGAACAAAGACGTGTGTGTATAGCAGGAGAGATAAAGTGAAAAGGTTATAAAATAATAATATGCAAAAATAGGTATACTTTTTTTGAGACTACTGTGAATGGGCATTCTTTTTCTACTCCAGTGATGACAGCTCATAAAACAGTGCTACTTAGAAAATGCTAGCTATGACAGTGGCTAGCAAAATGCTGTGAAGGCTTTCTAAAACATAATGGTTTATTTGGTCAAAAATATATTGTTGCTGCCACTTCTGCAATAACAGAATAATTTACGTTGTTGAGTCTGAAGTCTAATTTGATTTAAAAACCCAAACTTTTCAGTTCTGGCACTACAATATATATATATGATGATTAAAATGAATTTATTTTCTTTCCTATTAGGTAACGAAAAATGTGGTTCTGGTTTTATTTTCAGTAGTAAGGGCCTAAGCATCCATTAAATATTTAAATCTATGTGTTGGCTACTATGGATGATTTCTTAGAAATAGCTATCTTTTTATTTTAAAACCCTCAACTTTTGCTAAATACAACAATCCATGGCATTTTTAATATACTAAATATTTGCACTGAACCATGGTGCTAAATATAGTACAGATTAGGATGTCTAATAAAATTTGTCCTTTAGTGCTAAAATAATTATTTGAACTATTTTGCCTTTTTCATTGCAGTGAAGTAGTGTGTTCTATAGCACTCTAGTGCTCTCTATTTGATCAAGTGTTTGTGCCAGCTTGCAGAAGAGAGCAGCTCTGAAAGATATGTACTCACCATATCAGATGTGAATGTTTTACATAATGCTTACAGGAAAAAGCGGTGAATAATTAAGAAATCTTTTTTCTTTAAAAAATCTGTTAAAGAACATTTTTATCTCAGAAGATTTTTATTTTTGTCTTCATTAAGATAAACAGCCCTTTCTCCCTTTCCCATCTACAGATTGATAAATTTTTTTTCTGGAGAAAGAGATGCAGCCATGCATTACAGTAAATAAGGGAAAGCAGCTGACTGAAACTACAACAGTTAGGTCTCTCTAGTGCATTGACAGAGCAAAAAATAAAGAGGGTGGAAATTGCCATTAGAGAGATTAAGGATTTGGGTAAATTCGCAAGGTTCTGTGGTAAGTGATTAAATACGGATCTTCAGCTTTGAGGTTGTGTGTCTTGACTCTGTTGAGTCAGGAGCACTCATCATTAGAGAAAATTCAAATTGTCACAGTATAAAGGTGACAAACAGATGCCCAGGTAATAGTGATCTTTATGAAAAGATGACCTCTAAATGTGCATTCTTTTCTTCCTGATGGCTGTAGGAGGAGTGTTGTCTCTTGGCATTTCTGTCAGGATGTCTTTCTGGTTGTGGTGAGTGTAAACAACTACAAGCACAAAAAACCAAATTACATGCTTTCAGTTCTTTTTCTAGCCTGAGAGGTAGCTTTTAGTTCTGCATACCTTTGTCGACTTAATTCACAGATAAATTATTATTCTTTTATACTATTTAAAACAAAATTAACATCAATTATATTTCTTTGCTAACATCCATCATCTTAGTTTCCTTTCTGCTCTTAGTTGTATAAGTATCTTCAGTAAGATGTACTGTTTCTCTCCTGCCAAGAGGCTTCTGTGATTTTTTTCTCATTTTATTTATTCAGTGACTTTGACTTTTACATCCATTTCACAACTGTGGAATGATAATGAAAAAAGGACAGATTCACAGATAGTTCTAAGGTGTCCACTGGAGAGTGATGAACTTAGGTGCAGGTCAAATTAGATCCATTGTTGGATGGACCTTGAGTTGAGCGCATTTTGATTCGCACTGTGTTGTGGCCCATAAAAATGAATTCATACACTTGTACTACATTTCTCAGGAAGCCAGCTAAAGAAGAGTTGATGGAAGAAGACGAGGATGTCTATAGCATCCTTGGGGAGCTGGAGGATTTGCAAGAATCCTCTGATGTCTAATGCACTTCTGGAGATGCGGAAGAAGAAGGTAGAGCATCCCCTCACTTCATATATATATGAGGATGACAGTAAGATTAGGAGTAAACCCTAAACTCTCTCACAACTGGATTGATCATTCAAATCCTAACAAGACCAGTTTCCACCATCGTATGCTTGTGCTGTGTATTAGATTATCTCTAGTTTGGCTTATTTTCTATTCAGTCATTACTGGACAGATAGCCACAGCACTCAACAAAAGCCTTCAGCTTTCACTCTTAAAACAGTTATAAAGAATCTATGATAGGGTTGTTGGTTGTTGTGTTGGTTTTTTTTTTGCAGATAACTGCACATCCACCTTGTAATATTCTAATAAGAACTCATCCAAACTGACAAAAATTTTGCAGTTCTAAAGACCTTTTTTTTCTTTTTTGTGGCCTCTCTCAAAACAGAGGATTCAAACCTAGACCCCAGAGAAATTGTTGATTGTTGTTGATTCTTCATACTGAAATGTCAACCATATTTCTATGAAGACATGCATGAATTTGCTTGAAAGAAAGGTGTATGAAAAATACACATAACTAAGTCAAAGAGAATGGCTACTTCTGATTTTCTTTTTTTGTCTACTTTTGTTCATTTAGATATTCTGTTGTCTTATAAATATACTATAGGGTTTCTCTGGATGGATGGATGTTCTCCTTCTCTGAAGGGAAGAGTGTTTCCTTACTGGATAGCTCTCTCAGAAGACCACTGACATATGAAGTTTCACAAAAGACTCATTCTAATTATGCAAGTTTCAGAAAGATTCAGGAAGATCTCAAATAGCATAAAAGACAGGACTTTTCAACCTCTGATAGTTTTCAGCATTTTTTTCCAAATCTTTGTTGCAGTTCCTACAAATTCTTCATTCTGAAGGAAGAGACAAGCTGATCATACCATCCTGGCAGATCTAATAGCTTTTGGAAAGTTCATCAAGTTCACCTTCAGGCAAAACTGTGTAATCTGAGTAAAAACCAAAAATCATTGCATCTTTTTAAATTGTATACTGAGAAGTTTCTCTGGTTTTCATTTGAGTATGGAAAATTGTGAAGTGTGGAGATTTGAAAACTTTCCAAGCTACATGATAGATTTTTACAACACCAGGCCTGATTCTTTCCTCCTCTGCTTCATTCATCCTGTAATTCAGTTTGCTTTATCTGCTTAAGGTGGGAAATAACTGTCTAGAAATGTTTTGAGAATAAAAGCAAAAACTGAAAAATATACAGGAGCCATGTGTGCTACTGAAAAAAAGATTATTCCTCTTTAGGTGCTAAAAAATACATGAAGGTGCTGTACTGCATTTTCTTTCCCTTCCTTTCTGCATTAAAACTTTTGAACAAATGCAAATCCTATACCTATGGAAGTCCCTCCTGGCATGTGGTTTTGAAGGTAGATAAAAATCTAGCACCTCATTTTGTGGCTTTCCACATAGCTTTTAATATAGGAAACATTGCAGTAGCCCAGTGGAAGTGAAATGGAAACTGTTTTACTTCATGCAGGAAAGTTGGTGGGTTTTGGTGTTTTTTGTTTTGTTTTTTTGTGTGTGTGTGTGTGGTTTTTCTTTTATTTTAAATAATATCCCAGACAGAAATGCTTGCTGAAAATTCTGAAACTCCAGAAAACTGTTCTGCCAGGAGTCTTCTCTCAGTATAAGATTCCGCCCCCCCCCCCCTTTTTTTTAAAACCGGTAATCAGTGATATTTTTATTAGCTGTGTGTGTCAAAAAAATGGATCTTCTACAGTATAGAACATACAAAAAATGACAGAGAGGTAAAAATCCAACCTTACAAATAAGCTTCAAATGTAGGACAGTATTTTTTTCCTCTACCTGAAAGCCTATGATCAAAACATGATTGTATCCTATATTTTGATATTTTGTTGGAAATTTTTCAGACTTCTCATGATGTATGAATTATCATTTATTTTCTCTTTTTTAGCAACTTGAAATGTTCTAAATAAATGCATTCTTTTGTAATTAAAAAGATCACATCTTAATTTAAAATGCATTATTTATTTATTTATTTCTATGAACTTTTTCTTCTCTGTTGTTTTCTTGTTTTAGAAGATAAACTTTTTCGGCCAAGTGTTCTCTTCTTTCTTGGCTTCAGGCAGAACACAACCCTGTATGTTCAGCTTTTAAGATTCTGAAAAGGGTGTCATTCTCCCCCTTTAATTATATTCATGAAGATCTGTAGTTACTTTCTTCAGGAGAATGAGTAAATTACACACCTGTAATTCTTGTTCTTCGGAGAAATTATTAAATACAGATCTTCCCTTATCTTTTCACTCTTATACTAAGGTCTTTCCTTTCAGTTTATTAGGAAGACATTTGTATATCTAGAAGTGCCCTTTGGCTTAGGATTTACCATCTATGTCTTCCACAGTGACACGTACTTCATGCTCTCAGTAAGAGTCTTTAAAATCTTTTTTGAATGGTCTCTTTTGAAGAGTGCTCTGTCACCAGTGTTAGATCATGAAAACCCAAGGTCTGTATTTAATTCTACTTTTGTACAGTGAACATTTCAGGTGAGTATTTAACACGCCTTCATATGTAACCAATGGTTTGAGTCTCATGTTTTTTCTAGATGCCAATGTGAACCTTGGCTAATAAGTCACTTGTACCCCTATTCCATATGCTATCTCGCCTCAGATTGTATTTTTTCACTGTGATATTTGTATTGGACATGTAATTCAAAATAATTCTGTGGCAGAAAACACTGAGAGCAAAGGTGTAAAATGTTGTGATGACTGATCCATTAGTGTGCACACATAAATGGATGTTGTAAACAGGACTCTGAAATAGTAGGTCAGTGAACAGATCAGCTGTTTCATGTTTGTATAGTAAAAGTTCAGTGTGGCAATTTTACAGCAGTAACTTTTGATCCCTTTTACAGCTGTCTGTGATATGATTATTACCATAAAAACTTGCAGGAAAATAAACAGTGATGTCCCAAGATAAGATTATGGGAGGGGATACATCCATGCTATTAAAGATGAAGCCATATGAATTTGCTTATTCCTAAGACTAGCCACAATAGAAAATGTTAGTCAATTTATTATAGTGCTTTCAAGAAGGAAAATTTAGGAGGACTTGCACCAAGATTTGTGCTATTTTAATTGATAAATATACCACTTCACCTTCTCCCAACTACTTTCTAAGCCGTGTATTTTCAGAAATCTGGGTTGCAAGATACAAATCTGGTAACAGTTGGTTACTTCAAATTAGTTGGTTGAATTCTTCTAATTGATACTACTACTGCTGCTTTGTCATGTTGTGGTTGTACTAATGTAGCAAAGAGGATGTAGATCTGTAGCATATATTTACTGCTTGGTATTATCTACTGCCAATCCCTGGCTTTACATTTGTACACAGAGCCTACTTTTTATTGGGTTATAATGGTGACAAAGAATGCCTTGAAATACTCAGCTCTTCTCTAACTTATCTTCTGTGGTGATGAATAAAGCACTCTGGAAGGTATTCAGGATGAATAGATCAAACAGTGCATGCAATAGACATATGAAAATAACAAGGTGAAAATTGTAATGTTATTTGCTGCAGTAGTCAATCCAGTTCCACATCATCTGTGTGATTTTAAGTGCTCTGCTTAAAGATAAAATGTTAATCTTTTTAAATCTGTAATTATAAAAAAAATTCATTATCACTATGCTTAATTTATACTCACTTTAATTTTAGAAGAAGTCAGATAAAATATTAGAACACTTTCTGTTTTATCAAGCTCGTATATTGACAACCCTGTTTTTGTAGACAAAACGGAGTTGTATTTGGAATATTTTAAAGGTTTTTTTTTGTTTGGTTGGTTGTGGTCCCCGTCTCCCCCCAGATTCCAATTAAGCGACTGAATTTTCATCCCTCTGGAAGGACACCTAGAGAGCAATAACAACAGAGTAATTTTATTCTCAGTAGGAAAAAAGTGGAGATTAGTTATATCAAGTATTCCAGTTTCATTTACATATAAATAAAATAGTTTAACTTTTAAAGATTGTTATTTCAAGTCTTCTAGTTGTTTAAACTGATGCAGCTCCACTGCCTCCTATGGAGCTGTTTCATTTTATCCAGACAGAAAATTCGGATCATTTACTATGTAAAAACATTAAAAGGAACATTAAAAAGTATTTATTTCAGTTGAAGTAAAACTATGTGCACGGTTGATTTATTGTTTTTATTATTCCTGTCAGTTATGCAACTGTATCCATACTTTAAGCAACTTGTCTCATTCTTTCCTCCATTACAGATCGAAGTAGTCAATACTTTCAAGAGTGGCACTTCCTTTCAGGGGGCTCTAAGGAGACAGTCCTCCGTCACAAGCCAGACCCAGGATGTAACCAATATTTCTAGCCCTAGTCACGTATCGTTATCCAATGCTCTTTCCTCTCCTACCAGCACATCTGCTGCTGCGGCTGGGCGTGAGTGTGTATTCTTAATGCATCAGACCTACAGAGATGCCAACTTATGTAGCAGTCATTTGAGACTAAGCTACTTTGCCCTTTCCCATTTTGTCCTGTTATGTTTATTAGCTTACACATACCCAGGAACACATGACATGATAGCTTTGTGTACAGTAGATACTCTCCATGATTCATTACAAGTTCTGTTAACTTACTGTTAGGACAGGAATTTCTAGTAATTTTGTATCCAGCATATGGAGAATTCTGATTTTATTTCAGGCTTCTGTGTCATGTTTTCTCAGTCTCATTGGATATATTTTCTACTGCTTATAAAATATATACTTTAAATGATTCTATGAATAAATTAAGCAATACAGCTTGTCAGATAAAAGATCATTCCATCTGGAAGATTGTGTGTAATATAGGTCACTCATGTCCAAGAAAGATGTACTTTAATTAGCACAGGTACAGGAAGGAAAAATGAAATAGAGAATCAGGTTTATGATGCAGGGCTGAGGGATTAAGGTTTACATGAATATTGAAATAGATTTGTTTTCTCTAAATGCACTGGAAGGTAAGCATGAAGGAATGAGGGAGCTGGACAAGTTAAAGGACAGTGTTGAAACAACAAAATAAATGTGGTAGCAAATTTCTTTTTAGAAGAAGCAGGTTTTAAACACTGAAATCTTGACACAGCTTTCTTTTAGATGCAAACAAAACATCTAGTGAAATGGTGGTGAAATCAATAAAAACTTTAAAGTGGCTAATAAGAAAGGCCTGATTGACTAACAGTAAAATTCCTGTTGCTCAGGTAGAGTCTTACAGATCTAACTTCGGGTTTATATTTTTATTTTTATGTATTCAGGACTGTAAGTTGCTATTTTGTTTTACAGCATAGCCAGCATTAAAATATTATTTAAATATATAGAACTTAGTTTACAAGCTTGTCACTTTACAAAATAATGCAGTATATTCCTTATGCAAGTTTTAGTGAAAAGTTGGCCAGACAGACAAGAAGGCAGTCTTGTCTGTCTGGCCAACAGAGAGAGGGAAGGCATACAAAGACAAGGCAGACAAGAGAAGGAAGTAAAATTCCAGAACTCCTGGAGGAATAAAAGGCAAACCCCCTCAGTATTTGAACATCAAGTGTTTAGAAATGCATTAGAAGTTTTGTTGGATTTAAAAGGCAAAGAAGAAACTTTGCTTTTGCTAGGAACCCAAAGAACCATTCAGGTTCCAACTTTGGCAGCTGCTCCTTGGAGAGAATTTATATCTTTTCCTATCTCTTCTTGGGAAGTTTGGCCTGCTAACATTTTACTCCAACAGCACGAACTGTTTCAGGGCAGCAGCATGATCCAGAGAAACAAAGTCACTGAGATGCATGCCACTGCTGTGCCACGGGCACTCTAAGCTGCTTCTGAGACTCAGAGCCTGTTCCCTCATTTCCATACTGAGCAGGACACAAAACACCAGACACAAACCAGCCTTTCATCCAGGCAATGATTTCCCATAATAGCATTTCTACATTTGAGCAGAAAACAGAGAGCAACTCATTCTTCTGTGGTAGATGTTTCAATAACATCCTGTAGCCAGCAGTCTGAAAGGGTAGAGTTAGTAAAATTAGAATAGGCAATTTATTATCCCTCTCTTCTCTGCATTGCAGCAAGGCAACTAAGAATTGAATAGTCTTGCATCTTGGCAAAGGCCTTACTAAGTTGTGGGCTGAAGTTCATTAATAGAAGAAAGCATAATTTGCTACAGCCTTTGATGTCTCCTTTTATTTGGCAAAATAAAACAGGTCTGCAGAGCTCATCACTTGCAGCCACATTTATTCAGTAAAATAAAAACCATATGATTGATTTGTTAACCAACCCAGAGATAAATATCTCCATTGCAGAGGACAGTGAGAGATTGGGTCTTTTAAAGTGGTTATTCTGGACTGTTAGTATTTTGTTACTGAAATACAGTATCTGTTTAGTATCAAACCAGTATGTCCTTCCAATTATAACCCTTAGGGAAGGTTTTGATTTATTAATACAATGACATAAACCTAATACATGACAGTGAAAAAGCAAAGAAAAAAAATTTAGTTTTTATTTTTAAATTGGGTGTTTACAGTTGGCTGTTCATCTTCCAGAACCTGGGAAACCTTTCCTAATCCAAATCTCATGGAAATGGGGTCTGTTTTTATGAATTGGCATTTTCTGAGAAAATTTCATTTGCAAAATGTGCCTACTTTTCAACTCCTTGCTTAAAATTATGTGGTGGGACAGGACTGACTTCTTTCCTGCTGCTTAGAATGAATTAAACCCTAAAATAATTACCTTCTTATGGGTTGGATGAGAATAACGGGATAACTGTACCTCTGATATTGAAAACGCCTCTCCAGGAATCTTAAAAATATTGCATGTGTGGATATATTATGCGGAGTATCAAGGGAAAACCTTAAGGTTATAGCAAAGACAAAAGGGTCTAATACTTGAAAGGACCCAATATGAGATACTGTCAGGAAGGTTTGTTTACGGAGAAGTGGTGCTCAGTGTCTTGCAACAATTGGGATATTTCAGGAGTCATTTTGGGTGCCCAAAATGCAGAGGTTTTGAGATCAATACCTAATAAAAAATATAATAATCATATGATGCTCTAGAAATAAGTGAGTCTAATTTAACAGAGCATTTATGCAGGTCTTTACTAATTGTATAGTTTTTTAATATATAGTTCATTGTGACACCTCACCAATCTGAGATTTCTTCTGCAGATTTATAATAACATTTTGGAATAAAGAAAAATATTTTTTCTAGTATTTTTGGCCAGACTAATGTTTGATTCAAAGGTTAATGCATGCTTAAAGAGAAATCTCCCTGTCAAATACACCCACATCTATAGTACTTTGTGAAACAGATTAGCAAGTTAATACATGAAATTTTCAGCTATTCATAAATACAGCACATTCAAGCCTTTCATGGAGTTGTAGAATACTTTAATTAAGAGCAATATATACAAATTAATATTTACTATTAATATATGTTTATTTTTACTGAGTTTCTCTACTCACTCTGAAGTTGTCCTAGTTATGCTGATACTTTTTAGCTGTCACAGTGTTTTTGCCAATAACAAATTACAAATTTCTGCATGTCAGCATTAATTGATAACAATGAGGTCCATATTATGAGTTTCTGATATCTTTTGAAAAATGTTGCCGTTTTAAATAAACATAGTGAAAATTTCTGCAATTGAAACCTGCCATTTTATATACTCTGATGAAAGCAGAAAATGTATTTAAATGCAAACTAAATACGCGTACATATTTAATAAGCACATGTAAGCTACAGAAAATGAAAATATTGGAAAAATAAGTCTGTGCAATATGGTGTCTGCCAAGTTCTCGGGTTTTGTCATGTCATGCGTATGAACACACAGACATAGGTACACACACAATCTTCTATCATTGGAAAACTGTTACGCTACAGAGTTAAAAGTGGTGTTAGATACCAGACTATCCCATACCAGCTTTGGTGGATATGTATTTTATATGCATTTCTTTCCATGTTTTACTTTGGCAAAACAAAATCAGATCCAGTGGGGCAATGGAGGATCTTTTTTACTTTTGAAGCTCAGAATTATCAACACAAAATGTTAGCTTGTGCTTAAACTTTAATGTTTTTGAAGCCTTTGCTACTATATTGCTTAATTAGGTAGCAGATTAGTAGATCTAACTGTACACAAATTAAACAAGTTATTCCTTATCCTAACTTGTTTATATCTGATTCTCAGAAGTTGTTTATATTATCAGTAGATAACCCCTTCAAAAGAACATGGTTTCAAATCTTCCAAGGAAGACACACTTTTAGTATTCCTTTGTACTTGCTCTTCCTTCTTCCTCTCATTCTCATATATAGTTCCTAAGTGGAAGCAGCCAGAAACTGCAGGTCTCTTACAAAAATAACTCCTTTCTTTCATAAAAGGTTATAATTAAAAAATGTTAAGTGTAGGAAGCATTGGGGGAACAACAAACAAACAAAACCAAACCCCATGAAAAGGCAATCTCCCAGATCATGACTCTGCTGTAGTTTCTGTATTTGAAAGTTCCTTTTAATTTGATTTGTTGAGGACTGTGATTTCTGCCTGAGATTTCTAGAAGTGAATATTTCATGGAATCACAACTTTTTATTATATTAACTCTAGCAACAGTGGCCACCAACAAGCCACTTGTAAGTATGACACAGGAAAAAATACACAGTGATGACGCCAAATCTTATAGCAGCTAATTAAAATCTTACTAAACAATCACAAAATATTCTCAGAAGTATTTGTCCATCACACAGATCTCTGAAGGTTTTTTAGAGGTTTTTTTTTGGTTGGTTGGTTTTTAAAAAGTGTTTTTGAACAAAAGAAAAACATAGCACCATTAAGGCTGTATTTTTGTTCTGGTTCACAGTTTGGAGAGAGCTACAAACTTCAAAAGCAGAGCTAATTTTTATTGAAAGACAACTTCTTTTCATTCTCCCTTTGATTAAAAAATAGGTGAAATTTATCAGACTTGCCAAGAAACTGTCATTTATAGGTAGCTTTTCACAAGCAGCATTTGCCTTGGAGTGGCACAAGGGCATAAGCATCTGCAAACTGTCTCAAACTAACGTAAGATATTAAGCAAGCTTAATTCTAGTGCATACTACAGTTCATTTACTAATAGATAATTTTAAAGAGAGAGCTTAGTTTAGATATTTGTAATCTGTCGTGTATGAAAATCAGGTTCTTTGATATCAAGAAAAATAAATTACTGTTCCAGCAGCTTTTGCTTTTCTGTATTTTTTATGTATTTAGTTTCCTATAAATGTAATCATCATTCAGCTGGGCAGACTATAACTAAAACATAAGATAAAATCTGAAGTTTCAATCAAATTTTGTCATTAAGAAAAAGGGGAACAATTTGCTTAAAAAAAATTTCTATTTTAATAAATGTTAAGGCAAAGATAACTGTCCAGTATTGATCTATATTCAGATCACAGACAAAGTCAAGTGGCCATACCAGCCTTAGTGAAAATGTCAGTTGCTTTCTGTGACAACATGGTATAACTATCACATGAGGAAATGGAACAAGCAGAACTTAAACAAAGTCCACATCTAAAATAATGTTTATAAAAGTTGCACCATTTGGGAACATCATTAAACTAGAGACAGAGAGACCATGCTAAAGCTTAGAAGTTCCCAATGGTTATAACCAGGATTTCACAATCCTGCTGGGATATACAAGATCAAAATCAACTTCTGTATATCTTCCCTGTAGGGAAACTAACTAGGTTTAAAATCTAAATATAAAACCAAGTCCTCAACTGGAGATACAGCATGGCAAGAAGGTTTAGACTCCTAACACAGAAACACATTCTTTCAAAAGGTTGCATACTATATTTAAACTTTGCCAAATCTGATATGAAAATGTTAGGCTCCATAATTTTGCATCAGTCCTATAATAAAGGAGATATACTACAGAAGTGGGAGCCCTGCATATGGTACTGATCTTGTGCTCTAAAATTCAGTGGAATAATAGTCATGTGAACCTTTTGTGAAATGATAATCAGGCCTGAGGATTTCACAGAATATGTAGGTATTCTGCTTTCCTCTTGCTGCACATGGTTTGACTTTTCAGCAGCACTTACTGGATTTACTGCATATTTATGTAAAAATAGAGTAGGACAGATAATGTTATGCATCTGTTTCACTCATTAAAGCAGAAATCTAGAAATTGTCATTTTCCTAAAATTAATTGGTTTTATTTTATCTTTGAATTCGCTCAACTTCTGCATCACACAATCCAGAACATACTAGCCACAACATTTACAGAAGACTCCAATACATACAGTATCTCCTCCTGTGGATACCTAATCTGATTTTACTCACCTAAAATTGGGAGGATTGAAAAATAAACAAAAATACACTGAAGATACATCTTCTATTTCAAAGCTTTACATATGCAATAGTACTTGATCAAACTCATTTACCTTTATATAGCTATAGTCTTGAAATAGAATAGTATCAGTTACATATAAGAGTTGGCATCTCTTCGCAAAATTGACCTCTTGTTTACAATTTTATACTAATCACCTTACTGATCTTTCAGTATTGAATTTATTTGCTTTTGCAGTGCCCTACTCTCTACTGTCTGAATATTAAATGTGTTTGTTTTCCCAGAGGGCTAGAGAACATTGGACAAAAGGGTTCAGCAGGAGAGAGTGAAATAAAAAGAGGTTGTGAGTCTTTAACCTTGAGCCTGAAATGAATGTGAACCAAACTCAAGACACTTGGCTTATATAAAGCCGGTAAACATTCGAGTATAAGCCCACACACTACCAACCATAATATATCTGTTGATGCTTAACAGGCCTCGTCTATTTTGCCTAGATTGTTGTATTTAGGAGTGAGATTCTGAACATCTTTTTCTTCTGATGGAAAAAATTCATAGTATCTAAAATTCTATTTCTTTTATTTTTCTTGCCTGATGCAGTATAATTAACTTTCAAGGTGGGATGCAACTGAAGAGTTTTTCTGTTACAGCTACAGAGAAGAAAGAAGTGGAAACTTATAGTAATGTCAAAAAATGTCCTGAAGTGTTGTCCCCACAGTCTTTTGTTTAAAAGCAGTTCATTTTTTTTCCTGTTGTCTCCATTACTGTGAGAAAAGGGAGCTGTATCGCACTGTTTGTCTTCCCTTGGCTTTGTCAGTATCATAAAGATAAATCATTACATGAACTCTACATAGTTCATAGTAAACCAACACTTTCTGGGTTCTATCCATCATGGTTATGTCCCTGCTTTTACATGCTGTACAACCATAACCACATTATACGAAGTTCTTCTGCTTTATTTTATCTTCAAAAAAGTAATCTGCTCTTTGTTTCAGGAGAGCCCCTAAACATTTTTACACCAGATGTTACTTCAGATCTTGAACTTAAGCATGTATTAAAAGAATTTGTTGCTGTTGGGCCATGTAACTCTGGGTAAATAATATTTTTTCAGTTCTTAGCTTAAATAGGGTAGTATTATTATATAGAAATTAAAATGCCACCTTTGTATCCAACAAAACCTCTACCTTTGTTTCCACTAACATAATGAAAGAAGGAAGTTTTGTTCCTGTAAGCAATAATTTTATACATTGGGGGACACACTATGAACAAGATTTTAAACTATATTGTAATGCAGAAATTCTGTCACTGAATGAGGTGTGACTCTCAAAAAAAAGTTTTCTTCTAGATGCCAAGCTAAATATCCAGAATTTAAAATTGGGGAGGGACTTTCTCCTTAAGTGAAAAATTAATGAGAAACATGAACAGCTCTGAAACTGTAAAGACATTTTAAGAGAAAGAGGTAGTTTTCTACATCTCCTTAGTGAAGAAAACTTATTAGAAAGCTAACTTTAAGTACTCTCAGCTTTAGGGATTTGCCTAAGTATGGCCCTTACACTACCACTGCATTCAGAAGATTAACTACTTTAGATATTAGCAGATCTGAACTAGTCCTAAGCTAATATTTCCAGTAAAAATCACTATGAAAAAGTAGAAGTTATTCTGGTAACATCTAAATGTTCCTGCAAGACTCAGAATCTGTGCCAACACCTTGCCACAGATCTTCACATGAAGTGATGACTGCTGGCTGATTCTACATTCTGCAATTACATCTTCAGATTGTTGTGTAATCACATCTAAGCAAAAGATTTAGTGTAGTGTTTTCTTTCAATGGATCATTAGTTCAAGCAGTCACTGCAGAGTACCAAATTCAGGTCATGGCAGGCAGGTTTTCATAACTGGCTTTCAGATACAGCCTAAATCTATAGTTCTTCCTCAGCTGACTAGTTGACTGACTAAAAGCTTGGTATTAAATGCAAATTAGATGCCAAATTTTGCTATTAAATGCAATATAGATGCTTTCTCTGCTATGGAACTTGGAGCCTCATAAATTGAAGTCAGTTCCTTCCTTGCTAACCCGTAGAGACTTAAATACAGTTTGTGTGACTTGCAGAAAAGCTTTACTTTCATGGGATTTTGCTGGATCTATTCAAACGTAATATGAAATTGCAAAACTTTTTATTTAAGTAAAAATTTACTTTACCTTTATTAAAAAGAATCCAGCTTGTAAATAGAGCCTAAATCTATGCAGTAAGAAATGGCTGTATTCAAGAGAATGAAATTATTTTGTTAGTTGATAAGATATAGCAAACAGCTGTAACTGAATGACTGTTATTTTTATTTAGATAGCAGAAATAATAGGTAGCTTTGCAGGAAATGTCATCATATGAGCCCATACTATAAAGTAAGCATGTTACAAAAAGTTTTCTGAGTTAAAATAGGACAATATCGTAATCTATTTTAAAGATTGCCCTGATAAAACATACTATTTTTTCATTGTTTAGACTAATCAATTTGAACTTTAAAATACAAGATAGGAAGGCATAAATAATGAGGAAATTAGTGTCACTTATTCTCCATGAGTTCAAATCCTATCTTTAGTAATGCAAATAAATCTCTTATCCCGGTCTGTTTGTTCACTATACAGAACCATCACAATTCAAAGATGCAGTTCTTATAAAACCCTGGTTTATGATTCCAGGTGCCTGTCAAAGACGTATTATGTACACTATATGATTGTATTGTGTAAAATTTATTCTTATCTTCCTCATCTTGTACCTCTCCCAACCTCCTAAAATCATCTTCTAGTATCCCAAGATCTGGAGAAGCCATTCTGTACCACTCCAATCTTCTTGAGCATAAACAGTCACAGGACCTACTTTTTGTACTGTGTTCTGCTGTTGCCAATTGTATGTTTAAAGAGAAGGGAGAGTATTTGAACTGACCAAAGGCCATGTATCTGAAGATGGCATGACTTGCTATTAGGATTTTTGAAAGATGATTAATATCCAAATTTAGAAAATAGAAACAAGGACAAAGGGCAAAGAGATCAAAATACAAGTCAGCCTCATTTTCAAATTTGCTGGAATCCTGTACAACTTGGAGAACTCCAGCCACAGGATCAGCTGTAACACTGTGACTCCATGCCATTACTAAAATGCAGTGTGCCAAATGAAGGAGGAATTAAAGCCTTACAAATTAGTGGTGTATTAGGCCAACAAATAATGTGCAGCATGTTTACATGTAAACAGATACACATGCCAACCACCAAACCATTTCACAATGCCTGCTTGCACCTTTTCTGCCTCTGCCTGTGTTTTGGTCGCCCCTCTAAGAAATGCTAAAGATTCGCTCATGGACTACATGGAAGTAGAAGGATAGAACTCATACTTAGTCATAAAACATTTGCCAACAGATCACGTTTTGCCATTCTGTTTTTTCCTCTCCGGCCCACCCCCCCCCCCCCTTCCAAAAAGTTATGTTTTTTTCAGCAGTAAACCAGCACAAACCTTCACTTCTTTTCAGAATTGGTAGGTCACTGGTATATAGACAGCATCCCTCCCTTTGCCCACTCACAGAGGACTTACTGTCCACAATCTGCAATGCTCCTCACTCTGTTCTTCTCATTTCCTACTGGGAAAGCAATTTACACTGTCCCTGACAGTCTAATGGGCTGGGTCTTTAATTTATTTTCACCTATGTTCTTAGTGTCAGGTGGTTAATGGCATTAGATTGACCCTGGCATAAGTCACCTGACCTAGTTTAAAGACTGCACATATGGCATAAATTGTGTCGTTTTCCGAATTTAACTTTACGGTTTTAGAACTGAGACACAGAAAATGAAAAAGCTTGCTGTTTAACAATGTAATTCAATTCAACCCAACAATCAATATGTTATTTTATTACATGTTTTATATACATTAAAAAGTTAAATGGCTAGAACAGTGGGTCTATACTCGAGTGTTTACCTCACATATGCATGAAGGAAAAATAAAAGTTGGTTCAACAATACTATGTTCACATTATCCAGGCTTCCAAGTGTAGTTGTTGTGTGCAACTTATCTCTGTTCATGTGGTAACTGTGATTTTTTTTTCCTTCCCCTGTGGTAGCATGATTATGCTTAGCACTTTGTCTGCTTGGCTTTTTGTGCTTTTGGCTGCATTCATTTAGATTTTGCTTTAAAACATTGATATTACTTATAGTTTTACATTTGGCTCCTGTGTCTCATACCTACCATCCAAACGTGTCTGTGTTCTGTGCTTTTCTGTTTGTGAAGTGTGATATGTTATGTGTAATGGTTTTTAACAATACAAAAGAGACTTTTTTAAATTAAAAAAGCCTTCCTACTTACTCACTGCAAAACTATCAACATGCATGGTTTTACATTTGCATTACAATTAACATGGCTTGTCTTTTACTAGGGATGTACCACACGAGTGGAAGTCCGCTTTCTTTAACCAGTACTTCCCATCAGTTCTTTGATGGCTTTAAACTTGATTTATTTTAATATTGCAGTTGATACAGCTATTCAAAATGCACATAACTGAGCCACTCGTTTATGCATATAACATCCAGAGACTATGGACTTCAGCTGCCTGCACTGCCCTAACCATATGCTACATTTTTCACAAAGTATCCTCTAACAGTGTTGCCCTTTGAAGGTGCTAATTCTGACACCTCTTTCCTTTTCTCCCCCCAGATCCGCGTCGTGAAGGCATTCCGTAGCTCTCTCTACGAAGGTTTGGAAAAACCAGAATCTAGAACCTCTATTCACAACTTTATGACTCATCCTGAATTTAGGATAGAAGATTCCCAGCCCCACATCCCACTCATTGATGACACAGACCTAGAAGAAGACCCTGCTCTTAAGAAAAACTCAAGTCCACCGTCTTCACTGAACAAGAACAACAGTGCTATCGACAGTGGGATAAATCTTACAACTGATACAAGTAAATCAGCTACCTCTTCTAGTCCAGGAAGCCCAATACATAGCCTGGAGACATCACTTTAGCTGAAAGGGTCACTGCAAAAAAAAAAATTAAGATAAAATAAAATAAAATAAAATAAAAAAAACCACAGCAACCGAAATATATAGATATATATATTAAAAACAAAAACATTGCTGGCTGAAAAGCTGTTTGAACTCTTATTCACTCTGAGTCAAGTGAATGAATTGTTGATCACAATGGTTTTGGGGAAAGAATGAATGGCTGATTTACATACCCCTTGTTCCCTTTCAGAAAAACAAAAAAAATCCTCCTGCATGAATGTACTGTACTCTTCTGGCCCTTCTTTCTCTCTTTTTGTTTCTTTTTATTTACTTTTTTTTTCCTCCTTAAGCAGGAACTGCAGAGGACTTCTTTCTGAGGCTATTTATCCAATTCACTGGTCTGTGAGTTTTTTGAAATGCTTGTGTGGCATGGACTCAATTGTATAGATTAATTTAAATAACTTTTTTCAAGTTGCAAAGCTTAACTTGCACAGTAGATTTGCACCAGTTGGACAGAGGAACTTAAACATTTATGAGACTATATATAGAGATATATACATATAAGTATATAAATAATTAATTATATATATGTATATACCTATATATATAGTTATATATATATAAAGTTTCTTTGTTGGCATGTTGCCTTGTTTCTGCTCAAATTGCTCTGACTATTTTAACTTATTTATGTCCTAAAAAAGAATGTAATTTGTTTACAAACCTGTAGATAATATCCTTAACTATTTGTAGGGTTAAGACAGCACTTCCTGCCGAAGTAGTATAAAAATGGCTCAGCTCAGCTCATTGAAAACGTCTGTAGTATCGCACCCTGAATATTTTATTACAACCATGTTCTGATTTCTGCCTGATTTTTTTTTTGTTAAATAATGTAGATACTGCTAGTAGATAGCAAAAGAAGCCAAAATATAACACATTGGATGTAGCATTGTGATCCTATATACAGGGAGGTAAAACAGGCTTCCTTTGTTTCAAATAAAAATCAAAATGATCAGGTTCTCCTTTTTTTTTTTTTCCCCTCTGATAATCTGCTTGAATTTGTTTTGGTGCAGCATACAATAATGGAGGCTATTTCATTCTTTAACCATATGGCAATGGCTTCCAAAAATATTTTTAGAGAAATACTGTATGAAAATGAGTTGAGTTTATAAAAATAATTTAAAATAACTTATATTTGGTTTGTCTATATGGAGATAAAAGTAATGTTAAAATATTGTGATATATTGTGTTAATCCTTTTCAGTTAGCAATTTAGGCATTTATTTCCTTATTACTTGCAAAGTATGGGCTGTTGGCATTTTGGATGAAAATCACTCTAGGTTGTTGCTTTGATTTTTTTTTTAAACAAAAATGTAATTTCTGCACTATTAGGTCTGAACGAAGCTTTATTAATTGTATTTTGAGATGTGCTTTGTGTGATTTTTTTTTTAACCAAGCTTGTCTTCCTGTAGTCATAACATATACTGTAACACAGTAATACATCATTTTACCTTGAGCTTTCTACGAAGAAAGCTATTTTGAAGACCTGCAGTATGGAGGGTGAAAAATATTTTTCAAGATGGTAACAGCCCTGATAACTTAAAATATATGAGCTTATGTAATTGCTATGTCAACCACTTGAATACTAAGCACTTTGTGGATCACGGATTTTTCATAAATAATTTTTGTATTTAATATAAAGTTTGCTTGGAGACTTTTCAGCATATAATCTTTTCCATAATTGTACAGTGCAAAAGACATTTTGAATTACACAATTAATTATGCCAGATGTGTTGAAAAACACTCTCAAACTATCTTGATAAATTGATCTGTTAAGGTATTATTGGTTGTCTTAAAGTTGGCTCATAGAGTGGTGCATCTCTGCAGTCACAAGAACTAAACCAAGCCAGAACTCTCCAAAACAAGATTAGACTCATGGCCAAACTGCAGACTGAACTAAAATGTTTTCAGGGTGCATCAAGACTATTCAGCCAGGTAAAGCTCTAATGAGCTTGAATTGCCAGCTTCCAGACTTTTGTGTAGAAGCTTGAATGTTTTTGGCTCAAACTCTTAGTTCACTATCTGATCCAAACTTTCCACTGAACAACAGAACAGGTCTTTGAAGGCATTACAACTCTCTTTTCAACAGATAGTGTGACCCATTTCTTAACAGTAAAAATCTAGCATGAAAACAAAATTATTTTAGCTAACTCCTAGCGACAAAGTGATTGAAACTCAGTCAGGATTGTTCTTCACTTTGTAAATATGGTGATTAACCTTTGTATAACATGTATCGGGTTTCTATGGCCTATCTGGGATATCATATTCAGAAGAAATATGTTGTCTATTTACAGGGAAGCCTCTAGCTTTGGACTTGAACATCTACAGAAGCTGTTAATACTGGAAAAAAATTATTTTCAACATCTTAACACTGACTGCCTTTATTTTCAAACATTCTTAATATTTTTTTCTTGGTTTCTCTTTTTTTTTTTTTTATTTTCCTGTAGGAGTACCCTGCCCTAAGGTACCATTTGCAGACTTGAAAACTGTTAAGAAAATGAACACTGCATTCTGTGTATATATAGTAAAACATATATAAACTGAGATGCATAGAAAACTGGGGCTTTTGTGAGCAGAGACTGTTTTATGTATATGATGATAGACTTTTTTTTTTTTAAGCAGAATAGCTATGACCTTTCAACGACAAGTCATGCATCACAATTCCTTTCTTTTATTGCTTCACCTCTCTGTGATGGGAACAATGGATCAAAAACCAAAATGATCAGTTTGTTAAAATTCCCTGCAATATATAAATGCTCGCTCTCTACGTACTGTACTTAGCAGCATGAGATTTGTGGACAACAATACAGTGGTACATTGGCAATTCCATCCCACTAGGGGTTATTAATATATGTTCATTCATCTGTTTTTATGAATTTTTTTATCTAGACAATAATTGTAAATAAAGAACTTAATCTGTCTGTTCATTTAATACTATGCAAAAGGTTATGCTTTCTATTGTTATTCTTATTCCTACAGTGTGATGCTGGAATGTTTGTGGTTTCAAAAAAAAAAAAAAAGACAAAAGTAAGTAAAATATGTGATGTAAATTATTTTATAGTTTGAAAGAAAATTATAAAGTTTTACTCTTGCTGCTTTCTGTCTAATAGATCTCTCTTGGCAGGAGCACAAGTGGAAAATTTAAAGAAATAAATTCACAAAGCAGCATGAACAATAATGGTCTGAACGTAACAGCTTTCTTTATTTTCACCTGAAGTCATTAGATCTAGCTCTGGATTCCCACTGGGATATTTTAATGTAAAGGTGTGCATAAATCTTCTGGACTGGCAGTAAGAAGCCTGCTCACCAGTCAGTGGTTACACTTTCATTACACCCAGGCAACAAGTCAGCCTAGAGTGCTTTTAATTCCTGGCTGTGGGTCAGTGTAATGCCTAGAAAGGTAACTTGGTCCATGCTGTGGTGGGAATGGCTGATGTGAATGCTGCAATGAAGTAAGCTGAACTTACTAGGCACAGAATAAGCAAAATGGATGAAGCCCCTGTGAATTTGCATAAGAAACAATTAGTTTAATTTTGGTCTTAAGACTAACAAACATTGAAGTCTGTTTTCCTATCGCTTTGGCACATGTGACGTATCCCTCCCTTTATGTGCATTTTTTCATCTCTTTCCTCTTCTGTCATGATCAGAAAAATCATTTTTGAAACTTTCTAGAACTGGGGAGTTCAGGCCAGGCATCGTGTCCTACCACTTAAGACCTTAAAAACTGTGCATATGCAGCAGCAGGGAAAAAATGAGGGAACTTCCATTCTGGTGCTCAGTCCCACAGCCCAGAACTTCCTTCTTTTTTTTTCAGCTTAGACTAATGCAGTTGTTCCATAAACTGCAATAGAGCCTGTGATCATGCAGAATTATTGCACTAGCAACAGCAAGGTTTAGAAGTTAGCCAGGCATACTGGGTCGAACTTCTCACACAAGGTGTGAGGTGAGTAACTGTCATATAATCGCAATTTTAAAGGTAAAATGCTTCAAATTATGAATTTATCTGTCCTCTCACCTAGATTTCAAGCTTTTACCCACAAATTCTGTATGACAAGAAATACTTGATAGCAGCCAGAACTACAGTGAAATAGTACTACACTGGGAGAAAAGTCACTAATAAATAAAAATGTATTCAACACAGTAAATTCAACAAAAACCCTACAGAAAGAAGTTGTTAAAGAGCAGATTTCTGGGATTAATTATGCATTACAACTACTTTGGAATTAAACTGCTTTCTGCTTTGATTTTGTGAGGTCATTCTAGGTAACAATATAAAAATATTTTAATTCTCTGTCATTTACCTTATTCTTACACACATAACTTTATTTACAGCCTTAGTCCATGTACTTTTGACAAGACTCTGCGTCTGCAAAAAGTATGCATGTGTTGAGGTGTTTGTAAGAAAGAGGGCTGGGATTGTTCAGTGCATTTTAAGCACTGTGTCTATGTTAAGATTCTGTCAGCTTCAGAGATCTAATTTATAAGTTGCATCTTTTCAAGAGCGTTTCTGAAATACTTTCTTAGCACTGCATGGATGTGAGTTGTACTAGAAGAATAACAGGGATGGAATTCCCCACTACACTAACTTCCTATTCTTTGCATCAAATTGAAGAGTCAGAAGGGCACATCGTGTTTGATATTATTAGTCCATCACAGTGGACTAAGACCGATGTCCTGATTCAAAATAAGGATGTCAGGTTTTATTCTTGCTATTCTTTTATCCATACTAAATATACTGCTAAGAAGATAACAGGGGTAGTCATGCATGCCTGGATAGAAAAATCATGCGCTGATTATGTATGCTGGTGCTACACTAGATGCCACTACATGTATTTGTCACGAGATGCTGTACTGATATGGAATGGTGGAAATAGTTCATAAATGGTGGATAGGCAAGGAGATAGGCAAGGCAAGGAGAGGCAAAAAGAGAAAAGCAGGGAGAAAAAGGAAGAAAATCCAGGTGTATATATATAGTACACTATATACTGAAATGAAATAAAATCCTAATTGCTTATTATTGGCTTGATCTAGGCACTGAGTTCTAATACAAGACATACTCAAACAGTATTCTCTATCTACCAGCCTTTTCCAGCTAAGGTCCAAATTCATGAATAGGCTGAGGTTCACAAAGTGAGGTATAGCCCTCCAGCTGGAAAACACTGATTTACAAAACCCTTGCTCAGATGTTACCCCAAAACCTCATGTCTGTCTGACCAGAAGGTTGACCGGAAGTAGATGACCTCCAGCATCCCTTTGAACTTAATTTTTTTATATTATTCTGTGATACAAAAGTATCACAATTTGTGGGGTTCGTTTACTTCAGTGTAGTAGCACACTACTCACACAGGCTGTGAGAGGACCAGGGTTCAACACTTCAAACCTCCTGTTGGTATTACAGTATTATTATAGATGCTTTTGAGGAACCACAAAAAGGTAAGCAGTAGACATTTCCTATCTATGTATGTATTCATGCAACAGTGTGAGACATTGACATAATAAAACATCATACTAAAAAGTACATAATAAAACTTATTCATGGCCCAGATCAGGACTAGGGTCCACATGTAAATTGCCCTGGATTATAAAGTACAAATCCATATTTCTAATTTTATCAGTACATGAATTCTGTTTAGGTAATGCTCAGGTTTTTTCACCAACACCTTGATATAAGAGGTACTGAATAAGACAGAGAAGTAGCTGATTTTGTTTTTCTTTTTACAGTTATTAACAGGCATATTATGATCTAACCTGATAGAAACTGAAGAGAAGTTATTAACCGATTTATTAAAAAAGGCAAACTGTTGAAAAACACAAATCAAAGGAAATATTTACAAATTTTTCTCCATACGTTGAAATAAACTTTTATTATTTGTTGCCTGGTACCAACTGAAGTGTTAAATTCCTAGTAAGGGAGTGTCCTTCTCCACTACGTCTGTCTGTGATGGATTTGTTCACTTTTCAAGCAAATTGCAAAGCACCTCCCTATACCCCTTGTGTGTATGCATTTAAGAATCATTAGGAATTGATCTGGTTTAAGCAGTATTAGTCAATTAAATTACTTCAGTTTTTAGAAGGTAGTCTACCGTTACGAAAATTAGAAAAAGGTTTTCTAGGTTTCTTGAAAAACTTTGTAGAACCTTTATGTCATCTGTTTAAGATGACCCTATATATACTTGTAATAGCTCCTAGTGTTTTCATCAGTTGGTTATTTCAAATTATTTAAAATTCAAGTTTTGTCAGAGGCATTTTAAATTATTTTCTAAAAAAAAGACAATCAACATCATTTGATGACAAATCACATGCTTGCTTTGCATAGATATAATTAATTATAAGTTTTAATTTGACCCTTGTTTGGAATTCTTTTATAAAAGACAAATATTGCAGGAGTTACAGAACAGAGCTAACTGTCACTGTGTACGTAAGTAGTGCTTTATGTTTGGGAAATAACTGAATCAAAAAGAATGCTTTCTGTCACAAATGAACATGCCAAATGCCTAACACTGTAACATAGCTACCTGTGATAAACTTGGTATTCCCCCAAAAAGCATCATGCCCTTTCTTAATTGCTAGCACTAGTGTTTATGTAGTTATATGGTTGGAGCATACTACTTATCTACTTTTTTTTTTTTTTAACTATTGCTATATCATTTCAGTTGCTTCCTATCCAGTTCCATGACTGGTCTCACCATATGATTTGGTGGGAGTTAGTGCTGGAGCAGAGAAGCAGCAGCAGGAACTGATCAGAGAATCAAGCCACAATTACTTCAGATTAAAATGGCTGTTCTGCCAAGCCTACAACAAAAGGAATTGAACAAATGCCTCTGGAGCTCCCCATCCCCCAAAGACAGAGAATTCAGTGCTTTTGACTGTCCTTCTGTCTTACCACTAAGGTACCAAGCCTATCATAGAGAATTATGGTTTCACAAGCGAAAATGCAGAGTTGCTAGCATCTGCTCAGTGGCTGCTGTAAAGCAAGATGATTTTCTGCCAGACACATGCTTGCATCTGACAAAATAGCATCACACTTCACATTAGCTGACATTCTTGCTGGAAGTATGAGCAAGGGTGGGGAGACTGACCTCTTTACAGAGCTGTAGGATGTACAATGTTGGCTCTGTCTGGGGAAGCCATTTCTGATTATGTACGTTCCTTTTTGTTGCAGTTTAATCTACTGTCAAGAATTAAACCCAATTCTAATTGGTTTTATTATCCTACTTTCTCCACTTGTGAGGGATTTGGATATTTTCAGTATTTTTTCTATTACATTTCTGTGCTATTACCTATAAGCCTGAGGTGATTAAAATGGTCTTAGTGAAATATGCCTTTTTACTTATTTCCTTTTATTAACATCAATAGCCTCCTATATCCCATGACCTCTGGGTATAAATTATATTTTCAGTGTGTGAGAAAACACAGAAAAAAAACCATATTGGCTGAGTATGCTGTAGGGATGATTTCAATTGCTTTCTTTTTATTTTCATATTTAAGGATAGAAGCACTACCTAATAATGACAATGCATTTTTATCTCCTCAGTGTTCCTCCCCATGTGATGCTGCCAGTACATTTTGTTCTTGAAAATTTGCAGGCTGAGCTATGGTATGCCACTGGCAGAGCATCCATATGCTAATAGTGAGCTAGTACAGCAGAGTGAAAATCTGCCTTCCATCCAAACACCAGATGCTAAAAATAACAGCTGATACAACTCCTCTACAACTTTTAATTACCTCACATCAGAGGAACATTTTGCTGCCTAGTTATAGTCAATAACATGTTTGCTTAAGATTTACATTCTTTGTCAATGGCGAACCCCAGCAGTCTTGCCATACTTAAGTGTTCATTTGTATTCTTGAATCCTGAAATGGGACAAAACTGTAGTTACAATTTGAGATTCTTTTGTTCAATTGTTCACGTAATGCACATGCTACATTGTACCAATCATGTCTTTGTAAAAAAATTCCAAAAGAAACTTTCTCCAGGTTCCCCAGCAGTCTGAGATTTGGTGGGGAACTTGGGTAGTTAAACTTCATGCTGAATGATCTCTCCTTATAAATCAGTTCCACAAAACATCATTCAAAAAATGTTATCAAAAAAGAAATGAGCCTGGTTTTCAAGATAGCGACTAGTCATCGAATTACCCTGGGCTCAGAAAACACCTACTTATGATGTTAGGACTTTGCAGGCATTATCACAAAGGAGAGGAGAAGAAATCCTGCTTTTACCATGGTAGCAGCTTTAACACAATATTGTGTTTGTTCCTGAGGCTGCAAGTAAATGGCAGAATGGCAGAAAAGTCAGTATAACTGTCTCCATTTGTTCTCATTACTATGGGTCTATGAAAATGAGCTTTGAAAATGTCACATGAAGAGCGCTTTGAGACAATATCTATTAAGATGATTTTAGTAAATAGTTACAAAGTTCCTAAAATAACAGGCGTTTGCTTCAAAAAAGATATCAAAACTCTGTATGCTTTATTTGAAAATTAATTTTCTTTAAAAGAAAGGTCTCTTTCTCTCATGTTATTTCTGAGAAGTATTTTTAATAACAGCTCCATAAAGTTTATAACTTCAAAGACTGCTTGCAAGCAGTGATACTGAACTTAGAATGAAACTACTGCACTTGTCCTCCCTTACAATGCATACAGTTTTACTATTGTTATTAAGCTTGCAAAATTGAAGAGCAAATTTTTCTTCTGGTTTAAACAATGGACTTCTCAAAAAAGTCCTGTGTTATTTCAAAACCACTAACACTCAAACACTGATCAAGATAATTTCAACACAGAAAAAAGGTTCATTTTCTTTAAAGACAAATGTAGCTAACACCTATTAGAAACTTTTTGAAGAGTTAAGTGGCTGAAGCGCAATTACAGGCTAAGCCAAAAGTTACAAGTGTTTGAAATCTTGTGATGAGGGGGACTGTTGGCATTTGCAAACCAATAAAAACAGCAGGTGTACAAAGGAAATCTTTTGAAGTCCTATTCTGCAGAAGTACTTTGTATCCAGAAAGTATAATGTTGTTAACAGTCATATATATCTAAGCAATTATTAAAATCAAACCTCTGAGCTATATAATTTCTACTACTATCATAGATTTATCTTATCTGCAAATATGATGAGCATCAAAACCACCAAAAATTGAAGGTCATCTTAAATAGATGTAGTAGTTGCAGGTGTGTAAGCTGCTCAAGATGAAGCATTGATGTAATAGCGAACAAGTACATAAGCAGAGGAGACTGCTTCATGGTGGATGTAGGGGAGAATAATTCTGTTGTGTGATGGTGTTATGGAACAAAATGCAGCTTAAACAGGTGTGCCCTGTCTTGCTGACAAGGTAAAGCTAGTGAGTTGAGAATGTGGTAGAGTGTACAGGATTTTATTTCTTGGAAAGGCTTAGTGGAGTAATTAATTTCTGTTCAAATACTATGTCTTTCAGGATTATTTTGACTTGCAGTATGTTATTAAGCATGTTTGGAAGAGACTAATGTAGTGTTCCTGGTGAAGTTAGTATGTGCTGTCTACTGTATCAATAAATACTCCCCCCAGCCTAATCTGGCTTTGATTTATAGTCTATTATATTTTTGCTCTTTTTGTTTGTCTCTTATTCAGCTGCTTGTCATTAGACACTTTCAGAAGGTTCCTGGTAAAATTGGGGCTTTTATGGGTTGGAATAGAGCAGCAAAGCTGCAATCTATAGTCCAGATCCATAAAAATTATTTATTTGGAATATGATTTCATTTGTTATCATTGCTTCTTACGTCTGTTCTAATGTATTGTGTTTTGAAATTGCAATTGGAGACCTGTAATTTAAGTAATTTCCATAAATCATGAAAAATTATGGTGTTCCCCACTTTAATACATTGTTTGCTATCTTTAAATATCTCATAGTTACAATTACTCTTTATTTTACATTTCAACTGATGGACAGCAGACATCTTTTACTTATTTCAAAGGCCATCTCCTCTGCTGTGAGTTTACTCAAGCTTAAGGTTTGTCATGAGTACTATCAGTGTCTATCAGTGCTTTTTGTATGTTGCTTGATAGACAGAAGGCCAATTAAGGATGCAGCAGAACTATGGACTTGTACTTTAATTTTGTAGTTCTTTGCTTTTTAGGATATCTTCACTGATATGGAAGTACAGAGTAGCTCAGTGTGAGAAGCCATGTTCTGTGAACAATCTTTGATTATAAGCAAGGTATAAATCATCGTGTGTAATATATTGCTGTCTAAATAGCAACACAGAATTAAGATAGGAATTACCTACACTGGAAATCAACCAGATTTTAAAGATACTTCTGATACATCTTAAAATTTATTGAAAAACTAAACCTCATCACGCTTACTGCTCATTCTTGTGCTTAATCTGGCTATCTCAGTAAATAACGATGCAAGCACTAGTGTGTTTAGTATCGATGTTAAATATTTTAAAATCTATTCATGCAGAGAAAGGACACTAATGTATTGTTTTAGGTTTAAGAGAGAATTTTTGGGGGTGGTTTTTTCAGAACCTCCATAGTGGATCTCTATTTCCATTTCCAGTGATGATTTTCAATTTCAATCTATCAAGTATATTCTATTTCTTGGAGTAACTTCTGAGTTAGGTTTTTCAACCTATTCTTCAGATTATAATGCTGAAATTAAGAAAGCATGCAAATAATTTTTATGTCCTTCTTGTGGCATTAAAGGCTGAGGTAACACTATAGCAATGCAGTGAACTGTTGCCACAAGACTAATATGTCTTGATTTCAGACATAGGGAAATGACAGGACAGGTTTTTGAATAAAAAATAGCTAATTTCCAGTCAGAGTACACAGACATGCTTTTTGATATGGAAAGCAAAAAAAGCAGTCTTACATTTCCAAAAACTATGGTGATCTGTTCTTATCCCTACAATCTGTGACAAACCCTCCGATGTTTATGATTGAAAAATCTGACTGTACGTGTACAGTGTCATGCAAAGGATTGTAAACCTGTCAGATTTGTACAATATCCATTAACCTTCATAATGCATCTATACAGAAAAACGGTTGCCACAGAGGGATGACAGAAGGGACACTGAACAGAATATGAATTAGAACAGGATCTTTTAGAAACTTGTTCTATCAAGATTTGTATTGCTTTAGTTTCTAATGTTATAGAAAGGCTGTGCTTCATTTTTGAGAGTGACAAGAGAAAAACATTATGCTACATTGCAAGAACAATGCCTGAGTGATGCAATTTTAAAAATCGTAAGCTGCTTTTTTTAAAGTGTTCCACAGTATAACACAGCCCAAATGCTCCAGGATTTAGGGACTATGGTAACGCATGTGATAATAACTGTAATGATTCCCCATGCTCAGTTTTCATGATGCAGATGCAATCCTCTGATCTGGCACCAATGTGGGGAGAGGGCATTCTCCCTGATGCTAATGGTCCATGCTATAAGAAATACGCTCTTTCAAATTGAGTTGAAAATACAGCTCATACAATCCAGATTTGAAGAACATGTTATGAATAACAGTAGAGGGCAAGAGTGCATAAAATCAGTAGGGCTCAAATTCTCCACAGGTCCTACAGCCCACACTGCACAACACTACTGCATAGTGTCGCCAAAGTGCAAATAATTCTGTCTATTCCTCTATGGGTTTAATGAATGCCCTACACATAACAGTTATTTCCACTGCATCAGCATTTTTGTATGGAGAATGAATAATTTACTAATTATCTAAGCATCATCTTCAAAATTAATTTTTATTTCTGTAGAATAGATATTGTGT
This sequence comes from Phalacrocorax carbo, assembly GCF_963921805.1. Classification (NCBI taxonomy): domain Eukaryota; kingdom Metazoa; phylum Chordata; class Aves; order Suliformes; family Phalacrocoracidae; genus Phalacrocorax; species Phalacrocorax carbo. The sequence goes on from NC_087518.1 coordinate 22,144,389, forward strand.
TCATTCACCCATTCTGGATGCCCCTGGCATAGATTACAATGCCACTATAAAAGACATATGACATTAGAACTGAATCTCATTAATGTCACTTTCTGCAGTCCACCACCATGAAAATAGCAGTTTATCATTTGAAATACTCTCTCTTCAAGATTCAGTATTTCACAGAAAACTGCTGAGCTTTGAAACAGTCCCTTATATAAGTTATTCTGACCTAAAGGAAGAACTGTTTCTAAGAATCACTTTTGCTGTCTAATAAGTTTTTCTTTTATTCTTTTCTTTTATCTTTTTTTTGTTTTGCTTAGTTTATTTTTTTCTTCTAAAACAGCTGTAGGTGGTATTTTGATTTTAGCAGCTGGACTATCAAAATAAAACAACCAAAAATTAGACCATTAGGTTATGCACATATTCAGGAGGCTTTTATTGGGTTGGTTGGTTTGTTTAAAAAAGCTTAATAGCAATGCCAGTGGTGATACAAATCTCTTTGATTTTTTTCTTTTTGGGGATTCTTCTTTTCCATTTGGCTTAAATCTGGCTGCAGAAAAGGTTGATAGTTGTCTAATGACTGAGTAATATGTTTTTAAATCTTTAGGAATAATACTTTTCTACACCAAAATTAACAAAATCATCCTTATCTTGAGGAGAAGAAAGATGAAAAAACCAAACAAGTTCATCAAACCATTCTTACTTTTACATTGAGCTGACAGACTAGTCTTTTTCATATCCAGCAATTCCCATATGTGATTCACAGTCTTTTGCAGGAGCACTTGATCTGCTGGTAGCAGAGAATCTGTTACTGCCCCAGCAAATGCATAGGACAAATGACAGAAGAGCATTCAGAGGCATGACAAGGATGAACTAAGAGGACTGGGAAGCTGCAAGCTATTGAGGCAAAGGATCTTTGTCAAGGTGGAGAAGTCTTTATTGGCTTGCAGAGTGTACAGGACTTGAGACTGTAAACTGGGTTCCTGTAGTCAGAACTTTGTGTTCCAGGTAGAAGTATGAAACGTTGTTATATACCATATAAATGTAGCTATAAGCTCAGAGTAGGAACTCTTCTGATTTCTTTTGAAGTAGGGAAATAGCATACCCTCCAGCACTTTTAAATTTGTTTTTAATCATTTCAACAGACTAGCTCTCTTCTGATCATCTTTTCATTGTATTTTCTTACTATATTTTTAAACACAAACCTTCAAATCTACCCATTAGTTATGCAGATCATCAAACCTTCATTTAACAGCTACACTTCTGATTTCACACCTTTAAAAAAGCAGTCAGGTTGCTCTGTGAAACAGTTTGCTGAAACCATTGTGACAAAGAAACAGCGGGACATTACAGCTTCCTTCTAGTGGAAAACTCAATAGGATACATATTTGTCTCATTAGTGATATAGTCCCTATGAGAATTTAGGAAAATGAGTTATTGGGCTTCTAGCATACAACTTAAAGTTGAAGCTCTGAAAATGCAGTGGAACATGCATCCAGAAAAGGTCCCAAAATAGCTATGTTTAGTTCTAGAACTTGAAATGTTGTTGAAAAGCCTAAAATCATTCTACGTGGTGAGTACATGGATTGGCTGTAGATGGTTGAGATGAAAACTCAACCTGTCAACTAGGTCATAATAAGTCCTTGAAAGATAAATTGACCACTGATCAATTTATTTGGCCTGTGACTTTCAAATCATGATCAGCAGAGAGCTTCAGGGTCAATAATGTTCCAAGGATTTGTCAAAATTATATCAGAACTTGAATCTGTCCTTACAACAACAAAATGTCTATTTGTGGGGAAGACAGAAATTGAATACTGTAAGCTCTGCAAAGTAGATTTTCTTGACTGCAGAAATGGGTTAAATGATAATTCTATCTGGCTGACTGACTAGTAAGCAGGTTCACCTCAATTTCTACAACAATAATAGGGAACATAATGGAGTGCTACTGCTGAAGGGAACTGGATACTTTCTATTGTAAGATAGCACTTGGATGGTCTTTTATTGTCTTAGTGAAAACCCATCCACCAAAGATATAGGAGGCTAAGCTTTAGGGGATAAGGTTTGGAGAACTACCTTTTCCTTATACCTTGGATCAATGAAGTACAGGGGAATGTTCTGGCCATGTTAAGAAAATATGAGACCAGATCTACTTTAAAAAAGTCAGGCATTACTTCTACCTGCCCCACTCCCCCAGCTCCCATTAGAAATAGCTAGGTTGTCTTAAGAGTGACTGTAATGTGATGATGACTTAAAACTTTTAAGATCCAATTTTTGGACATCAGTGTTAAAACTCAGGTGAGTTATAGACAAACAAAACAGGTTGGTTTTTACTATGTAAATACATAATAAATGCAAGGAAAAGTGCCTAGCAAACTAACTGTAGAAATTCCCTTTAGATAAACAAATTGTTTGGAAAGGAACTCTTCTGCTGTAGGAGTTCTAATAGGAGCAGCGACAGCTAAGGAAGTGACTGAAATTTGGATCTCAGGTGATCCTTAAGCAGCAAAACTTCATGGCTCTGAAGGAGGGATAGACTTATGGTTGCTGAGTGCCTCTGACAAACTGAAAATAATGAGACAGAACCGTGGTCACAAACTGCATCAGTGGATGTGGTAAATGTTGGATACAAAAGCTATGAAGGTTCACTTGGAGGGAGCTGCACAATATGTCACACTTGGACACTTATTCCCAGATGATACGCTGGTGCATGCTGAAAAGCTTTAAACGGGAACTGATACATTTAGTGTATAAAAAGCTTATGGCACCCCACGCTGCATTCAATGTTGACTTATGTAAAGGGAGTTTCATTTGGACATGGGATAAGGTCACAAGCTGATGACTTTGAACTGTTAAGGGGTAGAAATTATGAAGCCTTGTTGAAATCTGTGGAAGAGTGAGCTACATTTTATTCAAGATATATGAGCTGAAACATATTGCCATCCAAATATGTGTGAGGCTAGACATGAATATGAACTGTAGGGGTAAAGACATTTGACAAGTATCTGTGCAAATACAGAGGTCTGGTTTTATTTGCAGAATAATGCAGATCATGAGTGTACACATCCATGTGAATGGATGAGACAGAAGCAGTCATTCCAGTGTGCGGGAAAGTGATGGAGGGGAAGGTGGTGCAGGGACAAATAAAATAAAATTAACTTCAAGCTATTGAGATCAAGATGTTGGACTAGGAACATTGTCTGCTCTTTTTTATCTAATAGCTGTAGGAAAACATAGCTGATGATAGATAAGGAGGACAGTATCAAAGAAATTCTATAAATATTTTTTCCCTTTCTAAAAAGTTAGACCACAGGCTAACTCTTCTACCCCTTTTAAGGCAAAATATATATACTTTCAGTTTGATCGTGTCTTCCGTTTTTGCATATATTTAAGTCATGTGATTCTCTGTGAAGGTTACAGTTGAGAACAAAAAGTTCAGATGTGCTCACTGCTTCATATGACATGTTCATAAAACCTGATATGCTCTAACCTTGCCTGTTTAGCATTAGAATCAAGAGATTAGGTCCGTTTCTGAGTTATTCCAAGAGATAACTTGCAATTAATATGTCAGTGCTCAGATTAGCCACACAGTGTCACCCTAGACCAAAAAAAAGTCTAATAAAAAGCATTCTGCCTAATCACTAACTTTGAAATGTTGTACTGGAAATAGTCTGGAGAAATGTTACTACTTCTAAATAAATTAACAAGCTTCTCAAGGGAATCTATTTCATTCTGTCTGACACATCTGTAGCCGGAACCTAGCCATCTTCAGGTGTTCCTGAAATTTTGGACAAGAGCCACCTGCAACACTTTATGCTGATTGTCATCAGCAAAGAGCATTTTGGTAGTTTCTTTCTGCTTGAGATCTTGGCCACCATACTTTTAATTTTTAAAGAGAAAGTGCTAACTCTGGTGTTCTGGATTTCTAGTGATTACATGTCAAAAGCATATTTTTCCAAACTTTTGAAATATAATTCAGATTCTGAAGGCATACATATGTTTCAGAAAAAGCATAAGTATTTAGGCTTATTCCACTAAGTTATTCCAGTGATGCTTCAAAAGAGGTCCCAAAGCAAAACCTCATATTTGACTTCCTTATCATTGGTTTCTGAAAGTATTTGGAATAGATATTGTTTTATATTCCTGGGCTTACATTTCAAATTAAGTTTGCAATGTCTAGATTTAGACCTAGATAACATAGAAGTTAAGAAGCAAAGGTACAAAGCATGTTTGAGATCACAGATCATAGAATAGTTGGGGTTGGAAGGGGCCTTAAAAATCATCTAGTTCCAACCTCCAAGAAAAGATCTAAATCCAAAAATACCAGAAGAGCTTCCTCTAAAACTAGAGTGGTGTTAAAACCAGCTCCAGACAGGTTATGGACATCTGGATGTGGAGTGAATTGAGATTCAAAGCTTATCCTCACTCTTCACAGCAGATATTAACAACAGATACTACATATAAAAAGCAATAGACACTCATAGTTAAGGTAACTGGTACCAAATAGAAAACACCTAAGGCACTCTTGATAGCAATAGCTGATATCAAACAATCACCAGGTATATTTAAGGTGGTGGTTTTGAACGTATGTCATTTGACCTGTTGCATCTGCTAAATTAATGAGAAGATTAAAATTATCACCATAGTCTAGCAGGAAGGCAGACAGGAGCAAATGTCAATTTTTAAGGACTCCGGCCAACTACAAGAAGAAAATCAGAATGTTACTAATGGGGGAATTCTAGAACTGAAATTTACCTGGACCCTGTTTCCCACTATGCATGATCACACAGACCAATGTATTTCAAGCCTAAAACAGTGATTGTACTGGATAACAGAAGCTCCAATTGGTAACTTATTCCAGAGTGACATGAATCTCCTGAAGAACAATTCTTGTTATTAAACTCTTCATATTTCACATTGCAGGGCCCCATTCTAAGCTGCTCCTCACTACCAGGATACAAAATGAAGTGACAGTTTAGAAGTGAACAATATTTATAAAGAGAGTTCACCAAGCTTCATCTTATATTTTGGACAAGTTCTATCTTTTGATAAACAGTGCTATATTAAAATAAATTAGTTAAGATTAAATGTGACTCAGTGTTTTCAAATCATGGATAATGATGGATGTGCAGCTTGCTTTCTCAAAATATTTCCTAGTAGTCTTGGAAATTCTGGATTTTGCTAAATGTTCCTTAATTATTGGCTATATCCTCAAGGAAATAAAACAGTTAAATCAGTTCAATGAATTTGGGTGAAGTTAGAGACAGCTATGTTAACAGGCTAATTCACTTTTATAGAAGTTAGTGAAATAACAATGCCATGGAGTTAGGAAGTCACCTTTATTTTGATATTTTGGGCTGGTTTTCCTTTGAAAAAAGATTTATAGTTATGATAGCTAGGATTTAAACAGAACTTTTTTCTCCTTTCAGCAATAAAACCACTCTCTCCATTAATAAACAATCATATTGTCATGTTTACACTACCAGTTCTGCTATAATTGCTCCTAACAAAGTGCAAGAGAAAAAGCTAAGAGGCAGCAAAATAGTCAGCTACTGGGCTGCTGAACTGTGCTCTAAACAAAAATGAAATTATAATTAGCATGTCCCAGAGGCTCCAAAATTAATTGATCAAAAGCCTGAGCATTCTCCTTTTTCACCATGGCTCAGCTTTGAACCCACTGCTTCTCCTTGCCTCCATTCCTCTCTGTTCAGCTCTTAGTTGCTCCCTGAACTTCACACCAGCCCCGCCCCCCTTTTTTGTTTTTCAGGGACTGGACTGGGCTGCTGTTGAAAATGACTGTTTAAATTGGTAAATCCTAATCACAGTGAGATTGCTGGGAACAGTGTGTGCAAAGTCTGAAAAGCAGGCTGAGAGAGGCGGTGCAGAGATGTCTGCAGGGACTGGCTTGTCCCCAGAAGTTGTGCCCTTTCTCGCCTCCTGAGTGCAGAACCTTCCTTCATGGTATATCCTTACATTCCTCCAGTCTATTGATTCTAAATAAATATATTTTTAAAATTCCAGTTACATAATACTTAAATCACTATGGGTTGGCCAGTGTCTGAAAGTTTATGGCCTAGATACAGCAATGAACGGGCTATTGAGTTAATAAAAAACCTAAATACTACTCATAAAATGTGAAGGATGGAGGGAAACCTGAGAGCATAGATTTCTAATACCTAGAGGCTTGCATATCCTAAAGGTCATTCAGCAGCTCAAAAATCCCACACAAGATTAATATTTAAATGCCACTAGAAGTGTCATATGCAAAAAATTAGTATAGTTTGTTACAAGAATTTGAGTTACAAATGACATGAAATCATTGTATCATTGTATAAATCGGCCCTGTAATCACAGTATTTGGTTGGAGTGCTATGGCTTATAAAGAAAGATTTCAGGATGTGCTTTGGTTAAATAAATGAACTAGCTTTGGTAATAGTTGTCTCTCTAAGCTTTTGTCACTATTCATTTTGACAAATGGAATTACATACAATAAATATCTTTTTATTTTCCCATATTTCTGTCTCTAAACAACAAGCAGGGATGATGTTAGCTTTTGTATTAATTCCTTTATTACCTGTTGGCCTTTCCTAAATTACTGAGTGCTCAACCTACAGTCTTCAGCTTGATTTGTTTTGGTGCTTTTGCACCTGATCTGTAATTAATATACATACCAAGAAGGGTCATTTAATAATTACAAATAAGAAAAACCTCACTATTGGGAGAAAATTCTGAAAAAAATCAGGAGTCTCAAACTTACTTTTCTTAAATAGCTGGAACTGCTAAACTGAAAACTTCTTGTATGCACAATAAAATGTTCTCCTCCTCCTCTCCTTATTTTTTATTTTTATTTAAAAATGAAACCTCTTTCTAAGAAGTCTTAGAATAACAGTTAAAAATAATGGAAGGAAAGCCTGAAAATTATCTACTATGATTAAAACGTACCTTAAAATTAACACATACACACATAAGAAAACAGAATAGCTACAATATGAAGAATAAGATATTCTATATATGTTTCTTCCAGTATTTAATGAAAAAAGCAATCTGAGCATTTCTATTCTTATCTAGAGTACCATACAGCAGTACTAGTGCTTACAGGAGAACAAGGCAGTTCCTATTTTGTAGTATACTTGATTTAAGTGGGATCAGGAAATAGTCAAAGCCCCTACTTGGTGCTCTCCTGAGGCTTTCTGGTAATTCATCTCCAGTACTAGAGATCCTCCTCACAGACAATGAACAAGAGGAAATAAAGCCGAATATCTGGAATATTTGGGGTTTGGCTTGGTCAGCTTATTTGAAAGGTACAAGTAGAAAAGAAAATACGTTTTTAAAAAGAGTTCAGAATGTTTCTAAAAAGGAAAATCCTGTAAGAAGGACCAAAGATCATAGAATCATTAAGGTTGGAAAAGACCTCTAGGATCAAGTCCAACCATCAACTCAACACTACCATGTCTCCTAAACCATACCCTGAAGTGCCACATCTACACATCTTTTAAATGCCTCCAGGGACGGTGACTCTATCACCTCTCTGAGCAGCCTGTACCAATGCCTGACCACTCTTTCAGAGAAGAAATTTTTCCTAATATGCAATCTAAACCTCCCCTGATGCAGCTTGAGTCCGTTTCCTCTCATTTTATTGCTAGCAACCTGGGAGAGGAGACCAACACCCACTTCACCACAAACCCCCTTTCAGGTAGTTGTAGAGCACAATATGGTCTCCCCTCAGTCTCTAGACCCTTCACCAACTTCATTGCCCTTCTCTGGACATGCTCCAGCACCTCAATGTCCTTCTTGTAGTGAGGGGCCCAAAACTGAACACAGTACTCGAAGTGTGGCCTCACCAGTGTTGAGTACAAGGGCATGATCACCTCCCTGCTCCTGCTGGCCCCACTATTCCTGATACAATGAGCCATGATTATATATTTTTAAATATATTTACTTATGTTCAAGAAAAAATCATTAAACACACACACAAAATGGATTAGCAGCCTTTAGCAAGATCAATGTCCAAAAGTTGTAGACTTTTAAAGGGTAGATTGCTTTGGAGCACTGTTTTCCTGCCAGTTTGTCCCTGCTCTCTTTCTGTTTTAAAACTGATCCAGGCTCAGTATATTTTTTAACATTGGGTAGGCTCCATTCAAGGTAACACTCAACAGGATAATCTTTTTGATGGAGGGTTTTTTAGGCTAAAGGGAGAATATTCTGTTGGTGATATTGTAAACCAGGACTAATTCTATTGTCTGTACTGGAAAAGGAACTAATCAATGTTTAATAAGACTGATCAGAGCTCTTAAGTGCAGATGTTATGTTTTAAAATATTATTTTTAAAATATTATTTTAATATTATTAAAATATTTAAAATATTATTTTAAAATATTATTCTCGTGGCAGTTCTTTGCTTGTTGCTTCATAGGGCTCATCTTTGATTAGAGATACTCAGGATAGTATGTTCTTGCTGACTTTAAGTACAGTTAGTTAGATACCAGAAGGAAGGGGGAAGACAAAACATGTCCTAGAATGAAGCGAGTTTTAGATTTATCAGGTTCAGTCTTTATGGTATGGTCTGGTCTTTATGGTATTATATCCATGCATAAAATTCTTCTAAAGGAAACAAAATATTTGTTTTAATATTACACTGTACACAGACAGGTAAAGTGATGTTTAAATTCTCCCCACAGAATCAGTTTTGAGCAGGAACTTTATCCTAAAAACCCCAAGGTTTTCTGTGGTGTTATCAACCTGCAGGTATCTATTTTTGAGTTTGTAAGCAGAATAAAAGCTGTAAGAGTTTCAAACTCTGAAGAGTTTTCTGATTTCCATGCCACTCCATAAAACCATTTTCCTCTTTCAATTACATTTTAAAATGTGTAATATAAACTTAATTAGCAATATTGATCCCTTTTCATTCTATTGTACATTGCAAGAAATAGGAAAGAATTCATAACAAAAGCCCATCAATGCTACCCTTTCTAATGGATTAACCAATGAAATGAATATGCAACTCAACACAAAGGGATGGTTTCTGGCCTTCAATTCTTGGAAAAAAAAACAAAACCAACAAATTCTACCTGTTTACATTCTTTCTAATATGCAGTCTGATGAAACAATCTGAGAGTTTCAACTTGAAAAATTACTGTTAAGTTTTGTTTTCCCTTCATGTGAAGTTTTTCAGGCATTTTGCCACTAAATTGGTTTTCAGGGTGTGTACACTGCTAAGGCTTATTCTCACTTTCAACCTCTAGTAAAATCAGATGAACAAGGCTAGAGTAATATTTTTGTCTGTATAGGGATATTCTCATTTTGTGCATCCTTCTCTGCTTATGAACAGAACATAATAAAGCAAGATTTCCTCTGTAAAAGACTTTATAATCTTCATCACACAGGCTTTAAAATAATGAACTTGTTGGAGGATTCGTTTCTCAGAGTAGAAAGATACTCAACTAGATGGCCTACCTGGATCCTGATTCAAGCAAACATCTTTACTCAGAATGACAAATGACGTGTGTGTTTGAAGTAAATTACATGCTTAAGTCCTGTGACTTATATGTCCCTTCCTAAAGCACAAGCATAATTCCCTTCTTCCCTGACTGCTAGTCAGTAGGGGCCAGTTAATACTGACTACAATATCAGCTTTCAAATTGGAGATAAGCCATGAAGCATTTACAGTCAATGTGATATACAATAACAATGCCATTTATAAAAACAAATTCACTCAAGGCTTGACAGATATTACTTATTTAATAGCCTCATGCAGTATTCATCTTCCTTAGAGTACTTAAAAAAAAAAAAAGAGTTTAAGGCTAAACACTATAAATTGAGAAATACAAACTATTGAGTTTGCCTATAAGGTGGTCAGTGTCTTCCTTAATTTTTAACATGCCAGAAGCAATGATGTTCCTTTTCACTAAGTGTGCAAACATAAACAGCTTAGCCTATTAAAATCTCTGCTGTTATAAAATACATTACCGGGAAGTATTCTCCTAAAGCCAAAAGGAAAGGGGGAAAAGAAAATTCAGAGTCAGTTAAAAACCCTTCTGATGAAAGTAGGGAAACACATCTCTCCTGGGAATCTAAACAGAGTTGGTTGGTTTTGCTTTGGTTTTTGGGGGTTTTTTTTGGTATAGATGTTAAGCACAGAGCTAAACGGTCTTTAGGTAGCTGTGGTACTACCTTCACAGCAGTAAATGTACATCATCAGCCTTGTTCATGAGTTCTAATCAGTTCTTGTCAGTACATTGTAATGGGTTATTAGAAATGTTCTAGTCATGGTAATTTTATGCTTGTGAGACTCCATTAAGAAACATTCCTGATTTTACAGCTAAAATGGAAGTGAGTCATCTTTACACTACATTACATACAAAGGCTCAACCCACCTTTTCACTATGGTCACCTCCTGTATCCTGTCCAAGTATTGTAGAGTTTGGTGAAACCCAGATAGCTTCAATGAAGCTCAGGCTGAGCAGAAATGAAACAGCTGGATTTTATCTGTCCCCTAGCATGGAGATGCTACACTGTTCTTGCAAATGAGGTGATTGCCCACTTTACTGTTCATTCTTTTGCTACTTTGCATCAAAGACCTGAAGATTTCCAATCTGTACTAAGAATTTCTGTTTGCACTTAATTCTGAGTGCTAGGCATCCAATCAGATGGGGCGCTCTGCTCACTCACTAACACTTCTCTTTCAGCTGAATTAGGAAAAACAATGCACACTCTTCCTTCTGGGTTAACCTTACAGAACAGTCAAGGCTACATCTAGATCTGAATATGTTCATTTAACTCAATTTTTCTCATAAGGTAGGGTAGCTATTACACCGAATAATGGTACTCGCTGACCACGTCTGCTAACATCAAAGTACTGCTTTCTACCTTTAGCGCTCTGACCAGATTTTCTGTCAAATGATGCTATTAGGAGTATCTTTAACTTTAGGTCCATACTAACAGCTGTAAGGACTGCAGGCTGTACTTGCTGAACATAAACATTGTTCAGGAAGAAACTTCTTTAAGCCAAAACAGTTACATTGAGAAGGAAGGTATGGCAAAAGGCTTCCTGTGTTCCTCTGCACAGAAAAATTCCTAGTAGTTTGCTTACTTTCTACTTCTGTCTTGGTGCTTTGGTGATCTCCTGACTATTTGTTTCCAGGATGTAAACACATCATCAGTCAAAAAGAGTAAGTGCCTGGATGTCTTGGAGCCCTCATACAAAAGTAACAATAGAAATTATAGTTTACCTATATTTGTCTCCAGATTTATAGACTTAGAAGGTTCATTTGCACTTTCTATTTATTTCTGTTTCAGTGGATTTATTCACCTTAATTACAATTTAATTTGATACTCTGTGGAGAATTTAATAATGTCTTTTATTATACTATTGATGCTCACACAAATGAAAAAACCAAGCATGTTGGAAACAAATGAAAAACCACTGTTCATAGCTTAGAATAACTCAATAGGCAACACACCCAACTTAATTACTGTAACTCTACAATCATTTTTAAACAAGTTTTAACACTATAAAAACTACCCTTTCAGTTAGAGTTCAGGCCTGAAGGTTTACAGCTGCTTAGCCACTGGTTAGCTTACTAGCAAATGTGGAAAGATTATCCTTCCAGAATACCCTTATCATTGTACTGACATGTTTTTTGTAGCTACTGTAAATCTGTAAACTTTTTATTCTTTATTTTAGCAATCCACACTAACAGATAGATAAAAGCAACATTTTCTCCAGGTGTGTCATTCTTTCTAATAAATTTGTTCCCATCTTTTCAACATTACCACATTACTTCCATAGATGCAATATCTAGGTGATCTAGACATGTTTGGTGGAAGCAGCTACTGCTGAAAGCAGAATTTGAATAGTCGCTCTCTGGTGTTTTTTTTAATGATAAATCAGCCTTAATGCAAATTATCCCTTCGAAGCATGCAAAGAATCAAAGTAAAAACACCATCTATGAACAGCAATTGTATAACATCTTTGCTCCTGTGTAAACTGGGGCAATTCCATCCCAAATATAATTAAACTGACTGTGCTATGTATTTATTGTAGTTAAATTCAACATAGTTTTATAATTCCTTCTACTCAACATGTGTTATAAATACAAATACGTTTATAAATATTAATCAATGCCAATCAAGTGCAGCAAATTGTTTCAGATTTATACCTTAAAAAACCAAATCTCTAAGGACAAAAAAAATCCTGCAGTTCATGATAGGAGAGTATGTGCTCAGCATCATAGTTGTTCCCCTAGAAACAAAGAATCACATGATGCACAGTGCTAGCAGAGCATATTCAATGCATAAAGAAATCAGGCTAATTTTTCTTCGTTTGTTCTGAAATCTATGCTGTCAACTGCAGCACTGAGAGCTGTTTAGTTTGCCTCATATGTAAAAGTACAGTACAGGTGATTGGCAGTGTTCTGTACCACTAGTGCTAAAATCTTGATTAATGGGGAACAAAACAACACGCACTTTTTCCTGTTGGAAAGTTCAGCCTCCCTGCTTGTAGATTTTCAAAAGAAATCTCAGCAAAATGAATTTCACCCAGTTAGAAGGGAAAAATTAGACAAACGACAGATCACAGCAGCGAGATACTATCTGTCAGAACAGGTGAACTAGAACTTTTCTCCACCATTTCAATTCTGTTTGTGAACTGTTTCTTTTTCCTTGTTTATAGCCTCAGTATTCTGACAGTACTTTAATTGAAAGAAGAAAAAACCCCAACCATTAAATGAGGAAAAATTCACAAAACAAAGTACACAGGATTCACAAAATCAAGTTTGCAAGTTATTTTAGTATGGTTTTAGAAAGGAAATCACTGCTTTAAGATGGAAAACTAATCTGATGTCTGTACTGCAGCTCTGTTGGTTGGCATTTCTACCTAACAGTGTGTCTTGAATACATGATAAGCCATTCACAGACTCCCACAGGCTGATGGAGTTTAAATCTGAATTTATTCAAGTCCATACCCAATCTGATTTCCCTAAAGAATAAGACCTCTGTTGGAGCTCAATTGAATCACACTTGTTTTTCATTGCTAAACTGATGTGGATGTTTCTGATAGTCCTTTAGAAATAGCCAAAACTGGGACCCTGCATATATATACATACACTTTTTATATGGTTTTATATAAGAGTATATATATATATATTTTTAAACCCTATAGGATTGAGGTTAGAGTTCTTTTGTCCCTGGTTCATGCCTGGTGAAGTTGCTGGACTACAGCCTTTCATAATTCTTAACATTGCCATACCATATGCTTGAATCATAATAAGGAAACTAAGGAGGAACTACTGAAAAGGTTTTTTTTCTTGAACTTTTTGTTGTTTAGCTCTTCATTAGAGCTTAAAAGTATATGCTGTCCACCTGCATGCAAAGTGCATAGTTTTATAGATAGACTAGACACCAGAAGTAAAGTAAGCGGGGAAAACTCTTTCTGCCTTTTTTCCTATCCCAAGTAACCTAAGTACAAGGGCTTTCATATTCAAAGGCTATTGAACATGCTGAGAAAGAGAAAAACTGGAAAGTTTACAATTGCATAATACCCACAAAGGAGGGAGTTACAAGGCTCAGTGCAGTGACAATTAATCAGATGTCTATGTACTTGCTTCATGGGGGTCCCCATTTTGTAGTACAAGCGATTGCCATTGCTATTCTTTACAGCACAGCAAGTTTATAGTGTAAACTGGGGAGCACCATGAACTGGTAACAGAAGTAACATTTCCTTTTTTTGTCTGACACTGTATTCCCAACTTCATAAGCCATATTGCTGCAACAATCTTGCTCATTGTTGGGCCAAGGAGACATCCAAATGAAATGAATGGAAGAAAATAGGTTTAGATTTGTCACACCTACCAACCCACACAAGTTCATCACTTTTTACTATCCCCTGTAGTTTTTTTCTGTTCTATAAGCAGACATGACAGATATACTGGATAGAAGAAGCTGTGTCTTAATAAGCTATGTCTCAATCAAAATCAGTGTGGCTATGTTTTGATTGAAAGTACAGGAAACTGAAAAAAAGCTGCTATATTGCTGAGCCTGGCAACAGCTAAATGCATACTAGAAAGGTCAAAACCCCCCATAACTCTTTGCATATCCCATACTGACCAGCATGAGCCAAAAATGGCCAACAATATCTCAAAAGTAAAAATGGAGCTAGAAAAACTTTTGAGGGGCAATGGTAATGTTTGTAAGAAAAAACCCCACCTTATTCTAATACTCTTTCCAGACTTAAATTTCTTCACAAATTCCAGCTAAAAAAGCAGGTTGTACTCCCTCCACCACACACACAAAAAAAAAAAAAAAAAGAGAGAAAGAAAAAACAAGAAAAATAAAATAGTATCCTAGAATTACTGAGTAAGAGATGAGTAAGTGTATTCATCACAAATGTGGATACTGAAATTCCACCACAGGCTCCTGTTGTGTGTTCTGTAATTCATACTTTTCTGGTTATGAAGCAGGTTGTGGATGTTGAGAAGAGAAACCTCTGAAATTCTTTCTGCTGGGCAGTCTCACATTGTGTAAAATACTTAAGACTACCTTGGCTACAAGGAAGTGCAGAAAGCCCTTCCAGCCCTTCTAGCAGGACTTTCAGCTGGGAGGTGAAATCTGCCTGTTTTCTGACTGCAAATGCAGTGTATGTTTGTTTGTTCAAAGTACAGTAATGTCAATGAATGACTTTCAGCACCTTTTTTTTCCCCTCCCTAGCCCTTCAGAATGTACTCTAGCCTGCAGATTAGGATGTATGTATATATAAAATGTAAGTATAATGCCTCTCAGGTAGAGGGATTTGCAGCTGTCCTTGGTAAATTCTGTAAACACTGTGAAGGGAGACCACAATTCCCTTAATTGCCTTATTTCCCATTTTTACAAAATATTTTACTGAGATGAACGATGTAGGGTCAAAACCAGATATTTTTAAATTTTTCTTTTTCCAATGAGGAACCGAATCTTTTTATTTGGTTTGTCTTCTGCCTGTTCATTTCCATAAGCACAAAAAAATAATCACTGCTCTAGTTACACAAATATCAAAACTTCAAAAAGAAATCGTAATTGCTTTTAAAAAATTTCCACCCATGATGGCTTGAGACACTTCCTTACCATATACATGGATTTGCTTCCTGCGATTTGCAATGGCCGCCTTCTGTGAATTTATGCAGTGGTCCTATAAAACTGATTGTCCAAGGAGCATAACTGAATGGGAATATAGCCCTTTTTAATGGTATGAATTAATCAAAAATAAGAGGTATATTCTTAATTTGCTCCACATTTCTCAAACTTGCAAAGCTCTATACTCAAGGAACACAAAATACATAAGGACTGATAACAACAGTGTTAATAATGAATGAAAAATTTGTGATTCTAGCAGCTCAGCTCTAAACATGAAGCCATTCCTGAGTCTGTAAAGCTCAAAAGGCATGTCTGGTTTTGCAGCTGATTTTTGGTTTCATTTCTTACCTAGCTTTAATGATTTGCTCTGTAGATAATTACATTGTTCTGTTCTATCTGTAATGACACCCTTAATTTTACAAAACTATTTTTCATTTAAACTTGTCATCAGCAACAAAAATTTAAATTGCACATATTGAAGGGTTGTGATCTTCAATACATCAAAATGAAAGCAAAGGAAAATTGTCTAAAATAAACAACACAACAATTTGGTTAATGGAACGGTCATAGCCTTCTGTCAATGAGTTTTTGCATAATCTGCAGTTAATTTAAATCTTGCCTCAGTATAGGATAATTTATCCAATTGAAGAATCAAATGTTTTCAAATGATAGTTTACTCTTGTTGGCTTTTTTAATCAAGTGTTCAAGAAGAATATTAAGCTGTTAAAGCTAAGTGCATTTTTTTTTACTGGGTCTTATCCAAAATACCTAGCTTTGCACTAAATAACAATGGAATTAATACCTGCTTCAGTACAGGCAATAGAACACATTTGAAAATAAAGTATACTTTGTGCAAGTCAATCTCTATTTTTGCCACAATGTTGGGTTTTTTTGTTCAGTTACCCCAAGCTACTGATGCTGTGAAGCCAACCTTTCTGTATATCTGATGTGGTTTTCTAGCTCAGACTGTATCTTTAATACAAAGTAGGCTCATGAAGTTTTTAGGGGATTTCAGGGGTGAGGTTTACTAGTACATCTTCTTGAAGTTATCCAGAGATATGAACACAATACATACCTAAGCTTTACAGCCTTTTCAAAGTGAATGAGAGCAGTACTTTTCCTTGCCAATAATCTTGAAATATAGTGAGAAAAAGCATTCTGTAGGGGCAACATAGTGGTATGACTACATGGTGGCAAATCAGGCTACTTTTCCTAGACTGTAGGTTTCATTGTACTCAGTTTTGCCAGTGCCAGCCAGATCTGCCACTGGTTAGCACTGGACTGTAGTTGACATTACCTAAGTCAAAATAACTTTCCAGGACTAGAACTTATCCCAGGTTCAGGCTTACTGTAGGAACACTTCTGGCAAACATCTAAAATGTTTATTTCTGTTACTTATTACTGACAAATCATTAAAAACCAAAAGAGGGGGAATCATAAATAACTTATATGTGGCTTGATTAATTTCATGAAATATGGACATGGCTCAAAAATTTCTAAATTTGAATGAACCGAAAAGGAATTTTATGGGAGCAAGAGCATTTATGTCAGTGCCAAATATCAAACCTTTCTGGTCAAGAGAGTGGAAAAACAGACAGAAGACACAGAGTTATCACCTCTGGAAATGGTGATCTGGAAATGGCCTCTTCTGTCTGCCTCAGTTTATGAATATCTTCCCTGCTCCAGTTGAGCTATACTTCTCTTTTGCTCATCTTCTCTTCAAACTTATGCTTTGATATATCTTACAAAAAATGCTTGATGAATGGGAAAGTATTTCTATATTTTACTGAATGATTATTTCACTGAATGCTCCAACTAAAGGTAAGAATTTAGGATCAGGGCTAGTGAAAAATAATCTTGACTGGTCAGGTCATTAAAACTCTGAAAAAATGGAAGAAAATGTGGGTGTGTACTTGGAAAAAGATTCTACCCATACAAAACATGTTTTTTGGTATTTTAAAAAGTTATCTCCCATCTACTTCACATAGAGAAGCTTTCCTTCCTCCTTGGTCTTTATAGGATGGTCAGTCTTTTTCTGCATTCAGAAATATTATACTGGAACATGCTACTGCATAAAAAAATTGTATTAATGAAAAACTAAATTTGGGATTGCAAAAAAAAATCACACTCAAAGGAACAACTTGCCAGTGACATACCATCCAATCTGTGACAAATCAGTGAAGTTCTACCTCTCTTACACCTCCATGTATTAACTGGAATAGGATTTTTTTCCCTAAAGCAGGTCAACCATCAGTCATTAACTTTGATGCAGTAATTACCAGGAAAAATATATAGCTGTGCTCCCCACTTAGGTTGTCAGAATAGATTATCACGCTCCAGCCAAAAAAAGTCTATTGTTTTAACATTTCACAACATATATACAGCATTCAAATAACAGACTTGGGGGAGGAATGTTTTCATTCTTGGAAAACTTCCAGATACATTTTTGGAAAGAATTATAATTTTACCTTGGTGCCTGCCTGGGCTTGCTCCTAATGACTGAGGTACCGTACAGATGGTGAAGGCTACAGTCATTCATCAGAGTAATGTATTTTGTTACCACGACCTTATTGTGCTCCAAGTTGATATGCAGTTACATTTTTAATTATAAAAGAATTTGTAATTATTTTATTACCAGCACCCTCCAAATTGATAACAATTGCATTTCTAGTGGTAGACTCATCATTAGTTACTGTTCTTAGTCCAATACAAACTGAAATAGCCAAGATTTAAGCACATGACAAATTGTCACTGGCATGTGGCAGGTTTGTTCTACTCAGCAGGTGCTGCTGCATAATCAACAACTCTTTGAAAAGCCAGCCTCTGGTAACCCTGTTTTTACTAGTACAATACACCAATGGAAGCTGCTGCCTTAGTTATACCTGTAAAGTATTAAACATTTTATAAATGATTGCTCATTTATAAATATAAAAGGATATTTTATCAGATTATCATGTCTTAAAGTGCAAGTGTGAACTATGTTCTTATATTCCTCAATTTAAAAATTCATTTTAACAGATTGGGAATGCTGAAGACAATCCCAAACAGGACAACCACTACTGCCACCACTGTTTATCTTACATTTCCGATAGTGCTATTCCCCCATTTATTGACACATGCAACTAATACAGGCAGTTTCAGAGCAAATGTGTCTAAAGACTGCAAAATATTAATAATTTGCTTTGCTTTGTTTGAATTAGTGTCCAGTTCAGGGGAATTAGAGGCTGAGCAATGACATAGCTGGAAATTTAGGGATTACAAGTGCAAAAACCCCTGAGCCCAAATCTCAACTCTGGGTAGACCTCATCTGGCAGCTTTCAGTACTCTTACTGAATAGCACTAGTGATGCTGTAATCATCCTGTTTTGATACAATACTGTTTCTGTTCTTACTGTTACCTCTTCTTCCACCTGCTTCTGTTTCAGCTGGAGCAGAAAAACAGCCTCCTTGCTACTAACGTAACTGCAAACTCTCAATGCCTGAGTTTCAAAATGGAGGTACTTCTCACCTCATCTCTGCTTCTGCTTTATTATCTATTACCTTTCCGCACAGGTGGGAGTAAGTGATGATAAAATATAAAATTTCAGCTACAGGGTCTCCTTTATGGCTCTAAATGCTGAGGCACAAAGAGTAAAATCGTAATAATCTTGAGAGTTCTCAAAGCAGATTGCAGCCTTTCATGCATGATGTACTTTCGATTTTGATTTGGCAAGCTACCTGCCTTCTGGGTGGTCTTAACACCTCTAAGTCCTCTGGCAACTGAATGGACTTTTTTCCAAAGCAACTGGCCATATCCTCTTTTTTTTTAAGTTATTATTCAGCCACTTAGTCATTTCAGTTTCACTCAGAAACTCTATTCTGGAAAGACTTTTGGTGGTTCTAAATTCAGACGGACAAAAAGTTTCTAGTAACACTGCATTATGCAAAATCTTTGACAAATACAGAGGGGAAGAACAAGTTAAATATGTTGTTAAAGGAAGAACGATGTTTCTAAAAGTCTCTGGAATGAGCTCAATGGAAATTTAAATTCTTACACACTCTGCCTCTTAACTGTACCTCTGAAAAATTTATTTTACATTTTGCTTGTGTATGTCCATCTCTTAAATAAGAGTGTTGTTGAGGTATTAATCTCTCTATTCTGTTGCTCTTGTATGCTTACAGTGAGATAAGAAACATCACGTAAGCATGATATTTTAGCAAGGAGTAATTTAGCACAGAAACATGTCCCATGATGAACCTCATAGGGGGATTAAGGAGAGGGATTAGGAGCCTTGGCAGGTGTTGGCAGGTACAAGCATACCAACAAAATGGTTGAACAGACTTCTCAGTGTGCGGATTTCATTTTTCTTCAAAGTGGATAGGATATGCAATACAGATAGAACAGCAAGTGAGGTGATAGCTTGAATGCATTTGCATACTACAGTCCTCCTGTTTCAGAAAAAAATGTAGAGAAAATCCTGTTTGGCCATACAAAGGAAAAAAAAAACCCCAAAGTTTTCATCCCTTAAAAGAACCCCCTGAAAACACTTCAGTGTTACAGGCCTTTTTCAGACCTTCTTTGTGAAGTTCTAAAGCCAGCTTCTAAATAGGGTAAAAATGAAACTAATTCCTGCTGGAAACATGAAACACTGTGTGGCCAGTTTAAAATTATCTTTTTCCCCTGTTTCAACGGATGTTACATATTTAGTAGCTTAGCTGTGTTCTGAGGAATAGGAAGGTATCATCTTAATAGGAATACCATAGTTGACTGTTTCAGAGAATATGTAAAAGATATTTTTTAAAATTATTATACACATTCTAAAATTGCAGCAAGTGTTCCCCCTTTTCACTGTGACTCTAGACTGTGTCAGCACATTATTGCACTGAGAGAACGTGTTTTATTAGCATCTCTTAAAAAATTTTTCTGCCAATAATCACTGAAACCTTCAACAATATCACCAAAATTGTTTCTTGCATCACATTCTGATTACAGCAGAAAAGTACTTGATAGTGTGCAGTGGTGATATCACTGCACTGTATTTTTGAGTGGCTTAATGCATAGTTTCTGCATATGCTGTTTTCTGGCTACAGAAGTATCCACTCCTCAGAGAAACCCAGGTATTACTTTGTGATACTTAAGTGTGAACCACCAGAATTTTAACAACCTGAAAACTGTTATGACTTTCTTGTGGAAGGATATACTTATAGTGTTAACATGTCAAAACTTTCTCATAAGCCTCTACTTAAAATTCTTAGACTATGTTTTGCAAGTCAGTTGAGTCTTAATATCTGCATTGCACACCATTTCTAGGTAAAAGAAAGCAATGACCTTCTAACAAACAAACAGAGTTTCATTCTTCATTTTCTATTAAACCTCGGTCTCTATTAAGACAATGGTTACACATGGAAATCAAGAATACCACAGCAAATAATCAATGTGAATGATTATACCTCAGAATATACATATTCAGCCCCACTGCAATCTACCTCCCTTATGGTTCAATACATTGGCTAATAACATGGCGTGGAGAAGATTTATAGTCTAAATAAAAACTGAAGAAGTGTCAACAGAAAAAAAAAACAGGTTCCCAAGTTACATTCCCTAGTAGGTTTACTGTTTTCTTATTTATACTGAAATCCATTATCTGGCTGCAAACCGCTAGATCCTCCCAAATCTTATTTCATATTTGTGCACAGAACAACATAGCTATGTTGGATTTCACTATAACAATAGTGTATCATAAAACAGTAGCATCAGGATTTCAATTCTGGAGAATAAATTCACACTATAAATACATCATCCCCACCCCCCACCCCCGCCCCGACATGTCTGATTTTGAAATTATTTCTACCAAACAGAAATTATTACTAGAAGTTTATCTATGGCCATAAGTACTATATTTTCAAGTTTTCCATTTTGCCCAGGAAAGGACCCACATGTTTAGATAAGGCTAAGCTAATTTAAGTTCATTTGCTGTCTTTCTACCTTTTTGACTGAACAAGAGTGACACCAGTAATTTGGATCTTATGACTCTAAGACAGAAATAGATATTCTGAAGAAGAACTACTCCAGTTATCTAACAAATAATTTGAAATTCATAAAAGCTTAATCAAGTACTATGGTGACTTGAATTATTAATATTACCAAAAAAAAAGAAAAAGGTCTGGCATATCAAAAGTCTATTTGCCCTGTAAAGAATATGTATTCTATTTACTGCCTTATAAAATGTATGCTAAATGAAATGAGGATCAGTACAGAAAAAAAATTAAACAGTCAAACTATTTCAGGAACCAGCATCTTGCACAGATTGCCATATATACCCTCTTTAAGAAAAAGGCATTTAATGGATTTTAGAATAGAAAATTTAATGAAATTTGCTTTATACATAACAGTTTCTAAATAACCTTAATAATTTTCCCCATAAATGTTGAGTTCCTAAGGTACAGTGTATTATTTGTTAAATATCTTAAGCTTTTATTTTAACATTGTTTAAAAAAAAAAAAATCTGCACGCATTAACCACAAGTTCAAGCAGACTAAAGAATAAAGTAATTTCAGTAATTCTGGAAATCTTTTGCTAATTCTGAAATTCAAGTTTAGATGGTGGCAGAATTTGAATATCTGATTCATTTCTGATTAAAATGTCATTCATCTGGGAGTGTGTAAACCCATATAGATTTGATTTATTTTAACCTCTGTTATTTGCAGTTCCACATTGTTAAAACAGGGTCATGTCCATAACATCTGCTATACTGAAATTGAACTCTCAGCCAAGTTTTAGGCCCTGTATTTCACTAGCATTTGGATGATCAGGGCTGTAGTATCCCTAGCTCCCAAGTATGTTTATTTTTCTTCAGCATTCATGTTTACTTCTAAGGTAATACATTTAAATAAATTTAATTACAATGAATGACCCAGAACTCTCTAGCCTGAGTGCTCAAGTATGCCTTAACTGCCCTAACCAGCCTCTCTTCATATCTCCTGACCATGGGCCCAGGAGCTCCATTTAAGCTCAGGCCTGACTCTGAACTATGCTGTAGGAGTGTTTGTCTCCAGCACTCTTGTAGTTGTGCCTAGCCATAGATACTGCAGATCTAAATCTTGACCTGCAGACTGACTTCTCAGCTTGACCTGGGACCTGCCTAATTTGCTATGGATAGATCTGGTAATTATTGCTAGTGTTTGACCCTGCTTACCATCATTAGATCTGATTCTGACCCTAACTTGGGAACTTGTGTTCCTGGCCTGATCCTGAACACACATTACCATGGACTTGTCTGAAGAGCTGGGCTTCTGGCTGACCCCAACTACCAACTGGGTCTGTCTGCTTGCCTTCCTTGGGTACTGTGGGACAGGGCCCTGGCTGGTGGGGCATATTTTTGCTTCCCATCTATTAGGTAGTGAGCCCTTGTAGTGCCCTGACACTGTTTTTTTGGAGTTATTATAAAATGACCTACTTGTTAGACCACAGTACTTCTTAATTCATACAACCTACTTTCCTTTGTAATTCTTGAGCTTTGTAGTATGATAGCCTCTGTGTTTTTAATACAGCAGGTACTGCAGAAAGGCAACAGTATTTTTTTTAAAAAACCCCACATATTTACATTTCCTGATTTTGCATATTAGTAATTATCCAAATGTGTTTCCATTCCAGTTTGCTGTTTGCTGTCTTTTTGCAGCTGCATTTGGACTCTTTCCAACATGCCATCTCAGATTGTGAATAGCCCAGTTCCGTTTATGCAGGCAATGATTATTATTTTTTTTTAATTAAAAAATAAAAATAACCAAACCTGAAAATTTATTCTTGCAACTCATGTAGGGGTAAACAGAAGAGGAAGAAAAATATATGACTGGGAAAAAAGTTAAAGAGCTAAATAAGAAAATAGCTTCACCAGGGAAGGGTCCTGGTATACATCTTATGTGAAATATTGTGTATTGGCTCAGCTGGAGAAAAGAAGTAGTCAAGCCAGAGCAGTATAATAATGTCCAATTCCTTCTGTAAGGAAGGGATTCCTAATCTTTCATCTGTGACTTATCTGGCATCAGAAAGGATACAGAACATATTCTTACTGGCATCAGACATCAGAATGGAAGAGTCATGGGAACTGGTTATGAAAATGGCAGTATTCTTCTCTTAACATTTTTAAAGTTGTCCCTAGCTCTTCAGGAAAAGTGAATTCTGACAGTTTTTGACAATGTGAAGAAACAGAGGTGCATTTTATTATATAGCATCTGCAGTATAGACAGCTGGCATGCATTCATCTCTCTATAATCATATACTGAGGCCAGCAATTCCTCCCATCTGTGACTTAACAGCAAGGAGCTCTTCCTGCTACCTTTTCATGAAGAATAATGACTTCCTGAAGCTTAACACTACCCTGTCTTCTTTTTCCTCTAGCTAACCATTAACATCTTTGGAGTAAATACTGTGAAGTCATCTCTCTGGACCTAGACACAGAAAATGCCCAAGCTGTCTCGTGTTCCAGATCTCCCACATACATACTGCCACAGTAAAGGCAAGGGCTATGCTTCAGGCATTATTCAGGGTAAAAAGGAAAGAAGAAAGGGCCATTAATGCAGATGTACTTGATAGTCTACAAAGCAAGATTGCATGCAAAATTTGTAGGGACCAGGTAGTGGTAGATCACTACACAGAATAATGAAGGCTTCATTCTTTGCATTAATCTGATCAAAATCTGCATGCCTCAGTGGAATAGGGAGCCCTAAAAATTACATGCTTTAATAATTTGAATAGCTTTCTATGAGTACTTTCTTTATGTCAAAGTTAATGCATAGTAGTGACAATTACAGAAAGCTTTCTCTTGCAATGGATTTGAATATGTAAAAAGATTTTCTTGAAATAAGCAGGAATTTTACTACACTAAATATGCGAGAAAAAGGTTCAAGGAATGATTGCTTGTCAGAGTTTGAATCAAGATGACATATATATTAGTGAAGGAAAAACAGCTAGATCTTCAGCTTTACTTTTCTTGTTGAATTTTTGCTGCCAAAGCTACAAACGGAGAAAAGCTCAGTAGACCTAAAATTAAACAGCACTGTCAAAATGTGTGTCTTTCATTGAAACCTTAGATTCTAGGTGGTTTCGAGACTCTGCTTTGTTCAGCTGGGAGCTTAGTGTTTTATGGAAGACCTAGAATGCTGAAGATCCACATCCAAACATGGATAAAAGAATAAAAATATCAAAAGGCTTGTAAATAGTGATCAAATCTTCTGAAAACAGCATGAGAAACTTACCGTACAGTTTGGCATATCTTGAACTTGATTCACTAGGGCAATCCTAGAATCCTAAATACTAAAATCCCATATGCCTGTGAAATTGGGGTTCTATTAATAATTTGAATTGCTTTGTCTCGAAGAGAAGAACCACAAAATCTTGGCAGTTGTTGAAACTAGATGTTTAACTCAAAAGGTTAGAGATTTTTTAATCCTTTTGTTTTATTTCTAGTGCAGCTAATTTGCCTTTTTGCAAGTATCCTAGCAACTACTCCCCCCACCCCCTCCAGTACCATAAAGGTTAGGTAAGGATTCTAGAGAGATTGGCCTAAAATATAAAACAAACTGACAGAAGAACATTTCTTAAAGTCACAGCTTGCTTTAATAATATTCCAACAATTCCAACACATTTTAAAGGAGAGGGGACAAGAAGCAGAGAAACAATCCTGAAATAATTTTTAACTGTTTGTAACACTATGAAATATTAGACTTAATAAGGGCTTAAACTTCACCAAGGGCTACCTCAGACTAGGAAACACTCCCTACAAAGACTGAGGGACATGTCCTTTAATATAGTATTTGGTGAGATGAAAACTTAAAGCAAAAAAAAAAATTTGAAATGTATGCAAAACCAGATTTTGTTACGCTGTAGCAAAATATTTGCAACTAAAATCGGGTACTATTGGAATTCTTACTGCTTTTGCAGTTCTGGTAAGGTTTGTATCAATAATACACCATTTAGATGACATGAACGAATACCACTTCCTCATCAAACCTCGCTTCTGTTGGTGTAGGCACCAGGAGCTGTCAGACAAAGTTAGACTTCATCAGTGTTAATTGCAGTCTGAAGTAAAAATGTACCAGATATGCTCAAGTTACCTATTTCAACTAAATGCTTGCTTCTGACCTGCTAGAAGGTCCTAATACAAATAACATTTCCTAACTAGGAGGCTATATTTAGCCATTAATGAAATTTTAACTACTTAAGTCAAAATCTGGTAGGTTGTAGGTATGCCCACATGGGATTAAGGCTGAATAGCCTAGCACAACTGCTGGAAACTGTGTAACTATGTTATTTATACAATCATCTGGGTCTTTGCTTTGGTTTTTGGTGGTGTTTTTTTCTTGGGGGGGGGGGGGGAATGGGGGGTGTTTTTCTTTTTAAATTTAGAGATCTTGTTGAGCTGTAAGACATGTGCTCAACATGGATTCATGTCCAAGATCAGCTTTTGCAAATATTTATGTTTTTTGTTTATTTGTTTTTAAAATCTTTTAATCTTCTAAGCCTCATTTTATTCCTATATCTCCATAAGCAAATAGCTACTTTGAATTAATTACAAGGATGGTAATTTTCCAAATACATCAGGGATAAAATTAAAAGTCAGCATTATTTTTAACATTATGAAATAAAATTACATTATTACATAGTTAATATACTTATTTTAAAAGGCTTTAATTTAGAAACTGAACATTTGCATATGCTTTCACAGTTTGCATAGCAACAAATAAATGCTGTACAACCCCATAGCCTTTAAAGTTAATCATAATAAAAGCATTTATTGATCAGTGCTTTTCAGAAAACTTATAGCTTCCCAAACCTACATGCTCTCAAACATCAGTTCTACCTCATCAGTCCAGTTGGACTACACCGATTCTTGTTTGGGAAAAAAACTATCAATCAATTATGGAAATTAGCCACCAGAGGGAGCCAGCATTGCTGAGCTGGTACAGAAGTGTTCCTCTCGGCGCAAAAAAAAAAAAAAAAAAAAAAAAAATAAAAATTTACCTGTTTTGCTATCAGATAGACTGATTTCTGTTAAATATGCTTTCCATGTTAACTGTACAGCCATGCTACAAACTGACAACTTCAGTAGCAGTTACATTTTTTTCATTGTAAAGAAGTTCAGTAGCTATTCCTTTTCTGTTGCTAATTTAGAATTTTCCATCCCTCAGCTGGTAAACCAAATACCAACATCAGGAATCAGCCATACTCCACTGTTTCTCCACAGATCACCAGCCCTCCTCCATCCTGTGCAGTAAGCCCAATGCTTCATGCACACACTGGGCTTGCTACTACTGAGGCAGGCCCTGGGAAGGCTCCAGGCCCCTCTTCAGAAGGCAGCTGCTGCCCTGCCCATGCAGTTGTGTGCTGCTTTGGCTGTGGGAGGAGCTTCACCTTTTACACCTCAGAATATAATAAATGTGAACTCTGTTTATTGCGTAGTTAGCTCACTACAGTTGAGCTGGGTGGTTTATAGACTCTGGTGAGCTCTCCTTGGGGGAGGACTGAGAGGGTATTTTACTCCAGAGTAGTTCACCTGAGGGGTGTGGCAGGGGAAGGGCCTGTTAGTGCATGAAAGAAAATGGTGACAGCTAGACTTCAAAAACTTCTCAGTTTTACATTTGGAAAGCAGCTCCTCAGGTACCTTTATCTTGACCAACAAATACAACTTTTATGAATTGTGTAAGTAAGCTTCTTCCCTAATTCAGCTGAAAAAAAGACAACTAAATGCCTCATGTATGTTTGGATTTAGTACATATTCCTGTCTGAACATACATGCTCCTTTGTCTCTTATTGGCAGTATAGTTTTGATTGCACTGTTGAGGTTATATCAGTAGAAGTATGCTAAGAGATGAGTCACATTAGGTCAACTTGATTGAATGAGGAGGACTGGATCCTGTGGTGGCTACTTTGGGAATTTCAATTGATACTCTGTGTGCAGCTTTGCCAAATAAAGGAAAGAATGGGTGATACTTAATTACCAGCACTTACTGCTCCAGAAAAGCTTTTGCCTGTGTTTTCTTGTATATGAAACATGCTTAACTTTTGATTATAGTTATTATGTACTTCATCAAAACCAAACAAAGATTCGAAGTCTGACTAGATAAACAATGGGTCATTACTCTTGAGCACTGACACTGGAAATGTTGAATCTCCTGTGCTGATACCTGACTGCAAATGTCAAAGAAAGGATGGAGGAGGGGCAATTCTGGGTATTTTATGCACCTGAAGTTCAGGTAAAATCCTCTTTAAGGAACACTCACAGAGGTTTCACTGCATGTGTAAGTGAGGCTAATAAATCCTTCAGTTTTCATGGTAGTTTTAAATAATACTTGAACTCCTTGTTAAATTCAGTGCATGGTTTTCTAAGTATGGTCGCTGAATGCTGCTGCTGCTGCCATAAATGATGGCAAGGACTGTCTGTCTTTTTGTAAGAGAGAGATATCTTTTGTTCTTCATAACATTTTTAGGATTTGAGAGACTCTAATCACTTAATAATGTACCTCTGACAGGTGGTTTGGCCTTCATTTCTTGGATATAAAATGGAAGATGATCCTGTCCAGCAATGCTACATAATAAAAAGGTCATTAATTGAGATCTAAACACCACAGACACTTAACAAAACCCACTTGTATTTGGAAGTGTAGTGGTATGACTGTTCATTTTAGGGTTTTTTTTCTTCTTTTTTTAACCCACTGGCAACTGTGCTGTGCATGAGCAACTGACCTAGAGCTAGAGGTGAGCAGAGGAAGTATTCCTGTCAGCACACAAAGTGAACTACCCTAATTTGGAGGGCAGTCAGAAAATTATTTTTTGCTGATCTTTCCTGATCTTGTCTGTTATTCTTTGGTATATTGTCTGAATAGGACAGCACTGTCCTTATCTATAGGCTGGCTTCAATATATGGGACTGCAATTTACATTCCTACATTTACTACCTCATTAATGCCTCTTCAGTTATTGTGCTTTGCTTCCAACACTGCAAATATTTAATCTATGTCAAGGGGGCTTCAGTGCTAAAATCAGGGGAACAGAGGGCCACTGTGCAGTCCAACAATCATCACAATCTCTGATCTTGCAGTCTGGAGGCATGTTCCTTTCTAGTCCTCCAGCTAACCCTCTGTCTGTGCTTGTGTGATGCTAACACAAAGGTAGTGCTTTTCCCTGTATGTGTTTTGTTTCCTTTTACTCTGCTTCCTTTGGGGAGCCTGCACTGACTCCAAAAATGAATTCCTTTAAAGTTTCTGCTTCTACCTGTGTATCATAAAAGCAGTCCACAATAAGCAAAGAGCATACTACAGATAGTTGCAATGAAAAGAAAGCAGTGACTTGGCAACTGCTGCTGACAGGCATTATGATCTTAGTAGTTTTTTTCAGTCTAAGTTCCAAAGGAGAGCAAGTGTGTACCGTTGTGTTAGATATGAGTCTGTTTGCCAATCATTTTCTCAATAGTTTTAAATCAATTTGCTAAATTCAAACAAATTTAACTTTGAGGTAAAGAGCAAAAATACTCTGCTTTTTTAAGTTTCTTGAAAACAAATAAAAGGACACAGGCTGGAGTGTAATAGATAGAGCTACACACCTATGTGTGTAACTTCAAGTGGCTCATAGATAGGTATGAATCACTGAGGTAAGCAAGGGGATGGGAGATCCTGGCTGCTTGTATCAAAGCAACAAACCTGCTCGTGTTTAAGCTGTAGATTTTAATTATGCTTAAAACAGTATCAGAGACAGAAATTAATAGATTCCATCAATTAATCATATACTATAAACTAGCAGCAAAGAAATAGAAAGACAAAGTTTGGAGAGGCTTGTATAACCTGGACAAAGACATGATAAAAAGTGAAATTAGAACACTGAGGATATTTCTGTCACTGGACACCTAACAGACTCAGCAGGAAAAAGTGGTAATATTGGTGATTACAGTGGTCAGATCAACCTAAGAAAATCCAGTCTGTCTATGCCAAATTAGAAATGCTAAAATATTAGTGTAGCAATGGCAGGAGCTGAGGAACCAAATTAGGGACTATAGAAACACTGATGCAGGATTTGAGTGTGGATTTGATAAGGAAGCAGAAGCATGGTTGGGGGCAGTCATAATTATCTGAAGGGCCTGCTTTAGTCAGGAATGAAGTTAATATTGTTTCACATTAAGGAAGTAAAGTAACAGGACATAAAAATATGAACATGGTGGGGGAGGGGGAATACTAAAAAGAATAAAGGGAGGTTCTTAAGTCTCACCCAGTACTAAGTCTGCAGAGTTTTGCCTTGCTAATACACTTCTTTAAAGATACTACCAGTGTTGCCCAAACTCATAAGAGCATCAAAGATAACGTGTTCGTTTTGCAGTCTCTGTTTTCTAGATAAGGGACTTTATTGGTTTTGCATTCTGTAGTTCTTTTACACTGGGTTCTAATAGGAGCTGTTTGGTTATTCTGACTGGAAATGATTACTGGCTACCATTTCTACAGTTGCTTTCCAATTTTTCTTCAAAAAGTATTAACACAGCTCCCCATCCCCCATCCCCCATCCCCCGTCCCCTGTCACCTAGACCTTTCCTGTCTTTTGGAGTTATTGAAAATCTTAACAAACTTTTTGGCTTTTGTTAGCTCTTTTAAGTCTCCTGAATTAAGTTTATTGGACATGGTGACTTTAAAATTCTTGATGTAGCAACTGCATTGCAGCATCCCGGGTTGAAACTCTGTAATGTTACAAAACGTATTTCTCACTCTGTGTGTGTTTTACTAGCGGCAGCTTTTTTGTCAACTTAGATTCTAGAAATGCACTTAATTC
Organism: Phalacrocorax carbo; assembly: GCF_963921805.1. NCBI lineage: Eukaryota > Metazoa > Chordata > Aves > Suliformes > Phalacrocoracidae > Phalacrocorax > Phalacrocorax carbo. The sequence continues at coordinate 22,174,262 of NC_087518.1, forward strand.
CTATCATTGCTCACCTTTTTCTGGTTTTGGCTGAGAAGGGGTTAATTTTCTTCACTGTAGTGCCTGTAGTAGGCAGGGACCTCTCCAGCTTCCCATGCTCTGCCACGTGGGCAGGAGGCTGGGAGGGGCGGGGCCATGACCAGGGCAGTTGACCCCATCTGGCCAATGGGATGTTCATTCCATACCATGTGATGCCATGACCAGTATATTATTATTTCAAGGACCCAAAAGGGTACAGGTGGGCTTTTGGTGTAGCTGCCTTGGAGACGGAGGAAACTAAACAGCGGTCTACCTTGCCCGGTCTCTCAAAGGACCCTTCTGTTGTGGGGTTGCTGAGGGTCAAAGAACAACAGGTGCCAATTGCCACCACAACAGTGCACCGGCGGCAATATCGCACCAACCAAGACTCCCTGGGTCCCATCCATGAGCTCATTCACTGACTGGAAAGCCAAGGAGTCATCAGTAAGACCCACTCACCCTTTAACAGTCCCATATGGCCAGTGCATAAATCTAATGGAGAGTGGAGGCTAACAGTAGACTATCGTGGCCTGAATGAAGTCACTCCCCTGTTGAGTGCTGCTGTGCCAGAAATGCTAGAACTTCAATATGAACTGGAGTCAAAGGCAGCCAAGTGGTATGCCATAATTGATATCGCTAATGCATTCTTCTCAATCCCTTTGGCAGCAGAGTGCAGGCCACAGTTTGCTTTCACATGGAGGGGCGTCCAGTATACCTGGAATCGACTGCCCCAGGGGTGGAAACACAGTCCTACCATTTGCCATGGACTGATTCAGAGTGTACTGGAACAGGGAGAAGCTCCCGAACACCTTCAATGCATTGATGACATCATTGTGTGGAGCAACATAGTGGAAGAATTCTTCGAGAAAGGAGAGAAAATAGTCCAAATCCTTCTGAAAGCTGGTTTTGCCATAAAACAAGGTAAGGTGAAGGGACTCGCACAAGAGATCCGGTTCTTAGGAATAAAATGGCAAGATGGACGTCATCAGATCCCAATGGACGTGATCAACAAAATAGCAGCCATGTCTCTACCAACTAGCAAAAAGGAAACACAAGCTTTCTTGGGCATTGTGGGTTTTTGGAGAATGCATATTCCAAATTACAGTCTGATCGTAAGCCCTCTCTATCAAGTGATCCGGAAGATGAATGATTTCAAATGGGGCCCTGAGCAATGACAGGCCTTTGAATGGATTAAACAGGAGATAGTTCATGCAGTAGCTCTTGGGCCAGTCCGGGCAGGACAAGATGTAAAAAATGTGCTCTACACTGCAGCCGGGGAGAATGGCCCCACCTGGAGCCTCTGGCAGAAAGCGCCTGGGGAGACCTGAGGTTGACCCCTAGGGTTTTTGGAGTCAGGGATACAGAGGGTCTGAAGCCTGCTGTACTCTAACTGAAAAAGAGATATTGGCAACATATGAAGGGGTTCGAGCTGCTTCAGAAGTGGTTGGTACTGAGGCACAGTTGCTCCTGGCACCCCGACTGCCAGTGCTGGGCTGGATGTTCAAAGGAAACGTCCCCTCTACACACCATGCAGTTGATGCTACGTGGAGTAAATGGGTTGCACTGATCACCCAGTGGGCTTGAGTAGGAAACCCCAGTCGCCCAGGAATCTTGGAAGTGATTATGGACTGGCCAGAAGGCAAAGATTTTGGATTATCACCAGAGAAGGAGGTGACACAAAATGCCAGAAAATGAAAAGCAGTATGCCCTGTTCACTGATGGGTCCTGTCACCTTGTGGGAAAGCACCGGAGATGGAAGGCTGCTGTATGGAGTCCTACACGACAAGTAGCAGAAACTGCTGAAGGAGAAGGTGAATCGAGCCAGTTTGCAGAGGTAAAGGCCATCCAGCTGGCCTTAGACATTGCTGAACGGGAAAAATGGCCAGTGCTCTGTCTTTATACTGACTCCTGAATGGCGGCAAATGCCCTGTGGGGCTGGTTACAGCCGTGGAAGCAGAGTAACTGGCAGCGCAAAGGCAAACCGATCTGGGCTGCCACCTTGTGGCACGATATTGCTGCCCGGGTAGAGAACCTGGTTGTAAAGGTACGGCATGTGGATGCTCACGTCCCTGAGAATCGGGCCACTGAAGAACATCGGAACAACCAGCAGGTAGATCAGGCTGCCAAGATTGAAGTGGCTGAGGTGGATCTGGACTGGCAACATAAGGGTGAATTATTTCTAGCTCGGTGGGCCCATGACACCTCAGGCCATCAAGGGACAGATGCAACATACAGGTGGGCTCGCAATCAAGGGGTGGACTTGACCATGGACGCTATAGTACGGGCTATCCACGAATGTGACACATGCGCTGCAATCAAGCAAGTGAAGCGGGTAAAGCCTCTGTGGTATGTGGGATGATAGCTGAAGTATAAATATGGAGAGGCCTGGCAAATTGACTATATTACACTCCCACAAACCTGCCATGGTGGGGCAGTAGACCCCAACTGGCCAATGGTATGTTCATTCCATACCATGTGATGCCTTGACCAGTATATTAATGGGAGCAGTTGGCAGGTGGGGGGGCAGTTGTGGCTTGGGGAGGTGCAGTGTTGGGTCGGCGGGTGGTGAGCGGTTGCTTCACATGTGGTTTGTTTCTGTGGTTCATCCCCTTCCCCCTCTCTCCCCCCCCACCCCGGTTTCACACCTCTTGTTGTTTTCCTTTCCATTGCATTTTTGTTGTTGTTTTTTTATTTTAATTATTAAACTGTTCTTATCCTAACCCAAGAGCATTACCCTTCTGATTCTCTCCCCTATTCCACCAGTGGGGGAGTACGCAAGCAGCTGTGTGGGGCTGAGTTGGTGGCTAAACCACAACAAGTTTTTATTCCATGCTGGTTTGATTCCACTTCACTTATGTAATTGGCTGTTTAAAAGAATCAAGTAGATAATGTTTGGGATTTTTATCTCTTTGTATATAAGAAATCATACCAAGTCCTAGTCATTTTTACTCTCTGATAACATTACTTTTTCTGAGATCAGCTCCTCTTTGTTAGTCCATAATCTTACTAATACTGTGATATATTGACATACTGTTATATTTATCAGTACAATTTAGCTTCAGCCTGTGTTAAAGTTGATAGTTTTTGAGTTTGGAAAGTCTCTACTGTACTGTTCAGAAACAGAAAATACATTGGGATTTTTAGTACTGGTTGACTGAACAATTCAGGATATATTGTCCAAGCTGAAGTTCTCTATGACAGCAAAAGGAGATATTGTCCAAGCTGAAGTTCTCTATGACAACAAAACTTTGATTCTTACTTATTGTGGGTATGTGGCTGTTGTGGTTTAACCCCAGCCAGCACCCAAGCACCACACAGCCACTCACTTACTCGCCCATCCCAGTAGGATGGGGGAGAATTTGAAGGGCTAAAGTAAGAAAACTCATGGGCTGAGATAAGAATAGTTTAATAATTAAAATATAATAATATTGTAGCAAAAAGGAAAACAACAAGAGAGAAGTGAAATCCAGGGAAAGAAACCACATGATTCTATAGTTCACCACCTGATGACCGTTGCCCTGTCAGTCCCTGAGATGTGATCACAGCCCAACTCCCTCCAGTTTACATAATGAGCATGACATCCTATGGTATGAAATATCCCTTTGGCCAGTATGGATCAGCTGTCCTGGCTGTGCTCCATCCCCTCCCGGCTTCTTGTGCACCTGGCAAAGCATGGGAAGCTGGAAAAGTCCTTGACTAGTGTAAGCACTACCTAGCAACAACTAAAACATCAGTGTGTTATCAACATTATTCTCATATTAAATCCAAAACACAGTGCTATACCAGGTCCTAGAAAGAAAATTAACTCTATCCCAGATGAAACCAGGACAGTGGCCAAAAAGTTTATTTAGGGTGCTTTTATTGAGTGGAGGAGACAGTAGCTAGCCTCTCATCCTGTGCTTCATCTACTAGAACATTTATAGCTTGATTGATACACTAGAACACCCTACACCTGAGTTGGGGCAACCCCTGGTATCAGTACAGGCTGTGGGATGAAGGGATTAAGAGTAGCCCTGTGGAGGACTTGGGGGTACTGCTGGATGAAAAGCTGGACATGAGTCAACAATGTGCGCTTGCAGCCCAGAAGGCCAACGTTAACCTGAGCTACATCAAAAGAAGCGTAGCCAGCAGGTTGAGGGAGGTGATTCTGCCCCTTTATTCTGTTCTGGTGGACCCCACCTGGAGTCCTGTTTCCGGCTCTGGATCCCTCAGCACAAGGAGGACATGGACTTGTTGGTGTGGGTCCAGAGGAGGGCCACAAAAATGATCCGAGGGCTGGAGCACCTCTCCTATGAGGACAGGCTGAAAGAGTTGGTCTTGTTTAGCCTAGAGAAGAGAAGGCTCCAGGGAGACCTTATTGAGGCCTTTCAGTACTTAAAGGGGGACTATAGGAAGGATGGGGCAATCTCTTTAGCAAGGCCTGTTGTGACAGGACAAGGAGTAATGGTTTTAAACTAAAGGAGGGTAGATTTAGACTGGATATAAGGAACAAATTTTTTACACTGAGGGTGGTAAAACACTGGAACAGGTTGCCCAGAGAGGCTGATGGAGGCTCCATCCTTAGAAACATTCAAGGTCAGGTTGGACCGGGCTCTGAGCAACCTGATCTAGTTGAAGATGCCCCTGCTCACTGCAGGTGGGTTGGACTAGATGACCTCTAAAGGTCCCTTACAACCCAAACGATTCTATGAGTCTATGATACTGAAGATACTTTCATTTCAAGGCTTGAAAACAAGAACGGTTAGCTTTGACCTGAAACAGCACTGCTACTCCACTTCTATCCTAATCTTTCTTACACAGTTATAGCCATTAATGTAATGTTTGATGTGAATCATCTCTCCATATATTCATGCTACCAGTTATATCAGGATTATTTTCATAAATAAGCAATTCCAGAGCATATTATCTAAGACTGCTACTACTGTGGGTAGAACAGACAGTTGAACAATTTCTCTTCACATTCATTAGTGCTGTGGTTAATTATTGTTAAATACAAATATTTTACACTAAATGAGATGCTTACTTTCCTTATTTTCATCTTGCAACAAATGATACAATTTTAATGTGTTTTACTTTTGCCATTTGAAGACAGTTGCACTGGATGCATGTTTGTATAGCCTCATCTTCTACTCTATAGGTCAGGCTGAACTTCTGCTGGGAGAGTGAGAAGATTCCTCTCCAAAACCAGCTGTGTACCTCGTAGCTGGAGCACGGGGGCTATGAGGCAAACCCTTTCAGTCTGGGAGGTTCCAACAGAAGGGAAAGGGTTTTCTTATAACAGGACTGAGATCCAAAGCAAAAACCTTGGGTGAGGGAAGAAGGTCCCAGAGGAGAATTATGGGTGCATTTACATTAGCAAGTCAGTCTGTTGGAGGGTTTTTGGGGGTGCAAATATGTAGCCTAGGGCTATAACCGGTCTCTTGGTGGAAGCACTCAAATGCATTACTATTCCACTTGAAGCAGTTCTGCTCCTGTGGAATCAAGTTTGAAATTGTACTGGCGGCATTGAAATGGCAGCACCATCTTGAATGCCTGACTTGTAATGTGAATGCAAGGTCCTCCAGTAGTTACAGTTAATTTTCCTTTAATGTAGTGCCTTTTCAGTGGTGCTAGCCACCTATTTCCTAGAAGATTGCTTCTCTTCCTGCTAAGAGGACTAACTGTGTTTAAGCTTCTGTTCCTGTAATAAGCTTCTCTGCTTTTATCCCAGTGATCTAGCTACTAGCAGCATATTCTCATTCTGCCTTTTTTTGGTAAGAAAGACAGGAATTAATACAAAGAAAGCAATTTCAACATTTTCTTTTCTCTAGTATGTTTTCTGGCTGCCTAATGTAATTTATAGTTTGCACTATAGCCTTCCTGTTCAGTTTAAGTACACTGTCACTAGTGGATCCCTGCCCACAGGCTTCCAAAATGCATCTAATCCGAGTGTGACATATTGTCTTGGCTCTGGGAATGCAGAACAGACTTCTCTGATGATATGTTCAGCTTCTAAAAATAACTACATGTTAGGTAGCTAGAATTCTTTCTTCCCCCAAGACCTACTTCTAAAACACAGTAACATGATGTACTGGCTCCCTATAAAGCTACTCCATTTCCTCTTTTTAGAAAAAAAAGAGAACTGTGGGGAAGAAAAATTTATAAAGATTAATATAGGTCTAACTTCTTGACAAAGAATAACTTTATTTACCTTGAAGGAAATGGTCTGAAGTTATTTAACTTAGTAACAGGTATTTATGAACTCTGTGGCTCAATTAATTTTTAATGAAATGAGCACAAGTAATATAGATTACTTCCTGTATCTCATCTCTATAGAACAAACTGTTGACCAGTATGGGAACAAATGACTAGAAGTTATGAACAATGCTAATAAGCTTTATTTTGGAGCATTGAATTGATGCCTGTAATTGTGTCTAATTGTTCCTTTTTTTGTTTGTTTACTCCAGGCAGTGTTTCTGGAGATGTATATTAACTGTGATAATACAGGTTTTCACATACACATTCTCTAATACAGAGCTGTAGTTCTTTTAAGAAGCAGCTGTAGCTGCTTTTAAAACACTGCTATTGATTGTTGCTGTAGTCTGGCCATGCGTACCATTCCCTTGCCTTAGTGAATGCATTCTCTCACAGACTTCCGTCTTTCCTGTCTCAGTGATTCTTGATTTCCAAGTTTTGTGTAGTTTTTTTTTTGTTGTGACTTTTGATTTCTTTGTCTTCCATATTCAAGGGTCAGATTATTCCACAAAGAATATTAAAATATATTTATTTTTGTGCTAGATATGTGGTTTTTTTCACCATAAGACTACCAGGTGTGTTTATTTCCATAATGTGGGTAACTTCTATTAGTTGCAAATCTTTTCCTGTCCATGGGTATACTTAAATTGTTTTTCAGATGACTGCATATAGCTTTGCTCTTCCAGAGAAGATTTCTATGAATTATAGTATTTCTTTTCGTCTGTGTTTAAACACAGCCTTGATTTCCTGTTGCACAATATTCTTTATCCTTTGTTTTTACTGCTGGAGAATCTCTGTTTGATTTTGGGTACTGGTGCTCCAAATCAAAAAGATGACTGAGACATGTTCAAATGTGTATGTCTATATAGTGGTGGGTCTACTTTTTTGATACTTATGTGGAAGAAAACTGGAAAATAAACTTTAACTTTTATATGTCTGCAAAAGTTAGTCTGCATACCTACTATTGCCGTAGAGTAGTTCCCTCAAGAAAATTCTGCTCTTTCTTGGGCACAAGGAGAACTCTCCATGAAAAGGACCACAGACTTACAAAATAATTAAGCAAAATGCTCACATTCAGACAAAAATTCTGATAATGAAATTTGCAAACAATTGCATACAAATAAATTGTTGGTCTGTATAAGTCTGGATATCATTCAGGAGATGGTGTGTTCTTTCCTTAGTTCACAGTGTACAAAATAAGCCTGCACCACCCACTTTGAACACTTCATAATGTTATTGTAACAATGGATGCTTAAAAGAAGCAGGAGCAGTTTCAGGAAAACAACACAGGGTGGGAAGAGGTGCTCTTTAGTCAAGAAAGAGAAAAACTTTTTTAGAGATAATTAAAATATGGAATGAGAAAGCTGCTCCCTCAAGCCCCAACTGAGGTCAGGATTATTTGGGAGACACAGTAGGAGCTTCAAGTGAAATCATAATATGCTGAATATTTTAGAGCAACATACACATGTTCAAAAGACACAGTATGAACTGAGGCTTCCTGTTCCCTCCATTGTGCAAACATCTAACCAGGCTTTGGTTTATAATATCTTGTGGTTCACCTCTGTATTTTTGTGGTGGCTATTCTATCTTATTACAGTTTATTGCATATCCACCCACAGATTTTCTGATATTAGTGCAATGGAGTATTATGGATTTCCAAAGCAATCAATGGTGGTCTATTAAAACTTAGCAGTACCATCAGATTAAGTGGGCATATGGTTCTATTGAAGTTGAACATGATTTCATATACCTTCTCCTGTCTCCCCAAAATGTTTATCTGTGATAAGGTATTGTCTTTACCAAGTTAGACTTGGTTCACTTGCTCTAATAGTGCTTTTCACTTGCCTAAATAGTGCTTCTAAAAAATCTGAACAGGTTGCTGTCTGTCTTCCAATGACCTACTACTTATTGTAACCACTGTTTATTAGCTGTAGGCAAAATTATGACTTGCAAAGAACATTATGATGCTGGTTATAAAATGTTTTTCTCTGTCAGCAACAGAATTTAGAAATATTTCTGTAGTGATGTGAAATTACAGATGAATTATTAGAAGTCTCTCCTGCAGCTTAACAGGTGTGTTGCAGATCAGGACTGTATTCTATTATAGATAGCCATGGGTCATTATCTTTCAAGAATTATTCATCATCTAAGCTATACAACTCAAAGAATCACAGAATCACAGGTTGGAAGGGACCTCAGGGATCATCTAGTCCAACCTTTCTAGGAAGAGCACAGTCTAAACAAGATGGCCCAGCACCCTGTCCAGATTACTCTTAAAGGTGTCCAACATGGCCGAGTCAACCACTTCCCTGGGGAGATTATCCCAATGGTTGACTCTCCTCAATGTGAAAAACTTTTCTCTGGTGCCCAATCGGAATCTCCCCAAGAACAACTTGTGTCCATTCCCCCTTGTCCTCTCCATGGGACTCCTCGTAAAAAGGGAGTCTCCATCTTCTTTGTAGCTACCCCTTAAGTACTGGTACATGGTGATGAGATCCCCTCTGAGCCTCCTTTTCTCAAGGCTGAACAAACCCAGTTCTCCCAGCCTATCCTCATATGGCAGGCTTCCCAGTCCTTTGATCATCTTGGTAGCCCTTCTCTGGACCCCTTCCAGCCTGTCCACATCCTTTTTGTATAGAGGGGACCAGAACTGTGCACAGTACTCCAGGTGTGGCCTGACAAGTTGTCGTGGTTCAGCCTCAGCTGGCAACTGAACACCACGCAGCTGCCCGCTCACCCCCCCCCAACCCCTGTGGGATGGGGAAGAGAATCGGACGAGCAAAAGAACTTCTGGGTTGAGATAAGCACAGTTTAATAACTACAATAGAATGATAATGATAAATGATTATGATAATAATGACAGTAATGTTAATATAATAAAAGGGAAAAGGAAGGAAAGGGAAAACAGGGAACAAAAACGCAGAAACACGAACGATACAACCGCTCACCACCCGCCGACCGACGCTGCCTGTCCCCGAGCCGCGATTGCCCCCTCCCTCCCCCGGCCAGCCCCTCCCAGGTAGCATACTGGGCATGATGTTACATGATATGGAATATCCCTTTGGTCAGTTTGAATCCGCTCCCTTAGCTGTGCCTCCTCCCCTCCCAGCTTCTTGTGCACCCAGCAGAGCATGGGAGGCTAGACATGTCCTTGACTAGTACAAGCGCTGCCCAGCAACAGCCAAAACATCTGTGTGTTATCTCAACAGGTTTTTTTTCCATGCTAATTTCAAAGCACAGCACTATACCAGCTAGAGTGAAGAAAATTAACTCTATCCCAGCTGAAACCATGACAGTAGCCACCCCTTATTCCATATCATTGACATCATGCTCAGGTCCCATACTATTCAGTACAAATTCAATAATCCCTACCCATCTTCTCATCCTTTAACAATATATATATATATATATATATAGATACAGATTTTCATTTATCATTCCACTAGTTTATGGAACACCCCTGTAGAATGCCTGTGAAATGTCCATTGAGTTCATTTAGTCCATGACTTTGGATTTCATCTCTTGTAAGGGTCCTTCAGAGAGGCGGTGTGCGTGGGGTCAGATTGTTGCATGTCAGTCCTTGTTCCATCACCGCTGCACTGGTAGTTCGTGTTCTCTCACTGCTGCACTTTGCTCGGTTCCATTGAAAGTTCATTTGCTATTATTATTAATTGGGAGATTCCCACCATGATAACATTCCATTGATGCAACCATAGTAGTGATGACATACAACATCATATAGCAATTAACAGCATATTATTCAGTTCATTGGCTGTTTTCACCCAAAATTAAATCCCCCGAGGTACACACCGGACTCCTCCATCCTCCCGCATCACCCACCAAGTGCACCCAGGTCCTCGAGCAAACGCAATCCCACGAGTGGGTTTGCCTCTGCTGGAAGCAGGAATAACCCAGACTGTCTTGCCCAGCATATTTTTTATGTGCACTACAGGGACTCTATCCCCTTCCACAGTACGTAAGGATTCTGATTGGGCAGGGCCAGCTCGCCTGGCAGATCCCCTCGTGTTGACTAACCACGTGGCTTTTGCTAAATGTGTATCCCAGTGTTTAAATGTTCCACCCCCCATTGCTCTCAGTGTCATCTTTAATAGTCCATTGTATCTTTCGATTTTCCCAGAGGCTGGTGCGTGATAGGGGATGTGATACACCCACTCAATGCCATGCTCTTTGGCCCAGGTGTCTATGAGGTTATTTCGGAAATGAGTCCCATTGGCTGACTCAATTCTCTCTGGGGTGCCATGTCGCCACAGCACTTGTTTTTCAAGACCCAGGATAGTGTTCCGGGCCGTGGCGTGGGGGACAGGATATGTTTCCAGCCAGCCGGTGGTTGCTTCTACCATGGTGAGAACATGGCGCTTGCCTTGGCGGGTCTGTGGGAGTGTAATATAGTCAATTTGCCAGGCCTCCCCATATTTATACTTCAGCCATCGTCCCCCATACCACAGAGGCTTTACCCACTTCGCTTGCTTGATTGCAGCACATGTTTCACATTCGTGGATAACCTGCGCAATAACGTCCATGGTCAAGTCCCGGGCAGCAATATCTTGCCACAGTGCGGCAGCCCAGATCGGTTTGCCTCTGCGCTGCCAATTGCTTTGCTTCCACTGCTGTAACCAGCCCCACAGGGCATTTGCCACCATCCAGGAGTCAGTATAGAGACAGAGCACTGGCCATTTTTCCCGTTCAGCAATGTCTAAGGCCAGCTGGATGGCCTTTACCTCTACAAACTGGCTCGATTCACCTTCTCCTTCAGCAGTTTCTGCTACTTGTCGTGTAGGACTCCATACAGCAGCCTTCCATCTCCGGTGCTTTCCCACAAGGTGACAGGACCCATCAGTGAACAGGGCATATTGCTTCTCCTTTTCTGGCAGTGTGTTATACAGTGGGGCTTCTTCAGCACGTGTCACCTCCTCCTCTGGTGATATTCCAAAGTCTTTGCCTTCTGGCCAGTCCATAATCACTTCCAAGATTCCTGGGCGACTGGGGTTTCCTACTCGAGCCCGCTGGGTGATCAGTGCAACCCATTTACTCCACGTAGCATCAGTTGCATGGTGTGTGGAGGGGATGTTCCCTCTGAACATCCAGCCCAGCACTGGCAGTCGGGGTGCCAGGAGCAACTGTGCCTCAGTACCAACCACTTCTGAAGCAGCTCAAACCCCTTCATATGCTGCCAATATCTCTTTTTCAGTTGGAGTATAGCGGGCTTCAGACCCTCTGTATCCCCGACTCCAAAACCCTAGGGGTCGACCCCGGGTCTCCCCTGGTGCTTTCTGCCAGAGGCTCCAGGTGGGGCCATTCTCCCCGGCTGCAGTGTAGAGCACATTTTTTACATCTTGTCCTGCCCGGACTGGCCCAAGAGCTACTGCATGGACTATTTCTCATTTAATCTGTTCAAAGGCTTGTTGTTGTTCAGGGCCCCATTTGAAATCATTCTTTTTCCGGGTCACTTGATAGAGAGGGCTTACAATCAGACTGTAGTGTGGAATATGCATTCTCCAAAAACCCACAACGCCCAAGAAAGCTTGTGTTTCCTTTTTGCTGGTTGGTGGAGACATGGCTGTTATTTTGTTGATCACATCCATGGGGATCTGACGACGACCATCTTGCCATTTTATTCCCAAGAACTGGATTTCTCGTGCAGGTCCCTTAACTTTACTTTGTTTTATGGCGAAACCAGCTTTCAGGAGGATTTGAACTATTTCCTTTCCTTTCTCAAAAACTTCTTCTGCTGTATTGCCCCACACAATGATGTCATCAATGTATTGTAGGTGTTCGGGAGCTCCACCTTGTTCCAAAGCATTATGGATCAGCCCATGGCAAATGGTGGGACTGTGTTTCCACCCCTGGGGCAGTCGATTCCAGGTGTACTGGACCCCCCTCCAAGTAAAAGCAAACTGTGGCCTGCACTCTGCTGCCAGAGGGATTGAGAAGAATGCATTAGCGATATCAATTGTGGCATACCACTTGGCTGCCTTTGACTCCAGTTCATATTGAAGTTCTAGCATGTCTGGCACAGCAGCACTCAACGGTGGAGTGACTTCGTTCAGGCCACGGTAGTCTACTGTTAGCCTCCACTCTCCATTAGACTTCCGGACTGGCCATATGGGACTGTTAAAGGGTGAGTGGGTTTTACTGATGACTCCTTGGCTCTCCAGTCGATGAATGAGCCCGTGGATGGGGATCAGAGAGTCTCTGTTGGTGCGATATTGCCGCCGGTGCACTGTTGTGGTGGCGATCGGCACCTGTTGTTCTTTGACCTTCAGCAACCCCACCACAGAAGGGTCCGTCGAGAGACCGGGCAAGGTAGACAGCTGTTTAATTTCCGCCGTCTCCAAGGCAGCTACACCAAAAGCCCACTTGTAACCTTTTGGGTCCTTGAAATAGCCTCTCCTGAGACAGTCTATGCCAAGGATGCACGGAGCCTCTGGGCCAGTCACAATGGGGTGCTTCTGCCACTCATTCCCGGTTAGGCTCACTTCGGCCTCCAATACAGTTAGCTCTTGCGATCCCCCTGTCACTCCAGCAATGCTGATGGGTTCTGCCCCTATATAGTTTGATGGCATTAAGGTGCACTGTGCGCCGGTGTCCACTAAAGCTCTATATTCCTGTGGGTCAGACGTGCCAGGCCATCGGATCCACACAGTCCAGTAAACCCGGTTATCCCTTTCCTCCACCTGGCTGGAGGCAGGGCCCCCCTAGTCCTGATCATAGTATTCATCACTCACTTCCGGTAGATATGAATCATGGGTGTCTCTGTTAAGATCAGTCAGGCCATCAGCACTTCTGCTCCTCTGTCTGGAGAATTGCTTACGGGAAACTGGGGCAGCAGCTCTCCTGGAGAAACTCCCCTGAGTAATTGTTCTCCCTTGCAGCTCACGTACCCGTGCCTCTAAGGCTGAGGTAGGTTTTCCATCCCACTTCTTCATGTCCTCTCCGTGATCATGCAGGTAAAACCATAGGGTGCCCTGTCGTGTGTATCCCTTCTCTTGAGCCAAGGGACGATTACTCCTAATGGCTGAGATACTGGTCCGTACTGGTGGGGAGTAGGACATATCTTCTTTGAGTTGCTGGAACTCTCGGGACAGTTTCTCAACAGCAGAGACGAGCGAGGAAGAGAGATTCGCTTCATATTCCCGGAGTCTATCAATCAACTCAGCCACCGTTGGTGTCTCGTCATCTTTCCAGGACATCACTGCCAATGAGTTTGCATACGGGGATGGTGCGCTCCGTACAAACTTCCGCCACATGGGTCTTGTGCACTCAGCTTCATCTGGGTCTTTGGAGGACCGTTGATCGTCCAGGTCACCATAAACCACCTCAAGCACGGCTAATTCCCTTAGATGCTGAATGCCTTTCTCCATGGTCGTCCATTTTCCTAGGCGAAATACAGTATCTTCTTTGAAGGGATACCTCTCTCTCACCACGGACAGGAGCCGCCTCCAGAGGCTGAGGGCTTGTGTTCCTTTTCCAATTGCTTTATCAATGCCCCCTTCCCTAGAGAGGGATCCCAGTTGTTTGGCTTCCTTCCCCTCTAATTCCAAACTACTGGCCCCATTATCCCAGCATCGGAGCAGCCAGGTGATAACGTGCTCACCTGAATGACGCCCAAAATCTTTCCGTATATCCCGCAACTCACTCAAGGATAGGGATCGGGTAGTTTCCGTTTCTTGTACACATGGTTCCTCCTCCTCCTCCTCCTCTTCTCGTGATGGCGCTGGTTCATCGTAATCTCTTTCTAAACGAGTTGACTTTCTCTTCCATGATTTCTTCTTGCGTATAGGGGTGACAGATACTGGCACAGGTTGGTCCTCTGGTTCAGCTGCAACGCTTGGCACTGGGGTTTGAGTAGCTGCAGTGCCTGTCGCGGCGGGTTGGGTGGCCGCAGTGCTTGTCACCGGGGTTGGAGTAGCTGCAGTCTCTGTCGCGGCGGGTTGGGTGGCCACAGTGCTTGTCACTGGGGTTGGAGTAGCTCCCTTCTCTTTTCCTTGGGGGTACTGAATGGTGTTAAAAAGGGCTCGATAGGCATAAGCCAGACCCCAGCACATGGCAGTGATCTGTATCTCTCTGGAATTGCCAGGGTGACAACATACTTCCTCCAAATGTTCTACTAATTTTTCAGGATTCTGCACTTGTTCAGGGGTGAAGTCCCGCACCACAGGGGGTGCCCACCGTCTTAGGCATTTGCCCATACTTTCCCACATACCCTGCCACGCATAGCTATCGAGCCTTGGGACAGATCTCTGGATTATATTCTTAACTTGCTTACTAACCTTAGACAGATCTGATACCACCTGCCAAAGCAATATCAGCAGATGTATCTTAACTACACAAGGATGTTCAAGATACTGAAAAGTTGTTGTAATGAGGGAGGAGACATTACATAAGATAGTAGCTACGGTACCATTCTGTATTTCCTCCATAAAAAACTCCTCAGAGGAGGAGGAAAAATTGCTAATTGCCTCCATGAGGTGGTAGCTGTAGTACAGTAACGGCTTCCATGCAAAACCTAAATAACTGATAACAGTCAAGGCCAGTGTTTTAATAACAAGTCTCCTAGGCAAAATATCTCTAATCACTGCAGAGCACAGCCAACTGCCAAAACCAACAGCAAGTTTTAACATGTACTTTACAATCAGCATGGTAAAGACTGGACAAACTAATACTGCGAGCAGATTAATCAATGCTGTGACCAGCAACTGTTATTATCTCAAACCCTTCGTCGCCCCACGTTGGGCGCCAAAAATAGACTGTCGTGGTTCAGCCTCAGCTGGCAACTGAACACCACGCAGCCGCCCGCTCACCCCATATATGTTACATGATATGGAATATCCCTTTGGTCAGTTTGAATCCGCTCCCTTAGCTGTGCCTCCTCCCCTCCCAGCTTCTTGTGCACCCAGCAGAGCATGGGAGGCTAGACATGTCCTTGACTAGTACAAGCGCTGCCCAGCAACAGCCAAAACATCTGTGTGTTATCTCAACAGGTTTTTTTTCCATGCTAATTTCAAAGCACAGCACTATACCAGCTAGAGTGAAGAAAATTAACTCTATCCCAGCTGAAATCATGACACAAGTGCTGAGTAGAGTGGGATAATGACTTCTTTCTCTCTGCTGGCGATGCCCTTTTTGATGCAACCCAGCATCCTGTTGGCCTTTTTGGCTGCAGCAGCATACTGTTTGCTCATGTTGAGCTTTCTGTCCACCAGGACCCCCAGGTCCCTTTCCACAGAGCTGCTCTCCAGCCAGGTGGATCCCAGTCTGTGCTGCACTCCTGGATGATGTTTTCCCTGCTGCATGATCTTACACTTTTCCTTGTTGAACTTCATAAGGTTCTTGCTGGCCCACTCCTCCAGCCTATCCAGATCTCCCTGCAGAGCAGCTCTCCCTTCTGGAGTGTCTACTTCCCCACTCAACTTGGTGTCATCAGCAAACTTCATCAGGCTACACTTGATGCCGTTATCAAGATCACTTATAAAGATGTTGAATAACATTGGGCCCAATATCGATCCCTGGGGGACTCCACCAGTGACAGGTTGCCAGTTTGAGAAAGAGCTATTTACCACCACCCTTTGGGTGTGGCCTGTCAGCCAGTTCCCCACCCACTGCACAGACCACTTGTCTAGGCCATAACACATCAATTTCTCCAGGAGGAGGCTGTGGGGGACCATATCAAAGGCCTTGGAAAAGTCCAGGTAAACAATGTCCACTGCCTGCCCCATGTCAACCAAGCAGGTCACTTTGTCATAGAAGGCCACCACGTTTGTCAAGCACGATCTGCCTTTAGTGAAGCCATGTTGGCTTTTCCCAATCACGTGATTCAATTGACTTGTGATGGCCCCCAGAAGGATTTGTTCCATAACTCAACTCGCTTAATAAACCTCAGCTAAATTTTTCTAAGCAGATTGTTTTGATATAACTTCTCCACCGAGTACATGGAAAATCTGTGTCCTAGTAGCCACGATACCTAGTGCATCCTTACTGAACAATTGTTAGATTCAATCATGTTTAGAAAAGGAAAAAAAAAAAGCAAATTCCATTTCTTCTTTAAGCGTATTTTATCCATGTATTGCTATGTTTTCAGCTTGTTTTTATATATATAAAATATATATATATATTTAAAAATCTGGGTATATTCTTAAGGATTGCTGTATATCTCAAGTTATCGTGCTGTGTAAAGATAAGTTTTGGTAACTCAGAAAACTGTTACCAAAATAAGTAAACAAATCACAACAGAACTCAACATGATCACAAATAATGTTAACTGTGATGTAAGTAGATATGTAGTCATGGAATGAAAGTACAAATGATCAAATGATATTTATTTACAAAAATAGTCCCTTATTTTCTTATGAAAAAATGAACTTGACACAGTTTGGGGCAGAGAATAATTACTTGTAAACCTCATCAAGCTACTCAGATAGGCTGAGGGCATCACAGCAAATATGTGCATTTAGAAAGAAAATATCCCTCAAGTCCTGCTCAGCATTAGCAGGATTAGCATTGTACATGTTCCAGAAGATTACAAGAAATACAAGAAATAAATTTCTTTTCTTCTTCATATTCTGGCAGAAAAAAAGCTAACAGTTTCTGAAGCATAAGGCTAAATGACTCTGTCATTAATTTTCAACAGTGATATTTTCTTTAACTGGTAGATACTGCTGGTCTTGTCTCTTTGCTGTATATGTGAAGCTATTATGGCCAAAGCAGGAATGTCCCTTTGCAAACTCTGCATTTCAGAACTCTTCTCATGGGTCTCCAAAAGCTTTGGCTGCTTACGCAGTCTTGTGTGTATCTGTCCCTGAGGTTTCTGTGAGCCTTACTCGGTTTTCATCACACCTTAGCACAGAATGTCTAGCTGCTGACCGTCTTTGAAACAATTCCTGTTGGTTAGTAGAACAGGACACAAGGCTTCCTGCTGCTAGTTGATGTCCTTGAGCTGCTGCAGACTCTTTAACACTGGTCTCACTGGTTTTAGTCCTTTGGAAAACCCTTCTGGCATTAATGCTTCATGCTGATAGACTGGATTCCTTCCTGTCTGTGCCATAGATCCTGACAACATGATTGCTCCACTTCTTAATGATTTTAGCCAGCTTTTCATTCCTAACATTTATTCTTACATGTCTTTTAGCCTATACTGTTGTTTCTTGCCTATATCCTGTCTACTTTTTACCATTTTGCTTCCCATGTGTTAGCTTCATAATATGTTGGGTAACCTCTCTGTCATAATGAGATTGGAAAGATTGATGTGACAGTTCACAAAAGCAGCAACAGAAGTAGTGACTTGTGTAGTGACTAGCCAGTATCCCAGGAGTTAACATATTTATTGTGCAACAATTTTGAGCTTTATTTTTTTGCCAAACAAAATGAAAACAAGCTGCTTCAAATAAAAGTAAAACAGGGAAAATTAGTAGAGGGTATAAATCCCCATCCTTCCATCAGAAGATATTTATGAGCAATGCTTGAAATACATATGTTTTGAGTGTTGGTCTTGTTTGACATTTTTGATCTAGCAATTTTCTGGTTGAGAAGTAAGTTTGTTCTGGCTATTTCCTCTTCTGATCGAAAGAATATATTTTGCCCTGATTATGCATAAACCAGAATATTAGGTCAGTTTAAATGTGTTTATAAAAGTGTAATTTCTAAGTGTAGTGCAAACAATTGAGAAGAACCCCATAATTTCTTTGGCATGCAAATGAAGTTTATCAAGGTTATAACAATATAATACTTGGTGTTTAGTAACAAAGAGTTATTTATAGGTAAATATATTATGGCTGAGGATATATTTCTCTAGAGAAGTATAATGTATGAATTGCCCCTCCCATTTCCTCCCCCATTCTTCTGGGGGAAGAGGGAGCAAGTGACTGCGTGGGGGCTTACCTGCCAGCTGGGGTCAACTCACCACACCTGATTTAAATCTGTAAGCTATTAATCCAGGAGGAGTGCTTTAATTACCTGCTCTGGTCACTTTCCTTGTAGTGAAACCTGTAGCACCAGGGATGCTACCAAGAATTGCAGGTTTGGTAGTGCTGCCAAATTACTATCTATTCTTTTTCAATATAGTTTAGAGTTGGGTGTGTTTTGCATTTTTATATACACAGTCTGGAAGAAGAGTTAAGGTATCTCTCACTTTCACATATAAGCATGTTCTCATTATTTTGTTCCCTGTTACTTTGTTGATGTTGTAACTGTTATCTCACAGTTGATGTTATCTGCTGCAGAATTCCCCTTGCATTGGAGATGAAATCACTTTAGGAGATTACAGCTTTACTCATTTGGCCTCTTCTCAAAGTCATTTTGCAATGTCAAGTCCAGACCTGAACTTCCTAACTTCTGGTCTGAGTTTACCTCTGTATAATTGCATTTAAAATCAATAATAATATGGATTTAAAAAAAAAGTTTCTTTTTTTATATAATAGTATTTGCACAACACAAACTTGTCACATGAAGATCAAAGACTTTAGGCTACAGTTATCTGAAAAGTCAGGGTGTATTATGACTTTAATATTTGTATGCAAATTAACACAAAGATCCCTTTGATGTGAACTGACACATACTCAAAAACTTGATCTGTATTTGGTTATGCCAGAAGTTGTTATTCTGAAGTCTTTTTTTTTTGGTGTTGTATAAATGTTTAATCATTCATATCTGGTACAGGATGAAGCAAATAATCTCTTCCTCAACTTGAAATGAGAACAGAATGGCACAAATGGGCTACCAGTAAAAACTCTTTTTCTATTTGTTTTAGCACAGTGATACGAGACTACAGGAGGAATAGTTGTCTGTGGGCATTCAGAATAGGTCACATCTATGTGCAAATGTTATATAACAAGAGACTTCTGCTTTTTAGCTGTTAATAGGTGTTGTCATTTGGATTTCTTAAATGGTTGAAGCTAGGCACGTGTTCTACGCCGTGGAGGCCTGAGGCTGCAGTTAGAGGTATCTCAGGGAGCAATGATAGTGAACACACAAAGGAAAGATGGGATTTATACAGAAGAAGGCCACAGGGTGATGTGGTTTCTGGAGTGCGTGACAAATTCATGATAGTCTTTGTGAAAAGCCCTTGAAAAATAATCCAAGAAAGCAGTCAGGATGAAAGTAATTTCTTCTTACAGATTTTTTTCCCTTGTACATCAGTCATGTTATTAGATCTGAAAATGTGTTGAAGTATGTTATGAACATAAAGCATTGGGAAGTCTGACATTATTGCATTCTAGTTAATGGAATCCACGGATATGTAGTTGCTCAGTTGGTACTGTTACTGAAAGTGTGACATTAAGAGCAGCAATAAAATGTGCGGTACTGGAGCACAGGCAGAATTATTACTGTTTTCCAGTAATTTTGTTACTTGTAAAAGTGATAAACATAGAAGCAACTTGTCAGCTTGGCAATTCAGCAGGTGGTGGGGGTGTTTGTGCAAAAGGACTGTCTGTAACGTAACTCAGCAGACAGAGTGTATTTCCGTAGCAGCGTACCTAGCAGAAAAGTGTTTGAGAATGTTAATGACTTTTACTTGGTTTCATTACATGTAATGTACTTTCTGGTCAGTGTGCAAGAGGAGGCTGGTTTCTACTTTTACACACACTTCTGTTTATAAACGGATGTAGTGGCATCCTAGGTGGTCCAGTTTTCTCTTTGGTTTGCATTGACACTTTTATCTTCCTAGGAAGTAGAAAAGGTCAAACAGTTAATGAACCTGTTTTAAGGAATATCAAGTCCTGTTCTAGCCAGATATTCAGCTCTGACAACATTGGGTTGCTGAGCCAAGGGCCCATTTTGTTGTCATACACCTCCTGCTGAGAAACCTATTTTCTAGATAATAGTGACCACTCAAGTGTAGAAGGGGGATGGAGGAAGGCTACTGTTCAGAAAGGTCCATCCCTGAAGCAGTGTTAAATAGCAGCATGTAGCAAGTAACTTCTGCTACATTACCAGCATTCTGTGATATCTGGTAGTACTGCAGCAAGCAGTATTCAAGGAAACAGGAGTGATATGACTTGTTTTTGTAACTGTTAACTTTAACTAACTGCTGGAAACCACACACTTAAAAGCAAGTGTACCTTTCCATCCTGTCAACACAAAACAATTTCACAATAGGAGGCTTTATTTTAAACATAAATAATGTAACAAAGATTTAGCTATATATTGTAAATCTCACCCTTTGAGAGAACAGCCACAGAATAAATTTTCAAAGCTGTCAATGGGAGATTTAACCTGGTTCATACCTGGTAATGAAAACAGGCAAGTTTGGCTTGCTTTCTTTTTTAACTGCCAAGATTTTGTTCAGCTCTATGAATCACTCCTTACAGCAATTAGGCACAATGCTCCCAAGCTCACAACATAAATAAACATAGCAAAATATTGATGATGATGAAAGGACTTCCTATTTATAGCATGTTTACATTCTTTAGAAAGCACCTGTAGAAATACTCCATACACAAATAATTTCATATTACATTATAAAGTGGTGCAAATATACAGCCTGATCTGGAATATGTTGTCATAAGTCAGTCAATAACAAAAGACAGTATAAATGTGAGGCCCACTTTAAGCCACGAGCTACAGAATTAATCATGTCTCAATGCAGACCTTTTCCCATGCTGTAAGGGACTAGAAACTTGTCTCAACATTGTCGGCAGAATGGCTTGACTACCAAGGCTTCACCATGACAGCAACTGAGGAAGTTCTACCCAGCAGGAACATATATATCTATATCTTGTTGTCTCGGAGCACATAGGCCCAGTCCTCTGCACATGCGCCTGGCCCCAGGGTCATCTTGCAACATACAGGAGGGCGGCTTGGACCCTCTGGAACCGTCGAGCACCCTCTAGTGACAATACTGCGCATGCGCCCCACTGCCGAGTGGGAAATGTGGCCATGCAAACCAGCTTATTGACTATGCAACAGAACAATGCTATAAAAGGCGGAACCAGCAGAAACCAGTTGGAACGTTCCGCCACCGGACTGACGAGACATCGGACTGAAGATACATCGGACTGACGGGATGCTGTAGATCCGTGGTGGTAGCTATTGTAACGCGCTCGCTCTCTTTTTCTTTTTTTTCCTCTTTCTCTC
The DNA here is from genome assembly GCF_963921805.1 of Phalacrocorax carbo. Classification (NCBI taxonomy): domain Eukaryota; kingdom Metazoa; phylum Chordata; class Aves; order Suliformes; family Phalacrocoracidae; genus Phalacrocorax; species Phalacrocorax carbo. The sequence goes on from NC_087518.1 coordinate 22,195,604, forward strand.
CTTTTCTCTTGTGTACTTGTTGGCGGCCAAATAAAGTGACTTGGCACTTGACTCCATTTTGAGTCTTAGTTCTGTTCCCGAGAATACAACAAACCTGGTCACGATAACGCATCCAATTGAACATCACTCAGAAGTTAAGCCCAGCCGCCCCTAGGCACCCAGAATTATCTGAGGTTGGTTAGAAAGCAAGGGGGCTCAACTTCTGCCAAATTGTGCAACCCAGCAGTGGATCGTGACACATGCCCACAAACATAGACAGATTTTTGCATTTGTGAATATGTTTTGACCTAATCTCAAGTGAAGGAACTAAATGCAAAATTCAAATCCAAGCTTTCATTTAATTTCTCTAGATTTTGGCTTTGACTGATTTGCAGTAGGAACTTAATTGCCCATCTGACAAAAGGAAGTACTGTTCTTCTAATGAAAAGTACAAGGTTTTGAGCAGATCTCAGATATTTCCTAATATTAATAGCCTAAACATATCTTTATTGTTAAGTGGTTTGTATATAGCCTTCATGCCAATATGCAAAGTAATATGCAAAGTAAACAAGACTTTGTCCTTAATATTGAAATTAATTGAACTATCAGTTTCATTAATCTAATTATAATGTTAGAGTTAAAATTGCAGAAAAAATAATATTTAGAGGTAAAATTATTTTAATGTTAAATAATATATTAAATATATTTAGCATTACTTATGGTATTATATAATGTTAAATAATAAATTTTAAAATTGTGTTAAGATAAATAATACAGAAATAATTATGGCCCAGAGACAAATTTAAACCAGTTCATGGAAAAGATGTATCTGATTACATTCAGGTAATTATGCCTTGCAAGCAAGTATTAAAAATTGTGCTCTGAGAGGCGTTATTAAGCATAATCTGAAATGAACTAAAATGCATACAGGGCAATCCAGCCTGAAAAAGCTGGCCTAACAATCATTACTTATTGGTTCTGATAATGATGGAAGTTTTTATGACTGTGCTTGTTTAAAAAACAAAACAAAAAACCCCAAATGACCAACTGCCCCCCCCCCCCCCCCCGCCCCCCAAAAGAAACCCAAACAAATAAAAAAATCCCAGCCCAAAACATTTACCCGTTGGTATTATACTGTGTAACATTATGCTATGTTAGCCACTTCTAAAATAACACTTTTAACTGTTGATCTGGTTTGATCACACTGTAATACATTTTCTGTGAAAGTCATCAAAAGTTTTGTTTTAATTGAGGAAAATTAGTGTGTGCTTTCTGAAGGTGGAATGAATGAATGCCTTCTGCACTGGCTGTCATACTTGGGTTTATAGCTGACTGGCCAAATGATTAGGCCAACACATGAGCAGTGGGGGTTTTTTTGTACTCGCACTGTTACCTCTTGAAAGGACCTGGCTGTCCAGGAGTCTTTATATGCAGCTTTTGTAATTCAGTCTTTTCAAAAGTTTCTGAAGATCTAAATGTCCTGATACTTCTGAAAATCTTGGTCTTTGTTTAAAATGAGCTTTAAAAATATTAATGTATCTGTGAATAATTTAATAATATTCAAATTATTTTATTCAAAACAATGAATGGAAAAATCGTATAAGACACTATTTGGGAAAAAAAAACGCTAGTGAAAAATGAATAAAATGTTCCGAGTCAAAGAAAGATAGGCCTTAATTTGTCGTGTGAGTTTTAGTTGTACAAGTTTTTGATGTATTGCTGTAGAAAGCCTTGGGAAAGCTATCACTTGACTTCTTATGTCAATAGGGACCATAGTACACTATAGTTTTGGGATTATTTTTAAATGGTCATTATGTTCTACTGTTGCTATTTAGTTTTCAGTGTTGTATTTAGAACTGGGATGTAATTTGTAGGCACTAGTTTTTCCATACTTTAAGGGTTGAGGGATGCATCAATGAGAATGGAAAGACTATTATTGTTATTGAAAGAATTTTATCAGGAGCTGCTTTTTAAACACCCCATCACCCCAAATTCTTAATAAAACAAATAGAACTATAGTCTTCCTCTACTATAATTGCATGGAAGTCCTTTCCATTTGAGTAAGGCTCTGCTATACAGGGTTTGGAGGGGTGGATATGATAGGGTCAGGAACAATTGGTGAGGAGTCATTTGGGAAAAGGCATTTTAAGGATATCTTAAAGACTGAAAAATGTAAGAGGGATGTGAAGAAACTAAACTTAAGTGGAATATACTATAATGTGACCCTTCTTTTGGATTTAATACAAATACAGATGTAAGATGTATCTACTACTTCTAAAAGACCTAAATTAGAACTTGGAGCACAGGAGGTTTAAATACCTTTTATTTTTTGCAAAATCTGAGAATGGAGGTTTTGTACTGATACCATTAATTATTTTAATTCCTTCATAGTTATAAAAGCAGAGTGAGAATTAACTTTCAGTCAAGAATTAGAATAGGAAGATGTTTGTATAGTGGAAATCGTAGATTTTGACAGATTTTCAGATATTTTAGCCTAAATGACAAGAGTTGATAATTACATTTCTGTTAGAATAATGTCTTGTAAAACAATAGGCCTCATTAAGAGTAAACTATTTATGGAAAAATAATATGAATCACAGAACTTAAGTGTGTGTTAAGTTTATTGCATTTAGCTACTACCATTTCTTCAAATAAGCTTTCTTGAATGTTAAATTTGTGTTCATATTAAACTAGGAATAAAGCAGAGTGGTAAATTTTGAAGGTGGTGAAAGGAGTTCCTGAGAGCTTCTGCTCTGCCATTATACAGATTAGGCACCATTCACTATGGTATCTTGACCTTTAACATCAGATTTTGAATGCAGCTCAGGAACTTTCTTTGGCCTCTTCATTTTAATGCAACCCAAATGCTTCCTGAGCAAGCCATTAGGCAGCAGCCAAATTTTGTTTTAATCAAATGGACTCATAGATGGGTTGTTTTCTGTGTCTGGCCAGGATTCTGATTTGCAAACATAAAAGAGGACTTAGAACTTCAGGGTACTGTTAGCAAAGTACCACTGAAACAAATAATTCAAGAAATCGTGTAAAGCCACTGTGTTTAAAAGATTATGTATACGTGAGAGTATACAGTATAAACTGTCATGTAGCAATCAACACAAAATTAAATCAATGTCTTGCTGGAGGATGTCACTCCACTTCCACTGGTTAATATGCTGTGACACAATAATAATTCTGCAATAAAGGTCAGTGCAGAAAACCCAGTGTGCTTCTTGCTATACAGTAACATTTGGTGTACAGAGTTTTGTGTTACAGTTCACAAAATCTGTGTCTAGTAGGTCCAGTCTGTGATGTAGACTTATTTCCCATACAGCGAATGAACATATATTATTATTCCTTTAAGTGGAATATGCAAGCAGCACAGGAGAAAGCAGCTGCTTTGGAAACTCTCTGCCTGTATAAAACCATGTATTGCACCCAGAAGTTTTCTCTTTATTGATAGCAGGTGGAACTGTCACTCTGTGACTAGCTCAACTATAGAAGAGCGATATTATGCTCTGTTCCTTGCTTAAGGCTCATGTCAAACTCAGGACTGAACTAGTGAACTCTTAATAAGTTTAAACAGACTTAAAATAGAAGTAAACTTACAATTGAAAATCCATTTAACGCAAGCATCTGAAAAGTAATACTTTCTGAAATGTATATACTCTCTTACTAACAAGTATCTGAAATTTGTTCCATTAATAGCAAACTGCTACAAACCCTTAGTGCTTCTTTTAAAAACAAACCTCAAAAACCTTTCTATTATATATGTAATGTTAGTAAAGAATTGATGCAACTATCACATTTTACGGAAAGATAAATGTGCTTACAGATACAGAGCCATGAGATATAGAGCCATATCTCCTTGGCTTCAGTTACTTTAATCATCCCAACAGTCAATGTTTAAGATGCACAAAACCCTTTCAAACTGCAAAGAACTAATCAAGTGCCATATTCAGGTGCTCTTCAGAACAAGAGATGACCTTGGAAACTTTCTCTTTAGGCCCCAAATCTGCAATTAATTTCTTAATTTCAGGCAATAGATGTTGAATGTGCTGAAAAAGCACTGGTTGAAAACTCCATAGTATTTACCTACAGGTTATTCTGTAGCCAGTAAAAAGTTGAAAGGTTGTGATTATGGATACCTCTGCAGATCAAATTGTTTTCCTCTTCAGTATGCAATTTTCTACTCTTAAATTATATTTAATCTCAGTAACAGATGGAGAAGCTGATTGCAAAACATAGAATGATACTCTCAAAAATTGTACACTTGTGAATACCAGGGCTAATGAAGACCTGCTATTAGTGAATATGTCACTCTTACTCATACTTTTACACTTCAGGACATACTAGTTTATTTGCCTTAACTCCATCAGCAAAGACTTCCTTTTTTAGTGGGACAAGTAGAGAATGTGGCATCTAGTGAGGAGACCTTAATCTGACGGTGACAGTTTTGTTAGTACTCTTCCTGTTTGAGTTAATGAGACACTTGTAGTCATCAGGAAATTATACAACAATATTTAGAAAAAGTTAAAATTTTTAAAAATTGATGCCTAGCATTCCTCAGCATAAGGAATTTTTCCTACAGAAAAAAAATCAATTTTTATCCTTGCAGATGTTGGAACAAATTAATTCAGGGCATAGTTAAACTAAAATAATTACGTTATTGTCCAGGATTAATTACAAACTAGCAAGACATTAGTCCTTTCTGTGTCAGCTGAAATTCCAAACTTTTAATCCTTTTTATATTAAGAATTGAAAAGGCCCACCCCTTCCCTGACTTCCTTTTTCTCAAAGATTTCCTGGATTTAATAAATTGGAATAATACTTATTTAATTCTAACATTTACATTGCTTCCTCACTCCAGAAATCAATGACCCATTATTTTCCATTTCAACAGTATAAAACATTTCCTGCGATGATCTGTTCAACATAGTTTTGAGTGTGTTCAACACAGTATCACCTACTAGACAATGTTATGCTAACAACCATTTCCCAAAAGGTGTTGAGTAAAGCATGCATATAGCTTCAGTGAGGATCCCCTTTTGTTAAATCAGGATTATACTTGTAGCTCTGGCACCTTGCTAATAATGATAGGTACTATCATGGTAGTCTGAGCTTTCAGAGAGTAAAAACTTCCATAGAAGATAATTAATAAAGGTCCATTTGGCTCTGTATTTTCAGTGACAATCAGTTTAGAGAAGGAGATTAAGAAATAGAATACTGCTTTGGACATTATATTCACCAGACGTTGTGCCTAAACTAAAGCATAATAGTGGGAGCACAGGATTCCAACAGATTATTCCCTTCCACTGAGCAGTTCTTCTACCACCTTTCTTATTACAAACTGCATAGAGAAATGACCCAAACTACTTCCTCCTCCTGTCCTGAAACCAGAAGAACTACATGCCTCAGAGAATATGAAATGTCTCTTCTCTGTGATATGTGGTCTATAACTTGCCCTATGAACACTAGGATATTGAGGAAGCCAAACATAAACCTTTGGCACAAGTTCTGCATAAGATGACCTTCTGCCAAATTTCTTCTTCTCTCATGCATTTGGTTTTCTGTGGATTAGGCTCAACGTTTCTGGTAGTATGATTCTACCCAGTGCCAGACATATGGAAAAGAATTTGAGACAAATGTATTTTAAGCCTCTCTTGTCAATGTAGTCAAACACTGCAGGATCAGTTTCAGCTTTCTGGTAGATAGGATAGGAATAGAGAATGAGATGGAGTAGGAACTATTAGAAATATTCTGAGTCACTTAAATAATATTCTTCACATCTCTGCTTTAAACATAATGTTGAAATAACACACTCATTACTTTCTTTAAAGTTACTGGAAAGCTTTCTCCCACTCATAAGAAACTGCTAATTTTGTCTTCTGTGCCTGAATCATAGCACCCAAATAGATGCCATCCATTCCTGAAAGAGGGCAGCAGCAATTCATACACCCCTTCTCTTGCCTTCCCACCATACCCATTATCAGGCTTTTGGAATCTGTACCAACAAAGTAGAGATCTACCCACTGGTCTTTGTTCCTCTAGACAGAGTTTTGTGCACATAAATGTGATGTATGCTTCTTTTCTGTAAGGGTCTTCTGTCATTGATTTTTCTTGCTTACTTTTAACAAGTCATTGGGGAAAATAACTGTCCAGTAGATTCAAGAGTACCAGATAACACAATTTTATATCTCCTCCATTTGCCTTTCCAGTGGATTAGCTTAGAGTCTACATTAACAGCTACTCCCTCTTTTAGCTGTGAAAGAAAGAGTCCGTGTACCAGGACTGACACATAGCTGTACTTTTTAGTAAGTGAATATCATAAAGTATGACAGTATTCTATATTTTGTCTCCTAACACTGAGATGTTGTTATTCCTGGACATAGTGGGGTGGGGTTACAACAATGTTTGTGGGGATTTTTTTGTTTGTGTTTTTTCTGGTATACCAGCTAAGTTCCATTTGACATAATCACAGACTATAAATCTATAGGTGTTGTCTTCATGTCAGTTAAGGGCTGACTTTTCACAGCTGTAAAGAAAGTATTTTAGTAAGACAAGTTTCTTCAGTACTCAAATACTGCAATATCTTAAAAAAAACCCTTGAATAAATTTCTGATTAAAGATATGATGAAAAAAAGCAAAGCAAGTTAAAAAAAATCTTTAGGTACTTTTCAACAGTGCACAGAAATGCAGCTTGGCTGGAGCATTTGCAATATCACATCATCTGCTCTGCAGGCATCTTGTTGAAGGCAATTAATTGTTAATTAGCTATGTGCCAGCAGACAGCTCAAGAAAGGATAGTTTGCTGAGTTAGTCCAAGTTGTCAGATGTAATTTATGTGATAGAGCAGTTGCAGTAGCATAGTGTCTGTATGAATATACTAGGTCTGCTTCAGTGAACTTAACACATACTACTTTCTCTAAAATTCTAGATGCTCCTGTGCTTAAATGCTTACAGTGCTAACATGTAAACAAATACAGAATATAGAATCATAGAATGTCCTGAGATGGAAGGGACCTGTGTTTGATAAGAGCTGATCAAAACTTTTCAGGCAATTAATTTGTTTTACTAACATGAAACTGCAGCCAAAAATAATTCAATAAAGAAAATATTTTGAAAATGAAGGACCTCCTTTTTAAATTTTAAAGCAATATATTGGTTCTGCACTCCATTTTGAAGATATAAAATACCAAAATTAAACATGTGATTGAGTTGAACAGAATTTTGGGGGTAACCTGTCACACATATTTCTTATTTTGTACCATGGAGTGGAGTAAATCACCTCCCTTATGGGTTGACGCATCTTTCGGAGCTTTTCTCCTATTTCAGAGCTGAAACTGAACCAAACCACTCCCTCATTCACATCTCACGACTGCATTTCTTATGGTAACTTGCAGTTGTTCATTCTGATGTATTTTAAAACTACATTTGGCAGACTGTGCAGTGTTGCTGCCATCCTTCATTCAACATGAGTATTGCATAGGTTACCGTGTTTGTGAGGGACAATCAGACGCTTCACCACGTGTTCAAGATTGAACACTGATCTGTTGCTTCTGGGTAGGTGTTGTGGTTTAACAGCAGCACACAGCTGCTCGCTCTCTCCCCCAGGGCGATGGGGTAGAGAATCAGAAAGGCAGAAATGAGAAAGCTCATGGGTTGAGATAAAGACAGTTTAATAGGTAAAATAAAGCTGCATGTGCAAGCAAAACAAAGTAAGGAATTAAATCACTATTTCCCATCAGTACATAGCTGTTTAGCCATTTCCAGGAAAGCAGGGCTTCACCGTGTGTAATTGTTACTTGGGAAGACAAATGCCATAACTCAAATCATCATCCTCCCTTCCTCCCTGTTATCCCCAGCTGTTATTGCTGAGCATGATGTCACATGATATGGAATATCCCTTTGGTCAGTTGGGGTCAGCTGTCCCAGCCGTGTCCCCTCCCAACTTATTCTGCAACCCCAGCCTACTCACTCATGGGGAAATGTGAAAAATAGAAAAGGCTTTGATGCTGTGTAAGCACTGTTCAGTAATAGCTAAAATATCAGTGTTTTATCAACACTGTTTTGGTCACAAATCCAAAACACAGCTCCGTACCAGCTACTATGAAGAAAATTGATTCTATCTCAGCCAAAACCAGTACAGTAGGAAAGTTAGGGAGATGAGCATACTAAGCTGTTGAATCAGGAGAAATTAATTTTCATCAGGAAATGTTTCTGTTCCTTTACATGTATATTTAAAAATATATATATGAAGGCGTGTAATTTCAAGATATTTACATTTCCATGTTTATTTACTGTAATTATTGATTATCAGCTTCATTTATAAGCTGGAAAATGTGTTTTAAATTACAGTTCTATAGACTCAACCTAAAGCCTGAAAGCCAAGTTAAGCTGTGTGAAATTAATGTATTAACACAAAGCCTGGCTAGATGAGCTGTTCATGCAAAAGAAGTGCAATGGGGATGACTACCTAGGGGTTGGGGAAGATGCTGCTTCCTATCAGGTTCACTCTTTCCCACCTGAGGTGTCTGAGTCTTCCCACATTAACCTGGAGCATACAGTGCACAAAGCAACTCCTTACCCTACTCGTTCTTCTACAGCAAGAAAGAATGTTTGGGATAAGACTTTAGGTGCCTGCAGAGGCCATCTATAATCTGAATTCAGTTCTGCCTTTGTTTTAATATTCACTGAATATCTTTAATAATACAAATTCTGCAATCTTAATACAGTTGAAAACATGTTCAAAGGACCTGAACACCAACTTTCCTCAGAGTTCATTCCTTTTCTAGGTTGCAGCACCTCTTAGTAAGTATGAGTTTGGCATACTGATGATATGCATAGCTGCATGAAGACTGCAAGTTCAATTTGGGATCTGGAAGAACGATTAGTAACCGTTAGAGGTAAGGCCATTATGGTGTTATGTATCTAATGCTTCTGAAGTCTCTGTTTGATATTTCTTTTATTTGGTCTCATTTGTAAATAACATTAAAACATCATTCTATAGGTATCCTCTCAGTGCTATCAGTTATATGGACAGGTATCTTTCTCTTTTCACAATAACTAGTGTATTTTACTCTATCTCCATCTTGCTGGACACCTTTAGCTGCATACATTTGCTAAACTGCTAGAGGGCGGTTATTTTTTCGTCAATGTGTAGAAATATACCTCATGTTGTCTTATGCAGAAGTACAGTGCCTCAAGTCAGAGGCATGAGGATGCTTTTTTCATAAAAATAACTTCTTGCTTATTGTTCATTTTCCCGACGCTCTAAGTGCTAGCAACAGTAAAATTGTGCTTTTCTTAGCTAAGTCAGCAGATATGACTGACACGATATAGAAAGGGTCTCTGTTCAATTTGGATAGATGATTGCTAACTCTTGGAAGTTGTGTATAAGTCTCACTATTGGAGGTTCCTTCCAAGTGCTGCCTGTGTATAAAACTCGTGTTTAGGAAGCTCAAGCTACTACTGGACACATTAGCAGAGGGGTGTCTCCATAAACCACAATGGGAATGATGCTTACTTGTGTGAGGCAACATGAGGAACCCATGATGTGTAGCACCTTTTTCATGAGACATTAGATCGCCTTTGTCATATATTAAAATGCAAGCAGTCACCCAGTAACTGTCAGAAAAGTCTGCCTGACAAAAGGCACTGAGGAACCCTGCAAGGGAACTGAAGTTAACCCTTTCACAGCAAGATACCTCAGAGGTGATCCAAAGGTGAACACATGTTAGCACAAGTCTGTAGCAGAGAAGCCATATCATGGAATGTATCATCCCACTCCTGTTTAGAAGGTAAGATGGTCTGGAAGATAAAATGTGTATTACAGAAAGAAAATATGGCTCTCAGACTGGCAGCAAGGGACAAGAGAAGGCCCCCAAAGGACAATACCAATAGATGAAAAAGTAGGTTTTGCAGCTCTTTTGAACTCTAAATTCAGCATCTCAACCATTGTGAATCATGGGCAATAAATCTGAGAGCAATATCTACAATGATAGCTGTTAAGCCTTTCTAAATAGAAGCCAACAATCAGCTGCTGCTTAACTTAAAGTTACCTGCAACAAATAAAGCTTTTTTTCCCATTGCAGAAAACTGATTAGGCACAAATCAGACAGCCTATTGCTGTTTGACTTAAGTCCAGGCTGTAATAGTATAGCTAAAGGTATCTTACTTGTTCACAAATTGCTTCAAGATCTTAGGCTTTTGATCCAAAATATTGTCAGATCACTATCACTAATGAAATTCTTATTGTATTTCTTCTCTTCTGTGTAGCTATTAACCCATGAAAAGCCTGACTGTGAAAACTTTACATAAGGCTTGTGCAGATTTTGTTGACATGAAATCTAAACTAAAACTTCCAAATCTGGAAAGAATTGTTCCTTCCTCCAGTTTACAGAAGCAGGGTTCTATGTTGTTGAAACAACGCAGAAATCAACAGTTACTGTGGTTTAATAAGGAGAAGAAATGGAGCCAAGTCTTTTAATTTCCAAAGCTATATAACATTACTTTTGTTCACATTAAACACTCGTGTGAACGTTGTATTGATCTCTTTTAGGAAATTAGCTCTGTTCATGGTAGCTTTAATCCTAATGAGAATTCTTTTTTGGACAGCTATTTAGTTCCTCTTTTTGTTTGTTTTAGGCAGGAAAACTGCAAAAATCTAGGGGCATATATGTGGGCCAAAAGATTCCACAGTGTAGCAGAGACCGCTCTTGTCCAACTGTAGTGCTAAGGAAAATGAGGCTTCCTAACAAGGATCCAAAGTGCAAGATAAGCAAAGCATCCTGATTTCCGTGTGAAGTTATACATCCAAAGCATGAGAAGCAAAATGTGCAACTGCATCATGCAGTTCTCTGCATGTCCTTTGTGATCTGTGTAGGCACTGGGCACTAAGGAGAGAAAAAGCAAGAGTTAATCTTCCACAGGTGGTGGTATGTCTTAATGCTCTGTGTATTTGTGTCTTGAAAGTATGGACCAGGGAAAAATCCTAGAACAGAATAAATAGAGAAATAGGCTGAATATGATTTCTGGCAGTAACCAAAGAAGTTTGGTTTACAGTGTGTATTCCTTGGTACATCTGGGCCATGTATTTCAGCATACTGGCAGAAACCTGTGGGAATGTGGCTTTTTCTTTGATGTTTTTTTCTCAAGTGACTCTATATATCAATTCCTCATCTTCTCTAATTTTTAGTTTGTAAATCTAAATAAAGGGGGTCTTGGAACATTTGGTTCTTCACAGCATCTTTCTTTGGCTAGCAGAAACAACTGGTTTCCACTCCCACCCCTGTCAACTTTCTACACAAGAGTTTTAATCGCTTCCTTGGGAGTGTGGAGATAAATCTGAATAAGGCAGAACTTGAATTGCTTTGTTAGGTCACATCATTTTAATGTGGGACTTGAGAGAAATGGCCAGGAGACATATTTCTGGAGTCAACAATTCTAAATACTTTGCAGAACTGATGCTATGTTGTCAGGAATAGAGTAGGCAATGCAGAAGAAATGCACTTGGACATAACTAGATTAGATTGTTTTAGTAGTAGATATTGGTTTTACTAGTAACAGCCTTCTGATATTAGTAACTCTCAGTCTCTTGTCTTACAGTACAGCCATGTTGAAAGATTTGCTCTCATCCCAGAATCGAGCTCTGATTGCATGTCATGTGCAGATCTCCTGACAGACTAAAAGAAGCAGGCATGAATTCATGATGAGAAGCATAAGATACACTAGTTTAGTGTGTGAACTGAGATGTAACCAGTGATCCAGAGAATTTTTTCATTACAATAGAGAAGGCTCCACCAGAATAAAAAAAAAAAAAAACAACAACAAAACAAGGTCATCAACGTGTTTTAAAATTTGGAAGGTTTTATGTTGCAAACACTGTGCTGCATTTTAGTAAAGTATTCACAAAGATTGGCAGCTAGCAGTTGCTTCCATAAACCCTTCAGGTGGTAGGAGACTGAATGGGAACCAGTGCAAGAACACAGCAGTGGATAAAATACTTGTCACCAGGAATTAATAATTTCAAATACTGAACAAATCAGCAGTGACTAAACAGCTTTTGCATCTGCCAGTCATATTATAGTCTGTTCTTTGAAGCAGGCCCTTCAACTTGGTATCATTAGTATATTTGCATAAGACTGGTCTCTCCCATGTACTGAATCATCAGTTGAATGTTTACTGTCCCTTAGCTTCCCTCCATTTTTAGAATTACTCTCAGGAATGAAATGATAATTGAGTTTTAGCTTTGATGTTTAAGTGTATCCTGTTGAGCCTGCTTAGCTTGGCTGGAATACAGAAAAACAATGTCTGTTCTGATCCCTGCTGAAAACTAGTTGAAGAAGGGAGGAAAAATAAAACAACAAAACCCCTCAAAGTTGGTTTTGGTTTATACAAACCCAGGTTGGGAAAAATGGATCTATTCCATCCTCAGTTAATGAATACCAGCTGCATTAAAAACAAGAAACACAAAAGACCACCCAAAACCAAACCCAGGTCTGGTGATGATATCTGTGGAGGATACTCTTAGAAAACATGATTTAAAAACAAAAAATCAGAATTCTGCAGTTTTATCGTAGCTTTACCACTGGCAGGTTTTCATTTCACAGTATAGGTTTGACTAGTGCTATATGTGCTGGAATCTATAGGAAAAGAAAGGGCCTCATCCTGCATCTGTTAGGTGCAAGTGTTTGTGATATACAGTTGACAGAGAATGTAGGGTGAGGCCCCAACACCCACTCTTGTGGCATGCATATTTTAAAGGCAAAATTCTAAAAACTTTAACCACAGTAGGAGCCCCAGTGTGCAAACACACAGAGGCTACATGTGTAAGCAGGGTATGATCAGACTCTAGCTTCCAAAGCCAGCTAAAGTTAATATGAAATTTGTCCGTGGGCATCTTTCCATTTACTTTAGTAAGCACTAGATAACAGTTTTCCTGGCAGTGTAAAAGTCCATGGAGCCGGAGGGCAAGAGGGAGAGAATTTATATGGAAGAGCACAGTGTCTCTGGGGCGGCATCCTCCAGCATGTTTAAATGTAATCCAGGATTTAAGAGACAGTGTTCCAAAGCACATCCCTGTAGTTGCAGAGCAAAACATTGGTGATTGCAGCTGCAACTGAGAGTTTGGATCTGAGGGAAGATTTGAAACTAAAACCTGAGTTGGGTCTTGCTATTTGCCAAGAAGAAGCTGCAGAGATTAATATTGGAAGAGGTATTTAGTTTGGGATGAGAAATGTGGGGTGGAAATAACTGGCCTACCCTAAAAAAAATGGAGGGGGGGATTAAATGGGAAAAAAATTCTATTTGAAATTTAATTCAACCTGAAACAAACCAGCTTGTATTATTTGTTTTTCCTATCCTTGCTTCCGTTTTACTCTTACTTAGCTTGATTTTTAAGCAAAACCCGGGTTAGAAATGCCCATGTGGGCCGTTTATGCATTTTCCCAGTGTAACTAGAAAGCGCCCACATTGCTTCCACACTTCCCAAATGTTTCCCCCCACATTTTCTTTATCCCGCCCTCCGCCGCCCTTGAACCGACCACCCCAACAAACCCCCGGGGGCTGCCCGCGACGCGGCGGGTTGTGGGGGGCTGGGCGGTGGCCGCCGCGGCGGGCACTGCAGCACGGCGGCCGGCACGTGCGCAGCCAGCTGCCGCCGCCGGCCCTCCGCGGAGCCGTAGGCCGGTCGCCGCCCCCTGGCATAGAGGGGAGCGGAGGGAGGGGGTACAAGAAGCAGGGCTGGGTACCGCCCGGCCCTTGGCCCCGGTTGCTTCGCGCGGGGTGGGGGAGCGAGGAGCTGAAGATGCTCGCGTGGTGATGCTGGGTGGAGGAGGGGGAAGCTGGTGGGGCTGCCTGAAGTGGGCGGAGGGGAGAGGGCGGGTGTTATACCATCGCTCCAGGGAAGGCTGAGCATTTGCAAATTCTGGCTCCAGAGCGCGGGAAGCATCGTCTCCCTGCCGGCCGGCCGGGCAGCAGCCGCAGAACAGGACGAGGCTTCCCGGTTTCTCGTTATCCTGAGGCTGCTCGCCTTATCCCCGCCTCTGCCGCCGGGCGCTGGTGGCTGCCCTGCCCCGTGCCTCCCGAGCAACAGAGCAAAGAACGGCAGCCCGCGGAGGTCCGCTCGGAGCCGAGCACTGAGCTAGAGACCCTGTCCCTCTGCCTGCCGCGCAAGCACAGGCAGAGCCCTGGGTGAGTAGTCCAGCAGCTCCCTTACTCCCGCAGGCAGGCCAGAACCGTTGAGGCTTCCTTCTCCGCATCACTTTCTTCTTATGTTCTCAGTTATCTGCAAGGTGCAGATCTCTGTCCTCTGGTAGGTTAGTCAAGCTGGGATCCTTACTTGGGGAGGGATTTTTGAAAGGCTTTCTTCTCTGCAGCTTAAACCAACGTCATACTACTAAGCTGTCTGTCTCAATTTGGAAATATTCTTGTCCTTCCTTTGTATATAAGCTTCTTTCCCCTCCCCCCCCCCCCCCCCCCCCCCCCGCTTTCCTTTTTCCTTCTTTACAACTCTTCCAGCCTTATGGAGTTGCCTCTTTCACTTTGATCTGCAAATTTATGTAGGTAATAAGAAGCCAACTGTAAGTTGAGGGACTTCCTAGTCTTTGACGGTTATTACTAAGAAGTGACTTAAAACATCTGTATGTTCTTATTTTGTTCTCCCCTAGGCTGAAGAGTCATGACAGCTGAAAAGACTATTCCTATAATTAATGGCAAGCCAGAAGATGCTCTGGACCCAGAAGCCTCAAGTACCAACCTCGTCCACAACAATGATAAGAAAGTTCATGAACGAGGCCACTGGAACAATAAGGTTGAATTTGTGCTTTCTGTGGCAGGGGAGATTATTGGATTGGGAAATGTATGGAGATTCCCGTATCTTTGCTACAAGAATGGAGGAGGTAAGATGACATCCTATGTTGATTTACAGCTCGCTATAAACAAATGGGAAATAAAAAGTTAAGAATACTTTATAGTGATTTCTTACACTAGTTAAGAGATAGGTATTCATGGACACAAGTTGCTCTTGGGGAGATTCTGACTGGACACAAGAGAAAAGTTTTTCACATTGAGGAGAGTCAACCATTGGGGTAATCTTGCCAGGGAAGTGATTGACTCGGCCATGTTGGTCACCTTCAAGAGTTATCTGGACAGGGTGCTGGGCCATCTTGTCTAGACTGGGCTCTTTCCAGAAAGGTTGGACTAGATGATCCCTGAGGTCCCTTCCAACCTGTGATTCTGTGATTCAGTGATTCAAGAATTCAGTGTATGTGCAGATAGGAAATTATTAAGCATCTGACAAGTAAGGAAATTTGTGTTTCTCTTTCCTCCCCAGATATTGTGTGGCTTACTTTCACAAGATTTTTTTTGTGTGTTACAGAAAAAAAAGAGTCTATTTTTAAACTAAGATTTTTAATGTGGAAGGAGTTAGTGTTCTGTTAAAGTAGTACACTGTGGGCTTTCTTGTGCACGTGAATAGAGACCCAAGCTTACTTAAATAAGTTTGCTTGATGTAGAAAAGAATGCAGTAGTTTATTTTTCAGAACAGCATACTTTAGAGAGGATGAATATTGTTTTTGATAATGCCACAGATTACTTTTTTTTTGTCATATGAAAATTTATTTACCTTGGCAATACTTTTTTTCCTCATTACTTCCCAAATCACTACAGTAGGGTAGGGGAAGATGTAAAAGCTGCCTGTTACTCAAAGAAGAGAGCAAACACTATAAAATTTAGAGTGTTATTTGAGAGAGAAAAGAACAGACTTAACTTCTGTAGAAGTATAACATGTGGCATGTATTGATTAGAGTTAAGTATAAGCTATGTAAGGTATGTGACAGTTAAGAGCAAGCACATCAACTGTGACTGTGAAGCAATGAGGAAAGAAAAATATATTAAAAATTTAGTTTAGAATTCTGTGGACTGGATTCAACATTCTCCCCAGTTAAGACCTGAATCAGTGTTAGTGTAAGCATATAGGCTGAGAGAAAAAGAATACGTTCAGTGGCTGATATGCAAAGATCTATTCTTTAATGAGTTTGTTTTCTAACAATGCTGTGCCAAATTTATTTCCCTTGTCCCTACAAACCTAGGCACAGTTTTCTGAACTCAGGGGTGGTTTTGGCCCATTTTTGTCTGCTGTTTCTGTAAGGCTAGTACTGTTTTGGAAGATGTGTTTATGATTTGCAGCTCCTTTCTTTATACATCGGTACTTTGGCAAAACTAACATAACAAGAATTCACCTGTCTTCAGAATAATGTTACCAAGTACTGCTCTTACTACATAAATATTAATATACTGGGTATGATATGCAAAACAGTTTCTTGTTGATTGTCAAGGTTTTCACAGAGAAATTTTGGCAGGGGAAAGATAGAAATACTTTTTCAGTATATAATGAAGATTTCCTTGTTCATACAGGAACGTTTCCATGCCCATTTGTATGTATATGCTAGCTTGGGAAAATTTTTAAGGCTATAACATTAGGTAGAAAAGATTCAAACCATGTTGTTGGGTGATTTGGTGAAAAAGTAATGACTTATAATGTTATACTTAATCACCACTCTATTCTTAAAGAATAGAATTAATGCTTGTGGTTTAATTAGTCATGTCCTGGTACCATGGGAAATTTGCCATTGACTTCAATTTTATTCAATGAGGACTTGGTGTATGACCTGTGCTTTTGTAACTCTCTGGAATGCTCTGCTGGAATTAGACCAGAGTTGGATGTGTTTGATGCGTCAGATGTAAATACTGAAAACTACTTAGTATGTGATAAGTGAAGACAATGGTAAGATATATGAGCTAGTTATGAAATAACTTGCTAGATACAGAACAAATCTAGAAGCAGTAGTATGGAACTTCTGAGGTCTGACCTCTCGCTGGTTCTTACTCTGAGTAGTAAGTACACAGGTAGTGTAGGCATAAGCTTCTATAATTTAAATTTATTCTTATAGATATTGGGGTTTTTAGGAAAATCAATTTCTTTGTATGTTTAGAACTAGATATTTCTTGGAACACGATCTGTTTGTAAGCTGTGAAACCCGATGTCCTCTAATTTTCGTGATGTATACCTGTTGTAGAACAGTGTTGGAAAAATAATCAGAGCTAATCCTTTCAATTTCAGCAAGGTGCCATCTTAAACTCACTGTGATCATGTATGAGAGTGGGCCGAGCTGGATTTGATAATGGCCAGCAGTTCACCTGGCTTATAAGGATTTTGTTCAAACTGTTTACACAGTAAATCTTACAGAGAAACCATGTTTTAGATTCAAGGATTCCATTCTTTGTGAAATCCACATGTATTGCTTGAGCTGTAGCTGAGATTGAACTTTAGGCAAATTGTGTTGTTGAGGGAAGAGACTACTCATGAAGGTATTTCTCTTGATGTGCTGTGTCATCAGACCCAGGAAAAGAAATTGCAAGTCAAAACAGCTGTATTTAGTTGTCTCAGCTTTCTACGTAAAGTGATCAAAGCATAACAATTGTTGCAGGTTGTAGGTGTGTTGTGGTGTTTAGGTTTTTGTATGTGGTGCTTTTTTCTTTGGTTTTGTTCGTCATCTTTTTTAGTTTTGTTCTTGGTTTTGTGGCGTGGTGGTTGGTTTTTTTTTTTTGTTAAGATTATGAATGGGATACCTATTTGCCTTGTTGTGGAATTTTTCCTGTTGTAGATTATTCAGAAACATTTTGTTCATAGTTAATATTCTGACAGAGTTTTAGTATTTGAGAGGTAGCTATTAAGGTGCTGTTCATTAATGATCAAATTGATCTTCAGGATTCCCACTGAAGGAAGGAAATGCTGCTATTGCTAGAGCTAAAAGAACTGATCAATGTGTGCAATGATAGGAACACGTGTTTTGCAGTGCTGCCCAGGAAAAACTGCATCCACCACAACTCTTGCGTGTTTAGCCCGTCTTGTGTTGATTTGAAATGGAATAAATGGTAGGACACTTACATCATTCAATGGAACCTTTAAATGAAGTTAGTGTTGTGGGATTATTTGTTTGGGAGCAAGTAGGTTGAGGCTTGGATACGTTATGCGTATTCTACTAACTGTTTTTTTTTCATAACTGAGACAGTTAATGCTTTGTAATTTTCCTACAACTCTAGATAAATTTTCTGTGTACTACTTTGCTGTGCTAGTCTGCCTGGTTAAACTGTTAAAACTTTCTTGGTATGAGTAAAAATTGCAGAATCAGCTATTTTGTGCTTTCGTCTCAGTATTCATTTCCTTCTTTCCTTGTTTCAGTCTAGACCAATATAGTTGCTTGCTTTCTACCTCATCATTTGACTCATCAGAAATTCTGAGTACTTGGGGAACGAGGAAGAAAATTCTTTATGCCTTATGTTGATGGATTCTCTATATAGTCAAAAGGCTCTATTTTATTCCTTTTTATTTAGGTTCAGTTCTAAACGAAATACCTAAAACCTATGTTACTAGCAAGTGACATTATGCCTAAGGTATATATCTTCTCTCATTTCTTTTCTTCTGCATACTTCACAGCTGTGTTCTTCAGATGTCACACCTAATAAAATGATCATTCATTAAATAGTATAATACTTCTGCTATTTGTTAATCTATAAAAGAATTTTTTTGTAGTTGTATACAACACTTCAGCATTGAATTGAACTATTCATTTTTGTGCTGGGGTTTACTGTCAGCACCTAACAAAAATGTTTATGCTTTGTTATTGTCCTGCAGTTTCATATTAATATTTCTAGCTGATAAGGCCAACCCTTGCTTTCCTGTTCTTGTAAGCAATTCTAAAGTTTATTTCATCATTCCCTTTTCATGATCCTTGTCATCAGGTTTATTCAAATAACATACAAAGGACTTTTTGGATATAATTTCTGTAAGACTTCTTCCTCCCTGCTTTCTTAAGAAAAGCAAGGAAGAGAAGATAGTGTAGACTGACTTTGTGATGATCAGAGCAGAAATATGTGGCTGAGCAAGACAGTCATCTTTTCTGTGTTTGAGAGACATGTGAGCAGTGTTTAGTCTATACTGAGGAACTTGGGTCTGGTCTCTTTTAGACCATGATATTGGCTTACAGGTTAACCTTTGATATTTGGAGCCAGGAGTAAACCCTTTCTGCACTTTCAGCATGATGCCTGAGATGTGGCTAATAGGTGATCCTTCCTTAATAAAGAAAATTAATTTCTCACTATGCTGTTAAGGAACTGTATTCATTATAACCAATACCCCCTCAATATTTGCTTGTAGGTGCTTTCCTCATCCCATATGTGGTTTTTTTTATTTGCTGTGGAATACCAGTTTTTTTCTTGGAGACGGCCTTGGGACAGTTTACAAGTGAAGGAGGCATTACATGCTGGAGGAAAGTTTGCCCTCTATTTGAAGGTAACAAACAGTTATGTGTTCTACTGCAAAAAAGTGCATTAAATTTGAAGTAAAAGAAAATAAATTGTATCAAAATTGAAGACACACTTAAGTAGCAAGCATTTGTTTTTAAATTACTTGAAAAGCAAAAGTTTTCTATTGTCTCTCACTGTTTGGGTTTTTATTTTTGTTCCCCCCCGCCAGGCATTGGATACGCTACCCAAGTTATAGAGGCACATCTAAATGTATATTACATCATCATTTTAGCATGGGCTATCTTCTATTTGTTTAACTGCTTTACTACAGAGCTTCCTTGGGCTACCTGTGGGCATGAATGGAACACAGGTATGATCTCAGTAGAGATTATTACTATTAAATACTTCTAAGTAATTGATTAATATATTAAAATGTCAGGAACAAAACTATTCTGGTAGAAAAGTCTGTGGAAATGGGCCAATCACATCACACTATACCATGATAAAAGAATCCTGGAGTCCTTATTCATACCTTTTTAT
The DNA here is from genome assembly GCF_963921805.1 of Phalacrocorax carbo. Taxonomy (NCBI): domain Eukaryota; kingdom Metazoa; phylum Chordata; class Aves; order Suliformes; family Phalacrocoracidae; genus Phalacrocorax; species Phalacrocorax carbo. The sequence goes on from NC_087518.1 coordinate 22,215,425, forward strand.
TTTAGGCCGTTGTAGAAGCACTTGTTCCTGTAGAATATGATTTCAGATAGCAGAAAATTTTGGATTTTGTTAATTCTGTAAGATAGTCTGGCTAAATCCCAAGGCTCTTATTTGCAATCATATCTATTTTCCCTGAATACAGTAAGTGAATTGTACTGAAGAGCTGATGACAGGTTACAAACTCGCTTTTTCACTCTAATGAAGTCAGGAGGAGTTTAAATGGAGAGGAAAATATTACATGTGGAACTTTGGATTTGGTATTTTTAATGCCAGATGTTGAGGGAAAAAGTTCATCAAGCTATTTTTGAAAACTTAGTCACGTAAATAATCCTTACTGCATGCAAAGTAGCCTCTTACATGAAAGATGAGGTATGTATTTGTAAGGGTTTGCAGTGTAGGGCTCTGCATCTGTCCTCTCATCGATATTTTTATCTGTAATGCTCTACTTAATGCATTTGCAGATCACAAACATCTAGGGGAAGAATAAATACCTATGCCCTTATTTCCACGTTTCTGAAGTTTTTTTTTCCATTTATTCCTTATTACTGTCTGATTTCAAATCCTGTACCAATTGTATTGTCCTTCATGGTTTTTGGTCATTATCGTGTTCTTTGAGCACACCTAAAGCTATCTTGAAATCTTACAGTTTAGGTTATGTTAGGGAACTAGTCTTGGGCCCAACAGATGTGGAAGGCTTCAGTATCAATTTTGGCAACCCTGCAAAGGAGCTTAGCCAACGTTGATCACTCTTCAAATACTAAGTGTCAACTCAACAATGCTGTGCTGCTTTGATCTCTTTTCCCTGTATTTGAGATAATAATAATAAGCCAGAATGACTTTTCATTTGCCATATTAAGGTAAAGTGGAAACATGTTGCTGGCAGTGTTTCATAAGCCAATTGTTACCATGGGCCATTGAACAAGCAGTTGAAGTAGGAGTATGTTGTAATTCCCAATCAATAGATTTTCTTCTACCTTAGATGGTTTACTCGCCCTTGCTGTTGCAACTGTGTCTTCGGAACATGTTATAGGATAATGTAGTATATTGCATGGATTTTTTTTTTGAATACGCCTATGACCTGGTGATGAAAATACAGTGTTGCAGAAGTAACAGGTGTGGCATTTTTGTGTACCTAGAAATCCTTTAACCACATATAGAAAATGTATTATAGAATGGTGGCTTTACAGGATGCATAAACTAGAAGATTCAGAAAAGAAATGTGCTTACATGTCAATATAGCAAACTCTTTTTTTGTTCTTTTATAGAAAACTGTGTGGAATTTCAAAAACTTAATATGAGCAACTGCAGTCAAGTCTCTTTACAAAATGCCACTTCTCCAGTGATGGAATTTTGGGAGTAAGTGCACGTAAACTTTGTTTGGTCAGACTATTCATTATCTCCCAATATTTGATCATTTACTCATGATTAGATACCTTGTAACCCTATAGCACTTAGTGACATGAGTTCAGCTGGAAATGTTCTCATACTGCCAAAGAGGGTCAGGATGAGAGTTTTAACTCTTTTTTTTTTTCAGAGGATACAAGGAAAGGAATTCCATATCCTGAAAGAACATAGAACAAAGTGTGCCTCTCACTTGGGAGCTTGGCTCCTGCTGCTGAGGAAAGAGCCTCAAACTCATACTAATGAGGAAACAGAGGTGAAAGAAAGAGGATTATTTTAAATATTTCTTGTTGTTTTTTTTTTTTTCCAGGCTGTTTCTTGTCTTAAGAGTTTGGGAGTTGCCTCTTCATCTTTGTTTGAATTGACTAACTCAAACAAAGTTCTGTTTCTGGTTCTGGTTCTGTGTCTTTTTTTTTTTTTAATTAGAAAAAGAACTACATAAGTGTTAGTTATTCAGCAACAATAATGGGAGAGTTTAACTCTCATGCCTCCTTGATTCTGTTTTCTAGTTAGAGTAATAGAAGAGAATAATATCTTCACAAAATACGGTCTGCTTTTGTGATGACACATATTTTTCTTACTATAAATACTTAATTAGTGCATGTGTAGTTGCATATTTGTTCCTTGCAGGGTGCAGTGTGTGTTAAGACAGTCATAGAAATGGAATGTTACTTTTAGTACTAAGCTATCTCACAATTCAAAGTGTATTACAAAATTCTGGGATGGGTTACTAAAATTTCTTGAGAGCCTATTCTGATCTCATCAATTGTATTAATAAGATAGAGCCTTATTGTAAGGCTCTATGTTCAGAGCTCTGTTTTATGTTCAGGACAGGAATATCTACGCTTTTAAAGGACCATAAATTAAGGCTATCCTTGAAGGGAGAACTCTACATTGACATAATTTTCTTGAATGTTAGCATATGCTATTGTCTTTGCCTCTGAACCTCTCTGTCTTGCTAAATCAGTTACCTTAGCCGTCATGGGTGGTAGTTGCTGCTTCAGTAAATAATACTGTTTTAATGTGGTTTGGGTTTTCTTTTATTTTGAAATAAATCTGAACAAAGCATGAAAATGCATACTCTCTCTGGTTAAACTTTTCATTTAATTTTCTGTTCATTTTTAGTAATCTGAACATCTAACATGTTAAATATACCTGCTCTACCCACTCCCAGCTCTAATGTTTCAGAATAAACAAAGAGTTTCTTAGGTGGCATCTCTTATTGGTATGACTTCGCTTTAACAAAAATATCTTTGGGGTAACTTGAACTAAGTTTTCATATAGTTGGAGTAAATAAACAAAGTATTTTCTCCAGTACTAGCCTTATTTACCCACTGTGTTTGTTTATTAAACAATATTCAAAACTTACAAATTGACAGTAACTCCAGTTACCCAGAGAAGTGGGCAATGTTCAATTGAATTATGTGGAGGGCACCGACTAAGTTTTATATCCTCATATTTCTAGGGTTTTGTCGTTTTTGGTTTTTTTTTTTTTGTTAGTGTTCATCTTTGGATTGCCTAAATTCCCATGTTAGTGCTATTTAGACATGTGTTTTAAGCATGTCCCCTTCTCAGAATTCTCTAAAAACGAATTTAAACAGGATTCTATAGCTAAACTTGGATTCAAGTTACAGGGGGTTTTAAATGCTTCAAATTTTGGACATATTTCCCTACTTGATTTTGGCTGAGTTAGGAATGAATTATGAAACTAGAAGGGATAATCAGATTTAGCCTTTTCTCTAACTTGTTTTGTACTCTTGGGTATACAAAGTTGAAACTATATACTCCTAAACTTATAATCACAAAAATCAAATGAGAAGGTAAACAAAATAATTTGTTATTTATTTGAAACTTGTGTTGTGGACAAACTTTTCATAATACTAACAGTTTATTGACCAAACTAGCTTAAGATTTAAACTTACCTACTTCCTCTGCTCAAGCAAAACTGAAGTTGCATACCTTTTCACCCTTGGAAAATGAATGTACTCTTTTCCTGCTGTGGAAGGTATTTGCTGCTGCATGGCTTCAAATTTTAAAATAGGCGTGACAAACTAGTCTAGAAGTGGAAGAATGAGTTTTATTAAATATCAGGACTATCTTTGCATTAAAATAATGAGGGTGAACAGAAGATTAAAATTAAGTTACATGTCCTAAATATATTGGACATAAATGCCCAGTAGAGGTCTCTGTGTATAGATGCGCAGTGCAGATCACAGAATAGTTAATACGAAGTAAATATATTACTAGACTATTTAAATTGTCCAGCAAGTCATCTTATAGCCTGTAGATCAGTGTTACCAGAAATGTTATTTCTCTGAGCCAGAGGTATTGTTCACATCATGTGGCTTTATTGCTTTATAAATTCTGGTGTCAAGAACCATAAATTTATCGAAAGACTCTTTTTGAAATAAATAGTAAAAGAAAAGTTGATGGGGTAGACTGCACAGAGCAGATGCTTGTTGTTATATTCAGAATTCATGTGGATAGTGTCTGCGAATCTTCATTGCTGCGATAACTAATCACTGGACTGAATTAATTTGCATAAGGACCAGGGTCCTTACAATTAATTAAGTTGATGACTGTGAAGGGAAGAGGGAGGCTCTAAGTTTCTTCTGAACAACCACAGCATCCAAAACCTTCACACTTTGCTCTCTGCAATGTCAAGTCTGCAACTGAAATTTCTGTAAGTTGTGGTCAAATAAAGACTATTGTGTAAAGGCTCAGCTGGGGTGAAAAAAGTTTTGTTTGGTTGTGTGTGGATTTTTTGTTGTTAGTTTGGGGTAGTTTTTTTTTGGGGGGGGAGCGAGGTTCGGCTTTATTTTGGTTACTGCATTTGTAAACTGTCAGGCTGATGTTACATCTTGTCTTTGATATTCATATCACATTACCACAGTCTTCTAGAGTATTCACAATATCTTCAGATTTTTTTAAGGGAAAAAAAAAAGAAACCCAACAAAAATGCTTGGGGAAGACTCAGTTTTTACACAAAGGAATATTTTAGCAGTGCTATGTTTTTCTTTCAAGCCCACTGCTCTCAGTCTGAGAGTTAATAATGCTGAGGGATATACAGGTTGCTATGTATCACAAAGCAGGCTAGACTGGCATTGTGTAAGTGCCAGCAGAAGTTAGTAGCAGGGACACGAGTTGGATTTAGTTTTGTGTGTGTGCGCATGTGTGTAAATGAATACACCAGGCTGTCATGGTTCAGCCACAGTCGGCAACTAAACAGCACGCAGCCACTCTGTCACTCCCCCCACTCCTGTGGGATGGGGGAGAGAATTGGAAGAGAAAAAGCAAGAAAACTTGTGGGTTAAGAACAGTTTAATAATTAAAATAAAATAGTAATGATACTAACAATGATTATGATAATAATACAATAGAAGGGAAAAGAGGGAAAACGGGGGGGAAAAACCCACAAGCCGTATCCCCACCAGCTGACTGATGCTGCCTGTCCCCGAGCTGTGATTACTGCTGAACTCCCCTGGCCAGCTCCTCCCAGTAAATATACTGGGCATGATGTTACTTGATATGGAATATCCCTTCAGCCAGTTTGAATCTGCTCTTAGCTGTGTCCCCTTCCCCTCCCGGCTTCTTGTGCACCTGGCAGAGCAGGGGAAGCTGTAAAAGTCCTTGACTAGTATAAACACTACCTAGCAACAACTAAAACATTGGTGTGTTATCAACATTATTTTCATACTAAGTCCAAAGCACAGCACTATGCCAGCTACAGTGAAGAAAATTAACTCTATCCCAGCTAAAACCATAACAAAAGGATGTTTTTGCTTCTGGCTTTGAAAAGGAGTCCTCTCTCTCTCTCCCCACCCCCACATTTAACTAGTACTACTAGGTCTCTTCCATCATCTAGGCTAGAAGGCTCAGCCCTTATTTATTTGTGACTGGAAGCAAATACAAATATGCAGTTGGTTTGAGGATTGAAAGTAAAGACTTCAGCCTCTCTGCTGAAATATCTCTAGCTTTTATTGCTTCTGGGGCCTTAGCTACTCCTAAAGCTACTGCTGAAGTCAAACAGCCACTCACCTAAGTGCAGCAATGACTGGATACTTTGCACTACTAAGAAGCTCTTCTGGCATGCAGATTAGTAGTTACCCTTCCTCAGGTCTGTACAGAGGATACGGTTTCTTTGCTACTCTAGCAGGTATAGACTCACTTCCTTTGATAATTCAGCATTCTCTACCAGCTTTGATGTCTGGGTCACAGAGTGTGAAGGCCTATTTATTGGCTTGGATGGTTGTGGTGTTTTGTTTTGTTTGTTTGTTTGTTTTTTAATAAAAAGGTCTTTAGAGGTAAGTACTGCAGTAGGTCCTATATGCTACTTTCCTTTTGGTAAACTAAGAAGAATCTCATTGTACATGCAAGCACCTCAAAACTGAAAATATTTTTATAAGCCTGTAATTGATAACTACTTACCTGTAGGTATACAGTGCAAATGGTCTGATCCTGCTAGAGGAGCAGTAGGCAAAGTCTGGGAGTTTGGACTGTCTTTACTTGTTTTCTTGCTTAGAAATATCTATCCCAGTTAATGTTTTAAGACTTAATTTGAGTTTGCAGAACTTGCCACTGTCTACAGGTATCAGTGTTGAGAACTCTGGGGAAAAATTAGGATATTAAAGGATTTCTTACCTTACTTAAATAGGACTTGTAAGCTACAGCCTTGAAGTTTCACATTCCATCTGTGTACACAGTTTTCTACGGTAAGCAGCTGAATCGATCAAAACTCCCTTTTTATTCTTCAAACTCTCTGAAGAATAGGCAAGAGTCCGAAACTTCACTTTCGATGTCATACTGGCACCCAGTATTCAGAGACTGTCCAGTTAACTACAGTTTATGGTGTTTCATCCTAATTGTAGAACTTGATTAAGGGTTATCTAAGAAAAAATAATTATAATAATTTTAAGGTACAGCACATAGAATATTTAGTGTCCAAACTTCAAACAGTTATTATTACTGCAGCTACCACTAATAGAGGTGTTGATAATTTTGAATGTTAGAGCAGCTCCATGAAAGAGAGCCGTGGCCATGGATGAGGCTATATTTATAGCCTGGGAAACAGAATAGAGAGGATAAGATACTCTACTCCATTGTTCTGTATGCATTCCTAGGAGAGGAAATTGTCTGGCAGGTATAGGGGACAGCAACCACGTCTGCGTACTCCCTTGGCTGCTGTTCCAGTCTGTCACCATGGTCAGGAATTTGAGGTTTCTAGTGCCTGGGAAGGGAGCTGGACAGACAGAGGGTCCATGGTTTTGTGGTTGATTCTACCTCAATGTTTTTTTATTGGCTGTTTAATAGCAACTTAGGCCTCTGTTAAAGAAGGTCTAGTTGTTGGCCTGTCATTCTCTGGAGGGGGTGGCACTTAGCATTTCCAAGTAAAGCCTAGTGAGAAAAAACATTTTTTTTGTCTAGGGGAAAGAAAAGGGGCTGTTTTCGGCAAAAAGGAAAAGGCACAAACCCTTTCCTTGCAAAGTCAAAAAGAGCTTTTCCTGTTTCATTCAGGCTGCAAATGACTGCAGAAGTCACATTGTGGTTAAACCCCACTACCCTATGAGAAGTCATTAGCAAGTTAAGCCTGATCCTGCAGCGCTCAGTACCCAGAGACCTTCAGCACCTCTCAGAACTAGGCCCTTTGTGCATGTCTTGTAGAACATTGAGTTGTGCCAGACTTGTTCGTTTCTCTTCAGTTTATAAGAGGCTGTGTGAAAACTGCTTTTTGTTTGGAGTCATGTGAGCTCTTGATCTGGTTTTCCTCAAAACAACTGACTTTGCCTGGTTTCAGTTGAAAGAAGTAAATGGGACAGGTGTCAAAATGCTATACTAATTTCTTAATATTGAGAGATAAATGTTACCCTAAGCCAGGCAGATGAACTTCCATGTTTTTTGATTTTTATCTTGAACATTGTACATAATGTTTTTCCTATTGAGAAAAAAATTACCTTAAAAGTTGCAAAGTCAAGTATTTGGGCATTAGGAAATACTAGAAGTAACACTGTGCAATTTTTTAGATCGTCTTTAGCTGAAGGATTGCCTGATATTCTTTCAATAGATCTGCTTTTTTATTGCTAGAGGATGGATAGGGAGCAAACACTGTGCAGGTATTAAATATTTTGTTGTTCTGTTCTTTGTTCATTTTCTTATGTTTTGTATTCTCATTATTATTAAGTTCCTGTTCTGCTGACAAAGTTATTAATTTAATCAAGGCTTCCTGGGGTGCTCAAGGTGTCAATGGCTTTGTAATCATAGTTTTCTTGATTATTTGCGTGTTCATTTATCTTCACAAAAATCTCGATAAGGTCAAATTATTCCCATTTTACAGAAGGGGTCTGAGCTAGAAAAACAGTAAAAGTGCAAAGTATGAGAGGCTCAAGACATTTTTTCATACTATTTAGCATTAGGGTTGCAAAAATTTTGTTACCATTAAGAAACAAGGAAATGTATGCAAGTTAGCTTTGTCCAAAGATAAAGGAAAAGAAATTACTAAACTGAAGACACCATAACACTTGTTTGAAAAATGTAATTTCTATTTCATTTCGAACAAAACACTGTATTTTGTGCACTTAATTGTTTATACACACTACTAACAGGAGAGAGTGAAAGCTGCTTCTGAATCCACCTACTGCAGTATAGCAGGAAGTTTGATAGCTAGGGAGTTCTCTTGGTACAAAACTTTAGGCTTTAGGGTAGAGGAAGGCTATGAGTATGGGTTTCCAGCATGATGGGTGAGCTTTTTGGTTGTTTGTCCCTATCCTAGACTCTTCTCTCTTTAAGAATCAGCTCTTCATTCCCCATGTTTCTAATCTTAGTTCTGGACACTTCGAAAGGTCTACTCAGAAGGCACCTAAATGTTAGCATGTTTCTGGGACATCAGTGGGCTATCTCAGGTCTTATCTTAATTCTTCAGTTGATTTGTTTACTTCTTGGTCCATTCTAGTGCCTGCCTGGCATCCCCACCAACAACTATCCAGTTTAGTGTCCTTTCCTAGGATTACAACCAATCCTGCCATTCCCACATATACTTTCTGCTGCGGTTTCTTCTTTGTATTGCAATTCATCCTAGTCTCTCTTGTTTTTTTTTTTGTCAGTTGAAATCACCCTCTGACTTTTCTCTATATCAAGTATATTAGTGCTTCCTACCTCCAGCCACCTAGTCCCAATCATTTTATCCAGCCAGTTGTCCACTTCCCAAACTCTTGTCTAGTCTCAGAATGGTTGCATACTGGTCTCCAGTCTTAACTCTCTAAACATTCTTTCTGCTCCTTAAATTAATTAGTCAGCTAATCATAGACTGCTCTTCCTTCTGCTCATTGCTTCTTTTCCTCTCCTCATGCCTATCTACTAGCGTGAGAAAGACTGACCTTCTTGTCCAGACAGTCTCAGTCCAATTTATATTCAAGTCTCCCTAACTCCCAGTCCTCTTTGTGTTTTTTTCTTCCTGATGTTCTGCAAATTGTGCAAAGTTAGTAACTATTGCAGCATTAGGGTATTTTGATGGAGGAACCTAGGAAGATTTTATCTGTATCCTGATGAAGTCTGATGGCATTGTGTGCTTTTCTTTTTTTCTTCAATGATAAGGCTGTTAGGCTATTGTAATAAATATTTTTTTGCTGTGCTTGTGGTTTGGGTGCAGCCAAAAATTGCCATTAACATTTTTGAAGACAGTTATTGTGAAAACGTTGGTTTTTTTTTAAACAGTAGGAGTCTGAATAAATATATTTGCATCTGAAAACAGGATTTTATAATGAAAATTTAAATAATAAAATTTTGTGTTAGGAGATGCATCTGTAAGTTTTGGAAAAGTGACTTTAAAATGTTACAAGTAGTTACATTTAGTAAGTTACCTTAAGTAGTTGTATGTACTTAAGGTAATAATAAACTTTTACTTGATTGTGAAGGTACCATGAACAAATTTTGTCTTTCATTTTCCTAGTTATTTAGAAAGGCACAGTTATTTCAGATATATTTCATAAAACATTAATTGGACTACCTACTACTTACAATGTCTTTTGGGAATTTGTAGCACTCAGTTGATTCCTACAATAAAATACAGGAAAGTTTTGGCCTGCAGTGCTGGCAAAAATAGAAATTACATTTTTGTAGCAAAGATCATACATGAGCTATTTAAAATATCCCTTAATAACACAACTGTAAAAGTTCTATCAATAATGTTGTTACCTACTAATAATAGTTGGAAAACATGCACAGGGAGCTGAGTGTTGTGCTTAAAAAATTGTGACCTTTAGAAGCTGCTGGCTGTGATATCCAGTTTTGCTGAAGAACACTAAACTTTTTTTTTAAGAACAGGTAACATTAAGGGCATTTTCATTATCGTTAATGCAGGAGCGTGTGTTTAGAGATATGTATATCTATATATGCACTTTTTTATATTGTAGGGAAAGAAATATTTGAGAAACAGTTCGCTTGTAGGGAAATGGAAAAAAAAGTGAAAGGTCTAAAATAGCAGAACCTTCATTGTGCCGTGACAAGCTTGGCCAAATCAGCAAATAGCAGAAGATGCCAGAATAACCAGGCATGTTTCTTCTGGATTTGCTAGGGTTTTAATTGGTTTTTCATAGAATTTCTTTCTTTCTTTTCTTTTTTTTTAGTACTTATATAAGAGAAGACTTTTACTGAAAGGCCTCCTTTCAGTTATGTCTGCAAATACAAAGTAAGCTTATCCCCTTCTTTAAGAGTTATTATGTATAGCCGCCTACACTTGTATCTAAGCAAACTTTCAAATGTTCTAGAAAACTAAAAGCAAGGTATGGTTGGTAGCAACTGCTGCCTGAAACCAATTCAGTAGCTCCCTAAAGAAGAGAGGTGTCTTGCTCAGGAAAAGCTGAAAAGTTACATTCATGTTTTACAAGGTTGCCCACCCCAATAAGTATTTTCTCTGGTAGTTTGCCATGGGAATTGGATTTGCAAGACTAGATATGCAAACAAATAGCATGTAACTCTTCCAAGACATACTTTTCAATACCTCTGGAATCATTGAAATATGCATGTGGCTTTATAAAGAAGACACTAATTTTCAACTACCCAAGAATGTGTCCATTAGATATACTCACTGTCTTGAAATTGAGAATCTTAAGGACATCAGTGCAAGGGATTTTAGAGATGCCCAAGTAACTCTGAAAACAATGTTAAACAGCAGTTACATTCATCTACTTCTTGGCTATCTCCTCATGGGTACTGCATAAAGTGAATAGTTTCATGCAATTAAGCAAGCCTGCACCTACTTTTGGCTCTTTAAAAAGTACCATCACAAGGAAAAAAAGGGGGGGGAGAAGTTTAGACACTTCCAAGAGTATTTCCCAAGTATAGCTCTATAGATTCAGGGCATTAACAGAAAAAGGAGCTGCTTGGGTTTTTTAGTCAAATTAAATGCTCAAAGGAGAGATGTTCTTGCTGTGCAAAAAAACCTGTAGTGAACATAGACTGGAAACCCCCCTCCCTTTTTTTGGTAAATTTTTTACAGTTCTCCACTATATTCTTATATGGCAGCAAGGAAGTAGATTTGCAGTGTCAGAAGGACTTCCTGAAGAATACTCATTAAATATTGCAATGGAATTCTTATAAAGGTTACAGAATACCAATCACTGCAGGGTTTGAAACAATGATGGAGTCATAGTTGTCCTCTGTGTGCAGAAAGGGAAAAGACTGAGATCTTCCTAAAGTCCCTTCAATAGCTGTTTTTTTAAAAATTATTTCAACTCTGCTGACTATTGGGTTTAGTTCACAAATAAAAAATTGAGCCAACAGAATTTAGCTGAATTAATTTAATTAAGAACAATACTGTAAGTTGCAAGTGCTACAGGAGTGTGTTATTTTATGGAGACCCAGTAGGTGTGAATGTGGACAAAGTTGTATCCATGCTTATTCTGGAGGTGTTTCAGTGATTACCACGCTGCTGCAGTGAAAGAAATTCCTGATGCAACCAGTCTCTTCTTAGTTTCCTAAATGTTAAAATCTAGAGGGGAAAAAAGATAGTCTGCAAAGAATAATTTATTTTTAAGACACTTCCTTTCTTGAAGATACATGCCTAGTATATGGTATTATCATTATCAATGTCATTCTTTCCCATGTCATCATCATGTAACCAGAGCTCTGCAGGTTGGCAAGCCAAAGGAGGGTTCATGCGTTAGCCAGTCATGGAGTTCATCCTCTGAACACTTGTCTCCTTCACTCCTACTAAGGTTCAAGTGGATACAAGTAAGATCATAACCAATTTAATACACTTGAGTCACGTGTTGCTAAATTTTGACATTCATTTAGGCAATACAGTGTAGATTATATGTGGTATAGGTGTAGTATGTAGTATATATTATACTCTGTGACTTACAACTGTAAGGGTTATCACCATTAAAATATATGGTCCCTTCATGTAAAAGGGAGAGGTCTCCTACACATTTTTGTCAAAGTCCTGCATCCAGTATGTTCTCTTCTAACATGAATTTGTCTTCATTCTGTTGATTGTTGCTCACTCAGTGAAGCTCAAAAAGTCTCCTTTATTTGGCAGCTACCTTTTAATATAGTCCTGTAAAGTATAGAATGGATGTTTGATTTATATTTTAAAACTGAAAAATGTTTCATAGCTTTGATAATGCTACTACACTGAGAATATTGCTATACCTGTTGCCTAAGACAATATTGTACCATTCTGTATGTTTTTTTGTGTCAGGAGGTAGTGAACCGTGTCAGAGAAAAACCTTGGAGAACAGTACAAGTAATAAAGTAATGAATTGACTAGGGAAGTAACAAGAAGACTCTTTTAAGGTTCATTTTATTGAAGGATAATTTTTCTTTTTATCTTGTGGTATATATAATATATTTTGTAAAAATACCTGCGAAGTTTACGAAGTAAACTGCTAGCCATAGAGTTTTATATCCTTTAGCATTCAACATAGATTTTGTAAGTTTATCGTATGAGTACCATTATCAAAAGTTATCATATGAGTGTGTAAGGCAGTGGAGAATACTATCTCAAATCTTTAGTAACTTGTATATCCTGTTCAGTACTGGGTTTTTTACTCTTTGTGAGAGAGAACCTCTCTGTATTCAAAGAAAAGTGGGAAGCATGCAATTTTGGTGAACTTGCCTTCTCTTAGCCGTTATTCCTTACTTTATGAGAATTTTAATGTGTCTTCAGTAAACTGGAGACTACTGACTGCAATAGAGCCTCTCTGAAATATTACTGATTATATGTTTATGTATTATTATTAAAATAAGAATTATTTCAAAAGTCTTTGCTCCTAAGCTGTTCCTTTTCCACCTTTGAGTTAGGCAGTCCAGATGCATGTATCAGCACCTCTTCCAAATTAGACAACAATTAGTGCAGATTAGACAGCCACGGGGGAATATTACAACTCCCTGAAAGATATTTCAGTACAGGAAAGCCCCTGTGCTATTCAGCAGAGCTTAGTGTCTTAATAGAATGAAAGGAGCAATTTCACTACCTGAGAGATCCAATCGTAAGAGTTGAGGAAGCACTGACTTGAGCAAGAACTAACAGCAATGCTGCATAGGAAGGGTACAGGGTCAAGTGAGACTCAGCGTTCAGTTTTAAAGATTCTCTGTCCCATAGTGGTAAAGCTGCAGTGATTCATACAAGAGAACAAATGCTGCTGGTGGTGAAACGATTCAAACTAGCCATTTCTAAGCATTTTCTATAGTTGTATGGTTGGCCACAATCTCGTCAATAAATAACGTCACAAACACATTAGATAAGCTGCTGCCTCTGATCTCTATGACAAAAAGAATGTAACTTTTTACACTTTTGTGTGTCCCTGGCAAGCATCTTGGCCTTCCAGTGTGCCTGGAAGTACTGATCTTACAAAGGAGGCTGATTTTTATGACTGCTAACTAGTTGAATAAGCATCTGACAGTGCAACAGTCCACAGTGTGATTGTCTTGATGCAGATATATACCAGAATCTTGGATGCTGGTAGCTATCTAGCCTGGCAGTTTGAGCATCCACAGAAGATTCTGGTACATGGAATCTGAATCCCACCATTTTCAGAATTCAGTTAACATCTGTTTGAGTTTCTACATGTCAGAAACTGTATATTTGCACATGATACTCAAATACATTTGTGCATGAAATAGTCAAACCAATAAATTTTTTTTAAAAATAAGAAATATGAACTGCATAAAGTGCAATGAGAGAAAGATGAGAGTTTAGAAAACATATCTTTGGATAGAAACAAACTCACTTTAATACAGGAATAGAGGATGTCTGAAAGATATTGATAACTTTCTGCTAAACTGATGGAAAATTTGTGCAGCACTGGCACTCAAATATGTTATGCTTTTTGTACAAGGAGCTCAGTAAAAAGTTCACAGGTAAATGTGGACTGGGTCTGAAAAATCTGCAGGGATGAAATGGATATACCCAAACATATAAGAAAGGCCACTGTACACTAGCACTACTGCTGCTTAGTGGCTTCATTTTTGTGTTCCTTTCATTCCCCACAGAATGCTCTGAGGACAGTGTCTGGCCCAGAGTAAAAAGGAACATTGCCACCTATGTTCCTGGCTGAACAGATAGAGATGAAGACATGACCTCAAGAGACTGCCCCCTCTGTTTGGGTGTTTTTTGTTGGTGGTTGTGTGTTTTGTGTTGTGTTGTTGGTTTGGGTATTTTTTTTGTGTGTGTGTGTGTGTGTGTTTGTTTTTTTTTTTTTAAAAAAGAAAAATGTCTGGGAAACTGCTCCAAATCAGAGAAGGAACATGAAGGGACCTTCCTCAAATAGATTGAATCTGTTCTTCAGCTTTCCAAATCATGGAATAATGCAATAAGTACGCTGGCACATTCCTTTCAACAATGCGTTGGCAGCAGTTAATCCTCTTTGTATTCAAGAGCCTGGTACAGCTCTGCACATTGGAACACTTTATTAAAGACGCTCTTTGCCAGGAAAATGCAGTGTTCCTCTAGCCAATAATGTTATAAGCTTTCAAAACATTAGTTTTCAAATTTGGATGGAAAGGTTACTTTTCAGATATGAGTATTCAGAAGGAGCTGTTATCTCATAATATGCCCATCTACAGCAATTCCAATAATGGAGGGGCCCTTCTTCCTATCAGATGAACTACTAAATTGAAAGGTATTTCAGTACATTCTCAAACAAATTAAAAACTTTTTCAGTAAATATATATTTTTTGAAATAATTTCCTCATGGGATTTTTTCTTCCTAAATTTTGCTAGGGCATATATGGGCAATCATGTTAATTGAAAGGACAGAGGTAACTGTTAGCAGCAGTATGTTCCTGAATGTAGGTAGCAAATCGTCATTGCATGTTGTCAAGTTTGTTGTTAAGATTTTATGTGTACTTGAAGTATGCTGAAATTTCACTATGGCTCTGTTATCTCTTCCCGATTCATGTCCGTGTTTATTTTTTTAGCTACATTTACATTTTGACTCAAATTAAACTGTAAGTTTAAAATAGGCTTACAGTATTTGGTACTATAAGCTGTAACCAGAATACATCTACACTATAGTAATAATGTCATGATTTTGTTCAGTCTAGTTGTAAATACCTTTGTGATCAAACATCAACATTTCTGATAGCTAATGGGAAACATAAAGAATGCCACCCTTCAAATATATGTCCTACTATTACATTTAAATATATTGTTTATTCATTAGTTTCTTGTAACTTTTACCACTTTTCTTCTCTGTTACATACAACATGAAAAGTAAAATTCTTTCTTCAATAACATTTAGTGCAGCTATACATATGTGTGATGGAGGTAATGAAACCTTCATATGTAGTGTGTCTTTGGGTGTGAGATGCTGCAAATCCACTCAGGTTTAAATTGAAATATCTAAAGTAAAATACCATGTGTAGAATTAATAGTTTGCTACTACTGAATTAAAAATCTTACTCTGGTTTGAGTTAACCTTTGCATTCCAAATTAACCATAATACCAATGGAGCTTATTTCCCTCAATATTCTGTTCAAGATGCTAAAATGTCACCAGTCCCCTGCCTTCCTTCCCAGGCAGTTGGTCAGTTCAAGAAACTGAGCTGCTGCATATTTTTTAAAAAAAAAAAAAAAAAAAAAAACCAAAAAAAAAAACCAACCCCAAAACTACAACAAAAACCAAACTCAATACCTACAATAAATCTTTTCAAATTCTCATCATTTTCTGTTTTCAATGAGATCTAAAAATAGTTAATGTTTTGTATCTTCATGTCTCTATAAGACAAATATTTTTTTTACAGAAAAGTTTCACATAGTCTTAAGTTGTTGGCAGCAAACTTGCTATACTCAAAGTTATTCTGTTTAAAATGGCTTGTACTAACCAGTGATCTTACATTCTGTAATAATTCAAATGGTTACCCTCAGCTACATCTAGTTTGTTGTACTGGCAACTACAGTGGTCCTCTAGGTTCTTGAGTTTTTTTGTGTCAGAATTTTTGTTGATTTTTTTACATTTCTTTAAACATATGATGATTTATGGAAACTTTCATTTGTTAAGACAACTTTAGATGACCTTCCTGAACCCAGTATCTTCTCCCCTAAATGACCTGCAAGGTACATTAGTTTGCAATATTTTTTTGAAGTCATTCAGGCCTTAGGCCAGTGGCAGTAGTGTGTTCTAGTAATAAAGTTTCAAGAGATTCCAATGAAATGACTATTAAGATATTTCACCCCATTTAATTTAGGGGGATTTCACTTAAAGATCCTCAGCTTTAATAATTCTTGATATATAAGGAAAAAGATTTTTTTTTTTCCCCCCACGCAAGTATGAGCCAAACCCATCTGAAGCAAAAAAGAATTTTCCAGATTCTATCTATTTTTTTAATAGTGCTGTTAAAAGACAGACATGTGTGATTCCTTTGGGAAAACATATAGAATTGAAGAAGCAAAATCTAGGAAGCAATTACTGGACAAGTCTGCTTTTTTATAGTATGTCTGGCATGTAGTGGCACCTTTGCTAAGTCATATGGCCATGGGCATTCTAATCCTTCCTGGAATATTCAGATCTGACAGTTGAAAAGATTTATCACAAAGAAATGTCTTGAACTCATCCCTTAGCTTAGGTTTCTGATTTTTGATAATACAGTTATATAAATTAGCTTTGTCAGTTATCTCCAGTGGCTTCCCTGAGACTGTCAGGCTTATGTAGTTATCTAACCAGGGTGTCTTGTGCTCAGAAAATCATCGGTTTTCATTTTTACTTTTAATATCACCTAATAATTGGAATATAACACCATTATGGATTTGCAGTTTGTCTCTGAATCCCATTGTCTTACTTTACAAGACCATGTAGTTTATACCAGGGGATGCTTAGGGTGAGACTGAGGCACTCTGTTCAAGAATAGTTTCACTTACAATGACTGTGAGGCATTTGCCACCTCCTCCCATTGCAGTCTGCATAAATTATGCCTTGTGCATAAATTACCCTCGTCTGCTCTGCTTTAATACGTGCAGTCATAAGTGATGAAACATTGGTGCAAACAACCTTCACAGATCTGGGTATTCCTGCTCATCTCACTATAAAACATCTTTTTCAAATGCTTGTTATTTCAAAACAGAGTATCACTTTCAATGGTGATTCTACTGCTTTTGTTCTTTCTCTATCTTTCCCTGCATTAAGAGGTGAGGAGAACAAGGTAGTGTAGGGGACCTGCAGTGGTAAGAGAAGATGAGAAAGACATAGTGCAAGCTACACTATCTCTTTTTTGGTTGTCTGAGCAATTTATGCAAGGTCATGGGAGCTTTTAGATAGAAGCTGAACTGCTGAGGAGCAAGAAGCTGTGATCAAGCCTGTCATCTTCTGACCCCTGAATACATCAACCTCACTTCTTGGATGCAGGAAAGAATTGTGATTTTTAAAATGCTGCCCCTTTTATTTAAGTTGAATAATAAAAGAACAAGAGCAGATATGAGGGTATCTACAGTCAGACTGAATTGAGGCTTTGTGAGAAAAATTTCATGTTCTGAATGCAGCCTCTGTTCAAAAACTGGCTTCTGCTGCTGCTGTTTCAGATGGTTTCAGCAGGACGGCTAAGGCCCTAGCATTAGTGAGATCTGTGCAGTTCATCATTCATGTAGATGTGCACAAATTTTCAAGTGAGGAAGTTGCCAGCCTCTCTTAAATACATTTGTCAAGCCTCCAGGGGCCATTCCTGTTGCTGGGGTTTGTCCTGTAGCAGGTTTTGTCATGAAGTTCATGCCTACACGATACAGCAGTGTGTTGCAGAGGTTCCAGGCTGTCTGAACTAGCTAGCTCATGTACCAAAGCAGCACAGCTATATCCATGGTGTATGTGTTACAGGCAAGCAACTACTTGTAATACTTAGCCCTGGCAGAGTGCTGTGTTAGCATGGTTCTACAGCATATAGTAGCCAAATAAGCTTACAAATTTCTCCGTAGCATTGATTTGCGTTACAGCAGGCATCTTACACATGTGCTCACCTCCCCATTTTGGAAAAGAAATGCTACTTATATTTAGGTGCACATATGCATAAATATCATCTAAGTAGCCAGGAAAAAAAATTGGTTTGACTGAAGCATAAGGAAATTTGTTCATTATTATTTTTCAGTGAAAATAAAGCTAAATAAAAAGTTTCCATTCACAATTTGCAATGCTACAGGCTTGGGGAAGAGTGGCTGGAAAGCTGCCTGGCAGAGAAGGACCTGGGGGTGCTGGTTGACAGCCAACTGAATATGAGCCCAGGTGGCCAAGAAGGCCAACAGCATCCTGGCTTGTATCAGGAACAGTGTGGCCAGCAGGAGCAGCGAAATGATCATGCCCCTGTACTCAGAACTGGTGAGGCCACACCTTGAGTGCTGTGTTCAGTTTTGGGCCCCTCACTACAAGAGGGACATTTTGGTGCTGAAGAGTGTCCAGAGAAGGGCAACAAAGCTGTGAAGGGTCTGGAGAGCAGGTCCTATGAGGAGAGGTTGAGGGAACTGGGGTTGTTTTAGCCTGGAGAAGAGGAGGCTGAGGGGAGACCTTATTGCTCTCTACAACTACCTGAAAGGAGGATGTAGTGATGTGGGTTTTTCTCAAAACCAAAAGAGAAGCATACCAGAGATGGAGAAGTGGAGGATTATCCATTGAGAGCTACAAGAGCATTTCCAGAGTGTGCAGCGATGCAGTTAGAAAAGCAAAAGCCCAGATTGAATTTAAACTGGCTGCAGACTCAAAAATCACAAGAAAGGGTTCTTCAGGTACCATAAGCAGAAACAGAAGGAAAACATAGGCCCACTGTTAAACAGAAAAGGCAAGTCAGTCACCAACGATGCTGAAAAGGCAAAGGTTCTCTACACTTTCTTCTCCTCTGTCTTTACCAACACTGTTGGGTCCCATGCTTTGGGAACAAAATTGCCGGTTGATCCAAACACCGACCCACCATCAGTGAAGGAAGAGTTAGTATGTGAGTTATTACAGGAGCTTGACCCCTACAAATCAGTGGGCCCTGTTGACATCTACCTGAGGGTGTTGAGAGAGCTGGTTGTCATTGCGATGCCCCTCCATAATCTTCAAGAAGTCAAGTTGAACGGGGGATGTCCCAGAGGATTGGAGGAAGGCAAATATTACCCCTACCTACAAGAAGGGCTCAAGGGAGGATCCAGGTAATTACAGGCCATTCAGTGTTACTTCAATCCCTGGGAAAGTTATGGAATGAATCCTCCTGGGGCCATCACAAGTCAAATGAGGCATGTGGTTGGGAAAAGCCAACATGGCTTCACTAAAGGTAGATCGTGCTTGACAAACCTGGTGGCCTTCTATGACAAAGTGACCTGCTAGGCTGACACGGGGCGAACATTGGACGTGGTCTACCTGGACTGTTCCAAAGCTTTTGCTATGGTTCCCCTTGGCCTCCTCCTGGAGATGTTGACGTTTTATGGCCTAGATGAGTGGTCTGTGCAGTGGGTGGGGAACTGGCTGACAGGCCACACCCAAAGGGTGGGGGTAAATAGCTCTTTTTCAAACTGGCAACTAGTGGAGTCCCCCAGGGATCGATACTGGGCCCAATGTTATTCAACATCTTCATAAGTGATCTGGACAATGGCATCAAGTGTAGCCTGATGAAGTTTGCTGATGACACCAAGTTGAGTGGGGAAGTAGATGCTCCAGAAGGGAGAGCTGCTCTGCAGGGAGATCTGGATAGGCTGGAGGAGTGGGCCAGCAAGAACCTTATGAAGTTCAACAAGGAAAAGTGTAAGATCATGCAGCAGGGAAAACATCATCCAGGAGTGCAGCACAGACTGGGATCCACCTGGCTGGAGAGCAGCTCTGTGGAAAGGGACCTGGGGGTCCTGGTGGACAGAAAGCTCAACATGAGCTAACAGTGTGCTGCTGCAGCAGCCAAAAAGGCCAACAGGATGCTGGGTTGCATCAAAAAGGGCATTGCCAGCAGAGAGAAAGGAGTCATTATCCCACTCTACTCAGCACTTGTCAGGCCACACCTGGAGTACTGTGCACAGTTCTGGTTCCCGCTCTACAAAAAGGATGTGGACAGGCTGGAAGGGATCCAGAGAAGAGCCACCAAGATGATCAAAGGACTGGGAAGCCTACCATATTAGGATAGGCTGGGAGAACTGGGTTTGTTCAGCCTTGAGAAAAGGAGGCTCAGAGGGGATCTCATCACCATGTACCAGTACTTAAGGGGTAGCTACAAAGAAGATGGAGACTCCCTTTTTACGAGGAGTCCCATGGAGAGGACAAGGGGGAATGGACACAAGTTGTTCTTGGGGAGATTCTGATTAGGCGCCAGAGGGAAATTTTTCACATTGAGAACAATGAACCATTGGAATAATCTCCCCAGGGAAGTGGCTGACTCCACCACATTGGACTCATCTTGGATTGGATTCATTTGGGCCATCTTGTTTAGACTCTGCTCTTACCTAGAAAGGTTGGTGATCCTTGAGATCCCTTCCTGCCTGTGATTCTGTGATTGGGTGTTGGTCTCTTCTCCCAAATTACTAGTGATAGAATGAGAGAAAATGGCTTCAAGCTGTGTAAGGGGACGGTTAGATTGGGTATTAGGAAAAATTTCTTCACTGAAAGAGTGGTCAGACACTGGAATAAATTGCCCAGAGAGGTGGTGGATTCACTATCCCTGGAGGTATTTAAAAGATGTGTAGACATGGCACTTCAGGGCATGGTTTAGGAGACATGGTGGTATTGGGTTGATGGTTGGACTTGATGATCCTAGAGGTCTTTCCCAACCTTAATGATTATATGATTCTATGAACTATTGTGGCTCAAACACATTTTATTTCTTTTTTTTAATTGTATATTCTCTTTGTTTAGTTTTCTTTTTCATCTTAAAAAGAATAGTTAATTTTAAATGTAGTATGCTACTTGAAAATAAAAATTAGAACCTTTCTAAGAAAACAACAGTTAAAATTCTTTAGGCTGCCCATGCTTGTCTTACGAGTTTCTCTCCCTTAATCTGATTCTGAAGTTAAAACTGAACTTGGATCAATCTCTTACCAGCCTGCATCTTTATTAAGTACACTAATATTTACTTCTCAGAAACAACAGCAAACCCCCTAAAAAATGAATTGCAGCAAGAAGCTGTAAATTATAAGTAACACACAGTTATCTGTCATTGCAGAAAGGTTGGATATGTATAGTCTCACAACACTGTGTGATTTCCATATTGCTCATATATACTGTGTAGATGTGCTGACCATACATTATGCTATGTGGAAATGCTGAAAATATACCGCTTTCTTTTCATAGGTTTGCTAAAGGTCAGAGTGTTTACAACAATGTTTTCTTCACATTAGCAGCTGCATTTGTCAAAGCTGTTCCTCCTTAATCTTGGCTGAGCAGAAATCTTATTGGTGGACTAAGAGGTTGATCTAGTGGGTTCTGCATGGAAACACTGGTGCCCAAACGAGGAACGTTAAGATATGTATTAGCTAGTTCTTTCCTATGTCAGTAACTTAGAGTTTGACGTTTTTTTAGTCCATTTATAAAATGTTTTTGGTTAACTAGAAACCTCTTAGTACCTGCAGTCAAAATAGGTCTTTTTGTAAATACCTGTTCTTTGTGTTGTCATCAGGTTTCTGTGGTGGGCTGTTCACTCTTAACATGTCTTTCAACATGGTTACACACTCATTGGCCTTTTATTGCCTAGGCCCTGTTAAATCATATTGTACCACTTTTTGTCTTAGTTCTCATGCAAGTAAATACCCTAATGTTCAAGGTGAGCTAAGAATTCAAGGATTTCTTTTGTGTTTTGAATGAGAATTTGTAAACAGGGTGGATGTCATCCTAAGTCAAATTCCATATGATATCATCAGTCAAAATTGCTTAGAACTTGAATTTTAAGTGTCTACTTCATCAGCCTTTCTCTATAATTATGGTTCAGTGATGTTATTTTCAATGCTAGACTGTAGATATAGATATGTGCTTCCCCTTCTTGATGAAAGTATATCCTTCATTAAAAGCTACCTGTTTGTGGTTTGTTTTTTTTTTTAATGCATTTTGATGACAATTCTTTAGGTTCTTTGCAGGTTTTAGCTTGCTGAAGGTGTTCTATGCTAGGTCACTTATCTCCCTAACTAGAGGATGTCAGAGCTTTGCAGAATAAAGCTAGTTACTGGATGAAGAAATGTGCAAGAGGAAATGTGGAAGAGATGTCAGTAATTTTACATTTAAGCACATAACATTTTCTATTGCAAACAGGTTGTCTAACCTTCTCCCCCACCCTGCCCTCTTATTTTTTTAAAGTGTAAAGATTTTTTACCTCTGTATTAATTGGAAAACAAGAAGACAAACTTCAGGTTTTAGAGTTTTGGCATTTTTTTGTGATTTTTCTTTAACCTGTTAAATTTTGTCCTGCCTTAACTAAGCAATAAACTTGTAACACATACGTTGTAATTTGCCATACCCCAGGGCTGCAGCAGGAACAGCAACTGCAGCTCTTGAAATGTGTGAAAGACTGAATAGGTTCTGCAGCATCTGTATGGCCATCTGAAAGGCATGGTGATAGTTAGATCTTTTCATTTTCCCACCATATCACCAGCTGTTGATGACTCCATCCTCCATCATTAGAGGCAGGTGAAGGAACTTCCCTTCATCCTCAACCAGCTGCTGATGAAAGCAGAAAGAACCAGATCAGATTCCTCCCCAGGTAGCCTCAGTGCTTATTTAATTTAGACATGGCCTTGAATTACATGATCATACTGTATGTTCTCTGAATTGATCATCTTTACCACTGGCTGAATCAAAGGCAAAAGGAAGAATTATGTCACAGGATAATTGGAGATTGGACTTTTTAAAACTTAATACTCAACTTTTAACCTAAATATATTTTATGGTAGTTAATTATATTATCTAACTATATGCACATTAATTATAGATATAATACAGTGATTATTATTACAGGGCTTTTAACTATATCAGAGTAACCTATGAAATTCAGTTTACTTGTTTTCATTCACAATGACTCTGGGAGAGAGGATAGTATAAGTCTAGGGTCTCTGAGGTTGTATAGGTAACATGTAATACAGATTTCAGAGAAAACTTTGTTCAGGATGATTTATGTAAGGTTGAATGTTAGAAATTTTTATGTGAATATGTATATGCATATACAGGTGTGCAAATATATATATATATGGAAACACATGGAATGAGCCATGAAGAGTGCCTATACAGACTTGATTAAGCCAAAAAAGGCAAGAATGACTGAAATAAATTATTCTGTGTATATAATGGGTAAATCACTATTTGCTTGGTTTTAAGTTGTTTAAAAATTATGAGGTATTTCCAAATCTCTGAATATGTGGAATTTAAATCCATATCAACTTCTGACCTCACATACCAGTTAAGTCATACTTTTATTTTTCTGGAAAATTGAGATTCCTGAAAAAAAGTCTTTTAGTTGTCTATAGAGTTTCAGGCTTCAAAACAATTGAAAAATCTTAAGAGAATTCATGAAACTGTTGAGCGTTATAGGAATAAATTTTTGCTCTTGCTTTTAACATCTTCATCCATACAACCAGGAGTACCCATGTTTTATTTATGGGCTGGTAAATAATTTACATTTTGTTTAATCTGAGTGTTTATTTAAAGTAAAAATGAAAGGGCATAAAAGGACTGTGCATCTCCCAGATTAAGAGCATCATTCTTATACAAAAAAATTATTGTGTATAAAGTGCTAGCCCAGATTTCTGGAAACTAGCATTGAGGCCTGGTTCTGAAGGTTTCCTGTGTGAATGCTAGTAATTAACTTGATTTTTCTGTTCCCAAATTCTTGGTTAAAAAAAACAAACAAACACCAAAACCCCACAACAAGAACACCCAACCAAAAAAATGCAGAACAAACCAACCCACTACTCTTCGGTCTCTCTTTATCTTGCTTACTAAGTTAGTAAATACTTTGGCCCCAGACTGTGAGCTGTGTTCCTAAAGCATATGAGGATTTATGTTTTTAGAACTGAGTGGCTAGTATTTCAAATACACTATTTTCAGACAGTAAATGCAATACATATTTTTGCTGACTACTTTTCCAAAAAAAGTTTTTTAAAAAATATTAATATTTTAAAGTTGGCATTTCCTAAATAAAACATCTCTGTAAAATGTTGTGATATTTGACAGTTTTGACATAAATCTTTTAAATTTATAGTTTCAATTACAAAGGGATATTTATGAAAATAAATGCTACAAGGTAAAAATAAAGGTTAGAACATTTTTTTCCTGGAAAAAACAGTAAAATTGGAAAAAATTTTATTATTTAAGTGTTTTGTCTTGGGCTTATACATGTCAGTTATTAATTTGAAGAAATATGGGGGTTTTTTTCTTTGACTTTTACTTTATACAAAACCTATTTTTAAATATTTTTTTAATTTTTCCACTGACCTGGAAAAACTAAACATTCTGTTCATTTTTAACCAGATGTAAATTCCACTGAGAATATTCTACTTTTTTCCTTCTGTCTTTTCTATCTTAGAATGGTGCATTTTCACTAGTCAGTAATTAAGAGTCTCCTTGGTTGAAGTTGATTTGGTTTTAGCCCAGTGTTTTATATGTAATGTCGTTATGCCTCACTATTATTACCTTCTTTCTTTTTTTTTTTTCTTTTTTTTACTTTTTTTTTTTGTTTGAAGACGAAGAGTACTAGCTATATCTGACGGAATTGAACATATTGGGAATATTCGCTGGGAACTTGCACTGTGCCTCCTTGCTGCTTGGACTATCTGCTATTTTTGCATCTGGAAAGGAACAAAGTCTACTGGAAAGGTGAGGTTAAAATTCTGTGCATCAGCTATATTATGACTGTCTTGTCTGCAAACCTGTTGTTGTCACTTACATTTATTTAAATCAGAATGGTAGAATTTCATATGCGTCTTGCATTGCTCTAAATAACTATACTTGGGGGTATATAAATTGTAATACTAGGTCATTAAGAATCAGTTATACCTTGCATTATTTTGTTCCTCTTGGTTTTCATGATTTGCTTCTTCCATAACTTTGTTAGAGGGGGGCTGGTTGTTTTTGTTTTGGTTTAGTTTAGTTAATTTAGAAGACTACACTACTGGCTAATATTTGAACCCTGAAATCAATACTGGGTTATGTTGATTTCTGTGCATGAGGTATCCAAAGTTTGAATTTTGTCCCAAAATGACAGGAGTTTAAGCTCTTAGTGACACAAGTAAATTGCACACGTAAGCAGAGAGAGTTTAGAAATATAAGAAACCTGCAACAAATGCAAATGCAAACAGAACTCCAAAAGCAGAAATAATGAAAAAATTCAGAGATAAAGATGGACATAGAGAGGAGAAAAAGAAAAATATCTAGTACTCTTGTAACTTCTTGAGTGCCATTCCATACAGGGCATGCAACAGAAACGCACTGCTTCATAGCCTAAGCGAGTCATGGGATGATGGAGAGGTTGCCCCTGGAGTAGTTGCAGATGTAGTTCTGAGTAGAATATATGATTAATATCAACTAATGAGAGAGAGGAAAAGAGCCATAGTGTGGGGTGGGGTGTGTGTATGTCTAAAAAAAAGCACCAGTTTCTCATGTTGGAACCAAAGAATACAAGGAAAAAAGTTGATGGATTAAAACATATTTTGCATTTATTTTTCAATTGTTTATTACTTAGTTTGGAAGTGTGGTTGGAGTTTGTTTTATTTCTGATTTAGTAGCCTACATTTATAAATTAAATCTTTGAAATGTAGTATAGTTTTTGGGTTTGGTTGGTTTGTTGTGGGTTTTTTTTGGTGGTTTGTTTTTTTTAATTTAGTCTATGTCAGAGTAAAATTTTTCATCTTTCTCAACCACACACATCCTTCTTTGTATCAAAATTTTGGCTGAAGCTATTTGCTGAATTCTGTCTGTATTTGCCAACTGTGTCAGTCAACCTGGTACTGTGTTTTTCATCTAAGTCTTTGTGCACACAGATTTATGCAGCCCTACTTCTATCAAGTCACTGCAGGAAAAATGCTAAGGCTGTCTAGGGATACATATAAGCATGCATAATTTGGAAGGAAGAGGGGGAAAAAAACCTAGAGAGAAAAATATGGAGAAGCAAAGGTGATATAAGGGAATGAGAAAATAAATGTCTGTGTCTTTTGAAGCATGGACTTCAGGGAGGTACAGAAGTGGCTTAGAGTTGTCTGAGGAGCTACAGCTGGCAGTGGAGAAATGAAAATGAGCAAAACTAATTTTCTTTTTTCCATCAGAAAGGGTGTCTGAAGATAGAGATCTATTCTACCATTGTATAATCTGACCCAAGAGTGGAGGAAAAAAACGTGTACTGTTGAATGTGCATGCATGCATGCAAGGTTGTGCAGAACTGCACTGTACTTAAAGATAGCATTGGTAGAAATCATTTGCTGATAGGGAGAGGGTCTGGTGATTTTGGGAAGGATATACTTTACATTTCTGCATTTTTGTGGTGTACATTCAGGTTTTTATTGTTCTTCATATACACATTACATGACATTCCTTCGGCTTGTACCTTTTCCCCAGAAATAGACTTTGCATTTTAGAAGTAATTAAAATGAAACTGACCTGTCTGACTTTTTTTTTTTTTCCTACCGGTAGCTTAGCTAAAACTTCAGCTTATCAGTAGGTGGAATAAATTTTATTTTATTTTATTTTATTTTATTTTATTTTATTTTATTTTATTTTATTTTATTTTATTTTATTTTATTTTATTTTATTTTATTTTATTTTATTTTATTTTATTTTATTTTATTTTATTTTATTTTAGTGTGATTTTGATAAGCACCTTTCTGATGAGGTTAAGTGAAACGGCCTGAGAAAGAGACATGTCTTGCCGACTTGAAATGGGATGATAAGCTTTACATCTAAACAAAAATAACTAGCAGTCTTGCAACAGAAGTGCAAAGAAAATTGAATTAATGCCCAGTATTCAGCTTTATAGGTCTCAAACCTGAAAGAAAATAGATCAGATTCCTGTAAGAGGTAGACTCATCATACATTTACACTATTTAGATTGGTTTACCACAAGCGACACTGCTGTTATAAAATTATGAGGGAGATGATTGGGAGATTCCTGGGTTCCTTCAGAGGCACTGTGGTATTCAGCAGTCTGCCTATGCAGAGGTTCCATTGCTTCTCAAGAAACATGCAGTAAGGATAATTCATAACCAATATTGATAATTTACTTTCTCTGGTTCTGTTCCTGTACTAAGTAGGGAAAGCTTTTTATTAGATGAATGTGTGACATTGCAATTGGTTTCCAGTGATACATTTTTTCCTGGATATAAGTTCACTTTTTATATGTATTTAAGAATTTTAATATTCTTATATTTGCCACTTATTACAGCCAAAGTCCCTGGAAATCTTGTGCCATCTCACTGCCTTCCCAGATCAGCTAAACAAAGACATAGCAGTCAGGTGTTGTGGATGTTACAAAGGAATTAAACGCTTGAAATACAGGTGACAGAGCAGTCTTCTGGGCGGCAGTTTCCATTTATGATATATTGGCATTTTGAAAGTTCATATTTAAGCTCATTGAATCATAGTCCTTCACACTAGATTGAATTTATTATATGCTCATTTCCAGGAAACATTTAAAATTGACTTCTAGACTTTTATCATAATATTAGAAGTGGTTTTAGGCTAGCCTGTTAAATGTTCTATGTACTTGAATTGGATTGAATAATTTCAATGAAATAACACTTTTATTCAAAGCTTCTTAAAGTTTTACACCTTTGGAAACATTTTCAAATGTGTCTGTGGGACAGAATAGCTAGAGAGAAAGTGGATGGGGAAACAGAGACAAAATGCAGAAGGGGAGAGAGACTTATCTTCACACAGCTGTGTTCTGAAGAAGTTCCTCTTTTTACTCTACATCTTAATGCATGGTGAAAAAAATTCCAGGCCTTAAAAGCTATCATAAAATAAAACCACCATTGTCCAAATAGCACTACTGCAGAACTCCTCTAATCAGATTATGAATATTAAAATATTTTAATAAATATATTACATCTAACAAAGTTTAACTCCAGATGAAGTGTTTGACACTGTTAACAAGGTGTTTCAAACTTTTCCCTTACTGTTCTCAAAAGTCATCACTTTCTCACAAAACATTTTAGTTTTCCATTTTAACAGATGTGTATGTGGATTTACAGGATCACAAAATTGTACAGGTTGGAAAGGATCTTGGGTAGTCTCTTCTCCAATCTCTTGGTCAAAAAAGGATCAACACTGAACTCAGAACAGTTTTCTTAGTGCTTTGATTGGCTGCATCTTAAAAACCTCCAAGGACAGAGACTTCATGTGTCTTAGATGTCTTGAGGCAACCAATGCTTAATTGTCCTAATGACGTGAGTTATGAATTAATTCATTCCTGTATAGGAAATATGTATGTTAATTCCAATATTTACTTTTGTTATTGAATTATACGGGGGTTTTTTTTGCTTAGATGGTTGTATTTCTGTCATCTACTCCTGATTAAAGCACATTTTTGTATCATCTCTGTTACTACATAACATGGATTTGAGTACCTGCAATTATTCATGTGCACAAAATGACTTGAAAATACTTTTATATTAATAAGCTAATAGCTGGAGGTTTTTTGTTTGTTTGTTTGAGTCTTTCTCTCCTAGTCAGCATCACTGGCCTATTCATGAATGGGAGTGGCAGCTAATCAGCATACAGTATGTCATGCAGCCATGGGACAACTGATCAAACTTGCTTATGTCTTTATAATATCATTGCTTGATGTGCTTCCTTCTTCTGTGTTGTATTAAAAGAGCACTACTTCCACTCACTCTGTAGACGAGGAAGGATTGAATCAAAAGTGTTAAAAAGCAACCCACAGTCTTGCTATCATTTTCAAGTATGGATATTAGAACATTTTACTACATCCCCAGCTTTGCATTTTTAAGTGTGATATCTTATGTTTGAAAGCAAGGCACAAAGAGATAAGCAAAACTCCTTGTAAAAGGGAAACTAATATAATAATGGCTAACAGGTTTGGATCCAAAGGTTGGTTTAGGCAGTGAGTATTTGGTGTGTAATAAATGCCATAAACTGCTGTTGTGCATAAGCAGTATCTTTTACGTTTCTTGGAAAATCAAGCTAAGACCCTTTCAGTCTTGTTGCAGAGAGTTGGACCTAATGAGCAAATAATGCAAAGTCTGCTGAGGACTTCAACAGGTCTGCCAAAGGTTATTATAAACACAAAGAAATTTGGGTAATGCCAGTAAGTATTTCTGGTGTAATTTGTCTGGGTAACACTAATTTGAAACAAATCTGGACAGCTGGAGGACATTTGCTTTTAGTCTGGGGAATGTTTAGTAAACAAAAAACCTCCCCCTAATGTCTGTTGTAAAACTGTAGGTCCGGTTTTGCCATTTTATGACTCAACGCAAAACCAGCATTTTCTGATGTGAAGTGTTAAAAGAATATTGTTGTGTACTTTCAAGATTTTTGTGTTATTTGGTATTAGAATATCACACTGCTTGTATGACCACTAAGACCAAGACTTGTGTATTTTTTGGGTCTTTTTGAATGAGTTCTTATTAATATAATAAACGCTATACTTCTTTTGCCAGAGTCAAACACAAATAGTTCTTTGACACTGTTTTCTACTTCTTCATTAGCTGCTGGCCAATATGTGGCCAATCCTTTTCACATTGTTTCAGGATCATCTGGAAGAGGGACAAACATCATAAGAGTCTGGTCTTCATATTTTTCTGGAACTAATTTATGTATCACTGAAATAGGCTTCAATAACCACTGAATATTATTCTGATTCTGACTTCTGAATCTTTTGCTCTTTTCCTACTCTTTGTGTTGTGTTCCCTGAAGTTCAACATAATCCTGATCTTAGAGTGTTAACTTTATGCTGTCTCTCCACTTCATATACCTTAAAACTGCAACAGAAAGAGGAGGGGCTAGTAAAAACAGAGGGTGATGTTGAAGGGTAAGGTCAGGTGTCTTGTCCTGGCTTGACGCAAAAACATGCAGAAAGCATCAACCCTTTCACAGGTATCAGGTGCCTACAAAACAATCTAGAGGAATAGACCCAGAGTTAAGAGGGTCTGTCCCCTCTAAAAAAAGCTGTGGTTGTTGCTCTAAAACAAATTCATCTAGTTTTTCAGATCATAACCAACTTTGAAAATGTCTTGCACACTGTCTCATCAAGCTTTGACTTGAAACGTGCTAGAAAACATTGATATAGTTCTGTTTATCACTTGCTACCCTTTTTGACTCTGTAGGTACTCTCTTAACCATAGTACAGAAAGCTCTGCTGAAAGGTATTGCTGTGCTCACATCTGTGTAAGTGCTACATAAGAAAAAACCACTGATATAGCTACTCTCTCTACATAAGCATGAGTTGTCTAAGATGCTTGATTAAATAGTCCTGCAAGTCAGAAGCTAAAATAATAGATTAATGATTACCAAATCTCCTTGTGAAACATTTATGAATTTTGTCCTAATTTATCATTGGATAGCCTTATATTATCCTTTGCATCTCTAAAAAGGATACTGTTTGGATAATAAACTAATTTGCAGTGCATCATTGTAAATCATTAGCAATGACCTAGCAAGCTTTCTTCGTGGTGCAGTTATTGTATATAAATGTAAAATTATGAGACACGCTGATTTTTTTTTTTCTTTTCGATTTGTCACTTTCATTATTTATTCAAATATTTCACTTTCTATCAGAACATCATTGGAAAAGTTATAAACACTTTAGCAAAGCAGAGAACTTTCTTTTCTTAAAGGAACTGCAGTACTCTCTTACCTAGCACAAGTAAGCTGGATATTGGGTTGAATATGTGTACATGATGGCATAATTTGTTATTTTACTCTCATGCTATTGAACTTTTTCTTTTTCCAGTGTATGTGCATAGTGTCTTAAGCTATAATGCTCTCCATAGTTCTTTCTGCTTGATGGTTCTGATGGGAGCTGTCTCATTCCAAATGTTATGTTTAGCAAACTGGGTTAGATTCCATATGGACTCCCAGATTTTTCCTGATCTGAGTGTTTCATTTAAGCTTTACATGTAAACTTAGACAAGAGTATTGTAAAGGCCGATAAGTGCATTTAGTAGCTGTGATCAGTATGAGGGTCTTAAGCTGGACTTTGTGAAATTAATTTTGTAGCTACATGGCTGTTGTTCTTCTCAGTGCTGTACTGTTCCTTACTTCTTAATTAGTTCCACTGATCAGTTTGATTTGCAGAGCTGAACAGAGAAAGGCCATTTAAGTGTAAATTGTTAAGAAATTTTATGGAAGTCTGTATTAATCCTGGATATTGAAAGACCAGAGATAAAAGAAAGCAGTAAGGTACAACCTGTTCGACTGGGGCATATTGACATAGACCTAATAACAATAATAGAAAAATGGCTTGGTAAGGAGTCTTGATATTATTATTAATCTGTGAATGCGATCAGCAGGGAACAATCACTGAAAACTATAAGATCACTTATAATGAATAAATAAGATGGCCAATGAAATGTACTAAAATATCCTTAATTAACATCCACATTTTAGCAAGGTTTAAAGGTGTAGAGCCCTGTTTTTTTCACTCTTTAGTACTTCTGAAGACCTTCTGTGCCAGGTTGCAGTTCCGATAGGCCTGAATAGGTCACTACGGAATAGACATCTGAGCTCTTGAGACTTTTTTCCAACAAATCAAACTCCTTGCTGTGCATTACTAGAAAAAGCAAAAAAAAAAAAAGCTGCAACTGTACTTAACTATTGGTTACTTTTTTTTTCTTTTTTTTTTTTTTTTG
The DNA here is from genome assembly GCF_963921805.1 of Phalacrocorax carbo. Classification (NCBI taxonomy): domain Eukaryota; kingdom Metazoa; phylum Chordata; class Aves; order Suliformes; family Phalacrocoracidae; genus Phalacrocorax; species Phalacrocorax carbo. The sequence continues at coordinate 22,247,036 of NC_087518.1, forward strand.
AGGAAAACCCCAGAATTTGTTTGAACAATTTACAATGCAAAATGTAAGCTGTCAGGCTTTGGCTGGCTGAGTGTAGTTTCATCTGTCACTATCGAACTCTACATATTCCCCCCGTACCTCTCTTTTTATACTCAAGCTCCCTCCTCTGCCTGCATTTGCAGCGCTGTTCTTCATTGCTGTTCTTCTCCTCCCTGCCCCAATAACTTTGTTATCCAGGCTGGAGACAACAGAGGACACAGTAACAGTAAATTATTTTCACCCTTTTGTCTACATTCCTCCCAGCTCATATTCCTTTATATTCTGTGAATTATTTATAAGGTTCTCAGGTAGGCAAGATGTTTTCAATTTTAGGTAGCAGCTGCTCAGAACTTCAAGATTTGAAGGCTTTCCCCCTTCATTCCAAGCCTTAGATTTTTGCAAATCATCTGCTAAGGCCACCACTGTTAGAATGTATCTCCATGGCAAAAGGCTGACCCCCCAGAGCTTCCCACCACAAGAAAGGCAGGGAGGGCCGGCAGCTTCTATGCCAGGCTGCCTACACCTGCTTAAGCTGGCCTTTTTCTATGCAGACCTCTTTTCTTATGCTAGATAGGGCCATGGGTTGATTTTCTTTCTCTGTCCTCAGGCAGATCTCTGCTTGGCCCCTCTGGAGTTCCCTTGCTTTTCTTGCATTGTGTAGTTTTATAAATCCAGCTTATTACCCCAGAGTGTGATAGGTTTCTAAGCTTGCATACAGGTCTGTTCTGGTTCTGGGGTAAAATGCAGTACACTTGGTTTGGATCTAGCTTTAGTGTCTTTGAAATAGTTTATCGCACTATTGGGAGACCTGAATAGTGCTTATATTTCTGACTGTGGATAATTTTGTATTAATTGAGAGAGGACCCAATTTTACATCTCATAGCAGCACATCTCTGGTGATGTCAGAGTGCTTTCTAATTTACAATTGTGCAAAAAGGACTGTCATATGGACCTAAACCAAGGGGAAAAAACTGAAAAGAGTATATTGATCTGGTTGAAAATAAGGGCACAAAAATAACAGAATATCAAAACTAATGCATGGAAGAGGTGGAAAACCTGCTAGGATTAGGATGTTCCTTTTCCTTGAGCTGGATACGAGCAAGACACTGCATAGTATCCAGTGTGCTCGAAGACCCCAAATTCAGAGATGGACTTTTCATACCTTTTACCCATCATTTTCTCTGCCTTTCCATCAGGAGTTAAGCCTTGCTTGCCAGCAGTTAAGACTCAGTCACTAGTCCCAAAGAAAATTTATTTCTCAATAGCAGGCTATATAAAGGCCTTAATGGATTCAATGAGGCAGAAAGAAAGAGTAAAAGGACAGAATAAAAAAATAAGAGAAAGATGTGTGGAAGAAAAAAAAGAAAACCAAACAAAAAACGAAAAACAAAAAAAAGTGGGGCCCATTGTAGGAGCCCAGGAAAAGGAACTAGGCAGCAATGATTGCATCTCCTGAAGTGTCTTTTGTTTTAGTCTGAAGTAATAGCAAAGAATAGCCCTTCATGGCGAGGCTTTAATACTGTCCGAGACTGATCTCTGTATTCAAAGGGGAAAGTAGAACATTCATGAGATGCATGCAGAGTTCCTCCTATCCGCCGCCTCTGTGTGAGGTTTTAAAACAGCTACTGTGACATTTTTTTTACTCTTTTGTGAACTGAGCATTTAAGGACACCTTGGATTTGTGGAAAAAAAAATAATTTTTGTGCCTCTGTCAGTGCTTTTCCCAAATTTCTGTTTGGCAGCTGGGGAAAGTATCAAATAGTAAACTCAATTCAGAACCATATCTTCATTATTTCATTCATTCCTGGCTGCACCCTAGCAGCAGAACTCCAGTTTTATATGAGTACTTACTTAGACTGGATCTAAGCCCTGGTCCATGGCCCAAAGAAGTCAAAAGTGTGTTTCAGTGCACTGAAGGACAGCTCAGGGCACACGCAGGTGTGAGCATTTTTGGGCAGAGAAATCACCTGATCTGTAAACCTAATGTATGAAAAGGGGTAGTGGTGGGGGCAGAGGGAGGAAGGCCACCTCTGATATTTGCAGTGGTAATGCAGTGAAATTTGCTGAAAAATTAAAGGCGAAGCCTGAAGGCACAGATTAACATTGAGGTATCTCTATAGGAGAAATGCATTGATTGGCTAAGGGTAACACACAGAGGTTTATTTTTTCCATTGGGGTTAGCAGACACTTTTAGCCCATTATCAAAAATAAATACACTAACCCAATTTAAAAAATACTTTAGAAATGCAATAGTTTCAGTCATTTATTCCTATAAGACCTGTTCATATTTAATTTCTTCTTTCACAGAACCTGTCCTTCCTTACCATTGTCCCATTGTCTTATCGTGTGCCCCCCCCCAAAAAAAAAAAAAAAAAAAAATCAGTGAACAATGCCAAACAGAAGGACATCAGACCGGACACAAAATATAAGTTGTTCTGCTTACTGTGATAATTTTTGCTGCACATGTGTTAGGGTAGAGCTAAACCATTATTCCTTCAGGTGCATGACACACTTGTATCTGTGATTTATAACTGTTGAGGTTTTATGAAACTATGTTTTACAAAAATATTTGTGTAGTTACCGATGTCCTAGTCTCTTTATATGTGTAGAGAAGTTGCTATAGATATTGCTTTTGTTGGATTTTAGTTTACCTATTTGGAATATTACTTGCACCTTTTCTTCAGCAAGAGTATACAAGGTATCTCCTTGGTCCCTCAACTTGAATACAGAAACAGAAGAGCTGGTATCAATTTATAGTACTGACTCTCTTAGCAATGCTTCAATTTCATATTTCTTCAGCTGAAGCACAATAGATATAATCCGCTGTTCTCACACAGGTAGTTTGTCCTCAGCTAGTGCTAATCTATATAGCTTCAAGACTGGCTCATCCATCACAGTTTACAAAGCGGTTTATAGGTATCCATCCCCATGGCACTGTATGCAAAGATCAGTATTATATCAAATTCCTGCCAGTGGGAAGGAGACCTATTCAGTTTCTGCTGTCAGTATAGTCCAGATTTTTGGGTTTATCTACAATGTAAAGATGTCTTCGTAGTAGAAGTTTTGTTTACGAAGTTGTTCTTGTGAGATTTACAAACTTGAATTCTGTATTGACATCTCAGTGTCAACTAAAATGGATTGAATCCAAACTCAGTCTTAAGAATGGGAAAACTTAATGAATTAAATTGCTACATGAGCAACAAAGGCAGCTCCAAGCAGCTGCTTGTGCTGTGTTGTTAACTAAAACACAACCCTGAGAAGTGAGTTGGCTGCCATGCACCTGCTATTCACTTCTGCTCATGGGCAATTGAAAAAGTTGTGTGGTTAAAAAAGAAAAGAAAAAAACCTCAAAACATCTTGTATGAGCTTGATTGTATCATATGTAGAAAGCATAAGGCACTGAAATAACAGTCTGACACAAAGAATTAACTGTAATAAAAGCTTCTTTGATTTTTTTTTCCTGTGGGTATAATATGTGTTCATTGCTACCTGAGATAACTAACCATAGTTCAGGTCAGTTAGTATTTTTGTGGTTTAGTTTGTATGTCACTTGTTCCTGGAGTGCCTTACTGAGGTTAGAATCTCAGTGTACCAACTCTTGGATGAACATAGTGAGATGCCTCTATTACCCGAAGAGCTTGCCTTTACATCCTTGTAAGACAGTCAGAGATCTCTGTTCAACTGAAGGGATGAAGGCGGAGCAGAGAGATCAAAGCATTTGCCTAAGATAGAAAAATAAATCTGTGGCAGTAGCATACTCTTAAGTCACACTGTCTTCCAGCCTAATGTCCTTATTGTGTGATTCCTCTCATTTTTCCTATATATCACATCACCTCTTCTTCTCAGACTGAAACTCGGCTCAAAAACACAATTAAATTACAGCACACTGTCAGATCGGTGTCCTACAAGTCAGCCCTGAGGTGATTTAGGGGTTAGATTTAGAGGCTGTTTAGTAGGGAAGTTACAGTGCAATAAGCCTTTAAGTAAAATAAAGATGTGACTAACCACATTATGATGGAGGTAGTAGCCATTGGGAATGGAAAGGTGGAGAATTAGGGTCTGAATGGTAAGGATACCTGTTAGTTTAGGTGGTAAAGCTATTTATTATATTTCTGTTATAATTATTATGCTTAATACACAAGTAGTATTGCAAATGTGTGATGGTGAATATATCTCAGCTGTCACCATGCTGATAGGGGCTTATACTCCTCAGTGGAATGAGTAGTCATTCTTCAGAGCAGCTAGTAATTACATGAGGAAAACCCAGTTTCGTGTTCTCCAGGAAGCAATCAGAGGGCAAACAAACCTTTACTGTCCTCTGGATCAGAGGAACGAGTTAGCCAAAAATTTTGAGTTCATTCCAGTGCAGATTGAAGATCTTAGAAATTTTTGTGTGACATGGAAGTCATGTCCTGTCCTGTTCTTGACCTATGCATCTTCATCTGTTTTACAGGTTAAACATTTTTAGAATATGAGAGACCCTACCGATTGGTGCCTTCAGTGATGAGAGCTGGAAAGCATGTCTAGAGTAGCTAAGATATAAAATTCATTAATGCCTTATCAGTCCCCCAACTCTGCCTGTGTAAACTAAGTAACAGAACTGGAAGTTCAGGTGCTAGTATGGGCTAATTCTGACCTGCTGTCAGGATTATTTTCATAGAAATGGGATAGTCCTATATCAGGAATAGTCATCCCATATTAAGTGTTTTTTAAGCAAAATTCAGGTTTCTGTGCATATATATAACTAATGTCCGTATCTGGCTTGTTGTGTATAAAGGCAAACTAGATGGCATTCAGCAGTCTGAAAATCCTGGAGGGTTCTGGAAAGGAACAGCTCTGATTTGTAAAAGTTTGAACTTTTTAAAGACCTTTCCAAATTAAAAAAAGAAAAAACCCAACCCTCTGTTGATTAATTAGTCCTAATTTATACTTTAAAATCTTCCTGATTGATTTTTCAAGTTGACTTTTACTTAATTAAATAGCAGTCTTTGATCTTGAGATATTTGTGGCTCTGCAAATTCCCTACTTGATGGGAGCGCTACATAAACACTTTTGCTTACAGTAATGAACTTGGCCAAGATGCTGAAGTTTGCTTCCGCCCTACCAGTTCTCCTCTCCCTGTGCACAACCACAGGACAGGTCTTCTTCTTTGTGCACTTCGAATGTTAAGCAAAACAATAAATTGACATTATTCTTTTAGATATCCACAGTTATAGGGTACCATTATTTCATTTGCCATTCTGGTTTGAGGCTGGCCCATTTATTATGGAGATAAAATATTGAATTTAGATCAATAGCCTCTTCAGGGTAAAAAAACCCACCCAAAACAAAACACACACACCCCCAAATAAAACAAAACCACCACACCACACCCTATAGGTACTAGGGCCAATAATACCCTGATTTTATAATCAGATTGCTTCTTTTGTATTTACACTGGTAGAGCCTTATTGGCTTGCCAAATTGTAGTGCTTATTTTCTAAAGGTTTTCTGCAACTTTCTGCATTTGAAAATTATGCTACAGACCTCATCTTGCTTCACAGAATTATTTTGGGCATACTGTTTTTACAGCTGTTGGAATTTTGCATTGGCACTGTATTAACAATATATTAACAATGTGACAAGCACACTTTCTAACAAATGGATAGCACAGTCTTAGACATATTAGTGTTTAGAATTGTTGCATCCTTTTTTTATCAACATAACTCCTCTGAGGACACTCAGGTGATTGGTAACTGTAGGATGAGTTTGGAAAATACAATTTTGGAGACTAAGGAACAGTAGCACTGGGAGGATTTAAGTCATTGCACTGAGTTCTTGAGACTTCCAAGTTGTATTTACTTTAGGTATTTATCTCGGAAGTAAGTCTTCCTACTCTCTACCTTTGGCACTAAATGACAGCAAAAAATGTAGTAGCACTGATGAAACAGTATGACTAACGGACTCACAGTTACTTAGTTAAGGCTGTGTCCCTGTTCAGGCCAGCAAGGTTAGCATTGTGTGGATTCTCTAGTAAATATTTCTGTACACTTCAGAGCAGGGTCTCCAAAAACTACTATAGACCTATGCATTCATTTGTAGGCTGCGTAAACTTAGGGTAACAATGCAAATAGTTTACTATGAGCCTTAATCTAGATAAAATGGGTCTCTTCTCTTGATCCACTGAATAAAATTTTACTATGTATTCAACCAAGGCCTATTCAGACTGGAACGGATTCTTGAAATACATGGAACTGTGATTTAAAGACATTCTTTCAGGAATCCAGCCCATGTTTTATGATAAGCCCCACTTTTTTAGAAGCTGTTGGCATATTCTTTGTAAGTTATTAGGTCATTATTAAGCTGTGTATGCATATGGTCAGTTGAAGAAAGAATCTGGTTATCTGCATTTACCACTATTAAGTGCTTAAATGATATTTTTCACATAATCGATTTAAATAATGTAATAAAATTAACTGCTTCTACATGTTATATAGACACTTTTGTGTGTTCCAGTCCCCATTACTGGGCTTTACTGATTGTGGCTGCATGGAGGGGAAGTTCTGTTCCAGGAGCACTTTGTCTGTGTTGTGCAGTTGTGTGGATTGCGGAGTCTCTGCAGAATCACTGGAACTTCCTTCTACTCACATAGCAAGGTTTCTTTCTAAAGGAGGTGGGAGTAGTTTTCCCCCCTCTCATTTTATTCAAACACTGAGTTGGGAAGTATAGATAACCAAGGAACTGGGGTGTTGCTGGGGGTATGGTATGAATTTCACAAGTTCTGCAGAGTAGATACAGCTATGTCCCAAGATATTTCCCAGGAAATCTTTCAGGCTGTATTTATAACCATTTCTGTTTGGTTTCTCTTGGTAGTCTAGCAAATTAATGTTTTGGGGCAGCAGTATCTGTAAAATTAGGGATTTTTTTTTACCCAAATACATGGAAATCTAACTTTGCATTTGATCTAGGTAGTACATTTTTTTCTATTAAATATGAGGCCTGTAAAACCCATCAAAATAACCAACAAGCTTGAAGAGCAATTTCAGCAGAAATAAGATCTTGATTTCAGTGGTCCTGGGCAATCTGGAAACAAAACCAGCTGTGGTAATTAGCTGGGAAATAATTTCAAGTAACAGATATTTAGAAAACTTGATGCTGCTTAAAGAATATTTATAGGGAGAAATAGCTCTTCATCTAAGTGATTTGTTCCTTCACTTCAGCTGCGAATGTGAGCTGCTGCAGTGCGTTGATATTGTCTGCCTTTGGTACTTTTTCATTGCTTTTCAATTTTAGCTGTATTGGCCTGGTAGAGGCTATTAGAGCACTAGGCTCCTCAGCACTGAGTCAAAACTTCCACTGTGTTTTTCTTTCCCTCTTTTTGGAATGTTTGACTACATGAAAGCAGATTTTTGAACTCAGAATATGTTGTTGAAATAGAAATTGGGGGGTGTTGAAAAGTTCATAAAGTCAAGCCCAAATTGGTAATACCTGGATATCTCTACAAAGACACCAGAGCCGCCAGACAGAGGTTAGAAAATTATATTTCTATACTTGTAGTAATATGGCGTTCTGCATCAACACTGTAAAGCAGGATAAAAATTACTCTTTTTCCCATCACATCACTCAGGCAGTGAAATTTTGGTTCCCAAGCTGTTTCTCTGCACAGGAATGTACTGCACTGTGGGCATAATTTTCTTTTATTTGTCCTTTGTAGACAAACCTGATACATTACTGAGATCTGAAGACCGCTCAGTGGTCTCCTCTTAAAGGAAGTTAGTGGTCTCGATCTAGTTTTCTGTGGTCACAGTATCCACTAAATAAATGACTACCCAATAGGCTGAAAACAGTAAGTGAAAGATAAGGATGAGCAGGGAATGGGGTCAGGTCTTATTTTCCATATAATTCTTCTGATACTGAGTTTGGGCAAATGGCTGGCAATTCTTGCACTGATACTGTGTGTGTTTATAGCTTAATGGACCACTAGAGGACTTTAGGGGAAAGGAAATTAGCAAGCCAGTAATTTTCTGAAGTGTCAAGTGAAATTAAGCACTTTTATTCCATTTTTAGACTGTAATTGGTTCATTATAGTGCAAACAAGCTCAAACACCACAGCTTGCAGAAAAATTCCCTCAGCTTCCTAGCCTCAGAAAGTTATATTTTGTTCATTGAATCCTAGTTCAGTTATGCTTTCAGTAAGAGCCAAGCAAAGGATTGAAGTTCACTATTTCCTATTCACGACTCGCCCTGCTAAGAAGCTGCTATGAGGTAGTGTGTGAAAATGAGGCTGGTGTGTTCTGTAGTAGCCGTAGCCAGAGAAATCTACTTTTAGGCTTTTACATTTCTGTGGGTGTGTGGCTCAATTCATTGCATGCAGGGCTTCTTCCTTATTCTCAATAGATTTATCATGTATTTCTTCTACATTTTCTCACAAGCCAAGTCACCTTCGCTTCTCCGGCATGATCTGGCCAGAATGTTCAGAAAAGCACCTCTTCATTTAAGACAAGAAGTTCAACAGTCCCAGTAACCAAATTTGAACCTATGCACCATGTTTGTGCTTTAAAGATACATAGTTATGAAAAGCTGCGAACTGGCAGCTAGTTCAGTTCTCAGGATCTTTATGGTGCCTTACTCTTGAAATCATTGCATAGATACCTAGATATCTTCAGTGATATAGACATCTAAGTCTCTGAAGGTTTTGTTATTTAAAGTTCCATACTTGGTACTTAACTTCCAATACTTTGATACTTAAAGTTCATGGCAGTCAATGAAATACCTCTTCTTGGGATCTTTGGTCCTAAGGTATGTTCAGTTAAGCATCTAAGTGCTTATGAGCTGTTAGATGCCCTAGTAGCCGCCTTTCCACATACGTGTATGTCTAAATATCTTTGTAAATTTGTCTTTCAATTATATTGTAATACAAGAACTTGGTGCAAAAACTAGCATGCCAGAATTTTTTACTTTGTTTCCAACTGCTTAAACACTGGCATTGCTCTGACAAGGGTTTAAAAAAAGCATTTTGAGCATTGGAATGCAAATTAACATACCAAGCAATTAAAGTCAATTAAACCGGGATGCAGTGTAATTAGAAACAGTTGTGTTCACATTTATATTCAGAGAGGTTTGATGTGTTGAAAGAAAAGAAAACAATTCAGGAAACTTCTAATGCCTACAGATGTGATGATACTAATAATGGCATTTGATTTCTAAAATGCCTCATCCATCCTCACCCTCATGAGCTCTCCAGAAGCATGATAAAATGAACAACTGATGCACTGGATGCAATGCAATTAAGTGGGAGACTTGAACACCACCTCCAAGTGGTGGTCTTCTCTCTCCACTCTGAGCAAAATACACATCCCTGTTGCTGTACCAGAGAAGCTTGCAGTTTTAGCAGCCTCATTAGCTGTCTGAGCACTGACACTGAAACGTTGTCAACAATGTCAATTGGCTCAGGAAGGATGTATCTTTCCCACACATGCTTCCTTGGTATCTTTTAAATTGTCATTCTGAATATCTGCATTATTTATTGCTAGAAATATTGAGCCAATTGTGCTCTATTTATATCCTCTTTCTGCATGGCAACCAGAAAGGAAAGAGAGTTCTTGTTCTTCTAAAGCTGATGCACAACTATCCTCATGATAAAAATGTATGCTAGAGGTTGTGGTTCTAGTACTTGCAATAATGTTAATACACGCGGATGGGCTCTGGAAGGCATTTGGAAAAGCAAACAGAAAACTGTGAAGTATAGCTCTACAAGCCTGGATGGCTGCTGTGGGATTACAGACCACTGTACAAGGGTATCTTTACCTGACCTCTCTTGGACATAGAGATGAGTGGTTTCAGCTCTTCCTTGTTTGAGCTGAGTGAGGAAATCTACCTGAAGGAATCTGCCTCTATAAAATTGCAATCTGTTTACTGATGAAAAATGTTTCAAAGCAGTGGCAAGATAAATAAGACAGCAGGCTGCAAACCGGTATAGTTAACAGAGCATGATACAATAAAGTGTTAATCTTTGTTATAAGAGATATTCAGGTGCAGTACCTTCCATGTCATCAAATGTATATGTCTGCTGACTATCCTCTATTAAAAGCAGCTATTGATTTAAAAGAAGTAGAGAAACATAGCTGGCAAAGATTTAAATACAGAAACATGGAAAACAGTTGCTGGCTACTCTGTCCTTTCCACCCAATATAAGACTTGGAGCAGGACCATGTCCATTCCCTGTGTTTCTTTTTTACTTCTCATTAACTGATGATCCATTTTTATTTGCAACCTGAATGTCGAGAGCAGTTTCTTTAAGACAAGGTCTATTTGAACTCAACCAGTCATCAGTTTGCATTTCCACTAATAGTCAACATTAGTAAAGGTAAGCACTGGGATAAAGCTTTCCATTTTGCATTTTATTGACCTATGAATTCATCAGTTCAGGCTTCTGATACCTATAGGAATATAATGTTGTCTCCATGTCCTGAGAAAATCAGGGCTTGTATTTTCAAAAGGGATAAGACACCTGAAAATTACATAGGTGCTTACCTCCCATTAAGATCAGGGAGAGTGAAGTGTCTATGTCTTGAGCAGCTGGATATATTCAAAGGTCTGCCATGTGATTTTAAGTTCCTTTGTTTCTAAGTGTACCAGCTGAGGCACACATGAGATGATTTCATGTTTGGGGTTAAATAATCAGTATGGTGTGAAAATCAAAATTCAGTTAATTAGTCATGAAAATGTGAGAATCCTTTCATGGGTGCATTCTCTGATGTATCTTTCATTTACATAGCCATGAGACAGGTATATGAACTTTTGTATTTAAAATGTATATTTTTGAGGGCTATACAGGTTTTATTTTTCACCAAATGATTTTCCCCATTCTTGCAGCTTGTTAAGTAATTTTGACTTTTGCAAAGCAGATACATAAAAGTATCAGCACATATTAGGATATTTTATACCTACTTTGCAAAGGCAGGAAAGACTATAGAGAATTATGGAGAATTAAGTTTAAGGTATGTTATTATTTAAATGAAATATTTATAGTGACGTGGAATTTATCATTTAATCCATCTCCAAGTTTGAATAGCTATATACTGCTCTCAGGTTTGTGACTGTAAACTGGGATCAATTCTGCTCTTTTTTTTTTCTTATGAAACCATGAATTCTTGCAGGTTTCCAGAAAAGCTCAGTTACTCCCCATGCACAGGCTGACTTCTGAAAAAGAAATGTGGCCATATATCTGAAAACAGAAATTGCTGGGCTTGAGCACTTCAGAAGTCTTGCCTGAAGGTGCTTTGCATGATAAGTGTACTATATCAAACTGCAAGGAGATTTAACCTCTAGGCTTGATGAAATGTTTATTCCTCAAACACAGACATGCAGGCAAAGTAGCCTTATGAGATGACAGTTTAGTAATTACTAGGTGACTAGGAATTCATTGCATATGTTGTTATAGAATACATATAATGCAATTAATTGCTATTATGAGTCAATTCCCCTGTATCTGTGTTTGAAATGGTGTGTGGTATAGTGTACAGGTACACTATAGTATAGTGACTGGTCACCTGTCACAAAGAAAGAGTAAACAACATACTTAGACTGGGAAGTTCTCTTTATAAAAAACTATTGACCTTTCCTACAAGACATAAACAGTTTAGAAGGAAATATGTTTGGAGGAAAAAATTCACTGTACAAACAAGGGCATCAAAAGCACATTTCCCCCAGAAAGGATTTGGGTTTTTATCTAATAGCAAAATCGCTGTGGAAATGAGGTGGGTTTTTTGCAGTTGGAAGAAAATATTTTTCTAATGTTTGTTTCTTCTTGCTAGGTTGTATACGTAACTGCCACGTTCCCCTATATCATGTTGATGATTCTTCTGATTCGTGGAGTAACGTTACCAGGTGCTTCTGAGGGGATAAAATTCTACTTGTACCCTGACCTTTCTCGACTGTCTGACCCACAGGTAGGACCATGGTCCATGTATTTATTTTCCTCTCTGACTCGGAAAAACTGCAAGAGTCTTAATTTTAAAATTTGCATAAAGGTGATTACTGGATGGTTGTTCCTTGCTAGAGATTTGGAACTGTCGATAGGGCATTAAAGCCTATCACTGCTTACATGTGTTGGAATATGTTCTTCTTTTAGTAGCAAAGTACCTTGGTTGATAAAGTGGAATTTTCAGAAGTGTTCAGTTACAGTTGCTGCTATTGCCACAGAGGGAACAACTTTAACTAAGATTTATCCATTTTACAGTTCTTTCTTATTCCAAATCTAAATCTCAGCCAAGATTAGTAGAGAAATTAATCATTCAGATGATTATTGTCTTTCAAGCAGAATACTCTATATGCAATCAAGAAGGAATGAAGTACTCAAACAGGAACTGTGTCTTTTTCATTGTTTCCAGAGTAGCATTAAACATGGAAATACTGGATTAAGTTGTTGTTTGGGGCTTTTTTAGTTTGTTTGTTTGTTGGTTGGTTTTTTGTTGTTGTTGCTGTTTTTTGTTTTTGTTTTTCAGTGACAGATGAGTACACTAAAACAGTTATATCATTTGTCTGATATCAGAGAGGGGAGATTACATTAGACATAAAAAACCTGGCAGGTTACAGACAGTGTTTTACTTGTCTGGTCTGGCAATGTAAAATACAGTATACAGTGTTACTCCTAAGGCTATTACAATATGAAATGGATTCTGAGATGGAGATAGTAAGTTTGGGAATATATGTCAAAATTATTTTTTTTAATCTACTCAGTGAAAATGTGTCAGCATTATATTTTTAACCTCTACTTACTGAAAATGTGTATTTTTTTTCCAGGAGACAATAGAGGGGACCCTTCAGGTTACGTCCTTGAAGTGTCTGAAATGACTGACTCATGTAAAGTTCACTTTAAACAAGTAATATTGCAACAGAAAAAACAGCTAGAAAGAAAAAGATTAATTTAAAATATTGAAAATTTTAGGTTAAAATTTAATCATGTTGCCACTTCTGGACTCAGCAATGTTTCTTTCATTCTATGTCAGCATAGATGGGAAGTGAAAGAGCTGTGGAAGTGGTGCTAGAATGTCAGTGATGTGCTATGGCTTTCCGACAGCTAGTGTACTTAGAGGTGGCCTCAGTTCACCTGAGAAATTAGCACAGTAACAGAGAAAAACAGGATTCTCTGACACGTTCCCAGTTATTTGTTTGCCATATATAATAGACTCACACACTGTGGTCAATATAGCAAGCCAGTCCAATGCCCAGTGAACCTCATGTGTCTTAACTCGTTTTAGCAGAGACAAGAAATTTGACTGTCGTATGCTTATCTGAGAACATGGACAGCATCTGTTTATTTTGTCCAGTTTTAACTACTGTTTCATCCTGCTGTGTGGTTCTGATGAGTTAGCCACTGCCTTAACAAAAAGTGTTCACTGAGTACTCTTGTACTATGCCATGATGATTCCTCTGCCTGTGAAGTCTATCAACCTCGTATGAAAAGGAGGTAGTCCTCCTGCTTAAATGTTGATTCCTTCACTTGTCCAGTGGTTCTGTGAGGCCTGTTAACAGGATTTTGCCGCGTGTGTGTATTTTGCACATGCCACTGACACCCTTGCTTCTGTTTGTAATTGAGGGAGGGAATGTAAGCTTAAGCAACACTATTGTCAGGTTACAAGGGGTCTTTATATGCCTATTTACTGTACTGTTTCCATTTGTAAAGAAATACATTGTTGCCATAACAATTTCCAAAGCACATAATATTAGTCTAAGCAGTCTGTGAAGTAGAAAGCACTTAAGACAGGTGTGCATGTATCTGTTTGTCCCACACCTGTAGCCCAGCTTTTGGGCTACAATGTCTTTTGGGAAGGCTTAATGGATTTCTTCAACAAGCCAACTTTCTTCTGTGTTTCAATGATACTTTAACTGACACATTGCTGTACTTCAGCCTTAGTATTTTAAGCACCTTTTTGTAGGAAAGAAGCTGAAGTAGAATGGACCTTAATAGAGATTATGGAACACTAATACAGGTAATTTAACTGCAGTATATGTAAGGAAATGGTTTGAGAGAATTATTTTTGTGTAGAAAAAAAATGCTGTTTCATTGAAATAGAAATATTTTGTTGAGATTAATCAATGTAATTTTTGAAGAAAGATTTCTGAATTATAGGTGGGATATCGGGTCAATTTTCAAGAAATAAAGGAAGTTTGGCGTCTCAATCTTAAAAATAGAATTTGGCATGACCCTTTTTGTTTAAAAAAAAAAGTAAAATGGAATTGCTTCAGCTTTATTGGAACTTTCAATGGTAACAAGATACGTATGTAGACATTTTCCATTTTATGGAAATGTAGATGTTAATAATGTTCAAAACCATGGATTTTTGCATCAAAAAAACCCCCTTTCCATAGGCCTTTTCTCAATTTGCTCTAAAGACATTTGCTAAGAAGCAAATATAGGACAACTGAAGTAATCTTGACTTTTGTGCCTCCAGTTTTCATCTTTACTCTTGTTTATTTGGATTTACTCCACAATATCAAAGGATAATGCATGTGTATTAGCAGAAGTTTTCTTCTTCAGTTGGAGGTCTGTTTAAATAATGTTCCAGGGAGACTACTGTGTCTGTATGGGGAGTCGGGTATTTGAACCACAGTGCCAACTATGTTTACTGTGGATTAAATAAATTAAGTTTCTCTTCAAGGCTCACTTCAGTTTGAAGTTCTTGAATCTTTTGTCTTTGTGTAATTTGCATTCCATGGTTTGTTATAGCTTTCTGAGCAGCTATTCAGCTGTCTTTTCAGTTCCTCTTAGCTTTCAAGTGCTGTGCTCAGTTTAATTTTTATATTCTATCTTTTCAGCAGACTGAATCCTCTTGGTCTCAAAATGCCATCTTTTGTCCTGTGTATCAGTAGAGCTCATACCAATCACTTTTCATTATAATAGTGGAGTACTAAAGCTTCAGAAATGCTTTGTTTCATCAACAGGCAGGTCTGTATGGCCTTCATGCTCTTATTGGCTTGAAATATGTCCCTCTATCCCAATCTGGAAGATACAGGTGCTGTTTATAGCTTAAATATGGGGTCTTTCCTGAGTTATAACTGACATAAAAGTAGTGTTTTACAAAGTTAATAGAATTGTTATGGTTTTTGTGTGCAAGTATGACTCAAAATATGGTTCTGGTTGTCCCTCAACAGATTTAAATCACTTCATATGCAATTGTGCTTGTGTGTGGTACTTGCTGCTCCTTTCTGGGGAAAACATTTGGTTCTTCATGATGGGATTTTCCAAACATTTGTGAATGGAAGAGGTTAAATTAGTTAGGGACTAGCAGACATACCAGTTTGATGGATCAAGGGGCAATATTATGCTCAATGATACAGAAAACGTGCATGTAGATTTAAACCTGCTGTAGCAGTGGATTCTTAAGATGAGAAGGAAAATAAAAATAAAGCCTTGTATTGTGTGCTTATATGCTAATAACTGGTTGAGTTACTGGGTTTTTAATTAGAAGATATGTATTGTTTTAATGAAGATATTCATTATAGCATCTGTAGGAGTGAACATGTCAACATAGTCAGAATTGCACTCTCCTCTGAACATTTGGTGCTTACCAAAATCTTGAACAAGTTTAATTAATCTGGATTTTGTGATTGAATTGTACATGAGAATATATTTCTGTGTGGAAAGAATACTTTAGGTTGTACTTTATCTCTGATATACTTTCGTGAATATTAAGCATGATAAATGAATGACAGCAAATTACACTCAAGGCACAGGAAAATTTGAGCTATCACAGTTAGGACTGATTTTAAATTTCTCTGACCTTTTATTTGCAGTGAGGAAGTGTTAAAGTTGCAATAAAATTTCTGATGGCAGAAACATTTCTACAATTCACCTCTGGTTTCTCAGCTAGGAGAGTTCAACTATTAGGTAACCATGACTGTGCAGATGACTCTGCAGAGATTCTGTTTTCTGTGGGTACTCTTGCATTGGGCAGTTGGGTAGCCCACCCAGTTAGAAAATGTCTTCCAGAAGGACTTTTTCCATAAATTTCCCTGGCACTGAAATTTGGTTGACTGGCTTGTAGCTTACCGGATCATCCTTCTTGCCCTTCTTGAAAATAAGTACCAAAATATGAATGCAGAGTGATAAGCATCAACTTAACCTGAAAAAACCCTTACACTAGATAAGTCTCATAGTACAAAGAAGACTCTTTTCCTTACATTGCCCCCATGTCAAAAATGTCTCTCTTCCTGCATTTTCCTGTGTGGCACTTACCCTAAGTTTTCATGATCTATGTGTTTACAGAGAAGAAGAATGTTTTAGTACATGGGGTATCTGTTTCAGGGAAAACACTTTTTTTGGTAGAAAATCACTTAGAATAAATGGACTTTTTTTTTTTTTTTTGCCTGAAAATTGTAGTTTTCATTAAAAACTCCTTAATTTTCAGGTTAGCATTAGTTTATTTTACTAGTTATTCACTCCTTCCTGAACATCATCATAGTATGTTTGAGCATATACGTAGAATTATACTTTTAAAAAAACATACTATTCACCAAAGCTGTAAACAATCGATATCCAATCAGGCCTATTATAATATACATGTGTGAGACATTTTGAGATACTGTATAGGTGTAGACTCCATATTTTCTTAAATCCTGTTCTGAAAATCCAAACTGGAAAATTATGTGAATTTATCTCCACTTAACTTTTTATTCCCAGTGTTTAATGATGCAGAGTTGTTTTAGCGATGAGAGCTGCAGCAGTAATGCCACTCTGATTCTTTACCAAGAACTCTCTTCTTAGCAGTAGATGAAATAACCCAGACTGATTCAATTTTAGTACATGCAGCCTTGGAAGCAAGCAACTATCACAATCATACCGCCACCTTGAGGCTGAGTGAAACCTCTTTTCAAATAAAAATTCTCTCCTAGCTTTGAAAGTGGAGGAAATTGTTGGATTTAAACAGAAGTGTTAGAGCTCTGCTTTCTTTCGGGGGGGGAAAGGAGAAGAAATTATTATTTTATTTTTGTGTGGTTTCATGCTCAGAAAATCAAGAGAACTTTATGGATTCCTGAGTAGTGGATTTTAGACCTGTACTGTATCTATCTAAGCATATTGATCCTTAAAATTGAAACCTAGGAATGTTCATATGTTGGCAATGAAATGATATCTAATTGTGGAAGAATTTTTTGTTGCTTTTATTTGTTTGGAATGTGACAAGTGAGAAACTTGCAGTGTAATGAGAAACTTACTTCATAGCGTCCGTTCAATACTGGGTGGTAAGGTTAGTTTTCAAGCATAGTACTTGGAGAACAGGTTCAGAGACAAGTTGTCTGTCAACAACTGTCATCTTACCAGCCTTTTAATGCCTCTATACAGCAAGTTACTGCATTTTTGGAAAATATAAGTGTTTGTGCACACATTAAAAAAAATTCACTGGGAAAAAATACTAGTAATGAGAGGAGGAAGATGTCCGGTTCCCATCACTCCCATGCAGTTCTGTTAACAGCTGTGGAATTTACTCTTATTTTTCCTACTAGTTTCTTCCCATTCTCTGTATTGTTTGCTTCATTGGGTATTCACTTTCTGACCCAGGCAGTTGTGATGTACACTCATCTGAGTTGCAGTAAATTTTTGAAAAAGTGAAATGCCAGAAATTCATACAAGGATCACAAGTATGAAAATCCTTAGCTGAATCTACTACTACTATATAACTATAACTCCCACTTTATGCATGTATCTTTGAGTAAACAGTCTTTGTTCATTTGATATGAAAACTAAATTTCAAACAGTTCTATGAAAGGAAAAAAGTATTGCTGCTGATTGTGAGGCTTTCATGTTGCTGTTAAGTAGTAATCCCCTACCCAAATTTTTAAAATTTAAACTTAAAAAATAATTAGTTCTTCTTGAAGTCTGCTGTTTGCACCATCCTTACAAATTACTGAGATTTTAAACTTTAAGATAAGCACAGGATATGGACTAGTATGATGTTTAGAAACATTTTGCTGTACAACAGCTTATAGTCTCCACAATGAGAAACTATTTCATTTTACTATGTACTATGTCATTTGCATCTTGGTTTACATAAATCAACCAATTCCTTTTAAAGAAGGAATACCAACAAATTGCTATAACGCAGTGACCTTGCTAAAAGGGCAGAGGTGTTTAACAAAGCCATAAATCACTCCTGGGATGGATACTATTCCCATTTTTCCCAAAGAAAGACTGAAGGCCTGGGAGAACATTTCATTTCCCCTGCTTGATGGAACCTACATCCTGCTCTCTTGCAGTGAATCTACACCACAGTGATTTGGCACATGCATTTCAAAAGGCATGGGCTGAAGACATTCAGGGTCTTCTATGACAAAAAAAAAATTACTCTCTGTGATCCATGGAACAGCTTAGTATTGTTCGCCGCACAAGTCATTACATTGTGCAAAGATTTTAGGTATATTTAAGTATGCTGTGGAAAAGGCACATTCTAAATTGAATATGTCATTGCTAAACTGTTGGTGTGTAGGAGTGAATGTGACATACCTTTTTATGCCTCATACAATTCTTTTTTTTCAATATGATAATATTGTGACTATTAATTTTTATGTAGCAAATGTGGTTTCACAAGTCCAGTAATTGCTTTGGAGAGTTATATTTCAAGCCCTGAACAAATAGTTTGCCTCCTTCTCCCCAGGGTTTTTCCTTGTGTTTCTTGCTATTGCTACACAAGCAACAGCAAGCTAAGCAGGCAACAGCAGATTTTGGCAGTTAGAAGAGACTTGTTGAAAGAATGGGGTCATTTTGTAATTTCACTGAGGCTTCTAGGCCACATGAAATCTCTTCCAGCTATCCCTGCAACCCCTTAGCAACCTTGCAAATGGAGAGACATCATCTGAGTTTCAGGGAAACTCTAATTTCACTTTAATATTAGACTTTATGGCTAGTGCGATATGCCACTGGAGGGAGACAGGATCCACATGTTAGCTTGGTCTATTGGCATAACAGGGAGATATTTTTCACTGTTCACAATGATGGCACCTGAAAAGAAGTACTAGATAAACTTGAAGAGCCATTTTGCACATAGATTAGTTAACATTTCCAGGAACATTTAAAGAATTGCGAATACTATAAATGACTCCAGCCTGTCAGCTGCTCTACAAGTTAAGTCTTCTAGCAAGAGAAAAGCTGTTGTTAAAAATTCATTTATTTCAGATTAAATGAAAATTTGGTACAAAAAATACTAAGTGATATGGATATTAATGAGGGAATAATAATAAGGGACCTTGTGCACAGTGAACATACTAAATGAAGCAAATTAATATTCCACACTATTTCTGGGACAATCACCAAGTGGTTACATGATGCCATATAAATAGAAGCACTGGAAATACATAGTTATTTTAAGAATTGCTAACAGGATTCTTGCTAATCCTGAGGAATGAGAGAAAAAAGAAAATGAGAAGATTACTGCACTAGTGGAATGATATGCAGCTTGCAGAAAATATGTTATTTACCTTTGAAAAAATTGAGTGCTCCTAAATATTACCCTTTGAAGACCTGTACATGCTTTCTAGTACCCCATACATTTCTGACTTCCATCCTAGAACTGGAATAACAGTTGAATTTTCAAAACAAGCCAACAAAAAAAAGGCTGGGCAAACATCTGCAGAAAAGTAGTAATGACTAAAGTATATTGTGTACACCCCACAAACTATCATTGGAGAGATGCCATGCTATAGGGGTTGACTGTGAATTTGGAAAGGTGTCTACCTAAGGTTCTTCAGTAAATGGAGTTTGGTTCACACACATTTTTTTCCTCAGAAGTAGCCTAGAAGAGATTGGTACTGAAGTTCTCCCCTGAAGGTGTTCTCTGAACTAATGGAAATACAAAATGAGGAGGAGACAGAAAGGAAGGGAAAAGGTGCCTTCCTCTGGAGTGGTATAAGAAAGTCAGGGACTGTATTGAGTTGTGGGCTATGCAGGCATCTTACAAGTACATGTGTCTTACTGCTGCTCTTCCCTCTTCCTACCATGCTTTTTGTATCTACTAGCATATAGGTTATATGACACTTGTGCATACATACGTGATATATTTGCAAGGGCAGTGTGGGAAAAGGAGAAAAAAGTGATAGAAAGCAAGAGCAGGAAGCTGGGAGAGGAAGATGGGAGGTGACTGATGACAGTTGCTGGCATACTGCCCTAATGTATGTGGGAAAACAAGCTGCCTCTCCCATCATGAACTGTCACCAGCTACCAGGCAGCTCGCAGCAAGGATCCTGGTCCAGAAGAGCAAATTGGAAAGATGAGGAGATGTATAGATTGGCAGCTGTGAATTTCTGATGCTTTATACTCTGAATGTCTATGCTAAATTGTTGACTATTCCTTCTTTATGGATAAAGTAACTCCATTGTGTTAATATCATTTTTGTTTAGGCAGCTGAAGCTGGATTGATCATCAGCTACTTTACCTAACACTGCATAATTGTTTCTTCCCTATGCTTTATAAAATGTTTATACGGACACACACACACACACATATATACACACTAAAGTTACATCATCAAAATTGCCCATGAAGATAAGTGACAAGATGGGATACTCAGCAACTTTTCTTAACTTAATTTCATTCATTAACATCTTTTCTTAATACATCACTGCTGTGGTGCATTACATGACTTGGGGATACAGCTTATATTCTTTGCTCTAAAATAAGTCTTTTAAGAAAGAAATTTATTCCTGCGTTAATGTTATATTACAAAATTTTCTGGAATTTAGGAATTTCTGCAAAGGTCTTTAATATTTTTAAACTTATCTTCCTTACCTGTCTTCACAGTCTTAGATTTCCATATGTTAACATATTTTCCCATATGGACATTTATAGGCAGCTACTTTAAACACTGAGGCTCAAATAAACTGAGCATTCTGTGACCATTTGTGCCAGAATCCTGGCTGGAAGGATATCTTTTTATGCCACCAGAGAACAGAGGCAATAACGTGTTTTGTCACACCAGTGCCAGCCAAATGTTACAACTTCAATTTAGGACTGTAAATAAGGATAAGGAAAGAAAGCATCTGACTGTCACAAAGAGAGAGGTGATAAAATGCATTGAGTAACAAAGTTACAAACTTGTCAGGAAATCATCAGATGTTGATGCAGTTTGGGATACAAGTTCACCAATCTCTCATTTTACTGTCAACCCATGTGAACTTTTCAGTGGACATCTGAATCAAGAAAGCACGGCTGAATTTGTAAAGAATGGGAAGCAGAATCTGGTTCCTGGTGATTTTGTACATAAGTTCTGTGTTTGTGTATTGATATTTTAGCAGAACAAACATAAAACATTTCCAGATGCAGCCCAGAGCTTTAAAAAGTGCTTTTATTTTGAAGAGGTGTTTTTCTTTATTCTTTTTACTGTTGTTATTTCATTTTGAAACAAAATCTTGATTATGAATTAAAAATCAAATACTTAATTTAAAGATAGAGAAATAACAATCGGCTTCTCAAAATAACTTTTCAGTTTTTGACCAAAATCTTTTACTGCTTGACACAAATTTACAAATAATGTAAATTAAACTGAATTTTCATTCTTCTGTGAAATTAAACATTTTATCAATGTCAATATTTTCAGTAGCCCCCTTGGTGTCAAGAAGTGCAGGTCCTGAATACAATTCCTAAATGGCATTTTTTTATTCTAGTGCTTTTTATATCCTGAACTCTGTTTTACTTTAAGTTCCTGCCAGCTCTGTGGCACAAATGAAAGGTTTTTCATTGCCCAGCTCCCTTTAAAAAGGACTAGGCTCACAGCAGAATTTTAGTGAACGCTGAGTGGCTTGTTTACTAAAATTTGCCAGCTGGGTATACAGTTCCTGTCACTCTAAAAACAACTCATGCTTTTAAAGTACTCTAAATCCCTCTGTGTAAAATAATAAAACAACATGGTGACTCTGAGGGATGCTTACAAAAATTATAGTGAAAGCTGGTACTTTACCAGCCTGGATGTCTAAAGGAATTTGTTTATCTGTCCATGAAGGTGAGCAGAACATAGGTGGAAAATGACTGCGGCAGTTAAAGCACTGAAAAAAGTATAGTTGGGGCATTAGCCTTCACTGAGTTACTATCTTATGGAAGAAGGCAGAAAATGTGGCACATGATTAGGGATTACAAACTAAAATGATTTGTTCTATATCTTGATCTTCACAACAATGTAGATAAGGTGGTCCCAAATCATCGTATTTAACACTACATATATAACTGGCATGTGTAAGCAAGGTTCCGACTTTGTAGATGGCTGCCTCTTTCATCAGTGGAGAGGGAAAGGTTTCTTGGAAGTGTAGTTTGGTCACCCACCATTTGCATTAGTCTTATAAATTCCTTTGTGTACTAATTCTGTGAGCACTTGGTATGACCACAGCCTTACAGCGAGAGCAGACACATACCTCAGCTTGAGTGAATGAGGCAGAGGCTAAATAACACAGGGGCTAATTTACTCTCCTGGATATTCTGAGACTGACCAGGCAATGGTTTTCAGTACTGGTATATCACTGATAACTGTATTTTTTTCTTTATATAACTCCACTTACCTGCAGATTTTTAAGTAGTTTGGTCACAAAAAGTTAATATGTATGGTCACTGAAGAAGTGAGTTGTTAAAGAATCCAGGCTGTCAAACACAACTCCAAATAGTGAAATATTAATATTGTGCTCTCTTTAGGTCCAAGAGAGGTGGTTTGCTGTTGGTTTTCTGGTTTGGTGTTGGTTTTTTGTTGTTGCTGTTGGGTTTTTGTTTGGTTGGTTTGGGCTTAAATTTTTACTTCTGCTGCATAGTCATACAGGTGCAGGTAGAAGTAAGAACTGAGTGCATATTATGAAAATATAGCATTGATGAATGCAAGACTAAATGAGTTTGCAGTAAGTGGGAAAGGGAAAGAAATAAACAAAAATGCAGTCCCTTTTTGTTGTCTTTCCATCCTATTGTACTGAGTACTGTAGATCGGAGGTATCAGACAGAAGGAGGTATCCATCCTTCAGATGAAGGGGAAACATGCAAGAAGTGATTCTGAGGGACAAACACTGCATCAAAGATGTTTGTGGGTTGGAACAATGTATACCTCACTCCATGCTCCTGGCTGGGTATGAGGAAAAAATACCTACCAGCACATCAGCTGTTTGAACATTTCAGACGAGCATTTAATATAAGCCTAGGATAGCAGCAGTACAATATTTGTTTCCTAAATTAACTTCTCCAAGACAAATCCATCACAGGGAAGAGATGACAAGCTTATGCCTGAAGGCCTAAAAAACAATTTGCTTTTTTACTTTGCTTTTCTCCATCTTCTGCGTTTATTTATGAAAACTATCTAGGGAGCTAATTCTGATTACTATTTTTTTTTAATATTTGTCAAGTCCCTTATGGAGCTGGATGTTGTTAGTAGCTCCTTACCTGGTGATGTGAGCTTTAAACTGTCAGGTGGAGTCTCTGTGACTTGTAACTAAGAACAACCAGAAAATCCAAACTGTCCCTTCTAAAAAAAAAAAAATAAATCTGAGATTGATTGGATAAGCTGTTGCTCTAAGCTTGCTCGAGGAATCTCAGAGGTTCTTGGCACATAACCCTGGGTAGGTTCCAGGCTTTTGGTCTGGTTCCAAGAAAATTCCAGCTACCATTCACCAGTAATTAACTCTGAGACACATAGTCAGATGGTACATACCAAGTTATAATCTTTGCATCAGTACAATGGTGCCCTGCCAGTTGCAGAGCTATGGCCATGCTCATTCATCTACAGAATCAGATTTGTCTGAGTGGAACAACGGCTGGTCTACCTACCTTTTTGTACCAGACCAAATTGCTTCCTGGGAGTATTAGTCACACACCCTTGATAGCAGTGCTTGCTGTCTATTGCAGATGATACAAGGCTTCCCACATCTTCCCACATTTATGATTGGAGGCGTCTGGCTTGCATGCAACTTAAGAGTATGGGGAGATATGAATTTAAAGCTTAAGTTAGCTATTCTATGATTCTATAAAATGCCTAAGTTAATGACTGTCACTTGCTCAGTACTTAATCATTGATGAAATTCAAGAATGAAGAGGCTACAGGACAAAGAAGTAGAGTTTCTGTTTGTAAATATGGAGTCTTTGAGACTGCGTTGAATAAATATATATGGTTTTGTGGCATACACTCACTGAAGAGGTAACTGTAATGCTCAATATTCTGAAACAATTTACTGCTGGGCAGTGCTGCCACAGAATTGCTATTCTGAAGGTTTAGCTGTGAGGTAACCTTAATGGATTCTTTCTGTTGTTTCCTAGATGCTGTTCTGTTTTGACTGAGAAAGATAAGTAATATGTAGCTTTTTGTTTTAACTTACTTGGGTTTGCTGTACGCAGTGGGTGCACATCCATTTAGCCTTAACTGATGCTTAAAGACATTTTTTGGCTTTTCATTTCTATGTGCTTATTTGAGCTGTCATGCAGACAGTTCTGTGTATTATTGACTCATTCCTGTTAATTGTCCTCTACATTCAAACAACGGGATAAAAATATTTGTTTGGAGTTAGAAAATGAGTGTAGAAAATGGCAGAAAGTAGGGCACCAACCACCAAAGCCATAGCAAAGGCGAGGGCCAAGATGCTCTGGCCCTGAGAGTATCTCTGAGAACTCCTGGGGCAGAGTAATACAGTTTAAAGCCTGTTGGTTACCCATGACCTGCAGCCAGAAGGTATGTGGCAGGGGTAAGAGATGTGCTGGGACTCCCAGGCTTTCTGTGCAGACAATGGGAAGAGAAAGCCACCTTTGGAGAGCATTTCCATTGCATTGTACTCAAGTAATTTGAACATATATTTTGATTTGATACAGTTTAACTAGAATAAAGTTGGAATTTATTGGTTTGGTAAATGTTTGCTTTCTCTGAGCACCGGTTTTGGCAACAAGAAGAGGAGGACAGTGGACTACCTTTGCACTGATTGAATGTAGCCATACTTTTGTTATGTATTTATATCAAATATGTATCCTTTGTATGTAAGTAGCAAAAGTGAAGAAATGTTGTTGTCTTGATAGTAATTTGTATCCTTTCTATTCTCTTGTCTTAAGTCATATTAAACAGAAAATTACAGTTCTCAAATGAAAAGGGGATTTAAGATGTTTTAGTAAAGTGGTTAATGCTCTAGGTTAACTGTATGGCTTTTCTTAGTTTTCTGGGGCAATTTTTGCTGAGTTAGGATGGAATTATTCACATCCGTAGCTGCTTTGAAGGCTGAGTGACTAAAATATCATTAAATTATAATAAAATTATATACTTTTATGTCTGACATTTTCGATTGTTGACCTATATTGTCAGCACCAGTATTTGAAGGAGATTACTATTTTAAAAAGATAATTAACTTTTAATTGTCTATTTTTTATTCTGCCTAAG
Organism: Phalacrocorax carbo; assembly: GCF_963921805.1. Lineage (NCBI taxonomy): Eukaryota > Metazoa > Chordata > Aves > Suliformes > Phalacrocoracidae > Phalacrocorax > Phalacrocorax carbo. The sequence goes on from NC_087518.1 coordinate 22,272,403, forward strand.
GATTCAGGTTTTATTATGCTGTGAAGGGCTATATTTAGGTTATTACATAGGCAATATTAAATCAATGTTGTCTTCAATTAAGCATTTATTTTCATAGCAATGATAGGTAATAAGTTGCCACTTGGCACCTTTAATTGGTTTATTAAGTACTGGTTTTAGTTGAGGGATTTTTCTAGAGACATTCCTGTCAAATTTAAAAAACATTTTCACTTTTCCTTCTGGTCTTTGGGCAATAAATATTTATTAAAATAAATGAACTACAGTGGAGGTACTTAGTAGATATTAGCTGGAAGCTGGACCACAGTTTTGGTGGTGTTGTAGACAAGTGATTAGAGTAGCTTTTCACAGAACTGCATTGTGTTTGTGATCCTTCTTAGAAGACTGATCTGCTCATTAAATAGTAATGGTAGCTCTATAGGGCAGTATGTAGCCAACAGTCATTGGTGTTTTTTTGTGAAAAAGATACATATAAATAAAAAAGCTTTTACACACTGTCAGACCTGAAATTGGAGCACAGCCCTCCTGATTCTGCAGCCAAGGCACCATTCTATATTTGTGTGGCAGTCAGCCAGTAACTCAGGAGGTCCTACTGGAACCCTGCCTTGGATTTGGCAAAAGTCTGTAAAAATGGAGAGGTAGTGGGTTTAGAAAAATACAAAAGAATGTGGTATTTCACACAATGAATAACTAAATGGTGAAATTCACTGTTAGAGGATGTGGGAGGCCAAAAGTAAAAAAATAATTCAGTTAATTACTGATAGGTCGATTACGAAATGTTAAACACAAGAGTCTACATATAACCTGTGGTTCCAGCTTGTTTCTGCTGGAGAATTTCTGTCCAGCTGGCAAGTCTCCTGTCCTGGGGTCTCTACCCTGCAGGTGCAGTCTCCTGTGTCCCTACCATAAAATAAGATTAAATATATGCCATCTAGTCAGAACATGTTTATTTGAGTAGAAAATAACACATTAGTGGCTGGCTGCTACAGATTTGTAGTTTAACTGATACCTGTAATCCTTTGATAGGAATTATTCACAATTTTCATTATCCTATGCATAGATTGTGGGGGGAGAAGTTGTGCCAGAAGTTGCATAGGCATGGAAACGTAATAGTCCTTGTTGGGTACTGGCATTAATTCTCTTAATATCTCTTACAGAAATGAGTGTGTGAAAACAACTTAATGTTAGTTAGCGGAATGGACAGTCAACATGATAATTTCTTCTGCAGAACAGGGAGCATTAAAGTAAGCATCAAACAATGTTATTTGCTTGAGAGCATATAAGATGATGCTTTACATAAAAACTTATCTAGAACAAAGATCATGTAGCGCAGTAGGCTGTCTCCAGCAATGGCCTGAAAAGGAATATATATTTGTCTCTTGAACTCTTCAGACAGCTAGGTGTTTTCAGCTCAGGTGATTTGCTGAGGTCTGTGTGGCTTTTCATATTCAGAAATCCTCGATGGATTTCCCTTCCATGTAGTTTTCTGATCTTCCCTAGAGCCCATGAAGACTTTTAGTATCCCCAACACTTCTTGTCAACAAGTTCCACAGATCTGCTGATTGTATCAGGATGAGCTACTTCCTTTCATTCCTTTTGAACTGAATTCCTAGAAACTTAATCTGATGATTCAAAAGTTCTTGCACTGGAAGTAACAGTGAACAAAGTATCCCTAGTCTTTCGTTCCTTCTCATTCATGACTTGTTAAACTGCACTGACATCACACCTCACTTGAGAAAGTCCTAGCCACCTCAATCTGTTCTCATACAGAATCACAGAATAATTGAGGCTGGCAGGTACCGTTGGAGATCATCTAGTCCAACCTTCCTTCCCAAAGCAGGTTCAACTAGAACAGGTTGCTAAGAACTATAGAATCATTTAGGTTGGAACAGACTTTTAAGATCATAGAATCATCCATAAACCTAACACTGCCAAGCCCACCAAAGACCATGTCCAGCTGGGTTCTGAGTATCTCCAAAGATGATGACTCCACAAGCTCTCAGTGGGCAACCTGTTCCAGTGTTTGACCATTCTCACAATAAAAGTTTTTTTCCTATGTTTAAATGGGATTTCCTGTGTTTCCGTTTGTGGTCATTGCCTCTTGTCCTTCCATCAGGCACCACTGAGGAGACAGTGGTTCTCTCTTCTTTACTCCCTCCCATCAGGTATTTATACATATTTTTATGATCCCCCAAGTCTTCTCTAGCCTGAACAGTCCCAGCTCTCTCAACCTCTCCTCACACGTTAGATGCAACAGTCCCTTAATCATATTTGTAGCCCTTCACTGAACTTTCTCCAGTAAGTCTATTTGTCTCATGAGCTGGGACCTTGCACTGAACACAGCAATCCAGATGTGTCTCAACAGTGCTTGGCAGAGAAACCTCCCTTAAGATGCTGGTAATGCTCTTTCTCATGTTTAGCCCAGGATGCTGTTGGTCACCTTTGCCCCAAGAGCACGCTGTTGACTCATTGTCAGCTTGTCCCCTAGGACCTTTCAGAAGGTTGTTCCCTAGCCTGTATGGATGCATAGCCATTGTTCATACCACAAAATACAAAGCTATTTTTGGTTATGTTTTTTTAGCCCTTTCAAATTCTATTGTAACTTTTTTATGTGAGAGGCCCATAGTGAGAACTGCATAGAATATTCAAGATGTTGACAAATGATGGATTTAGTCACTGGTATATTGCTGTTCCCTTCCCTAGTATTCTTTGTATTTATTCCTTAATAATGCCCAGCACTTAATTTGCTTTCTTAACCACTGCTGAGTGCTGTTGGAACTATCTAACATAACTACAAGATAATTTTGATTTGGAAGCATTATCAGCTAACAGCCCATGATTTCATAGGTCAAATCAGTTGGTTTTTCTTGTACATTTTACTTTAAATGTAATAGAATTTTCTCTGCCATTTAAAAAAATGTTATTTTCCAGTCACACCAGCACATAAGATCCATCATCACAATCAGCTGTCATACTTGCTAGTCTGGGTAACTTAGTGTCACTTCTTTTTTAACTACTATCTTTGCTAGTCTGACTAACTTTGTGTCATCCTTTTTTTCCTCTCAGTGACTTGTGAAGAAACTGAACAGCAGAGGCCATTATGGTATTCCATTGGTGGCCCCCCTGCACTGTAAAAATTATTCCTTTACTCTTATCTGGTGTTTTCTATCTTCTCATCAGTTATTTTTCCAGCAACACCTTTCCTTTTTTAACCACAGATACTTAGTTTCCTAAAGAGCTTTTGGTGTGACAGATTTTTCCAAAATTCTTTTGAAAATCAAAATAGGCTTACATCACATTCAACCACATGGTTGCTGACCACTTCCAAAAAATTTAGGATGAATAATCTCTCTTGGTTGGGTTTTATCTTTTCTGCAGTTTCTAAGCTTTACCAGCAGCTTCTGTCATGTTTCCAATGCCAAGTATAGAAGGAATAGAAGGAGGAGGCTCTGGAATGGAAAGAGATTAATTCTGCGCTAGTAACACTACAGAAACTTGATTGGTTTCTTAATTTTTGAAATGCATCTGCCAGTGGCGCAATTCCAGCAGCTGGGCCAGAATCCAATGTTGAGGTGCCCACCTGCAGCAATGTGCCAGTGTAGTTGCAAAGGGGAAATATGTTCTTCACCTCTGGGCAAGTCGACAGTGCAGACTTTTGCTTAATTTGTCTTTGGACTTTTATGATTTTGGCAGTGGCTAGAGAAAGGCAATGGTGTGCTTTAGGAAGCTGTGCTCTTATGACTGCTACTCACTGCTTTCCATGAAGAGTTGATAGAGACAGATCATTTTCTTACAATCAGTTGCTGAATCCAGTTGCTGAAAAAAGAAGCTCTAGGAGTAGAACCTACAGCCATAAAAAGATTACTGAGATTCAATGCCATCTTCCCCAACACGGAGGAAGGCAGTAATCTAATCTGAGAAAGTGTGAATCAAATATTTAGTGCATTGATTCCCATTAACAGCCTTTAATGTTGGTGCTGCTAGTGTAGAAAATGCAAGAACAAACAAACAAGGAAAAAAAAAGTAAAAATATAAAGCACATTTTAAGAGAGCTGTTTCCACTCTGTCTGCTCTTTCCCTGTATTGACAATGCCTGTTAGTGTCTGCACACCCCACTCTAAGGAAAAAAGTAGAGTTGTTAGATCTCATTACAGAATACAACCTGGGAAAAAAAATATGGTATTGGTACATAGAGCAAAATCACTCTCATATATCCCTTGACACAAGCTCTCCAGTCAAAGACAGTTCTTTTTACCAGGAATTAACGAGATCTTTGTGTGCATATGTAAAGACAGAATTAAGACCTCGGGTATGCATTACATACTAAGTTTTGATCTCTCATATCTGCAAATCAACAGTATCTTCAGACTAACTTGACCAGATAGTGCTGTGACCTAAACAGGGAGCTTCTCTGTCTTTGCAACAGTGCATACAAGGGTAGAATCTCTGTATATACTTATTTTACCATACTTACTACAATTGTCTTAACACCTAAATGCCACTCTTAGGGTTCCTTCTGAAATATATTTGTAATCAGGAAAATCTTTTGTTTTGTGAAAGGGATTTCTGAGGCGAACAAAGATATAATGACCATAAATAAGCTTTAGTGAGATAAAATTTTATTTACTGGTTAGAAAATTTGAGTATGTTCCTGAGGGGTGTTTTTTATTTAGATGAGAATTTATATCATAAGTTTGACTATTCCAACCCAAGTCAATTTTTAAGTCTTTATAATGTAAGGGATGAGTATTTTTTCTTACTTTACTCTGCATATGGTATCCTCAAGCCTATAATTTTCCAAATGCTTCATTAGAGCAGTAGAATATATATTAACTCTTCACATATTTCAAACTTGACTTTGATAAATATTTCTAAAAGCAAAAAAAAGCTGATAAGCAGGTCTTTTAGGTGCATTTTTTGTTTTCATAAATTCTAATTCTATAAAAATTAAAAAGGTAAAATCTTGGTCCCTGGAGATCAATGGGAAAATTTCCATTAAAGTTTGTGTCCTAACATTGCAGAAGCTTTACCTGTTTAAACTAAACAGTAAAATTCTAAAGCATTCAGTAGTGAGTTAGCACATTCTTTTTCTTCTGTTTTGAGTTTACTTTTTTTAACAGTGTATAGTGCTAAATTTAAATTTTCTTTGAACAGAGAAATTCTCACATTGCAAAGCACACATTAAAATATGTTAGAGGTGAAATATACAACTCAAGAAGAGCCTTCAGGACTTGAAGTGGTCTAGGATCTTCAGTTCCCACAGGTCCCTCTGAAAATCACTGGGGCCTCCTGAAGATCAGAGGTTGTGCCATTTGATATTAGGTATCCTACTGAAGAATCTTGATGTACTGCTTTTAATTCCCCATATAAGAAACAGAGAGGAAACAGGCTCCTGCAGAGGATAATTTATCCCATTTAATGATTGAGTAACTTTCAAGGAAGGGCCAATCTCTCTCCTTTGGCTACAGAACTCAGTAGAGTACATACTTAATTTAAGCACATGAAGTTCAACAAGAAGTGTAAGGTCATGCACCTTGGAAAACATAATCCGGGAGTGCAGCACAGACTGGGATCCACCTGGCTGGAGAGCAGCTCTGTGGAAAGGGACCTGGGGGTCCTGGTGGACAGAAAGCTCAACATGAGCAAACAGTGTGCTGCTGCGGCCAAGAAGGCTGTTGCTGTACGCTTCTATGGGAGAACTTATCTTGGGCCGCATATCTCCGGGACACAGGGCTCTACCCACCCTGGGGACAGTGATGCACAGACATCAATATGATGGATACAAAATGTCCGTTTATTTAACTGCGTCACAAGCTTATATAGCTCTTGCGCTTCCTGTTCCTGCCACTCGTATGGGGAGGAGTCTATCTTTCCATCACAGCCGATCCCTGTCTATTCCCCTACATCTCCCCCTCCCCATGCTGCTAAAAGTTCTACAAAGCTACTTGCGTAAGGGGATACATATTGCAGTCAGGTCTATATTCATGTAACTCTTGCAGGCACTCTCTGATTTGTCTTATAACACAGCATAACAATGGCAGGCCACAAGTAACCATGGTTACTACACACAACAAGATCCCCCCAATTATTACTATCCAATCCCAGTTCATATCTCTCTTTTGCCGCCCTTTCCCAGTGTCGCTCTCGTTGCAATATTGCTTGCGATCTTGTCAAGGAGCTCATTTCTTTTCCCAATGGTACGGCTAGCATGAGGATCCATGTCAGCAGACCCTGCAAAGAGACAGCTCAGAGAGGGATTATTCATTGTACATCCTTGCGCAGTTCTGCTTTCACACACTTTGCAGGCACCCATTCTATGCGCCCTTCATTCTCAACAGCGGCGTAGCCCCTTCCCAGGCATCTCAGTTTCCATCCTCTCTCCCATTGCTCACTGCCTGGGAACCTTACTCGTACCTGCAGATAGTGCTCGCCTGCTTGACCTTTGCCAAAGTGCTTCTCCACTGCTGTAACTTGCTCCTGCAATGATTAATAAAATGATTAAGCGAATATAGTGCACGCATTAAAATAGTTTGCTGAGCTGCTACGGGTATAGCTCCCTTATACCCCTCCCCCTCCCCAAGCTGTATTATTTTTGCTTTCAAGGTGCGATGAGCGCGTTCAACTATTGCCTGCCCCATGCTATTGTAAGCAATGCCGTGTTTTAGTACAATATTCCAAGCTTTACACCGTTCTTCGGTACTTCGAGCCCGAAAGCATGGTCCATTGTCTGTTTTTATCTCGGTGGGCTTTCCAAGCCACGCCATCACCGTGGTCCAATGCGCAACCAATGCGTTGCGGTCTGCTTCCAATGTTGAGTAGCCATGATGACTGCACTATATGTATCAATTGTAATTGCCAGGTGCCTTCCAGGGGCCAAGTGTGGACATTCAGTAAAATCAGTCTGCCAGATAGCATTTGCTTCCAGTCCTCGAGGGTTGACTCCTGCCTCCCACAATGGCGCGTGCTGACAGTAAGGACAGGTGGCTCCTACTTCTCTTGCTGCTGTTATTGAGATGCCACACTCCTTTGCCAAGGCTTTAGCACCCAGGTGCAGTTGTTCATGCAGTTTCTTCGCCTCCGTCAATGTCCAGACTCCCGCAGCTGCCTCATCAGCCATGCGATTCCCCTCAATCAGTGGTCCAGGCCCCGTCTGATGGCTGCGAATGTGAATTACTGTCACAGTTGCACCTCACTGCGATAAGGCAACCTCTAGCATCAAGGCAATTTCCGTGTGTGGTACACCCTCTCATTTCATGGATGTGACCAACTTATACATGTATAAAGAGTCCACGCACACATTTATATGCCGATCTATATCCTTTTGCAGGGCCATCTCTAGCGCTTTTGCTTCTAGCCACTGCACACTTTTACCCTGCTCCTCATACGTCTGGCGCATCCAACTATTCTCTTCTTTCCACACTACCGCCGCTCTGTTCATCTTCAAGGAAGCGTCTGTGAAATATGTTGGTCCTGGGTGAGGGGTATCCAAAACTCTACTATCCACACTTAAATCCACCACTTTGGCTGTCTCGGCCCACCTCTGTACCGTGCCTGTGACGATTTTTCCTGGGTACGAGTATACTGCCAATTGTATATCCTCTTCACTCTCTACCACCTTCCGCCATTTCTCCCCATTCCACGGCACTGTCAGCTTATCTGGCTCCTTCCCAAAGATTCCCTTGCTTTCCCGTCGCAGACGCCAAATCATTCCCCCAGCTACCTTGACTTTTGTGGAGAATGCATCCTTGGGAACCTTCTGATATACCCATCGCAATGGTTTTTCTTCCCCCGCCCTTATTTGATATAGCAATCCTAATCCTCCACTGGCGGTCAGAATCCAACCTGCGATTAATTCCTTCTGAGGGTCCCACCACCATACTCCTTCCTTTTGCATTCGACGTTCTATCATCTGCAACTGCTGGACTGCCTCAGCGTCTAAACTCCTGGGCTCCCATGGGTCAGTCCCTTTCAGCAACGCATAGAAAGGTTGCATCTCCTCACCAGTGACGCGCACAAACGTCCGCAACCACTGTGGTGCTCCTACCAGCTTCTGTACATCGTGTAAATTTTTAACCTTAGGTGTAAGTTTAATAGGCTGAGCTTGTATGCAATCCCCTTCTATTCTAGCACCCAGAAATCCACACACTGGTCCTCACTGTACCTTTGCCTCAGCTACCTTGAGGCCCTGTCCCTCAAGGCCCCTTTGGGTGTCTGAAAAGACTTGTTCACATAATGCCTTGGTGGGCGCAGCTATGAGGACGTCATCCATGTAGTGGATCATGTAGATTCTCTCCTGATACTGTCGCCTTACTTGCTGCAATGCGGAAGCCACATACCTCTGGCAGATCGCTGAAGAATTTTTCATCCCCTGCGGAAGTACTGTCCACTGCCATCTACTACCTGGTTCTGCACAGTTCACCGCGGGCAGAGTAAAGGCAAATCTCTTTCTATCATCTGGATGTAGCGGAATACTGAAGAAGCAGTCTTGGATATCTAAAACAATGACTTGCCATCCTTTCGGGACAGCACTCAGATCTGGTAGGCCGGGTTGGAGAGGCCCCATGTCCTCCGTTTGCTGATTTGCTGCTCTAAGGTCATGCAGCATCCTCCATTGGTTTTTATCTTTCTTTTTTATAGCAAATATAGGGGTGTTCCAGGGGCTCATCAAGGGCTCTAGGTACCCTCCTTCGTGCTCTCGTTTAACTATAGCTCTTACAGCCTCTGTTTTCTCTGTTGTCAGGGGCCACTGCTCCACCCAGACGGGCTGTTCGGTTTTCCACACCAACTTGTGCTGACAAAGCCCCTCTGAGGCAGTGGCCCTTATGCTAAATTTTTCAACTCGATCCCCATCTGGGCAAGGGCGTCCCGCCCCAACAAAGGGCTTGCTACCCCATCTGCTACTAGTATGGTCCACTACGGCCGTGAGGAGCTTCCCTGCCTCCTCATCCATGACTTCGAGTTTCACAGGGCAAGTACTAGTCCTTGTCTGTTGTTCTCCTCCCACCCCTATTATACGTTTTCCCATGGCGAGGGGCCAAGTTGGTGGCCACTGTTCGAGAGGCATCACTGTGACATCCGCCCCGGTATCCGCTAACATTCCCAGGCATATCCGTACCGGGCAACTCGGCTCTTGTGGGATAATCATCACCGCTGCCATGGGTCTCTTGTTACAGCCTATGACCAAGGCCACGCGGGGGCCGTAACCTGCAAGTCTTGCTGGTTCTGCCCCCCTGCATGACGGTTCACTCCCCCTTGGCCCGCTACGGTGGGCCAAGCTCCTGGCACTGGCACCATGATGGGGGCCATTTGACTCACAGGAGGCGCGAATCCCCCTCACTTCACCCTCCTTTGGCCGTTTCCTGGCTTTGTGGCTGGACAATCTCTTGCCATGTGTCCTGGCTTCCCACACACCCAGCACCTCCCTACTGGGCGTGCTCCTCCTCCATTACGTCTTCCCCTTTCCCGTAGCGGGCACCCAGCTTTAAAGTGCCCTAGCCGTCCACACAAATGACATCTCAGCCCCACCCCGGCTGCTTGCACCATCACCCTTTCTTCGCTTCCACAGTCAGGGTTCTGGCAGATGTGCGCTCCCGCACCACCATGCTGATTCAATGCCTCCTGGCGCAAGACATGCCTGATGGTTTGACCCAATGATGCCCCCACCGCCAGGGTGCGGAGGACATCTTGTGTTTGTGGATTTGCTTGACTTCGGAGGCAATCCATAAGGACTGCCTCATTGGCTGCTGGTGGCAATTCTGATTCTATAATAGCCTTCTGCAACCTGTCACAAAACGTTGTAAATGGCTCTGCTAGTCCTTGCTGTATCTTTTGCCTAGGTTCCGCTTTTTTGCCTTTTTTTTTTTTTTTTTTTAAATACCTGCCCACTTCGCTATACGCTCTACGGGAACTCTCCGTCACCACTTGCAGCTCCCTGCCCCTCCTCCAGGAGCTATATGGACAGGGAATATCCCGGGCATCTCTATCCTTACTCCATCGAGGCTACAATCTCTGGCTATCAGCCGCCAGTTAGGTAACTCGACTGACTGTCGCTGGGGCGCACCCTTCGTTAAGAGTCCCGTCTGCCTCCGAGTTACTTGCCCTAGTGCGGGCATAGCCTGCTGCAGCTGCCGCAGCACGTCCTCCGCGGACCCCTCCAGAGCTGCAGTGCTCCGGACCTCCCCTTTTGGCAGTCTCTCTCTTCCCTCACTCTGATTGGTCCTCCGAGTCCCTGCTGCCTTATGCCTCTTTTTTGAGCACTGCAGGCAATCTGCCCCATCTTCCCACATGTGGACATCGGTTTCTCCCCCAACTTCTGATTCGCTGCTACTCGAGGTTGATCTATACCCATCCTGTCCTCCCCTCCAGGCACCCCAATCCTCCTCCTCGCCTGACTCCCATCTCAAGGGTTGCCCCAGGAGCCAGTCTCGAGGGTCGGGCAGACGGCGGTGCCGCTGCCGGCGCTGATCATCCTCCTCCTTCCGCTCCGTCACTCCCGCTGCGTCCGCCGCTACGTCCCCCTCCCCACATGCAGGTACCCGCGCCTGTGCCAAATCGTCCCAGGGGTATGCAGAGGGGCATTCCAAAGGTCCTGCTGGCTCAACAGGGAACACCGCCACTTCCTGATCCACCTCTTTAGGAGCCTCAGACTGAGTAGTTGGCCAGGCTACTCCGTCCGAACTCCCCGCTTCTTCCCCATCCCCCGCGCTGCTTGCCCCTGCCTGTGTCCCCACTGCCCATCCTGGGTCTATTTCCGGGCTACTGTTGACTGTGGCACCGTGCAGGCACAGCCACGCCTGCCGCCCCTGATCATCCCGAGCTTTCAATAGTAATCGGTGTATCTTTCCCCAGAGCTGTATGTACTGGGGTTTTCCCATCATAGCCCTTTCGGCTAACTCCTCTTTAATTCTCACCCAATTATCTTTATTAAATATGTCTGCGGGACTCCGTATGAGCCCCTGCGTAATCATCCACTGTATGGTCTTTGAGGAAGGTGCCTTCGAAATCGAAGTTCCATATTCCTTCCCCAATCCCTTCAGTACCTTTACGACTGATTTCATGGCGCGCCCGCCGTCCTGCAGCTCCCCTTCCCACCCCTGCATGCCCCAAGCTATCTTTTCCTCCCGGCGAACTTGCCATGCCACCCCGCCGATCACGTCGGGGTCACCTCTTGTTGCTGTACGCTTCTATGGGAGAACTTATCTTGGGCCGCATATCTCCAGGACACAGGGCTCTACCCACCCTGGGGACAGTGATGCACAGACATCAATATGATGGATACAAAATGTCCGTTTATTTAACTGCGTCACAAGCTTATATAGCTCTTGCGCTTCCTGTTCCTGGCACTCGTATGGGGAGGAGTCTATCTTTCCGTCACATCCTGTGATCTTCCGGTCGCCGATCCCTGTCTATTCCCCTACAAAGGCCAACAGGATGCTGGGTTGCATCAAAAAGGGCATTGCCAGCAGAGAGAAAGAAGTCATTATCCCGCTCTACTCAGCGCTTGTCAGGCCACACCTGGAGGACTGTGTACAGTTCTGGTCCCCACTATACAAAAAGGATGTGGACAGGCTGGAAGGGGTCCAGAGAAGAGCCACCAAGATGATCAAAGGACTGGGAAGCCTGCCATACGAGGATAGGCTGGGAGAACTGGGTTTGTTCAGCCTTGAGAAAAGGAGGCTCAGAGGGGCTCTCATCACCGTGTACCAGTACTTAAGGGGAGCTACAAAGAAGATGGAGACTCCCTTTTTACGAGGAGTCCCATGGAGAGGACAAGGGGGAATGGACACAAGTTGTTCTTGGGGAGATTCCAATTGGACACAAGAGGGAAATTTTTCACAATGAGGACAGTCAACCATTGGAATAATCTCCCCAGGGAAGTGGTTGACTCAGCCATGTTGGACACCATCAAAAGTCATCTGGACAGGGTGCTGGGCTATCTTATCTAGACTGGGCTCTTTCCAGAAAGGTTGGACTAGATGATCCCTGAGGTCCCTTCCAACCTGTGATTCTGTGACTCTAACCTAGATGGCAGACAGACTTTGGCATCATAGCTATATTATACTCACTAGTTGGAAGGAGCAGGACCCTTGATTGACACAAGAATCCTGAAAAAACTCCCAATATAGTGATAGCTTTTTTTGGGAAAATGGTGCTTTTGATGTGACACTTTCTTTGATTGTGCAAATGGTTTGTTCTACAGGCAGAAGTTCTGTTTTACTAATAGAAACTGAATTCACTCTGGGAATATCTTTCTGGGATCATATTAAGCACAGATTTACTGAGCAGGGAGAGGTACTGTAAGCCACTTTTTCACTTGCTCCTGGTAGCAGTGTTTCTTTTCTTGTTCCAATTCATGCATGCCAGAACAGCTTACCTTTCCACAGCACAGCTGGATTCAGCCTTGTAGTATATCACCCTCCTTACATGGACGGAATAGTTGTAGCCTGCATATGGCCACAGTGTTTTTAAAATTCTACTTTGTTGTGAGACTGCTTAACAAACTAGTACAGTCTTGCCTGTATTATGAGCTTGCTGTGGAAGTGTCCAGTGTATAAACCTTGAAAACAGAATGGATCACAAGTATGCTACAGCCATGTTCTCAGTACCATGAGAGTTCCACTTCTGCCTAAATGAAAAAGTGTTATTTGAAAATAATGTTTAAGGTGTGATTTTGCAGTCTGTCTGTTTTTGAGTTGCAGGTTTACACAAACCAAAAGGCTTTTTGTTGGCTAGTATAGTATTCAAAGATGAGGAAATTCTTCTTTCAAGAAATCTAGCCTCTATTTTAAGAGTGGTTCTTACACAGTTCAATATGATTATATCAGTTATTTTTAGTAATATTTAGTATGTGTTCTAGTTATTATTGGGTATGAATAACACATGGCACTAAACCACTTCATCAATCCATCTGAAACCTTTGGATCAGCATTCTACAGCAATAAATGTTTAAATAGTATCAGATATACATTACATTTTACTTCTCATTCAAACTTCACTTCAGTCAGGGTTTATGTATCATTTTAGCATTCATCATTGGGTACTTGGACATTGTCTAAATTGCAAAAATGAATGAAAAACCCCTTGTGAAAAACTTAGGTTAGTATGAGGGTTAGGCTGTTTTCAATAAAAGGAAGAACTCAAGATCAAATAATTCTCAGGCCTCTGTAACTGTATTTTCTTCTGTTTCAAACTCTATTCTTGTTGGATACTTTGTTAAAAGTATAGTTTCTAACATAAGTATTCTTCAGAAGACAGCTTAAAAAGAATTCTTGAGACTTACTGTTTTTAAAGTAGATTAAATAACGTTTAACCTAATGTATAACCTAAGTATAGTTTCCTCTTAATTTCTAAATGAAGTGAATTCTTTGAATAATGATTCATGACCAAAATATTTACCCTTTGGAAAAGTATCTGCGGTCAGGGCTGTGTTTAATATCTGCAGTGTTCCACAGGCTTCAAGGATGCTGAATGAGAATCTTAAGAAAGTAAGAGTAGTAAACAAAAAAGCTTTCAGAGAAGGATTTGTTTTGTCACTGTGATATTAGTCAAGCCACTCTATAATAGCAGTTAGGTATCTTGAAATTATCAACTTGCTGAGAGGATATGGAACCCTACTAAATTTGCTAAAACTCTTGCCTCACGCTGCCCCTGAAAACCAAAGCAACCCCAGAGCCCTACTTTCTGGCAAATGTTATGCAAATGGAATATTTGAAGACAAGAATACCTTAAAAACATCTCAGTTTGGATTCAGGATACTCCAGAAATTAGTCATGATGACCTCTTTCATCAATCCCTCTATGAAACTGAGTGCAAATATTTTGAAACTCCTCTGACTGTCCATAAGCATTATAGTGTATGTGGGAGCAGCCAGATATCTCATTCTGAGAGCATTTGTTGATAGTGTCATAGTAAAGAGGAACACTAATCAACACCCTCATTTTAAAAATTAGTTAACTGCACTTCCTGCATTTATTTTAACAAATTGAGTATCTTTATTATTTACAGGAAATCACATTAAGCATGCTGCAACCCCAAACATGCCCCCCAAAAGACCTGCTAAAGTCAGATGTCTCTAGGACATGGAAAATATACACTCTATAGAAAAGAGAAAGGCAGGCAATGGCTATTTTTTGTGCTTTTTCATATCATGCACAGAATGAAGAAAAAAACCTTTTTATTTCCAAATGCCTGAAGCTTTATATAGTGCAAGGCTATAAGAAGGTAAAACTTTTGATGCTTTTAAGGCATGCTGCAAAAGAGCTATGCAGCACAAATAGAACATGTGAATATTCTAGCTGTCAACAACTTTACCTTTCCAGAATGCTGGACAATTTTTGGTAATCAAGAACAAGCAGGCTTCATCACAGAGGAACAATGCAGACCATCCTGCTGATCTGAACGCTGTACGTTTTGTATGCAGTTACAAGAAATGAGTCAGTGAAGAAACTGCTCCCAAGAGATATTGGGATTTAGTGATTTTTTTGCCTCTTATCAATACCTTTCTAAAAAGATTTCCAGCTTGCCAGATACCCAAATTTAAGCTACCAAGCTATTGAAGACAATTCTCATTTCTTATCACTCAGACACAAAACAACCATTCCAGCTAGTCAGTGACTTTTTTTTTCCAGAAATCATGTTCATCATAGGACCATATATATTTTAATATGAGTATATAACTCTTGAATATTTCTGTGTGTCTTATACTGTCAGCCATCTCCTTACCTTATGCACCAGAACTAAAGTAATGTAAAACTGGTATATATTTCAAGGGAAAAGTCTATATTATGAGATAACTCTTTCCTTACATATATTCTAGGCAACTGGTGTAACTATTGGCTGTAAACAAAAACATGCAAGTTTTACCATGAAGATAGTTTAGAGAAGTTCTTGGACTCATAAATACCTTTGTAGATGGGATTTTTCCTTTGGGCAAATTTGGAATGTTAGTATTGACTTTCAGATAAAGATAGGCCTAGCCAAATATTTGTTCTTTTGTTACATTTTTTTCCTTTCTAAATATGGGAAAAGTCCTATGAAAATTATTCCTAGGATTATGTGTGTCTGCACAGAAAACAAGTAAGGCATAAGGTAGATTGGTGCTATTAAATCAAAGTAAGTTCTTTAACAAGGAACTTAGCCATCTATTATTTCTTTCACACCTTTAAATTTCTTGGATGGCCAGGTCAAGATAACTAATAGCCATTGAAATAAATACCAGTTGGAGAGAGCAGCTCCAAAGGGTTATGCCTTAATAATGCTATTTTACACACCTCGAATTGCTCCTTGTGGTGTAACTTTGTGACAGACTAAATCTCTGAACCCAAGCGGGTGCTTTCATGGCCATAATAGTCTCCTTTTAAGTCACTTGCATGCCAAACTGCCTTTAGGCATTGCTGTTTCTGAGTGAAGTTGGGGATGTAAAGACAGTCGGACAAGCCAGAGGTTAGAGCATGCTCTTATCTGTGCTGCCACTCCTGTAGTGGCACAGGTGTTCTTCTGAGCCTCCAGGTCTCCAAGGTGTCATTGTGATGACAAAGCCATGCAGAAACAACAGGCTTTCAGGTCTACCACTTGGAAAACTGAAGTCACCTGCATATTCGATGTCCTCTTGAGCATTAAATGCATGAGCCTTGTACCTTTCAGAGTGTGGGTGAAGTAGGAGGCAGAGATTGCTCTTTAATAAATTAGTTCACTGTACTGCAATTTAATTAAATAATAGATTTACAGCTGGGAGTTGTTACCTTCTATTGTTTCTGCAATGATGTTAAATTTGGAACAAAGTTGTGTAGCTGTGTGGGGCATGTGGGGTGTGCAGCTAGCTGTCCTCAGCTATAAGCCAAGTTATGGAGACAACTGGTAAGAAGCTAGTAAAATAATGATGCAAAATGCAATATGTTTAGCACCTTAGTTCTTGCCAGGTTGGGATTTCTCTTAATTGGGGTGCTAGTTTGTGTATTTGAATCCTGCCATCAGAATATGCTCACTGGGAAGTGAATCCGAAGCTCTGGTCTCTTTCCTGTCTCCTGTTGTACCATGCTCCGTGAGGAAACTGAGGGTTTCAACTGACAAGTCCACAACCAAAGCGAATTGTAGGCTCAGAAGACTGAAATCAGAGTTTGGAAATCAAAGACACTTTTTAAAAATGCACAAAGCCTTGCACTTTCTTCACTGCCCTTCCCACAACCACGCACACATACCTGCCATGTGAAATGAGCATTCAAGCCCCTAGTTATCTTAGCCAGCACTCTGCAGAGAAGAGTGATTTTTGGATAACGTGAATTTCTTTTTTAATGAACATACACCCTAATGTCTATGATTGCACTCATACAAACAGGGAAGTACAACAGTACTTTTGGGCTGCTAGTTTTGGAGTCATGCCAAGGCAGTCAAGATATCTCTTAAGTTTTGGATTAAGGAGTTCAGGAAAGTAAAACAGTCCCATAACAAACATTGTTTCATTCATGAAAAGTAGTCAGAGTGAGTGAAAGAATTTCTTCCTCTAAGTCCCAGAAGGAACCTCAGCATGCTTTGCTCCAGCACCTGACTTTCAACATTGGCTGGCAACACAGAAACATACTACTAGTGTGGCTCCTGTATTGAGGAAGGTCCTGTTCCATTTTAACAAGGTGGTATTGGCTGACAGTTATGCCTTGGAAAATTAGCATTTAAATACGTGTAAAGTAACATGAGCTATAGTGCTGGTCTCCAAAGGCAGCAATGAATAAACAAAACTTCAAGTATTTAGGTCCTTCTCCCCCTCCGCTCACCATTCTCATAATGAATATACTGTATTCATCCCATCTGTAAGTAACATTAGCAGAAGGTAGGAGACAGACTGCCTAGCAACCCAAAGAGAGGTGGAGAGGAAGTGGTTTTCATGTAATTATTCACTTCTACAAAAGCTGTTGTCAGGTAGACACTAGAAACATAGCTGTTTTCTTATTCGCCTAACCTACTTTTAATCTTTTGAGAATCACTACCATTAAGAAGAGGGGAAAAAAGAGATTAATACAGCCATTTTCTGCCTGGCCGTTGAAGTTGTGTTTTCCTGCTCTAATGAAGGCTCTGCTTTCAGAAGCTGTGTTGTTTAAAAACCCCTGGGTAGTAAACTTCAGAAACAAATTAAGACCTGTATCCAAAACTCAACTTTCTTCTTTTTTGCTGCTTCTCCACAATACACAGTTCATATTTTGTTTTGGTTTAGTTTCCCATTTAATGACATTTCCCGCTGAGTTGAAAGAATAACAAGATAATTCCCCACCCCCCCAAGAAGTCATCTGGGGACAGGGGTCAGGGGCTAAAAAGCTTGTTTATTTTAGGTAACACAGTTGGTGCCAGCATGCTTGGATCCAGCAGGTTTTTGTTTTATTTTGTTTTCTACTTTTCTGACCACGGGACCCCCAGCTTTGCCCTCAGCCACAATTCCTTAGAGTTGACCGAGGCTGCATGAAGATAACTGAGGGATATGTTAGTACTGCTCTTGCCATCTGAATAACCCTAGACAACTTGTGTTTCACTTGTAAAACATCATGCTAAACTCTCTTTTACATAGGTGACTGTCTGAACAGTTACCACTTTCAAATAGCCTGGGGACAGGCACATTTTCAGTGAATAGTCTTTGATTTATGTCCTTATATTTCTATATCACAGTTATATCTTAAGTTCAATGAATATAGATTTGATAAATTTAGACATTGAAAGTTTTCTTTCAAATGAGTATATTTAATTGAATACAAGTATATCAAAAGTATTTTGGACTACTGTTGAAAGTAGATCTGTCGAGGCAGTGACTTTCAAAATAGTTTATCATGAAGGTCATTATATAAGCTCTCAGAAGCTTTAACCTGTGCTTTTAGTTAGAGTTATATTCTACTCAGAAAAGTTACTTTAAAATTGCAATGCAATCGTCTGCTTTGCTCCCTGGTTGTTCCAAGATTTCAGTTTCAAGTAGAAAGCTGTATTTTCCTAGCCAGCAAAAACCTTGTCCTTGTGATCCCTGAGATTAACTAGTTAATTTTGTGAAGTATATTTTTGTCCGCTTTCTAAATAAATGTGGTTTTTTAATTAATGCTGTTGAAATAATTTGTAATTTTTTTAAAACTAAGCATATACCAAGATTAGAAAATCAGTCTTTTTTGCTATTTTATAGTCAAATATGAGAAACTATGCAGTTACAATAACTGTGTTATCTATGTGGGAAAATGAAAATAATAAAGTTTATTCTTCCCCGTTTGATTTTCTCTGCAAGATTCATTAGAATGAGATACATTATCGTTGTACTGCAAGACAGGAAAAGAGCAGAATGTATGCAAGGAACGGATATATTTGCTTTGAATGTCTGCATTTTCTAAGTTGTTTTTGAGCATAGAAAGTACTTTGAAATATGTGTTCTGCACAGTTAGCACAGATATTCAGCTGATTTTCATGTTACCTGCTATTGAAGAAAAAAATTCAGTTGATTAGGACAGAGTGACTAGAGAATAAATGAAAACTGGTTAATTTTATTTTTCATGCCTTTGAACAGAGAATTGAGTCGATGGTAGTGACTTGTCCAGAGTATTACCCTTTGCGCTTTTGGAATGGTATCTAAAACTACTTCATGTTCCTGCTCAGTGTGGCTTCTGGGGCAGATGTAAGTGCTTTGGCCTTGCCTCCATCCATTTGACAATGCATTCTGCACTGGAACTGAAACTGAATCAAGAATTAATCTCTGTCTTTTCTGGTGAGGTGTCATGGGAATGTATAACATCCTTCATCTTGGTTAGCATATGAGGAACATAGGAAGTGTCAACCCCCCCTTCCCCCAAAAAAAACCCCACACACATACCTGTTGCTTTCCTTCTAGTGTATATATACACAACTTTCATGGAGCAGTCTACTTATCATCCTGGTGCTCTCTCCTGCTGTTGTCAACTATGCTACACCATGCTAAACATAATAGTTTCTGATGTAGCTGAATGTTCTTCATAATGTGAAAGCTGGAAAAAATTACTTTGATTTTGGATTGTTGGATTATTTGCATTGGAACAGGCTGTCCAGAGATGTGGTGGAGTCACCATCCCTAGAGGCGTTTAAAAAACATGTAGATGTGGCACTTCAGGGCATGGTTTAGGAGGCATGGTGGTGTTGAGTTGATGGTTTGACTTTTGATGATCTTAGAGGTCTTTTCCAACTTTAATGATTTTATGATTCTATGAATTGGAATAAGATCAGAGGTAAAATGCTCAGTCCTCCACTACTGCCTATGTTACTATTTTTCTTAGACGATATATTCATATATACATAAAAATGTAACTTGTAGTAGAGGAATGTAATAGACAACAATTTAAGAAATGTTCCAGGAATTATTTTTATAGTTAAACATTACCCTACACTGTGTCGGCACATTTTAATCAGTAGAATAATTCTTAGTTTCCTAGTGACTTCGGAGTCACAGAATGGTAGGGGTTGGAAGGGACCTCTGGAGATCATCTTGTCCAACTCCCTGCTTGAGGAGGCACACCTAAAGCAGGGGGCAAAGGACCATGTCCAGGCGGGTTTTGAATGTCTTCAGGGAAGGGGACTCCACAACCTCTCTGGGCAGCCTGTTCCACTGCTTCTTCACCCTCACAGTAAAGAATTTTTTTCTCATATTTAAGTGGAACTTCCTGTGTTCCAACTTGTGGCCATTGCCCCTTGTCCTGTCATTGGGCACCACTGAAAGGAGTCCAGTCCCACCCTCTTGAGACCTGCCCTTCAAATATTTATAAGCACTGATAAGATCCCCCCTCAGTCTTCTCTTCTCCAGGCTAGACAAACCCAGGTCTCTCAGCCTTTCCTCATAAGAGAGATGCTCCCATCCCATGGTCTTCCTCGTAGCTCTCTGCTGGACTCTCTCCAGTAGCTCCCAATCTTTCTTGAACTGGAGAGCCCAGAACTGGACGTAGAAGTTTATCTTAGTGATAATACTGTCATTTATTTAAGAGGCATGGTATCTAAGACTGAAAAAAAGTCTTGTAAATAAAAAATGGGAAAGCTTACTGCCTAGGAGACTTCATGCTGTGTGGTACTTTCCTGTAAAGTAAAGAGTATGTGCTCTCTGTTTTCTGAATATCAAAATATTATTTTGAGTAGCAGAATTTGGTGGCCCTGGAGTCCTGCTGTTTCTACACCAGAGCAATTATGGTCAGGAGCCTCTGGATATGTAGGATTTGTGCATTAGCAAGTATGTCTGCAGGAAAAACATACCATTATGTATGAACATGGCTGGTTTAGTTTAATATAGCTGAGTGACTCATGTTTGTTTCATAGGTACAATCACAGCTCTTCTAATTGGTGTCAATGTAACATGAAGTCCTATTAATCATGAGAGGAAATAGAGGTTCTAGTCTGACCTTCAAACAAGGTCAGAATACCTTAGTAGCATCTGCCTGTTCTTCTGATTGTCCTCCGGATTGTATGTGTAGGCTCATAGCAGAAAGGTCAGATCGGTTTTCAATTTCAGCTCCTATTCAGTTAGATATGTTAGCTAGTAACTGAAAGCAGTCTTCAATGACAAACTGATAGAAAAGAAAGACCCAGACTATCTGAGATGAAAAGACAGGGTGAAATAGGGACTTCGGCTTTTACCAAAAGTCATTGGAAACTGCATTTTTTTAACCATCTTTTGCTCAGCATATATTCTGGGTTTTTCTAAGTTTTATGTCACAAATTACTAGACTACTTCTGACCTGTTGTAGCAGTGCCTGGAGCTGTATTTGGCATTGCCAAAGACATTCCCTTAAACACTCTTATCTAATTCAGGTGGCAGGAGGAGAGGAAGGAGCCTATGTTAGGGCCATGGCTGGTAGATTCTTTTCAAATGGTTTGATTCTCCAAAAGCTTCTCTTAATGCTCATAATTAAACACGTTGTTAATTCCCTCATGTCTGACGGGGTACTCTCTTAAGTGCAGGTACTACTGCAAGATTAAGACCTAATATTTTTGTAGTATCTTACAGTCCTGTCACATCTAAATCTATATGACAATGAAAAAATATCTAGTACTTTTTCCCAAAAGATGAAGATATTTATCCTGGCTACCCTGTGTGAGTTCCATAACTGGTTTTCAGTCTGTTTACTGTCCATCTTTTTTTTTCCTCTACACTGCATGTGGATTTTGTTTTTATTTCTTTCTGATCTTGGTGCAGTCTTCTCATTGTGGCCTCCTCCATTCATTGAATTTGCCTACCTTTTACAGTATCTAAAATACCCAGATAGCTCGACTGATCCCAGGTGGCTTGGATATAAACCATGTTTTGCGACTATAGGCTCGAAAAAGGTGCTTTAGAAGCCAACTTGAAAATGCGAAACCTTGCAGTCTAGTACAGGTAGAGATGTTCTGTAGCTGACATTAATTTTTGACTTTTTCCGCACATTCCCCAGTGAGACACACTGACACATGAACATTAAACCTGTCGTGATGTGTGGGACTTAAACTCTAGTAATGCTTCTATTTAAGTCTATTTGGCAACAGGTTGTTTTATTCAGGCATTCTTACTGTTACAAAAAACTGCAACTAGTCTATGCCTTTACCTTGAAATTTCATTTGTTATATCCTGACAGCAAAGGCTTTCTTTTTAAAATTCTTATTTGAAACCAAAGACAAACTGCTTTTTAAAACACAAACACTACTGAGATTCATCAAAAAGTAATGAATAATTTAAATTAAAAGAAAACTCAAAAGTGATTGCTCATTCTCCGATAACAAAATGGGAAATAAATGATTATCAACATTTGGACCGTGTTTTAAAGAGTGAGTGCAGCATTCAACTGGCCTATGAAATCTCCGTATTATCAGACAGTATGCTTCATTACGGAATTGTAATTAACCACTCTGTAGTTAAGGATGCTTTGAGCTTTGCAGCTCAAGTGGGTGTTCAATCTCACTGTTAAGGGGAAAAAAGTGCATATTTATGAAACTACACCACTGGGATGTATATTTCAGCCAGTACTCAGACACCAACATGAAATTAATTCCTTAATTTTGATAGAAATACTCAAGAAAGCAAACTTAAGTGTGTGGGTACAAATATTAGCAGACCTTATGTGTTTATAATTTCTAACAGATCTGTTAACTGTAGACTATGGGAAAAGTTGTGGAAAGACAGATGATATACACATTTTGTTTACTGGAAGAATCCTCATAATGCTTGATTGTTCTTCTAGTTATGTACGCAGAAACATGGATTCTTTTAGATCAGCTATTACATTGAAAACTCTCCAAACTGTCTCCTGAACCCAAATATCACAATGATTTGGTACCATTAAGAAATCTATGAAATATAATTTAGAAGACTGCAAAAAGAGAAAGGGTGATATATGTTTCTTTACATATACAAATCTCTCTGAAACCATAATACACAGGCACCTAAAGCCTATGTGTAAGTCCAGACTAGTATCAAGAACCCACAGCTACGACCTCAACATCCTTGTTGATATCTGTGGGTTCAGAGAGCAATACCATTGGGAGGAAATAATGACATCTCTCCTGCAACAGGTCAGATACAGCTCTTAGGTCTGAGGCAGTTGTAATGACATTGACAATACTGTTTTCCTGTTCAGTATAAAGCCAGGACCATTATTCTATAGCAACATTATTCACTCCTGCTACTTTTCTTTGTGTGTAATTAGGCATATACTTCATTATCTAGACACTGATGCTCTTTAGAGCTTTTCTGGGGTTTTTTGGTGTAAATTCTATCATATCTTTCAGGCCCAAATATGGCTACTCATTAAGTAAGTCTTTCCTTCTTAATGCCACAGTGACAGTAGCACTAGTGTTATGCAGTTAGTCTCATCTGTTGTCTGTAGAGGAAAAAATGTACCTTGCAATCACAGACCTATGAATCAACAGTTAGAAGGCTGCTGTTACCATGTGCAGGGTGCTTGTGAGGATGTACAAATACACACAAAACTGAACGTAGAGAGAGACATTTGAACAAGGAGTAAGTTTAGGAAGTGGTTGAGGTGATTTAGTGCTGCACTGGGCCATTTCTAGAAAATTATATTCTCTTTTGTTTGCTTTTTCCATTTTTACCATTATTTGAGGAACAGATTGAAAAATTACAGCATAAACTGGTGCTTATCCAAGAGCTTGTCTACCCAGCCCACAGACTTGATCCTCACAGGCAGAGGCAATGTAGGCTGACCAGGTCCTGTCTTCCTCCAGGGCCCAGGCACTGAGGTGTGAGGTGCCTGACTGTTTATTTGAACTTATAACCTGCCATATGCATAATTTCTGAGTATCACATTTTTAACAAACCCTCCCACTTCTGCTCAAAATGTCCTCAACATGCATTTTAGGCATCTTGCATTTTTTCTTCTAGACTAATATGCAGACACATACACAACAAGGCAGAATATTGAAATTTCATTGATAGCTTCCTAGCTGAGGTGTAAAATGAAGCTTTCCAGGTGACAACATATTATTTTAAAACCACATATCTTTTAGGAGGATCAGACTGAAAATAGCTACCTAATTTTCCCATGTTACCCAGGCATGAAACACTTTTACACCTTTTGAGTTAAATTCAGCTGTTTGTCATGGTTCTAAAAGCCTGGGAAAGTGCCAGTTAAAGTCAGTTTATCCTGGGACATGTTCCCTGCAGTCATGGGACAATTCCATAGTAGTTGTTTAGGAGTGTTTGCTTTAAGAACAGTAAAAGACTTTTGGAATGAGATACGGGCTTAAGTGTTGAACAGTGTTCTCCCAATTATTTGATACCTGAAAATGATATGGACTAAAGGTGGCAAGGGCTCCCTCCTGAGAATGGCTGCTGCAGGAATCCCTGTAGATCCTGATCTCTGAGGTTTCCCTATCCCTGCATTAGGGAATATGGCAGTATACCTGTGCAGACCTTTTTGGGAAGACATGAATTCACATGACTTGTGCTTTGAAGCAGTTAGGAGCTTGCTGTGCCTGCACTGTAACTCTCCTGAATGCAAATCACATATAACACGTAACCATACATGTTACATGAGGCTGTCACAATATGTGCTGCACATTTCTTGTAAGGCAGCAGTAAGTACTGAGATACAGCAGGAGTGATGTGATATGGAGCTATTGTCTGCCCAGCTGTCTAAACTGTGTTCTTATATTTTCTGTAATTCTGTACTGTATCTGTACAAAGAGTATGGAAAGTAAGGGGAATGTACAAAGAGAAAAAACCTGGAATCTAATGATACTCATTCAGGTGAGCAATGTTCATTTTTATTCCATGCATTATGGAATACATCAACATATAACAGGTTTTCCTCAAGGTCTCTGCTTCAGTCAGGTACAGCATCAACTAAACTAATTTCAGGAAAGTTATGTAATATTTTGCTTTATCCTTTTCACTCACTGCTTGGCCCTATAAACATATGGCATATTGTTCAGACAAAAAATGGCTCAGCCTCTCAAAGTGACTTATTTCTGCACTGTCCATGTGCTCCATAAACCTCAGGTTTGGGGGTTGTTTTTTTTTTCAACGTATGGTATGACCCCATCTTACCGACATAAAGAGATACATTGCGAGACTAAAATGAGAGGCTGTCAGTCATTTGGGGATTTTCAGTTTGAAGTTGGTAGACCTGGCTTTTTATACTGTGGGGTTTTTTTGTTTTGGTTTTTTGTGTGTGGTTTTTTTTTTTTTTTTTTTCTTGTTCCATACACGGCTTTCATTCACCCTGGTTGCAAAAGTGAATGCTCAGTGATTTTTGTACTTCACTTTGGACACCCGTTAAATGAGAACTACCCAGTTAATGAACATTTGAGAAAGGGTTGGTTTAAGTGATTTATGGACATAACATCACATAGAAAATTTATAGCACAGACATGAATCTAATTCTTCAGAGCAGTATTCTGTTGTCCTCACTACAGCACATCCCCGCTCTTCCTTCTTTATCCTTCTTCATTCATTACATGCACTACAATCATGGCAACAAAAGAGGCAAGGGATCCTCCAGACAACAGGATCTTTGGTTTGACTAGCTCGATTCATCTCCCTGGGCAGAAAGCTGAATAGTCCTGTAAATGAAGATTGTGTCCTAGACCTACACACAAGAAGGCCAAATAAGATTACCCAGGCAGACTTAATACCTGGGTATTGCTAGCTTTTGAGAGCTGGACTTTGCAAAACAGCACTTTCCATTTTTAGTTAAAAATGTTCTTCTTTATTCTGTTTGTGGAATTGTGTTTGTACCAACATAAATTAGTTACCAGCAGGACACAGCAGAGACCGCTGCTTGTGAGCTAATGGTGTGAATCAGGAAAGCTGTAAAGTGAAGTGTGGGAAAGCCTCAAAATGAGGGTCAGGGCACAGACAGCTCTGCTGTTCCTCTTCTCAGAAAATGGAAAGTGGAGAGACTCCACAGACTCTACAGCAGGTAGAGTTGAGGCTTGTTTACTTTTCCTTCTCCCTTTGGGAACAGACATTCATCACATGGGCTTATTGAACAGCCCCTTTTTCCAAGCCAGCAAGTATTATTTCTGTACAGGAGTAAGAATAATAGCTGTGCTGCTGTATTCTGAATTAGCATTTGCATTCTTCTAGTTTGCCTACACTGTCGCTGATGTAGTACTGGGCCCAGCATCTTTAGAAAATGGCTGTAACATGGGTGCAAAATGTAAGCACAGTAGATACAAAGGTTCTGTCCTTTGGCATTTGGATTTTTTAAATATTAAGGTATAATAAACAAAGGTTTTGTGCTTTAATTTTAATCTTGTTTTGGTATGGAAACATTTAAAATATAATATAAAAAAATGTAAGAAGAACCACTTAGTTCCATCTTTTAAAGTTAGAGGCTAATAGAAGACTGTAAAACATTTTCAGTCCCCATTCAGCTTGTTTCTGAATTGACTTAATTATCACTAACCAAAGGATTTTCAAGGTACAAAGTTTATAAAACATGAACAGGATGTCCTCTGGTACAGGTCCTTTCCTCTGGAATTTACTCATGCCAGAAATGCATCAAGCCCCTCTCATTTCAGATAAAATGTACTCCTTTTGTCCCAGCCTTTCACCAGCTACGGGCTCCAGAACCATTGGTTTGCAGCTTACTGGCAGTGGTTTTTTTGTCTCTGTCCTTCAGAATTTCATTGTTCTGCAGAATTATGCTACATCTATTCCATGTACTTGGACAAAGTTACAACTTCTAGTCTAAGCCAGGCATTGCAAACTCAGCGCGCTCAGAAATAATTTATAATGCTTTTGTTGCTTTAAGCCAAATGGATGGTACCTGGATTTGTGAGTAGTATCTACAAGACCCCATCTGTACTCACTAGAAGTTTTAATGAGAACGACTTCCCCTGAGGGTACAGTTTATGAATGGCTAAGACTGGGTATGACTTAGACTAATAAACAATTTTTGTACCTCAACAACTTCTCCAACCACGAATGAGTACTGCAGTTGGATGCTAAATGTCAAATGGTCACTAGCTGTTGGGGGAAGAATAGTAAGAACTGATCTGTAACATCAAGTGCATGGCTTAAAAATATTGATGTGTCTAGGCTTGTGACAAAATATAACAGAGTAAGTCCATCTCGCATGTTTTCCAGCTACCAAAAATCTACCTGTAGTTTCTAAATTTATTTCCCTATTTGCCACTTCCTTGATCAGTTGTAGGTTTTTTGCCATTTCAGAAACTTGAAACTGAAATATTTTTTTCTACTTTCTAATTCTCAAATCGCTCTCTAATTGTATTATCCCATTCAGTAAATAAAATTACTTCCTTCTTCCTGCTTAAACATTAGCCATAAGTTCTGGTGGAATTTCTAGACTGATGTCATATAGTGCAACAAAAACAAAGGGCTCTTCTTCTGATTCAAATTTTATAGAATATGTGAACATTTGCTGCCATGTTTCTCATAAAGCATTTGCCACTTTTTATGTTGAATCACTGACAGCTATCACGATCTTTAGAGGAGACTTGTTTTCTTTGAAGGAGATAATATCACTTAGGGTCAGATTTTCACCTGTTTTTCTAACTAAGTACACAGGACCTCTAGAGGGATATGCTCTGTCCTCCTCAGGCAGCTCTGGAGGTTCTCACTTCAGAGTACAATTCTTTGTACCCATTTCTACTAGGACTTGCTGTCCAAGGAATAATCAGACTTCTGTGGAGCTGGCATATGCCAGCAGGAAAGGCTATTGCTCATTTACATGCTGTACATGCTGTACAATGCAACAATACATTGTGCAAAAACTGAAATGGAAGGAAAGAGCAGATTCTACGTGTGCTCATCCAGTTTCCCAGCTTTTGTTTATGCTTAAGAGGACTGTGTATTTTCAGTTGACCTATGCTACTTACAGCTTTTTGGAAGCTTCTGATCTTGTTAAAGAGCCTGTCTGTCAAAAACCTTTCTCTGTGCAGTTTTTTTCCCTACCAAGTGGTGAAACTTTGAGATGTAACCAGCTGTAACTTATTCAGTATGACAGCAGTGAAACCATTTAAGCCACTGATGCAAATCAAATGTGATCTTAATGTTATTCCTAAGCAGAAATACTCTCAACTCTAGAGACCAAGGTCTTGCTTGATCACATGTAAAACAAATACACCCCCTTCATATATTTATGTGTATTTGATTACTGTTATTAGTATTACTATTATTAGTCATGAAGTCATTACCTGCATTACCTCTTTCCTGTCTCAAACTTAGAGAAGCTTATGGCTACACAGCTATTGCCTCTGGTTATCAGTCAGTGCTTTGTTACTTCTCTGAAAAACACTTTGGTTGCACTGCTTTGAAAAAATTTAGAGCTCATTTATCCCAGAAAACCAGGAGTCAGAATTTATTGGATTGGAAATAATGGTGCAGCTGTGTAGATGCGGGTTCTTCACATTGCTGTCATGGCAAAATGAGGAGTTAAAAAAGTTTATTCACCTCCATGGATAGCATACCCAAACTCGGGTTGAATGAAGTAAACTGTTTTGTTGAAGTATTTTTAAATTTAAAACATTTGCTTGCTATATTAATGTTCTGAGGTCACTGTGAGGAGAATAATCTCACTGCATTGGCTCATGCTTCCTTTTTTCTTCTTTTCTTTGATTTCAAATTTAGTATTTGCATCCCTTTAGGATACAAATGTTACCATAATGATATTGTAAAGCTACTTACTTGTGAAACTCTACAGAACTTTTATTCGTTAATTGTACAGCAACCAGAACAACCATGTCTTTGTGCCAAATGGGGGCCACTAAGTATTGTTAAAGAAACCCATTTCCCTGGATAAGTTCTCCCGTCTCTTTCCCCAGCTTAATTTGTATATTATCTATGAATGGCATATTTTGTCTTTAGAGTATTTTTTACACTAAATTTTTAAATTTGAATAAATAATTATTAAATGAGAATTATATAAATGCAGATGATTCTATTTAGGTTGCAATTACTAACACCTTATAATGTTAATAAAACCATTAAAGAATTTATACTGGGTGAGGTGGTTCTCCAGAAATTCAGTCTCTCTTTCTACTTAGATTAGGTTGAACCTGTAAAGACCAGCTGAGTTACTCCTTGTTTATACCAGGAAGGAGAGGGGAATTTAACTAGCAGCATACGTTTTTTTTAAGGTGTGTCTTATAAAAGGTTTGCCAGGCACTATTACCCTCTACAGCATATGTACCCTGTACAGCCTCTGCAAATTTGTAGTCAGTATATGTATAAAGGTGATTCCTTCTTCACCTTTTTTAACCACTCAATTTTTTTTGTCTTCAGGTATGGGTGGATGCTGGTACACAGATATTTTTCTCTTATGCGATCTGCTTGGGGTGCTTGACAGCCCTGGGAAGTTACAACAACTATAATAATAACTGCTACAGGTAATAAGTTCCATTTTTACGTTTAATTTCAGTGATGGAAGTGTCCACATACTTAGCGTCACTCAGAAGTACTTCCCTTTTCCTTTAGCTATTTACATGAGTAATCATAAGCACATGCACATGTTTTTGTACAACGGAGATTTGTAATGCTTCCTATAATTGTATCAGAGGAACTCTGGTCCAAAATTTGGTGGTTTCATCCCTTTTGATCCTATCTGACCCTTGCATAGTCACAAGCCACTCAGTACACATAGGTATACACAACTGCATGTATAATATGCAGAACTTCATACATGTATAACTGCATGTGTATGCAATATTTGATTTATAATGTATATCTGCTTTAAAAAAAATCCTACCAAAAAATTGTTATTAAAACTCACCTGAGTTTGGTCTGTGCTCTGAATGTCACTTTTTCCCATCGTTTACTGGCTTCTAGCTAAAGCACAGTAGAAATGGATAGCATTTCATTGCTTGTCTTTTTAGAAATCAATAAGGAAATTGCTAATGACTTCAGCAGTTTTTAATCTTTCCTGAATCAATGTCAAAAGGATATTAAAAAATAATAAAAAAAAAAGCCTGACCAACCTAGTGGCCTTATGTGATGGAGTGGCTACATCAGTGGACAAGGGAAGAGCTACAGACAAGGGACATAGAGTTGCTGGAGCATTTCCAAAGAAGGGCATGGGGCAAAGATCATGCCCCTGTACTCAGCACTGGTGAGGCCACGCCTTGAGTACTGTGTTCAGTTTTGGGCCCCTCACTACAAGAGGGACATTTTGGTGCTGAAGCATGTCCAGAGAAGGGCAACAAAGCTGGTGAAGGGTCTGGAGAGTAGGTCTTATGAGGAGATGGAACTGGGGTTGTTTAGTCTAGTGAGAAGGAGGCTGAGGGGAGACCTTATCACTCTCTGCAACTACCTGAAAAGAGGTTTTACTGAGGTAGGTGTTGGTCTCTTCTCCCAAGTTACTAGTGATAGGACGAGAGGAGATGGCTTCAAGCTGCGTCAGGGGAGGTTTAGGTTGGATATCAGAAAAAATATCTTCACTGAAAGAGTGGTCAGGCATTGGTACAGCCTGCCCAGAGAGGCGGTAGAATCCCCATCCCTGGACGTATTTAAAAGATGTATAGACATGGCACTTCAGGGCATGGTTTAGGAGATATGGTAGTGTTGAGCTGACGGTTGGACTTGATCCTAGAGGTCTTTTGCAACTTTAATGATTCTATGATTCTATGTCATCTACCTGGACTTCTGTAAGGCCTTTGACACGGTCCCCCACAGCATCCTTCTATCTAAACTGGAGAGATACCAATTTGATGGGTGGACTGTTTGATGGATAAGGAACTGGCTGGATGGTTGCATCCAGAGGGTAGTGGTAAATGGCTTGATGTCCAGATGAAAACCACTGGCGAGTGGTGTCCCTCGGTGGTCTGTACTGGGACCAGTACTATTTAATTTCTTCATTAGTGACATAGACAGTGAGATCGTGTGCACACTCAGCAATTTGCAGATGACACCAAGCTGAGCAGTGCAGCTGACACACCAGAAGGATGGGATGTCATCCAAAGAGACCTGGACAAGCTGGAGAGGTGGGCCTGTGAGAACCTCATGAGGTCCAACAAGGCCAACTTGCAAGGTCCTGCACCTGGGTCAGGGAAATCCCCGATATCAATATAGGCTGCTGGATGAAGGGATTGAGAGCAGCCCTGCAGAGAAGGACTTGGGGGTATTAGTGAACGAAAAGCTGGACATGAGGCAACAATGTGCACTTGCAGCCCAGAAGGCCAACGTTATCCTGGGCTGCATCAAAAGAAGTGTGGCCAGCAGGTCGAGGGAGGTGATTCTGCCCCTCTACTCTGCTCTGGTGAGACCCCACCTAGAGTCCTGCGTTGAGCTCTGGAGTCCTCAACACAGGAAAGACATGGACTTGTTGGAGCAGGTCCAGAGGAGGGCCACAAAAATGACCAGAGGGCTGGAACACCTCTCCTATGAGGACAGGCTGAGAGTTAGGGTTGTTCAGCCTGGAGAAGTGAAGGTTCCACGGAGACCTTCTTATAGCCTTTCAGTACTTAAAGGGGGACTATAAGAAAGACAGGGATAGAGTTTTCAGTAGGGCCAGTTGTGATAGGACTAGGGCTAATGGTTTTAAATGAAAAGGCGGTAGGTTCAGAGTAGACATAAGGCAGACATTTTTTACAGTGAGGGTGGTGGAACACTGGAACAGGTTGCCCAGAGAAGTGCCCCATCCCTGGAAATATTCAAGGTCAGGCTGGACAGGGCTCTGAGCCACCTGCTCTATTTGAGGATGTCCCTACTCATTGCAGGGGTATTGGACCAGATGACTTCTAAAGGTCCTTTCCAAACCAAATCATTCTATGATTCTTTGCAAATTATAATTCCATTTTACTGACATAGGCAGGAATACGAGCACTACTTTTTTCTTCGGGCATCCATTGTTATTGAATTAATATTCCTACTATTTAACAGCTTTTAATACAAGACAGTAAATGACAGGTTGATTCTACTGACTCCATTATGATCTCCAGACAGAGAATTAAAGTTTCATTAAAGGAAAGTTTCATAAAAGAAATCATACATTCTAATAGCAAAAGAACTCCAAACACACCACCACCAAACCCCTCAAAGTGTATTTAAATTCTAAATTACAGTTTTACTTGGAGAGATTAGGAGACTGTTTTAGGAAATGCCTTCTTCTTTCAACGTCTAAGCAACAATTTGCTCTTCTGTCAGAGAAACACAAAACAGTAGGACCCTCCAGACAGAGGGGGAATTGGGATACCTGAAACCACAGAGACATGAATGTATCCACCAGCCAAATGTTCACAAAGCTATCCAGTGGCAGTTAAGGGTACTTTGCCATCTAAACATGCAAAGTAACTTAGCAGCAACAGAAGTTACTCTTTGCTTGGCTATGACAGTCAATATACCAAACATTTTGCCACATAAAGTAGTGTCAATCCCCTATAATCTTCAGTGTTGATTGACATTATTTTCAGAATAATGATAAAGCCCCAACAGAAGGTAATGAATGCCCCTACAGATCAGTGGGTAATGAAAGTTTTCCCCAATTAGCATAAGCAATGCTTTAATAAAGGCAATACTCCTTTTCTGTCTTATTTAGTTTTCTTTTTATTTCTTTCCAGTTGCATCCCATCTACAAACTATTCTGTCACTGCCTCAAGGACTGCAATAATGTTTTTATTATGGTTTTGTAACTCATTACAAAAGGCAGGATTTTTGATCAGATTTGTGATCAGATAGCTTATGTAACTTTCCTTTTTTTCCTCTGACCCGAGCAGCATAGCTTTATAAAGAGCATCGACAGCTCTTTTTTAAAGCTCCTGAAGAAGATACTGCAACAGAATACTTTTTACTGAATCCAAGCTTCACAATTCCTCTAACAAAATGTTTTCACAAATTTCTTGAAAAGGACAGATTTTATTGTGTCCTGAAGTATGACTCTAAGAAATCTGAGGAAAGGAGTAGGACAGAAGTTAACAGCAGAAAGCAGATGAATTAAACAGGGCAGTTACCAAAGCGAGACATACAAAACAGCTATGCAGTGGAAAGCAGAATTAAATCTGTATTCTAACTAGTACTTAAAAAAATTGAAATTAAGCTATGGATTTGCCTCTTGCAATACCCGCCATGCATCATCTGATAGTATTTCTACTCTTTTTGCACCCTTTTACTAATTTTTTTTTCTAAGGCAAAGTTGCAATTGAAAATAATGACATGAGGTATTTTAGTGGGAAATGGGAAAATCTAAACTGTATGTGGGTTTTTCTTATTAGCAACCTGATCTAATTCATTAACATTGTAAATGTATTGCAAACCAGTCGATTCACATTTTTTAATAGGAAATTAATATTTATTGTCCTTATCTTTCATCGTGAGTGATTTCACATGCCGCCAACAAATGGACAAAACTTTTAAGAAAAGAAGATGTGTCCTTTATCAAGCTTCTAGTCTAAGAGGAAAAGAGGAATCGGGATTGGTCTTGAGGGGATCCATAAAGGCAAGGAAATAACTGGAGGGATGCAAAAGGCTCTGTGAGCAATTGTCTCTAATCAGAGAAGCTCCTTACGGAAGGCAGATTCAGTTTTCAGCAGTATCCTGCCTGTCAGTCAGGGAGAGAATAAGGATGTATGCCTTGAATTATTCAGGTGATTAGCAAGACATTAATCTGGAAGAATGCAGAATTTTCATAAAAAATTTAAGTTTTCCTTTAGTTTGAAAGCAGTCTGGGCTTCAGTCAGGCTCTGATGCATTCCTAGCCAGGGTGCTTACAAGAAATTGATGGATGGGTCTTCCCTGGGAGTGGAGAAATGTTTGTGCTCCTCTTGTTCTCTCACAGATGATCTAATTATCAGGATTGTCCAGCTTACACCACTTGAACCTTCCCCTAGGACCTTTCTTCAAGAGAAAGCAGCAGAAACTGCCAGAGGCTCTGAATGTGCACAGGGAGCAGTGTGTCTCCACCTCAACCCTTTTTGCATGGTTAGGAATCAGCAGCTCTCAAATGTCCTGTGCCACACCATTCACCAGAAAAATATATCTTGTTGATTGGACTGCATTTGAAGTTTGGGAATTATCTAAAATACGTCTTATCTAACAGAAAAGAGGCTGTTCTGAATGGAGGCATCATATGACTGTTGAGCAGCCAGATCCATCCCACTGAAGTAGTATCTCTTTTTTTCCCCCAAAAGGATTAAAAAATACATCTTTCTGACATCTCTTATCAACAGAGTTTCATCACACAGGTTTTAATTTCTCAGCATTGAACTCACCAGTTTCTTAGGTGAGATAGGCTGGGGTGAGAACCTGTCCAGAGCTACTTCAGTGCTGAAATACACTGAGAAGGATGGGTAGAGAGATGATCTTTTTCTTTGTTTTATTTCTGTGCAAAGCACAAAGAACTCTGTGCTCCCAGTTTCTTTCTTTTAGATTGCTGTTTTGCTTTAAAACGTCCGAAGTGTATAATTAGCCCGGCTGTGCATAACTACAGGAAGCAATTTCATATGAAAAGCAAATAAATAACAGGCTAGAATTCTGACCATTTTCAGAATTTTCAGGAAGTATTTTGAAGGACCTATTTACCCCTGCTAACGAACAGTGTTAGAGAGAGCACATGTGTGAAAGAAGTATGAACATCACTGGACTTCTCCATGTCTGAGTCTTTACCTACAAATGGAAGTATTCATTCTTAGTCATTTCTGGACAAATTTTGGCAATTTATAGATGATATGCCATATAGAATTTTTAAACTATGAAATGATTATGAAAGCATAAAAACATTCTCCAAATAATGGTTAAAATTAACTGTAGATAAGGTGATAAGAGAGAGCCAAAGCCTCCCATGGCCTAATGGCCATAGTTCGGCTTATCACTGACTTTGCAGTATTGAAATGTATGCCTGCTTCCTGCCACTTAGCATGTGATAAAGTGAGTCAAAGTCAGTAACAAAAAGAGCTTTGAACAGTTGTGGATGCAGTGCAGGGCTCATTAGTGAAGGAATAAGATGCTGGAACTGGTCACCTCACTTTCAACTTAATAAACCAATGGGATAAATTTACAGGATAAAAATACCAAATGAAACAAGCAAGAGGACAGAGAGGTTACCAAAGAAGTTTTGCCAGAATATATGCCAGGACTTCAAAAATATTAATTGTCTCTGATTCTCAAAAAGTCACTACAAATCTGTGACAAAGATGGGAATCATTATTGAAGATGTGGATTCAGAACCTGTTAGATTTTACAGGGTCATTTCTTCTCATTATCTTGCATAAAAATTTGCTTCAGAGCTGTAGTAGGATGGGAACAGACCAGGCTAAGTTATAGGCTTGACAGAACTACAGGCTTGCCTTGTGTTTCAGTGTTTTAGAATCCTAATTTACTTTCAGACATCTAGGTTAGATTATTACTTTCTCAAGTACACAGCTGTCTCTTGTAGCAAACAGTCTTAAAAGACTGTCATGATAAATCATTAACTGACAAGCCTGAAGTGCTGTCTGAAAGGAGGGTGAACAATGATATTTTACTGAGCTGTGGGGAAAGATTGTACCTTTCTGCAAGAATATCTTCCCTTTTTTTAAAGTGATTTACTATTGTGACATTTCCAATCTGGGAAAAGAAATATTTCTTCACCTTGGCCTTGTAATTGTCATTGTTTGATGTGTAGGATACATAGGTCTGAGAGATCAGTGTCCCTGCACTGTCTTTGCCTACTTGTTAGATACTTTTTTAGGTATATACACACTTCTTAGATTATATATAGTGCTTTTCATTACCACAGCTTCTTAAAAAAAGCTTATAAACTAAACTGGAGTTGTATTTTGTATAGATATAAATTATAGATATAAATTGCCAATATACTGTAACTGGAACAGAATTAGCTAATCTCTGACCATAGGATTTTTTTTTTCCAGGAAACAAACTACTACCATTTTTATATAGTTTATAAATTAGTTTATATCCTCTGGAATATGTTATTACAACTACTGTAGAAAAATTGTTCTTAACACCATTCTTACAGTACTTTTACATGTTTTTTAAAGATTCTATCAAAAAACAGCAAGAGAATAACAACAGGTTTGCAATTCAACCAGTTGAAACACAAACAAGGGTATTATGATGGTGCCTTCCTGTAAATGCTTATGCCTGACTGATGCGTCTCAGGCACAGTATCAGCTGGGAGCTTACTCTTCGTGAGCAACTTTACATCCATTCATGCAGCTTGGGGTTCTGTTAGTCCTGTGGCTCAGTATATGAAAGAAACCCAGGCTCTGGAGATTAAATGCAGTGTTTTTTATTTATATTTTCAGAGACTGCATCATGCTCTGCTGCTTGAACAGCGGCACAAGCTTTGTTGCTGGTTTTGCTATCTTTTCAGTTCTTGGATTTATGGCTTATGAACAAGGCGTGCCCATTGCAGAAGTTGCAGAATCAGGTAAGTTCCGAAAGGAGTTTTCCAAGTTAACAAAAAATGCCCAGGGGTTGCTGTCAGAATACTTAGTCTGTTCCATTATCTTATGGATAAGTTGACTGTTTTGCAGATAGTCTTACAAAACTCCTCTTGAAAACCTGTTATTTGACTCATTAGAATAACTGCTATGAGAAGAGTTTTTAACAATTTTTATGTGAAAAATACTAATGTTATTGTGCATGGCACCAAATTCATAAAGTCAAGGAGCTATTGTAACACAAACTTACTCCAGCTGAGCATCCAGAAGATTGTTTAGCAGAGATATATTGCTCTGTTATGCCCCTTGAGTGTTACATTCTCATGAAAGGAGCATCCAGTTTTCTTTAAATGTGACAGAAATCTACACAAATATCTGTTCCCGCGGGGGGGGGGGGGGGTGGGGGGGGCGGGGGGGGTGGAGAGAAACAAAAAATATATAGCTATTAAATAATGAGAAACCAGCTCTTTAGGAGAAATCTTTGGAAATCCTCTGAAGTCTTGCTTACTGTGTACTATCCAAATACAGATTTCTAAGAGTAAGACAGCTAATGCCATTTCCTAATGCAGTGTTTTTCTCCCAGGGATGTACACTGAAGCACTCTGGTTGATTAAATATAATAGTTCTTGTTTTGAGTCCAGAAAGGCACAAAGGCCCAGCTTTACGAGAAATTAGCCATCTAACAATCATTACCATCACCTGGAGTTAGGCATCCAATGACAGTTAATTGCTCTTTAACACCTTTGTGGATGTAATACTTTTAAGCATCACTTAAAACTCAAGAGAACAAAAAGAACAGGAGTGCTGCCCAGAAAAAAAGCAGTGTAATACTGAACTGCTGAGGAGAAATGACTCTCAAGAAGTTAACCAAGATTAACAGGAACATTGCAAAGCAATTAGAGCTCCACTGATACTGTAATGGAAAATATTTCTGTATTCCTAAAGCCCCCAAGACAACTGGCTTATACTATTACAGAAACTATATAGAAAATGTTTACAAAACTACAGCAACTCTGGAAACTAAAGGAGCTTGCAAATACTGTGTTAACTGAAAAAGCAGTAGTGTGTTAACAGGTCTTCACTGAAGTTATTGCAGCAGGAGCGCAGAGGTACTCCTTTATCAGCTTTGTGACACTGCCTTTATATCTCCGCTTTAAAAGCTGGCTAACGTCAGTAAAAGCTGTTACAGCACAACAGTTTGCAGCAGCTGAAAAATGGGCACAGGTAAATAAGAACAGGAAAATATAAGCTAGGTGAGACAGTGTTTTAGCAGATCTGAGAAGTTCCAATGATGTTGCAAAAATGTTCTGCTTTAAAGATTTCTGTAAATATGCAGCCAATGAATTAATGTTAAGTATCAGGAGCAGCACTTGAAAATGCAGAGCAGATTTTGAACAAAGCAGTAGACATTTGGCTTGCACCATGTATGGCTTCCAAGAGACAGCTCTTATCGACTGCATTCTTGCACAAAATGTCAGAAAGAGTGCTGTCTTAGGAAAAAAAAATCCAGAATATGTTAATTAGTTATATAAGGCAATCACAGGACCACACGCTATTATTTATTCAGGATGCGAGTCTTGCTGTATATCCACACAAAGAAGGAGGAGAATGTAAAGTACAGCGATGTCTTAACAGAAGTCTTGACCTTCAGACATTTGGGCAGGTTGTAGGCAGAGTTAATGTGCCAAGCAAGTCTTCATTACTGATTAGCCTTATCACCAAATATTTAGACTATTAGAGATTTAGAGTTTGTGATGGTTTTCAACTCGTATTTAACTTCTCTTATCTGCCATAAAACAATAACCAAGTTGTGGGGGGTTGACCCTCACCAGCAGCTAAGCATCCACACTATTTACTCACCTGCCCACCCCAGTGGAATGAGGAAGGGAACAGGAAGACAAGTGAGAAAACCTGTGGGTCCAGATAGAGGCAGTTTAAGAAGTGATGCTGTGCAAGCACTGTTCAGCAATAGCCACAATGTTGGTGTTAGCAATGTGGTTCTACCTACAAATCAAAACACAGCACCGTACAGGCTGTTATGAAGAAAATTTACTCCATCTCAGCCAGACCCAGTGCACAAGCATAAATATTTCCTTTGTTTTCTTCCTTTTCAGGTCCGGGACTTGCATTCATTGCTTACCCTAAAGCTGTTACCATGATGCCTCTTTCTCCTCTGTGGGCAACTCTGTTCTTCATGATGCTCATATTCCTTGGATTAGATAGTCAGGTATGAAACAAAACTATTTAAATATTTTGGCAGATTCCCTAGCACATCTATATCAGCATCCTTGATGCAAACAGCACTGAACCTGATGAAAGAATGATCTAACTTAATTCCTTGCTTAAAACCATTGAATCAAGTTCCTTATTTTAAATCTCTGTTGTGTGATCCTGGAGATTCCTTTATGATTTACTGTGAACACTGATTCAGCCTATCTATATCTTTCATTATTAACATGGAAATAAGCTTGAACTTAAATATGGGTGATTAAAATTCACAGGTCAGTAAAATGTCAGTGTGTTGTCTTTTCCCATTTTTAAAGCACTTTGCAATGTATTTTGAAACTGAATATCAGATAGTGATAATGTAAGTTCCTGTGGTGTATTACCATAGCAAGAAATGTGTAGTCATATATTGCAGCAAAGTGACAGCACAGAAGTTGTCCTTCCTATGTGACCACAAAAACTGTGAAAGCTGTTTGAAGAAAAATGAAAAGTATGTGAAAGCTGTTTGAAGAAAAATGTAAAGTAGCTGGCATTTTTAGCACCTCAGCTCTTGGCATGATTTAGTTCAGAAAGTTTATGATTGTGTACTATAGAATAAAGCTCTTCAGTGC
Source organism: Phalacrocorax carbo (assembly GCF_963921805.1). Taxonomy (NCBI): domain Eukaryota; kingdom Metazoa; phylum Chordata; class Aves; order Suliformes; family Phalacrocoracidae; genus Phalacrocorax; species Phalacrocorax carbo. Next base: position 22,311,039 of record NC_087518.1, read on the forward strand.
TTTCCAGTCATTAAACTTAACATTTTAATAACTGCTCTTTTTTGTGATCTAACAACTTTTTTAAAGTCTGTTTTTTTAAAATGAGCAATTGATGAATTCTGCTCCCAACTGTTGCAGTGACGCAGGCTTTATATTGTCAACTTTTGGGCATCAATTTTAGTGCCTATTTTAGAAACCTTGCTCCAGAGCCCTGAGTCAGAAGCTCAGGCCTCTTACTTTCTGTTGATTTTTAAGAATGTTCCTTCCCCCCTTCATTAGATGTACTTAGCTTGGGCATTTAATAGCTTTGTGGAACTTCTCTCTTCTGTAAAATGGAGATGACTTCTACAAAAAACATGCTGCAGTTCCTTTAGCACTGCTTGATGGTGCGTAGCACTGCATAGCATTCCTTTGAGTGACAAAAGTAGAGGATGCTTAGAATAAAATTCTGCTGCAGTCCTATGGACACTATTTAAGTCCCATTCAAGACACATTTGAAAGATCTAAGTTTTATGTAATCCGTCTGCTACAGGGCAAATACGTTCTGAGGTAATAGTGGATTCAATTATTTGAATTTGGTGGTGCACTGGAAATCCATAGCTTTGGACTTTTTAATTCTGAAATGATGTTCCTCTCAGTTTGAACTTCTGCTCATAGAGTGTCCTCAGGGATCGTTCAGTCTCTATGATGAGAACATATAAGGGTATCTGAAGTGTTTGGTAGCAAATCCAAATCCCAGCAGCAGATGAGACAAACATTTCATTTGTACTTTCCTATCATTTTTTCTAGTTTGTGTGTGTTGAAAGCCTTGTGACAGCTGTTGTAGATATGTACCCAAAGATTTTCCGAAGGGGCTACCGAAGAGAACTGTTGATTCTCAGCCTTTCCATTGTGTCATACTTCATTGGCCTAATAATGTTAACTGAGGTAAGATGTGGTTTGTTGTACTACTGCAGAAAAAAGGAAATTGGTTTCTGTTTATAATCATTACAGATAAAATGCAAGAACATTTGCCATAGGCAAATTTCACTGTGAGGAATATGACTACAAAAAGCTTGAGAGACTGTTCTCAATTACTGTGTAACATTTGAAATGTATCCTCAGTTTTTCAGTTGTGCTTAGAAGATATTTTAATCAAAGTTACATAGCCAAAAAAATTCCATTTGCTTTACATCTGCCAACCAGATATACTGATTGTGGTTTCTGCTTACTTATTCTGGGCAGACCAGTCTGAAAAGAACTACATTTTGGATTAATAGATCAGTAAAGAAGATGAAGTAAAGTGAAAATAGAAAACTAAAATCGATACAGCCATCCCTGAGCAGAAATTGCTTTGGTAAGAGAAGAAAGGGGGAAAAAACCCAAACAGCCCACACCCAAAATCCACAAACCTAAACTAGGATGTTTACTCTGGGGTGGTCTAAACCAAAAATTTGTAGGGTGTCAGTCCATCCCAACAGTTAATGATACAACATGACTGTCACTACTGCATTTGGTACCCAGGTTGGGGAGGGACTCTGGGATCCTTTGGTACTTGGTAGGAGGTTAGTCTTGCTGCTGAGTGTTTGCTTTACAGAATGGGTTATATCAACAGTCCTCCTCTCCTTCACTTTACCCTGTCAAGACAGGAAGAAGAGGGGCAGAGTCCACACTCTCCTCTGCTCATATTCTTCTGCTTGCTGGGACATTAAAGCCTCCCTGTACCAGGGAGAAAGGCAAAGAAAAAAGTTTCATGTCTGAGGAGCTGTAGAACTGAATGCCTGAGGAGTGTTTGTCTGAGGAAGCCTGGCTGTGTGAACTGTGAAGGGCCACAATGTACCTCTGTTGTGCAGCAATCTCAGGCAGGGTTTCCCAGTGAAACAGCCTCCCAGGGCTTCATGAACTCATCTGGGTCACTTAAATTCCCTCTACAGAGATCCATAGTCCTTAGACTATGTGCTTTTCTAATTGCTTTCTTACTGAAAATGAGCACATTTCATCCCAAAAGGGGCATTAGGCAATTGTAAGCATGTTAGTCTCTGGTCCTTGGTATGCAAGTTTTTACAATAAATAGAATAAATCAACAAATCAGAATATATTAGCTTTAGGAACACTCTCAAAGAAAGAATAACTAAAGATGGGGAGGAAAGTGGAGACTAGGACAAAATGAAACTCTTACTAATTTTTTTAGTGACAGTTTGTGCCAGACTAAGCAGGTATCTTTCTCTGATAAGACATATGACACTGTATGAAGGAAATGCAGTTGAGCAGAAGTTTTATATACTTCAGTGAAGAAAGTGAAAATTTGTTACAAGAAAAATTATATAATAAAATATATTTTTTTAAAAGTATATATATAATTATATAATAAAATTATTCATTTTATCCAGAAGAAAAGAACTGGTATAAGTAACTGGACAAAGAGATGATGATGACTGCTGGTGTTAAAAGAGACAAGCTGAAATTATATTCTTAGTGAAGTTACACAGACAGTGGTTGGCAGAAATTTTACCTGGTATCTGTAGTTGACTTGCTACGGAAACAAGTCACATATAGTCATTGGCTACATGCGACTAGGTCTTGGCGATGTATTCCTTCATTTTAAATTTTGAACCTATTGGCAGATTTCAGTCAATTTAACAGAATTTTCAAAGATAAGTCCTTTTCCTGGAAGTTCAACATTCATGAAAATTGGCAGCTAGATGGAGAAGTCTTAGAAGTGTCCTTATTGTTCAAAAGCACAAAGCGTGAGCTCAGTCTTTTCAAAAACAGAGAATTTGGAAAAAAGCTGTAGCCCAATGAGTGCGTGAAGTATAAAGGCTCACAGTCATCTATAAGATTTAAGTCCAAATCAGGCTTCATTAATTCTGAAGTTCCTGGGTCACAGAGGAAGGCATAATGATAGGAAGTATTAAAGATGGGGTGGACTATAGTAGCACAAGGTATAAGGTCATCCATATGGTAGTAAACATCCATATGGTAATAAACATTTCTATCCGGCATTGAAAACTGTTATGAAAGAGAAGTTATCTGGATGTGCAACCAAGCACTAAAAATATGCTGTAGGCATAAAACTATGTTTCTTAGATGTTTTGGGAAGGTACTTCCAATTGAGAGATGGGAATAGTCCCATAACTGGACAAGGTAACAGTCCCACTGAAAGATTATGTATGACTCTAGAAACTTGTATTCAAACTGCAAAGCAAGAGCAGTGAGGATGACCCTAGGAATACGGAGCTTATTTTACCAGAAACTAGCAAAATTATTATAATACTAGCAAGGATGTATGATTATGATGCATCAAAAAGGGCATCACCAGCAGAGAGAAAGAAGTCATCATCCCACTCTACTCAGTGCTTGTCAGGCCACACCTGGAGTACTGTGTACAGTTCTGGTCCCTGCTATACAAAAAGGATGTGGACAGGCTGGAAGGGGTCCAGAGAAGAGCCACCAAGATGATTAAAGGATTGGGAAGCCTGCCATACGATGGTAGGCTGGGAGAACTGGGTTCGTTCAGCCTTGAGAAAAGGAGGCTCAGAGGGGCTGTCATCACCGTGTACCAGTACTTAAGGGGAGCTACAAAGAAGATGGAGACTCCCTTTTTACGAGGAGTCCCATGGAGAGGACAAGGGGGAATGGACACAAGTTGTTCTTGGGGAGATTCCGATTGGGCACCAGAGGGAAATTTTTCACATTGAGGACAGTCAACCATTGGAATCATCTCCCCAGGGAAGTGGTTGACTCGGCCACATTGGACACCTTCAAGAGTCGTCTAGACAGGGTGCTGGGCTATCTTGTCTAGACTGGGCTCTTTCCAGAAAGGTTGGACTAGATGATCCCTGAGGTCCCTTCCAACCTGTGATTCTGAGATTTCTTTCTATAAATACATAATATATGTGAGTACAAACATGAACTATTTCTGCAAGAAGAATGTCTCTGTCTCTCTCAACCCCAATCCAGGGTGTATAAGTTGGCCATGAATAATTAGCCTGAAAAGTAAGAAGGGATTTCTGTCCATCAGAACAGTGAGGTTCTAAAAGTTTTTCCAAGAAAATAGTTCTGGCTATAAACCGGAGTTCAGATTGTCAGTTAGTTTATGAAAGGTATTATGTGACATAGTTCCCTGTGAGAACAGAGGAATTGGCACTGACTGATTAAGAATTCCTTCCAGATGTGTGTCCCTATAAGTTGAGTATTGGAGTAGAGCAACCTTATAGGGACCAATTGCCTTTAATCATTCTTACCCTCAGTAAGATAAATTGTCTTTGCTATGTAAGATGCAGAAATGTTGGAATAATTCCTCCCACCATGCATGTGTTAAGCAGAGCAGTGAGAGGTAGATTATCAAAATGTACCCACTAAAAGAAATATAAGCATGAAGTGTGAAGAGGAAGCAAGTTCTCCAAAATGACAGGAATAGTCGTACAGTATTTTTGCAGGGTTGTGTTTCTTATATTGTATTGTCTTAGTTGGTTGATCTCTGGTTACCAATTTGCTCAGATATTTGCTGAACCTCCCAGAGAGCTCTTTGCAGTAAACATGTTCACTAGTGAGATTTTGGGAAGCAGTCAGCTGGCAGAGATGACTAAAAGCAGTGTAGCTAATAATCAAACAAGCACATGCATTAGGAGGAAAAAATATCTAAAACACTTCAAAAAAATTTACTTCAACATTTGCCTTCTGGTCTGGGAGGGCTGACATTCCACAGTGCTTTTACTACAACTTTTTGCTCAACAGAAACCTTAAGGGCAGAGAAACACTTTTTTTCTCTCAGTGTCACTAGAGAGACATAAGTATTACTGAGAGATGTGACTTATTTACATCATCACCTAGGCAACCTAAGTAGCTGTGATCCAATGCAGAAATGACACACTGGTAGAGAAGGCTCTAATCCATGGTACTTGAGTAAGGCATCAAAGCAGTTTTATATACCATAACTTCAGAACATTCTTATGTTCTGTAAGATTTAGACAGGATTTGAAGTTTACAGAGTCCATCTTAACTTCAGTCAGTTAATGCAGAGAAAAAAAAGGGGCAAATCCTGGGTATTGTTTTTGATTTAGTTTTCTTTATGTTTTTAGGGTTCTCTTCCATTTGCAGAAAATTGTCTGAGATGTAATGGATCATATGTACTACTCAAATAGCATTACATTTCAACTGAAGAGATGATCTCAAGCCCCTATTTCCTTCACATAGCTTTCTGCAAAGAGGGAATTCTTAGGATTCCTTTCTATTGAAATGATCTTTTGTGAATCTCATTATTATTTCAATACTGAATGCATATGTGATAAACGATTAAGCATCATGCATAGAAATTACTGTAATATAATTAATTTTTATGGTCAGGTTATCCATAATGTTATTAATTGGACTTCAGAGTCAAAGGCTCTAGAAAGCCAGCCAGTTCTCTGAAGAGTTGACTGTTGTAAACAAGGGAAAACATACAGGAAAAGAAGACAATAATTATGTCTTTGAAAGATGTGATAATTGATAGTGTTGAGTCATAGACAGTAAGTAAGTGAGGATGTTAAGCACATTTTCCGTTTTCATACTGATTGGTATCGTGGCATCACTGAATGCAGAACAGTAAAGATCACTGATAGCATAGTGTGCATTGTGTATGGATGCCATGCTAACTTAAGGCACTTCTTGGTTTTGGCTCTCCTTTCTGGAAATGCAGAGGTTGCTATTTCAAAGCCGTTTGGAGAACAATTTTTGACTTGTTAGGAAAACATTTTTTAAAAGCTTGCATGGAGTCAGGATGATTCTTATTCCACTTTTTTTTCCCCTCAAATAATAATGACTGGTTTAAATGATGAGGCTTAAAGGCCGTGAGCTACAATCAAACTTTATAGGTCAATTTATTCATTTTACAGTCCCTATGCCACTGGAGAGTGATTCTAGTAGCTACAGATTTTGCCCCCTTTCCCCACATTTTACCTAATCCTTTTACATAATAATAGCACAGACACAAACCCAAGATGCTGCATCTTCATATGCAGTGATCTGGAGATCAAAAGCACCTGTAGTTATCTACAGCTTGACGTGACAACAAATGAAGTTGAAAAAAAGCATGGAGGTGAGAGAGCATTTTGAAACAACTCATATGTAGTTCGCTCCACTCCAGTATTTACCACCTTAAAGCAAATGCACTGTATTCAACTGGCATAGGGAATAATCTTGAGTGGTATGGAAGAAAAAAATCTTTCACATAACAAATCACTGAGGAATTAATATTCTTTGTTCAAGAAGAAACCAATGGTAGTGCAAAGATTGCCAGTAAACCATCAGGTTGACTGTGTAATTAAAGGCATATTTGCTATGAAATATTCCTACTGTTGCCAACACAATATCTTTTTTTCCTTTTTCTGTTTTTGTCTTTCAGGGTGGCATGTACGTCTTTCAGTTATTCGACTCTTATGCAGCTAGTGGAATGTGCCTTCTTTTTGTTGCCATATTTGAATGTGTCTGCATAGGCTGGGTTTATGGTGAGTTGCTGAAAACTGCTGTGGTTTCAAATTTTCAAGAAAGTTTTCTATTTGCATAAAAGCAATGTGAAAGCCTTGTACCCTTATGGAGTGGGGCCATCCACATTCCCATACCCTACCAAAAGTCAGGAATGCCTTTTTTTCCACTCTAAATAACAAATATAGCAGAATTGATTTTTTTTTTCCCTTGGCAGGACTGCAAGGAAGTCCTTAGCTGCTTTAGAAAGTAGGTGTGGCAATAAGTCTTTCTTCTCTCACAAAGCATCTGTGCAGGGCATGTTCCCTTCCGCTTCTGATACTCACATATAAATCCAGGGAAGCTGGAGTTCATGCCTCATTAACACAAACTAGAGACAGTAGTATCCCTAGCTCTGCTGTTTCTGTCTGTCAGTAAAGTTAAGAGAAAACCACCATAGTGCTGGGTATGGTCATGGTTTACAGGCTCAAGCATTTTTTGCTCACACAGGACTGAAAATTGTACTTTGTAAAGCAACGTATGAACTTCAGATCACACATGTCCCCAGCTACCTCAGGATTCACACATGAGCTTGTATCATAGATATACTCTTTAACTGGGCTTGCTCAGACTGTTACTGGACAGAACCCATTTCTGTTTGACAGCTCACCAACTCCTACTCTCTGTTCATATTGGTCAGACACAGATGTAGGCAGCAATCTCTGCCACAAGTGTAGAGCAGATGACAGAGAGATGTATGTGTCAGGGAAATAGAGCTTTAGTCTTTGCCGTTCTGTCAGAACCAATGTTTTTCTGTTCTGTTTTAAATACCAACCTATACAACCTCTTATATGTACATTCTACATCTGCTTTCATTTGGGTTTTTTTGGGCAGGCAGCAATCGCTTTTATGACAACATTGAAGATATGATTGGGTACAAACCACTGTCATTGATTAAGTGGTGCTGGATGGTCTTAACTCCAGGTATTTGTGCAGTAAGTACAGAATATCCCAATAACTTGTTTTAGATACAAAGATGGGTTTCTGTGTATGTTTTATAATTTTGCTGCTACTAATAGTTCACAACAGTTAAGAAAAAAGCCTATTGATTTGTAGCATATGTTTTAATTTAAAAAAACTCTGTAGGATCTGTAAAAATTGTTAAATATTCTGTGAATCATGAGAAATCTTAGTATATACAATAATAGAAAGAAGTAAACTAAGGGCCCTAAATGAACATTTGCCAATACAATGGAGGCTTTTTTCACTGCATTGCTAGTATACCTTGTGTCTACCCAGCATAACACAAGCTCCTCCAGACTTGTGCTGGTTTCCTTGCTGCTCCAGCCTCCTATCTCCTTCCCTCTCTGCATAAGCAGACATTTTTCAAAGAAGACAGGACATTTTTTCTTCTAGTAAAAATAGTGGAAGAGGCCAAGAGCCCAACTTGCATGCATGCAGGAGGGAAAGGAATTTGCCCTACCAGAAGCTTAGCAGCAGTACTGGTGCCAACTCTGGCAATCTGCTGTGGCTACATAACAGGGACAAAATTACAAAAGGAACATGACCAGATTGCCCATAAATTTGATCCACAGGTGCTTGAGGATTAGATACTAAAATCTTCCAGTTCTACAATATGTAACTGATAGCAACTGCAAAACCACAGATGCTGGGGCACCTGGAGATCCAGGTTCCCTTGAGCTCTGCCAGTTCATCTGTAAACTTGGGAAAATTTCTGACTCATTTTCACCAACTCTGCAATGAACTGAATATCCCTTGCATTTGTACACTTTTTTAACCACTTTGGAGAAAAGTACATAGTAACTTTTCTATATTTCATAAATTTAGATGGTCCAAACTGCTTCATTAGACACCTGTCAAAATTAGACAGGTATATTTGAGCTTTTGTGAGGATGAAAGATTTGACCTGCAGAACTGCAGATACAGATAGTGGATTAAGGCAACTTTGAAAATTTTGGCTTTCCTTTTTCATCATGACAGGCTGGAGAGAACACAGCTTGTGTTACTTAATCACAGCTAGTTCACAGTAGCAAAACTTAATCTTTCCTGCCTGGGTAATGTTTGCCACCAAAGTGAAGGTTTTATTGTTACTGAGAGGTAAATAGGATTTAAACCTGAAAGGTTGTTCATTCCCGTGGAAGGTACTGGGACATGTTATTTAAGCTGTACATAGATATTAATGTTTGGGTTTTTTCTCTGATTGAAAAGCTTACCTCTGCTTTCCATCTTTAGGGAGACTGGCCTTGCCTACAGAGTCAATCATTTTCTTGTAACATAGGAATTGTTTTTTCAAATACCACTAATATATTTCTCTGCTTATTTCAGGGAATATTCATCTTTTTCCTGGTGAAATACAAGCCTTTGAAATACAACAATGTATATATATACCCTGACTGGGGCTATGGCATAGGGTGGATGATGGCGCTCTCTTCCATGATCTGTATCCCTTTATGGATCTGCATTAAGCTGTGGAAGACAGAAGGCAATTTCATAGAGGTAATATATATTTTCAAAGTAATGATACTGAAAAAGAAGTGGGAAGGGAGTGTGAATCCTCACCAGCATGAGTCTAAGCACAGTTTAATCAAAAAAGCAATGCCACGTACCTGTTCCAGTGGCAGCTTGGGTTAGGCCTCTCAATCACTGGTGGAAGGAGGCATCTGAATTTTCTCTGTTTTCTTAGAATCATAGATTTGTTTAGGTTGGAAATGACCTTTAAGATCATTGAGTCCAACCATTAACTTAACACTGCCATGTCTACCACTACACCATGGCCCTAAGCCCCACATCTACATGTCTTTTAAATACCTCCAGGGATGATAACTCAACCACTTCACTGGGCAAAACTTCTGAATTTCTTTTTTTGTTGTTGTTTTTGTTTTTGTTTTTGCCTTCACTGACTTCAGCCTGTGGTAAACTAATCAATACTATAGCTTTAAGGTGATCTGTTCCTGCTCAGTTTCTAGTTTAAAATGTCTGCAACATCAGCTAAATCCCTCAGGAAGGTTTCTACCAGCAATTCATTCAAGTCAGCTGCTTCCTTTCCATGTTTTTGGTAACTAATATTTGTGCTGCCAGGATTTTCCTCCAGCAGCTGGGTAGCAAACACATATTTCTTCTGGACAGTTTTCCTGATTACAGTTCTCTGAGTGAGAAATAGAGGCAAAAAGAAATATTCAGTGCAATTTACTAACGTTTGGTATCAGGTTATCTCAGGTCTAGGATGAGGATAAGATTATTAAATATAAGACCTTTTCTCCAAAGAAAGACAGTGAAGATGGCTATAATGGAAGAAACAAGACTATAAATCTTATTCAGCTGTTTGGGATTTCTCATATTTCAGAAAAGCTTGGTTCTGTCATCTGGAGTTCCTTAGATACTATGCAGTAAAAGTAGGTATCTCGGTATTGTGTCCTTCTATCTCAATACATATATGGAGGGGACTTAATAAAGTCCCTTTCATGCTTTCTTCATCTGTCTGATATTTTCCGGGATAATGCCAATGTGAACAACAAGACAGTAGGAATTTCTGTGTCTGGGGTACCTGGGGCTCATTAACTTATCTAGCACTTTTGAAATATCTCCCAGTGTATAACCACACTTTCAAAATTCTCCTCCATTCAGAACAGAAGGGTATGACCTCTGAATATATCTCAGTGTAACAGTTACCGCTTTCTTGAAGGGAGAAGCTAACATGCAATTTAACTGCTGATGGCAGACCATATTGAAATGACTCCAGGGCCTGGAGACTACCTAGGAAATCTTTACTGTGGGTATATAAACAGAAAATTAATTCTCCATAATATAATTTTCTTAGCAAGTCAAAAGAAGAAGTTTTGCACAACCTTACCCTGTCTCTGCAAGTAAATAGACTTTGTTTATAGAATCTTGTTTTTCAGTGCCTTGTAATCTGAAGCACTGCATGCAGGTCATTATCTTTTCCCTACATGAATGATGAGTGGGGGGGTTTTAATTACAGTTGGGATCTTCTCAGGAAGCCAACTTCCTGCAACGTCTCTGATCTCCAAGCTGAAAGCAGCAACATTGCTACTGGTGTTATTGCTATGAAAGAGAAAGTTCTTAGCTGAACATGCATATTTTTCTTCTGTACTTTATTGTAGCTTAATACTTTGGCAGTCTCTTGTTTGTTTATTTTTTTTTCAGTATATAAACTTTGTCTATACTATGAGAAACAAAATGTACCCATATAATAGGCCTTACTCAGAGCAATGTGCTTAATTTCTTCATGGAAGAGAATGTTACTCTAAATCAGCACAGAAATTCACTTTGAACTTTGTCTTTGCCTTGATTCTCTAGCCCTTGGTCTAGTGTTATTTGTAAGGAACTGTGTGGCATGCAGTTTTATGGATGTGTCTATAACAGGGAAATGAGAAACGGTCATGCAAGAAAAGAGGTTTTTATAGCCAATCTGTTTAAGAAATGTGTGTCTGTGACCAAGAAAAGATAATGATTTCTGTTTTCTCAATTTTTCTAGAAATTCAGGAAGTTGATTACACCTAGCTCAGATTTGAAAATGAGAGGGAAACTTGGAGGAGGAGCCTACATTGCAGCAATAAATGACTGCGATGCCAAACCGAAAGGAGATGGCACCATTTCAACCATTACAGAAAAGGAGACACATTTCTGAAAGAACTATCTTTTTGCTTTATTTTTTTTGTATAAATAAATAAATAAAATCACTTAACTATAGAAGCTGGCTTGTTTTGCACAAAGTTTTATTAACCAGTTAATTTTAAAGTGAAAATTGTATACTTGTTTAAAAGTAATTTTTTAAATTACTATATAATTAATGATTATGTAAAAGAAAAAGAAATAGTATTATATGGTATGATAATGATGACTTCTTGTAATATGGTGATTTCAGTAAATGTGGTTTTTTTAGAAGTTAGAGACCTGTATAATGTCCTGTAAAACTTTTCTATTTTGATTTCTGGCAGGTGTAATGTTGCATAGACATATGCATTCTAATCTGTAATCATTTCAGACCATTTCAGCTTTTAATGTATGTATATAAAGGGGACTAGATGTCCTTTTGTTTATATTGGAAGAAATTGTGAGGGGATGGGACGTTGACTTGTAACTGCTGTTGCACATTGCTCTATAAATGCAGGCTGTTTCCAAAGTCCATTGAAATTGGGGGATCCTTTCCAACTGGGGCCAGTGGCTTTTGCACCAGGCTGTGTGCGATTCAGCCTTTCCCTAGACAGGGCAGCTGCAAGACTGAGTTTTGCACCTAACAAAACTCTTCTTTCATGGCAAGTTCTGTGAAGCTGATAGGAAGTACCACCTCAGCTGCTCTTATTGCCTTCCCTCTACCCTCCATTTGCTTCAACAGGTCTAAAAATGTGGTGGAATGGGCCCACTTCTGAGTCACTGTTTTTCTGGAGATTGGATAGAGAATATTTTGTATCAGCTATGAATTTTGCTGCTCTTGTAAGTTAATGGTGTCTAAGATGACATGTACCGCTGCAGGAGAACCCTAGAGCTTTTTTATTTTCTTTAGTGTCTGGGTGGCCAGTACTTCATTCTGATTGACAATTCCCATCCCCTGAAGTGAAATGTGTTTGTCTATGCTTGTACAACAGATCACTTACTTGATATATGTGGAGATGAGGAAAAAAAAAAAGCAGCTTTAGAGCTCTGCATACCTTGGCCTCTCTGTACATCTCTTTATCTGTTTGCCAGTCTGTCTGTCTTGACATCTACTCATTCCCCTCAAAAGAAATCAAGGATCCTGTAATGACAATGTGTAGCACTATATAGCTTTTCTCATCTTCAAGGTATCTTCTAGATACTGTCAGATTAGGCCCTGACTGCTCTACCCTGAATGGTATCAAGGGTTGCACTGAAGTCAGAATAGGAGTTTACTTGGTGGAAGGCTAGAGTATTTGGTCCTTAATCATTGAATCATAGAATACCAGGTTGAAAGGGACCTCCAGGATCATCTGGTCCAACCTTTCTTGGCAAAAGCACAATATAGATAAGATGGCCCAGCACCCTGTCCAGACAAATCTTAGAAGTTTCCAATGTTGGGGAATTCACCACTTCTCTGGGGACATCAATCTCTACAAGAGTTCCAGGAGGTAATTTATATATGGTGCAGATGAAAGAATTAAGACAGAGATGTTGTGACTTCTCTGTTTTGCAAAAGGAACAGTACTGGGTTTGTGGTATCAGGCCTTTTTATTCTACCAGTTGTATGAATTGACTCCCTCTGGTTTAAAACAGATTTTGTATGTGAATCTGACAGATGGTTGTTACCATGAGGTATGCAAATGCTAGTCCCAGTATCAAAATCTGTAGACTGCCTCTTTGGTTTTTTTCTTCTGCCATTATTCCAAACCCTATTATTTGTTCTGGACATTTTTTTCTTGTCCTGTTTTTTTATTGAATGGCTGTATGAGAAACCTGTGGAGGAATACTGTCCTACACTGCACAGTATTTGATGGGGAGAGACAAGAAACAGCCCAAGACAGCTCAGAAGAAATGTCATAAAATCTGCTGTCTTCTCTGCAGATAAAAATCACCAAAGCTCAGGTACCAGCATCTGGAGTTATTAGAAACAGAAGTGGCTGCTGGCCTACTACAGAGGAAAATATTTCACTAGACATCACTAAGTAGATCTTAATATTACCTAGAATAGTACATGTAGTCAGCATTTCTTTGAGCTTTTATGGTTACCTCTTAAAAAAAAAGGCATTTTCACATAATTACTTTGTCTCAAGTGGTATAGTTAAATCTAATAGATCTGTTTAATTTTATTTCATCTTACTTGTATTTTTTGTGTGGTGAGGTGGAAGTAGAAGAGAGAACTTTTTTACCACAACTCTACTTCAAATATTTTAAGTCCTGCTTGCCTTTGCATGTCTCCATCATTAGGTCCTTAGGAAAGGACATTTTGAAGGAGCCTGCCTTTACCATCATCATGTGAATGCTGGCCTCCCTCAGAAGGAGTCTTCAGCTTGGCATCCAGAACTGGAGGTTACCAATGAAAATCACAGTCCCATTGGAAAATTATACTTCTGGAAGACAAATGCTCCCAGAATCGAAACCACAGTTTGAGTTACATAACTACAGCAAATACAACGAAGCATCTGAAAGCTACATGTTGACATTGAAAAAATGCCCACTCCAAAACCTTAATATTTTTGGCAGTTCTAATGAGTCATAAATACTTCTAATCCAGTGTCCCTTTCTCGTCTTTCTCTCCATCCACCAGAGCCACAGAACTAAGGCCCCAAAGTCACACATGGGCTTTGGGATGGATTATGTTCCCTCCCAAACTAAACGTCAACACATTTTCTTATCAGTGAAGGATGTGCAAATGTAGATGCACTGGTAGGTTACACTTGGCCTTGATTTCAGTGAAGTTATCTTCAGCAATAAGAACTCCTCATGAATGTTCACAGAAAGTGTGCCACGAGGTGGAACCTACCCCACTCAACTGGCCATCCATTAGACACAAAATGAAAATCCCAGACAAGTCAAGATTGCCCTTTTGATCATAGCACACACTGCCATAGCAGAAAAAATTGACTTGTGTGTTTTAGCTTGCCAATGTGCTTTGAATGGTTGTACTCATCAAAAAATCTCCACAGGAACTGTGTGCTTTCTATAGAAGATGCTTCCTATTCTGCTGCTATGAGTCATTTCACCCATAGCTTTATACACATACATATGGTTTGGCATGGTCTAAAGTATTACACAGTATTACTAATGTGCTGTGCTTGTAAATGTGTGCATTTAATATCTGACTTGTTTAACACTACTGATTTTTTTAAAAATATTTTTTTCTTTTGTGGGAAGGCATGTGGGAGGGTAAATTTCCGGATAGTATTTGTGTTTTGGGGGTTTTTTTAAACAATGAGAAGGGGAAAATACAAAAAACGACTATATCGTGATAATTTTTTTATGCGGTAGAAACAATATTGCCCTTTTCTGAAATATCTGCAGTATTATTAAAAATAATACAATAAAGATGAACAACCACTAAGGTTTGTGTAACATTTTACACAAATAAAGATTCTCTTTGGTTTTGAAGGGCACAAGATTTCGTCTACTTACTTGTTTTAAAAAATTAAAGGAAGTGGGCAAAACTCATTCTGTGTATTTTAGTTGGTATCAATGTATTTTATATGATTCTCACCTAACAAGTTAAATAATCAAAGTATCCTGCTAGGACAGATATACGTCCCTTGATTTTAAATGGGAACTTAGAAATAAGAGAAGATCTAGCAACTTCTTTGAGCTCATCCAGTAAATTTGTGGCTGAAACAAACTGAAGTTTCCTGATCTTACAAATTAATGCACTGCTATTTAATATAAATCCATGTTGCCATTAAAAAGTGCAGACCTGCCATCACTTTCCTTCCCTACCCCCATCCCTCCCCACTTCTGGCTGTGTTTTGCTGGAAGTGTTGGGAGAGCCACAGAGAGCCAGAACTGATCTGGCTGAAACTTCACCCAGCAAAAGCATATGGTTAGTTCTCAGTAACTCCAGCTTATTGCCTGGCCATACAAATGCTAGTGCTGAAGGGAGGCACCACAGGAAAGTGAATTACATCATCCAGCTGCTAGATACATTATGCTGGATGGAAATAACCTTCTGACCATGGCCTCAGTCACAAGCTAATGCTGTCTCTTTGATCATCTTTTGTACTATAATTTTATGCTTTTATACTCTTCTTTCTCATGTCATGGCCCGTGTACAGGGAAAAATGATTGCCCTTGTACGACACACTCATGAAAGAAATCTGATATCCTACCCTGAGGCACCCTATTATATAGTAACCTGCCACACAGGAAATGAAGCTCTCTTCTTAAAGGCTGTTTCTCATCTTGATTGATGAAGCATGGCTATAATAAGGAAAATGTGCTATGGATTTTGACAAAGCCTTTCAATTCCTCTTTGACTGTACCAACTACTCTACCCAGCAGCAAAGATACCACAAGAAGGATGCACACCCTTTTCTCAGGGTTGATATCCTTGCACCTGGAGCAGCAGCCAATGGCAGACCTAGGATCCAACCAGGCAGCATTACAAGGTTCTTGGCCACATCTTGCAACTAAATATTAAGTAAACCTGAACATATCAGGAAATTTGGCCTCAGATGTGGATGACTCCCTATTTAGAGGAATACCTGACCTTGGTCATCCACAGTGCAGCAGCAAGTCTAGTGAAGACTTTTAAAAACACCAATTTCTGACTAGATCAAAAATGTCCTGGTGGATTATATACTTCCACATTTTGCTGGAAGAAGATGTGAAAATTTGCATGGAGACAGATGTAAAAAGGAGGAAACTGGCTGGGGTTCTCTTAAAAAAAGGTTTGGAGAGTGCTGAAAAGCTTGAGAAGGCACAATGCACAACTGCTCAGACTCCCCAGATTGTATTAACATGAAGGGGTGAGTGCTAACAGTGCAAGACAGTTTCCAGCTCTTCTTTCTAAAGTTGCTCTTAAAATATAAACTATTCATTACAGTGTAATACAGCAAAAGAGACCAAGATTTGGGTGCTGATTTGAAGTGAGAATTTGAGGGAAGACTTGCAAGCCCCTTTTCTTACACACTTTAATTTTAGAAGGATCAGCTCCTTCATCTTTTTTAACGTTTGTTCTCTGAGAGCTGCAACCAACTTTGGTCTTGTCCTGAACTCCCTCAAGAGATTCTGAATTCCAGTCACAGCCACTTCCTTGTTGACTGGCCATGCTCACATTGATTGCAGAAGGCTGCTCTTGGACTTTGAAGCTAATTTTCTGCATCTGCCTTCCTCAGTTGACTTGATCATCACCTGTGCTTGTCTATCCTGCAAACGGAATAGCCCTGAGCAATGGTACTGGTACTGCCAGATCAGAAGCCCAAGTATCACACATTGTCATAAGTGCATAAGTGAAAGGAACAAAAGTCTTTGCATATTCTGAGAAATGTTTTGGCAGAAATTGTTTCTAATGCTATTATAATGCATGCTAGAAGCTACAGTCAAGCCCCTGTTTCTCACAAGGTCTTACTGTGAGATCTGATGGAGAGGATCCTTCTACATCATGATGAGGTCCATGGCTTTTAAAATGAGCAAGTCCTTGCTACTGTGGTGTTCCAGTTAAACAAAAAGAGAAGCGTAAAGATAGCCAAGAGTTCCTTGCTATAAATGAATAGTGACAAAATATCGGGGTATGCTTTCTATTTCTATCAGCTTGCTGTTAATAGTCAGCCATATTGCCAGCCTTCACTACAGCATTATAGAAGGCACAGCAGCATTTCTTAAGATGTTATTGTAAAGCATCTTAACAGAAATGCTGAGAACTCTGGCTGATCTCTTTTTATTGAAATGAAAACACCTAGTTATTTTTCTTACTATACACAGATGCAGCATTCCTTTCCTTTTCCCAAAGGGCTAAAAAACTGTCTGCAATTAAGGCATGCCATGCTCAAAAGAGCAAACTACAGCTATTCAGGCAGACATCTCCATGGTTAATTTTAAGTTTGGTTGCAGCAAGTGATGTGAAATTTAGCTGTGCTCTGGTCTGCACTGGTGTCAGGAATTCTTGGCACACGCACAAGTGAGAGGTAGAATGGATCAAGGCAGCACAAAGCGTGGCAAAAGGACACAGTCAAGACATTGTACCACTTGCACATTTGCAAGCCTTAATACCTTTTCCACATGCATATGTAATTTATTCATATATGACAGGAGATACTAGGGTTGTTTTTGTGTTTACATCCTTCCATCTGTGAATCAGCACAACGGGGCTTGTCAGCAGGAGCAAGCTCAGCTGCATGATGGGTCAAAAGCTCCTGCAGAGCATCACCTTGCTCTGAGCTCTGTGTAAGTAGGCATGCCAAAACACTGTGGTTCTTTCCACTTGAACTCTACTCTTAGCTTGCTCCCAAATTAATCTGGAAGAACAAAGGTATAAACTTCAACAGAAACATGCCCAGGAATTATTTTTGGATATTATCAGGTTGCTTGGTTTTGGTGTTTTGATTTCTGTTTCTTGTTTGTTTGGTCATGTGTGTCCGTCTGTCTCCCCCCCCCCCCCCCTTCCCAGTGATATAACTTTTGTTGTCTGTGTTGAAATGCAAGCAAAAATTACAAGCCAAATAATGCAATACCATGTCAACAAGCAGAAATCAAGAGAAGACTAGGCTATTAAGACAAGCAAAGGACAACTAGTCACGTTATGCTGTCTGCAGGGATTAAAGCATGAGGTATTACAAGTGACATGTAAATCAGCTTTTAACTTTTACTGCTTATTATTAGAGATTCTTTCCAGAAAACTAGCCCAGGTTATGTTTAAAAGTCTCTACTTGCTTGCTAAGTTTTCACCTCAGACCTCATGGAAAACTTGATGGCTTTTTTATGTAACAGATGACTTCTCCTCCCCAAGCTTTAGGGGGTACTGCTTCTGTAGCTACCACTTTTCTCCTTCCCCTCCTATCATCTGTGCTTCTTCTATCAATGCAGTTCAGAACACAGTATCTGCTTCTCAGTAGCTGATTGGATTAATTAATTGGCTGTCAATTAAAAGTAATTGACAGCCCATGACAACCATGATTGGGGAAGGAAAGGAAGGTGATATAATAGACAGTAGGGAGAGATGTTTTTTGTGGAGAAGTATTATGGAAGAGTTGTTGTGGGTGGCTGTTGCCTACGATATAGCTTTTGTCTGCTGGGAGATGATATCATGAATGCAGTGGCTTTCATCTTCCTCAAAAAGACAACAGGTAGGGAGTGTGGGGTGGATGACAGAATTTCATCTCAATTAGTTTTCTAGTGTTATGACTTATGGAATTAGCCTGTAGTTTTTTCATGGATTTCTGAATGGTATTGGAGGCCTTTGTGTGCTAAATTGTTGCAAAATTGTTGCAGGACTTGGACTAATGGAATGTGCAGGTTGTTTCTTAGTTATTCCCACCCTTGCCAAATGAAATGTCTACAAGTTACTGTATTACCTGTCCTGCCCATGCACAGTTTAAACTGTAAGTCTGCTCTGTGTATTTCGGTGCTGCTGTTTGTTTGTAAAAATTCTGTTTACATCATTCAGGTAAGATGGCTTAAAATTCTTTGGATTTAAAGGATTTTTTTTAAAAAATGTTCTCAAAGCCTTGTATGTTCATGTTGGGAACTGTAATACCTTGTCTGGCATAGTTCTATGGCACATCAGTAGCCTGTGTGGGCTTAGATGTCCTTTGAGTTGGTATATCAAGGTAGGGTAAACATGTTCAGCTGAAGGAGCTTAATTTATCTCTACTTTTGTAGAATTTTGGGGGTTTGTATGAAAAATATCAAATGCTGTAATAGACAGCTCTGTATTGGAAACTTATTTCTGTTTTGAGAAATAATACACAGGTAGGATGGAGCAAAGATACAGCACTGAGGGCAGTAAACTTGCTACTTCATTTCTAGATTGGTTACTTAAAACCTACAGTGGTAAGTATCTGGACTAATAGAACTGTCTGAGGAATACTTAAATTCAGTGAAGCTAGTGCTTTTTGTGCACTGGAGTGCTGCTTCCTTGCAGCAGGTGCCATTCGTTTACATCCAAATACCTGAAACAGAAAGACAATTTCTTCCTGTTAAGATGGAAATAATGAAGTCCCCAACTTAAAAATTGGATTTTTCCCCAGCTGAAAGTTCCATTTCAGAACTAAAATGGGGGAAAATAGCTTGTGCTGTTTGCAGCCTCTCCACTGCAGAGATGCAAGTGATCTGCAAGATGCAATGATACAGAGGAGTCCCCAGGGAACGGTTTCCTTTCTCCGTGGGGGTGGAGAGTTTAGGTATCGGATAACAGCAGGCCTCCTTGGCTGTTAGATGTTCCAAAAAGATACCTTTTAACATAATTTCTGTGGTGCAGTGGGGACACCTTTTGGTTAGAATCGGTTTAAGCCTGATAAACCTAGGGGTTTGTATATAAAAACCTTCTGCATACCTGCTGTTTGCAGTAGGTAAGTAGAGGTCAATTCTATCATCAGCTTTTCCTAGTTTTTTTACATGGACTTGATGTGCACCATTTCAGGTAATTAGCTTTGCAAGTCCTTTCTACAGTTGCACCCTTTTTCGATGCAGTTCTGACTCTTTTAATCAAACGACTTAGTTTCTGTATCATTAGGTGGCAGCACATGCCAATATAAAAATCAGCTTGTCCCCATACCTCAGCGAGTAAACTGGGGGACATGGAGTTAAGATGCTTTTCCTTAGACTCTTAACAGTGATGCGAGGAATGCACTTAGTCTTTACAGAGAATCTATAAGAAAAATTCTTTTTAATTAACTGTCCCCAAAGGTTCATGCTGAAGCTGCCATACTGGTGTTAGAGTTATTAGTGAGACTGTGATGGTATAGATATTTAAAATAATGGGAAATAATGTGTGGTATAAGGAAAAATGACAACCCACAACATATCCTGTGGAAAAGAGAAGATAGATGTGCACAATAATATTTTTTCTCAGGTCTAGCTACTTGTACCTTGAAAGTCAAATTCAAGCTTCACTGTTTTCTTTTTTTAGTCCTTGCATTATTCTTGTTCTCTCTGAATCCTGTCAAGTATTTCTGAGGAACATCTCAGAACATAGTCTTCCATGCACACAACTAAAATGTCCCCACTGTCAGCCAATCCTCAACCAAGATTATGGTTCTTAGATGCTTCTTTGAGTGTCTGGGAATCAGAATTAATAGTTGAAGCAAACCTCATACTCTTATTAAATTAGAAGAGGGTATAATTAGTACCTTGTAGACAGTTTTGTATACAGATGTGAGGTGATGAGATTTACTTGATAAGCAGCAGGCAAAGGAAAATTGGAATAAGGTGCAGATATATATTTAATTGTGTGTGCAATTGTATGTATATAAAGCAAAGCCTTCAATATGTCTACATAGTCTTTGTGAACAGACCTGAAAAGTAGTTGTCTGAGAGGAAAAAAGCCACCTGAGATTGGGCAGGACACTGCTAAAAAAATGTCAAGCAAGGAACAATTCACATTAAGGCTTCAACTGAGAGACCACAGAAGTTAGTGGGATGTTTCTCATTAAAGCATCTGTGCAATTGGACCTTTGTTGGTCTATCAAGGTCCTTCAGCTTTAATTTGAGTGTTCTTTGCAACAGCTGATTAAAAACTGAGCTTGGACTCTCAGGGTTTGCCCTAGGGATTCGGTGATTCTTTAAAGAAATCTCTGTATTGCTGAACTTAAGTTTCTGACAATGTCAGTTAAAACTGTTCATCTGCTTTCTCAATCCACCCCATCCCCCTTCCCCCAAACCTTGAAATGCTTCTGAGTTTAAATTGGATTGGAGCCCTGAGGATCTTTGAATAATACTGTTTTGTCACATCTGACTAGGATTCGTCTTTCAGTCATAAATATATATTCCTTACAAATGTCACATGAAAAGGTAATTACAGTGCAGTTCTGAATAAAAAGCCTGATTTGTAATCATAAGGAGGCCCTTCTTCCACTACTGCTAATAACTGTAAAAGATGGTGACTATTTAAAGCTCCAAATTTACCCTGCCTTTCTCCTGACATGCTTGCACATCAATGGTGATATGCAGACTGACAACTTCATGGCATTTTGGAATGTTCCAGCTGCACTACAGATATGGTACTATTTATTTTAGTACCCCCATTTCCACAGCAGCCACTAACTCTCAAAAAGAGCTAATAGCAATATTTGGCATTTGTTTCCTGTGCAGTACAATTTGCCTGGTTCATTAACCTTCTTTATGTAGATGTAAATTCTGAGTCTGACGTGGTTATTTTTGGGGTGCATGTCAAAACTAGATTTGTCTGTCTGATCATGATTTTCTTCTGAGAATGTTTAAAATAGCTTCAACGATTTTATCTTTTAAAGCAAATCTTGTATTGTATGTTAAGCTATGTTTACATTCTATTTTTGAATCTCTAGCACCATTAAACTTGTAGAAGAGGAGACAAAGGAGAGTGTATAAAGCACCAGCTCTGTGACATTATCCTGTACCTCTTTTTATCACAAATAGTTTTCTTCTACTAATACAATTCAGCATTACTCCAGACTGATGGAGGCTGAACATAAATTCTGCTGTCACATGTAAATTGACTGGATATATATTGACTATATATACTATATATAGACTATAAAATATATAGTCTATATATATATTGACAAGCATGTATAAAGAAGGGGAGAGGTTTATGTTCTTGTAATCATGGGAGAAAAGGCTCTGATGTCTCTACTTTTGTGTATGCCATGCAAAATACCAAGACAATTAAGTCCCCATTTTTGCTACAGATTCCTTGTGTGATGCTGGTAAACACAGTAGTGCTTTTCCTGCTGCAGTAAGAAAATTTGCAGAGGAAACTTAACTGTTGTGAAACTGCTGCATGCTGTGCAGCACTTTACCTAGGACATATCAAGGCCTCTTTCAATTCATAAAAAGTTGTGGGGTTTTTGTAGGCCTGCATGATGTGGTTTATGAATGTACTGAAAGCCAGGGTATTTTCTACTGTTAGTGGAAGTATAGGGATCTTCCCATTAGTGTTCTAGCACAAAAGCTTGGCTTGCATTGGATTTATGATTTTTTTTTTGTTTGAATGAAGGTATTGGCCTAGAGCTAGAGTGTTTGCATCTGATCTCCCATCACAATAGTAATCTTATGTACCAAATGTTATGAATAAACGGCATGCCAAGAAGAAAGAGATGTGAATACCTGTGAACAAGTCAGGAATGGTAAAGTAACAAAGCAACTATCAGCAATGATTTTGTTCATTTAAACCAGTTTGCTTGGTAACATACAAATAAGCATAACCTTTTTGTCTTTGAAAGCGCTCTTTCTAGTTCTCTATTAGCCATGTTTACCAGGAGAAAGGAAACCCTGGACTCCAGGACTTAACTTCTGTAAAACTGTCACTAGTGAGACATCAACTCAGTGGGGACTAGTTCTATCAGCCCCCAGTACCTTTTCTATGTTTTTCCCCCCGTTGTGTCAAGACCAGTGTAGGGAAGGAGGGAGGAAGAGCAAGAAATACATTGGCCTGCTTTGCTGTTACTTGTCAGGCTTTTGTTTCACTGGTGGTTCGGATACAATCTGTCTCTCCACTCCAATGGATTCTTTCTTGGAAAAGTCGATGCTTAAAACAAGCAACTCTCCTCCTGCCTGACTTACATTTGACCTAGGGCTCACCTCATATGCACACTTTTCCTCTCCTCCCCACAAAAGAAATTGCATTAAGAATTTGATCTTCAGTGACTTCACTCTCAGTAGCACTGTACAGTTCAGCAGATATCAGTCCTCTTCTATGGTAGACCGAGTCTCCAGCTGCTGCCAAGGTGCAATTGGATTTGTTTAATCTCATTTTCTATCATGACCTTAAAACTGGCCTCTTGCTTGATGTATAGGACTCATTTTGGTTTCTCTTGCTGCCTGGCAAAAATGTTTTCCAAGTGTTTGGAGACCAAGCTAGGAGGAAAATGTCCCACATAAGCTTAGGATGTAGTTTCCTTTGGGATTTATAACTTCTCAATGGGAGAACTTAGTTACAAAGATCAGAAAAGTTGGCAATATATGAAATATGAACATGGGATCACCTTTGCTGTTCTTGCATACTGAACCAGATACTCAGTTTTTGTCCTTTTCATGCTGTTCTTTGAGCTACCAGTTTACACTGAGGGTCTGCACTCAGATGGAAATATATTTTCTATATTAATGCAAAATTTGTTTCAAACAAAAATTTGCTGGACAGAGCATGGTTTTGCCATCCTGATGTACAGAAGAATGTTTAAACTATGATCTAATTTTGAAATTGGTTGAGAGATTGGGCATGTCTGCTCGTATAAGTTAAATAAGACAATGACTAAATCTTAAGCATACAAAAGGAGTAGGCAGTAGTACAGGCTATAACTCTTACTGGAATGGCAAAATTGTTGGTCCAATGCCTCCTTTCTGGCATGTGACTTCTACCTCAAATTTGAGCCTTTCATATTTTTAGTGTGCCCTGTGTGGAAAAGGGTAAAGATGCCTTTGAAATGGTTTTGTGTCTCCCTGCTGGTTATTTGACCAGTAAAGAATTAATTTCGGTGGGCTTTCCCTACTGCTCAAAACATGGTGGCTGCCTTTTACCAATAAATATCAACTTGGCATGCAATTACCTGGCTTGCCCTGTTAGGTTCCTTTACGCAGGACTTGGGGGGGAAAAAGATGTCTACAGGGATCTGTTTTTGACGTTCTAATGCTTTTTATGTTACAGTAGCTGGATTTAAAAAGCTGTGCTGTAAGAGATAATGTTTTCTCAGGGTTTAAATCTGCAATTCCCAGCTGAGTATCTAGTTATTTCATAAATGCATACATTTAGGAATTTTGAGATGGCTATCCTAAAGTAGTCTTTGAAACCAACAAGCTGGGATTATCAGAACTGGGTACTAGATTGCTCTTCAGAAGTTTCAGGCATCCAGAAATTCCATAACAAAGTGGAGTGTACTGCTTTTCTCAATGCTACCAGGTCATTTATATAGATATATTAAAAAAATAATTTACATACCCTACTTCAGGCAACCCAGTCTGAAGATTTCAGCTGATGCATTTCCTTCTAATGTTGAAGTAGTTCACAGGACCATGAAAAGAAATGTTTTTAAAGCTGGTAGTACACAAATAGAGATTTAGCTGCCATATGTTGCCACAGGCAAGAAAACTATGCCACTGGATATCACTCTAACAAAGGTCAAAGTACACTTCCATTATAAAACATTCCATTATAAAAGAGTGTACAGCCTGTTAAACTCTGGATTCCTCAGCAAAAGGAGAGCAAAATAATATAGAAGTTGCCCCAAGAAGTAGCTGTCCCATGAAGAAGCCATTGATGTCTCAAGTGTTACACTGGTCAAAAGACAACTATGTTTCACTTTTCAGTAAATCAACATTGAATATACCAACTCAAATTTTTCAGGATTTCTTTTTACTTTGTTGCATGGGTTATTTTGGGCTAAGAAGCAAGGCAAATGTCAAGTCTGACTGTTTCTGTCCCATGTCCATACATGTTTGAGAATTTCAGCAGAGATCATGGAAGCTGAGTATTCAAGTCCAGTTAAAAGTCAATAGACTCTAATCCTCTCCAACTTTTTATTGTCAAAGAATGACAAGAAGTTGTAGGTCAATAATCTGCCAAAGGATAATTTAGCTCAGGGACCAAGAAACCTGCCATTATGAGCTTCACATATAAAACATCTCAGTAGAGAAGGAATGCATCTGAGGACAGAATGCTAAGTAATGGGATTAAGCTGCTGCAAGAACAACTTAGTCACAAACTAGCAAAAGCTATAAATTGAGGGTGGGTGCTCTTAACAGAGATAGATAAGCATACTCTCAAGATGCTAGGGAGAGTACAGAAGCACTGAAGTGCACCAGTAGAGAATCTTCATTGCTGAAAGGCTGTAAGAATAACTTGGATGATATGTTTTAAATTATCCAGGTACAGCTGATTCTTCCTTGAGGCACAGTGACACCTTAATACCTGCTGAACACACTTGTTATGATTCTACCACCCTTTATATTCTGGCTAACCTGCATAAAACACTAACCATGTTCACTTTCACACAGACTGGACTAGTTCTTCCTACTTCTTTCACCTGAGCAGGGGCAAAGTAGTTATCTACCATCATCTTTTTATGGAAAAGTCCTGAAGTGTTTGCACAGAGGCTGCAGCCTCTGATTAAAACTTAAATAGACTTACTAATTTTTCCTGAAATATATCTAATATCAGATACAGATAGCTAGAAAATCCAGCAAGTACTCCTGGAATATGTACTTGCTATAGCAAGCTGAATAACTTTCATGTGTCATACAATAGAACAGAATGTCAGGGCACTGTATGAAATTTTAATTACATAATTACTTGACTGAGTCATACAACTTTTTCTCCTTTAACTTGAGCCCTACTATAGATGGTTTTGGCATGCAGCAAACTATTTCTTGGTATAGCTTTATTTGGGTTGTTGCTCCTCGTGAATTTTGATACCAATACAAATCTCATAGGGACCATCCTAGAAATTGTAGTTTGGGGCTCTTTTTGAAGAGGTGATACAAAATGAGGTCATGGTGGGATTTGCATTAGCTATCTTTACATGTACTGCCAAAGAGTAACAGGATGATTCTTTTTGTCATTAATGACCTGCAGTTGACTTAGTGGCTACAACCGAAAAGCTCTGAATTCCATTACCCAGCTCATCTCTGAAATCAATGAATGCCTCCCTGATGATACATAAATAGCTTAACTTTTTTAATAAGTGTCAGGAAGGGGCCTTCGTTTTCCCCATGTGCCTCTCTATCATTCATTTAAATGGGCAGAAAAAGAAGTCCTCTTGGACGTTTCCAAAACCTCATTAATACAAAATAAAAGACACAGACAGGCCTCTTTCCTCAGGTAAAACCCCAACTTGTATCTTTCCCCATTGCATGGGTAATGTCTGTCATTGAAGATGGGACTTGCATGCTATTCTGAAAATATCCCCACTGAGATTTAATATTAGAGGAGCTATCTGGATTGATGTGTAATCTCTACAAAAACATAATTTAAACCCATTTAGGAGGGCTGGATATGTTAGGCTCAGTTTCAAATTTAGGTTTGCAAGTGAATGTCATAAAGGACCGCTGAGAACAGAGCAAGATCAGCATGTCAGTCTTGTGAATCAGAGCAGAAATGTGCTTTGACTTTTATGTAGTATCCCCTTCTCCCCCAGGTGGGGAGAGATTCAACTATTTAACCTGGAAAGAATGAAGGGCTGCTGGCAAACTCCTCTGAAAGGAGTCAAATATCAGTGACACTACACTGTTTTCAAGGTTCTATGATACTCTCTTGCCTTTTGAGGCAGTAGTGACACAATGCATGCTTTTTTTTGCTATGCATCCTTGATTGTCTAAACACCACAGAGGCGTCCTGTTTTATACACTAAATGTTGGCCTCATTTAGTCATAAATTTATTAATACCTTGCCTTGCTTTGGCAACTTCCTCCCTAGGGCATAAAAAGGGTCTACTTTCTTTTACTGCACCTCAACACAGATTAAAACAGTAATGAAAATAAAATAAAAAATCATTAGTAACAGGTAGTTGTGGTCTATTTCAAGATATTGTCAATACTTCCCTGATTAGAGGCTTGATTATATTGGCTGATTGTTTGGTGCATCTAACTGCAAGTGTCACAAATCACAGATGGCTCAAACTAATGGTCATGAGTGTCATTACCAAGCTACCTGCCTGAAGCACTAATGAGAGTCCTTACTAGCAGTTGATCCCTTTCCTAAAAGGATTGCATGCATTATTATGTTATTCTTGCCAAGCAAAATTTTAAAGGGTATGTGTTTGTGGGACATAACTCTAACTGAAGTCTTAATGATGCAAGAGAAACACTAGAGAGACTGCATGTCTGAAGGTTGGTCTCCTTGAGTCTAGTTTATCCAGGTGACACAATGTGCTATGTCCATTAGGTTAAAAAACTCCATTTCTAGTGTAAATACAAACTTTGGTTTTACAGAATAGTAAAGCAGGTCTATGTTAAAGTCCAACCTGACTTCCTCCTTAAAACAGTATTTCGTAGTTTACAAGATTTTCTTTTGTGACTTTTCCAGCTCATGTTCATTCCACAACCCCTTATTTAAAGGGCTTTTTGCAGTCTGGTGGGGATTGTCACTATAAGGGACCTTCTCTCAAGGGGGGTAGCTCAGTTGTGAGTTCTGGGGTGTGTATTGTACTAACAAAGACTTTTATCTAGCTTCTTGTAGCAGCTTGGTTATGCTACCAGAGCCTTGGGTCTGTGCAAGTAGCTTAAAGCCACCTCAGCTCCCTGTAAACAGGCTCCTAGTATGTATAAACTTCCCTTGAGCTGGGATTACAAACAAAGCCAGGAAGGAACCAAGATTCCTATCAAGATGAGGCTACTTTCTGCTTAGAGATGGATTTTCTTGCTCTGCTAGCAATACCTGTCCTTGTCCATGTATGTATTTTCATAACTCTGATAAATCCGGATGAACAAATCTCCTAAAAAGAAATTTGTGGGGTTAGTAGTCCAGACAGGCTTTCCATTAAAAGTTTTTGTTGACTTCATGAAAATCTTCCTGCTTAATTTAGCAGAGTTCTTAAAGCAAAATGGTGAGATCTTACTTCTGGGCTAAGTCTAATTTTGTTTCTGCAGTGGATTGTGAAATGTTTGCAAGTGAGAACTGTCCTGAATACAGGTGAAGCTACAAACTCTGCCTTCAGCCCAGTGTACTTAAAAGGTTATAAACTTTTTTGTTCAAATTAGGCTCATGCTCAATTAATCTCTTCATCCCCCCAGCATGTATTGATACTGGGGCTTTCCCTGACCCAGGTGCAGGACCTTGCACTTGACCTGGATGAACCTTATAAGGTTCATATAGTTCCACTTCCTGAGTTTGCCCAGCTCCTTCTGGATGACATCCTGTCCCTCAGGTGTGTCAACTGCACTGGTGCACTCAATCCCACTGTCTGTCATTGATGAAGATACTAAACAGCACTGGTCCCAATACGGACCCCCAAGTGACACCACCTGGACACCATCTGGACATCAAGCCATTGACCACCACCCTCCTGATGTGAACATCCAGCCAATTCCTTACCCACTGAACAGTACATCGGATCCAACTCTCTCCAATTTAGAGAGAGGAGTGTTGTGGGGCACCATGTCAAAGGCCTTACAGACGTCCAGATAGGTGACATCCATAGCTTTTCCCTTGCCCACTGATGTAGTCACGCCATCATACAAGGCTACTAGGTTGGTCAGGCAAGACTTGCCTTTGGTGAAGCCAGACTGTCTGTCTTGAATCATCTCCCTGTCCTCCATGTGCCCTAAAATAGCTTCCTGAAGAATCTGTTCCATCATCTTCCCTTGCACAGAGGTGAGGCTGACAGGTTGGTAGTTCTACAATGCTATCCAAACAGAAAAAAACTTTTCCATGGAGGGCTGGGTTTGCAAATGTTTGGCAGACTTTCATTGCCTAGACCAGGGCTTTAGAAAAGGTGGGAGACTGAACTGTGCTTTAGTTCATAGGAGATTTTTATTTATATTTACATATACATAGGTAAATATGTATAGGTATGTGTGAGTGTGCATATAAACAGATGGCTGTGTGTATGCACATGTGCCAGGTGGAAATGTAGTAATTTCATACCAGTACACTTGTTTTCTTTGTCTCTAATGGTGCCAGGACTGAAACACCACCTACTCTTGCTTGGTTTTGCTCTCTCATTTTTCTTAAAAATTAAAAACCAAAACCACAAACCCAAACAAAAAAAGCTTACTAATTGCTGCTTCAGGGTTTGATTCCGATGATTCCCATTTGGGCAAGATCTGGTCTATATCCAGAGTGACTTCTGAGTGTACTCTGGAGGAACCCAGAAGTCATGAGAACTTTAAGAACTCACTGGAACTTTTTTGAGTACGTTCAAATCTACAATAGGTCAGCCCTGCTGTGTTTAGATATCCCATTTCTGGTAAAAAGTAGAAAATTATAGGCATTAGGAACTGAAATATCCTATTTTTAGATCCTTGCCATCTGTGGAAAAATACACCATCCTTTTAAAATCTTTCTGAATATCAGTAGAAGCCTAAACATAGGTGGAAGATTTTGGCTGGTTTCTTGTTTTGTTGAGATGGTTTGCTTATATCTAATTGTCCTGTCACTCTGATGTGATAAAACAGGAAATGTGCTGAGACACAGCACAGTAAATATGAGATTATGCAGCATGAAGTCTAAACTGAAAACCATGCAAGTCTAGGCCTTGAATGCCTGATACAAGTTCAGAGAGTAAGCATTTAGACTGGTTTTTTTCTTTATTACAAGTTTTTAGTTATTTGTGAGTTTGGATAAAGATTTCACACAGCTCTTATCAGTGAGAGGCTGGCAATCATTGATAACACACTGTGGTCTTCCAGATCACAAATAGTCATTTTGGTAAAGCATTTTGTATTGTTTGTATTGTACTGTAACACTTCAGATTAGAGCAGTGCCTCTTGACATAAGGGAACAGACTGTAACCACCTTTTCTCCTTTTCTAAAACTTCTTTGGTGAAAACCTACAAAAGAAGCTTGATTGACTGTGCATCATGGTAAAATTTAGATCCTTGGTTTACTTCTGCTTGCTGTCTGAAGCCCATACCAACTTGTAACTTCAAATTTTACTGCGGAAGGGAATAGTTCATTTAGGCTATTCATGCTGCCTGAGAATCAAGTATTTAAGCTCATCATGTTGACCTGTTTAGATGTCTAAGTGTCTTAACCCACTAAACTGTTAAAAATGAAGTGATACCAAACGAGGCTTAGCCAGGTGACATGTGAGATGCAAGTTTTGCTTAGGTAACAGGATACTTGATCGATGAAAGCTCGCTTGTCTAATGATGCCTAGTAATTTTGTTTTTTCACTTGGTCTGAGCCAGCATATTGACCACAGTGCCATCAGTTCTCTTGTCACTTTCATGTCAGTGCTTAAATTACAGCTGTTTGTAGAAACCTTGAGTGTCTCAGTCTGGGATAGTGTCAGTACTGCTTTGTTGTGTAAGCAGTTATATGCAGTTTTCACTGTCAATACTTGAGGGGTTTCTTCCCTTCTTATAGTAAATCTTCCAGTAGCTTCCCATGAAGACAGTTGCAATCATCATCTGACCTCTGCCTATCACAAACAAGATATTTCATACAGTGATTGCTGCATTAAGTCTAATAACTTGTAATGCGTGCTTTAGAAAGATGGTGAGGCTGATTTAAAAGCCCCAGTGATAGTGTGCTTATTACTTCCATTGCTAAGCTATTCTAACAGTTGATTACTCTGTTATAATCTTAGTGTAAAGTAATATGGTTGTGGCTACATCTCACAATCTAATTATAGGAAAGAGCATTTATAGCTCTTCAAAGTCCTTCTCAAATAAGAATTCTTTGCTATTTGAAGTATTGATTTTTTTTTTAAAATCACTGAGATTTTAAATTGCAATTGACTTCAGATTAAATGACCTGCTTTGTGGCAGGTCTTACAGAAAACTAACACTGGTCACTTTCCAGCAACAAGTACTTTCATTTCATCAATATATCCCAGCTGTTACAGGAGCCATTCTGTAGGCGCAAATACCACCACTGCAGTATTCAGGCTACCTACCAATAAGCCAAATGTGTGTCAGCATAGAGGAGAGAAGCAAAAATCCTAATTTAATACTTGAAATGATGCCAATAATGTAATTGCTACAGAAACCATACTGTTAATAGTTTGTTTAGAAGACTCAAAGCATTATTGATGGTGAACTATCATCTACCCAATTATTTTACATCCTAGACAAGCTTTAAGGATTTACACAAGATTCAAAGTAGCAGCAGAAAAACTAAGAGAAAATGGTTTTCTAATCCTGAATTTACTTTCATTTTACCACAGTTGTTACAACTAGCTTTTTAGTTAGAAATTTTCCTATTCTAAAATTCAAGTGATTCACTTCTAAAGACTGAAGTAACAAAGCAACCCTTCATTAAAGGATATTTGTTGCCTCTTTATTGATATTTGAACTTTTTTCTGCATAGCACATAGTTTTACTGATCCATCTCCATTGTTACCTATAGGTTAAATGTTGATCTACCACAATAGGAAAAACTACCTGTATCACAGAAGCATTCATGAGTTTGTGCTGGATGTTCTACGACTTTTTAATAACATAGTTATTTTAGTAAACCATGCTCCCTTAACTGCAGAAGTCTTTGCTGGAGACACCTGGAAAGAGATGCAACCACTATCCTGAATATAGTTAGATTACTGAGCCTAGACTGCAAACGTAGAACACAAAAGCACCCCCTGCAATGGGGTAGATGGATTTCTACACCTAAACTTAGCATAGACAATGGATGTCTCTTCTTCCATCACACTAAACACAAAGTACAAATTTCAAATTCACACATGAAAGTAGGATTGGAAATGTATGATTTTGCCTGTGATAGGAAGTCTCAGAAGTATTCTAAGCACCTGGGCCCAAAGTCTGTTTGGAGGAAATAGAACCTAGAACCATACTTCTCAGTTACAGCTGGGAAACGCAGTTGAAGACAGGTGTAAATACCAGCCACAGTAACCATGAATGCTGGAAAAATTATGGGAGGTGTGTAGCAGCAGTATTTATGTGCCACTGGCAAATATGGTCACCTGCACACATTACTTAAACAGGAAATAATTATGCATTCTTACTTGTTTCAAGCTGAAAGAGCACTAGATTCAGTAGCCTACCCATCTAACTCAAGTTTTAGTCAGAATAGCCTCATAGCAATGAAGTCAGAAGAATAATAAAATCATAGAGGTCACTGGGGTTGCCTGCATGTTTTAGTTCTTCTCTTTACAAGATGATAACCTATGCAGGAATTGTTTCTTCAGTGTAATTGGCTGCTCTCCTGATCTGATGCACTGTTGTAATGTACTGATATCTCAAGGTTATACATACATGTTTCTGAAGTAGACTTGTCTGCTTTTATTAGCCTTCTAAACAATTAAGATGTGTTGTTAAATCTGTTGTTAATATTCATGAAATAGTTGAGTAGATGCTTTGGGTTTTTCCTTACTCTTTACTGTCAATATTTATTTCATTATTATTTTTTTCTTCCATATAAAGTAAACATAAATATCTATCTAAGTAGATGACGATATAGGGGGAAGAAGAGATCGAGTATTTAAACCTGGCTGTCCTACTTGGAAAATAAAAGTTGTGAAACGTCCTGCCTATCAAGTCAAAAATAAAATGTCTGAATGTGCCAAACTGTTCGTCATATAGGAAGCAGCTGTTAGTATGAGGAATCAGAGCTCCTAGGAAATGTGTTGCTTATTGATGACAAAGCAATTTGTTTTTAAAAAGTTATTTTAAAAACCTTCATCTAGTAACATGTTCAACAGGTTTAAACCCCTCCTCTTTGCAGATAAATGTTCTGCTTATGAGAATCTTGGGAAAGCTTAAAAAATGCTATCTAAAGATACTAAGCAAAAAAAATTTATTTTGCTTTTGGAATAACTGTCATTAATAAGAGGAATAAAAGAAAGTATAAAAAATTTATAGCTGATATGATGATCAAAAAGGTCCACCTGAATAACTTAAGACTACAGTGCCTCTTCCCATTAAGAAAACACATCAAAATTGCACAAAGCAAAGTAAATATGGCATGCCCATTTTGCAACAGAACCAAACCAGTTAGTCAAGGTCATGATTTTGTTGGTAGGATCTTCAATTGCAACTCTAGATCATTGCCAGAAATAATAAGTTGAGGCCTGAGAAAGATGCAATTCAAAATACATAAGGCTAAGGATGGAGGAAACTAGCAACAAAGTACCAAAAGTAAATAGAGAAATTAACACAAGATCATCACAATCTCTATCTGGAAAGAATGGCGCAAAGTGAGCCAATCCTTAAATCCATCTCCATGTTAGAGACTGATCCTACACAATATGGGTATATGAATAACTTATGGCTTTTGAGGTTATTGGCAGTTTCTCAGAAGAAAAACACCTTATGCAGACAGATCTAGCTGAAATATAAAAGCAAGCAGGCCTACTGTTGATCAAGAGATTAATTCACTTGTACTTAAATGTTTTACCCAAGCTGTGTCTCTGACCTAGAAACAGCTTTTGACTGACCAGTTGTTGCATTAAGTATCCAGTGGTTGTGGAGAAAATTATATACTAAACATTTCCTAGCTATAGTTTAGAGAAGTGTTGAAGTAAAGTTTTATTTCTGGAAATGCATAATCTTCTTACATTAGCCTTCTGCCTTTGTGGAAAGGATTACTTGCAGAGTTGCTGGGTCTATGACAGGTTTGCAAGAAAGAGTGACAAGTGTGGTGTATGCTCCCAAATTGCCTCCCCAGTTGCTAAGTAACAGATGTTCAGCTCTCAAGTGACTAGAAACAGCTTGATTATCTGGCTGAAGGAAACTGCTGACTTCTGTACGGTGGCCTTGGACAGCCTTTCTAAAGGGTTTAATAGTAAGGAAAGCTAAAACCTACTGCTCTGAAAATAAAATGTTTTATATATACACCAATATAACATGTTTTGAGTGTGGCGTTTAAGATGCTGTATATAACACATTGCCCAGGTTGAAACTAAGCAACTACACCAGGAAAACAGGGTTTCCTTGCATGGGAGGGAAGCAATTCTTCTGCAGGAGGTTGATAGTTGTGCAATATGTTCTCTGTAGGCTGTTCAAATTCAGACAAATGTGTATTGGGCCATAGGTGAACAATGGTCATTTCTTCAGAAAACTCTCCTATGATGAGTAAATATAGAAATGACATTCTCTGGATGCCATTTGTCATGGGTTAACCCTGTATAGCAACCAAGCACCACCCAGCTGCTTGCTCACTCCCCATCCCAGTGGGATGAGCAAGAGAAGCAGAAGAGTAAGTGAGAAAACTTGCAACAGTTTAACAATTGAAATAAAGTAAAGTAGTAGTAGTAGTAATAATATACAAAGCAAGTGATGCATGATAAAATTGCTTACCATCTGCTGACCAGTGCCCATCCCATCCCTGAGCAGTGATCACTGCCCTCCAGCCAAGTCCTGTCAGCTTATATACAGAGCATGATGTCATATGGTATGGAATATCCCTTTGACCAGTTTGGGTCAGCTGTCCTGGCTGTGCCTGCTCCCAGTTTCTGGTGCACCTCCTTGCTGGTAGAGCATGGGAAGCTGAAAAGTCCTTGACTAGTATAAGCACTACTTAGCAACAACTAAAACACTAGTGTCTTATCAACATTACTCTCATGCTAAATCCAAAACACAGCACTACACCAGCTATTAGGAGGAAAATTAATTCTACCCCAGCTAAAACAAGGACACATTGATGCTTGATGCTTTTGATTAGCTTAGAGTAATTATCATTTGTAACATCTTTGGCCATATGAAGAAACCCCACATTTCTCTTACCATCATCCATAGCATATGATAGTAGGGCATCTTCCTGCATCAGTGTGATTGAGCTGGTATCTCTCCATATTTGCAGGACACCTGCAATTCCTAGTCTTATTAAATATTTATTGAAGGCCACAGGTATCATTCAGTGACTTTATGGGGATCCTCAGGAAGAGCTGACCTGATGCCCACTTTACAAAAGCTAATGATAGTCTGGGTTTTAGCAGAAAAATTTTCAACTGAGATAATGTCTAGGGTTTGTGGCATATGAATACAAAACTAACTTCTGAAGCTATTCCAGTAGGTAGCTACCTTACCAAAACCCAATGTAATTTAGATTCCAAGTAGAACAGCAGTTCACTACCCGAGGTGACAGAAGCTTCTGCTGTTGTACTGACTTTGCAGCAAAAGAGAATTCAAGACTATGGGGTTTTGTGAAAAGGAGAGAGATTCATCTCATCCTTTTATCTCACATTGAAATCTCATCCTGCAACACCACTCAAACGATTGAATTGGATCACAGCTAAAAAAGGAGGAGTATAAGGAGCTTTTACTCTGGGTAAAAAGAAGCTCTAAGAGGCTTTCAAAGGCGGTGCAGTGAGTCCACCCCTAAGTGTATGTATACCAAATAAACAGTCAGCACCTACAACTCCAGAAGTAAAACTGAACAGAGCTTTGCAGACCTATTGTCTTATTGCAAATCCCATGAAAAAAAATACTTAGTATAAATATCATGTATGCTGAACAGTACACATTTTTTGCAGTGCAGAGTCAGCTATTTATTCCAGTTTAGTAAAACACTTCAGCCAGCATCTCACCAGGTTTGATGTGTACGTGAGATGAAGGGCTTTGTGCTAGATCAGAAAAAAAAAGCCAACCTGTATATTCCTGTAGTAAACTGATCCACATTTAGAAATTAATATATGGTAGCCTAAGATGCTATGGATGTATTCTCCTTGTCTTACCTGTAAATCACACTGGTGAATGCACTTTTATTCTCAAGGCCTAATGTAAAGTACATTGAAATCAGTGTAAGGCAAGTATTTTCTCTGAGCTGTAGTCATGCAAGTATACAAGCAAACTGCTCCAAAGAGAACATGCTGCTGGCTACCTGAGAGTGAAGAGATGAAAAAATATTTTTTTAAATGGATCCATAAGAGAGCATTGTGAAGGATGAACATAACTAACTTGAGCAAGATGATTGTTCTATATCCATGCTCTAGAAGAAACATAGAGCATTTATTAGCATGTGACCTGAACATTAAAACAATTTTCAGTAAAGCTGTCATTCATTCTGGCTTGCATTAGTTACAAATGATACATGTGTACCTATGACTAGAGGGATGATCCCTATTGTTATCCCCTTGCCCTTCAAAAACCAGTACTGACTCGTGTACAGTTGCATCTTTTATTTAATGGTGAAGAAGTGGTAGCTGTACCTGTAGTGTTATTCAAAACCCTGATATGCCCATTCAGACATTAGGCATGAAAGTGTGAATGACCTGTAAGATATAATTTGATGCATCTTTTGCTCCAAGGATGCTGTAGTCTATTCTCTAGCATACAACTGCCTTTTTTCCCTAGACATCTACTGAGAGATTGCTTCCAGTTCTTGGGTATGGAAAGGAAGGGAATCCAAATGCATTGAAGAGACAAGTCTTTTGTGAAAACACTGGCAAATAAATAATTTGATAGTAATAAAAAGTTCTGATCTAACATATATTGTGCGAGATGAAACATTTTGTGGCCACTTTTATATTGGGGAAATCAGGACCAACGTTATTTCACAGGCAAAGTATCTCTAGCTGAGCAAAACACTTGAGTATGTTCTTAATTTTAAGCACATTAATAGATCCATAGCCCTTCAATTACTGTTTTTTTTTTTATTGTTATGTACAATCCTGAGCTCCTTTCTCAGGGCTTTTATTTCTACTCAGGAAAAACTCCCAATAAGCTCATAATACACTTGAGGTGTTATGCAAG
Source organism: Phalacrocorax carbo (assembly GCF_963921805.1). Taxonomy (NCBI): domain Eukaryota; kingdom Metazoa; phylum Chordata; class Aves; order Suliformes; family Phalacrocoracidae; genus Phalacrocorax; species Phalacrocorax carbo. The sequence goes on from NC_087518.1 coordinate 22,347,357, forward strand.
CTATTTATAGATGCTATCAACAGAAATAACTTAGACAAGTCTATCATGCAGAGACTTCCAAGGAGTAGCAGCAGGATGCAGAGTTCTCTCTGCATCTTTTCTGTGAATTCACACTAGAAACTGGAGGGGCAAGTCAAGCAACTTTAAACCTCTTAAGTATCTTTTGAGCAGCTGACAGTAGCATGTTGATGAATAAAGTCAGGTTTGCTAGTGTCTGCCTGAATTGCAAAATACAGCCTGGATGGAATGAAAAGAGAATGTTCACCCACATAAATATCTTCAGCAGATGATGGATGTATTTAGCTAGAACCAACCTACTATAAAAATAGATTTCTGGTTCTTTTATTTTGGCACAGAAACAATGAGATGTGGGAAGAGGAGAAAGAGCCTGAGAAACTGTATCAACTGCTCCCGGCTGAGGCCAGAGGCAAGCCTGCAAAGTTGTATCCTCCCAGGTTTGCCAGCCAGGGGTTTATCTATAAATGTTTGAAACTTTATATATTTTCATCTTAGGTTCCTAAGGAATGCGTCTTATGAGGTTTTGACACTCATTTTCTCATCATACCCTCAGTAATCTTTGTACTCAGTGAAGTTCAAGCAGATATGATAGAGGAAGAAAGGGCTTAAGACATTAAATTCCTATACAGTTCCTGAAAATGAGTAGCCCAAGAGAGAACCACCAACCTATTAAAGATGCTATATGTACCGAATTTAATCTATTTTCTCATAGAGCAAAAAGCTGCACTGTCATGTTTTGACAAAAGGAAACCTACACGGAAGAAAGGTATTAAAAACTTCCAGTCATGAGAAACTCTTTAATCCTTTTGTGACATCAAAGAAGCCAACCCTGAAACAAACTATTTGGAAATCACATGCCTAGAATAGCTATCATCTTTGTAATTGGTGGTAAATCAACATCAAAATACCTATCTATGCAATAGTATTAGTAGGAGAATGGGGATAGCTGTTCCACTGAATAACCTTCCTTCTAAATCTGTATGTAAATAAATCACTTCTAAGGAAAAAAAAGTGCCGCTTAACATCTCTAGTTCAGTTCTAATAGACATGGGATACATAAAAATGTGGATTGGGCAACAAATGGTCTAGCTTGGTTCAAATTATTTTACACTTTTTCAAATTCCTTTGTCATTAACACAGTCCTATCTAGCAATGAAATGTGACTGTGGTTTTGCATTTTCAAGCATTTTGGTTTTCCCCTAGCAGGCTCCTTGGACAGTAGCCTACTGAGGCTTTAGTTTTGTTGCTAGATTTATAGTCTGTCAAAGTTCACATGTAAAGAAGTTATAAAAGGTGAAGAATGTCTAAAGTTGATGTAAAGCACAGTTCAATTTTGAATTAAAACCCATTTGAATGTTAGAGTTCCTTTCATACTTCTGCCTTAGTCATAACTAAAGGAAGGGTGATGGTACACTTCTCTTCCACTGTTTGTGATGCTGGTGCTTGTCCATTTGATTCCAAAAACCAGCAATGTTTTAGAAAAAGATGTAAAGACGTAAAATATTTGCATGACATATCATGATAAAAAACAATGTTCTTGTTTGGCAGATGTCACTAAAAAATAAAGAGGCAGAGAAGGTTCTACATTGCTAACTTAAAAGCAAAACTTGAGCTCTTCCATAACAAAGGGATCTCTGGACCCTGGGTCTTTGTTCAGCTGCCTCACTCCAGAGAAGACTACCTTTTACGATACTATATTCTGCACAGATGGTCATCCAAAATGTATTGAAAATTTCTGATGATGTTCAGCTACTGGCTGTGTATTCAGACTACCCGTATGCATCACTGTAGGTTGTCCATACTGGAGCAAAACAGTAATTTATCTAATTTAGTATCTTTCTGCTTTGAGCAAAGCTGAGTATAGGGAATTCCACAATAGACACCTATGGATGAGGGTAGTAGTATTAATTATTAAATAAAAAGGATAATAACTAATGTTCTCCAATTATTAGCTTTTGTTTGTATGAATTGGGATTAATTACAAAAAAAGGGTTGTAACAAGAACGTAGACTGGCTATATATTGACACTGAAAGTTCAGCGTGACTACAGCTTCTGCATTATACATGAGATAATTAGTCATTGCCTGTACCTACAACTTTGCCACTAGAAAAGAATCCCAAAGGAAATCTTTCCTTCTAATATTCCACCCTTATGTATGACAAGATTAGCAGTCTGAGCTGAGCTTCAAGAATAAAGGCAAGCCCTGGTTCCTACACCTGATTGTCAATACTGTGTGATTGCCAATTCTCTCCTGGGATTCCATCTGCTATGAATTCAGTGCTGCCATTCAAAAGGAGACCCAGGCACAGACCACAGGAGAATTCTTCCCAGAAATTACTCCAGTAGTTTGGACACAGTCCATACCCTGCTTGGAGTGCTCCATCTCAAACAATCAAACATCCAAAAGTCTCTAGGCTGCTGCATGGCACCCATGTCACACGATGTACCCATAGCACTGGTCTGTCAAAGAGCATTTCACCAGGCAGCAGCACAGCAGTCACCATTGTTTCAGTCCCTGAGAACGGAAAAGAAAATCAAAAAAAGACTAACAGTCATTTTAGTTACTTTGCTGGGATACATTCCAGAAGAATGTGACCTGAGTAAGTGTGAGAAGAGAAGCTTGGTATGTTCCCCCCGCCCAAAAAAAAAAAAAAAGAGATGCAAACTACTACTCACACAGCGTACAGCAAGTAAACAGGAGCGATGGGGCTAAGGCCCAGATCATCTGCTCTGTGATCTGAGTATCTAAGCAGTAGAGTTCTAGTAGTTGCTCATCTAAAGATCATCATGTGTTGGGGTAGATGCAGGCACAATCTTGGGATACCGAGCTACCATATCACTATAATATTGGGATTGCCACAGCAGGTAGGATCACATATTTGCTGTCTGATACATAAGCAAGGCTGATGTGTCCTGACTGTGCCAGACTTCTGCCTAAATGTGGGTGCCTGCAGCTGCCTGCATTCTGGCTCTGCGGGACTTGTGTAGGTCTGACTTGGTGGTGTGTATGTCTTAGGTCCAGCACATTGCACCTCTCACCCATCTGTGAGAGTCTTGTTGGCTCACTGGTTGTGTGTTGCACACTTGACTTGCGCATATGCAGTGACTATCTGTTAAAGGACTCAGGCAGTCTGCTCACAGATATGCCCTGATTACATTTCTAAGGAAAGAAAAGAATAATTGTTAGGGAGCAGTAATCCTGTGCTTTCAAATCTAAACGAGTACGCAGAAAACACAAACCTGTGAGTTCACTTTGTACAGAAGTAGACAATCTATGAACTGAAGTAGGGAGTTGGCCTTGTTTGTGTTTGGATGTAGAGGACTGACGTGTGAGGGGTCCAAACTGCCTTCCTTTCTCCCAGGTCCCACCCAAGCAAACTATTAGTTTATTTATGTTTCACTTTTAGTTCCTCACTTCTGTAAGCAATGTGCTAAATTGGAAAGCCTTGTTAAAAAAAAAAAAAAGGCACCTGAAATCAGTCCACTTAGCTAGCAAACACTTGGTCCTCTTGCAAGTCTGAGTTTTGTGCTACAGCGTGTTCTTTCGGACCTGATCTTGCATTCTATGCCTCAAGGGCAGTGGAGACTGAGCATTAGTTGTAGTATACTCTGACCTGACAACAGCTGACCCTGCAGTGATGATCACAAGCTTCTGCTAACCATGAGCAGAAAGTGACAGGCTACAGCAGATCCTGCAGTCCTCATTGTTTCACTAGGAAGGCAGAGTCAGTCCCTGTGTTTTGCATTATTATGCATCTTGAAAGCTTTAAAGAAGTGATGGAATCTCAAAGCAGCTTTTCTCTTTCATTTCCATAAGCGGACTCTCTGTTTTGTGTGCTCTTTACAAATTAGGTGCATTTAAATATGAAATGGATTTGGTACATTAAATGAAAGTTCTTTAAAAGCCATGAAACAATATCATATGCATGCATGTACTGATGTACATACACATGCCCAATCACACATGCATACACAAAGAGCCCATTTTACTTTCCAAATAACTTTTTAAACACAAAATCAAGCATACATTTTAGTCTCCACTGTAATTACAATCAATGTCTTCTTCTAGGAAGATAAAAAGAGAAAAGTGGGAATCAGGAAAAGGGAAATGTTGCAAGCCTTTTCATTAGGGTTTTATGTATTTAAAGACTACATTTTTAACCAGTGGCAAATTTATTTCATACTACATAAGCTCTGAGGATTCTTTGGGATAAACAGCATGAAAGCTGTCATTTTAGAACAATCATCTATTTTCTGTTTATTGAAAGTTTGCTTTTTTTTGCCACGGTGTTTTGTGCATGGCTGGAAATATTTGTTCAAAATTATAATTGTCAAACAGCTTGTTCTGTTTGGAATCGATTTGTTAAAGAGAGCTGCTTCTGTTATGAAAATAGAGGGAACAGTGCCAACTGATTTCTTTGGGCTGCAAGTTGCAACCTGGGAGATTGCCTGCCTTCCGTAAAGCTAGGTGTAAGGTTCCATGACAATGTGCTTACCAGCCACATGCAAAGGCAGAAATTAAAGCCTGCCATGATTTTCAGAATTTGAGAAGAAGGAGCCTGAAATCTCCTGATTTTGAACCGAACTTTTACCTTTGGCCCATCGTACTGAAGCTCTAGCAAGAGTCATCTTATTGCAACTCTTCTCAGATACTATGTCTAGCCCTCAGGCCCTGTCCGTGTATGTATTCAAGTACCTGCTGTCAATTACAGGGGGTAAAAATCCTGGTTGATGAAAGAGACACACATCAGCAGATTCTAACCTTCTGAAAAAAAGAAGGCCACTGACTTCTGACATGAGACTGCCTCTTATGTGAACAGTCACTACAAGATGCAGAAGTATGGATGTCCTAAAACTTTGCTCAAGCACAAATTAAGACATAGGTCTTAATTAAGACATAGGATCTGCTTCACATCGTGCTGGTTATTTGCAGATCTATAACTTATCTGTCTCTGTCTGTGCCCTTTTGATCCTTATTGTGTTGTCTATGGGAGCTGAGAACATCAGGATTTTTCTTCATGTTTTTCATTTTAATATTAATAGGAGAAAAATATTTCTTGTCTCAACAACTCTGACTTTCGTATTCAGTCCAGCAGAAACAAAGAGGAATAAAGTCCCCTCCTCAATCCAGTGATGGCTTTTCAATAGAGGATTAGTATCTTTGGGATGGCACTGCTAGGGCAGAATGGAACATGAATTTGGCCCTTCTTAGCCCACAAATAACAGTCTGCTTTCTTAAAGACACAAACTATTTCTGTCCTTGCCTTCAGCCTAGATTTAAGGTAAATCCCTTTGTATGTCAATACACAGTTCCTGGGCCTTACATTCATTGTAAGACCGTTGTTACTGTGTAGCAGTATTGAAAAAAAAACATTGTCATTGAGCTTAGGTGTCCTTGGAGCAATCCCCTTAACCTGGAATGATTACTAATGTTTAGTCCTTCCTCCTCCAAATAAGTGTATTGTTTGCTGTCCAATAAGTTCAACTTCTTGTTTGTTTGATTTTTGGATGCTTTGAGTTGCGATAATTCTTTCTTTAACAGTTTTCTTTTTAATTAGCAAACGTAGAACACAACTATTATGCATAGTGGTTGTTGATATAGACTTTCCAAGTCACCAGCAGAGATTGCGTGTAATTGTTCTTGTTCTATGAACTCAGAAGTCACACCCAGCAATAGTTTCATTGCAAATTGTGCCTTTTGTGTAGATTTAAGAAGATCAATAAGATCTCCAGATGCTGTTTGTTTGAAGCCTGTGGTTCTTTGAATGGACCCATTGCTATGTGTTGCTCTCAAATTCCCCAAGAGAGCTGACAAAATAGAAAGCATTTTGGAAAGCAGTGACTTTCACACCAGTAAAAGCATTAATTAAATTTTAAGGTAAGAAAACAGAGTTAATAGTGTCTTTCGTTATTACAAAGCATCCTTGGGAACCAAAATATCAATATAAAAAAAATCAGTAGCAGGATGATCCCAGCAGGCTTAGTGTGGTTGCTAGGCAACCCTTCACATTAGCTTTAAGGCACTTGTACTGTGATATGATTGAGCTAGAAATCAGAGTTGCTGCTTTAGAAAAAAATAGTAATGAACACATTTGTTGGTGTTTTCTGGGAGAGGAGTAAGAAGACTGATCTAGTATGTACTGCAGGTAAATACAAGGCTTGAGAAGAAACATAACTGTCTCTGTGTTCCGATAGTACCATTTTACGGAAGAGTAGGTGAGTAGCCCTTGACATATCCTCATCTGAATAGTACTGAAAACAAGACCACTTTGCTGCTTTCAAAAATAAATGTTTCAAAAGTTATTTCCACAGAGGAAAAGTATTAGTCACTGTGCTCTTCTTATCAATAGACTGACATACAAATAGGAACTGTAGATGTAGAACTATACTTGTAGCTAGGTGCATTCTTCATGGAGGAGATTATTCCAGTCATTGCTAGGTGACAGCAAAACTGTGATTTAGCTCTGGACTGTAGCAACTTGTACTAGTCCCATGAAGTGTATGATGTAGGCAATGTAATGACTGCAGGCTACCTTCCACTTACACAAAAGTAACGTACTGCTCTCAACTCTTAATGGAACTATAGAAGGGTGGAAGGGTGAAGTTGAAGCTAGGTTAATTAACAAACCTTTTCCTTCATCTTTTTGATACCTCATATTTTCTTTTCTCACGTCTTATTTATGGTGTACTCTTAACTGAGTTTTAGAGCTGCGGGTGTATTTTATTGCAACTGTTAATCCTGTAAAAATGTAATCCTCAGCTAGTTAGAAAAGCTCTGTGAACTGTCGTCTTGGAACAGTAATAAAATAGGGTTTTGGCTGCTATATATAGAAAAGACAGCCTTTGGGTATGCATGATGAAATCTTGGATCCACAGACAAGCCAGAAAATTTGAGTCATAGGTGACAAGTAACAGCACATAGGAATACCTAAGATATTGTGCTTTTCACCCTTTTAGCCTCAAGTCTTTAAATGCAACACTATTTGCTACACAGACACCCTTTTACTGGAAGACACAAAGGGTTTTGCAAATGAGATTGAAAATCATTGCTTCAGTGAATAGGCCCAAACTACTTGTGCACTCTCTTCCTCTCCAGAGACAGCACCTTCCGCGTTGGGTTCTTCTGTTGCTGGAACAATGAACATTTTGTTCCCTACCTGGGGATTCATGAATTGAAAGTGATCACAGGAGGCAGTTATAACATCAGGTATTGTCTCTCAGATGAGAGAGGATTAATTTTTCACTTTTTAAGGAAAGCACAATCAAAGCAGCATCTGTATTTCTTTTCACATTATGGAATGTGCTTTGGAATTGGGGCTGGTGAGTTTTTGGAATTGCTTTGCCAAGAGGCTGTGACATGGGTCCATATCCAACTTGCTCCTAGGGGTCTTTAATGAGACTGCCACCATGCCATTTACTGCAATGATCTTTACATGTGAACAGAGGATTCCTTCTGAAGCATATCTGTCCATTGAATGCTGGAGATCTTTTGCTGTACTGAACTTCCAGTTATAAGAAACATATGTTGGAATTGAAGCTCTAAGTTTGTTACAAAAACCTGCAGCCATCCCATCTTCTGTAACCTTAAGAAAGTCTTCACTAGATTTCTTTTATAAAAAAAAGAATACATTAGAATCCTTCCTAGTGTCATAAAATTGTGGTTCAAACCATAGAAACCCAAGTGTCAGACTGCTAATGGGGCAGATCTAGCTCTATGTCCATGTCACGGACCTGATTCTCCTCTTACACAGCTAAATTTCTGTGATTTCTGCTCTTGCTTTGTCACCTATAAAGAAAGAATCCATTTGTCAGTGGACTACTGTTAAATGATTTATGCTGCTCTTCCCAACACATCACATTTCAAAACAGAGCATAGCTGTAAGGCTTCATAAGGATGACCATAAAATATTTCTGTACAAGTTAGGAACGTTGTTAGGTAGCAAGATTTAATGTTTATTTCCTGACTTTTCTTCCTGGCTTTAATTGCGCCAGATAAAATCCCCTAGTAGCACATGGAGGTCCAGCTATGCCCTTGGCATTCCCTGTGCACAGCTCTGCTACTAACGGGAGTGACACTGCTTTTGACAGCTTTCCCCTGTAGGATTTTCTTCTGTGGACTATATTTGTACAGTCCAGTCTGTAAACCATGAGAAGTATTTGCAAGATGAAATTCTCCTTGACTTTCTCATGTAACAGAAAAATTAGCAAAAGTCTCAGTTCAGTAATTTGAAATAAAGACAGAGTGCCCCACACCATGCTTTAAAAAGTCAGTCAGGCAGACACTCAAACAACAAACTGTTTGTCTGGCTCAGGCATGCATGCTGCATTGTATTTTGTATTTTTATACACAACACAGCATACTACCATGAGAGATGAGTGGTGTTGGCTCAAGAAATCCTGCAGGCCGGTGTAATGTACTGTGAAATGCCATGGCAAATGCTAGTGACACTCTTGTCAAAGGAAAAGTTCAGTGACACTATATTTTTCAAATGGTATACTCTGGATATCAGATTTTGGATGAGGTGGGATACGGGGAGGTCTCTGTGTGAAATTAAAACAAAGACTCACATGTATGCTCACATAACTGAAGACATCAGTATAGAAGAAAGCTTAAGTAAAACATGACATGCCTGTACTAAAAACCTTGCTAGATTTTCTTATGAATAAATCTGTTGGTCAGAGCAACTTGTAGCTTTTAAGTTAGAAGTAGCTCTTTGAGCATCCCTGCTGACTGAAAGGGATGGGATCAAGAATGGGTGTGCACTCAGGTATTGCCAGCTTTAAGATAACATGAGACAGCTGGAGCTGCTGAAATCAACACTGCTCAGCTGCCCAGAGACCTCCCATTTCTTCAGCATAGCCAAGTACAGTATAATGGCATACAGAGAGTTGTCCTCTCCTCTCCAGGTTTCATGAAGACTGGGTATGAAAGATTTTGAAGTGGAGAGCTGAACTTATATGAGCCATGCAGCTACTATACATAATAACAGTTTTTTCCTGGTGCTTGAAACTACTCTGGAGCAGCAGCAGGATAACTGATTTTGCCTCTCACTGACTGATTTCAGTCAAGGTTTTATTATATGAACAGAGTGAAAATTGAATAAATAGACTTTGTCTCAATGTATGACTATAGGCAGATGAGTTTAATGGGGTAGAGTTTATTTTTGAGGTACTTCATACACCACACAGATAATTTTCTCTTCTCACTCCTACGTAGTATTTCTAATTTGTTCCCATCAAATAGCAAAATCTCTTTGTTCTGCACCTTCATCCCTGTCCTATGCTAAAGTGCAAGCAGAACCTACTGTTCACTTTCATTTCGACTATAAAACTAAAGAGTAGAGCCACTTTCTCTTCTCTGTAAGCAGCTGAGACAGTACCCCTCATCCTCCAAAAGAAGCCATACACGCCAGAGCGCCTTAGTTTCCCACATAGAAATACTTAAGCTTAGGTGAAAATACAAAGATGGCAGGCAGATGCATGGGAAATTGATATGCAATGATTTTCCTCAGTTACTAAAAAGAAAAATCAATTAAGCCTTTCCCTGCTTTGCTTCTGTTCCTCTCCAGAAGTGGCTTGTATCAGTTCGGCTCTGCCCTGTTTTATTCTCTGTGAAGTGCAAAAGAGTGGTAACATTGCCATCAACACTTGCCAGCCTCTACGCTTAGCTGACCAGCAATTAACAGAGCAAGCCAAGCTTCTTCACGCTGCAACAAAATTCACAGTGCATTAGCATTCTGACTGCAAAATTTAGAAGAAAAGGTTAATATAAAACTCTCAGTTGAGATAGCAAAGAATATTAGAGATGACATGTTGGCCATGAGCTCTGCTTTGGGCTCTGGGGAAAAAAAATAAAACAAGGTTAGTTCTAACCTTGAAATTAACCTTTTTCTATTTTTTTCTTCAGCCAGAAGATGACCTACAGGCCAAGATGTCACCTCTAATTTTTTGTGTGTATTTCAAACATATACTTTGACCTCATTTTTATGGTTTAGTCTTTGGAGTTACCCAATATAAAGTGGCTGCTGTGCTGATTAGTCTGTTTTACTGGGACTAGAGGAAAGATTAAATATTATTTGTGGGCTGCTTTAGAAATCTTGCTTTGTTTCAGCTGAACCTAATGCAGTTGTCTAGTTTTCACCATGCTGTTTTTTCCTGTGACCCTACTATTTTTTTCCCCTGGCTATTTGTTCCTTGTCATTTGCAGTAATCTGACTTTATTTGTTCAGCTCTTGGCATAGTATCCTAATATAATCAGCTGCTGCAATAAATATGTAGAATTTCTGCAATCTGACTAAATATCAATAGACTATTGAACTTTTATATTACACATACTTGTAATTAAGTCAACTGCTTGAGAATTTGCACATCTATGTATTTAGATGTGGAAAAAATAGTCTGTGTTCATGTAATTGAAGTCTATATCATAATACTTATGCACAAATTATAATACTTATACACAAAAGGGCCAAATTAAGGTTTTGCAGGCAAGGTTAATTCCAGCACTTCTTTGTTTAGTGCTTGACTTTGCAACCTGAAAGCAATTTTGTAATTTTTTTTAAATTTTATTCTTCATATACACAGAAAACTGAGATGCAGAGTTGTCTGTGGTCACAGGTCCTAGCTGAAGGCACACCACTGAAGGTGAAGTAAGAGAAGGGAAGAAAAAGCTACTGAGCTTTCTCAGCATGAAATCTGTATTCAGGATAGGAACTGTGATGAGGCAACATCAGGGGCCTAAGGGAGTGGAGGGGGTATCACCAGGAGGCATAAAGAGTTGAGGGTTAAAGCGAAGTGGGGACTGAGGAAGCATAAGTCCTGATAGAGAGACAGGTAAGTAAGGTGAAAGAGAAGATGGTATCAGTGAGGTCAGCCCCCACCCAAAAAGTTACCTACGTTAGTCATATTCTGCTTCAAGCTCTGATATTACTTTTCTGTGTTACCTTCCATGCTTGCTCTTCATCTGATCAATATTAATAAAAGAAAAGGTGATATCTATGTCAAAAACTAACTTGGTCAACATGGGGTCAGAGAGGCTGAAAGCAGACCAAAGAGGCACTTCGATAATATCAGAATTGCAGCAGAAGGAGAATTGTACTGGAATTAGGCCATTTCAAAAAGAAGCTTAAAGTTGTAGAAATTATAATAGAAATAATAAAAGAAAAGATAAATTATAGAAAGCTTGACTTTTGCATGTATATAATTTGTTGCTAACACTGATCTGGGAGATAGGCAATTTTTCATCAACAGGTTTTTGGTGTTTCCTGAACACTTTTGCATCAGGTGCTTACAACAGTAACAGGCAAGTCATGAGTTGTTTGTATTCTTATCTCTCTCCATCTGAGGATACAAGGTCTGACAAAGAACACTTGTTGACCAAAACAGAGACTAGAGCTCTGTTTCTCCCCTGATTGCTCTTGGACATGAAGCAGCAGCTTGTGATGTTGGTGGTTTACAGCATTTCATTACGGACTGTGGCAGTTTTCTGGGTTTTTTTTTTGTTGTTTAGATGGGTGTCTTTGATGTGCAAATGACCACATTGTGGTGGCACACCACAGTGTGGTGGCATGTTCCACACAAAAACCTTCCTATTTTGTAAACTTCTTACTTTAAATTTACTATGGAATAACTAACTGTTAGATCAATGACACCTCTAATTCTTTATGCTACCTCCTCTTATATAGTATTCTCTTTCTGCACAGATCCAATGCTCCAGTTTTCCACTATGTCATCTGAGGTACCTAAATATATGTCACAAGTCTCTACCCTAGAGAATAAACTTCTTAAACTTCTTCCGTTATTCTCGGCCCCAATCATACTTGTTAATCCTGTCACTCTACTAAATTTCACTAAAAGAGGTGATTTTTCATTTTTGCCTCTCTCTTCAAATATTCATGCCATGTCTGAGTTTTCTCTACCTTTTATACCGAGGTAACAGCCAATTCTTTCAAGTTCTCAGAAAGTTTTCCAGTGTTACATTCTTATGCCTCCGTAATTGCTATGATCTCCTCCTTAATGATCTACTATGATCTACTTCCTTAATAAACCTCTGCAAATGTGCATCTCTGTCCTCATGTTCTCTTTTGACTTCAGTCAAAATTTCTGTCCAGGCCTAGATCTCTTGCCCATCAAAATGGCAAAGAAGTGATGAAATAAATGGCTTTGTGCCTCTTCTACACTCCTGCTTCATGGCCATTTGTGGTCTTGCATAGATTGTGTCAGGAAAGAGACACACTGTAGTTCATATTGTGACAACCACAGCTGTCACCATTGTGACAGCTGACACCATTGTGGTGGTCAAAAACTGCAAAATCATACCAAAGCACTGGTCCTATTCCTAGGAAGGAAGAGTCCAGTTGAAAGACGAGAGGCACAGAATTGGGTATACTGCTTTGTCTTCACCTATGGGATCTTACAGTCCAGGGAAGTTTTCTTGCCAAAGGACAGATGTGGATTGCTGACTTTTTAATATCACCATGTAGAAAACATGCCTTTGCCATCAAGAATTAAGAGTCCTGATACCCTAGATGGCTCAGATTCTCACTGTGTCTCACTTCACACTGAAATAGCTTGTTGTTCTCTCTATTCCAGAACAGACACTAACCTCACCAAACCAGGCATCTCCTTCTATCCCTTTTTTCTCCAAGTCAAATACTGAGAGTGGAAAGAAGAAATTAATGGAGAAGCAGGTTCAGGCATGCAGACCTGGTGGAGAGTATGGGGCATAAGAGAGACAAGGCACGGAGGAAACAAATGCTACACAGTAATGGATGAGCTATTGACATATACAGCCTTACACCTCACGAATTGTGTATCCCTTCTTGCCATGCATCTCCTGTTTCTTTCATGAATACCCAAGTGGAAAGGCTTATAAACACTGTCAATACCCAAACTCCTAGTTGAGCAGAATATGCAGGAATCTGATACATCACCAGACTGTGGTACTGCAGCTCCATGGGCACTTGACAGGGTTTGTTGATTTGGGTTTTGGGTTTTTTGTTGTGTTTTGGGGTGGGTTTTTGTTTTTGTTTTTGTTTGGGTTTTTTTGTCTTTTGGGGGGGAATGGAGCAGGAGCAGTTCAAAGCCAGGGTAATTTATCAGAGATAGATCCTTCTTATCAGCTACAGGATCATTTCACTTGATTAGCATTAGCATCTATTAGTGGTTTCTTGCATCATTTGTTCTACTGTTTCCTGGCTTTCGGTGTGATAGCCTCTGTTTAAAATACTTGAGTCCAGGAAGGTGTGATCAGCTTCTGTAGTATCCGACACACTCACTCTTTTCCCCTTATTTCATGCTCCAGTTTGTTTTCTAATTCAGTTCTGCCGTGAGAAGCCACTTCCTCCTTGTGATAGAGAGCCTATAATGATAATTGTCTTTTGCAAAGCAATTCAAGGTAACTAATCAGAATAATGATAGCAGAAGCTGCAACTTCTAATTAAGTTAGAAACTGTCAACCTCACAGTAATAATTGTCTTTAAAAATTTCAGTCTGATAAATTATCATAATCAGTGCACAATGGGCTGTACATTCTTTGCCACTTTGAGGGAAATGCATATGAGTTCACTCATTTGCTGATTGTCATATCAAAGGGCTTATATTTAATAGTTGCAGAATTGTGCCTGCTGTCTGAAGTCTTTGCCCTAAAATGCCATCCTTAAAGCGGCGGACCGTGTGTTCTGCCAAATGTACTGTGTGAGATAGTTTCAGCAGCTCTCCCCTCAGAGGCTCACAGAAAAGCATGCAATACTTTCAGCTTAATTACTTCAAACACCATCAGGACCAAACTCATTTAGGGCAGACATTAAAAACTGAAAAAGGATCAATTTCTTAACTGGAATAACTGGTAGGTGAGGAAGGAAAGAAAACAGGCAGGCTGAAAAAATTACCAAATTTGGAAACTTTTATGTCTCTGCATTCTGCCTTTAGAAGTGGAGTGACATTGATAGTATTACCAAAGAAAAGTGTCCTCAAACTTAAAAGTCCTATTTTGAGCTTAGATCTTGGACTGTGTGTTAACTTTGTTATACTTCAAGAGCTGTCCCCATGGGTTACCAACCAGCTTTCCTGTACCTCATGGAAGCTACACAGGACATTTGAATTGTGACCTACTTGCTGTTCAGAAATGTGAATGGTGATTTCCCCCAAACACTGGAGCAGGCTAAGGGACCACAGCAAGAATCCCAAACACTGCAGTCCCGAAATACAACAGTTCACTGGAAAAAAAACTGCACTGAAAATTTTCACATGACCTGCAGAACTCCTGCTCTTGTGGGTGGCATTTGCTTCTTCTCTCAGTAGTTCTTTTTCTGCTCTTTGTTGTCATCTCTGAGAGCCCTAGTTTTATGGGGCCTGTTTTCATGGGTGTCAGGAACATGGAAATTCTGTATCCTCTATTTGTGTGTATTGCAAGATGTCTCCAATTTACAAGCCCAGATTGACATGAAAAATGCCTCACCCCTGGGTTCTGCATTGGGCACTGCCCTTCTGAATGACAGCATAGGATGCTCTTCTAAATGCACACAGAGACATTTGCCTGCTTATTGAAGGCTCAAGTGAGTATTTCTTCTGCATTGCCTTGTGATGATGAATTTTCTTTGAAATCCTAAATAAGGCTGTTTCCAGTGTAAACAATCTGTCTTTAGCTGGAGGTACATACAAAAATACTTTGAGGAAGTTCCTACTGCTCTTGCAATATCATGCTGAGAATATTTTGTGCTGTTCCCAGCAGATCTTACTATTATTTCTGTAAATACTTGCTCTAAGGAATAGCAAACAAAATTTTGGAAGACTGTAAAAGCATTATTCAAAATCATGGTTAATATTCAAGGAATGTCCTCTTGAGTCGCTACCTACTCTCCCCCGGCTTCCTTTTTTAATTTCTGGCAAAAATTTGTGTGAATCTGAATTCAATTTCTGTATCAAAAGATATGACAGGGGTGTAAATGCCCATACAACCATATCTCTATTATTTCTATGGCAGCTATACCTAAGGCCTAAATGCTCTGTTAGCTGCCATACATGAACAAAAGAAAGTACTTTTCCCTGAGAATGTACAGTATAATGATTAAAGGTAATATAATGACTAAATGTAATATAATGATTAAACAGTAATCAAGAGGTAAAGTGGTCTCCATTTTCAGGCTGAAGAATGAGAAGTAGCTGGCACATGGTTACACTAGCAATCTGGCAGATCTGTGAGCCATAATTCAGTCTTAAGTCCTCTAATGGTCATATATGTTTGTGTTAGAACACTCCTTTCTGTAGCAGGCACATCGTGTAAGTGAAAAAAAATAATCTAATGCATTCTATTTAGCCACTCTGTAACATATTGTGTAAGAGATCACAATAATCTATATGCTTATAAAAGGTTCTTTGGTTTATATTTAGCTTTAACTTAATTTTTTTTAAGTATCATGAATAGATTTATAAGCATAAAACTGCTTTCAAAATTAAAATAAATTCACTAATTGCTGCTTTATAATTTAAATTAAATTTAGACATAGAAAAAAAATAGATCATCTCAGATGGGGTGATCCAGCCAAAAAGCAACAGTATTTGAGTTTCAAAATCCTGGACTAGCCACTCCCCAACATGCATGTCTCAGAAATGAGATTCTAATAGGGGGAAAGGGATAATACCAGGCTAATCAGTGATAAGCAATGGGATGGCACACCAAAGTTCAAGGAGCTGCATGCTAGTGAGATTCTTCAGACTGCTCCGTGTGGCAATGGATACTATGAACTGCACTTCAAGTGTTTCTACACAAATGGACGCGGCATGAGGAACAAGCAAGAGGAGCTAGTAGCCTTGGCCCAGTCCTGGAGATATGACATCATTGGCATAAGTGAAACCTGGTGGGGCGAGTCCTGCGACTGGTGGGTCATGATGGATGGTTACAGGCTTTTCAGGAGGGATAGTCAGGGCAGGCGAGGCCAGGGGGGGAAGTGGCATTGTATGTAGTGGAGGAGCTGGAATGCATGGAGCTTGTGGTTGGTGATGGCACAGTTGAGAGCCTCTGGGTAAGGATTAAGAGACAGAGAAAATAAAGTGGATGTTGGTGTGGGAGTCTTCTATAGGCCACCCAGCCAGGATGATGACACTTGTGAGTTATTCTTTAAGGAACTAAGGGGTGCCTCTAAGTCATCTGCCCCTGTCCTTATGGGGGACTTCAACTTGCCAGATGTCAACTGGGAATACCACACAGCTGGTACAAACAGGTCCAGAAGATTCCTAAACCATCTGGATACAGGTACTAAGGGAACTAACCAGGAAAGGTGTCTTCCTTGATTTGTTGCTTATTAACAGAGAGGGTCTCATGGGTGAAATGGCGATTGGTGGCTGCCTTGGCCACAGTGACCATGAAGCAGTCAAGTTTAAAATCTATGGTGACAGGAAGAAAACTGCCAGCAAAACCTCAACTCTGGATCTGAAGAGAGCAGGCTTCAGGTTGCTCAGGGAACTGCTTAGTAAAGTTCCCTGGGGAAAAGCTTTTGAAGGTGCTGGGGTCCATCAGTTCTGGTCACTTTTTAAGTACCACTTCCTAAGAGCACAGGAGCAGGCAATTCCAAAGGGTAGGAAGTCAAGCAGGTGAGGCAGAAGGCCAGCTTGGCTGAGCAGGGTTCTTCTAGAAATAATGTGGAAAAAAAAGTGTATGGCCAATGAAAGCAAGGTCAGGCAACATGGGAGGACTACAGAGATGCCGTTCACCACTATAGGGAGGAAATTCATGTGGCCAAAGCTCCATTAGAGTTGAGGCTGGCCAGTACTGTGAGGGACAATAAAAAGGGCTTTTTAAAATAGGTTAATGGCAAAAGGCAGGCCAGAAATAACATTGACCCATTACTTGATGAGCATGGTCGCCCCACAAACAGGGACATAGACAAAGCAGAGACATTTAATGCTTTCTTCGCCTCAGTCTTCAACACTGATGATGAGCTCTGGGACCCCCAGAGCCCTGGGCTAGAGAACCATGACTTGTGAGTATGATGAACTGCCAATCAACCCTGAACTTGTGTGGGACTTGCTGCTTCAGCTGGATCCTTGTAAGTCAATGCGGCTGGATGGGATTCATTCAAGGGTACTTAAAGAGCTGGCTGATGTCATAGTGAGACCTTTCTCAATGATTTTTCAATGCTCTTGGGAATCTGGAAAGGTCCCAGTTGACTGGAAGCTGGCAAACGTTGTCCCAGTCTTCAGGAAGGGCAACAGGGATGACCCCAGTAACTACAGGCCTGCCAGCCTCACTTCTGTGCCTGGCAAAATTATGGAGATTATTCTGGAAGTTACTGAGAAACACCTGAAGGACAACACTGTCATTGGTCCTATCCAGCACAGGTTCATGAGGGGAAAGTCCTGCTTAAACTTAATTTCTTGTCTGTGACAAGGTTACCCACCTAGTTGACCAAGGAAAGCCAGTCGATGTGATCTTTTTGGATTTCAGTAAAGCTTTCAATACTGTCTCTCACGGTATCCTCCTGGACAAAATGCCCAGCATACAGCTGGATAAACATGTAATGCAGGGGGTGAGCAATTGGCTGATGGGTTGGGCTCAAAGGGTCATAGTAAATGGGGTTACATCAGGCTGGTGGCCAGTCACTAGTGGGGTTCCCCAGGGATCCATCTTGGGGCTAGGACTCTTTAATGTCTTCATAAATGACTTGGATGCAGGACTTGAAGGAATACTAATTAAGTTTGCTGATGACACAAAATTAGGAGGAGCTGTTGACACTCTCAAGGGCAGAGGGACCCTGCAGAGAGATCTAGACAAGATTAGAGAGCTTGGCACTCACCAACCGTGTGAAGTTTAACAAGGGCAAGTGCTGGGTTTTGCACCTGGGGCACAGCAACCCTGGATGTACATACAGACTGGGGAACAAGAGGCTGGAGAGAAGCTCTGCAGAGAGGGACCTGGGGATTCTGTTTAATGGCAAGTTGAACGTGAGCCAACACTGTGCTCTGGCAGCCAAGAGGGCCAACTGAGTCCTGGGGTGCATCAAGTACTGAATTGCTAGCTGGTCGAGGGAGGTGATTGTCCTGCTTTACCCTGCGTTGGTGTGGTCTTACCTCGAGTACTGTGTGCACTTCTGGATGCCACAGTAAATTAGGAATACAAAGCTACTAGACAGTGTCCAGAGGGCCACGAAGTTGGTGAAGGCTTTAGAGGGGAAGCCGTATGACAAGTGACTAAAGTCAGTTCATTTATTCAGCCTGAAGGAGAGGAGCCTGACGGAAGACCTCATTGAGGTCTGCAGCTTCCTCACAAGGGGAAGAGGGGCAGGCACTGATCTCTTCTCTCTGGTGACCGATGATAGGACCTGAGGGAATGGCAGGAAGATGTTCCTGGGGAGGTTTAGGTTGGATATTAGGAAAAGGTTCTTCACCCAGAGGCTGGAGAACCACTGGAACAGGTTCCCCGGGGAGGTAGTCACAGCGCCAAACCTGACACTATTCAAGAAGCATTTGGACTATGCCCTTAGAGACATGGTGTGAATTTTGGGGTTGTCCTGTGCAATGACAGGAGTTGGACTCGATGATTCTTGCGGGTCCTTCCAACTCAGGACATTCTATGATTCTATGAATTTTAAAAATACTATTTGACTTGTTGGGGCACAACTTTTAAATATCATGTTTTCAAACTTTTAAAATTGCAATTATCATGGTTAGAAATTCATTTAAAGTCTTTTGTGAAAGTTGAGATTCCCATGTAATCACTTAGCTCCAGTCGACGGCCTTTAAGAATTATATTGTAAATGCAAAACTCATGATATACCATGAAGCCTGGTAAGGTTTGGGAATTAATCACAGATCACTGATAAAATGATTGCTGTTGCTTAATGTTACCATTGTTTATGTCTTTAGCTGGGAAAGCTCACCCCAACTGGAGGGCAGAAGAAACTTCATCATTATGTGAGGAACTGTTTCTGCTTACATGAAAGCTAATGCAATGCTCTGCCTCCTACTTACTTTCTTTTGGAAACAGGCTGAGCTCCATCTAAGTTCTCTGAAATATTTCCTTTTCTGAGGTCTCTCTCCTAATTCTTTCTGTACATTCTGCAACTGCTCCCACCTAAGCAGTTGTGAAGCCTTGTTGGGGAACAGTGGGGAAAAGGATTTGATAGCCTAAATGGACTGTTTTATCACTAACATCTGGGATTCTCACTTTGTCATCTTCTCTCTCCAATTCTTATAGCAGCTCCCTAATTACAGCACTGCTGTTAGGATGAAGGCTTTTTAAGTATTCTGACATCTTCCCAAATCTGGTGAATAGATTTAATAACTAGACAATGGGATTTTTCTATGCCTGCCTACCCACACCCCCTTCACTGACTGTTGCTTGTGATTCTATTATTATCTGGCATATTCCAACAATGTTCTTCCTTTCAAAGGATTTTGAAGAGTGCAGCAAAATATCAGAGGAATAATCCAAATGTATGAGCTAAAGTCAGAAAGAAAGGACAATGGACCTGATGCTCACCACATAAACAATCCCAAAGTGCTTTAAATCTCATTCTTTTTTTTCCTTCTTATTTCTCTATCACCTAGATTGATCTGAACCAGGATTCATTCTTCTTCAACAAACTGCAATATGATTAAAAAGAAAACAAACCCAAAACCTCAGAGCTCTCACTCTCTCACCAATGTTTCAATAATCCTTATATAGTTAAAGTTATACAAGAACTACATGTGAGAAGTCAATTGCTGGAGCAGTAGAATGAAGTCATTTACATAAACATGCTGGTAGATGCTTTGCAAGTAACATGCTTTTTTATCTTAGTGGACTTAGGCATGGACAAATGAGAAAGTTGCCCCTCTGTTCAGACAAACTTCTCATCTAGTATTTGATCAAATTATGTGCCTTTTGAATAGATATTTTTAATGTGGTGTATGATTTGAATTGCCAGTCTTCATTCTTTAAATTACCTGCCACCTTGCTGTGAAATGCAATTCCAAAACATCTTGAATAAGTTTTGGATTACACAAATATCTGTAGTGTTTTGTTTATTATAGAATACTAGCACATTCAATACCATGTGCTGTATCCTTGCTTTGATGCCACACTGGTGGAAATCCAAGGTACTCTTCCAAAGTGAATGGAAAAAGCATTAGACTTATACTGCCATCATGAGGTCAGAGCCTTGTCCAGTTGAACCATTTTAAAGACATCATTTTATAAAGCAAAAGCTAGACAAAACTTGTAAGCGTGGTCTTCAGAGATATGGAGAGCAAAGTCCTTCAGTCAAGTCTGGCATGCATTTGAGGACTGAAATGCCCCCTGGTTCATTCCAGCAGTACCTTCTTTTTGCCCACACTCCCCTAGTCCTCAAATCCCTTGACAATCAATTCAGTATACTTCTAACTGCATGCAATAGGTAAAACTACTTCTCTGGAATTTGGTCCTGAAATGTATTTTGTCTTTGGTACTATGTAAAAAAAGATTGTATTACTGCATGAGCATCTTGGCTGATTCAAACTCTTAAGAGCTCTTCTAAGCTTGGTATCTGTCTTGCCAAACAGCAGGGCTAGTTTTCTTTGGCTGGATAGCATGTATTTTGCCTGATGACAATCTACTGTAGATAATGGATCAAAACCTCCTGAGTTGACTAGTTCTGAAATACATGAGGTTCAGCACAAAGAGGGAGCTTTCTTTTGCTATCACTATGCTTCAGCAATTATCCTTCCAGATTTTTTTTTCTGTGTCTTTGGTTCACCTACTTGCACTGCTGTATGGATGGCTGCTTTGAGGGAAAGGTTTGCTCACAAGTGTAATCAGCATGTTTTTCATTCCTATAACTGTTTGAGCTATTTTGCAGCTCTCACCACTAAAAAAAAAAAAAGAAAAAAAAAAAGAAAATCAATACATGGTCCTTTGGCTCACAGCTCCAAATAACCTTTGGCTCACAGCTCCAAATAAATAGCTTTTGCTGTATTAATTATTTATACATTGCCACAGGTTATGAAGATTGACTTCTTATCTCAGCTGCTTTAGCAGTAAATTCCACAAGTAAGGATGGCTTTGTCTCTAGGATGGAAGAGGATTGTTTCATATTCACAGAACCTTATTCATATTTTTAATATATAACTCCACAGTATATGGTTAATGCATGGCCTGCCAAAATTTTTATAGGCTGATACAGCCCTTGACAAAAAAATAATTTTAAAAAATGCTCTTCACTCCTGTACAGTTTAGAGAGAAAATGTATGTCTCCTTTTCAAGACAGGACATTTGCAGGGTCGAAAGCAGGATACAAAATGACTTGACTAAATCAACAGAATGTGTACTGAAAAAATACTAGTATCAGGTATACCTGCATTGTAATTTTAAAGCAATAAGCTTTTATCTGTGTAAGCTTTCTGGTCACCTAGACTGAGAACAATGTATATGAAGTCTTTTTCCACTTACATTTAAATGAATGCAAAAGGAAAGCTCTAGCTTAGCAACTGCAAAATTTTACAATTTCCTTTTGCTTTTAAGGTCCTTGTGTAGTTTTTTTTTCTCTAAACATACAATTATCATATGACTGAGGCCTGCTGAGAATAAAAATGTTTGGTTTTGTATAAATTCTCAATGTTCTGATTTTAAATAAGACAAAAAAAAAAAGAAATGCTACTGGATATCTCATGTAATGAACATGATGCATAATGGGATGTGACACTGTTAAATTACTTCATGGTGTTTTGTGAGGAAAGTATTCAGGTATACTGAGGTCAAAGAGGAAATATATTCCCATTCTATCAAACCATGTATACATAGATTTCATCTCAGACATCTTGTATATTACACACTGGCATATGCTTATCTGGCCCATGTCCAGGAAATTATCTGACTGCGGTGGGATTCATTCCCTCTCAAGTTCTCTTAGGTACCAGAGCAAG
This sequence comes from Phalacrocorax carbo, assembly GCF_963921805.1. Classification (NCBI taxonomy): domain Eukaryota; kingdom Metazoa; phylum Chordata; class Aves; order Suliformes; family Phalacrocoracidae; genus Phalacrocorax; species Phalacrocorax carbo. Next base: position 22,369,252 of record NC_087518.1, read on the forward strand.
AGGTGAGACAGCAGTCCCTCGTGGAAGGTGTCAGGAGGCTGTGCACATTTCTGTTCAGCAATCCTCTGGTCCAAATATTATGTTGACTTTATTTCACCACCTAAACGTTTGAATTCACTTCCATGTAAACAAACATGGTGTGCAGTTTATATGTTCTGATTGCATTGACTTATTTGATTATGTTTGAATAAGAATCCTTTGCTGTAACTCTCAATTCCAAGTTCCATCTGTTTGTTGCTGAAGTTCTAAAATATCGGTGTAATGGCTCTTGTGTTTTAGAGAAGGGAACCAGCATTGTTACCTTTTGTATCTTTTGCTTAGAGCATCTAAAGTTTGTCCTTTGTATAAGTTAACCCAATGTAACAGACACCAAAAAGCATTTGTAATAACACCAAACAAACCAAAGGACTGACAGAAACATGAACATCTGTGTGTTCAGTTTAGCACCAAACCACCTTCACACAGCATGAGGGAAAAGATAATCGACTTGGTCTAAAATTCAAGCTCAAAATATTGAGAGCGAGTTGGAAATGGACTCTGATTTCATTCACAGAAAGTGTTACTCTAGCTTAAATTGACATGTTCAGCACAAAGATTTGATTGGTATATTGAATTTCCACTTTCTATTTGCCAAACACCAATGTGGAAAATTAATGATGAGGAAAATTGTCTATCACCCTTTCCCATTAGCAGCTACTATCGTGTTTCAGGATGTCTTTGGAGATACTGTTTGTCTGCAACTTGTGTATCAGCCTAGTGTAATAACTCAACACCAGCTGTATGTACCTTATTGGGGCTGTTTCTTTGTTGTGCTACGCCTTTTGCAGGCACTGGCACTGGTACAAGTTCAGATCAAGATGACAATGTGATGCCAGAGTTCAGAGACAAATAGCTACAGAAAATGCCAAGAAATAGAAAAATCAAGTAATTTAGTCCCCAGTTCTCACAACCATGCAGAGCTTGCAGATGCAGCTATATAAAACCTCAGTGAGAGAATATGAAGCTGTTTGGTTGTGGTTTTTAATTCATAGTAGCCATAGATAAGGAAAATCAATCTGGTTGGTTAATGTTGCTCAGCGTACCTGCTCCTGTATGTGAGCTCCACAGTGACTACACAAGGCTAGGACCGTCTGTGGACCCTTTCATTTGGGGGTAAAAGTAGTCTGAATTTGCTTTGACTTATTTTAGGCACAAGCATAATCTGGTTTAAATATATATGTTCTGTGTGAGTGTTCTTCTATGCGGGGCACATTTTAGCTGTCTTTTGGAACTAGAAAGGACATTTCATTGCTTATCCAGCCTTATTTCCTGTCAATTCTTGCAAATATGTCTGCATCTTACTGTGTCTCTGTAGTGACTCCCAGGATGAAATGAAGAGAATTAGAGAATTACATAGCTAGCAGTAAACTGAGAAAGATACAAATGCCTTTGAGCACAGAAATAACCCATGAAGACCACTTTAAGAACCTGGCTTAGCATTCAACAAGACTTGCCTAGGAAAATGTAATTTTTGATACTTTCAGAGTGATTCTGTGGATGTGAAAGCCCTGAAAAATCACTTCCTGTGGGAGCATATTGGACAATAAACTGGATAGAAGTGAGAGAGAAGTTGAGCTCGACGGAGATCTGGCCACTACACTTGGTTCTGATCCATTAAGTTCTGAAAAATAATTAGAAATAGTTCAATATTCTTTCTGTTTCCTGAAGTCATTTTGCCTCACAGTCAGACTATGATCCATTGGGCTAACCACTGACTACCTCTGTGTTCATAAGAGTTTGTCCTGGGAGAATACATTAATTCAGCTGTCTGAAGCAGTGCCCATGCCCAGTTTCAGAAAAAAAAAAATCCGTTTTCCTCATCATTTCCAAACTCATAGACCAAACTGATACTCCTAATCTAGATGACTGGTTGTCCCCTTACCTGCTGTGCTAGTTTTCTCCTTCCTCTGACTGTGGCATTTGACTATTGCTTACTTCTACCCTATACTTTGTAAATTGCTTTAATATAATTGGCAGAGGTGGGTAAGAAGAGAGGGGAGGAGTGGACTGATCTGATCTAGACAAATCTGAACAAGCTCTGGCATTGAATATATTTAGGAACCCAAGGTGGTTATAAGAACAGGTCTTCCCTGAACTACCTAAGGCAGAGCTTGACAACAGAGGCACATTTAAATGGCCTTTGAGGCAGATGTGAACATTCTCTGATGTAATTGGAATCTGAGTTGCTGCTGTTAGCATGGCATGGATCTAAGCTCATTAGACTTGCCAAGCACTGGGCTTATTAGCTCCAGACAGCTGTGTTAGTGCAATTGCACAACTTTTAGATTCAAGCTGCTTCTCACATCCTGTGGCTCTGAGTGGAGGAACAGCACATTGGACTCCTCACAAAAAGCAGTGTAGACACACCAGCGGAAGAATTTCTGACTGGGTCAGGAGAAGCAGTTTGGGAGAGCAGAGCTTTGAGTTGGAGCAGTCTCATGCAGAATCACTGCATGTTCTGGAGGCCTCAGCCTGGGCATGTTTCAGTACCAAAGACCATGGTGGGGCACAAAAAGCAAAGATGGTTTATTTGTTTGCTGTTGGAAATTAATATGCCAACCTCGTTTAGATCTGCTCCTCACCTTCTCTTGACCCCCCCCAACTATTCGTCCTTGACCATGTTTATGGCAAGTTATGGATATTTTATTTTACCTGTGAACTGAAACATATAATACAGTGATTAAAATTCAGAGTTTTTCCTTCAACACTAGGAAAGTATTAAATTAAACTGTCCTCATCCTTGATGGAGTTTAATATTTTTTTAGTCTATCAGTGTTTCTCAGACAAGCCAAGTGTCACACTGAGGCATGATTTACATATTCATGAAATGATTTGTATTCAGAAGCATTGTTTAATGTTTTCTGGACAGTTTTTCATGCTAGTAAGTGTTTAACTCAAGAGACTATGCAGGTAACCTAAAAAATGAGTGTCTACCATAATTTTTGCACAATACTACTTCTGAGTCCAAAATAAATAAATGAGCTCTGAATTATTGATTTCTTTGTTTTATTGAACAAGTTAGTTGCACAGCGATGAAATACACTTTTAATGAGAAAATAATTAGGAATGTCCTTATCTCTCTAAGGCGCATTTATTTTCCTTCTGCTTCATGACTGTAGATCAAATAGATATTGGACAGTTACTTTCAAGTAACAGCAGAGTTCAGTTTTAAGTTTGATTTATACTACTGTTTCTCATGCATTGAAAATGTGTGCTTGTCCTCCTCTAGCTAAATTAAATTTTTATTTTCAATTTCTATCTTTGTCAATCAACAAGCATGTTTTATGGCAGCAAATAGACTCTCTATCCTTTTTCGTATTAAATAGACTCTCTCATTTTTGTATGTTAAATACTGAGTAGAGTGCTCAACTGGTAATGCAAAAGCCTGAAGTCCTAGCTCTGCTCCATGGAGGCCGTGTGAATTTTAAAGAATGAATGGATACTACTAGGTATTATCCTGATAACAGTTCAGTGAAGCCTGGTGTCTGCATCTTCCAGATCCCCAGTGGATTTGCTGTGAACGGGACTGAGGGAGTGCTGCCAGAGTTGACTGCATGGCCTTTACTCTTACACCTGTTATCTCCCAGTGAGCAACTGTGTCTCAGTCAAGACCCACAGCCTCAACCCTGAAAACGCAAGAGTAGTTCATCCATGTGTCTAGTCCATCCATCCTTACTCTGAGCTGTACTGTTACACAGCAATAGGTCCATGAGCAGAAGAAGTTGTTATATGGACTCTCTAAGGTTTTCTATTACATAGTTATAAAACTATGCAATAATGTGGACACATCCATGCAAAACTGCACGAATCATGTGGGCATAATATGGTAATGAGCCCACAAATGGGCTCATTAGCAAAGCCTACAGCTGGAGTAAATGGCTCTACAAGTTAAGAACTAGTATTCATAAACCACAGAGGAGCACAATTTTAAGTTACAAGATGTTGCTGTAGGAACTTGTTCTTATTTTTCATAAGTTCTGTATGTCTATAATTTCAGAAGAGTGTCCACATACCTTTGTTCATATACACACACATTCATTTATACTGCCTCTGATGATGAGCTATAGTGCTATGCCTTACAGAAGCTGGTCTCTGTTCAGTAAAATCTGTTCAGCAATGTGTGAGACCAGCACTTAAAGATAAAATACCCTCTTTGGACTGGAGTGTAAGGACTCTGCAAAAATTTCTGCAAAGTAACAATAACTCCAGCTAGAATACTGGGATGAGCATGACATCTGGTCATGCCTTTGTAATATGCCCTTGGTGCATGATTTCTACTTTCTAAAGAACACTTGAAATTAGATAGGGTCAAACACAAAGCAAAATCAGTGCTGTTTTGCACTGATTCTGATCTGAATGGCTCTACATCTCCAGCCTCCAGGCACAAAGTAACCACAGACCCAAAACTATAAAGTAATTGGTGTTTTCCTTATGGCTGTTAACTGATTTGTGGTTTTACAATTATCATTGCAAAAATAATAGGTCTTAATTACATCATTTTTTCCCCCTAAAAAGTGAGAGGGGAAGAGGGGCAGAAAGGTGAAACATCCCCTTTGGAAGACTAGGAAAATATCTTAGAAAGGTTCAGGGAGAGTGCTGCAGTGCTGTCGAGGAATTGGTGCTTTGTGAAGGATGTTCTCTCTACTCTTTCCTTCCCTCTTTGCAAACATATGTTAAAGGCCCATCCTTGCCGAAGATTCTCTAGGTGGAGCAGTGCCAGATGGACAAGGTATGCCACATTATCTGCATGTAGGCAGATTCTGCCTGCGATGGTCAGGCAGCAAGAACTGGGTCTGCGTGTTGGTCCCATGCAAATTCCAGCACAGAGCAGTTTGTCACTTTACCACAATAGGTGTTTCTGACTTTGCGCTGGGACATCAAGAAGTCTTAGGGAAATGAGGAGAAGAGGTGTACCACTGCAAAACATCTTGAGTGTGCAGACAATGTGCTGTGGTAGAGGAAAAACTCTGGGCTGTTCCTTGCACCCTAAGAAATCCACTGGATTAAAGGCATCTTTGATCTGACTCTGGGTAGCAAAGCACATAAGGACATTTAGGGTGTGTATTAGTGTGTATATGTATATAGGTCTGCCATGGGTTGCCATTCACAGAGTGAAGGGATAGGCAGGACAAGAAGTCTCTTGATGTATTTAAAATGTCAGAGTGGGCACTGTATAGGTTTTTCCCAAATCAGACATATTTGTGTATGTATACGTATGATTAAATTCAGCTACTTTCAGCAGCAATGACTCAGTTTGTATTTGCAATTATATTGATTTTGCATGTAAATTAGATACCTGCTTTGCGCATATACTCACAGACCTCTTTTTTTCCTTGTGATTGGCAGAAAGTAACAGCCTCCTTTCAGAAGCAGGTTAGTGTTAGAGGAGGAAAAAGCCAAAAGTAAAAGCTCTTAAAAGCCTTTTGTTTGGTTGCCTTCCAAGCCACAACAGCTGCAGAGGGTGATTAGCTTCATGTGGTGTCAGTTGCATTTTTATCCAGCTTTATTCTGTGTTTGTTTTCTCTTTCAGACATTCATCCTTGCTGAGTCTACAGCTGTGTACGCTCCATGTGGACCCACCACTACAGACAGGAAGGGTATGCTCTCTGCCCTTCCATGCCTCATGGTGCCTGTCACCTTCCCCACTGTGAGCTCACTGAGCTTTGCTCCACAGAAAGCACAGTTAAATGCTGACATCTCCACGCCACTCTCTTCAGGTAAGACATCTCTGGAAATGTATTTGGTGGCCCATGGAAACAGACGGCAAGGCAAGCACTGTGTCTCTTCGGGTAGGAGGGAGGAACACTGTGTCACTTGTGACCTCACTGCACTCAAAGGATTCAAGGGTACAGGTGTCATTAGGGCCAGACCCTGAGCTGCATCCTAGCTAGCGGTACCACAGGTCAAAAGGTGAAGCTGTCACCTTGAAGAAGAGGTTAGAACAGTTACCTTTTTATTACAAGTACAGGCTCATTTTCTAGCCTGGGTTTCTTACGCCACATCCATTCCTTTCTTCAGGCTAATATCCTTTTAATATCATTTTCTATAGTCCTGGCAGAACTAGGATGTTTCATGATTACAGTCATAATCTCCCTAAAAAACACTTGGGACTGGGCAGCCAAAGACCTGGTCTGGTTCTGGGCTGGGAAGAGCACTTAAGTTGTTAACAGCTTTCTACCAATGAAAAGGAAACAAAACACAGATCCATGCCCAGGCTGGTTTGAGCAGTTTGGAAGCTTTGAGAATATCAGCGCTACACTGTCAGACTGAAGCAGATAAAGCAGCACTGGTCCCAGGGTGCCATCAGGTCGCAGACATGACAGCAGTGTCATGTCCTTATCACCAAAGTTCCCCATACGTGCCTAACAGCTCTCAAAGATAAAACTATGACCTGCTTTTTGTACCCAGTTAGTGTTCAGTGTTGCAGTTTCCACTATGACTGGGTAGGGATAAGGAAGTGGTAGGTGAACTGTGCCAAAATGACCGTGCATATGTACAGTTACCCCATTTGCTCTTGGATTGATGGAGCTTGCAAAGGTTGATGTCTAAACAGTACCACAGTTTGCAAGCTTGTCCATCAAGTCGTGTAGTTTTATTACTAGGGTAACCTTTTGACTCTTCCAAATTGCTGTGCTTTTCAGTTCATTCTGCAGCAAATGAAGCAACAGGCTGCTGCTTTAAGAAGTGGTATAAAATTCTAATTTATTCTCCTACACCAGTCTGTCTTTCAAAGCCACACCATGACTTTGTTCACCCCATCCTCCTTCTTTGAGACTATGAAATTCTGTCACTGCAGAACAGAGAACAGGACCCTATTCTTCACAACAAGCATATATCTGAAACATATCTATTTAATGACACCTTCACCACTGAACAAAAATTTTTATTTCAACTTTTGGTTCAGTTCAGAGCGCTCCATGTTTTTACAGTTCTTTAGTCAACTGAACTCCTCAGCACAACCCCCACTGCACTTATACTTACATTCACCCACTCTTCTATTAACATCTCATTAAACCGTACCCCAACACTGGCTTTCTCCTTACTGCTGTAAGGACAAACATTTGGAGACTAATAACTTACATTTGCATAACTCCACTCATACAGGCATCTTAGATAAGAACTGTTCAGAACTAACAGTAACATCTACCCAATCCAGCTGAGGTGGCAGGATAAAATTAGGTGGGCACAATTCAAGACACAGTGATGGTCAGAGCTTGATGCTAATAATTACTTTACTGGAAAAAAATGCCGCTATAAGGTTTCTAAGGGCATCTTGCTGCACCTATATTAACTCCTTTCCTTCCACATTTCAACTTCACGTATCCTTACTTATTGATCTAAAGAATGTTTACAGGATTTCCTTTAAATGCCCTAATGTTTCAGGCAATTAATAAACAGCAAATGTCTGCCCTGGCACTGGCAATTTCTCCCATGCTTCCATAACTGCTATGGACACAAGTCTGGGGCTAAGTGTCAATTAAGAAGCACAGCAGTACCAGCCTGTGGCAAAGAAAGCAAGAACTACCAGAGCCCTGTAGGGACAAATATGCTCTACGGTCCTGTCTTGCTGTGGACAGACAAGACAAGGAAATATCTTCTCTCATGTGCACCTGCCTTTCCTATTTTTGTCTGCTCATGAGTAGAACTGCCATAGCTGTGAGTGTGAAGTCTGAGTTCATAATAGCCACTATCCACGAACACCACAGATTCTGGCCATAGGTTTAACTGCGGGTTTGGAGGGTATTTTTCTTTTATGTGAGGACCTTTAACAGCTTCACTTAGCTTTCTCTAGCTCCTCCACCTTTTTACAGTAGACCAAACTGTCATAGCAGAGTACCTGCAAAACCAAGGAGAACTGTAAAACTGTTTTAGGCCATGCAGTGGCCTTGCAGCTGATAGATGGCAATACCATGCCAGGCAGTGCTGGTATCCCTGACAATACCAGCACTGCATTTAACTTGGCTTTGCTCTGGCATGAGTTGAGCAGTGTTTTGTATGTGAAACACACTAGTGCTTTTAGTGGCATTTCAGTGCTTTCAGTTCTGCATGTCCTGCAAGACTGTCCTACTAGGTCAGACTGTGGAACCCATTCAAGGAGACTGGTGCTGTTTGGCTGATTGGCAAATGGTTACACAGAATTCAGAACCCTTGTACAAAATTTCACGGTTTTTTTTTGAGTTTTCTATTCTGAAGTCACTGACTGCCTATTAGGCATTATGGTTTGAAAGACATGCATGGTATGAAGGCCTCATCAGGTGATCCTGAGAACACTAAATTAAACTACACACAGGAAGATTTCTGTAGAAATCAACCCCTGGGAAACATTTCCTTTGCTAACTCCTATGTAAAGGGCAACTGCTTCTACTGTAAATGTTAACAAGATTTATGTTCAAAGCTTTCTCTTCTGCTGGCTGCCTTCTAAGCTGTTCTGGTTTTGATTCTAGCTCTCTCCATCTTGCATCTGTAATGCTTAATCTTTCCTGTTATTCTGGCCTTCCCTGTGGCACACTCATCTGCATGGGAGTGAACTACCTCAAAGCCTCAGGAATCATAAAGAGCGGGCAATCCCTTAAAAGAACATCCTTTACTAAGGAGCCAATTTCATTGCTGTCAGACATGAATGAGATGTTGCCTTCCTCATTTCTTACCTCTGAAATCACCACAAATGTGATCAAAAAACCTAAAGAACAGAAAAAAAAAGAAGCACTAACATATTTTTACTATAACTGTCAGTGGCCAGGGTGTGTGGGATTACTGTGATACAGTGCCTCCAGAAGACAAGATTTTCTACCATGGAGGGGAGGTCAATATTTGTTTTCTTTTTTAGCTTGACATTTTTTAATACTGATTATGTCTTTGTCGTTTGCTCCTTTTCCTCAGTCAGTTCTGAATGCTGAAACTACTGGAGAAGGAAAGAGCTGCAAAAAATGGCATTTCCCATTCTGTCACACATGATTTTCAAATGTTTCAGCTTTGATTCTTGCAGTAACAATAGTTTATAATTATGGAGTTATTTCAGCCAAATACATTAGTGTGCATTAAGCCCTCCAATCTCTTATAGGCCTTTAGGGGATGCCGCAGATAATGTGTTTCATGGAGGGGGAAACTGAAGCTGTGGAGAGGGAAGGCAAGCTGTACAGTTGAGATTATAATGCCAGTATCTTTTCAGTATTCCTTTTCAAAGCATGAAGCAGACTGAGGCGAAAAAGCCTTGCTTTTCACACTTTTAGTTTGTGTTCGTAATACTAAAGACCACAAACAATGGGGCAATGCAGGGCAAAATGCAGTGAGAAGCAAAGGCACCGGACATTGACTTAAAAATCTACCTCAGCATCAAAAAGAATAATATTTCCCTGCTGTTTCATTTTGACTTGATTTGACAACCTCATTTCATCCTACCGTCACAGGAAATCACAGTCCAATTTTTCTATGACATAGTGTTAGATATAAAGAGCCCTATATGTGTTTTGCGTGTTTTGCTTCAGAATGGAACAGAGTTAACATTTATAGGCTTTGCCTAGCAGGAGCTGCCTAGAGCACCAAAACTGCCTGTTAAGTCCCCTCCCAATGAAAACAAAAAATGGATAGCTTTTACGATTCCTGTGTTCTTTTGCCTTTTCGCTTGACTGAGCATTACTGGATGCTGTCTCTCTGTCAGTCACATTTCATCTTACCCTTTTGCCTCTAGCCCTTTTGGTCTAGAATTGATTTTCTCACCACTTTAAGCAGAAACCATGAGATCTGTATATTGTCGCATTTCTTAGAGCTTTATGCAGTAGTGGCAGTGGGCTGCATCCTACATGCAGCTGCTGAATATCTTTATTTCCCTCTTAAAGACAACAGAAGTTACAGATACTCAATAATTTCAGCGGATGTTCAAAATTTTGCATAACCAAATCCATTTTTGATGCTTCTAGCAAATGTTTCCATTAATGTGTACGCATATGTATGTATAAATACATATAAATGTGGACAGGCTTGTGTGCATCTGCATGTATATATGCACACGATTTCCAACTGGAAAATTTTGCTTTATAAATAAGTTTGTCTCTCAGCTGAGGGAAAAATATTAAAAGCTCACAGTCCTTTAAAAAAACTTAACAAAACCACATTCTAATAATATTCTGTCAGTTTATTGTCTAAATAACTAAAATAACCTCTGATATAATATGTGATGTGAATAGAATAACTGATTTCTACACCATCCTTCATGTGAGTAGCTCAAAGCCCCTGTATTGCAGTTTTTATTTGCTCAGGTAAACTGTGCCTTAGACAAGGGATACTTTGGATGCTTTACTTCCTGCTGAAGTCCATTTCCTTCTCAAAGACAACCAGGGATTACGGTGGTGTGATGGCTTCCCTTTGATATGCTAGAGAAGCTGTGGGATTTTAGGTGGTTTCAACACGATGAAGGGAAATTGAAGACAGAAGCTAAAGGGCAGGAATGGACTAATATCCCTCCTTGGATTGAATTAAATAGCCAAGGACACTACACCCTTACAGTTAGAGTGGGGCTGCATCCATTCCTACATGCAGACATAGGGATTTATTCACATAGAATCATTTAAGGAAGTGGATCCAAGATAGAGTGAGGATTTTGGGTTTATGTCCACTTCAAACCCATGGTGACTTACTCAAATATCTGAAGTAAAGGAAAAGGGAAGACGTTTTTTTCTTTGTTTGAATGCCTACACTCAAACACCACACTACCAGTATTTATAAGTCATATTAGTATAGAATACCATATACGACAGTGGTTCTGCAAGGAACAAATAAGGAAAATACAATCCAAAGGGGTCAGAGACAGTCAGCAACTTGGGGTAATGCAGGGACCCTCACTTGGAGACATGTTTCAGTAGGGCATTCCAAGGGAACAGCCTTTATGCACAAGGCATGCTTAGGATGATCACAGAATAACAGTTTGGAAGGGACCTCAGGGATCATCTAGACCAACCTTTCTAGGAAGAGCACAGTCTAAACAAGATGGCCCAGCACCTTGTCCAGATGACTCCTGAAGGTGTCCAACATGGCTGAGTCAACCACTTCCCTGGGGAGATTATTCCAATGGTTGACTGTCCTCAATGTGAAAAATTTCCCTCTTGTGTCCAATCGGAATCTCCCCAAGAGCAATTTGTGTCCATTCCCCCTCCTCCTCTCCATGGGACTCCTTGTAAAAAGGGAGTCTCCATCTTCTTTGTAACTACCCCTTAAGTACTGGCACATGGTGATGAGATCCCCTCTAAGCCTCCTTTTCTCAAGGCTGAACAAACCCAGTTCTCCCAGCCTATCCTCACAGGGCAGGCTTCCCAGTCCTTTGATCATCTTCGTGGCTCTTCTCTGGACCCCTTCCAGCCTGTCCACATCCTTTTTGTATAGTGGGACCAGAACTGTACACAGTCCTCCAGGTGTGGCCTGACAAGCGCTGAGTAGAGCGGGATAATGACTCCTTTCTCTCTGCTGGCGATGCCCTTTTTGATACAACCCAGCATCCTGTTGGCCTTTTTGGCTGCAGCAGCACACTGTTTGCTCATGTTGAGCTTCCTGTCCACCAGGACCCCCAGATCCCTTTCCATAGAGCTGCTCTCCAGCCAGGTGGATCCCAGTCTGTGCTGCATTCCCAGATTATGTGTTCCCAGGTGCATGATCTTACACTTTTCCTTGCTGAACTTCATAAGGTTCTTGCTGGCCCACTCCTCCAGCCTATTCAGATCTCCCTGAAGAGCAGCTCTCCCTTCTGGAGTGTCTACTTCCCCTCTCAACTTGGTGTCATCAGCAACCTTCACCAGGCTACACTTGATGCCATTGTCCAGATCACTTATAAAGATGTTGAATAACATTGGGCCCAATATTGATCCCTGGGGGACTCCACTAGTGACAGGTTGCCAGTTTGAGAAAGAGCTATTTACCACCACCTTTTGGGTGTGGCCTGTCAGCCAGTTCCCCACCCACTGCACAGACCACTTGTCTAGGCTATAACGCATTAATTTCTCCAGGAGGAGACTGTGGGGGACCATATCAAAGGCCTTGGAGATGTCCTGAGCTTTTGGCTTAGTAAATGAAGAGAAAAGATAGAAAAACAAGCAAGGAACATATCTTCCCACCATCACACAGTGCAAGCTGGTGTGTCAAACACAAGGAATAATGAGAAACTAAAAAGCAAGATGAATCTTTCTTTTTCTCCCATAATTTACAGTGATTTTTGCACTAAATGACATACAGTATATCAAACAAGAGTGGTGGTTGTGCCTTGGGCTTTCAAGATCTGTCTCATTGTTACTGCCAGAAGCAGTAATAGCCCATTCTGGCTCAATGCTAATTTAGACCTTCTAGCTACAGCAATAGAGGCAGAAAGAACTCTAGCTCCTGGCTAGACCCATGTGTGTATCTATGAAATAGTGTCTGGGCACGTGTGTAAAACACAGATTTTTTGTGTGTGTGCAAGCCCATAAATGCATATACTGTTTTAAAAATTCCACATTTTGTGGAACTTGCAAAGAAGCAGGCAGAAATATTTCTTGCTATGGTGTGAAAAGAACAATGAGAATCTCTCAGAAGCCACTTTCATTGCTTGAAAGGGTGTGTGATTTCTCTCCAGGAAGAAACGTTTGCTGTATTTGGCAGCTGATTTATCTGTGTCTTACTGTTTGACCGCACTCACCTGAGTTAGAACACTTTCCCATACGTTTGTTCTAGATTAATCATTTTGACATATGATAGCATCCTTTGGGTGGTATGTGGAGTCCTCTTTCAAGAATGAGTAAAGATTTCTGTGGGCAGCTGGAGAGTCTGAGGGGGACCATCATTTTATTTTATTGACTTCTCAGTGTGCTGAGGCTGAGTAATGCCAAAGGAAAAGAATTACCAAGTGTAGGGAAGGTTTGTTGAACAAAATCATTTCCCTCTGCTTCATGTCCCTTTCTTCAGTTCTGCATGTAAATGTCTGCTTATTTTGTTAATAGTTAATACCACAGTGGGTTGGGCTTTATATTGCCACTACTGTGTAAATTTGGTCAGTCTAATGGCATCTTGATGCTGTACATTGATTTCAAGCATTTCTTTGGATAGTGGAGCAGAGCAAACTGTCCTTTCCCAGTTAAGATGAGTAGCAATAGGGTTTTTTTACAATCAAATATGTTCACTGCAGTGAATATTATCTCATAATCGTCATTTCTAGTTACAATTACTCTGCTTACAGATATCTTATACAAATGATCTGAAGATAGGAGGGAAATATTTGAGAATAAAATCTCTTATAAACGACAACAAAATTTAAAGATTGTGGTTGAGAATATTTATATGCTTCTAGTAAATGTTTCTGTGCAGTAATCTTATTCAAAATGCGTTTTCTGAAGACAATTGTAATATTGATACCTATGTATTCCCTTTCACTACAAACATGTACTTTCTACTCTAAAAGTTTATTGTTTGGCTGGACAATATGAAATACCCAGGTAGATCATCATTAGTCCTGAAGAATTTTTAAAACATTCTTCCCCACTTCTTACTACGTAAGGTTAAAGTCATAATGTGTTTTGATATCTGAGAGATGGTATTGTCTTATGCAGTGTAAATATTTTTAAATATTTATTAAATAGATTTTTAAATATTGTAATAGACCAGGAGCATTTGTTCTACAGCACATTTAAGAAAACTAAAATTTCTCTTATCTTAGCACCACAGAAAAATCTTCAGAGTTTAGGTACATCATGTCTTGCACTTGCTTATGACCATACAGCCATGGCTTTTTCTGTTTCAGGAAAGAACTGCTGTAAGACAAATGCTCCCTTACCTTTTTTTTTTTCCCTACCTGGAATTTCATCACATGCAATTGATGTGACTTCCCTTTTTATCAGCAAAAGATTTATCTGTTTTGATACTGGTCTAACTATTGCTTCAGCAGCCCATACTGTTATATACCATCAGCACAGCTTGACTTGGCACCAGTTGTGCCATTAGGTCAAGTCACAACTGACCTCTTTCATTCACTGAAAGAAATTAATTAATAAATTCTCCCAGCCAGACTGAGTAAGATTTGTCACATTTAATTTTTCTATATAAGATAGTCTATGAGGTTTTATTTGCAAGGAATAAATGGTCTTTTTCAGGGCAGCTTTTCACTGGACCTATTTTAGACATGAATCAGGATGACATGAATTGGCTCCTAGACTCTATTAGTTAACTTAGACTAGATTTCCACTGACTTAAAAGGGATCATGGGTGATTCTTCACACGGAGATGCCCACATTTAGTCAGATCAATGCCCTCATTTGTCTCAGAAGTAGCAGCTTGCATTCTCCTTGATGCATATACAAATGATAAATACCTTTGGTTTGGATAAAGTAAAACCTGAGCTTCCATGACAGATACATTGTTTCTCCTAGGGTTAGTTATTTCATCTGTGGTTCTTATGATCCCCAGATGATATGAAACAAACAAACAAAAAACCCAACAAAAAACATTAAAGCACAATTGAGTCACAGAGGCATGAGAGTAATAACCTAACACCTGGAGGATTTTTACTGCTGAAACCTGCCTATGCAATTGCCATGGCTGTCACCAGTTAACATACAGCCTGCTCTCGCAGAACATAGTTCACTTAATCCAAAGTCCTGCCCTCCATAATGCTGTATTTCATAGGTTTGTTCAGAGTCTGAATTTGTTTGTAGACTGAATTTGTTCATGAGAACCTTTTACTGAAGAGGAGAAAATTGTGCTCAGAAATAGGAACCATAACAATGATTGTTTCATGCCATGAGAACCAGCCTTGCCCCAGGCAGCTAATCTCTAAAATTTAAAATACTCCAGGATCACTAACAGTTCAGTTAAAGTTCATCTTGTGGCAACTTGAACAATATAATATAAAATAAAAAATAGTTCCCATCCTTTCACAGTTTACAGTCCTTAAGGGGCATTAGGATTTAAGCACCAATTTCAGACACAACTTTTTAAAATATCCTTTTTCCTTTAGCTGATTCTCTGATAGAACTTTCATTAGAACTGTTTCCTGTATCCTCTTTCATCTCCCACAAAAATTTCCATTTTTCACTGCCTATCCCTAAGTAATTGTCAAGCCAGCAAACACAGTGTTCCTAGTATGCATGTAGGGGTGTTTAGAACGTTATTGCACATCAATGTAAAGTAGCATTTAAATTTTCATCTGAATTAAGTAATACATTTACTGCGCTCTTTTCCTAAGCCATGCAGAGAAAGAAGAGAGACACTATCCCCTACGCCTAGACACTTTAGGCCTTAATGGCCCTGTCCAGCTTCACTTGGAACCTCTATCCCATCCTCTGCCATAAGCCCAGGAGCCCCATGACGTGGCACTTAGGGACATTGTTTATTGGCGGACTTGACAGTGTCAGGTTAACGGTTGGACTCGATGATCTTAAGGGTCTTTCCCAACTTAAATGATTCTATAATTCTATGGTTCTATTTAAGCTCAGCTTAGGCATAGAAGACATAGCTTGTAAGAGTATGAATTCCCAGCTCAGTCACAGGCATGTCTATGCCAGGCAATGGACCTGTTGATCTTCACATGTTAAGCTCAATTCCTAGCTTGATCTCAGACCTGTATCATCACCATGAATCTACCTGATTATCTGGTCTTTTGGTTGACTGGCTGCCATCCCCAGGTCTGCCCTGCTTGTCTCACTCAGGTATTGTGGAGCTGGGCTCTGGCTGGTGAGGCCCCTCCCCTGCTGGCTGTGTTATCCTTGTGTGCTCCCAGCTCTTTGGGAGCAGCTGGATCTTGCTGTGCACTGATGCTCTGAATCTGAATGTTGTCTGTCTATAACAACACAAAGGGAAGGATAAGAGCTATACAGAAAAATTTCTAGTGGAAGCTCTACTAATGCAAACTATGTGAGGTAGTTTCAGCTTAATGCATATGTAATTGGAAGCAACATGTATAAAAATCTTATTTTTTAGTTCCATCTCTTACAGATATTAGTGTGTTCCACAAGATGATAAGCTAGAAAATCCAGCAACTATTCTGAACAATGTTGCTGTTGCAGATACACCTCTGGTGTATCCAGGCCAGCTCAGGACCACTGAGAAAGAAGCCTCTGGTCACCATGCTTTGTGTGCCTTAGGCCAGGTCTAAACAGGGAACCTCAGTATTTGAATTGGTTTGATCACATATAAACATATGGGCTTACTGAGAGAGAGGAGGTTTCTCCCAGTGATAGCAAAGATTGTGGTGGATGTATTCACTTCCCTGCAGTTAGAGCTTACTGTCCCTCTGTGTTTGTGCATGAAATCCCTGTGCCTGAAGGAAGGCAGCAGCTCTGCTTGAGGGGAGGCAGCCCTCTAGCCTTTCTGCAGCACAGGGATGTGCAGGATATTTGCTGATGTCTCTGATATCTCAAAGACATTCAGTCTAAGTCTATGGAGTGCATGTATGCTGACTGGGTACTGCCTTGATTTGTTTTGCTGTCTGGAAGATCATCATCAGTTACTGTGAATGAAGTTAGTGGCAGGTAGAAAGGCATGAGAGTTTGAAGGAGGAAAAGAGAAAACCTGTTGGGAAGGATGAAGTTCAGCTTCAATTGGAAGTCTATTACTGACTCCTCAGGTTCCTCTGTCCAACTGGAAAACTTCTCACATCTTTCAGTGTACTGCAAATTTAATAGATTTTTTCCAAAAGTTTGGCCACCTGTGATGGTTTTCTACCCTCCCTCCCTTTTATGTACAAGGCTTATATCAATCTCTGTGGGTTTTCTGTATTGTGCCATACCTAACAGTTTTCCAGTATTTG
The DNA here is from genome assembly GCF_963921805.1 of Phalacrocorax carbo. Lineage (NCBI taxonomy): Eukaryota > Metazoa > Chordata > Aves > Suliformes > Phalacrocoracidae > Phalacrocorax > Phalacrocorax carbo. The sequence goes on from NC_087518.1 coordinate 22,386,050, forward strand.
ATTTCTCAGAACTTACTAGAAAGGAGAACAAACCCAGATCTGTTTGAAGTGCTTGAGGGTGGGAGTTGGTTGGTTTGTTTGTTTTTTTCCACTGGAAAAGAAATTAAGCAGGAGAAATGGATGGAGTTAAAAAAGGAGGGAGAAGCAAGGAAAAATAAAAGAGCCACCTGCCAAGAGTACTAGACTGAATTTGAAATTGTGCTGCTAAGCCTTGCAAAGCAATTTCAGAAATTTTCTACAAAGAAAGCTAGTTTGATAAGCAATAACTATTTTGTTGTGTTTGACAGATATGAGCTGGTGTGTATCAGTAATTCACATGTATCTACCTATTCCTGGGACACAGTTTAAAGCCACAAGGACACACAGTATAGACAGCTCTCCAAATCCTGTACTGGGAGCAGGCAGCTTTCCAATGCAGGCAAGGAGCTTTAAGTAGCGGTGATTAATTCATCAACCCAACAAACTGGCTGGATCTCACTGAATGGCTCATTAACCTAAACCATATTAAGCTGCTAACACTAGTTAAAGTCACATATAATAGTGACTGACACTAAAGGGAACACCAACTGGCACATTCACCGCTTATTCACTCCTTAAATACCTGTGCCTGAACAGTCTGATGAAGCATGGAGCCTTCACATAATCTAGCTTGGAGAGGCCCCCTCAGGAATGCACAGAAACTAAAGTTCAGGCTTTCATCTCTGCAAAGTGGAGCAACATCAGATATACTGTAAATAGTAGTATCAAAGGCACACATAATTCCTAGTAGATCAAAAAACCCTACATGCCAATCAAGTACAACTCTACCCCTGATACACAACTGTCTGAATTAGGGCTTGAATTAGAAACCTGTGAGACTTACGGCATTTCTGCGCTTCCCTTAACTGTGGCCAGAACAGCAAAGAAGAGCGATTATTCCAGTTGCTATCCATATCTGTGTTCTAGCAGATATAAGCCATTGCTCAGGGCAGAATGCCAGTTCTTCTGCAAATATTTCTTTACTACTCCTGTTTGCAGCTGAGTTGATACAAGAGTTGACAAGTGGTATATACTTTTGGTATATAATTGAACTGAGATGCAGTTTAAAATAAATTCTTCTAAAACACCTCTTGGAACAGCTTATAGAATCATAGAATTGTTAAGGTTGGAAAAGACCCTTCAGATCATTGAGTCCAACCGCTAACCTATCACTGCCAAGTCCACCACTAAACCATATCCTCAAGCACCACATCTACCCTTCTTTTAAATACCTCCAGGGAGGTATACTCAACCACCTCCCTGGGCAGCCTGTTCCAATGCTTGATGATCCTTTCGGTGAAGAAGTTTTTTCTAATGTCCAACCTAAACTTCCCCTGGTGCAGCTTGAGGCCACTTCCTCTCATCCTATTGCCTGTTACTAAGGAGAAGAGTCCAACCCCCACCTCACTACAACCTCCTTTCAGGCAGTTGTAGAGAGCAATAAGGTCTCCCCTCAGCCTCCTCTTCTCCAAACTAAACCACCCAAATTCCCTCAGCTGCTCCTCAGAACACTTGTTCTCTAGACCCTTCACCAACTTTGTTGCCCTTCTTTGGATATGCTCCAGCACCTCAATGTCCTTCTTATACTGAGGGGCCCAAAACTGAACATAGTACTCGAGGTGCGGCCTCACCAGTGCCAAGTACAGGGGGACTATCACCTCCCTGTTCCTGCTGGCCACACTATTCCTGATACAAACGAGGATGCTGTTGGCCTTCTTGGCTGCCTGAGCACAATGCCGGCTCATGTTCAAGCGGCTGTCAACCAACACCCCCAGGTCCTTTTCCTCCAGGCAGCTCTCCAGCCACTCCTCCCCAAGCCTGCAGCGTTGCATGGGGTTGTTGTGACCCAAGTGCAGGACCTGGCACTTAGCCTTGTTGAATCTCATACTGTTGGCTCCAGCCCAACGATCCAGCCTGTCCAGGTCCCTCTTAGTAGGGCCTTCCTGCCCTTCTCGAGTTGTTACATGTACTAGATTTTCCATAGACCTGAATGGGACAATGAATTTTCTTTATTTAAGCTGAGAGTCCTTTACCTTTATCTTCTGTCCCTTTGGATCAACATTGCTTGTGTGTCACGAGGGCAGTTTAAAAACATTTTATTTGCCTTTTTTAACTTTTGTTTTCCCTCAGCAAGTTTTTTTTATTCCTACTGGGAAAACCTAATTACAAATACTATTTCTTTTTTCAACTGTACTGGTTCAGTGTGTGCAGAATTAGACATGGGAGTCCTAATAATGCTAATAGAAAATATACACCTTAGTGTCCTTTCCCATCAAGCTGCAGTTTGTTCTGTCCTTTTGAATCTTCCTGTCTGTAAAGTCTTTGCTTTACTACTTAGCATTCCAAAACCCAGCTACCTGAAGCTTAGTGGCTTACTTGCCATAGTTAAATTGAATTTGCAGCCACATATGCTTGTAGATAGCTGAACTGCAGGCTTGCACAAAGAAGTCTGCTATCTTCTTTTGACATGATATGCTGCTTACATTAGCAAAATCCCTGCTGTCATATGACCAGTCATTCTTTCTAATGCTGCTTATTGAGTCCCCCCCCTTTTTTAATCTCCTGCTCTTCTGAATAAAGCAATGTTTGCCTACCAGCAGACTTCATTTAAATGGGTAGAATATGAAGTTTGTTCACATTTTCAGCTACCATTTAAAGTAAATACAAACAGTTAAGTCATTACCTGACTGTAAATGATTGCAATTAATTCTGCACTGTGTTATCAGGACGTTTGCTTACTGCCTTTTAATCAAGTGCAGCAGTCTCTCCACAACTAGGCTCTTTGGAAAACCGCTTGTGAGCAGTATTTGCCTAAATCCAAAATCAGTTTCTCTAATTTAGCAGCCAGTGTTGGAAGTGGCTTGAAGATACCCTTCTATTTTACAGATTAGGCACTGAGATAGCACATGCTGACTTATACCAACTGTGTGGTTTTCTTTTCTTCCCAGCAGTTTCAAGGTGGTGTAAATTTCCAGTAATATGATTCTCAAGCTAAATCTGCGGAGGTTCTCAATGTTGTGCTCTCACTAGAATTCTTCATCCTTTCAGCGAGTGAAGGTGGACAAAGGAGCTTTCTGTACATTACACCACATGTTGGGGGTTGTGGGGAAAGAAATTACAGTTTCACTTTGATTAATAGCTGATAAAATATGAACTTTCCTTTGTCAGTCATCAAAATACACTGAACAAGTGTAAAAGGCAAACGGATCAACAAAAACAACATAACATCTGTATCTAATTACTCTATGACAGCAAGAATAGTTAAAAAAACAAAAACAAACTGTACAGGAACAGCAGATCTACTGGCAGGACGATGCTTTTCTGTCCCTGTTTGCCCTGCAAAGAGACAGTTTCCTGGCAATTTAAGTCACCATGGGATTGATACTGCTTGTCAACAGTGAATGGAAAATGCAAACATCGCTTTCAATCAACATGTATTTTTGTTTGGTTGTATGGGTGACTTACTGCAGTTTCCATGTAACGATGTCCCCTTCATCATGAAGGATTTAAGGATATTTTTGGCAGGTTGTTCTACAACAGTGCTTTGTTCTCTGCTAACTTCAGATGTGTTTCTGTAAACTTGGTATGCAATGTGGAGAAGGAAAAAGTGTGTGATTCAGAGGGATTTATTTTCCCTCTGTCTTTCTTTCAGTGCAGAAGACAATGCAAGATGCTATTCTGCATCACAGAACTTCCACATCCCAAAGGTATTCCCTGGGGAATACAATTTACCAATAATATTCTATGCAAGCTCACTCTGAGGGGTCAACATGACACCCCTGGTAAAGAAACCTGAGGCCATAACTGTGTGATGGTTGGAATAAAAGCGGCAAATTGCCTGTACTGTGTAGCAAGGTATGTTCAGGTTTAAGGATAAGGATGGATGATCACTGTGCAAGGATTTGGGAAGGAAATGCCATCAAGCAACATTCACAGGCAAAATACAAATTAAAAAAAAAAGAAAAAAAAGGACTACTGAGCACTGCTGATGGCAGATGCTGGTTGAGCAGGATGCAAATCGCAATTAACCCTTTACAAAAATAACTGGAACAGACTTTGTCTTCTGTTTGAAGAATTATCCTTTTGCCTTTGCTTTATCCCCCCACCCCCCACCCCCCGATCCTTCCTAGGATTTTTTTTTCAATTTATTTTCTTATCAGTACTTCAGGATGATCCTGCTTTCACATTTGCCTAAGCAAATGTAGGCAAAAATCCTCTATAAATTTCTGAGGAGAAGTGCAAGTGGGGTGACTTTGTTTTTTCATTCTTTATAAAAGAAGGAATATTCTTTTGAAATAAATAAATTGAAATAAAGGAATTTATATTCACTATAAAAAGAACCAAACCCACTTTCAGCACCAAATCCCACTGACCCAATAAATATGTTTAGAAGAACTAAACAAGAGTCAACAAATACTCAACAGGAGGACATGACAAGTGTAACGCTTCCAACAGAAAAGGCAGAATTTGAAGCTAATGTCTCATTACTTTAATTTTAAAAAAAATTTAGATGTTTTAAACTCATGATTTACACATAGAAATGTCTCCAGCTTGCTGACTTTCTAATCATAGCTTGTTTCTTTCACCCAAAGTATTAATTCGGAGGATTAACCGGCTAGTTAGACTTCTGATTTAAACTGTTTAAAAGATAATGATCTAGTACTAAAGTATCCTCCAAAGTCATGTTGCCAGTAAACCTTCTACAGGCCCCAGGCTGGAGTTTATTTGCAGGGGAATTGTGACTAACTTTAGGACCCTATAAACAAGAATGCAAACAGGGTCTTTCAGACACAACCCTTGGCAGAACACTTTGGGTTTTAGCCAGCTGCCAATCAAATAGCATCATTTAATTTGTCATCATGAATGTTCTAGACAAGGAAGAGAACTTTCTTTACAGGCTAAAGTATGAAGTCAGTTTGGGTTGGTGTCATGTGGCAGTTGAAAAGGGGCCAAGTTCAGGTCAGCACTTGAGATAGCTCCTAACCGAACAGCTGAGGGAATTCAACTCCTGAACTTCCCACTGAACTAGCTGTTACAGATCTAGCTCTTGGGCAGATGGAGTTGTCTGGAGTAGATATACTTGCCTCTGCCCGAGTTCTTCATCATTCCTAGGAGCAGTTCTGCTCTAGCTGTGACCTTACTACATCTGGCAGAGTACAAGAACTATTGAGAGGCAAGACATTTTAAACAGATTATCTGCTCGTTACTGTTTGCTCATTGTAAAGCTACTTGTCAATTTTGTATAAAATTTGGCAAGTAGATTATTTTTTATTCCACAGGTTAAAGGAACTGAATTCTTGCAAGGTCATAATGTTTGATTTTGACCTTTTCAAAAGGTTTCAAGTAAAAGCTTTAGTTAGATTTGTAAAGGGTCCTTAAAAAACAAACAAAATGACCTGCCCAGATCTAAAAAAAAAAAAATAGTTTGACCCAAAACAGACTTCCTTTGCTGAGTAGTGCAAGTATGTGGTTCAGAAATGACTTACAGACTCTTTAAGCAGATAAGACCTCTTTGCATTCATAATGCTTTATATAGCACGTGCTTTATACAGCACCTTTGTATATCATCACTTTGGGAGACTCTAAATCCTTTTTACTAAAAGCATTGGTGATGTAAATGAATAGCAACTGATAGCAAATTATGCTGAGTGAAAACAACTGTCTAGCTGGGGAGCAGAGGGGGACAACAAAGCAAAGGGAACCTGAAGATCGAATTCCCTCCCTAACTCCTATAGAATCATAGAATCGTTAAGGTTGGAAAAGACCCTTCAGATCATTGAGTCCAACCGCTAACCTATCACTGCCAAGTCCACCACTAAACCATATCCTCAAGCACCACATCTACCCTTCTTTTAAATACCTCCAGGGAGGTATACTCAACCACCTCCCTGGGCAGCCTGTTCCAATGCTTGATGATCCTTTCGGTGAAGAAGTTTTTTCTAATGTCCAACCTAAACTTCCCCTGGTGCAGCTTGAGGCCACTTCCTCTCATCCTATTGCCTGTTACTAAGGAGAAGAGTCCAACCCCCACCTCACTACAACCTCCTTTCAGGCAGTTGTAGAGAGCAATAAGGTCTCCCCTCAGCCTCCTCTTCTCCAAACTAAACCACCCAAATTCCCTCAGCTGCTCCTCAGAACACTTGTTCTCTAGACCCTTCACCAACTTTGTTGCCCTTCTTTGGATATGCTCCAGCACCTCAATGTCCTTCCTGTAGTGAAGGGCCCAAAACTGAGCACAGTACTTGAGGCATGTCTTCCTGCCAGCTCCTGAACTCTCAATACTACTATAAAATGTACTTTTTTGTATTCTATTTCTTTCTTCTCTCTTGCAATATATTGCTTTAGATGGTGGTTCCTTATTTGAGTAGATGATTTTATAAGTATTCATGTTATTAAGAGTACAGAGTGCATTCGCTTTGAATAGGAACTGCATCCCTAAACTTCTTGGGCTTTGTAGGAAAACTTCCTACAATATACCTTTTAAATTGGCACAAAAATGTAAGAGTTTGTATTACTGCCTAACGAAATGTGCAGTTATCTTGGAACTTGAACATGATAGCTGGTTATGAATGCACCACAAATAATGAGAGGTTGATATTTACATAAAGCTTTCTATCTGATCTTGGCATCTTCTGCAGTGTCTCGGTCTCTCAGTGTATTTGATAGGTAGCTGTATGGATTACCTTCATGTTCTATACAGCCAAATGAGAAAAAAGTGAAGTGACTTGACTAGGAATTTGCAACAACTGGAAATAGGATAAAAGACTCCAAAGATTAAATCCTGCAAATTTTATTTATGTGAGTAACTCTAACTGGTCTAGATCCTAATTTCATGCCCTACTGCCTTAATCACAAAATGAGCCTTTCTCTGGGAAACAAAGCAGCTCCTGAGAGAAAAGAGAAACATAAAGTCTATCTCACAGAAGTCATAACTTGCATACCAACAGTACTCCAAGGGAGAGGGCTTTTAGCCTTACCTTCCTAAGCAGCTGGTTTGGGACCAGTCGGTATTCACTCAGACAGCTACTTTGGTCTTCCAGCAGGGACTGTTTTATCTTTTGGCAGTTGTTTTTGGTGTGATTGTGCACAGTTTGTTTTCAAATTAAGTTCACAACATGGAATTAAAATACAGTGTGTTCAGAATGTAGGACAGAATGGTAATTTAAAGGCAAGAAAAGGTCTGGAAAGCCTGTAAGGGATATCAGAGAAAAGTGGTTTCTATGACAACAAATCCACCAAAATCTTTGCATTCATATTGATTCTTGTGATGGATAAGCCAACTTGGGGGCAGGGAAGAAAAAATGGAGAAAAATATTTAAGCCCAATAAAGAATACATTTTCCTTGAAAAAAAAAATTACAGAAGTCTTTCTTCCTCAAGTCCTTAACTCAGATCCCAGCTACAAGAAACTTAATGCAAAGCATGGCTAGCCTGGCTTATTTCCCTGTAGTCTGATTCAGTTTGTAAGGTGTTTTGTTAATTGTCACCCCAGCTGAGCTAGGCAGGGGAGAATGATGCTGCACAAAAAGGAATTGAAACTGCCTGAATAAAATAATAGGAGAAGAGAGGGATATGTCTCCTCTGAGTGTGACAGAACTCAACACTGTTTATTCTGTTCTAGTACTCAAAGTAAAAGGAGGAAAGCAGAAAATAGTGTTACTATTGCTCAAGGCATCCAGCAAAAGCCCAATGCAGATCATGCAGCAGTTCATTGCTGAGATATCTGACATCTAGAGCAATGGTTTTCCAGAAATCAATGCCCAGGTTCTGATCTTACTCAGCATGCTAACATCCATTTCTAATAATTGCCCTGTAACAAGGTGATATATATACAGATTAAGGGAACTAACTTGTGGCTATGGGCTGCTGTGTCAGCAAGAAAAAGCAACAGTATAAGCACAAGTGCAGATGCACAAAGCTACTACTCAGTAAAGCATTGGGCTACAGGGAAGCAGGATTTCTAGAAGGATTTCAGAGTTTAAAACATTCACCAAGGGTGAAAGTAAGAGGATGAAATAAAAGCTTCTGCCAAGAAGTGATGTGCTGAAGACTGGATTACCAGGAGTTGAGCAGCTCACAGTTGTAGGAACAGTGGAGAGGCTTTGTTTTCAGGGAGACGTGGGGTTCTGAAAGATCTGGTGACCCAGGCCCCTTTTGCTTGGTTAATTCATAAATCCTATTGTCTTGAGGTTTTTAACTTCCAGGCTGAAATAATTTCAGTTCTTAAACAGATAATGAGCTGATGCACTGATATGGCTTATTTTAAAGTTAGATGCTTCTAGATGCTCTTGAAAAAAATATGGGGACATGAAAGGTCTTTAATGTAACATTTGTCATTTTTGTTGCCATAACATATGTTGCCATGCTTGTTATCAAGACTGAAACTGTAGAAAGAACCACTTCAGCCAATAATCACCATGGAATGGCCTGTGGAAGTACATGATAGAATTTCCCTGAGCTCTTTGCTAGCTGCAGTACAAATGCACCAATGATGCATCATATGAGACTGCTTCCTCATGCAGTATTCTGGGTTACTCAAGATCATGCTAGATTAATCTTGGTTGGCATCCAATGGAAACATAAGGGACACTGCTAGCAAGCAGCTCTTCAAGTTCTTACACTCTTGCCCTCACTGTTCAAGGTCTACTTGGGTTTTGTGGCTTAATCTGATTCTCACCATATACACATCTCTAGGTTGAGCTAAGAAGTGACTTAGAAATTAAGCTAGTTTGCCCAGGGAGGTCATGATGAAACATGCTATTAACATAGCCAACAGCAACTACCAAGAAGGGTGACAGTGGTGGTGAAAAATATAGCTTGGCTTCCATGCAAGATCAAGTCATAGACTAGGACTTGGAAAGTCTTGGAAAAAGTCAAAAGGGAATTATGATATATTAATAAAATCACCAATGGTGTGGAGATCAATTGAGACAACAAATAAGCATTCCCATAATGTTAGCAAGGGGCAACCAAGGAAAAAAGCAGGAAAAGCAGATCTAAAAGCTACCAAAAAGAATACCTTTTTGTTACAGTCCATAATTAGACTTTGAAATGCCTTGCTAGTGCAAGTTCAAAAAATATAGATAGCTTTAAAAACAGAAGGACACGTACTTTCTTCTCTGTTCTTAGAGAGTGCTTACAGCTGTAGTAGGAAAGCAAGGCCTGAAGCGACCATGTCTCAGAGGAAGCACTACTTCCCTTGGCTGGCTGTGCAACTTTTGCCTCTAAGCTAGGTAGTAGCATTTTGGTCCTGTTAAGCTAACTGCCAAACCTGTCCTGTTCCCTTTGTCCTCCACCCCATTTCAGGCACAGCTGTTTAAGGGTAGAAAAAATGATGGGTTCTGCCCCTATATACTTTGATGGCATTAAGGTGCACTGTGCGCCGGTGTCCACTAAAGCTTTATACTCCTGTGGGTCGGACGTGCCAGGCCATCGGATCCACACAGTCCAGTAAGCCCGGTTATCCCTTTCCTCCACCCAGCTGGAGGCAGGGCCCCTCTAGTCCTGATCATGGCAGTCACAACTCACTTCCTGTAAATGTGAATCAGGAGTCCCTCTATTACACTTAGAAATAAAATCTGTGCTTCTACTCCTCTGTCTGGGGACTTGCTCGCTGGAAACTGGAGCAGCAGCTGTCCTGGAAGAGCCTCCCTGAGTGACTGTTCTTCCTTGCAGTTCATGTACTCGTGCCTGTAGGGTCGAAGGAGGCTTGCCATCCCACCTCATGTCCTCTCCGTGGTCACACAGTTAGAACCATAGGGTGGCCCGTGGTGTGTATCCCCTTCTTTGAGCCAAAGGACGCTTATTCCTAACAGCTGAGACACTACTCTGTCGAGGTGGGGAGTAGGACATACCTTCTTTGAGTTGCTGGACCTCTTGGGATAGTTTCTCCACAGCAGAGACGAGCGAGGAAGAGATATTTGTGTCGTAATCCCGGAGTCTATCAATCACCTCTGCCACCGTTGGTGTCTCGTCATCTTTCCAGGACATTACTGCCAATGAGTTTGCATGCAAAGATGGTGCGCTCCGTACAAACTTCCGCCACATGAGTCGTGTGCACTCGGCCTCATCTGGATCTTTGGATGACCGTTGATCATCCAGGTCACCATAAATCACCTCAAACACCGCTAATTCCCTTAGATACTGGATGCCTTTCTCCATAGATGTCCATTTTCCTGGGCGATATGTAACATCTTCTTTGAAGGGATACCTTTCCTTCACTCCAGACAGGAGTCGCCTCCAGAGGCTGAGGGCTTGTGGTTTTTTTCCAATTGCTTTGTCAACACCCCCTTCCCCAGAAAGGGATCCCAATTGTTTGGCTTCTTTTCCCTCTAGTTCCAGGCTACTGGCCCCATTCTCCCAGCATCGGAGCAGCCAGGTGACAATGTGCTCACCTGAACGACGGCTATAATCTTTTCGCATATCTCCCAACTCGCTTAAGGACAGGGATCGGGTGGTCTCTATTTCATTTATTACTTCTCCCTTCTCTCCCCGTGATGGCCCTGGTTCGTCATCATCCCGTTCTAAACGAGTTGATGTCCGCTTCCAATATTTCGTCTTGTGTATGGGGGCAACTGATACTGGTACGGGTTTATTTTCTGAGCTAGCTCCACTACTTGTTGTGGGGGTTTGAGTGGCTGCAGTGCCTGTTGTCAGGGCTGGATTGTCTACAGTGCCAGTCACTTTGCATTTCAATCCAGAGACATTCTCTTCCCCCTGGGGGCGCTGAATACTATTAAGCAGGGCTTGGTATGCATGGGCCAGACCCCAGCATGTTGCCGTTATCTGTGTCTCTCTGGAGTTCCCAACGTAACCATATACTTTCTCCAAATATTCTATTAGTTTTTTAGGATTCTGCCCTTGTTCGGGGGTGAAACTCCAAAACACTGGGGGTGCCCACTGCCCTAGGGATTTATCCATGCCATCCCACATGCCCTGCCACTCATAACTATCAAGCCTTAGGGCAGATTTCTGGGTGATATTCTTAAGTTGCTTAGTCAAAACCAAAACAACTTGCCCAAAAACTAACAATAAGTGCACCTTAACCACCCAAGGATGCTCAAGATACAAAAAGGTTGTTGTAACAAAGGCACAGACATCCTAGAACAAAGTTGCAAAGGTACTATTCTGTATTTCCTCCATATAAAACCTCTCAGAGGAGGAGGTATAATTGCTAATTGCCTCAACAAGGTGGTATCCAAAGTACAGTAATGGTTTCAGCAAAAACCCCAAATACCAGATAAAGCTGAAAACGAGTGTTTGCATAACAAATCTTGTAGGCAAAACATTACTAATCACAGCAGAACACAGTAGACTCAACAAACCAACACCGATCTTTAACACCAACTGCAAAAAGGACAACAAGGTGCTGTGACCAGCAGCTGTTGTTATCTCCAACCCTTGAGCCCCACGTTGGGCACCAAAAAGACTGTCGTGGTTTAGCCTACAGCTCAGCCCCACACAGTCGCTCGCTCACTCCCCCACTGGTAGATGGGGGGGAGAATCAGAAGGGTAACGCTCGTGGGTTGGGATAAGAACAGTTTAATAATTAAAATTAAAAGAAACAACAAAGAAATGCAATGTAAAGGAGAACAACGAGAGGCGCAAGGCCCCGAGGGAGGGGGAAAGGGAGGGGGAAAGGGAGGGGGAAAGGGAGGGGGAAAGGGAGGGGGAAAGGGAGGGGGAAAGGGAGGGGGAAAGGGAGGGGGAAAGGGAGGGGGAAAGGGAGGGGGAAAGGGAGGGGGAAAGGGAGGGGGAAAGGGAGGGGGAAAGGGAGGGGGAAAGGGAGGGGGAAAGGGAGGGGGAAAGGGAGGGGGAAAGGGAGGGGGAAAGGGAGGGGGAAAGGGAGGGGGAAAGGGAGGGGGAAAGGGAGGGGGAAAGGGAGGGGGAAAGGGAGGGGGAAAGGGAGGGGGAAAGGGAGGGGGAAAGGGAGGGGGAAAGAACGGCGCGCCCCGCAGCCGCCCGCCGACCCGACGCCGCGCCGCTCCCGCACTGCAACCTGCCCCCCCTCAATATACTGGTCATGGTGTCACATGGTGTGGAATGAACCTGCCATTGGCCAGTCGGGGTCAGCCGCCCCCACCATGGCCCTGCCCCTCCCAGCCCCCCCCCGCCACGCGGCAGAGCGCGGGAAGCTGGAAAGGTAGCCGACCCCCACAGTGAGGAGAATTAACCCCTTCTCAGCCAAAACCAGCACAATGCCTAAAACCCCCAAGCAATAAGCACCCTGTGAGGGTATGTAATTGCTACCTTCTGTGGTCCCTGAGGTTTTGATATCAGTTGAGCAGTCATGTGTGCACCTCAGACTATTGCTAGGGACTTGAAATTTCATTACAGACCCAGAAATGTGCAGCACTTTGAATAAATCCACACCCCAAACCCCAGAAGACTATTTGAGTGTAAAGGTATTCCAGATGGGAATTTAAATGCTAAATTTCATGTCATATTATTTAGCAGGTTAGTTTATGCCTCATTTGTTTGCCATCTGTCATTCTTTAAGAAAAAATGCTTGTAACTCATCAGCCTACAAAACCAGAAAATATAGCTACCTCAAACCAAAGATGATCATGATAAGATGCAATTTCAGAATAATTACAAATTATAATGACATGATTAGGGAAAATTTTGCTTTGCAGTTTTTTTAGTTTGTAAAGTCAGGACCACTACTCCAGCCTTGATTTTTTTTGTTTTGTTTTGTAAGGGTTTTTTTGTTTGTTTCTGCACACACAACTGATTAGATGTGAGGGTGGGTACATCTGCCTGGCAAATCTGTGTTGTGAACAGATCATAACCCATAGGCAGGAAAATGGACCGAAACTACAATACATTTGCTCCATTGGCAAAGAATGTTTTCAACTGCGTTTATGGTTTAATTTCTGTCACTACCAATTTGGGAGTGATACTCTGACCATAAAACCTTAGCATATTTGAAAAAAAGGACAGCTATTTATCTGCCAAAGAATAATTAATTGCTCTTTGCTCACCTGAATTTCATTAGGGTGGGAAATATGGTGACTTTTACAAAGAGAAAAAAGAATGGCAAAAGCCCAGAAACCAATAGAAAAGAAATGCAATGGAACACAATATAGTTTCTATTTTAGGTATTCCTCTACTAACAAAAATAAAATATGGTAAACCTCAAAAAGCTTTTACTGATTTTTAAAAATTAGTTAAATAAAATAACCGTTCTTTTACTCTCCCCATTTTCCTACGGAATAGGCATGGCAGAGCATAGTTTCTTAGACACTGAGGTCAGTATGTCTTTTTACATCTTTCATTCCACCAATCAAATGTAAGAATCCTGCTGCACTGAATTACATTCTTGTCACTGGTCCGAAAATTTTATTAAATTGATAGGACCAGAGGCACTATTATGATAATCTCATGTGCAATTTTAAATTTCATTCCTATTATGTTCTGGTCTGCTAGATTTTAAAAAAAATCTTCTCAAATAGGCTACTGTTGTAGCTGCACGGTATCACTTGTATTTCCTGACACAGCATATGAAACTGTTTTGGTATAGTGGTTTTTTTCAGTCACTTGTGCCTGTTCACAGTGAGTAAATATCACAACTACCAGGAGTAATACTTGATAGCAGTAGAGGAGACAATGAATTTAACATAAAATAAAGCTGCCTCTAGAAAGCTGTGACAGATTTTGGAAGCACATGTGCTTTAAAGCCTTTGACACCGTTTCCCCCAGATTTCTCCTGGAGAAACTGGCTGATCATGGCTTGGAAGGGTGTACTTTTCACTGGGTAAAAAACTGGCCGGCTGGCCAGGCCCAAAGCGTTGTGGTGAATGGAGTTAAATCCAGTTGGCAGTCAGTCACAAGTGGTATTCCCCAGGGCTCAGTGTTGGGGCCAGTCCTGTTTATTATCTTTATCAAAAATCTGGATGAGGGGATCGAGTGCACCCTTAGGAAGTTTGCAGATGACACCAGGGCAGCAGTGTTGATCTGCTTGAGGATAGGAGGCTCTGCAGAGGGACCTGGACAGGCTGGATTGATGGGCTGAGGCCAATTGTATGAGGTTCAACAGGGCTCAGTGCTGGGTCCTGCAGCTGGGTCACAACCACCCCACGCAAGGCTACAGGCTTGGGGAAGAGTGGCTGGAGAGCTGCCCAGCAGAGAGGACCTGGGGGTGCTGGTTAACAGCCAGCTGAATATGAGCCAGCAGTGTGCCCAGGTGGCCAAGAAGGCCAATATTGTCCTGGCTTTTATCAGCAATAGTGTGGCCAGCAGGACTAGGGAAGTGATTGTACCCCTGTACTTGGCACTGATGAGACCGCACCTTGAATCCTGCGTCCAGTTTTGGGCTCCTCACTAGAAGAAAGACATTGAGGTGCTGGAGCGTGTCTGAAGAAGGGCAACGAAGCTGATGAAGGGTCTGGAGAACAAGTCTTATGAGCAGCAGATGAGGGAGCTGGGTTTGTTTTAGCCTGGAGGAGGCTGAGGGGAGATCTTATCGCTCTCCACAACTACCTGAGAGGAGGTTGTAGTGAGGTGGGTGCTGGTCTCTTTTCCCAAGTAACAAACGATAGGAGAAGGCGAAATATCCTCAAGTTGCACCAGGGAAGGTTTAGATTGGATATTAGGAAAAATTTCTTCTCTGAAAGGATTGTTAAGTGTTGGAACAGGCTGCCCAGGAAAGTGGTTGAGTCACCATCCCTGGAGGTATTTAAAAGACATGTCGATGTGGTGCTGAGGGCCATGGTTTAGTTGTTGACTTGGCAGTGATTAGGTTTATGGTTGGACTTAATGATTCCATGATTCTATTTGGGGGAACATATTGCAAGTGGCAAAAATGTTTCAAAAGTCTAGACAAAATGCAGCTGTAGGGAAAAAAGAAGCAGAAAAAGAAAGAAACAGTGAGATCTCATTAGTTGTGTTTGTAGTGGTTTATCCTTTGAAGAGATCTGTATCTTCAGTGCTACGAGCTGGATCTAAGAGCTATGTGCTGAGTGCATTACTTTGAGGTATATTCAACCTTTGCTCTTGTTTGCCCTAGCTTACTCTGCCTGACTCTGTCTCCAGTTCCAATCTGGGAGAATTATATTGTCTAACCTCTGCATTTCTGACCTGTATTTAGAATAGACGCGATTTACCTTGGGTTGTAAAGCCTGTGTGTATTCACCAGTCCCATAACGCTCCTGCTGTCAAAATTGAGGGAAGTCAAAATGCTGGATTTATTATTAAAATCTGACTCTAACCCTTTCTGCAAGGTATGAAGATGTCATGCATCAGTCTATGCCAATGTCAAGGGTACAGAGACTTATTCCTTCCAGAGGAATTGATGGGTAGGACTAATTCAGTTCCTTCATACTAATAGCCAAATCCTTCTCTGTACTACACCATTTCAGAGAAGAGGAGATCATAACCCGAAGAATTAGAATTTCACATCTTCTCATTTAACAGAACCGCTTTACTCTCATTCTTCTTCTTTGAATCATCTGTTTTGACACTCTGAGGGTTCAAAAGGAAATGAAGGAAGATTTTTGTTTCATGCTTGAAAAGCAGTCTTTTCCTGGACCTTTGGATTCAGATCCACAGATATGCATGGGGCTACACATTAGAGCAGAGCACACATACACGCAAGGGATCTCGCCTTCGTGAGTAAGGAGCTCTTTGGTGCACACACACAGTAGTCCCTGCATTGTACCCATATCCTGGCAGCCACTGGCTGTTGTCATTTCCCTCACAGTTTGGCAGCTAACACAGGGTAATGTAGAGCTGACCCTGTACAGAATATGCTACAAAGCAGTGCCTTATGCTTGGTGGCAGACAGACAGTTCCTTCTCCTGCCTTCCCAGCTGTGCCCAGAACACAGCTCCTCTCCCATACAGATGCTTAAACTTCTAGAAGTCCAGCTCCTCCTCAGCAATTACTTTCCAGGATCCTGGTCTTCAGGTTTGCAATGACTTAATTACTTCAGCCTGTGCAAATTCATAGTCTGCTGACTTCTTAAGCCTATTTTTTCTGGTACTTAAAAACCCTAAGACATAGATCTAAAATGAAGAGGTTATTTTAAAATGGTAATTAAAAGTTCTTTACATTTTATATGATTTAAAAATACTGAAAACTGTAACAATAAAGGTTGATATTAAATTTGCTGGAGAACTCATGTAAGGATATGCTAATTCTGCGATTCCTATCAAAGCAGAACTCAAATGTGACCTGATGTCCCTGGGAAAGGAGAAATGGCTGTAAGGATAAGAATCTGAACAAGAACTAAGAGACAGGGACTCTGCTGTAGACTTTGCCATGCCTTTTTAATTCCTCAGCGCCTCAGTTTCCCAATCTGTACAACACAGGGTTACAAAATTTAGCTGGATCAAGCCTAAGGAATGGGATGTGACTGTACCAAAACAGGCAATATAGAAATCTCTTCCTTGGGGTTGTCATCTATTCAGTCATATCCATTGCAGTAATTTCTAAACTAAGTTCTTGAAAAGACAGAAACTAGTTGATAACAGTACGACATTGTCAATCCATTATGCAAATGGAAAAATAAATTAAAGGACTGGAGGGCTGGGTAGAACCTAAACTGATTGTGGTTTCATTAGACTAAGTATTGCACAGAGGGATACAGAATTAGGGTGTTGTATTATTGTGCAAATAAAAAGGCAAAGAGGGGGGGTCTAAGTTGTAATGGAAACAGTGCTTCAGACCCAAGGACCGCTGTGTCTCCAGATGTCAGTAGTTTGTTAAACATAATACAAAACAACATAAAATGTAAAAAATGCAACTGGAACAAAAGGTTAGGCTGGCTCTCTCCATGCCTCAGTGCAAAAGAATGAGAAGGAAAACAAAGTCACTTGGCAGCTGGGGTTTCTCAAATCATGCTGATGCTTCTCAAAGCTTTCCAGCGCTCTGCGATCTCTTCCATTGGCAAAGCAGTTGTATCACTATACAAACAGCATCCTACCATTAAGCAAATAGGGTCTCTCTTATCCCACCACTACATAAACAGTCCCCTACCATGGCAAAAGCATTCTTTCATTATCATGCAGCATCTTGTTATTTCAAACAAACACAGCATCCCACTACTGCGTTACAACTCCATTACACAACAACATGTCGGCAAACTCTCTCATTAACTGGCAAGTTTAAGAAAGCGTTACTGAACTAAACAAACAGGCCTGTTAGGTGTTCTTTTTTTAAAGCTTCTCCAACTTTCTTCCATCTTCATACTCCACATCAAAGTGTCAGACTGACTTTGTGTGTAACTGATAGGGGAACAACATTACGGTTGAACTTGGGTCACTACGTTCAAAGGTCTTACCTGGTGCCTTGGGAGAAGACAGATTGCATGGATAACCATCCACTTTGCTTTTCCTAGCACTCATCTCAGGCCACTCTGACCACCCTGCATAAGAACATTCCTGCCGGGAGAATGACGGTCATCTCATTTCCATGCTATTTGACTCAGCCCTATTAACAGAGCTAATACTGTTATCTATAGCCTGGACCGTTACTGTGGATCTAGTTTCTGGTAAAGATACATCAAAGACAGTCTTGGAGATTCTCCCACTAAGAAATCAGATAATGAGGTGAAAGGAGCAGGATTTAGATTCTCTGCTCTGAAGGATAATGATATTTCAAAACTTCAGCTATATTTCTAAATGGAAAAAATAATGTTCTCAATTTGGCTTTTTAAAAATGCCTGTTCTCTTCTAATTCAACAAAAAAATAGTAAAAATTCAACGCAGCAAGCCATTGCAAACTGTGAAATAAAAATCTAGACAAACTTTGGAGGAAACAGCAATAAATTTTATTATACCAGCTGCTATGATTGGTAAAGAAGTCAGGTTTTGGGGCATGAAGCTCCTGCTTCAGGTCTGAATCAGAAAGTCTTTGACTCCTTTCCAGATGCATCACCTGATCTAACACAAGATATTAAGTCCCCCAGCACGCCTTGCCTTATTCTTATGTTTAGGCCTTTTCTGCTACAATAAATAGTAATAATAGGATATTTCTCTAAGAAAATGCCATTCCAACAGTGTTAGTACTTCTCTCATCACAACATCATTCAAGAAAAATGGGTTGGTTTTGTCAAACTATCTTTTTCAGCAGGCACAGACTTTCATATTCTGTATAACAATTCAATTTAGCAAAAATTATCAGTGTTCCAAAGTAATACATAAACACTGGTAAAATGTGATGATAGCTTTCATTTGGGAAAAGCTTAAACGAGTTGGAAATGCATCAAAAAGATGAATAAAAACAGAATAAATACAGCAGAGGCGTTGCACAGAGCTGAAGATCCTATGGCGGTCACAGCCACAGGACATGGCTGAGACAAATGGTATTGTAAGAGTCAACTGACAATTTTTAATTTGTCAACAATGGAACCATCTATAGCTGAATTAAAGAGCCACATATCTTTTAGCACAATCAAGTCACCAGCTGTGATCAGAGAATGATTGTGCTGCAGTATATCACAGGGAAATCTTTTCAGTTTTCCTTAGAAGTATTCTGCATGACCGGGTACTTCTGGGACAAGGCTATATTATTGGGGTATGTTGCTATGTACTATGTGCAAATAGACATTGGTTTTCCTAATCTGTCATTTACATCTTCCTAAAGATGATGGGCATCCTTTTTTGCACAGTTCTAGTATTTAAGATTTTGTGACTAAACATTAAAAAAATATGTATATACAATGGGTAATTCCCAGTTTCTGATGGGGCCCTCTATGCTTTAAAAAGGTCTATGTTCATTTTTCCTGGGCTTCTATGTAGACAAAACAGGGGATTTCTGTTAAGATCCATTTGTTCTTCCTGACTTTGTTTTTTTGCTCCTGCACTAGCAGCAGTCACCTCTTACATCCGGACATCAAACCCTTCCACACTGCTGCTCTCCACCTCAGCCAAAGACAAGCCTCTTTGGTGAAATTGAGTCTCCTACATGAAATGTTGCAGGACTGGATCAAAGCTAAGTATTCTGTTAAATTTTAATACTGCCTATAACCAAATTCCAAGGAGCTGCTGTACTTAATTATCCTGGTAGCTAGAGCCTGTTGTGAGAGGCAGACCTGCCCAGAAGCAGCAAAAAGAGACTCCCAGCTAAGACTAGAAACCTGTTTCACAGAATAAATCATCATATCCCTTCCTATATTATCCTTTTCTCCCCAAACCAGCTGGTCCAATTGAGTAGGGAGAGCTATAATCTAACTGCCTTCTTAATATTATCCTACTCAACTCTGCATAATAACATTAGTTGGAAGGAAAGCCAGAGCAGATAGCAGCCCTGTTACTCACCCAAACAGACAGCCAGGGATTGTGTGGCATTACTAAATGCAAAGCAGTGCTGACTGCTGAAAGAAGGGACCTCACAGCCAAGCCTATGTTCTCTCTGAAGCTTTTGGTCATAAGTTTTGGTCTAGTTCCCTCTATGGACCCTCAGTTAGTGTGTCATAGACATTCCAGGGAAGTCATCAGAGACAAAATCAACAGATCAATAACTCTAGTTCAGTCACTTCCTCCTGCTCATTCCATACAGCATCAAATAATTCTAATATTAACTTTATGTAGGCAGCAAGTTATCCATTATCTGTGAATGCTGACAGTCTACAGAAATTGCAAGGTAATAAGTTTTTTAATATAAAAATGTAAGCGTACATTTTCCTGAAGAACCACAGGACAATACTGACAACAAGAGGCTAGATTTGGAAAAGAAAATGAGCTCTGAAGAGGGTTATTGCTTCTATTGAAAAAGCATTACCAATCTAGTACTACTGAGTTTTCTCTCAAATAAAGGCCAGCAGAAAATTAAGACTAGATATTTTTTACCTGATAGTAGATATTAAATCCACACCTACGTCCCAAAATATTTAATAGTAAAACTGTATCTTCTGTGAGTGTGCTTGGCTGCTTTGATGTTGGAAAATCGGGGGGGGTTGGTGGGTGGCAGTGGAGAATCTTGTCTATCTGATTAAAGAAAATCTTATTATTTACATTAGAAGGACACAGACTCAGAATCAACCTTTCTGTGGGAAAACTAGTTCCATCTCTAAGCCAAATTCTGCCAAATTTCTGCATCCATTTCCACTTACAGAGGACTTTAATTCTCCTTTTGCAGACTGTAATCAATCATATGAAGTGATTCACAAGAATAACATTAAAGTAGCTTTTTCTTCTCTCTCTGGTGAACATCTGTCACCCTGTGTCTGATATGCTGTGAGGAACTACACCTTCTTTTCTTTTCAGAGTGCAGAGCTTAAATTGTTTTAGCTCCCAAATTTGCTCCTGATTGTTTCAGTTGCGAATGAGTGTGGCGATGAGTTTACCACTGAAGTTTTCTTAGCGACTTTGTATCAGTTGTCTGTTTAATGGTACCATAGGATTTCTGTTTAATGTTTAACCATAGGATTTCTAATAGGATTTCTAATATCTCATTTCCTAAAGCTTAGAAGTGCATTTCCATTCCCAGTAAAGTATAGACAACCTATCCTCTTACTGTAAGTCTTATATTAAAGGGCTCCAGGCAGTACCTAGCGTGAAAGGTACTCTTTCGTCAATAATAACCTTGAGAGAAATTATTCACTAAACTTTTCTTTCTTTTAAATATCAGAAAGAATGGCGATGAACATCCAATCAGAGCAGGTGGTATTTTGACTAGTTCTGTATTATACTATCTGCTGTTACTCATTCTGTATCTTACAGCTTGGCCTCAACCCCACATAGATTCACACTGGGTACCCTCAATGCCCATGATGAGCATTGACTCCAGACAGTCTTGACACCTTGCTGGTGTGTACAAAATCCATATTCTGCTTACATGGCTCTCTTGAGACTGGAAACAAAGTCATTTACGCTGACAGTTCAAAAACAGTGTGCTTAGGGAATGTGTCCTTTTGAAAGCAAAATATCCCCGAACTTGCCTTACTTGAAACGAAACACAGATACTCTTTTTCCAAGGGATTCAGACCACATTATTGACCAGTAGCTTATTATTTAAATTTAAAATGGGATTTTGTAATGGATTTGAAGTGACAGACTGACTATTAGACACTTGCACATTCAAAGGAATGGGTGAAGCACTGTTAACTTTCTCATCTGTGTGATCCACTCCAGTGAAAACTTCCAAGACAGAAAGCTATAATCGTCTTAATTTTAATCTGCTATAATCTTAAAAAAACCCACAAACCACTTCAATTTGAATAGTAGATGGCTATCTGGCCTTCTAGGACAGCTTTGAAAGATTTCAATTTTTATTTCAGCATTTAGGATTTATTTTAGTGGAAAATTATTTCACATATCTCACCAAACCTAAACCAGAATGTCTTCACCAGTTCTGCAACATGCCACCCTTAGAAACTGTATTTCTCTAGCCTGTTTGTATTATATAATTGCATTGTTCTACATTTTCCCAGGTGATGCTAACTAGGGAATGATCTTTCTGATGAAGCCATGCAATGCTGAAGCGTCTGAACAAGAAGCATCATTTCCAATACTCAGTGTAATCAGGATACCATATTCCTGAACAGGTAAGTGCTTGCATGCTCTTGGACACTTCTCCTTTGCTTCAGGAATATTGGCGAAGTGCCATGGTCAGGACAGCTTCCGAGGCATCTTTACAAATGTGATATACAATATACCACAAATATCAACATGACCCTTACATTATTAAAACTTCTCCAGTTGCGAAGCTTATATTTGCTACTCTCTCAAATCACAGTGCCTGTCAGGACTGTATAATTGCTTTTTTTCATTATGTCTTGTGATTTTGTGTCTCCTCCTCCACATGATATTTTCTTACTACAGTAATGCTAAGTATTTTAATGCTCCTGTGCTTTTGCTTATAGCCCTCAGATAAGCCTTTCTTTCTTGTTTTTTACCAGTACTGTTCTTGCAGTCTGCAGTTCCAGCCATTTATTTTGTTTAAAACACTTCTTACCTGCCAGCTTATTTATATCATGCCTCCAAGAGTGCCAAGACACCTGGAGAGGAATTCACAAACTTCCGACATCCAGTAAAAACACTATCAACCTTGACAATATTTTTCTTAAAACTACCACCTTCTCACATTTGGTTTTCCATCACACATGCACGTATGAGGGCATTTGTGTGTGCAGCTGCTGAGGTCAGAGAAGGGAAAATAGAAATTTTTTTAACAACTAAATATCTCCAGTTCCAAATTTCTTAACTAAAGACAGACAATCTATATGATGGCAAATCAAAGGAAGATTGTTTTGGAGGTATTGGATGGACCTAGCCTCAGGACAGTTTTATCTAGGGAGAGGCATTCAGCAGCCTTAGCTAAAAGCATGTGATTTCTCTCATCAAATAGTTTCTTTAATGAAACTTAGGGTTTCAGTCATCCGAAATGATTCCTTTATCTGGGGTGAACTCAGGATATTTTCTACAAAAGAAATATATATGAAAATAAATGAAAATGGTACTTTGATTTTCCTTTCATGAATCCTGTTTGACACTTGAAATAGTCTAGTACACATGAAAAAGTCTAAACCATGAGCAGAAATATTGACTCCCTACCAGTAACTGCTGATTTTGCAGAGGTTTCCAGGGCACCTATGTCTCTCACCTTTTTCACTTTCTGATCCAGACCTCACAGTCAGTAATAGAAAAAACACTAAGAATTTAAGAGATCCCTCACTGACACATCTTACAAATGAGATGATGACTTGCTACTACATATGTTTAAGAAAATGCCATCACCTATGCCTTGACAGACATTTTCCATAAAATAATGCTGGCAGGTAGGAAAGCATGCCCTTCTGTACAAAAGCTGGTATGTTATCTTAAATGACGTCTTAGTAAGTCTAAGCCCAAAAGTGAAATTAAGATAATTGCTAGCTATAGTTCATAAGAGTGGCAAACCCACCTCAGGACTGTGAATTGTGTCTCTGTGCAGAACATACATTCCCAGCAGAGCTACAGGGCAGGAATACTATAGCCACTAATGCACTCTGAATGGTACTCTTTAATGCTGCCACCTCTGAAATCAATGAACATTAAAGTCTTATGAACACTAAAGTGGAATTTTAGTTAGTATTCGTGCCCTGTGAAAAATCCTTGTCCAAAGCATAAAGGAGAAGTACAGTACTTCTCCAGTCTCCTTCTGATCCTACTTCATACCAAAAGTAGTTAGGTTCCAGGTTAGCCTCAGGAAAAAGGGAGGCTGGTTCATTTATTTGATATTAGAGGAGGGAGCATATTATTTGTTATTATCATGTTATGGGACTAGACTTCTTGACAGCTGGCATTAGACATCATCCATCAGAAACACACTGAAAAGTCTTTTTAGAAAGTGGTAATAAACTCCTGCAGACAATAAGCAAGAGAGGCAGGTGCTTAACATTATTTATCTTATCAGAGAGCTCATGCATTTGCCAAGTCTTACTTTTGTGACTGATGAAGATGGAAATGAGGAGGATAATGGAGGAAAGTCACTAGAAAATTAAGATAACATGAAAACATGAAGATTTAAAAAGAGCCAAAATTATTCTGAACTTCAAATGTCAGTGGATAGCAGAAGCAAGACACATTATGTGTAATATAATTTGTTGACTTTGAATCTGTTCTACGCTACCACATGAAGCAAGAAGTCATTAGCAGAAACAGCTGTGCTGCCCTCATTCCCTTCACTCATCCTTCCAAGGAAGTAACTGCAGTTACAGGATATTTTGGAGTTACAAGTTTGGGTTTACAAGACTTTGGTGTATTCCTGCCCACTGGTAAGGGTACAAACAATGACAGTATGTGATATACCATGCTTATATATCTGAGAGATAGGTTCAATCCCAAACTATTTGACTTTCAAAACCAGAACTATGTTGTTTGTTTTTATCTTAGTTATCAGTCTTCAAACAAACTGGTCTCATGAGAATTTTATGCCATCCCACCAAAACTTGATAACAGTTTGGAATCTCAAACATATTTTAATGTTCAATTTATGTGTTCTTTTTATTTACATGAATAGCTAATTAATGTTATAAGCTTAGGTTTCAACTTATCTCTTACCTACAGGACATTTATTTGAAATGTTCTTATCAGAGCAAACCAGAAATGATCTTTACATTGGCAATCTCTTTAGTATAGTGAAAACACTTCTGTTTTCCTACTATAAATACCTTTCAATAAGTTGTGCTCTGACTTCCTCAGATAATTCCTAACAATTACCTTGGATGAGAGGAAATGGCCTCAAGCAGCACCAGGGGAAGTTTAGATTGGATATTAGGAAATATTACTTCACTGAAAGGGTTGTCAGGGGTTGGAACAGGCTGCTCAGGGAAGTAGTTTTAAATACCTGGAGGCATTTAAAAGACATTTGGATATGGTGCTTAGGGACATAGTTTAGTGGTGAACTGGCAAAGCCTACCAAGTTCAGCAATGAGCGCTGTACCAAAACAGACTGACAAATACTGAAGTCCCCTGGGTATGTTTGTTGGTTCTGCTCAAACAAGCTGCCTTGGCTGTGATTTGCAAACTCTCCCTTTTTGAACTCCCTGAGTTATTGGAGAAAGTTGACAGAGTTCCCTTCACCCTGAGCTCCTCACACATCTGGAGGGTATGCAGAGATCCATGTGGGCATAGTCTGTTTCCTAGAACTAGCTATGTGTATCAGAACTGCATTGCACTGCTGCTGTGTGCCCATGCAAAACAACTGGTGCTTTCCAGAAGTACTGGACAGAATTAGTGTGCATGTGTAAGCCAGCTGCATAGCTGTCAGACAGACTGTCCGTGTTCCACAAAGTCTGCATGGGCACAGACCCACACATTTCTGTCTGCTATTTTGATATTTTCACCCAAAAGTACTCTTGCCCTAGAGTAAGATATTGGTGGCACTTTGGAAGAACTAATCACACATCTGTACTGGACACTTGTTTGCTCTTCTTATACCACTAGCTTGTTCTTCAGTTAGGATGACAAAGTGGCAGGGGATGGAAGTTTTCCATTTCCAAATTGCTGCTGATGTTTTTTCCGGCCACTGCTACAGGACTGGAGTGTGTGGTGACCAGGAAATTACAGTGTAAGGATTGAAGAGTCTTTTAAAAATTTATTTTCTTAGCACACATAGGAAAAAAAAAAGTACTGCTTCCAATGTGCTTTTAACATTAACTTTTACTGGGATATGTGTGTCTGAGTTTGTGCACACATGGTGTTTGTTTTGTTTTTGGTTTTTTTGACACATGATTTTTTTTTAAATAACTTTATATAGACATTAATAAACTAGCAAAATGTGAGACACTGTGCTAATAGGAACATACAGTCACCATCATCAGTGGAACCCAAGTCAAAACATGAATGCATAATATATGCTTATTCTCCCAGTAAAAATCAGTTCTCTTGTAGCTGCTTAATTGCTTTTCCCCTCTCCCTCCTGTTCTGCCAACTAAAATTCATTTTAGAGTGGCCTTTGCAAGGGGTCTCCCATTTATCAGGCACCCATGGCCAATTGAAAAGAATATCAGTAGAATCGTCAGGCTTTTCATAAAATGTTTCATCAGTAGGTTACAAATATCACATCTGGGGTTAGAGTTAGGTCCCAAAAAGACTGAAACTGAAAATTCATTATGGACGACTTCAATGTCTTTGCAAGGATACAGCTTTGAAAACTTCACAAGAGGACAAAAAATACTTTAGCACATTTTTGCAAAATGAGAGTCTCACCCTCTCCCCAGGAAATTAATCAGAGTGTAATCAAAATATATTTCCAGCTGTTGAAGTTCACTTCCTCCCCTGTAGATTTTTCTCACATAAATCAAACCTCAAATTCCAAGTCCTGTTAACTGGACATCTGTTCTCATAAAGCTGCATGAAGTGGTGGTATCTGCTCTTATCTCTATTATGCTTTCTGTAGCCCTGCTCGATAGGACATCCGTATCCAGAAATCACACATTGGGGAGAGAAAAAAAAATCAACACCAAATTCCGTGAGCTAATATTTACCACAAACCAATCAAAAATTTCATAAGTGACAGTAGAATACATACAGTCCTCACTCATTCAGAATTGTGACTTTTGCTGTGGTATTCCCACCCTGCAAACTGAGATCAATGGAGCTTATCAGTTTAAAGTGAAAAAATTCATGGGTTGAGATAAAGACAGTTTCATAGGTAAAGCAACAGCTGTGTGCACAAGCAAAGCAAAATAAGGAATTCATTCACTGTTTTCTATTGGTAGGCAGATGTTTAGCCATTTCCAGGAAAGCTGGGCTTCATGACGCATAGCAGTTACTTGGGAAGACAAATGCCATAATGCTGAATGTCTTCCACCCCTCCTCCTCCTTTCCCCCAGCTTTATATGCTAAGCATGATGTCATACGGTACGGAATATCCCTTGGGTCAGTTGGGGTCAGCTGTCCCAGCTGTGTCCCCTCCCAGCTTCTTCTGCAACCCCAGCCTACTCACTGGCAGGGTAAGAAACAGAAAAGTATGAGAAACAGAAAAGGCCTTGATGCTGTGTAAGCACTGTTAAGCAATAACTAGAACATCCCTGTTATCTAAAACTGTTTTGGTCACAAATCAAAAAACAGCACCATAGCAGGTACTATGAAAAAAATTAACTCTATCTCAGCCAAACCCAGTACAGTAGGAAATGAAGAACAATTATGGCGGCAAGGAAAAATATAGGACAGACAGAATGTCATTACCCAGGTTGGAATATGGCCAGAACACTGTGGCTTAATGTTCTCACTGAAAAGAACAAAAAATACCTGCACTACAGCAGCCAGACTCTCTAGATTTGCTTTATCTGAACCACAGCACCTCCTATGGCACAGTTCCCAAAAAGGTGGTAGACATAGGCTGATATTTCTCCTAGGGAACTAGTCCCCATTGCCTTTTGAAGTTTATTGCCTTAGGTATGAAGGCTGAGGAATGAGCCAAATCAATTCAGAGACAAAACCAAAATCATCTAGATAATTTAACAGGACATGCTGTCAAACTGCAAAGCACAGCACCATTGAAACAGGTGGCTGCTGGGAATCCAGTTTCTTGAGGTGACTTTAAACGCTATTTGGACATGCTACTGGAGGAAAAAGCACACTAGAGAAAGAGTAATAAAAAGAAGCATTAAAGTATTGAAAATATTGCACTATTGAGCTAGAACTAAATAATTTGCCTAACTATCCTGAACAGGCATTACAAACACACCACTGAATATAGTCACAGTGCCAGGAGAAAATGCAAAATGCTGGTAGGCTTTTAAAATGGCACTAAGTCAAGTAAACAGCTCTGCATACTAACATCACAGTATGACTTGAATATTTATATTTTTTGAACTGATGTTAATTCCTGACACATGGATGAGAGTATCCCAACTCCAGAGTTTACCCGATTACCAGAAGATGACAGCAGAACTTCCACTGTGAAAGATTTTGTCCTGATAATTCAAATTTGAAGCCTGAATTAAACACTGACAATTTTTAATCTCTTTCAAAACATATATATTTGTATGTTTGTTTTATAACTGAATATATTTATCATTCATATGATTGTCTAGTATTGCTTTGAATGTTACTCAGGTCTTCACCTCACAAGTTCACACAGTACAGCATATGTGTTCTTTGGTGAAAAAAGACTGCCCTTTCACTGATTTGAGGACTCTCTTTTCAAAGTTCCTTTTAAAATTTTCTGACTTTCTGATATGAGTGATTATGTTAAGTTGATAGCTTGGTAAGAGATAAGTGGGGGATGACATTACCTCGAAGCAGTCTTTCTTTCTTTCTTTGTAGAGAAAGATAGAAGTTTTGTGTTGCTGAATAACACAGAACTCAACAGACTCCATTTCTTGTTCTGCTTTCAGCTATCTTGCACTTTCTAGAATGTCCTCTCTGAGTTGGTCACAGAAGAATTCCTTCTCACTTCTCTTATTCACAGAGCTTCACCAAATAGTGCCACAGTCCCTTGAATTTAGTCCCTAGAAAATCCCTGTGGCTCAGAAAATCAGGTCCTATGCATAGACGTGTATTTGGTGATGCTCCCATTCTTTCAGCAAACTAGTTTGGAATGGAAACTCTTATATTTAGCCTCAAAGATTATAAGCTTTTGCATCAGCTGCCTTACCATATCTCAAATAAAAAAACATAAGATGACACATTGAGAGAACAAATTGATTTATTTTCTGTAGTGATGTCTAACTTCCTGAGATGTGAAATCTGGAGGCAGATTTGGCAAATAGTAGTCATGTGTTGGACAAATACTACCTTCATCTTCAAGATGCACTATGAACTGAGAGCTTGGACACATAGAAGTGTCACAAGAATGAGAAGAGGTTTACTTTCCTCTCATAGGAAAGGACACACTTCCTGACAGAGGAAAGTATAATGTAGCTACTTGCACCCTTTAAACCTCTTCAAGAGCATGTGAAGGATGGATCTGAGGCTTATACAGTCATCCTTCCAGTGTTTAATTCCCTCTGTATGAGTGAGAAACCAAACTTCACTCACACCAAGCAAAATATATATATACACAAAGTTTAAGATTCTGCTCAGCAAGTCACACTGCCTCAAAGCAGCAAGATATCGGTTGCACAAACAGGAGAAACATGCTGATGAGATTCAATCAAGTGGTATACAAGAACTCACTCAATTGACCTAGCACATTTCTAAGCATATTTCCCACAGACAAGATCCAGTAACCCCCAAGAATGCAATAATCAATGAATTGAGTACAAAGTCCTTCAGATTTCTCAAGTTCTCAAATCTGAAACAATCAATTCTGAAAGATCTTTTGAAAAAGAGAAAAAAAATTATTTGCTATAGACTAGAATGGTATGCAGAACCCAGTTCCTGGCACAAGTGCCCTGCAATCAGAAAACTATGTATTTCAAGCAATGTATTTTGTGTGTCTCTACAGAGAAGAAAGGTATAAGGTCTCACTAAATTCCTTTGTGCTGTTCACTGATAATTTAAGAAGCAGTTTCAAGGTGAAAAAAAAAACCTGTGAGGAACTGCTGTCTTCTTTCCATGACACAGAGGAGTTGAATACAAGTGAGTATACCCTGCCTTCCATCCATACAGTCTGTGAACTAGCTTCTCTTCCCCAGGCTTTTTGTTGTTGCAGCATGGTGGTTCTGGCGCCATGTGAGACATTGCCATGTAGCAAGGCTATGTGAGAGAATGTGTTTCTGTGCAAGATGCCTTCTTAGACAGTAAGGTGCTGTTCTTTCCAGAAGAGCACCCAACACACTGTTCTGGTGGGAGGAAAAATATCATGGCTGGTCCCAGATTAATCTGACATGGTTCTGGTATGACAACAATGTTAACTGCATTTAAAAAAGAATCTTTCTTTAGCTAATACCAATAAACTGTAAAGATCAGTCTTAATGGTAGGATCCCAGTTGGTTTGAAGTGTGTTGAAGAAGGAAATTTTGAAAACTTTTTTGGATGACAGGGAATGTTGGCACTGCCACCATCTTCACAGCTATTGTTCCTGATGAAACTGGCTTTTGCTACTTCCTCAGCCATACAAGGCCCTCTATAGTCTCTTTTCTCCTTTATTTGAATGCTGTGATGAGAGGCTCAGATCTTTTGTCCCTGCTATAGTTAGTATCTGTCCTTGTATGCAATAGTTTTCTTTCCCTTCCAGATGTTATCAAAGTCCAACAACTGTTCTTGAGAGCCAAGACAGATGTAAGCTATTTTTTAAAACAAAATTCAAGCCAACTTTCTTTCTTTGACATGTAAAAATATAATGAAACATAATGAATGCCTGTTAATGCTATAGAAATGGAAAAATAAGTGCTATAATAATCATTAGATTATTTACCATCATCTGTCAAGGCCAAATCCTAGCTGTAATAGCAATCACCATGGCTAGGCTCCAATGCAATTATTATCATGGACCTGCTCCAAAGACCGTCGTCAAAGTCAACTAGAAACTTTTTCCAATGACTTCAGGGTACTTTGGATCAGACTCCAAACTGTCTAAGCTTGCAGAAGCTGCCTTTGGTCCTCCCAAAGCCAACAGTCACAACCAGAGGTTGCTGTTGGTGGAGATACTTCAAGACAGCAATCTCCACAGCACTGCCTGGGGAAGTTTGGCCAACCAGCTTTAAAAAATAGCTATGTCCTTTCCTTTGTTACATCTGGTGGCTGTATCCCTTACTTTCACCTTAACAGTTGAGGTGATGCTGATCAGTCTCAGTATTGTCATTCATGCTTGAGGATCCTTCAAACAGACAGTGACTATTAATTGCCCAATATTGACTTGGCAGGTCAGAAATGCATTGTAGCTTGGACAGCAACTTACAGAAAAATGGCAGCAAGACCTTTTATTTTCTTAGCTTCTTCACTTCATGCTTGAATAAGATAAGGCATAAGGGGCAAAAGTTAAGTTTTAACAGCTAAATACTTCCAAATCAAAACCAAGTTTGCAGAAGCAATAAAAAGTTTTCATTGCTGTTTGACCCCATGAAAAGGGAGATATGGGTAGCTTTAATAGTGACACACATTCCTGCTGATTTTAATCAACACATAATTAAGAACAAATTATAATCATAATAGCGTATTTCATCCCAAAGGCTTTTGATAAAAACTTGGCCAAATGCTGTGCTTAATTATACTCATGCAATTGAGCTCAAATGATGGTGGATGTTCTTTAACCTCTGCAATGCAGCCACTTCCAAGCAGAAGCATAGAACCTGCTCAGCAGAACATGCTGCTCTGTGCAGTGAGAAAGGGCAAGAAGTAAAGACCCTCTGAAAAAGTCAACTGAAACAATGGAGAATACTTAGCAATTATTACTCAGATAGGAACTAGGTGAGGCAAATGTGAGTTAGTCTTACATTAGCTAGTACAGACAGAATGCTATGGTATCTCAAATGAAAAATGCTAGCCAGAACCTTCAGATTCAGCTGATCCATTCATTTCCAACACCCCATACAAGCACCTTTCTGCTCAGTAAGTAATGTCACACTGTGCAGCACCTGTATGATTACATTTCTTATCCAAGACCTGGCTAGCCATAACCTTGCTGAACTTCTGACTTATAACCAAAAGGGTAATGACCACAAGCCTTGACAATTTAGCAACTTACTGGCAACAAAGGCTAATTGCTACAGCAGGATAAGGTGCTTGAATACAGTACATTACTCAGCACACAATCTTTATTTGCTGTGAGTTAGTTCCTATCTGATATCTAAACATCAAAAGCTGCAATATCAAAAGAACAAAAGCAAAAAACAAAAAATAACCAACACTGACCATGGGAATGTATTTTCGCTTGGGCAAAAACCCAGCAGTATAAATGCTACCTTTTGGAAAGATTACACTCTGGAGTTGTTTAAGCAGTTGACAAATAGAATGATCAGAGCAACAGCCTGTTTATCACGTCATCTAGAATAGCATTAAAAACACAACACTGTACCTTTTAAGGTTTAGCAGTATTAAAACTGGGGCAAACACAGTGACAGCAATAGCTCTTAAACCTGTCAAACAAGTACTGAGTTGCTTTGTACTTATCAGTGCAACTGTCTTTCCTTCAGGCCTGCAGAAAACAGCTTCCAGTTTACTCTTATTTTTGGTTTCCTCAACTGAACGATCATGTTTAGGGTTTCAGCCTTCAAACCCCTAATATCGCCTTTCTTAGATATCTATAGACAGTACCTCAATAACATTTCTTGCCAAATGCACACTGTTAGACTTTCCAGATTAGCCAGGTTACACTAAATCCCTGGAAGTGACAGTTCAGTCCCATTGGCAAACTTGTCCCACATGTAAATCTTAGGTCTCTTCTCAGAACCAACCAGACAGTGGGATGCTCCAGACTTACGCCCTTCTTTCTCCCAGAGATGACTGCATTAGCACATGCAGCCAAGACCATGCCCACCCGGTATGTCCTTCAGGGGAGTCAGCGCACAGTGACACCTCTAGGGAGATGGGCCTGTGCATGCAGGAACCATACATTCAAAAGATTCCCCTAGATATGTGCTTCTGAGTCATCAGCTTGCCAACACAGAAGGCAAAACCTAGCACATTTATAAATAATCTGGGGGAAACCATAGTTTTCCTTCCTCAGAGGAGCTTCTTTAAGCAGCAGCTCCTTTTCTCAGATGTTTGTAATGAATTTTGCAGCATACAACAGCATTAAAAACCAGATACTCTGTAAGTTCAATGGACAGACAAGGATCTTCACATGTAGGTACCAAGAGCAGTACAACTGTCAAAAGCTTGTGCACCATGTGCTGAAATCCATGCTGTATTCTCATGGCTTTTAGTTTAAAGTTAGCTTGGACACATCTGCATGTCTTGTATGTCAGTGTAACTGCAGCCCCACAGAATTATGATGGAACAGTAGCAGATCTTTTCCAAGTCAGTGACCTGTAGCTTGGTATCCAATTTTAAGAATAACTTTCCACTGGACCCTGTCACAGCATTCCTAGCAGATAAAGCTTAAATAGTTAGTGATTCTAACACTGCCTCCAGAGCAAATCACAGAGTTCTTCCTTCCAAGGGATGCAGTGAGGAAAATGCTGTAGGTAGGAAGGCTGGGAAGGAAGAAAGTATGGGTTAGCATTTTGGCTTTGTGATACTACAGCACCAACTTTCAAGCATATTGGATGAGTACGGTAATTTTAACTTTCCAAATCTCTTATGGACCATAATCAGATCAAACTGAATTGAGGTGATCTTGAAATCTGTTGTCTTAATACAGGTGCACTGCTGAAATGTACATCATACACAGTGACCAGCAGCTCATGAGCAACAATTTGGGAACTATGGTGCTAGGGTTTGCTCTGCACAGTAATGGCTATTAATGGAACTTGCCCTAGAATTTATTCTCTTAATGTCAAGTTAATCTGCAAAATTGGAGCTTTCAAGGAAAAAGAAACATATCTAGGCTAAAGCACTGCATTCAAAAATATGAGAAGTGGTACAAGACGTTCTACCCACAGCTGCAGCTGGCCAGTTTATGTAGCTACTTTTCAGACGGTACCAATCCAAATTGTCATGGAGGCACAAGACAGCCAACCGCACTGCATTGTAACCGGTACAGAGGAAACCTAGACAGTTGCACGGCCATGACATGGCAGGTATCGCAGAATCACAGAATGGTAGGGGTTGGAAGGGACCACTGGAGATCATCTTGCCAACCCCCCTGCTTGAGCAGGCACACCTAGACAGTGCCAATGGAGTGGGGAGGGCTGTGGCCTCTTTTGTACTCATGGTACATCCATGCCCAGAGAAAGGTAGCTCTCCTGTTTAAGATGCAGCCTCAAGTAAACTGAATAGTCAATCAGTACTACTCTGGGAGCAGGTCTCAATAACTGAATACATCCTATATTTTAAAAAAGCTAAGTCAATCAGAACCAATACTTAGCCTAAACACAAGCACAGTGGGACTATGATGAAGACAAGGGCTAATCAATTGCTAATCAGTAGCAAAATCTATAACCCTGAAGTAACAGAGTGCCAGAGTAGTAGTTATTCACTGACACTGTATAAATTAGCTAGAATACCATTAGCTATTACCTTTTCAAAGCACATGGGAAAAAACATTCCTGATTATTATGGTGGATTACAGGACAATCCAATTATTAGTCTCAGCATAAATACTCCTTGTAATTAATGGGAAACAGTGTTAAACTCTGCTAACATATTTTCCACGTTAAACCTCACAAGCACGCCATTTAAGATTTTGACCAATCTGGCAACCCCTGTGCAATTAGCTGGGTTTCAAAATGGTAATTAGCCAGTTTTATGAGATGTATCCTCTCTATCTGCATGTCCCAGTAAAAAAATCAGTGTTTATATTTCTATTGCTACATAATTATCATGTATTAAACATTAGTTCACACATCATCCTTAAATTCACACAGAGCATTGTAGACATTAAGAAGACAGACAGAAATTTGAGGTTGAGTTCCTAATTCACTGAGGGGGTAAATGATAATCAAAAATCCCCTTCAGACCTGCTTGGAAGGAAAAGGAGGAAGCTAGGTCTTCCTGACTTGACAAGTGTATGGCAGTGCAATGCACATTCCTGGTTTTGTTACCAATTTCGTGTATCATAGAATCATAGAATCGTTTAGGTTGGAAAAGACCCTTAAGATTACCAAGTCTAGCCATTAACCTAACACTGCCAAGTCCATGACTAAACCATGGCCCTCAGCACCATGTCTACATGTCTTTTAGATACCTCCAGGGATGGTCAACCACGCAACCACTTCCCTGGGCAGCCTGTTCCAATGCTTGACAACCCTTTCAGTGAAGACATTTTTCTTAATATCCAATCTAAACCTTCCCTGGTGCAACTTGAGGCCATTTCCTCTTGTCCTATTCTTTGTCACTTGGAAGAAGAGACCAACACCCACCTTACTACACTCTCCTTTCAGGTAGTTGTAGAGAGCAATAAGGGATCCCCTCAGCCTCCTTTTCTCCAGGCTAAACAACAGATGTTAGCAGACATTGTGAATGTTACTTCATCTTCTAAACAACAGGTGTTGTGCTTTAATGCAGTGAAACATAGGAAAAGACATGGGATTGACTCTTCTACTATGGTGATGGCTACTTTAATCCAGCTGCAAAAGAAATGAGCTTACCTTGAAAAGCTCTCTAGAAGGTATTCTTTTGGTTCAGTCCTCTGGCCAGTTGTCACTGACACTCATGCATTTCATAGTCACCTGGAAAGTCAAAGGTACCAATGTTTTTTCTTCTAGCTCTACTCATCAGGTATCTGGGATGTGGCTGTCCTTGGTGAAACACCGCATACCATGGGAGAGCATCTGCCCTGTGACCCTTGGGACAAGGCTGTGTTGCTCCACTGTGTTACCACTGCGGTGAGCTCACCTCTCGCTCCTTCCTCTGCTGGGGAATGTGTCCTCTAAAGAGAGACAGCCACAGGTTTCTGACTGGAAATCTTACACTGAGAAAACGTCAAACTGAAAAGGATCCCAGGAAAGGGGTGATTCTGACCATTTCTTTTCCTATGTTTAGTAATTTTTGAGGAAGTTTGGAAACTTATCTATGTTTCAGCACTTTCAAAACAGTTATAAGCCTTCCTGTTTGAAATAATTTTCCACTTGGAAGCACACACCACTCAAACTCAGTCAGAAAACTGTTAGTTTCCTACCAGCTTGCCAGCCTTGGCATTCTTAACTTTTTTGCTCAACTTCTGTTGGCTCGGGCCAAGGGGAAGCCGGCAATCTCCAACCTGCTCAAGGGAATGGATCGCCGGTGTGGGTCTGCCTGACAGGGTCCTGGAGACGGACAAGGGGGAAACGGTGAGTTTATGAGGTGTCGCCTCCACGCAGAGCGCTGGGATCTCGGCCTCCGGTCAGGCCCGGCGGTCCAGCTCAGGGGCGCCTGGGGCGCCACTGGCCCCACCGGCGCTCCCCCCCCTCCAGGGGCGGGCTGAGGGCGGAGCAGGGCGGGGCGCGCCCGGCCCCGCTGCTGCGTGACCGCTGCTGCGTGGGGAGGGCGCGGCGGAGCGACGGGCGCCGAGCTTTAAATGAACATTACTATCGCTTGGGAAGGTCAGCGCCAGTG
Source organism: Phalacrocorax carbo (assembly GCF_963921805.1). Classification (NCBI taxonomy): domain Eukaryota; kingdom Metazoa; phylum Chordata; class Aves; order Suliformes; family Phalacrocoracidae; genus Phalacrocorax; species Phalacrocorax carbo. The sequence goes on from NC_087518.1 coordinate 22,421,520, forward strand.
GTTTGGGCTGGTTGGTGGCGGCAGCGGCAGCTCCTCTTCTTCTTCCTCCTCCTCCCCGGCGGGAGGTAGGGTGTGCGCGTTTGAACGCAAACTTCAGTCCTTTTCCGTGCCCGGTCCGCGGCCCTCTCAGCACCCTGAGGCGAGGCGGGCGGCACTCCCCAGCCCAGCGGGCAGCACACCGCGCTGCCCCGCGCCCTTCGGGCTGCTGCCGGCGTCGCGGGGCGCAGCGGGGGACGCAGCCGCCGGGACGTGGCCGCCCTCGGGGGAAGGAGGCTGAGGCGGCGCCAGCGGCGTCTCCTCGGAGGGCGGCGGTGCTCTGTGGGGAGAGGGGAGACGGCTCTGCGGAGGAGTTGGGGGGCGGCCGCGGGAGTCGCTGAGGTAAATCGCTCGGGAAACGGCCGCTGTGGCCGCCTGTTGCCGCCGCACTGGTGGTGGCTCAGGGTGCTGAGGAGGCTCGGGGTGACGCTTCGTTTCTTTCCAATGTAAGGACAGTCGCTGCTGAGATCTGTTAGGGCTTCGTCTATCTGTGTGTGCGTTTGTAAAGGCACGGATATCTCTGTAAATGAAGGTGGGAGAGGAGAGGTCTGCATAACCCGCTGGGCATCCCTCGGCTCGCTTGGGGAACGCGGAGCTCTCGTTTTAATGGAAATCTTAAACACCCTCTTCCTAATAAAAGCTCTTTCCAGAGGTGGAGTGTTTAATTTTCTTTCGTTTAATATTAAATGTGTTCAGGTGCTTTGTTAGTCTGTAGCAGAGTATGCCTTTGAAAACACGAAGTGTCAGTCCAGTGCTCGGTTTCTAGCTTGTTGGTAATGGATTTAAAGCTTTAGTTATCATTTCAGTTTATGTATTATCTTTGCTCAGTTGCTTTAGAACTCGTTTAAACTGTATTTGCAACGGAGATGAGTGAACTTTAAAGATAATCAGGTCAGGCATAGATTCCGGGCATCAAACCCTTTTCAGGTCCCAGAAATACCTGCAGAAGTAGCATGACCAATTCTTTTTCTCATGCACAAAGCTTTTTATTTGTTATTTTCGTTGGAATTCTGATGGATTCTGGAGCTCATCAGCTGGATATTTTCGGCTCTATTGAAATAAACATGCTTTCTGAGCTTGCATTCTTACACAGTTATATTAGTCTCCCTTGACTATATTAGGTTTGAGTTTCTGATATTGTAGTTCTTAAAATAATAGTCTGGTTAGCACAAGCTTTTTCTTTTTGCATTTTTAGGGTTTAGGCCTATAAGAAGATGAAAAGGAAGACAACTGTGAGGGAACTTGTACTAGCTGTTATGGGGTAAAAAAATGTACTTGGATATTAATGAAAAAGGTTCAGAGAGAATGTTTTAGTTCTAACATGCTGTACTTGAAACAACAGGGTTCTTAAGTCATTGTGTGTCTTACAAGTCTTGAAACGAGAACTAACAAATATTTATTTCGCAGTAAGTGGGTCAGATGATAACATCTACCACTGGATCTCTTACTTCTGTATTGGACAGCTTTGGTTGCTAAGTAGCCATGAATTTCTAATCCTAAAGTAAATGATGTCATAATGACATCATCATGTCCTTTCACTTGATTGATTCTCATAAGAGAACAGTAATGAGATTTGATATACATGTCCCATCTCTTTAATATTCTTCCTGTGCTTCAGGGGATTTCCTGACCTGCCTGGCAAATTCCCATGAATCACACTGAGCTGTAGTGAAAAGATGTTTCTTCTGGAGATGAGGTGGAACATTAAAGTGACAGTGGCTGATCCTGGCCTCTTCAAAATATGAGGAACTTGGCAGCTTATGTTTTAAGTGTGGAGATCTAGATATGAAGGGCAGTGCTTTAAAACTTGAAGTTATTAAATTTGCTTGCAAGTGTGAAAGTGACTTGAATTTCAAAGACACTCAGCTTGAGCTGTTCAAATTGACTTCAGTTGGGTATGTGGAACTGCAGCACTGTTGAGGATCAAGTCACTTAATGTGTGTAAATTTAAATACTTTAGGTGGGACAGGGCGAACAGAGAAAACATAGACTGGTATCTTTCTTCAGGTGCCAAAATAAATTTCAGTCCTAAAAGTAAATGGATGAAATCTGCCAGAAATTACCATGTTAATGCTGTGTTAAGAATTGACAGCTCAATTTTATTTTTTTTTTTCTGGCTAGGTAGCATAATTTAACCATTGATAAGTTTGAAGTATTTTAATATCAACTCTGGCGTTGTAGGGAACTCCTTGTAAGAGAGCTCTAAATCTTTAGAGTTTATAGAATGTGTAAGAAGGTAATGCTTTTTGCTTCTTCTGAGGTTAAAGAAACAAATTATGTCATTTGGTGATGATCAGCATGGACTGCTTGTTTTTTAGAGTTTATTTTTATCATGTGCATGTGTTCATATAAGCATGGGTCTGCATAAATTTTAGGCAGGTTTTTTCATGGTAAACAGTTGTTCTGTGATGATTTTTTTCATACCCAGTGAGTTTGGAATATTCTAGACAGGGCTGTGTGTAGATCTTACTATGTCATATGCATATGGAAAAGGGAGAAATGAAGCAATTTTCATGTCTGCTTTATTGAACATGTAGTTTCATTTGGTAAAGTTAAAATCTGAGTCTGCCTCTTAACACCCAGAGGCTTCATACACCAATCTCACTTGATTTGTAGGTGTCATGGGGTGCTAAAACGTTTCAAAAGTAAACAGTGATTTGTTAGCATGGACAAGTTGGTGGTTAATGTATTCACTGAAGATACTGGCTGCTGATATGATGCTTCTATTATTGCTAAAGTACAGCAGCATTGATGGCACTATTAAGTAAAACAGAGTAGTATGAGGGTAACGTGAGGGCTGGGAACAAATGAAGTAGGAAGGTGGTGGGGGAAGAGGTTTTTGACTGTATATTTGATTCTATTGACCATGTAAGTGCAATCCAAGCTATGGATGCCAAAAGGAAATTTCTGAATAATCTGTAAGAATTCTACACTCGTCATCCCCCATATTCAGTCACAAATTTCCACAAGCTTTAGATGCTTTCTGGGATGACTCAACTTCAAACAAGTGATTCGGGAAAAAAAAAATTATCTCTGAAGAGAATCCTTGGTGACAATTTCTTTTCAAGTTATCTTAGGTTTTTCTGCTTACCATGATTTCTTCTAACTCATGCTTGCCTTGAATGTTGGAAACAAAAAATTAATTTGGACTTGGGGACATATCTGTGCCTTTCAGCTGCATGTTAGATGGTCATCTGTGACATTTGCATGGTTGTGCTTTTAATATGGTGACACATTTGGTTACATAAAAGCAGAAAGCTGTGCACCTCAAAGCCTTTCTGAATGCTTGTAATGGAAGGTTGATGCTGCAGTCCTCACCTCTTTGAAAAGGCGATGGTGGCCAAATAGAGAATGACAGTGAATGTTTTCACAGTGGTGACAGAACTCACTTAAAAGACAAGGTCAGTTGTTGCAGTGGCTCAGTGAAACAACGGGCAAGGAAACAGTCTTTTGTTGTACTAATAGCAATAGGAAATGTAATTTTTAGGCTTGTGTTATCTACTGCAAGGCTAAGCTGCATTCAGATCATGGGTGAATTACCTGGTGTCTGGCTTAAAAAAATCCAATTGATGTGCTTCAGAACTTCTAGCGACTGAATGTTTTGTTAGCCTGCTTCCAGAAGCATGTCCTTGACTGTCAGTGTGAGGATAGCTGGTATTTCAGCTCCAACTTCTCTTGCCATAAGCTCTGTATGAGAGTAGAATCAAACACCAAGTGGATTGTTGTTTTTTTTTTTTTTTTTTTTATTTAGACTTCGAAGTGGAAAATAATATCTTTAAAATCTGAGACTTTCTCAGGTGGTGTGTGTGAACCTTTTCTAAGGGCAACACTGGTAGTTGGATATTGGAAATGTGTGTGGGGGGTTCAGTCAGATTGGAAGGTAACCAGATAAGCAAATTCATCTACACCCAGATCTCCTTTACTGATGAAAAAAAAATCTGCCAGCTGCATAAAGAGTGCTACTTACAGAATGCAGACAGGATTTGGTTCCTCATATACTAGGAAGTAAAATAATTTAAAAATATATTTTTGTATATGTACTTTACCTTCCTTTCCGTTACGAAGGAATTTGAAGAAGAAAAGTCACACAGTGTAACAGAAACAAGTTATTACTTTTCAAGAAACCCTTTGGTTTTTTCATTTTTGCGCAAATGTATTTTGCAATAATTTAAATTGTTCAATATCTGGCCAACACACAATTTGTGAACACAGAATATGCTGACCATGTCCACAGTAGAGCTGATGTAATCTGCAAACCAAGGACTAAATGCAGCTGTCAGTTGTACTAGTATAGTTGGAAGAACATTAGCATGAGAGGTTGTGCTTTGGGTTTACCCCAAGGAAACAGACCCAAACCATTTACACTTGCATTCTGGTATTTCTCTGTTGCTACTCTGGTCAGACTTAAATGTGCAGAAAACGCCAGTCTTTTGACAATGATTCTGCTTTGTACTGGCTTATTGACAGCTCTTTGTTCCAGAAGAACCCTGTGGGTTCCCTGTAACCCACAAAGTATAACAGGTCCAAGTCCTTTGACTTAGCTGTAATTGATGCAGTGCTTTGAGTAATCACTTTGGTGTCTCAGATGTCCTGTGTTCTTGCTCTGTAGGAATTTCAATGTGCCACTGTTGTCAGTCTTAAAAAAAAACCAAACAAACCACACACACAAAAAAACCAACAACCAGAACAAAAAATAAAATAAAATCCAGATGTGGGCCTTACATGCTAGTAGCTAATATTGTCTATTAGATATGAAAATGCCTTCTATTTAAGACTTAATTTAAGTATATCTAGGTATCAGTTGTTCAAAAATCACTCTTCCACTCAAAATCATTTCTGGAAGAATTCATTGTCCAAAAATAGAAGTTATTTGAGAATGATTAGTAGAGTGATTTGTCAAGCTGGAAAATTTAGATTTTATTCCAGTTTTGATCTTTATATTTTAAAAGATGTGATATGTTGTTAGCAAACAATGCTGATTTTAGTCCGAAGCACTTTTAAAATAATATTTGTGTAAAATAACAATTATTTTAACGTTTAATTGGAATGATGTTATACTGAAAAGCATAGAGTGAAAAATCAGTACTTTTGATACCAATTGTATTCATATGCTTATCAAGCTGTGCCCACACAGTTAAGGTTCATTCTGTAATGTTAAAAAATTGTGTAACAAGACTAAAATCTAGGGCAGAAGAAAGGAAGAGATTGTAATGTCAGTGGTGAACAAATCACAAAATTTTCATTTGAAAAAAATATATGCTTTCAGTTACCAGTCAATGTATTCTTTTCAATACAAACATAAAAAGTCATAGCTGAATCGTCCCAGTCTGATCTCGAATTCTGCTTATGCAAGAAATTCTGATACACACACCACCACCACCACCCCACCCCACCCCCCCCGAAGTAAAACAGATAAAACTAAACTCAAGATGCAAACTGTTTTCCCTGAGAAGTTCACTTGGCATTTTCATCACTTCTGAATAGTATGTGTTGGAGGGCAGGGGGAGAGTTTGCACAGTTTGTGCAATCGCATTTCTTCTGAAATGCGATTTACAATATGCCCTTGAAGGTAAAGGGCACATACCACCAACTCTTCACCAGTCTGAACCCTAGAATGAGTTAATTTGGGGATTCTGTGATATAGCTCAGGGGAATGGATTTACTTGTTGGTTGTTTTTGTGCGTGTTTTTTTTTCTTTTTTTTCCTCTGGCTGAAATGTAGTGGAGACTCAGTCTGACAACTGATACAGTGCTCAAAGAGAAAATATTTTTCTCTATCAAGGTGATATTGCTATTTAACATATCTCTTAAATTAAGGTTACAACAACTGTTTTCCCACTGTATGACTGTTCTTTCAATGAAGCTGAGATGAAATGAGACAGCTGTTTTAAAAACAAGTATCACAGAAAAAACATGGCCTCCAGTTGTAGATACAAGGATGGGGGCACTATTTAGTATTCTTCTCTTCCTCAATTGTTTTTAAGGGCTAATGAAAGCCTAAGGAGACACTCAGACAGTCACACTAGCACAGATCCTTGTTATTACTCTGATGATGAGCCTTGATGCTGGAAATTTTGCATGCTGCATCTTTGTTGCCTTCTGTAAATGCTACAAATAGCAGGAAGGGATAGATAAAATGACAGATGCTTTAATTATGATTTGATTACAGAGCAACCAGAGGAGTCTATTCTGAGAAATATGCAATTAGAGAAAATTCTGAGCACTATCTAACCTTCTGAAATTAAAATTAACTGGGGTTATTTAAATTGGGTTTTAATATTTCTGAATGAATATCATTCCTCAAGGATCTTGCTGCCCTTGTGTGATAGATCCTCTCTAGCTTAACAGATGGGTTTCAGGGTAACACAATATCATCTTCCTCAGCAGCGTCTACTGGTTTTCTTCACCTGGAAGTCCCATCTTAGTATCCCTTGCTGATCACATACAGGAGGGTGAAGTAGAACCTGCATTTGAACTGGAAGTAAGCAGCCATCCCTTGGTTGAAGCAGAGAGAAAGGAAGAGCAGTTTAAGCATTCCTGGATCATGTCTCCATATCTTCTCTGTGAAAACAGAGTTTTTCAGTCTCATGAGCAAGAAAATTAGAGTTGTGCAAACTTGTTATGCAGTTTCCAAAGGGAAGGCGTCGATGGAAAATTCCATGCCTTTTCCTCTTGCAAACTATTTAATAGTAGAAAGCTATATGATTAAATATTTTAAGCTTCTTTGTGGGCTTAAGTGGTACAAATGACTTCAATTTAATTCCATTGATTTCACTAGCTGCCAAACATGAGCAGAATTCAAAATCTGTCCCAGAGTTGAACAGCAGCATGCCTTCAGCCTCAGATGTAAAGACACTTAAATCTTATGGTAGTTACATTCTCAGATAGTAGCCATGCTTTCTTCACTTCCCTGAAATTAGATCACCTATTTGGATAGGCAGCATCAGCCTGGAGGCTGGTATCAGGCACAGAGCTGATAAAACAACGGATTGCACCGCTAGCTGCCGGAACGTTGAGGCAAGGGCACAAGCAGGTCAGGAGTCTTTCAGGTTGCAAACAGCATCATGTATACATAATGATGACAGTAGCTGTGAAGAAGTAATGTTTTTCTTACTTTTCCTCAATGCTTAGCACGTTCACTTATCAGTAGTAGAAGTTTTTTCCCTCTTACTTTCTGTAGGATGTAATATTTAAATATTTATCACTTGTGCTTGGAAATCATACTTCAAGAATAATGTCAGTTACTCTCCCCTGAATTACTGCTCTCCAGCCTGAAAGAACAGTACCTGCCAGGGTCCCCCTGGGCTCTAGTTTGGGATGCTGTGTTTGCTTTGGAGTACAGCATCAGTCGAAGGGAAAAAGACCCCTACTTCAGCAAGCTTTATGAGACCTGCTATTCCAACTGTTCATAGAGGCACTGTGAACCTGGTCTTTGTTGATCTGGATGCTCTGGGAATGGATGGAGGGTTGTGAGAGTGCCACTAGCTGGTTTCATTCATCTTCCTGACAGGTCTTTTCTGCAGATTGACCTTACTTTTGACCTTGCTTACCTTCAATAGCAACACATACACCTCACCTGACACTGAATGTGGCTAGCATAGCTGAGGATGGATGGTCTTGAAGACACAAAGAATTACTGTTCTTTCTGAACAGGTGCTGAGCACAATTAAGCTTAAGTGTAGCTAAAGATCAGCTGGATTCAGCAGCCTGACAATCTTCTTTGTCAGTTATAAGGGCATTTTCTAGTGTAGTGCCTTCTTTGTTTATTTAACATTTCTCTTTAAGAGCCTTCAAATCCTCCAACTTCGAAGCATTTCTATTCCTACTGACCCACGTGGCTAAAACCTTTAGCTAGCAACTTAGGGATGATTTGTCAAGGGTCACTTTAATAAATTAGGTTATTTATTTTCTGCCTGAAACTCACTGGTTGGTGACTAAGAGAAACCTTGTATTAAGCTGTGCAAAGCATAATGAGGTTGCTGTAATGTTTTGATGTGGAAATGCTTAAATGCAGGGGAAAAAAAAAGTGGTGTTATTGATAGAGAAACCTTACTTAAATTATCTAGGGACAATTTATATAAACCAAATATAGATTATAAAAATATATAATATTCATAATATAATAATCTGTTAAAACTTTAATATCATCCATCATAAAAAGGTCAAAATCAAATTATTTTCTTGAATTGTTCTGCAGATAGTTACAAACTCAGTCTTTTTAAAAAATAAACATATATTTGATGTCAATGATAGAGAAATTAATATTGCAATAGATGTACAGTAAAATTTTTTTTCTTCATTCCCATTAAAAAGCCATTCTTCATCAACGAACTTACTAAGCTGACTTAATTTTTCTGGCATTAAAAGGCTATAGTGAATTTGTACTATGTTCATCTTGCTTAATGAAGATGGTTATATAAGAGTCGCTTTCCCTTAGGTGATTGAATTGTATTTCCCATGCCACTTCTTGCTTTCCATGTTGCTTATAGATTAGCAAAACAGAGTTTGCTGTACTCTCTTCTTTTCTTCTTGTATCTATTCTTGAGGCTTATTAGCATAAAGTAGCTCTGAGCCATGGCTCGGACACCAGAGATTCTGAAAGCCTGAAATAGCCATAATAATGGAGTTGGATGAAGGATCCTGGTTGCCATGGGAACAGTGCATGTGCCACACAAGATAATGTGACTGTTGTAGTGCAGAGATCTGTGCTGCATATTGATTGCAAGATTTCTTGAATTCCTTATAAATTTTGTGCTGTGTTCCACCTAGCAAGTGAGATAAGCTTGTCAGCTGGACTAAAACCAGAGAGATTTTGCTAATTTGAAAAAAGTTGACTTCTGTATGTGAGGGGAGAAGGGGTCAGAACTACTTGAGGGTGTTGTTAGGTTCACAGCCTTTCCCTGTTGAGTTGACACTGTCCTAACTGTTACGTTAAATTGGAGTTAATGAAGTATTAGAACTGAGGCACTACGGGCGAGTGCCTGGAGTTAGAAGTGACAATAGAAGTCCTTAGCAACTTGAACCTTCACCTGTATATATTTCGTATGGTGGCTTGTCACCTGGGCACCTGAACAGTATCACAGTTCCCCAGTGTACCTCTCCATTGCTCTTGTCAGTATGCTGCTGAAAAGTTCATTTTTGTTGCAGGTTGTTGAGGATTAATCTAATTAATGGCATAGCTATGCAAAATATTGTGATTAAGAAATATCATGCTCATTGACAGCTAAAAGGATGAGTGCAGTATTTGTCATTTCACCAAGCTGGGGTAAGGTAAATTATGCAGTTTTTAATTTGGAGGAGTTATGTGTGAGCAAGGCTGGAGCTGCTTTTTTCTTTAAATATGTAAAAATCACACCTTTCAGAGTGGTAGTGTCTACCGTGTTAGCGTAATACTAGTGAGCTGCTAAAATTGTCTGCAGTCTTGCATAAAAATGAATGAAGCAGGACTGGGTTTACTACAGTTCTGCAGTCTGTTTTCTGGGTCCTGGAATAACAGCAGAGAAACTCTAGTAATTGACCCAATAGCTCAGATCGTCACTGGCACAGACCAGCAAAGGTCTATCAGTGGTTTACTTAGTGAAGCACCACTTCACTGCAGGTAAGCCCTGGCATGTGATCTCAACAGAGGTTTATATTCTGCTTCAGGATCCTGCTTCCTTTACTCAAATTAACTCTCTAGGCTACATTTGTGCCTCAGTGAAAGGCAGTTGGGTCCACTGTTCCTCAGGATGATTGTGCAGAGATAATGCAAATTAAAACTGTACTTCTAGTGTTACTCCCCAGGAAGGGTGATGCCAGAAACTCTTGCTTGCCTTCAGCAGGATTGCCAGCAATTGGCTGCTTGTACTCTAACGGTAAAAGTCATATCTTCCCAAGTGCTGATGTAACTGAATGAAACCTGCCCCTCCCCTCCTGCCAAGTTATATGTGGGGATATGTGCCCTTTAAATTTTTTCTTAGCTCTTCTTTCCCAGATTTTTCACCATGAGGATTTTGTGTTAGAACATGAATTTCTGGCAGCTATTAAAAAAAAAAAAAGACCAAACAGACAAAGCCCTACCCCACCTCCAAAAAAATCACAACAAAAAACCATGTTATTGACACCTGAGACTTATTGGAAGGTTTCTGCATTTTTGTTTTTATCTTTTCTTTTAATCACTGGAAAACCTCCTGTTTTCCATAAATACTGTGTATTTATTGATCTTAAAAGGGTTTTGGACATTATGTGTATTGTTTCATACCTACCTTATGCTGTTTCAATCTCTGGGTGTTTTCTGAGTATACCTTAAAAGTGTCAGAACACTAGGCACTGTGAATTAGTGAAGTTTTCTGGGTCTGCTCTAATAAGATATTTATCTTGAGGGAGAGATGGGTGACTTAAAATATATGAGAGGTATTATTTGTCAGAAATGTGTCTGAGAGGACATACTTAGAAATGCTAGGCTATTGTGCCCTCTGGGCATCATTTGCAGGGTTGTGTACGTTTGTTCATCAGTACGAGTCATCTCAAATGTGGTGCTTGGATATCCATTCAGTTTATTCTTGACTAATATTTCTGTTTTTTCTTGACGTCTATTCCCGGTTTTAGATCCTACCGCCGCATCCCAGCAGAGTACCTAGCTTTACTGCCCATTGAACAAAATGATCGTACAGGATCAGCTCCTCTGGAGTTGTTCTGGGGTTTTTTTGTACAATCAAGACAAACTGAGATATCATCTAAGATACCTGTTTATAATCGAGACACCTGCTTTGTGATGTATCGACAGTTACATTTTAGACCACTTAAATATAGTAAGGGACTAGTGGCACTGCACTCTGATATGTTTAATTGTAGCCATCAGTTTGTAATTTCTTTTGTAACCCTTTAACATTTTCTGGGATTATGTAGCAATTTGTGGGTGAAATCCTTAGTCTTTTTTGAAGCAAAATGTATGTTGAATTTAGTAAGTGAACTAATTGGTGAACTTGGACCTTAGGCATTGCCTTAGATATTAGTAAGACTCCCGCCTGAGTGAAACCTGACTCTAGAGATATCAGTCATCCACCAGTCTGGCTAAGCCCTTCTTGCTGCACCTAGTTTAAGTAGTACCTCTCATGCCCTGTGGTCACTTCATGTGTAGCTGTTTATGTAAATAAAGACTGGGACCTGAAACTGGGTGTCCAGGGATTAGCCGATGATGTATACATACACACACTTATGCAAACATATAGATACACACACATCACACTGTGTGTGTTTGTGTATATATGTCTGTGTGTGTATATATATTCTACAGTTCTTATCTTTTCCTACTGTCACTTATGATCCTACTGTCACTTGACAATGTTTAAAATGATTGCTTGGATTAGAAAGTGCTTGTTAGGATAAAAGTGAACAGGCTGAAACTGGATGTCAGTTAAAACTTTTTGGTTTGGCCTATGCTGTGCACCGAGCTAGAAATGGCTTGTCACCATAACAAGGTGGTAATATGGTTCTGAATGAACATGTAGCAGTGGCGCAGTTATTGATAGTCCAAGGACAAATAAGTGACAATCCGGTACTGTCCTGGTACTATCATGATTTTAAAGAAATACTCAGCTTTTAAGTACGGGTGCATGTATAAATGTCTATTAATACATACAGCAGCCTGGCTCGAAGTACCCATAAAGAATGCTAGCGAATATGCTTACTATTTGTGGTGTTTTATGGTGTTGACGTCTAAGTCTATTGCATTGCCCCTAGGAATTTTCAATGTCAGAATGGTGCTAAATTTAATGAGGCTTGGACTGAGTTTATAGTAAATATCGTTTCAACTTACTTTGTTTCTGAACAAAGTAGAGTTTGAGGGGCTAGATAACAAATGCATATGAAAGACAGGGAAGCTGCTGCTATCATTCTGTGGAAAGCCATCTAGGTTACCAAATATATCAACTTTCATGTTATCCCTTCAGTGACTCTTCTTGATTGAACTCCACTGAATCCAAAAGCTGCTATGGATTGCTGTGGTCTTCTGTAGCATCTAGTGTACAACATTCTGTAGATCTACCTTGTTTATTGTACTAAAGCTGTAGGGATTGAGTGATTATAAAGTAATGATTAACACCCTGTAGCTGAACAGATTTTAGGAGTGCAGGTCTGATAAGAAATGCAGCTGCCACCCCCTTCCCTGTCCTGCCCAAAACACCCAAACCCACAAACTCTGGCATTTAAGATGGTTGCTGGATTCAATATTATAAAGTTCCAATAATTAGCATGTGTACTTGAGAAAGGAATACAAATGAATATTTCTGAAGAAAACATCAGGAAAGAGAGCCAAACCATTACCTTGGAAAGGTGAGTGACTTGTATGGATCAACAATAATTTTTACTAGTTGTGAATCTGGCCCTGGCATTTAAGTCCTCTAAGGAGTAGAGGAAGGGGTTTGCTGGTTTTTCGAGTACAAGCAAATGGAGACTGTCTATGCTTTATCATTTGGAACTCCCTTTTCAGGTGCTCATAGCAGCCTTTAAGCCTTCAAGAGGAAGTAGCAATACCTGACAGTGCATAGATACACATGGTAGAATTCAATCTTTGTGGCTGGCTGAAAAAGGAGATTGATGGTTCTGCTTCACAGTGACGCTGTGAGGAAGATTGTTTTCCCACATTTGCATTCAGCTACTCCAAGTATATAAATTTCCACTGAGCATAAGGATGATTTTGATTTTACACAAGTTTCCAAGGAGGCGCTAGATGTACAAAAGCAGTTGCCAAGGGTCTCCAAGGGACTTGACAGATTTACAGACTGATGACGTACTACTAGCGAAGTCTCAATGGAAATTGTCCTTGAGCACCTCCAATTCTTTATTATTTATATCAAATCCAATGTTCAAAAGCAATTTAGAGAGGCCATGGAACATTTTGATTTGTCTCAGTAAAATTCCTCCCACAAAAGGGAGCTGAACTGTGACTGCTGGAATTTATTTATTATATCTTTATACTCTTTTTATATTCAAAACTGAGTTTCGGCATTGTATTCCACTTTTTCTTTATGCAGATTACATAAAAATAAATGGGTATTTCATTAAGATAAAGTCTTATAGGTGGGGAAGGCTTAAATGAAAATTATCAGAGAATAGCTTTTATTTTAAAAGAATATGTATCTCTTAGCCAAAGTGGTTTAATAATGGACAAATATGGGCTTGGGAAATGCTTAGATGGACCTTTGAAAAAATTCACAAGTTTTCTAGCTAATTTTTAAAAAAATCTAGTTTAAAAACACACACCATTATTTGTAGATTGCATCTGTGTCAGCACTGACAGTATTAGAAAGGCAACACTATTTAGTTTGCTCTTTTGTTCTTTATATAAGGACTTGCTGCCTTGTCTTATGAGTAACACAAAAGCCATTTTATTTCTGAGGAACAAATGCTTTCTGAGTGAATCCTATAAGAGATTGGTTTTCTTTCATGAGGCCACTATGTGTTCCTTTTGCCACTATTTTTGAGGTTGTAGAAAATTGCAACAGAATTGCATTCAAGGGCAGAGCTGCTTACCTCATGATTTGCTTCAAGTGGTTAAAGAAAAGTATTGCTGAGAGGTGCCTAAGATACAGCAGCTAAATATGTGAATGTGCAAGTACCTGCTAGTCGAAAGCCATGCATATTATGGCTACAGTTGAATTCTTTTCATTTATGGATGTACTGATGTTAGAGGTGAGATGGGGGGCAGGGGAATGCTAACAGCCTAAGCTGTTAGCAAATGCACTCTTATTGCTGAAGCACAGAATGAGGAAAAATAGCTGTAATTGCACAAAGATATATCAGTTTTATTTCCCTTGTGAATAGAAAGACATGTAAATAATTAACACTACAAAGGAATGGCCACAATTAAAAGAATCTAGCCTTATCCTCTGGTGTCTTCTCTGGAAAGCAGATAAAAACTGTCAAGGCCAAACTCCCTGCCTGCCTTGCTGCACATGGGAGACTTCTGGCAACAGTGGAAGAAGCAGTGCTTAAATGATGGCTGCTTCTTGCTGGAAGAGTGGTTGCTCTTGCTTGGACCCTTTGGGTTTAAAGAATGGCCAAGGAACGTAACTGGGCATTTTATGTCCTTCATGCACTATTTTATTCCATTTGGTCTGCAACTTCTTGGCTGGATGGTAATAAGCCGGTCTGCTCTAAGTAATTTTGCTTTCCCCAGCAGGTGTGGGATTTGGCACTGGGCCCGTTGAAGAAGTTTAGGTCTGAGAGAACAGCTTGCAGCTGAAGAGCTTTGAATATCAACAGGTAACAACTTCAAATTGCAGTACCTCAGACTTGTCACTGTTTCTTGCTTGCTTCTGGATTAGGAGTGTAAGCAAGCAAAAATTTCTGAGTTGAGGAATGCTGCACCCATGTTTTAAAAAAAGCAAACAACAAAAACTCTAGTTCTTAAACAAGAATTTTTAACATTGGGTCAGAATGAGGAGCACAAGAGATTATTACACTTAGCATCTGCCTTGTGTGTCTGAAAGGAAAATGTATGACTGTCTCCAGATAGTTTTATTAATCAACACAGTATTAATGCACTTCAGCAGAAAATGGCTGGTGTAAGAAGATTTACATGGGTACCATACATCCTGCTCTACTTATATTGTCAATGATTATGCTGAGTTGGTTTCTATGTGACACATTGTAAGCCTATCTGTAGATTGGCTACATTCACTTGTCTTTTCTACCGGGCTCGGCTAGTTAAGATCACACTGCTTTGTTTATTTTTTTTAAAGGTATTTGCGGTGTTTATGTGTGAAGTCATTATGTAGTTGTTTATCTTCTGAGAGTGTTTGTAACAAGATATATTGTTTAGTCCTAGCTATGAGTGTTAGTTGTACAGCAATCTTTCTCCATGATGTTCCTACCTTCAAGGTAGAGGATTTATGCACAGCTGCTAGAAATTAGTCCTGCTTTTCCAGCAGGAAGCTCTTGTAGTGGAAATCAGGGAGCTGGAAGAGGGTTGAAATGTAAGTGAAGTGAAAAAGCCAGGGGATCTTTGCAGCCAGTCAAGGTCAGTGGAGCTATGATACACTTACAGTGGTGGACAATACAGTGCTGTGCATTTAGACACTGTTATGGGAAGCATAAAACATTGACTGGATGACAGCTGGGCTGTCCTGACACATTGTCAGGGAGAGTCCTTATTTTCATCAGGAAAGCTGAATTGGTTATTGTTCTGTCTGGAGGACAGGTATCACAGAAAAATGCTCCTTCCACTTTTTTTTTGATAGGATTAATTCAGTCCCAGCTACCTAATGTCACTGTTGCTACCACAAAATATTTCCACTTTGAGAACAACAAACTAAACAAATCTGCATTCAATTTAGGATAAGGTGCTATATTGTTTGAATAATGACGATAGCTTCCTTGAAATCAGAGGTGAAATTCTGTCACTGGTTGGATGTGCAGAGGATGCATAATATACCACTGAATGAGTTGTGTTTCAAGGTGTCTAAACTGTCTTGCAAATAAATGTCTCCAACATCATAGTTTATTTCCATGGAACTTTATTTAGCAGGAGCATGAGTTCTCTGCCGTGTAGCAGTCAAATTCACAGTTTTCGTGAAAGATCTACTACTACAGGAATAAAGACTTCCTTTGTTTATGGGAGAGGGGGGAGGAAAAAGCACCCTTCAGGCTGTTGTTTATAGCTGCTGACGTGTGATAGAACACGAACATGCCTTTGCTTGTGGAATCTCAGATTGACATCTTTACAGGGAGGGGAAATTTTCAAGGGTAGCTTAAAGCTGACACTTTGTCATCTTACAGTGATAAGCCCTAAAAAGAGCTGTTATATGCACTGGAGTGTGTTATGCATAATAAAAATTGAATACTAGAAGAGTTAGAAACAGTAGTTCGTATTCAGTAGCTGAATTATGCAAGGTATGGAGTGCTGTCTTGTGTGGAACATTCTCAGTTAATGGGAATTTCTTTGCTAATAAAAGGCTTCAAGATTTGGTCCAATGGGTCTTAAAAATGGTAGTGCTATTTTTGAGTATGATTGGCAGATGTAATCCCTTTCCTGCTCTCATCTGCATCTTTACTTTCCTAGTATGTGCCAGCCATTAAACCAAAACATAATTAAATCTAGTCTTTCAGAACCAAAGTAGACATTAATCATTCCGGGTACTTTTTTCTTTTTCTTAGAAGTCTAACAAATATAGATACCTTAATCCCACTGAAATGCACACATATGTATTTTTGGCTCCTTTGAAAAATTCAGCTCCATTATTTAACATAATCCAGTGGTGATCTTTTATCAACATTCTCTTAATGATATATAAATCTTTGACATTCCCTTTGCAAATATTGTGAATGAATTGGAAATGGAATATACTGTTTTAAAATAATGCTACCATAGTTGTGTTTTTCTTATGTATTAGTTGTAAGAAATAGAGAATTTTTACTCTTTTTGCTGTCTTTTTTTCATTGTACTACTTGATACCCACAAATGCTTCCACAGCATAAGAGAAACCAGTTTTCTCCAGTCTCCCTTTACCTTTCAGTGAGGTAAGTGATGACTTGCTGATAGCCATCGCACAAGCTTTGTTTTTATGAACAAACCTGAAAAAAATGGAACAGACTATAAAAGTATATAAAGTAGCATTGGCCCTTCTAAAGTGTGGCAAGCAAATAGAAATTTTGCTTTCTTAAACAATGTACCAGCCTTGCTCTACATGTAACTATCCCATAAGGTTGTTATGAGAGTTTGATACACATGCTGGTGTGTCCCTTTTAACAGGTAGCCATGTGAAGGTGTCATATGGTTTGAAGATAGGAATGATGGAAGTCTAAAACTAGTGATATCTTAATGTAGCCTATCCTCTACTGGTTGGAGGCACTTCAGTGAACATTTATGTAACTATGAAATAACATTTGGAGTCTATGTGCTCCATTTAAAAATATTCTGCCTTCCTCAATGGAAAGCTTTATCCACAGCAGCTGTCTTAGTATAAAGAATTAAGAAAGAGAAATGGCAGTACTGGGGCCTGACACATCTTCCTTTTCCTAGGATCTCTGAGCAGTGGGCGCCTCTAGAGATGTGGTGGGCATCATGAAATCTGATGATACAGAATCATAGAAAATTTAGATTGGGAAGAACCTCTGGAGGTTATTGGGTCCATGATGTGCACTGTGTGAGCTGTTTTGGTTTTTTATTTGTCTACATTTGAACAGCTTATAGAAGAATTTTAACAAATCAAGAAATTATATGCACGCCACTGAGGTTGGTCAATTTCTCTGCTTCTTCTAAGTTGATTGTTGAAAGCAAATTCTAATAGCTATAGGGAGGTTAATATTTCTGTCCTTACTGCAATAACTTTATAGCATGTCATTCTGTTTGTTTGTTTAGGCTTGTTAAATTTTGATCCATTTAGCCTAATGCCCTTTTCCTTCAAAGTAACATAAGCTCCCAGTGGAAGTTGAGGATATTCACTGCTTAACAGAACCAAGCCCTCTGTTTGTACAATCCCTGCAGACTGGCACTGTATTTGGTGTAAGTCCATTATGATTGCTTTAGACTGGCTTAGGGCTAAATCAGAGGAGGGAACACTTCACTCTATCTACACTATGCGGTTAAGAACTAATATTTGTCTGTGAAGAAATCTGACTTGTTTTGCCATTAGTTATTTTATTACAGTCAAAGGAGTATACAATTAAATTCTGTGCATTATTCTTTGAGTCCCTTTTTCCTGGTTAATATCTGGAAGATATGGCTTCAGAGGAGCCAGGTTATGTTGCTTATGTTCAGTATTCATTATTTTGTTCTGTATTGTGTAATACAGAAATATTTCTTTTCTTGCGGAGAGAAGATGCAAGTTGGTGTTGATGCAAGATGGGAGTGTTGATCTGCTTGAGGATAGGAGGCTCTGCAGAGGGACCTGGACAGGCTGGATTGATGGGCTGAGGCCAATTGTATGAGGTTCAACAGGGCTCAGTGCTGGGTCCTGCAGCTGGGTCACAACCACCCCACGCAAGGCTACAGGCTTGGGGAAGAGTGGCTGGAGAGCTGCCCAGCAGAGAGGACCTGGGGGTGCTGGTTAACAGCCAGCTGAATATGAGCCAGCAGTGTGCCCAGGTGGCCAAGAAGGCCAATATTGTCCTGGCTTTTATCAGCAATAGGGTGGCCAGCAGGACTAGGGAAGTGATTGTACCCCTGTACTTGGCACTGATGAGACCGCACCTTGAATCCTGCGTCCAGTTTTGGGCTCCTCACTAGAAGAAAGACATTGAGGTGCTGGAGCGTGTCTGAAGAAGGGCAACGAAGCTGATGAAGGGTCTGGAGAACAAGTCTTATGAGCAGCAGATGAGGGAGCTGGGTTTGTTTTAGCCTGGAGGAGGCTGAGGGGAGATCTTATCGCTCTCCACAACTACCTGAGAGGAGGTTGTAGTGAGGTGGGTGCTGGTCTCTTTTCCCAAGTAACAAACGATAGGAGAAGGCGAAATATCCTCAAGTTGCACCAGGGAAGGTTTAGATTGGATATTAGGAAAAATTTCTTCTCTGAAAGGATTGTTAAGTGTTGGAACAGGCTGCCCAGGAAAGTGGTTGAGTCACCATCCCTGGAGGTATTTAAAAGACATGTCGATGTGGTGCTGAGGGCCATGGTTTAGTCATGGACTTGGCTGTGTTAGGTTAATGGTTGGACCTGGTGATCTTAAGGGTCTTTTCCAACCGAAATGATTCTATGAATTGGTTATTATCTAATGGGCGGTAATAGATTTTTTTTTTTTCCTTTCAGGAAAACGAATGCATTTTAGAAAGGAGGTAATTGGTAAAGAATAAAGAAATGTGTAGGAATGTACATCATATTATTTCAATCCAGGTTTTATGGTATTGGCTTCTAGGAAAAATAAAAAAATTTATAGTGTGTGTGTTGGTATGAACAGGTGCAGCAATTGCTTTTGAAATGAGTCCAAGCAAGTAACATTAAGTCCTCATTTTATACCTCACTGAATGCTGTGCAAAGAGCAGAACTTCCCAGCAGCATAAACAAATATAATTCCTTTGATAGCTTTGGCACTGAGCCTATTCACTTCAATCAGTGAAGTAGTATCTGCTCATGCCTCACCAAACAAAAGCTATTGAATTATATAGGTCAGTATTTGTTTTGGGACACTTCTCAGTCTTTTGAATGCTTTCTCTTCCAAGGTTAATTCTATATTCCCAAAAAAAGCTTGTATTTCTTTAGCATCCCATTTCTGAGGCTGGAAGAGTTGTGGGACCAATATTGTCTTACTTCATTTGAAACTTTTGAGGCCTGTATAATGGGAAAAGCATTTTATTTCCAAAATTTCAGAGTTTCAGTTAAGCTCTTAGTGTGAGGGGAAGGGATCACAAGATGGATGAAAGAATGCACTTGCAGGAGTGAAACATGAGGGACAGTTTTAGTTCCTTCAGGAATACTGCGACTCTGTAGGACCACAGTGTTCCCAGCTTGAAACCTAGAATCAAAGTAGTTAGGGAACCTTCCTAAAGCCAAATGCTGCCCTGGTAAAATGCAGACAGCTTTGCTTCTGTCTTGGTAAGTGAATGAGCGTCACTGGAAAATTGTCTGTGTAGTCGCCTTTAGTTGGTAAATAGAAAAATAGTATTGTAAATTCATGGGTTTTAAAATTGAGTTCTACAAACTCATTGTTCACAGGGTAGAATGGTGGTTTGGTCACAAAGTTGTAAGAGACTCTACTGAATGGAAAGCTGCCTTGGGATTCTCCATGGCAGATATTCTGCCTGCTGTCTACTTTTTCCTGTCCTTTGTTTGCCATCTAGGTACAAGGGACAGTGGAGGGAGTGGAGCTGTATTCCTTATACCTGCAGCTATTATCTAGGAGCTCTGTCATGAGGGGTGTGTTGCTGGTCAGTGGTCTTGCATTAGGATCGGAATTTTCTTCAGAAATGTTGCGACTGAATATTATCTTGTTTTGTTCATTTTAAAATTCATTGAAGAAAGATCATCTTTTGAATAGTTGTTAGTTTTCCTAGTCACAGAAACCAGAAAAGTTTAGTGCTTACTAGGGTTCTCTCACTTAATTACTGTGAAGCCTTGAACCGGTTGTTACGATACATATGCTTTTTTTTTTTTAATTGAAGCACTTGTAGTGAGGCAAAAAAAAAAAGGTGTTCAGCCCTTCCCAATAAATGGAACCATCTCCTCCTTTGCACGCCTCTCTTGGAACCATGCCTCTTCGCTTTCATGAATGCTTTCCTCCTGGTACTGCCACAGCATAGATAGATACTTGAGAGAGGAAACGGAGCTGGTTTTGGCTTACTCATGAACAACAGAATGGCTAAGCAATTTGTATGCAGACCCAAGTAAAACAAACGGTACAGAACAGCCCCCAGCTTATATTATTTCAAGCTATACCATATACGTAATATAGCTGTGAAGAGAAAAACTGTGGGGGATAGTTGCCCTTTTTTCAATGGGGTCTTGCTCAAGTACACAGCTTTTTGATTGCTGCAGTCAGACAGCTAATAACAACAAGGAAATAAGACTGAGGGACATTATGACATCTCTAACCTATCTTAGGAGGCACATAGCAGAAATGACCGTCCAACCCACATCTCCTGACACTCAGTCTTACTGGCCAGAGCAACTTTGCCTTGTATATGGCCCTGATTCAACTATGTTACACTTCCTGGATGTTACCTTAATTTCAAGCATGTGCATAAATCTCACTAGTATAACGAAAATCTTACCCATTTTAGAAAAAAAAAAAAAAGTGCAGAGCTAGATTTAAAGAGGACAAATGTGTAGTTCTCATCAAATATTTAAGTTATGAAAAAATACCATATTTTGCCTGTGCCATCACTGCTGTATATATTTAATAAAAAGAAAAGTAAAGCTCTACTACAGAAAGCTGTGTTCTCTTAGAGCTTGAGAAAGCAGCAGTTATTTGCTTCACATTTGGAAGGTGACATTCCCAGCTAGATGGCCTAGAAAATTGTTTTCAAAAAGTACAAAAAATTAGTTCAGGAGGGCTGTGGAACATCCAGCACTCTCCTTTGCAATAAATTACAGAGTACCTGGCAATACATGACACTGACAAGTGTTCATGCTGGGGGGTGGTGACAAGTGATGAGCTATTCAGAACAACTCTTCCCTTTTAGATCTCAGGTGAGCTTGCAGAGCTGCCACTACAAAAATTCATGTGTTTGGGGCTTTTTTGGAAATTGATAAACTGAGCGAGGATGTTATATTGGCGTACAATAAACATGGTACTTCATAGTACTGCTGTCTTTGTTTTTCTGTTTTTTAAAGTGCTTTTTGTAGCATGTTCTCATTTCCAAATTGTTTGAAGTTAATGGAGCCTGAGATGTAACCCAAGGATAGAAAGATGTTTATGTAATTTGGGGGGCTTTTTGTAGCAGTTTTCATGTGTGTCTGTTTCTTTTTTTGTTTTTTCTTTTGTTGTTGTTTTTTTTTTCTAGAGGAAGCTGTTTTGTAATTGGCTTTTGCAAATAAATTTTTTATATTACTTTAGCTCTTAAATATGACAATGGCCTTATAAAAACAGCAGAAAGGGAAATGATGCCGAATTAATTATTTCAGAAGCTAGTATTTGGCACTATTACCCATGTAACTGTGGGACTTTCTTTTCAGCTAAGGGTTGGAAACTTTTAAATAGAAGGTAACTAAACACTACCAAGTTGCTGCTGTAGGCTGAGGGAATGAGCTTTAATGTGCCATTGGTATTCTTTCTGGCTTTCTGACCAGCATTTCAAAGAGAAAGTGTCCTCAGAGATTTATTCC
Source organism: Phalacrocorax carbo (assembly GCF_963921805.1). NCBI lineage: Eukaryota > Metazoa > Chordata > Aves > Suliformes > Phalacrocoracidae > Phalacrocorax > Phalacrocorax carbo. The sequence goes on from NC_087518.1 coordinate 22,443,295, forward strand.
TGTGATTTCTACTTAGTCCAGCTATTATTGTGATAGGATTCTGGGAGCTGAAAAAGAGCAAAAAATACCTGTAGGGCAGATACATGAGAAATAAGGCTTATAATTATGATGATCATTATTAAGTTTTGTTCTTTGATTTAACAGCTTCCTGGAACGCTACCAGCCACATCTGGGGTAGAATTCACCAGCTGTTTGTTAGAAAAGAATCCCCCGAAACACCAGAATCCCCTGAATCCCAGGTTGGAAGGGACCTCAGGGACCATCTAGACCAACCTTTCTGGGAAGAGCACAGTCTAAACAAGATGGCCCAGCACCTTGTCCAGATGACTCCTGAAGGTGTCCAACATGGCCGAGTCAACCACTTCCCTGGGGAGATTATTCCAATGGTTGACTGTCCTCACTGTGAAAAATTTCCCTCTTGTGTCCAATCGGAATCTCCCCAAGAGCAATTTGTGTCCATTCCCCCTCCTCCTCTCCATGGGACTCCTTGTAAAAAGGGAGTCTCCATCTTCTTTGTAACTACCCCTTAAGTACTGGCACATGGTGATGAGATCCCCTCTAAGCCTCCTTTTCTCAAGGCTGAACAAACCCAGTTCTCCCAGCCTATCCTCACAGGGCAGGCTTCCCAGTCCTTTGATCATCTTCGTGGCTCTTCTCTGGACCCCTTCCAGCCTGTCCACATCCTTTTTGTATAGTGGGACCAGAACTGTACACAGTGCTCCAGGTGTGGCCTGACAAGTGCTGAGTAGAGCGGGATAATGACTCCTTTCTCTCTGCTGGCAATGCCCTTTTTGATACAACCCAGCATCCTGTTGGCCTTTTTGGCTGCAGCAGCACACTGTTTGCTCATGTTGAGCTTCCTGTCCACCAGGACCCCCAGATCCCTTTCCATAGAGCTGCTCTCCAGCCAGGTGGATCCCAGTCTGTGCTGCACTCGTGGATGATGTTTTCCCTGCTGCATGATCTTACACTTTTCCTTGCTGAACTTCATAAGGTTCTTGTTGGCCCACCCTTCCAGCCTATCCAGATCTTCCTGCAGAGCAGCTCTCCCTTCTGGAGTGTCTACTTCCCCTCTCAACTTGGTGTCATCTGCAAACTTCATCAGGCTACACTTGATGCCATTGTCCAGATCACTTATAAAGATGTTGAATAACATTGGGCCCAATATTGATCCCTGGGGGACTCCACTAGTGACAGGTTGCCAGTTTGTGGAAGAGCTATTTACCACCACCCTTTGGGTGTGGCCTGTCAGCCAGTTCCCCACCCACTGCACAGACCACTTGTCTAGGCCATAACACATCAATTTCTCCAGGAGGAGACTATGGGGGACCGTATCAAAGGCCTTGGAAAAGTCCAGGTAAACAATGTCCACTGCCTGCCCAGTGTCAGCCAGGCAAGTCACTTTGTCATAGAAGGCCACCAGGTTAGTCAAGCATGATCTGCCTTTAGTGAAGCCATGTTGGCTTTTCCCAATCACGTGCTTCAATTGACTTGTGATGGCCCCCAGAAGGATTCGTTCCATAACTTTCCCAGGGATTGAAGTAAGGCTAGTGGGCCTATAGTTACCCGGATCCTCCCTCGAGCCTTTCTTGTAGATAGGGGTAACATTTGCCTTCCTCCATTCCTCTGGGACATCACCTGTTCTCCATGACTTCTCAAAGATTATGGAGAGCGGCCTTGCGATGATGTCAGCAAGCTCTCTCAACACCCTCGGGTGGATGGTGTCAGGGCCCATTGATTTGTGGGGGTCAAACTCCTGTAGTAGTTCATATACTAACTCTTCCTTCACTGATGGTGGGCCGGTGTTTGGTTCAATTGACAATTTTGTTCCCAAAGCCTGGGACCCTACAGTGCTGGTAAAGACCAAGGTGAAGAAGGTGTTGAGGACTTCTGCCTTTTCAGCATCATTGGTGATTGATTCTCCTTTTCTGTTTAACAGTGGGCCTATGTTTTCCTCCTTTTTCTACTTATGGTTGACATGTCTGAAGAACCCTTTCTTGTTATTTTTTATGTCTACAGCCAGTTTCAGTTCGAGTTGGGCTTTTGCTTTTCCAACTGCGTCTCTGCACTCTCTGGCTCAGCAGATAATCTTCCACTTCTCCATTTCTGGTGTGCTTCCCTTTTGGATTTGAGTAGACCCAGGAGACCATGGTTGAGCCATGGGGGCCTCTTGATCCGCTTACGTCCCTTTCCTTTGTAGGGGATAAATTGGCTTTGTGCTTCCAATAGAGAGTTCTTGAAGAATTCCCAGCTCTCACTAGCTCCTTTGTATTCCATGGAAGCCTCCCATTGAATCCCTCCCAATTGAGCCCTTAGTGCACTGAAGTTTGCTCTTCTAAAATCCAGAATCCTTGTCTTAGGGCTGACCTTCAGCATACTCAGCAGGATCCCGAACTCCACAGTATCGTGGTCACTGCAGCCAAGGCTATCACTAACCAAGATATTACAAAGCAGGCTTTCTCGGTTAGTGAATAGCAAGTCCAGAAGCGCCTCCTTCCTGGTTGGCACATCTAACATTTGTATTAAGAAACAGTACTCTATACATTCCAGGAATTTGGTGGATGACATGCAAGCTGCCGTATTGTTCTTCCAGCAGATGTCTGGGTAGTTGAAGTCACCCATCAGGACTAGGTTGTGTTGGCCAGAAACTTGCTTTAGTGCCCCAAATATCACTTCGTCGGCTTCGTCATCATGGTTAGGAGGTCGATAGCAGATGCCCACTGTGAGGTCCTGCTTGGATATGACCCCTTTGACTTTTACCTAGAGGCATTCAATAGAGCAGTCCCAATCACCATAGTTGACTTCAATACATTCAAGGTGTTCCCTAATGTAGAGTGCAACTCCTCCACCTCTTCTACCTTGCCTGTCTTTACGAAAGAGCTTGTAACCGTCCATTGCGATCCCCCAGTTGTTTGAGGTGTCCCACCATGTTTCAGTTACTCCTGTGATATCGTACCCTTCTGAGTGGGCACGGACCTCCAGTTCCTCCTGTTTGTTGCCTAGACTGCGTGCATTTGTGTACATACACTTGAGGTGTTTACTCTTTTGTTTCACCTCTTGGGAGACAGCTAAGGAACCTTTGTCACCACACTGCTTGGCCTGACTTACTCCCCCGTTGGATGTGCTGGTGTGAGCGTTTTCTCCACGGATCCCACCCCCCAAGTCCTTCAGTTTAAAGCCCGCCTCACAAATTAGCCAGCCTACCGCTGAAGATTCCCCTACCCCTTTTAGACAGATGGATTCCATCCATCCCTAGCATGTTGTCGTCATTGTAGAACATCCCATTGTCGTAAAAGCCAAACCCCTCACGATGGCACCAACTGCATAGCCAGGAGTTGGTATACATTATGCGCCTGTTTCTGGCTGCTCCCTTCCCTCGAACTGGCAAAATGGAAGAAAACTACAGGTAAACTGCAGGTAAACTGAGTGCAATTACTAAAGCTGACATTTTGCCAAGACCCTGGATTTACTTTTTAAAAAAGTTCCAAGGCACTTTTCACGGTAACAAATCATGACACCTTTTGGATGGAACACAAGGATAGGCTCATTGTGAAGAATATGGTTGCAGAAATAATTTCCCTAGCATATAAATAGTACCTGCATGTGGTAGTATTCCTCAAGAGGAGAGAGGGGGACAGCTGAGCTGCCAAGCAGTGCAGATAAACTGTGTCTGAAAAGAAAAAGTTTTGGTTACAGTAGGATACAGGTAATTGGTACCATATGTTTTTCAAAGCTTCTTTCTTCAACTGAGCAGTCATGTATTACAGTGCAAATAACAAACTGCTTCAGACTCATCTGTAAGTTATTTTGCATGCCCAATGATGGTCTTGAGTTCTTTCAGACTGTGAAGGCCTTCATCCAAAAATCTTGGTTATTCACTTTCTCAGATAGAACCAGTGGCATTGGCTAAGCTAGAGAAATTATAGCCAAACAGCATTTGTGAGGCTGTTGAACATCAAAAAGCAAGCAGTACTTTGAATGTTGATATCAAATACCTACATAATATTTAGTAGGTGGTAACTGTAAGAGAAGACTGATGGAAAAATGAGTTTCCTTCAGTTCTGCAGGAATGTATGCTACTCCAGGATCTCTGTAAAGAAAAGAGGATGAAATAGGATAAGAGGCAGAAATGAAGAATGCTAGAAGAAACACAGGAATGTATGTAGTGCGTAAGGGCTATATTGCAAAGAATAGATCTCTTCCAGAAAGTTTAGTCAAGAGCAAAGTGCTTTTTACCAGTAGGTAAGGAATGCTCAAATATGAATGAGTATTCAGACTTCTACATGTAAATTTGACCTCTGGCTTTCTGAAGGCCAATAGAACAGGACTTGGCAACCCTCAGAAGGCACATCAGCAGTGAATACTATTCAAATGACGTTTCAAATACTAAATACAGTAACTCAGTCTTATATCCCATCTGTCATTGTTCTGTCTGTCTAGCTAATTTCCTGGAGTCTTGTCCTATGACAGTGTATTTATCCTCATGACATACTTTCTTCACTTATCTAAGATTTCTAATTTGGATGAGTGAAGGAATATTGCTGCAGTGTAATTCTCCACTGTCTAAGATATAAGCTTCAAAATCTCAATGTGCTGCCCTAGAACAGTTAGGGTAGTATCCAGGACTTCATCTATAAATCAGTTCTTGACCCTGTGCCTTATCCTTAAAAGCCAAAAATAATTTGTCTTCAGGACTTGAAAACTGAGTGTGTGCTGTAATAGATGATCCATATTGCTAATTCTGGCACCTGTATACCTCTAATCCTGTTAAAATCTCATTCTTCTTTGATGGTCATTGCACATGAACTCCTAAATTACTTTTGTTCCCTTTCCATAATTCATTGTTGTTGTCTCACCACTGCTGCTTGAATTTTTTCCCACTTGGCATGGCATCATAAAATGACCATGTTATCAGGCTTCATAGGGGGCTGACATGATCCTTCCAGCCTGGGAAGAGTATGGCCAGTGTGTAAGCTGTCTGGAGTTAAGTAGTTGTTTCTATTGCATTATCTACTGCATGCACTCAGATGCTGCTCCTTGTTGTCTGAAGATGTTCCCAAATCCAGCAAGAAACAGGGACAAGCTAGCACCTTTTGAACAGAACCAATAGGTGAATAAGTATATGCAGGCACTGGAAATTCAGAAACTAAGGGATTGCCTATACCACAAAACACCAGCTCTTACTACAGCATATAGTCATCTCTGGCTGCTGCCATGTGGTCCTATCAGAACATGGAGAGGAAGTCTCTATGGATATATACACTCTGCCTCTTAGTATTGTGCTTGCTTACTTTTTTTCCGGTGATTTAGGATTCCCAAAGAGCAAGGGGGATGAAGAATTGCAATCCCAGCTGTTCCAAGAAGGAGTTAATCCTTTCCAGCTGTAATGTGTTTCAGAAGTATGAAGTGGAGGAAGGACAGAATAAGAGCTGAGCTGAGCTTCAGAAATGCTTGTTCTTTAGAAAATTATCAGTGATGTAGGGTTCTTCTTTTGTGGTGGTTTGTTGGGTTGTGGTTTTGCACCCTTTCTCTCCCCCAGTACTGCAGGCTGAAACATGACTGCCTGTGGGAGTCTTTTCATACTTAGTGTTGGTGCTGCTCTCTCTGAAGTGCTTTATATTGTTATAATTACCATTGTTTCTATTGGGGTCTGTAATCTCTCAGGTCAAGCCTGGAAATGGAAACTTTGCCTAGGAGTGTTCAAAGTGTGTCTAGCAGTAGTATTTCCTTCATAAATAATCAACGTTTGCCATTACAAAGTTTGAAGAAAGTAGGCAGTGGTGAGTTTTGGGTTGGGGGAGGAGGTGTGTGTGTTTGTTTTCCTTCACTGCTTCTTCAGAGAACTGCGCTCCCTAGCTGGAAGATATAATGGCTGTATGAATTGCTATTTAATCAGGGATGCTAATTAAGTCTTAGCTCTTAAGGCTTTTATGGGAGAGCTATATATGATTTGCAGTGGCTGGAATTGCAATTGCAGGCAATTAAGCTGCTCTTGGTTCAGTAGGACCTTAAAGTGCAGTCGTATGAGGGATATTCAGGACTTAGAAAGATCCTGCCACCTTCAACATTTTCCTTGGTCTGAACATATTTGTTGTTGTTGTTTTTAAAAGGAAATAATCTGAAGCAGTGAGACAGTGAAGAAATACATTAATGTCAGATTTTAAGTAGTTGTGTGTGTATAATTATACTAGTGCATCCACTTTTATAACACAGTTAATATAATTGTTGGTTAAATATAAAACCCATTCTTAACAGAAATCTTCCTCACCTTTTTAGCATTGCTTGTTTAGTTTTATAATGCAATTGAGAAACTAAGGTTCTTAGCCATGGCTATCTGCTGCTTCCTTAGATGCCAACAAAGGGTTCCTACTTATGGGTCTTGGCAACACTTTTCCATCAGGTGGGTCAGACTTAATACAATGGATGGTCTTAAACAAGAAATTTTGCCTAAAGAACTGTAAGATCTATGAGCTAAAGTGGGACAAAATGCATGGAATACTTGTCAGGCTTATGTAATACAGACAAAAATAAACCAGGAACTTAATAATGCAACATACAGCACATGCAGGTCTGCTTAGTGATTACGATTAGGCTGGGATTTTTAGGTTTTGGTTTTGTTAATCCCCCAAACATTATATCCTGGTAGGTGATGTCAGTGATACTTTGTGGTGGCTGCCATAATCTTTGGTCCTCTAGGAGCTGGTTCATTCATCATATCATAGCCATGCATCCAATAATCTGCCATTTGTACATGGCATAAGGGACAGAATGGAGAAGAAAAATATTCTTCACGTTTCTTTTTCTTTATCTGAATACTGCTTTGAAAGGCAGACTTCTCTTAGGAAAAAAGGTAAGTCAGAGAAATTTCGGGTACTTGAGGTAGGAGAAAGAAAGCACAAGATGGACTTAAGAGGTTTTACATAAAAGTCACAGTGTATATAATTATAGTCTGTGAGACTAGAGGAGTTTTTTACTCTCTCTTCAGTACAGTCAACTTTCTCCTTCCCCCTTTCTCCCTCACTACTAGGGCAGGAGCTAGTGAAAATGGAAATGCAAAAGTGATGAAATAAACAGGTAGTCTGGAAGTCTGTGAGTGGGCACAGTAATGTCATAAGCAACAATGTCAGATTTCACTGAACAAAGGTCAAAAGGTTTACCTACTCCATGAACACAGGTTGGGAAGCTTACTTTGGCTCAGTGTATTAATATAGTGCTCTATATTGTTTTTCAGCTGTGTACCACTCGATTGCATTGCTAAAGCATGCTAAACTGTGACACTGTGATGATAAACTGACAAATATTGAGGGCAACAAATGCCACATACTGCAGTGATGCAAATAGCATTGAAATTACCAGTGCCAACATAGTCAAGCAAATAAACCTAACTCAGCGAATTAGCTTGGGTACTAGAAATGCTACAGTGAGTAAATTGATGAGCTTATTCAACTGTGCTGCATGCAGTAGCTGAGCTAGCTTTTTCAGCACTGTTTTAACTGTCTTCATGCCATACTGCGTTGTTTAGTGTAGATGAACACTTTCTGTAGCTTGTGCTAATTTGTTATGTGATACAAGGAATCTTTACCACTAGCATTCTGAATATTTCTTGTCTGTGCTTAACCACAGCGAAGTAGCCTGAAATGGTATCGTCCTGACTACCCTGAACTATTTTCAATTAGCTATATTAAATAAATGTTAGAAAAGCAGAAATTATGATTGTAACAGCTGATAATAAATGGAGGCTCTTTCTGCCTTGCATTTGAAACCTGTTCTTGAGCTGGGATTAGCTGACACTACCCTTCAGGATTTTGCCATGTTTAATCTATGCAAAGCTTTTACTACACACTGGTTTGAGTTTTGGTTGACTACTATCTTGCTCCTCTTGCAATCAAACACCATAGGTGAAGAGGGAAGTTGTTTATGGCAGAGATAGTCAGACTTCAGATGCTAAAAGCTCCCCAAGAATCTGGATACCCAATTACTTCTAAAGTACTCATTTAAATACACGTAAATCAGTGAGACAAATCTTTTGGATACTGCAAACTGTGCTCTGATTTTGAGAGAGGAAAAGGAATGGTGTTATGTAAGCTATTATTTTTAAGTTCATAGTCAACAAAATTAGTGACCTTTGAAAATTTGATGGTTATCCATCTTAGACTCCCATACTGACCTCTGTATGGGAAGAGGTTGCACTTTGAAATGTTTACAGCCACTCAAACATCTGATCTTCTAGTTCCAGAGAACTTGCATTTTGACCAATGTGGAAATCTTTATCATTCAGAGCGAGATATGGTCGTCATGAAGAGGAACTATGTTCCAATTCCAGATTAATCAGTTCCTGTTAGATGATTGTGGCCATTTCACCTTTCTGAGTCTCAGTTTATAATGGTTGTAAAATGGACAAACGATCCTAGATCGTTACATTGGACAGCTTTTAAACCTTAAAAATCAATATAGCAGCAAGGAATTTATTGCTGGTGAGAGAACTCCTAGGTATCTTGCAAGATTAATGTTTCCCTAATTTGTTCTAGTGTGAAAGTATATCTTTTTGTAAGATTGTGTTTACCTAGAAATCTACTGCTTTGAAAGATTGTCTGGGTAGTACTAAGATACTAAGCGAAGTAGAATGCATTGATCCTGAGGACCCCCAATGGGAGGATTAAGTGAAATCTTTGAAGGGAAAAGCGTGGAGTAGAAGATGTAGTATGGTGCGGCTTCAGAGGAATAGATGCTAATCCAACCTAAATAACATTGGGAGAGTGGAAGCCCACTGAATAACATTGCTTATCTATTATCCATAAGCAGCTGAGAATACAGATTTTCTTGATTGGCCAGAAAATGTGACTGTCCTGATTTTCAAGCTGTTTTATGAAATAAATTGAGAGTATTATTGCATCTGTGATTGCCTGAGGACACCTTTCTCAGGTCTCCACTTGAGAAATTCTGGCACAATAATCTAATTTGGACACACTGAAAAATAGGGGTCATTTATTAACACTTGAAATGTGCTCTGTAGCATATGTATGCATGGCTTTTTCCAGTGAAGATCCTCTCTGCCATCTTAGAGCGCAGCTTGGTGACAGGCATGTTTTACAGGTGGTTAAGAATGGGATTTCTGGACAGTTTCAGGTATGATCCTTAAGCATGAATTCTCACTGATTTTGGAGGGTTGTAGGCTTAAGTATCTATCATAGATCTGACCCAAAGCAATGTTAAAATACAGAATTGAATGCTATGTAACTGCTGCTGTTGGACCACATAGGATTTTTTTGTTGGTTTATTTCACTTACAAACACATCTCATCCACATATATGCTTTTATCTGTGTTGGAATTCAAGGGCCTTGAGTAAATTTAAAGACAAATGTTAAAAAATGTGTTTTCTTGGGTGAATCTGAAGCAGGCTCCCCTGATTGAGAAGTAAATGGCTTATTACTCCCCCTGTTGTAAGGGGCGGGGGACTTAAGGATTGCTGCCTTAAACCAGAAGTTAGGCTCCAGCTGGAGTTCTTGGAGCAGCCCAGCTAGGGGAGGAGATTTGAGCTGTGTTTTTATTGCTGTTAATTTCATTAATAGTAGAGCTGTTGTCCAGGAAGAGACTAAATTCTTGAACCCAAAATATGCACAGACTAAGTGCTTCAGTTGGAAGGTGCTTTTATTTAATCTGAGAATGTAGTCATGAACATGGCTTGTGTATAAAAGTGATATTAAGATATCTGGAACATGCTTACAGTCATTAGTTTTCAAATGATTGAATTAGCAAACTAGATTCCTTCACCGTTGGCAAGTGCCACAAACAGCAGTTGCAAGCTTGTAAAAGTCTGAGAGGGAGAAAAAGCAGTTTCCAAAAAGGGGGGAAAAAAACATACCAGATCATTTGCTGCAGCAAATAAGGTTTTGTCTGCTATTATTAAATAGATATAACTAGGATTTTTTTCTAGACAGTCAAATAAGATAAAAGTGGCATCAGTATGAATGTTCAAACCCCAAAGTGTGGATCTGGAAAAATGTTTTCTGATGTGCTATTGTTCAGGTTAGGCAGATGGAAATAAAGCTGGTAATCTTGCAGATTGGTGCAGGCTCATCCATTTTGAGAACAAGGTAAGCCACATGTGCACTCTTACCTGATATGAAAATGCATTTTTTCCTTTTTAAACTTCTTCCTGATGAACTGTGTACCTTTAGAAAATGGCAAGCTTAACCTAATCTTCCCCAGTGGCTTACTATTCAAACAAATGCCCGGGGCGGGGGGGAAATAACCTTTTCCTTTGCCTCCTTGAGAAAGGTATTTGCCTTCTAAGACTCTGGCTTGGACCTTATACTGAAAAATATGCCCCCTGAGATCAAGGAAAATTGTCTCGTAGTGACTGACACTAGTAGTTAAGTTTCTGCCTTTGAATGAACAGCTGTCCTCTTAGAACATAAATGGTTAGTGGGTTGAAACTGAAGATTTAACACTTTCTTTTTAATGAGGCCTGATGTATTACTGACAAGGTTTCTCAAGCACCTCTGCTGTCTCCAAAAACAATCTATTTGCCTGGCCCTTGTGAACAAGTAACCTGGCACTTAACTTACCCAGATGACATATTTTTGTCTGGGACTGGCAGGTTTTCGACTTCTCCTGCTTGTTGGTCTGGAATCCTGATCAGCTTAATTATACCAATTAACTTCTGGACCAGTGTGGCATCAGTGTCACTGATGGAGATCTTCCAGAACTGGCAAGCACTAGTTCTGGGGCATAGACTTTGAGGGGAAAATTGTTCCAAATATTGACTGTGGTTTTCAGATTGCAGCATTAGCATTTGGTTCCAAATTGTCTTGTGTTCTCCTTGATATGTTGATGTTCACCAGATGGTGTCCCTTTTTTTTTTTAATAAAAGTAACAGGCTTTGATTCATGACAGAAACCAACATTTGTTATCTGGCTTCATGACCCTATCAGTTGGCTTTCAGTTATGAGTAATGCCCATGTTGGTACATAGATGTCGTCTGGTAAGTTTGCTGTAAATAAATGTGTGTAAAACAAACAAAAAAAAAACCCAAACAAAAAAAACCCACACAAACAAACCACAACAAAAAGCCAGAAAAAAAGACCTAAAAAATCCAAAACCAACCCCAAACCAAAAAACTTAACAACCAGCAAATCAATTCCTTCATGAGTAAACTCTTAGTCTATGTTTATACTGTAGTAAGTAAAGTGGATAGTTTGTCTTATATTTAAAATGAATGTGTGAGAGCTAGCCATTCTTAATGGTTCCAGACAAGAAGAGATATTAGTGGATATACAGGAGATGCCTAAGGAGATTGTTTGTGGTGTGGTAGGTTTTGGGGGTTTTTTTTGACCAAAGCAGCGTGCTTTGAAGCTGCTTAGTAGGTAGAAAGCTTGAGAAAGGTAAAACCAAAATTAGTGATTGGTTTACAATGCACATGCCTTCCATACTGGTAACCCTTGTACTACATTTCAATGTATGCTAAATAATCCTATGCTAAAAGCTGTTTAGAATCATTACTGAAGTCAAAAGGTAAAAAGACCTGGGTACTTTATTAGCCATATAAATTAAATGCCACACCACACAGGTATGACTGCCCTAGACTGAGGCATCCCTTGACCAAGGAATCCCGAGTTCTCTCAGCCCAGGATCTGTAGCTGAAGATGCACAGGAAGCATATATGAGTAGGGGCTGCACACAGAGCCTCAGATTTGGTACCTTGCCAAGTGCAAATTGTCATGTGTAGAAGACTTGCTACCGTGAGTATGGAGAATATCAAAGATTTGTGTCCCTTAAAGGGTATTTGGTTACAGAAAGTTGAGTGTGAGATGCTGCTGAATTGATGTTAAGGGAACTAGAGCTTAGATACATAGCTGCAAAATCCATAGAAAGTATGTGTTTTGTTCAGGGTGATGCCAACTCTTTAGAGCAGAATCTGACCCACTGCTTCTCTTGAGACAGGCTTTCAATGTAGCCTTAAAATGATTCAGGACAGGGGTGAAACCTTGCCCTGTTGGTAATATAAGGCAACTGAGCTATCAGTTAAAACCAACAATGACGGGTTTTCATGTATTGACCACTTGCAAAATTCTCAAACTTATCTTGACTTTTTTTTCTTTTTCATTTTTTTTAAGTGAAATGAAATCAAATCATTCCATTTGTCTCCTACCTTCAGACTGAGCTTCTTGATTGTCCTTATCACTTCAAGACAGAATGTTTTATAGATATGCTAGGCACCTCAATATTGCAGCTTCAAATGCACAATTCGGCAGGACGGGAGAGTGGAGAATTTCTTTCCATTTAAACTGCTTGTAGTTCAGAATGAAATCCCATTTAAACTTAAAGGTTTGTATTGAAGTTTGAAGATCAAAGGAAATAGAATAGAAAGAAAATGTGGCTTTAGCTTGGAGCTCTATCTGAAAAGGGTACCCTCAGATTCAGGGATTTTCTTTCTCTCTCTTCTGCATCCCCCTCCAAAAGGGTATGTTTCTTGTAGTTCCTACTGAAAGAGGCTTAGCTGTATTAACACGTGCATGTGCCTGCAGGCTTTTTGGTTTGGTGTGCAGTATATGATAACTATATGCAAGAATCACAAATGTAGTTTTTCTTATTCAGAAAATAGGGCTATTTAAAATAAGACATGATCTAAAATGTAGAATCAGCACCAAAATTAGAATAATTTGGAATTAGCAGTGTTGACAGCTGCTATTGTCAGTCAATAGGCTTGTAAACTACGAACAGAGCATCTGCTATAGCTGCCCCCTCTCCACCAGGCTTGGGGAAGTTCAGACCTGTGATATGTATGGCTGCTAAAATTGTATAAGGGTTTTTGTGGGAGTTGTGGGAGGAAAAAAATGAATTGCAATAAAGTGATACAAATTGAAGGAAGCTTGAGTTGCATGAAGATGGCCTACACATCCTCTAAAAGTGTGGACCAATACCTCTCTGTTTGTCAAAATGTATTTCTAGTCTCAAGTCTGGTGCATGGAGCTTTGTGGATCTTCTCTGTAGGGCAGGTCTCTAAGCTTTAGAAAACATCCTTCTCTGGAGGTCATCCAAAGTGACCTGCCCAGTCACAGGGAAAATCTGATCTCAAATATGTCAGGATGTCATCCGGTAAAGAATAAGTTGGCCATGGCAGTGTTTTCAGATTTAAGACAAACCCAAATATCCCCAAATTTAGAAACTGGAGATGGCAGAACAACAACATTAAACCAAGGGAATCATCCAGCACAAAAATACATCATTTTTGTTCCCCAAACTCTGTTTTTATTAAACTGCAGCTTGTGAAATGGTGTGACTTTTTCATCATCATTTTATAGGAATTGTGATTTTTAGTCCTTTACCCTTCATAGCGAAGCATGAAATTGAAACGTGTGCATTTTTTTTTAGGGCTAATAAAAAGAATTGCATACACTGTTTTATTTTTCTCTCTCTCCCCTCCCTCTACTAATGAAGATATACCTTTTCAACTGTTAAGAGTTAACAACAGCCTTTTAAGATTAGATATCCATTTTAAGACAGTATCTGGTCTAAATTTGGCCTGATTTGGTACTGGGAATTACCTGGGAAATTTTAGGTTGAGGAACATGGTGTACTTAGTGAAATTCTGGGTCTTTGGCTCAGATTCAAGGCATACAGCTTGCAATAGGTAGCATTGACTTTGCTGCAGCTTCCCCCTTCAACAGGGGCCTTCTTGTAGCTGCGCAATTGTGAGTGTTTATACAAAACAGGAGTCATTCACAGGTTGGTGATCAATAGTCAGTGCCTATATTAAATATGGGAAACTTCAGACTGGAAGGATGCTCTTTGTGATGTATTCAGAAACATGTTGCTCCACATGTCGAACTACTCGTATCTAAAACAATAACACAAATTAACAAAAAATTTATACAATGACAGATGGGAGATGCTTACAGACCTCAAACCACTATCCCAGGAGACTTGATCAGCACAGATTAAAGGAAGGCAATGTGTGTCATGTTTTCACCAAAGGAACTATGTAGGTCTTTGGGGACATGTCAGCTCCTGATGAATTAGGCAGTGTGCCAGTTTTCACAGGCTTCTAACAACACTAATAACTAACCTGAAGGCTGCTGCAGGACTGGCTATGGCAGATTTGGACTGAGCTAAGGGCCACTGGCCTAGTAGACCAGTTTCATATAGCTAGTTCTCCCCTTCTGTGTCCACCAGTCTGTGCAGACTGCAAACCCCGAACTATCTTTAAGGGAGCAGTTTGAGCAGTTCTCTAGGCTCACTAAGAGGGGTGCTGCCATACTCCAATACAACACACAAAGTGACACCCTTTCAGCAACACTGCAGGACCACCTCCTCCATCTCTAGGCTACGTAGAGGTGGCTATATGTCAGCAAATGTGGCTATATCCTATCAGGGCATTGTCATCTTTTGGAAGAAAAATAACATGCAATTTACCAGATTAGTAAAAATTAAATAACATACACTACCTGCACTTACCCTGAGACTTTTTTTCCTCCCCCCCTTCTGTAGGAGGTGGCTATGATCTTTTCTGGAGCCTTTATGTTATGTGCCTTTTTTTGCCTTCACAAGACAAACAATCTTTCATACCTGATCATTTGTACATGCTGGAAATAAAGAGGCTATTAGAAAAGTGTAGCAATACTGTTATTGAAGATTAGGGGTTTGCACTGTTGCACTGACACTTAAAAAACCTGCTCTAAATTCTGCCCCAGCCTACTGCTTGGGTAAGTTACTTTGCCTTTCTGTTGTACTCGCTGCTCCCTTTTTCTGTCCTGGCTTCCTGCATTGGTGTGTCTTCAAGGTCTCATCTTTGTGCAACTGTCTGAGCCAGCAGAAGCTCAATGCCTTTAAAGCAGGAAGTCACAACTGCCCAACTCCTGCCTGCAGTAGCTCAGTGGAACTGCTGTAGCCAGGGCAGGAACTATTGGGACACTATCACAAATAAGGGTGCAAAACGGGCCAGTGGGGAAAAGATAGATGGGTAGGCTCTTTGCCTGTGGGCAGACGAGAGTAGTAAAGGGGAGAAGGGTGGATGGGAGAAAGGGGTATGTAAGGGGAGCAAATCAGGTGATAGGCAGTACCTGACCTTGGCTTGCTTCTGTGGCCAAAAGGGACCTGGTATGTTGGGTTATTTCCTGGGTAAGGGGGTACTGGAACCTGTCTTGGCATCAGCCAGGATGCTGACTGTCACCAGTCATGACCTTTTATGAACCTCTCCATGTTCACTAGCAGTTGCATTTTCTACACTGAAAACCAGTGTGGGCTCTGGTTTTGCACAACACAGATGCTTGTGAATACCAATTAGGGCTAAAGAATATTATGAAATTAATGTGAAGATCAACGGGCAAACTGACTTTTATACAGGAGTAACTTAGATTATTACCCTGGTCTATAAAACTTAAGATGGATGGGAGTACAATCAATAGACAAGAGTCCAACTAAGTATGGGAATGCTGTCCTTAGCTAGACAGCATCTCTAGAGCAAGCCTTATTGAACAGCTGACTGTAGAAGTAGATGTGTGGTTGCAGTAGATGGTAAATATTATATTTTGTTGCAGTCTAGAAGCAAATAATAGAAATTGCAACAAAGACTGTAAAGAAATACAACAATGGAAACAACAAAGAAAACATGTTCAATAAGGTGGAACCACCAAAGTGTCTAAGCAAGTAGGTACCCCACATAGTAAGGGCTGTTTGGTTCTGTCATAAATTGCTAGAAATGTATTCAAAGTTTGGCCCAGAAATTTTTTGATGTGTAAATATAGAGTAGTAGGGGCAGGTTGTGCTAACATGAGCTGAGCAATAACATACTCAAATAATGTATAACTACCCACAGCCTTGTTAAAATCACTGGGATTGATTGTGAAGTAGTGTTAGTCAGTATAAAAGCCTCATAAGAGAGTGATTATCAATTACTCAGTTTTGATATAATTCCATGATAAGTGGAAAAAGTTTTTTTTCTCTTTGCATCTCCCTCCATGATCAATTGCCTAATTTAAATAAAAATTACACATGATCCAGATGGGAAAATCATTACAGGCTTATAAGAAAATGTTAACATTGTTGAAACAAGCTTCAGGTGGACTCCCAAGATTGTCAGGATGATTTTGCACTTGTGGTGCAAGTGTGTTTTGATTTATCTCTACTCTGATGTTAAGAAGAACAACAAAAAGCATTGTCTTTCAAAAACCACCTTACTACAGGTTATATGGCCAGCACTTTTCATAATCTTGCAACTTGTGTTTCTTGTTTATTTCTCTTTTTTTATTATTTTCTTATATTTTTCTGGATGGTTACAGAATCCTTTATAATTGCAAATGTATACCTTTGATAGTCAGTTCTTTAAAAAGAGCTATGAAACATTTTTGTGGAGGGTTAAGTGATAAATATTTATTTAAGGATCTGACCATAATATGTCCTAATAGCAATACAGTGAAAGAGACAAGCTCTTTCTGCAGGTTAGACCTTCGTATCTTTCACATCAAGAGTGAATTTCACACTAGGAGAGCTCTTTGCACTACAGAAGCGGAATATAAGTCTCATTACTGAACTGAAGCTGGACTTAAGAGAGTAAATCCTTGTGGTTTGGGCTCAAAATTACACAGGTATCTCAGAAGGGATCTCTGTATGCCACAGAGATGTGAGCAGTTCTGGTGATGTTATTTGGCTTTTATTTTTTGTCTTTGTTTCTGAAGCACTGAATTATTCTTGCATGTGAAGACTGGACAATTGAAAAGTTGATGGTTTTCCTTCTTGATGGTGGTGTGACTGTCTTCAAGGTATAGTTGTACATGCCATCCTTATCATAGAATCATAGAATGTCCTGAGTTGGAAGGACCCGCAAGAATCATTGAGTCCAACTCCTGTCATTGCACAGGACAACCCCAAAATTCACACCATATCTCTGAGGGTGTTGTCCAAATGCTTCTTGAATAGCGTCAGGCTTGGCACCATGACTGCTTCCCTGGGGAGCCTGTTCCAGTGCTTCTCCAGACTCTGGGTGAAGAACCTTTTCTTAATATCCAACATAAAACTCCCCAGCACATTCATGCTATTCCCTCAGGTCCTGTCATTGGTCACCAGAGAGAAGAGATCAGTGCCTGCCCCTCCTCCTCCCCTTGTGAGGAAGCTGCAGACCGCAAAGAGGTCTCCCGTCTTTTCCAGACTGAATAAACCAACTGACTTTAGCCAATCCTCATACTGCTTCCCCTTCTAAACCCTTCACCAACTTTGTGAAGCTTTTAGTGCACTCCTCTGGACATTTTCTAGAAGCTTTGTATCCCTAATATACTGTGGCACCCAAAACTGCACACAGTACTCGAGGTGAGGCTGCACCAGTGCAGAGTAGAGTGGGACAATCACCTCCCTTGACTGGCTGCAATACAGTGCTTGATGCACCCCAGGACACAGTTGGCCCTGTTTGCTTTGTATGCTTGTGACAACTTGTGCATCCCATGAGAGACAGATAAGTGCTAAAGAAATTGTAGCATACCTTAAGGAGAAGCAAAGCAGAATCTTTTTAGGAAACTATTTTGTTTCCTTCACATGCGGGCTCTACTGGGTAGCTAGAGAGAAAATTTGTTCCTTTAAGGCAGCTAGAACTGGGAACAAGTAGATGAGTTTTCATATAATGTCTTAGAGCCCGAAGGACTAGGTATCAGTGTGTTTCTTCAGTATGGGTGAAATCTATCTGTAAATATTTACAAATGGGCAAGGGAATGAAGCTCTGACCACTTCCATTGATTTCCCCTTCCCCCAAACTGATGCCTTCCAGGTATGTGTTCTAGTCTGAGGTGTCAGAGATTGATAATTTAGTGGTACTTAAATATAGTAAACCTACAGTTTGCATCTGTTGTGTCATCTGACTTCTTTGACGAGGCAAGGGATATGCAATCATTTGACAGCCTCCTGCCTGTTGCTTTGCTCCCAACAACTTCTGAACCTGTTGATCAATGTCAGCTGTATTTGACAGAGAACTTAACATCTTAAATACTTCTACTTAGAAGCCTCATAAAATCAATTAGAGGTCAGAGATGAAAATTAATCAGTTTCCCGAAAAGTTGCATTGTAGATTGAACAGTAGATCTTTGTAGTGCAGCATATAGGTTTTTAATGCATCTTTTATGCTTTTATATACCTTCAAAAGATTTCTCCAGCACACAGCTCACCGTATCTCAGCTGACAATGATACATCAGTTTACACCACCTGCAGATGCGGCAGCTTTTGTGGATTACCATTTAATATTTAAGCATGCATAGCTTTCAAAAATACCTCTGGAAAGTAAATATATGGTATATAAATAGTTAAGAAGAAAGAGTAGAGATGCATAGAATGTCTACATATGGCTCATACAACCAGATGCTCAGAGGATGTGTAATTTAAATTTCCTTCTGCAAGTGCTGCTGATGTCATTAGTGAAAGAAATGTAGCTGGCTGTTCAAATTTAATCAGACAAATGCTTAGACCTGTGACACTCTTACTCCCTTATATCTGATTTAATTTTCTTTTTTTAATCAGAGGAAAGATTATGTTAAAGTCAAAATGTGGACTTGTATAGGGAAAAAGGAAGCTTTTAACTTGAAAATACCAAGCAGCTATGGACAAGCAGCCAATGTACTTAAGATACTGCATACAGCTCTTTGTTTTGGGCCAACTGCAGAAGTACTAAGATCTAGCTAAGGTCCTTGATTTGTTGGTATATTATCTTTGGAACTCCTAATGTGCTTCACTGACTAGTCATGGAAATTTGGGTGAAATCATGTGATGTTTTATTAGGCAGTAAAAATATTGAGTCACTCTTTAGTTTGTGAAAGCTAAACACAAGACAACCATTACAGAAAATCTCACGCCATTAAATTCATCTAAAATCCAGCAGTATTTTTCAGATAAGGCCCTGTTGCTACCAAGCTTTTCCACAAATAGGTATCTGCACAAAACCTAAACCTTTTGTAGTTCCTTTCAGTAAAATCAAAGTGAAAATATGGACAGTGGTGTTTAGATTTTGCCTCTTTCTGTGGTGAAAATAAAATTGCCTGTAGTTCAACTTCTAGAATAGGGATGCTTTTCCTGCCCACATTTGTCTTGTCTCTGATCGCTCTTGCTGTTGCTATTATTTCATATTGCAAAAGATCAAGTCAGCTTCAGTTTGTTTGCTCAGTGTGGTTTGACAGAACTCTATGGAGCACTCAGCTGGGGAATCAGATGCTTGTGCAGATGCAACTAAGGACTGATTTTGTCACAGTGACACTGGATTCCAAATACCCATGTCAACAAATGAAACAGGGGGACAAGCACTATGAAACAACTCTGAAAATTGTGATGCCTTTTTGTGAACGGCAGAAATTATAAGGAAGTTCAGAAGAGGTGAACCAAAAGAAAAGGAATTTGTCTTGTCTCTTTGTGGGTTGTTTTCCTCCCTCCCTCCCTCCCTCTCTCTCTGTTTCAATATGCAATTCAGCAATTGTATATAAAGGAAAATTCTCCTCCCATTAAGAAACCAAATCTGGCATAGTTGCTCATGGGGCCAGTGAGAATTGCACAGAGTATTGAATCAAAATGAATGCTTTGTGGAAGTCCACATAAATGGACCGTATTTTTCACAAGAGATCTGAAGTACCAGTAGGAAAAGTTAGTAGCAGCATTCTTCAATGCATATGGGTTTCTGCTATATATGTGTGTGGTAGAACAGCATGTGTAATATCACCTGGTATATGCTATCTATGTGCACAATATTTTGCTTACTACTTCCAAATAGTATATCTCCTATAAAAGGAAGATTTTTTATTAAAACAAAACTCTCCTTGTAGACATCTCAGAATGGAAGTCCAATGAGCTCAGCAGTCCTATTTTTACACATTCTATGTGTCAATCCCATTTCATATACTCCAGGACACTGCTGACATGGGATATATATTTTGCTATTAAACTTAGCATATGCATGGCATTCTCTTGACTTGATTGCCCAATACAAATAGAATCGTACGTGCAAGTAACCCATGGCCACATCTGGAGTCCCACTCAGGTTAGAGGCGTAACACCTTCAAAGTTTTATGAAGCCAATGTGGCATTTTATATAACAGCATTTCTTGAATGAAGCTGCTGTAGTCTTGCCTTATGTGGAGCCCTTGGAGCTGCTGCCCTCCTGGGAGGGAGGAACAGAATGGATTGGAGGGAAGGGAGTAATGAACTTTGAACAGAGGTTCATCATTTAAAGGAACCTGGGGTTTCCTGCTGACTGTGTGTGCTTCTGAACCATTCTTTATTGCCTTTTGATATCACTTGTGAAAGAAGATAGTAATATTACTGTTCACTTTAATTTTATGCAGTCAGTTCTAAACTCTTCAAATTCACATTTATGCAGAAGGAGAAAGAAAAATGCTTTTATTAAGTGGCACTCTTTCTTTCAGTTTCCCCAGTTGTGCTTATTATCTTGGCTGCTATGTGTGCTTGGTTCTCTGAGTCATTCTTCTCTATTGTGGTGGTGATGCGGGACAACCAGATGGTATCCAAAACCCTCATTTAGAGGGCTTTCTCCTCTTGGCTGAGCAACCCTAGTAACTGAAGTCAAGGAAGCTCTATTGTGCACTGAGGAATGTGGTGGAAAGCTGCTGTGTCCTTCCTTGCACACTCAGTATTGATATAAAGGAACCAGGGAGCAAAGACTGACTTATTTAAAAGATCTCTCCATCTTCTTCCTACAAAGCGTAATATTGCATAGTGAGTGTTGTACCTGCTCTGCTGGCTGACAACTACAATTTGTATTTCATTTTGTGCAAGCCAACCCACAGAGCTTACATAAATGACTTTCTGTCCCATTCCATGTCAGACCAATTTTAAATTTAAATCCCAGTGCTGTGGGATATTGCCTAATCAGATTAGAGAGCATGTACCAAGTATCTTTACTACTGTATCACCAGTTCTTCTAGATTGTTGTAAGTCATAGTTTTTGAAGTATTACTGTGTATGAAGAGTGTGGATTGGAGCTTGGGGGCACTCCCCTAATTTTAGTATTATAATTATCTTTTGTAGTAGTAGTAGTAGTAGTAGTAGTAGTATTAATTTCTTATGCTTGGAGAAAATTGTTTTTCATCGCATGGAAAAAACCCTACTTTCAAGCCTATGTAATGAAAGCATTTTTTAATTGTCTGATGCTGATTTGCTGTATCATCCTATATGCACAACTGTACATTCACTGACACCACTGACTGTAAATTCTCCAGCATGGTCTCCCAATAGAATAATGACATCAGCAGCGGTAGGGCAGGACAGGTGCAAATTGGTCAGTCCCCACCTCCATCCTCTCAAAACAAGCCTCTGCTGAGTCTTCAGGCTTGCCACTGCATGAGGTTGCTGAATTCTTGTAGTGTATGCAGTGGGGTGTTTACCAAAGGCTGTGCTGTACAAACAAGTGAAGGACATCTCCACGTGTGATTCTTTGAACTAGTGCTTTCAACCTCTTTTAATATTAAAAACACCAGGCTGCCTGCCAAACCCTTCTCGCCCTCGACATATATGTGTGCACACTTGCTGGAGTGTCTTGTGAAGTTTCAGCCTTACATTCAGCATTACAGTAGTGATGGAAACAGGCCTGGGCACCTTCCTCCAGCAGGACTCGCAAAATCCCAGCTTCTTTGGTTTATTCATGAAGGTTTTCTAACTAACCCTCCGATTTGTCTTTGTTATGGAATCTCACACTGGACTAAATTACTCACATTATACAACAGAGGTTTTAATATATATACCCAAACGTCTCCGGAGTCTGATAGGGCTGGAAGAGCAAGGGCAGGTTCTATGCCCAGCACTCTCCTGCAGAGCCCTCATTATGAGCCAAACAAGAGATATACATACATATATCTTTCTCTATGTAGTGTTGGTTTATTAGGGGGGTTTTTTGTTGTTTTGGGTTTTTTTCTCTACCCATCCTCAACACACTCAGCCTCTTCCAATACTTGGGAGTTCCTGAGGATGATAAATCACAGGCCAGATGTAAATTACAACAACAAAATCTAGTACAGGACCTGTTTGTAAAAGTACTAGACTACCCTGATGAACTTTAACTTCGTTCAGCCTGTGTTGGCTAAAAAGAAACAATTTCAGTTCTTTATCTTCATCAGTAGGTGGTGCTGGCAAACTGCACATTTGTTAGTGCATTCTTGGAGCTCTGCACCATAAATTCACAAACATGTAGGTGGGGAGGTCAAAATTTCAACATGTTCTCAATCCAGCCCCATTTTGCTGACATGGTGATCTGTATTTCCTTGTGCATAAGCAAATGCATTATCTGAACTGCTTAAACTTCTGACTACAGCCAGACATGATGTTTATTGGTACACAAAATTGGACAGGCTTGCATTGAAATACGGAAAATTAAGTCCATGGTTTTATGAAGGGGAGATACAGACACAGAAGGACTTGTGAGGATGTGAAAGTACATACATGGAGTATTCCTCCTTGAGTCCCATCTTGAAGTGGAACGGAGAGGAAGGTTACAAGCATGATCCTTGTTTCTCTCCTTACCCTAGCATACCTGCAGCTGATTTCTTCTTCAGCTTCCAACTGAATTTTTTTTTTAATTTTTGGATGTGGCCTTATAATAAACATTATAATCATGCAGTGATCTGAAATGAGAATAAAAGCACTCCTTATAGCAGAGTCTTTACATGGTTTTTTATGTTTCTTTTGACGTAATTTATGATTAGAAGAGAATGGCTAATAATCTCAATCCTCCTTTACACAATCTGTAAATAAAATTATTGTTGATCTTTGCATGACCTTGTGGCCAATGTTGCCAACATTGCCATAAGGTGCATCTTCACACTGGCAAGTGTTTCACTTGCTGCAGTCTCTGGTTTGAGGCCTGGTGATTGGCATATGGTAAAAGAAGTTAATAAGAGGAACCAGACAATAAATGAATCATGAATGGGCATACAGTAGACATACAATAGACTCTAGCTCACTGTGGTCTTTCCGACTGAAGTGGAGCTGTGGAAGTCTGCAGGAGTTACATGCACTTCAGAGTTGACTGAAATGTCCCAGGTCATTTTTCATAACACGCATTTACTTCCTTGATTTTTCCTTCCTTTATTTAGATTTTGAAAATTTACCAGTATGGTTTTTGAAAAGGTGCAAAAATGCAACCCGCAGTAGGAAACAGAAACTGAGCAGTGATTATTGCAGCCTGTTGTCTTACAGTGCTTATAATTCAAGCTTAGTGAAACATTTGTCTTATATTAACAGCTAATTATAGCCACATATAAAACTTTGTGTCATTACCGAGGATTAAGTCTTGTTGCTTGATCCGGTTTATTGTTTAATACCTTTGGGGCTGTTTTAGAGAAAGGTGTTTTGGATAAGGGCATGCTGTTCATAAGTTTTTAAATTCACTATTAAAGGTGGCAAGTGCTATTGCTTGATAGCTACAACTCCTTGCAAATAAAGGAACTTTCCAATCATGGGAATTCCCCTTTAGTTTTTTAAATGCAGAATGATTAAATGGAACAGTTTCATTGCCCAGGTTCTGGGCTGTTATATATGTTATTTACTGGGCTGTTAAATAGAAATCTCATTGCTGATTCGTCTTTTGTATATATATACATATGTATAAAATCTGGACTGTATGCTATGTACAATACAGTGATGCATTTTAGAATTATTTTGTTTCTGTAGACTCATAAGAACTTAGGAAAAGATTTCTTATGGGAAAAAAGAATCTTATAGGGAAAAAAATTTAACTGTGGCTTGGAGATTGGTTTGGGGGACTACGTTAGTTCTGCTCTATTCCTACTGAGTCACTAAGAAAAAAATCCAAGCTCTTTGGTGAGACACCCTTGTTGCAAAGCTATTTCGGCAACAAGGTCTCTGGTCACTGTACATTTATAAGTTGCTTAAAGTACTGCTGAAGCAAAACTGAATTCTGTGATCTTGTGTTTTACAGATCCATCCACAAGCTGGTACAGGACTAGCGACTAGCTCACAAGCCATCCCGTCATTTGGGGGGCTGTTGTATTTTTCGTGCTGAAGCCCTAACTCCCCGGGTTGGGTAACCGCGAGCCGCAAAGCTGCTGTCCACGTGGACTGGTGCTGAAATCTCTCGTCCGGCTGCTGCCAGACCCTCTCCCGCGAAACCCAGAGACATGGCAACAAACGGGACAAAAGTGGCAGATGGACAGATATCTACAGAAGTTGATGCTTCAATCACCAATGACAAGCCTAAAACCTTGGTAGTAAAAGTGCAGAAGAAGAAAGATCTTCCAGACCGAGATACTTGGAAAGGGAAATTTGACTTTCTTATGTCCTGTGTAGGTTATGCCATTGGCTTAGGGAACGTGTGGCGATTTCCATACCTTTGTGGCAAGAACGGCGGAGGTATGTTTGCTGTTTCATGCTTACAACCTCTGATATATTTCTATATTAGAATTCACTATAAAAATTATCAGTAAATGATAACTTGGTTTTAATAGGTTTTTCATCTGTATACATGCTTTTTGGTTTGGGGGATTTTTTTTTTTTTGCTTTACACTTGTCCAGGAGTGCTGGAGCCATTTTGGAGTATGATGTTCTGCTTTGAGGTCTGCTCTGGGGTTTATTCTAATTTCTAGTTGGCAGGTGCTCTTAAAAATCCATAAGGCATTAGAACCTAAAACACATTGTCTTCCAACCCATCACAGCCCTCTCTTTTGGACTGAGTTTTTGGGAGGATTGCATACAGCTTGCAATACTGACTCTGAGCTTGCCGTAAAAGGCTAACTTCAGCTGGAAAGCAGCCAGTTCTGGTTAAAGTCTTCATGTTACCTGCATGCTCTTGTGATAGATGAAGGCAACAAAATACCCAGGCTTTTGGATTTTAGCTTTTTACTTAAACAGAACATATTTAAATGATAAGGAGATATATTTTCCCCCTTATTTTCACCTCTTGAGATACTGGTAGAGAAGTGTACATGTGCTTTCCACTATCTTTTTTGAAAAGTTACACTTAAGAGGAAAAAATGTGGGCTCCTTTCCTATATTGGAAACAGTGGTTTTCCCCACTGTAACAGAGTTTTTCATTCTTCTTTTTAGGTGCATTCCTGATTCCCTATTTCCTTACTTTAATTTTTGCTGGAGTGCCACTGTTTCTTTTGGAGTGTTCCCTTGGTCAGTACACATCTATAGGAGGCCTTGGAGTGTGGAAGCTTGCTCCAATGTTCAAAGGTACAGTATGAATTTGGATTACTTTCTGTTTGTTTCCAAGTTGCAGAAGTTGCACAAAGTGACAGGGCAAGGATGTTTCTTTATGCCTTCATAATTTTACTTAAACCATAATTTTCTACAGAAAACCCTAATATTCTGAGGTGTAACTGGCAATTTTGAAACACACTGGGGTATTATTCATTCCCCATTAAAAAGCAAGAGTTAGGCATTAGAATCTCAACAAACTTATTTCTGAACTTCAAAAACTTTTATTTTTTCTTAGGAGCATACAGATACTGTTCAAAATAGCATATTAAATCTAGCAATAACTGGCTGAGCAGGTATAGAACTCTGATCACAGCAATTTGGTAAACATTGTTTCTGTGTGACGTCATAGAGTTTTGTAACTCCTGTTGTTCTTTATTGAAATTCAAAAGCCAGGCGCTTCAAAATGACAATTTCATGCTGAATTGCTTAAGACAAGCTCACTCCATACTTAGTGTTTAGCTAGTTTGAGGTTTCTCATTGCTAGAACCTCAACATTTTAATCTAGATTCTGCATAGACCTACAAACCTCACAACCTGTGCTTTTCACTCTCTAATCCCAAATCCTTTGACACTTAAGAGCTCCTGAGCTGACTTCTGGACCAGTAGAGGAGCAAGTTACACGCTGACTTATGAATTACTTCACACACAGGACTGATAATTAGCATAGGGTGAGCTAAAAGTTTGTTTAGAGTGGATTTTGTTCTAGGAAGTTTTGTATTGGGAAAATCCAGAGAGATTAAAATGTTTCTCACAGATAAGTATTTTAACTTTGCTCAAGTATAGACCTTACTTTGCATTATACTGATTATTTTGAGCACTTCCTCCTGTTTAGTGTCATGTGGCAACTGTCACCAGCCTGAATATTTTAAAATACTCCTGAAGTCTCCATGTGGAGTAGAAGACAGGGCATTCTCATTGTGGAACTCTTGACATTTCTTTAGTCTGAGGTGACATAATAGCATTATACTAAGCACCAGGCATTTTGATCAGTGTGGCTACCTGGTCTTGCAGCTCATACTCAATTTGCATGCATCTGTTAGAAGTTTCTGTGGGACTGCTGTTTCAGAGAATGAGCTGATTTAGCTCTTTTCCCTAGAAGTAAAAAATGGTTGTGAAATCTCAGCAGCAGCAGATGTGACTGCCTACAGTAACACATAGAGAACTGGATACTAAGATTAAATTTATGGATGACTGAACTATCACCCAAATGGTATTTCTAAAAATTTAACTCAGCTTCCTCAAAATTTGGTAAATGATATCTGCCCCATATGTTGTATTTGTCCTTCTGAACTTCAGCTCTTCAAATGGCATTTGTACAGACATTACTAAAAGTTACCTTCTTTTGTATCTTTTTGTTTTCTTTATAGGTGTGGGACTAGCTGCTGCAGTCCTTTCCTTTTGGCTAAATATTTACTACATTGTGATTATTTCATGGGCCATATACTACCTGTATAATTCCTTTACCACTGTAAGTGTGTGTGTTGGAGGGGGTGTTGGAATTGTTTGTTTAATGTAAAGCAAAGTGATATATAGATAGCTGATTAATCTGTCTCACTGTAAAGGTGTGAAGCTAACACAAAATGTATAGAAATCAGTAGGATAAGCCATTTCTTACTAAAGGATAACTGTCCCTTTTAAGTTTTTTTTTTTCTCCAGAAGAAAGGTAGAACAGAAAACTGTGAGGAAAATATTCTGTTCCAAGAATGTCAGTGGAGAAACATAATAGGTTATTCTGGAGCCACAGGCTTCTCTTTCATACCAATTCATTTAAATTTCCTCATCTTAATCTTCAGAGCCACAGCTCTTTCATCTGTACCCTTTTAGTTTCACTTATTACCTGTCTCTGCCCTTTAATCACAAGCATGCCTGTTTGCTTCTCTGCTTACCTGCCAGGCAGCTGCAAGTCATGCTCAGGCTTCGGACTTCCTGTCCTGGCAATGCTAATGACAGTAATGCCTTTGAGCCTACAGGCCAGTCATTCCCGAGAAAAATTCTAGTGTAAAACTGTTGGTTTTTTTCTTCAGTAGCAGCAACATAAATGTTAGTTCTTTGAGAAGTGGTATCATTGCAATGTGTTTTAATAGTGGAGGGGTTTGTGAAAGAAACCCCCATGGAATGGAAGGTCTGTGGTTTGATTAGCTCTGAACTTCCATTCATAGTTGTTATTTTGCTTTGTTTTCTTTCCTTTTAACTTGATTTTTAGCTGCCTTTTTCCCCCCCCTTCATTAGCTGAGTAGATCTTGTCTGATTAGTGGGTTTTGGTCATCTGAGGAAGCGTTCTTACATAACTCTCAATAATTAATGCATTATTGTTCAGTTGTTGTCTCTTCTACAAATTTTGTCATGCTTATTGTTTAAGGCTTTAAAGAATTGTCCCTTGACCTGTCTGAGAGTGACAGGATGACAGAATCTTTTTTTTTTTTTGTTATCCTCAGATTTGTTATTGATGCAAAAGGTCAGTCATAGTCTGGAAGTGGTGCACTGGCCCATATTAGATGAATATTAACTTCTAATTCCCTTAAAGCCTTTTATCCTTGTATTTAAAACATGCAGTACCCTGATACAACATTTTCTGTGAGAGGATTTTCCAAAATTGGCCATCAGAATATCTAAGTTGTATATAAATGAGATTCATTCTAATGGATATCATGTGGAAACAGGTTCTGCTTCTCAAACTTCTGAAAGATAACAATGTAACAGACACATGTAGAAAATGCATGTAATAAATAGAAAGTTTACATTTTCTTAATTGTCCCCTGACCTGAGGGGAAAATGGAAATCTCTGATCAATAACCATTACACCTTTATTACCTCTAGTGCAACAAGAGGTAACAGGACCTCCACGAGCTCCTTTCTGCTGCCCTTGTTTCTTGTAATACACTCAGTATACTCTCACATGCCAAGAGGTGTTTCAGACTCCAAAGCATTTGGGCTGATATATTAAAGAAGGGAATAAATATTTTCACATCTGATTCACACAGTTGATATGCAGTTAAATAACTTATGGCAGACATGTACCCCAGGAAGATCAGTGCACTGCAGAACTCAAAGTATGTTAGTTTTCCACTCAACTGTCATTTTTAGTAAAGAGAGAGATACCTTTGGTAATACTTACTTAAGAAGTGTTTGACTGTATGGATTTTTCTTTCTCTCTTTCTTAAATAGACTCTTCCTTGGAAACACTGTGAGAACCCATGGAACACTGACCGCTGCTTCTCCAATTATACCTTAGCAAACACCACTAACATGACAAGTGCCGTGGTCGAATTCTGGGAGTAAGCTGATAATTTTTCTCTATATTATTCCTGTGCATATGCAAGGATCAGCTTGTTATCATTCATATACTATCTTCTGAATTAGTTGTCAAATACACCATTCTGTTGGCTTATTCTAGACACAACATGCACCAAATGACTGATGGATTGGAAAAACCAGGGCAAATCCGATGGCCGCTAGCAATTACTCTAGCAATTGCCTGGATTCTGGTGTATTTTTGTATCTGGAAGGGGGTAGGCTGGACTGGAAAGGTAAGATTAAAAAGTACTGTAAATACATTTCAATTAAAAATGCCCATTTTACTCAAATATTCTGAAAATTCTTGAGGTAAGAGGCACTGGGGATAGTTTTGCTG
Organism: Phalacrocorax carbo; assembly: GCF_963921805.1. Taxonomy (NCBI): domain Eukaryota; kingdom Metazoa; phylum Chordata; class Aves; order Suliformes; family Phalacrocoracidae; genus Phalacrocorax; species Phalacrocorax carbo. Next base: position 22,472,125 of record NC_087518.1, read on the forward strand.
GAATAGCTCTGTGAAGTGCTTAATTTCTATCTTTCTTGAATTGATGAAGCACCATGTTTTTGAAAGAGCTGGCTCCTCTGTAGCTAGCTCGGACCGCAGTCTTGGATGGTATGTTCACTTAAAAACTTCTTGGCTTTGCCAGGTATAAAATTGCCTAAAAATATACCTGCGTGTTCCTGGGATGAATATTCTAGCTAGTTTGGATAGCAATAGAGTGAAAATGCAGTGTTTTGGCTTCAGTGAGAAGCATGCATTTATTACACAGCTCTTGCTGGACTTAGATGTGTAAGTAAGTGCTGAAGCTGTATTGCATATAAGAGTTACTCCCTCCTTTTATTATGCTAAATGAGAGCCATAGGTGGTTCTTACCACGGGCATGCTTGCATGCTGTGCTTCTTGGAGTCTGGCTGGTTTCTGAGTGCAAAATAAAATTGACTAATGAATTAAAGGAAATTCTATTATCGACAGACCCTTCTCCAGGAATGAAAGGGCAACAGCATCTGACACTGGCATATACCTGTCCCTCTCCCCAAATGGCAGGAAGAAATCTTAGGGAAATGAAAAGCCACAGTCATGAGGTCTGGTGGCAACTGAAGGCTTGGGTTATAAGACCTCAGTCCTGGTGTATGAAACTAAGACTTTTTTCACACTGAAACAACGAATTGTTAACTTTTGACAAGATAGTTGTAACTGTGACCTACTTCAAGCTGCATGCTGAACATGGCCTAGTTGAACTCAGACCAAACCATTTCATTTTGCCTGTCTGCAAAGAAGGTGGCAAAAAAGGGCTGTTTCTTTGGAGTGACTTCATAGTGTCTTTTTTTATAAGGCTTTTGAAAAGGCAAGAGAGTAGGATCCTTTAGGGCAATTATATCAACATAAGTGAGGAGAGAGTGTTAAAAATACAAATACAGCTGTCTGAGAGCAGGATAACAATCTAACAGATGTTGTTCTATAAGCAGGATAGGAGTACTAGAACCTTGTGCTTTAGGGATGTCCCCTTGATGAATGAAATAAAAAGAAAAGCATGAGCCCCTCATGAGAAAATATCCTAGTCCACTAAACTCCACCTTCAGGAAAGTTAGCAACAGCACCTGTCTTGTAGACATGCTGTTTAAGGAATTCTGCAGTAGGCACTCGCCATTCCTCACCAAGCTTTTCCACTGATAAATGCTTACATTTTGAAAGTCAGCCTCAGTTGCTGCTACAGTATTTTTAGGGAGCAAATATTTTCTTAAGTGTTAACGAGCACAGATCATTCTTCCTTCCACACTTACAATGTCTTGTTTCTTCATATCAGGTGGTATATTTCTCTGCTACTTATCCCTATGTTATGCTGCTTATCTTGTTCTTCCGTGGTGTAACACTGCCTGGAGCAAAGGAAGGCATTTTATTCTATATAACTCCCAACTTCAGTAAGCTTTCAGACTCTGAGGTAAATACTTAATCCTTGTAAACAAAAGTTTCACTACTAACTGTTCACCTTTCAGACATATGACCTGCTCTTCAGTGCAGAAACAGATTTTTAAAAAAATTATTTCCTGCAATCAGGTCTGGCTGGATGCTGCCACACAGATTTTCTTCTCCTATGGTTTGGGTCTTGGTTCACTGATTGCCCTTGGAAGTTATAACCCTTTCCACAATAATGTTTACAGGTAAGCAGATGACTGCACATATTACAATGGCACTTTCCTGTCTCAGTTGGAGCTGGATTCTGTCTTTCTGTGTACTATATTGTTGAAATAAAGTATAGTCCCAAATCTGAATATTAAATGTGATATCTAACAAGGAATGAGGTGTATAACTGCATTTATAGTAATAGGAGAGACAGTATGACTTGTTCAGCATGAAATGGAACCCAGACTGTGAAATCATAAATCATTAAATCTTTTCAGAGGAAAAAAGGGTAATATACTGATGAACAGTAGCGTTGCTTTACCTACTCCTTAAAGCACCTTACCTTTATTTCAGGGACTCCATAATAGTGTGCTGCATAAACTCGTGCACAAGCATGTTTGCTGGCTTTGTCATCTTCTCCATTGTTGGATTCATGGCTAATGTCACAAAGAGGCCTATTGCAGATGTCGCAGCATCAGGTACCCAATATATTTTTCTCTAAGTTATTCAGTGACATCAGTTATTTTTTGTCCGTACAACTCCTTCATGTAATTTTTCAAAATCCTCCCTCAAAACATTCCTCAGCTCCCTGTCATTTCAGTCGCCCTTACTGATTGCAAAAGGGAGAGCATTGCTTCAAACCTGTCAAGACAGCACCACCAAAATAATTTCATGTCCAGCAGACTGTCTGCCTGCCTGCCTAATGCTCTGAAACCTTTGGTATGGAAAGTGGTCAGAGAGAGACTCATCTTGGGCTGACACAATGAGTACTAATGAATACTACTTACAGGGAAAGCATTTACAAGAGGTGGCAGCGCAGGTTGCTGCTTCAGTGCTTAGCTGTGACATCAGATTATGAACCTCTTGCTACTGAAATTCTTAAAAGCAAAATGAAAGGAGGAATGATGGTCATGTTTTTGGAGCCTGTATTCTCAAATTCAGTTAGGTTTTTAAATTCATTTTACTGTTTCTTGAGGTTGATCCTTCTTGCCCCCTTTATGGCAGATCCATTTCTCACCTGTTCAGACCTACAGCTATCAGGCAATTTTATGAGACCCTTTATTATGAAAGTCATTTTACTTAGGGCAGTAAGATGTCCATGGAAAGATTCTGCTATTCTTTGCAATTCCTTGTCTTTCTTCCAGATGAAAAAGCTTAAAGTAGCGAAGCAGATGGTTGCCCTAACCCAGCTGGTGTACCAGATACTCATTTAGCAGTTCTGGCCACAGATAACAGAAAGCTTGGTTGGATGTTGCCGGTGGACAAAAAGTTGCTAGTCTTATTATACTAGCAAAAATATCCCATTGATGAAATATTCCCTTAGTTAGAAAAACAGAGAATTTAAGCCCTAAAAATAATCTTCAATAAACTACACATACAAAGAAATTAGCAAAATAATTATGATGGCATACACTGTTGTCAAAAATGCTCTGGAAAGTCAGTGATGTGTGAAATAAGCTTCTTGGATTTATGTATTTGATACAGGTATAACTACATAAAGACTACACCTGCAAACAAAACTATATTTTTATATCATATTAAGCTCCTAAATACATTTTAAGATACCTAGGATAACAGACTTTTCAAAGATCCACATGACCTCCTATGGCCAGTAATTGCAAAGGATATTTGAAAATTTGACCTTTTAAAAGGCTTCTGTTTCTCCTAGCAAGCTCAGAAACTGATGCTTTATTTTAGCACCATGAGACATGTTGTTTTGCGTTCTTCTATACAGCTTTGTGAAACAAACAATCTTATTAAAAGCTGGAGCTGCATTTTGGTGGAATGTGCGACAGAGTAAAGTTAAGAACGTATTAATCTTAAGTTTATTTTGCTTTTACTAGTGCCATTTGGAAGGCATTCCAATCATATCTGCTATTGCTACCAAATAATTGTTTCAAAATCTGCATTGCGTTTACTCTGACAATTCAGGTGTCTAATGCCAATCCTTAAATCACTGGTTTGAAAGCTATGGAGGTCCAACCAATTGTCACAGACTGACTTACTTTTAATGAAAACTGAAAAATCAGATACCTCCCTCAAGTGAGGCACACTAATTTTGTTTCTGTGATCATTTAGTTTCCTACAGGTTTCCCTCTTAACCTGACATCAGCTGTTTTCCAGCTATGCTATGACAACATAAAGAGCTCCTTCTTTTTTAATAAGAACTTATATTCCACTTCCAACACTATGCCCCCATCAGCAGTTAGTAGGAACACAACTAAAAAGGTTTGCCTGTTTACAGCTACATAGTTCATTAAAATGTGTATTTTAAGATAATGGAATGGAATGGAATAGCAAATGGGAATACTGTAAATGCTGGAAAGTGTCTTCTCCATTTCCGAGCTGTCTTTGTTTCTCTTCTGAACTACTTGGTGCAAAGCAGAAGATTACAGCTATCAATAACTGCTTGAGAGGGAGAGAATGCTGATCAGTAACAGAAGATGTAATCCTAGCCAAGAATAACATTCCCTGTCCTTGCTATACAAAGGTGTTTCTCAGGAGCAGCTTCTGAACTGCATCTAGTATTTTGCTTGCTTGCTTGCTTGGTTCTGGGTTTTTTTTTGTTGTTGTTGTGGTTTGGTTTGGTTTGGTTGGTTAATTTTAAAAAGTAAAATACGTGCTGATTAAGCTGAATTCTCTGATCAGATGCTGCATCCATGACTGAGTCATTCAAATAAACCTAAAACCTATGTATCAACAGGAGCAATTAATCACAACACCCAATCAATCACATTGACATTTTCTTTCCTGTTTCTCCTACCAGGCCCTGGACTGGCATTTCTAGCTTATCCAGAAGCAGTGACACAGTTACCAATTTCTCCTTTATGGGCAATACTGTTCTTCTCCATGTTGCTAATGCTCGGAATTGACAGTCAGGTAAAACTGGTGTAAAAATTAATAATTAAGACAAATTTTCTGAAACCGTATGGTAGAAGGTTAGCCTCTCTGTGCATTCTGCACTGCCAGCAGTCAGTGGTGCAGAATGGTTTCTGGAATAATCAGATAAATAATAGGAGGAAAGACTAAGAGGTTCAAGGCACATGAGATAGTCAAAACCTGATACTAAGACACTTTCACTTTTTCATGAACTGTTGGAAGCATATATAAAATGTGCAGAAATGTTATTCTGCAGACAAAAGGAACTTTCTTTGAAATCTTAACTGTTCAATCTCAATATTAAAAATACCCTTGCAGTGTTGATCAATGTAGGAGGCACTGGGATATGCTTTACAAGATTTAGATGCCACAAATATTTCTGAAAGGTGTCTTCAGAACTTACCACATGGAATAAAAAGATGCAGCACACATTTCACTTTAAGCATAAGAATGTCAGGAGCAAATTCAGGAGGCAGCATGCTCATTACTGAGGACATTCTGCATTTTGTGTGTTCTGAAATCAATTCCCAATAGTAAGGATCAAGACTTTATTGGTTTAGGTATTAGCTAAGAGTTAGAGGTGGTATCTGACAGCTGGAAATGAATGGGAAGGCACAACCTAAAGGTTTTGCAAATACAAATAAGATATTCTCCAGAGTTACTGTTTAGATTAAGTAAGTAAACAATGAAATAATTAAGTCATGCAATCATTTAAAAAATGTTTGTTGCAAAACGAACAAAAAGCAGAAAGACCAAGAAAAAGCACTTTACGTGCTAGGCAGGACTATGTCCAACAAAAACATTCATTAATCAGTAATGATTTTAATACAGATAGCAACTATATTGTAAGCACTAAAGAAAGCACCGTCTTATTTTGCAAAGCATGCTTTGAGGACTTTGTCAGGGAAGTCCCTTCTGCCTGATGAAATATTTGGTCATTTGTATGTGACCAATCATAGGCAGATGTGTTACTCTACTTGCAATCAGTTACAGTTGTCAAAACTGCACCATTCAGTTACTAGCATAGTCTTCATAGTACTTAAAGGATTATGAGAATTACTGGCTTAGCACTGTACTAGTCTTTCAGTAGAGAAAATCCATCATTCTCTATAAATCCAAGTTGACTTCAGCCTGTGAACCAAAATACAAAATACCAAGAGGGCATTTTATCCTGCAACGTGAAAGGAAGCTGAAAATTTATGTTTTCTATTTCTTTGTTTTTTCAGTAAGCTTCGGTCTTGACATTAAAACCTATTGCTCAATCTGGGGTGAAACTACTGTGAAATTAATTGGGTCAAAAATATTCTTGAAAGAACTTGTCTCTAGGCAACTAATAGCTGAGGAAGGTAGTCTAATATTATTAAGAAGAATATATATCTGCAGGTTGTCATGCTTTCTTCATTTTCTGTCAATCAGTGAAACATTTCATACGCTATAATTTATAAGAACTGTAACTATTGGTTAAATTCTGATTGCACTGCTGGAAATTAATAAGACTTTATATATGTTCTGTTTTTCATTATTTCAGCCATCATAATGATAACATTTATTTTTAATGTATACATACAGTAAAAATCTGAAGTATGGCCATACTTTCCATTTGGAGGACCACATCCTCAGCAAAAATCTTTTCTGGGGATATAAAGAGTATCTGATTTATTACATATGAGAATCAATCTTGTGTCTTTAACCTTCACCCTGAAGCACTAATCTGATTAGACTTTCTGTGTCTATTGGCTTTCATGTATGTGAGTAAATCACTGAAAGGGGAAGGGTACGTTTTTGAAGGATCTAGGGGTCAAAGCCTTCAACTGTAGGTGTATCATTTTCTAGCACAAGAATGAGAACTTTATGTTCATAAAGCACATGCTGCGGTTCATAGTTTGGAATTTCAAGTTTTTTTCTAGCTGGAAATCTTTCTGCACAGACCTTTTTAGACAGAAACAAAGATATTCAGAAGGACTGCTTCCACTGACATCAAGTGAATTTTCATTTACCATTTAATGGATGCAGCCTTAGGCCAGTGCTATTGAAAACTCCTCCCCTAAATGTAATCCTGCTGTTGTAGTGCATTGCATTGTATTTTATTTCTAACTTTACTTGCAGTTCTGCACCGTGGAAGGATTCATAACAGCTTTGGTAGATGAATTTCCAAAGTTACTGCGCAATCGAAGAGAAATCTTCATTGCTGTTGTATGCATTGTCTCCTATCTGATAGGGCTGTCCAATATTACTCAGGTAAGTTCTGTAGAAGAATGTGATCTTATGTCTGACGTACAGCATCCATTTCATTTCCCCCTTCCCCTGCCCCAACCAGGAATCATTGCAAACCATTGAAGTGGCAGGGATCTATCACCGACTATCTAAAGACTACATGCAGCAGACATTAACTTATAAATGTAAAATGCCTGTAGTCCATGGATGCAGTGAGCCCTACTTCATGGTTCAGGTAACAAGAAAAGACACATCTCTACAATCTGTCTTAACAGTCCAAGAAGCGGTACCTAGGGTGTTCTTCTTTGCTTCCTGTGATCTACTAGATTGCAGACCCTTTCAGGGACATGACTGAATAATTGAACAAAAAGAAGTAAAGTCAAATCAAACCAGTTAACTGAATTCTAGCAGTAATGTAATTTTTGTCAGTATTGACCTCAAGTGTTTTAAGACTTTAACCTGTTAACTTTAATTGATTTACATTAATATGTCCCTAACCTATTCACCACTGTTAGTTTGTAGCTTGCATTTTAATCTATCTTGAAATTGGAGTCCTTACTATTTATTTTAACACTTCCTTCTTATATGTTTTAGGGTGGAATCTATGTGTTTAAGCTTTTTGACTACTACTCTGCCAGTGGAATGAGTCTCTTGTTCCTTGTATTCTTTGAGTGCATCTCAATATCCTGGTGCTACGGTAAACAATATGTTGGGGTTTTTTTCCATAAGTGTTGCGCATCATAAGGATACTTCATCTACTGATTTGTTCTTTTGCGTGCACATGCTGAGGGTGGAACTGAAATTGGCCTTGTTATAATTCCACCGAGGACTCAAAGTTGGCTTGTGGAAGTTACTTCTGCCTCTTTAAAACACCCGAAGTATAAGCCTGGAAGTCATTAGATGCTAAGTGTTTCAGGAATACTACATAGGTGACATTTTCCTCTCTTTTGCCCTCCCCCTTCCTTGGAAAGCCTGGATCTTCAGAGGTGTTCAGTACCATTGTGCTCAACATAATGACTTAGGTCTTTTGCACTTTGTGATGTTTCATTTCCAGAAATTACTCTGTCCCTCTAGGATCTTGCAGTGAGAGCCAGGCTCTTTGGTCAGTTGTATCTTGCATAATTGCTCTAAAATATCCAGAAGTCTGGACTGACAAGCTCTGGGCATAAAGATTAATTAATATGTATCATATTCTTGCCAGAGTATTTGTTCATTTGACTTTAGGTCTGTGTTAACTAGTCCAAGAACTTACTACCATGATTACTAAGGCACTTCAGCTAATATTACAAAACTGATTCAGAGCTAGTCAACTGGAGTCTTTCTGCTGCCTTTTAATGAGCTTAAGAGGATGAAGCAGCATTTTATAAGGGAGAGATACTGCATAGGAATCCAGCAAATGTGAATGGAAAAATACACTGGCTAAATAATGAAGAAATCAAATACAAATTTATAAATAATATGATAGACATAACTTTCAGAAGATGATGGAGTACTGGTAGGTAACAGCAGCAGCAGAAGGGCTACTCTTTGATTTCATATGCAGTTCTGCATGTATATGGTGTGCATATATCCACACAGAGTGAAGCTGTTTAACACTAGGATGGACTTTTTTTAAATTTCATTTGTAAAATATCATTCTAAATCTCTCATTCTAATAAGACTTAGAGTTGAAATTAACCAAGAGCAATTTATTGCATCTGACCTTCAGATGTACAGAATTCCTCTGCCTTTGCATGGGAATAAATCTCCTGGTCGCTAATTCGTTATTTATGATGTGGAAGAATGAGAACAAATGACTCTTGGTGCTCCTGACATCCTTCATTTTCTTCCCATTCAGAGAGGTGAAAAGTTATGTTGGAGTCTGTATAGAGCTTCCAGATATACCTCATCATTTATGATGGTGTCTCTCACTGACCTTTCAACTGAATCAGTTATCTGATATGTTTCTGTACTGTTTCTTATTTCTATATTTAGGTGTTAATAGATTTTATGACAACATCCAAGAGATGGTGGGATACAGACCCTGCATCTGGTGGAAACTCTGCTGGTCATTTTTCACTCCTATCATTGTGGCAGTAAGCAACAAACTTTTATAATATGATTCAAAAGATGTAAATGAGGTGGACTACGTACTACAGCGTTGTCATTTCCACCCCACAGGTTCATATTAACTCCGGCCTCATTCCTTTTTTAAGGATTTGAGTAATTCCATTGAAGGCAACAGGCAAAAGGCAGTGTCATCAGAGGAGGCCTGTGCCTCAAAAGGCCTTGCGCAATTTCAAGATTTGTATTAGTCCTCTGAAAATAGTAACTAGTCAGGAGTTTGATTGGCAGAGATAGAAAAATGTAAGATATAAATTTTGACCATTTCTTGTATTAGTAGGTAAAATTTAGCAATCTCTTTAAAGTCTAAATTTTCCATATACACAAAAATACCCACATTTTGTAAACTGAATACCTTCTCAGACACTATTCTGGTAACAGACTAGTATGATAAAATGATGTTCTCTTACAGGATTCTGTGGAATATATTACTCAGTTTATACTGCAATGCTACTGGGTTTTCTGGCAAAACTTGCAAGGATTTTTGTGCACTGGAAACCACAGTACACTCTTCTGATTCTAAACTTTATCCAGTTAAGCCCATCCAGTACATTTTGAAATAATGAACAAAGAAATGTAAATTTACTACACATAATGTAGTTAACCCAGATGGAATATAAAAAGCTGTAACCAAGTAGACACTATTACACATGACACAATACTCCTCACTCACTGATATTTCTCTGATGTTCCCATATAGGTAGGCCAAGGCCATAGAAAAGCAAACAAAGAGCACTGAAGAGAGGCACAGAAAGGTGTTTATATTGAGAGTTCCTTGATTCATCTCTGCCCAGATGAAGAAGGCTTCCATTTTTCTGAAAACAAGTGTTCAGGAAGGCATAAAAAAATGCATTTTGTTTATTTTAGTGGTATAGTAGGAAGAGGGCCAACATTGTATGTAAAACTTAACAGATTTCTACTGTCTTGTAAAGTCTTCAACAGAATTTGTTGTGCAGTGCAAGTTCACCGGTGGTGACGATGTGCTAACAGAATCTGCCACTCTACGTTCTCCTCTCTGGGAATATGTTCTGCACAAGGACTGAACTTAGGATCAGAATGAGCTTTCTTTTTGCTGGTTCAGTTTAGCAGGTTTCCCTGATGCAGGCTGTTTTAGACATTTGAAACAGGCCAGGATAGAAATCTTCCTTGGGAACTTAAAGGAAAAAATACCATGTTTGAAGTTCATCTGTTTGAAAACAACACAAAAGCAACCCACAAGTGCTGCTGATCAATGGTACAGTATAGATGTATATGTAGGTATTATTGTCCAGGACCCCCATCTTTCCAAATAGTCCACTTCCCTCTGATTTTGTGCAGGTTATCTGAGGACTCTACTAGTACCAGTTGATTCCCCATACCAGCATACCTGAATAATCTGAGATGCAGGTTATGTATGTGAAAATATATTGTTACCTTGAAACATTAAGATTAATTTTGGTAAGAAGCTTCTTGGGAAAATATCTCCTCATCTCTTGTTATTGAAAAATTCAAAGTGGTTTTTTAATTTCACAAGATAAGTTCTGCTATAGAGACAAATCTGTAGCTACCTACTGAACCGCAGGGTCTATTCTGACTGCCCTCATTTTCCATTATGCATTTGTTCAGAGGATCTGAACAATATCAAAGCCTCTGGGCCAAGCACTGGTGTGATATTAGAGAGGTCAGTGCAAAGCCAGGCTTTAAAGAACACTTCTTATTCAGAGCCTCTACAAGTCTGTTGGTGACTAGTAGAGTGGAGCGGTACTGATACTATTATTCTAATAAGAAAGTTAGTGGAAACAAACAAACAGCTTCACAGTTGCAGAATTACAGTTCGGTTATTTACACATTCCCACACTAGAGATTAAGCTAGCCAGGAATCAGTCAGTGCAAAGGGCTGGCATTTGCCTGTTTTCTGCAGCCTCCATCTGGAAGACTGACCTGCAGGCCACCTCTACAAGCTAGTGCCTGGTGGCCATCACCAGGGACTAAAGGAACGCTTTCTCCTTGCCTGGATGTGAAGGCAGGCTTGAGGTCTAAGTCAATCCAGAAAAACTCTTGAACACAGAATACACAGGAAATCTCATCCAAATCTTCTTTTCTGCTGTATTTTGCAGGGAGTATTTATCTTCAGTGCTGTTCAAATGACTCCTCTCACAATGGGAAGTTACGTTTTCCCAAAATGGGGCCAAGGGGTTGGTTGGTTCATGGCTTTGTCTTCTATGGTGCTGATACCAGGCTATATGGCATATATGTTTCTAACCCTGAAAGGCTCCTTAAAACAGGTAAGTCTCTGTTTCTTCAGACTGATTTTATCTTGCAAGACCTGTGCACACTGATTGCTGGGCAACTATTTTCTATGATATCTTTCCTGTGGCCTCACTTGCTTAGCCCAGTTATTTTGCATTGAGCTGAAAAACAAGTACCAAACAGACAAAAGACAAGACACTGCCTGTACTGTCATTAAATGTTGTCCTTATCTCTGGGCTTTGACAGTTCCAAACACTTTGCATCCCAGCTCCTTACACCTAGAAAACAAAGTAGCAGTTTACAAAATATGTAAATTTGTCCTTATTAACGCAAGACATAGTGTCATGTATCGAGGCAGTGATACTTTAAGGAATTTGAATCAAACTCATGGGACTAAACCTACATAACTCTTGGATTCCATGAGTCTGCTCACAGTGACCCTATTTAGCACCTCCCTATGATGTGGTCAAAGATTTGAGATCCTGTTCTGCATCGCATCAGTTCTAAGTTGCAACAGCTGCCTTGCTCTGCTGCAGCTGAGAGGAAGTACATGTAAAATCTTGGGATCATATTTTATGATTATGCTGTACTTACTTTTAGTACTTTTTGTACTTACTTTAAGGGAATTCTATGAACAGTTACTTCATGAAGAATGTTAGAGGCATTTTTCTAATTGCACTGTGCTCTTAGCCTCTCCCTGATTCTTTATTCCATGTGTTAAAAGATCACACTTCCTATGTGAGAGAGGTGTTGTATGGCTTAAATGTGTTTTAAGGTCCTTGGAGAAATGCTGCTAAAGGAGTGTGAAATGTTAATAAGCTTATTGATCAGTACACTGCTTAGTAATCACGTACAATTGCCATACTTAATTTTTTTTAAACTGGGTTCATCCTCAGTTTTCCCTCTCTAGACAGTAATCTTGTTTGGAGCATAACAGACACATCTTCAGCACAAATATTGAAACATGCATCTCTCTCCTTTATGATTGCAGAAACCAAAGACTGTCAAAATGAATTTGTCAGAATTTCTAGAATATTCTAAAATCAGCTGACAGAGCCATCTTTGTAAAGGGACAGATGATCTTAAACAGAATTGGCGAGTAATGCCTCATGAATTGCTCAGATCTTGATCCAAATATTTGTCTTCAGCAAATTTTAAAAGACTCAGTGATGCTTCAAAGAAGCTGACAAAACAATTCTGTTGGGTTTTTTTCCCCTGCTTGTTCTTAGCTCCTACGTTTTGAATACCTTTCTCTTGGTCTTACAGAAACATTCACGTGCAAATGGAGAACTATTGCTCTAAAATATAGCTGTGTCTTGAGCAGAGTTGTGTAAGACCACAGTAAAAGTTCCTCATCTCAGTCTTGCTGTAGATTAAGGTCTCATTTTTGAAATCATTAGATAATAGGAGGAGCTGGCACCACTCACAGGCTTTGATGATCAAAACTAGGCTCTCTTTCTCAATACGAATGTGAGTTAGGCAGATAAGCTTCATGAATGGAGAATGCAAAAGGACTAGCAAAGACAGAATAGAAATAAACCAATCTTAAATACGAGTCTACTTTACCAGTGGTATCCTTGAAGGTAGTAACTCCCAGAAGCTGCAGCCAATACTCTCCAGTCCCTTCTGCTCCCTGAGGAGGGTCACCATTGCATCTGAGATCCAGCTTTGACTTCCTGTTACCCACTGCAAACTTGCAGCCTTGATGCTTGACCTGTGGGCTTGCAGCAGAGCCTCTCCTCACCTGCCCCACGCACCAGTCTCTCATTTCTTTCCCCTATGCATGTTCAGCTGCTAATGCCTGATGGCATGTACTGTTTTGCATGTGGTCTTTCAACGCCTAGTCTCATGTTCAGAACACAGCTAAAACTGGTTTTAGTATATATGACTTATTGCCTTTATAGTCCCTTGGGAGACAGAGAGAATTTTTTCAGTTTAGCTCTAATGCCTAGATAGAATCACAGAATCACAGGTTGGAAGGGACCTCAGGGACCATCTAGACCAACCTTTTTAGGAAGAGCACAGTCTAAACAAGATGGCCCAGCACCTTGTCCAGATGACTCCTGAAGGTGTCCAACATGGCCGAGTCAACCACTTCCCTGGAGAGATTATTCCAATGGTTGACTGTCCTCACTGTGAAAAATTTCCCTCTTGTGTCCAATCGGAATCTCCCCAAGAGCAACTTGTGTCCATTCCCCCTGTCCTTTCCGTGTGACTCCTTGTAAAAAGGGAGTCTCCATCTTCTTTGTAGCTGCCCCTTAAGTACTGGTACACGGTGATGAGAGCCCCTCTGAGCCTCCTTTTCTCAAGGCTGAACAAACCCAGTTCTCCCAGCCTATCCTCACAGGGCAGGCTTCCCAGTCCTCTGAGCATCTTGGTGGCCCTTCGTGTTCAGGATTGCCTTTAAGAAAAAAGGAAGCCTTGAAACAATTTTTTGACTGCCTCACATTTATTGTTGTTCTTCAAACAGCGCATCCAAGTAATGATTCAGCCAAGTGAAGACATCACTCATCCTGAAAACGGGCCAGACCAGGCCCAACAGAGCAACACTGCAAACAAAGAAGCCTACATCTAAACTTCTGTATTGTAAAAGTACCAACACTATTCCAGAAAAAAAAATATGGTTGAATATGACCACAAATTTATGTCTGAGAATATAATTACCTACCTCTAGTGGCAAAAAAAATAAAAAATAAAAAAAAAAGAAAAAAGGTCATCTCCACTATAAGGGAATCACCATGGGTATGATTCAACCATTGTGCCAGCTCAAATGTTGACAGTGTTTTGTGTTCTCTGGCAATCCACAGACTGTTAATCTTTTTATCCTTTCACAATAATAGTTGCATACCTTGGAATTTGTAAACTGATGTGCCAATACCTTTTTACTCTACCTTTTAGCACGACTATTTGAAGTTTTGTGCTGCTGATTTTTAGTAGTTTATCAATACTTCTTACCGCTGAATCCCAAGACTGTTATTTCTGACTCTGCAGGAGTAAAATTAAGTTTGGAATTGTTTTGTACAAAAGAATGAAGTATTTTGTAAACAAGTGATTTCCAGTGAAAAAGTCTGCCCTTAAAACTTGCTCCCATTGAGGCCATTTGAGGGGGAAGAGACTTCCTTCAGTTAACAGTAGACACAGCCTTTATAAACATTCCTAGTGCAAATTGGGTCATATGGCTATTTGTGGCAATAAAGCATAGAATGGCTGTAAACACTATCTGTACTTAGTCTTTCAGGATAACTTTCAAACAAGATTGTAAATGTCTTCAAAAATATCTGTACTATTACTTATAAAAAGAATATATATTTGTGAATCAATACTAGATGAATTGCAGATGTTAGAGGCAAAAAATATGACTTCTAACTTCTTTACCAAAATAAGAAGTAATATCCAAGAGCTCTTAAAGATGTCCCAGAGTAAAATAAAAAGTATTTGCAATGCAAGCTCAGAGCACTTGAGTTTTTATTATGCTGTTATTATTCTACTATTATTGCATTGCCACCAAAATAGAAACCAAAACAATGGCTTAAAGACTGAAGCTTATCCTTGTAATTCTAATTTAGGGTTTAATTCACAATTGTTTTTTTTAATCTGTTAAAGGACTTAAACAGTTTCTAATAAGCAAATTATAAAATATTGATCGTTAGCACTTTGAAAAGAGTTTTATTTTTATTTATGTATTATTTGTGGTGATGAAGGCATAAGGGAAAGCTATTTCAACAATATTAAAAAAAAAAAAAATCTTCACTCTGGGCTCAGTCTGCATTTGCCACATAGCTAGAAAGCCCATTCAGCTCATGGAACTTTTTCCCTGTGTGGAAAATGCAGTGGTTAGCATGCATGGTAATTCTCGTTTGGCAGCTATATGACAGACACAAAGGATTATGGAAAATGCAGTAATTGATGTCTGATTATAAATGACTGTGACAGAACTGTGCAATGAAACATGCTTTTCAGCAAATTTTTGTGCAACGTACAATGTTAGATAGCACAATTTATGTAGAACTACTACGTGAAAAACATGTTAACTGTGAATGTTGGCTTTTTCATTGTTTTTGTCTGAAGGTGACAAACATGTTCTTGCAATAAGGTATTATTCTCAGAATGTCAAGCACATTGTTGTAGAAATAATATATATAAAATACATATATATTTCAAACTACATCATAAAATCTCAGAGTATGTTTGGTAGATCCTAAACTGTTTCATACATAGATCAATTGTAAAATATTATGAGATCTAAGCTACATCCTTAATGGCTATAGCTGATATGCAAAAGTCCTGTAAGTCTTTGGGATTTAGGGGAAAACTGTACATCTTACACAAACATTATACATGATACATACACATTATAATTGTGAATTTCATTAGACTAAGGATAAAAGTTCCAACTTTCTCTTTATTGTTTAATGTAATCAAGTCCCATGTTGTTATAAGAAAAATGCAGTATTTAATGTTTGATTGTAAACAATAATGACAGATGTTTGACAGACCTGCTCTTTAGCAAAAAGCTGTACAAACGTATCATATAGCACAAAATAGTGTTGTAGAACTACTGTGTGTAAACTGTGAATAGCTGTATCTTTTTTGTAGTACTTGCCCTGAAAAAAGAGGTTATTGTATGATCATATTAGCTTTTTGCAATAAGGAATACCTGAACACCAAGCAAATCTATCTCTATATAAAAATATATATGTAATATATACATATTAAAAAATATATACAGAGCCTGTTTAAAAGAGTACAGCATTATTTAGTAAATTGCAACCTGTTCTATGGACCAAATGTAAAATATTTATAAATTAAGGTGCATTTTAAATGTCTATAAATGGTGTCATAATTAAAGCACGATCGTTATGTAAGTTTCCAAGAGTTTAGAGGAAAAAGAATAAAGGCTATATTATACATTAAATTCACAATTTTGCAGTCTTTCATTGAACAAAACCAATGTGTGTTATTTTCTGCAAAGCCAGTTCTAAATGTTTAATGTATTTTTTAATATATATAATACATCCTTTAAATATCAAAATGCTGTATCACACTTGTGATGTGTATAACTAATGCATAATGCTATTTCTATAATTTAGTTGGTATGTGCATCCATTGCACAGGAAGCTTAAACGGTGACAGTTAATAGCCCTACCTGGCATCCTGCTGCTTTAACACTCCTGTAGGAAGATGGCAGACCAGGACCTCTAAGCAGCCCTAGAAAACAAGCCTGGATTTTGAAATAAACATTCCTCAGGTACGTTTCTGCTGATACTTCGGGGTGTGTACTGCAGTACCTGAAGTCACTGATTCCTAAGCAATTACTGAGGAGCATACCACCCCTGGCTGAAGCCAATGGGCTGGTGAAACGGTGGCCTTATAAGAAACAGAGAGATGATACATTGCTACAAAAATCATTGTTCTCTGTATCAGCTGCCATTAAAGTGTGAGAAGATGTCAAGCAAGTCGCACAGCAGTCTGCTTTACATCTGTGTCTATGCAATACTGCTGAGGAGCTGAATGCTCCTATGCTCTGAATTTAATTATCTAACTATAAAATTGGAACAGGACATCATGCTGGGAAAGAGCCTAAGCAATTTAGAGACCATTATTAGAATTGGAAATGGTTCTGGTAGAAGCATCTGAAATCATAGACTTGAAATTCAATATGCCGATCTTGGATTGGAAAGGAGCACTCAAATGTGCAAGTACAAGGTGAGGGCAGTTCCTTCTGCTTTTAGAAGAGGATGGGGAACAAGGGCAGGAGCATGTAGGGAAGATCACAGATTGTTCTAGAACTGGGGGAAGGAGCAACTTTGATGCTTTTGAAATACAGAAGGAAAATTAATCCATCTCTAAAGTTTAGTTCATGGGCCTTATGTGTAGTATTCATGGCCTGCTGTTTTCACAATATATTGTAAGAAAAAGGATGACAGTTGCATCTGAGAGAAGTGGCCATGGTTAGTGCTGGGTGGCTGGCCAGCTGGCAGTGCAAGGGGCAAAGGATGGCTGAGGAAAAGGAACCTAGTTGAAGGCTATTGTGTTAGTGCTGTGATATTTCCATGTTCTCCTGGAGGAATTTTCTCTTGCCATGCTGCAGAAATCCCAACAGCAATTCAACAAGAAACATGCAAATAAGGTCATTTCTTCCCTACAGGACTGCAGGATGCCCAGAGAGAAATCCGTGTCCTTGCTCTTCAGGAGTATTAGTTCAGCTACATGTGCTGTTATGCTAAAATAACACTATGTTGCTTTTGGGGTTTTTTGTTTGTTTTAAGCCTGATTATTCCTGTTTTGTTCTGCTCAGGCCAAAATAGCGTTACAATTAACTATTAAAATTACTCAGTTCCCACCGTTGGCTCGTTCTTGGAGGGGCTGCAAACATTCTCAGGCTTACCTTAGGCTGGAAGTGAGCCCAGGGTGGCATCTCCTGCCTGCCAACATCCCTTCATAGTTGTAACCACATTTGGCAGCTGCCATTGAACCCAGCTGTGATCAGCAAATGTGGGTTGCACTAAAACATTCAGACATTCACGTCTTGGACACTTCCACTTCAGGAGCAATTCCCAACGAAGAGACTGAAATCCATTGTACGGCTACCTACAAACACGGACAGACATGATGAGGAAAGCAACAACATAAAAGCCTTATTTCCCAGGAATGTGAACTGGTGAACGCAGGGCTAAGTGTGAGCTGCAGCAGCTGCTAAACAGCTGTAGCTGCTACTCTTACCTTAGTGTTTGTGAGTGCCAAACTACCACAAATTAACCAGTTTCACTGCTTACTCATCAGAGCAAGAAGGAAGGTGCCAGGCTTTATATTCTAAAGGGTCTTTTTACTTTTTCTTTTTTTCCCCCTCTCCTCTTTCTCAGCTTCTCACACTGCTCAGAATCTTAAATTGGGGGGGGTGGGGGTGGGGGGTGGCGTGAAAATGGACAACAACCACCACACCAAAAACCTACCCCCCCAAAACATGCACACCACATGCCCCCATGACATGCTTCATACATAATACATATATATGGCCAGTTAGTGCTAGTGTCTAGAGATGGACTTGAAGGTATGGTGGTAACTTCTGCCCTACCTTCTGATCATTGCCTGTATCTTCACTACTTCTTCCTACCCTCTCCTGGTAGCCATGGTGACTGGAGTGGCTGTGATAGGGGCATGTGTAATTTACTTGTTCTCCAGGCAGACTAAGCAGCCCTTCAGCACATGCATGGATAGAAAGTGATGACAAGGAAGAAGAACAGCAGTCAGGATTATCTTCATGAGAAATGGCACTTACTGACTAAAAAAATATGTTTAACACATTTAACACACATCACGTAAGAACGGGGTGGGAGGGAGAGGTTTACAAATACACAATTTTTCCGGGTTTTTTTTCCAGTCTAAACATACCTTACTTCCTCTCTTCTGCCTATGGGGGGGGGGGGGGGGGAAGGAGAGTTAAACAGGGTAAAATGAACCATAATATTAGGCCCCCCACAGAGCTTAGTCTTCTTATGATGCTAATGTATTGCCACTTCTCATTCCTGCTTCTACAAGTTGAGGCCAGTCAATAATTTTGCCACTCTTCCCTGCTGACAATTTCTGGGCAATGAGCAATTTTCCTCTATTTTTCACAGAAATCAAATTAATTTTTTAGGGCTACAGAGCTGTATTGTTTTGTTCAATTCTCCTGACCAAGCATGTAAGACATTAACTCAAGCAGCCCCTGCAGCTCAAGCGCTCACTGTACAAATAGCCTTCAGCGGGTAGATACAGCAGAGAGACACCCAATAATACCCAGTTGCCAGTCCCTGTGCACATGGTCAAATATAGTTGCATGCGTATGCACACCCATACACTTTACAAGTGCATTCATTCAAGCTTTGCCTCTATTTTAAAATGTATGAATTGGTGGGGGAGAACTTACACTGTTTTGCAACTTAACATCTAATTATTTTTTTTCCTAGGTTTGTAGATGGGCTCATCTTAAAATCAGTGGCAAATATTCAGTTATTCTTTTTGAATATCAAATAGGCTGAAGTAATCTGGTGAGTTATTTGTGAGTCATAAGTGCATGATGGTGCTAAATGTGTCCAACACTGCCTAAGAGAAGGACAGAATGGATCAGCCATTGTCACAAGGATAAAAATTAATGTGTTTTGCCAGCAATGGTGCTTTAGTCATACTGAAATAGCTGCCTTGCGTATCTTTGAAGATAAGTAGCTGAAAGGTGTTTATAACATTTTAAAGTAACAGTGGGTAGAAAAATAGCCAAAATGTACACGTTAAATTTGTGTCTGGAGTCTCCTCTACGCTTTACCAAACTGGATACCCACTGAGCACTGAAAGGGGAATAAAATTGAATGGCACAAGTCACTGCCTTATTACATTACATCAGTATGATTTCTGTTCATTATAATTATTCTAGAACAACCTAGGAACATCTAAAGAAGGTTAACATAAAAAAGCCTAAGCAGCTAGTTTTAGTCTACAAAAGGGTTTTCCAGACATCACTGGCACTATCATTTACTGGCACTACCATATGCAAACATACAGCGACTTCTACATCCCAATCCTCCCTGCAGACAAATAGCTGTCCCTACAAACACTCAATTAAAAATAATTACAGCCAGTACAGTCAGGACTTTGACTCCCTGCTCAGCCACCTGGTCTGGCACCGTGGCAGGAATAGTAACGCCAGATAAAAGCGTTTAACCAGCCAGCCAGCCATTTCCAAACCACTTACCCTCACCTTCCCACACCAGCACAAGGGGGTTGCACACCAGCGCGAGGGGTGTTCAGCATCAGTGCATTGCAGCTATAAAGCTAGCTGGCACTGTAGGGCTAGAAAGTGCTACCCAGGGATGACTGAGGAGCATTTTGATCAAGATCATCTATGAGTAAAACAATAAATCTCTCTCTGAATATAAGCCAGAGCAACTGGTTGTGTTAGGGGATTATTTCTAGGTCATTTCATTTACACCATACTGCACTGCAAATATTTCACTGAATGAATGACCAAAATAATCAGAACACTGGAGAGAAACACCAACTCACACTGTGGGCAACTAACTTTGCCCTAAAAGTGACAGAGCTCAGCAGTTTTTAACCTGCTCTTTACCAACTGTCACACAGCAGCAACCCATGACCTTTACTGCTGATCTTTCCACAGACTTGTTCTTGGTCTAGGGGAGATGAGGCTGACCTTTTCCAGCCTAGTTACTTCTACTGTTAGCAAGCTGTATCGTGACAGAACTTGTCTGTCAGGATCTGCCTCAAAATTACAAAATTAGACTCAGATTTTGGTTTAAAAGCACTCCACCTCAAGCCTCCCACACTACTCAGAGAAAATTAATCCCTCCTTCTATTCATCTTGGCACTGAAGACACTGAGATTCCAACATCTGACACCAATGACTGATCAGGTCCAATGTCCCATCTGAAAGAAGTGCAATCTGGGAATAACTCAGAGAAGGAAGATTTGTTCTTGCACAGCTGAATCTTCACTGTAACAAGTTACTTGTGGGCAAGGTATGCAGAGTCATCAGTACGCACTGAGAAATACTGAATTTGTGCTCACCAGGGAATTGCTCTATCATCTATGTTGAATTGTTTCACTGCCATTATTAGCTTACACAATAACTGGTCAGGATATTGCTTTAGCAGTAAATATATTGCAGGATGGGCACACTAAGATAAGAATGCTAGTAATTAAGATGTGCCAACAACACACACTGTAGTTTTTTTCTTCCGGTGTCTCAAGTCAACCAAGCCCATGCTTACCAGGTAGCTCTCAGGACAGCAACAAACTCACTCAGCAGCTTCTGCAGCAAAAGTAAACACACTGACACACCAAAACCCAACCAAAACACATTGCTACTCTGGCACTCCACCGTGTTAACTTGATGCTTTACCTGATCCAGTTGGCTCTAAGCCCTGTACAATTTTGCATTTCAAGACTAATATATTAGAAAAGATAGTTCAAGGTTTCCAATTCTGATCAAATAAATGAGTGAACAAGATACCAGTAATCTTAAGCAACAAGTAAAATGCCAGCGAATTCCTTTTAAATGAGGTCCTTTTCAAATGAGAAAATAAAGGGGGTAAGATCTCAATCAGCTAATCAATGAGTTAAAGATTTACTACAAATCTGCAGTATCTGTATTAATCTATTATAGTAGCCTTTTTTCCTTTTTAAATACTTCTTTTGGTCTGGTCAAGGTAAGGCAAAGAAAACCAGTGTGCACTATAACAGGGATTTTTGGCCCTAAAGCACTATTTTATGGGACTGTTGGTTGGGGTTTTGAGGGGGTGAAAGACATTGATTTGAATGTCTGCAATTTAATAAAATGCAAGCTTATAAGTAAATGGTTTAATAAACAAGTCTGGAGAACATTAAGGTACCAATCTACTGGCTTTTGTGTTGGAGTATAGTAATCGTACTCAGTCCCATCATTCAAAGTTATTCAACTGTGCGCATGAACTGCGTGTGTGTGTTGCTTTTAAGCTTCTCCCTTTCACAAAAAGCTTCCACAAATATGCTCAGAAAAGTTTATTTCTTAGTTCTTTACATACTACGTATTACTTAACATTCAGTATTTTATGATATGTTATGTTTTTGGCTCGTCCTTTTCTTTGTAAATCACAGGCTTCTCCAGGGGTTTCTGGCATGCTTATTTTGTATTTCCGCATTCTGCTTTGATTGGCTTTATCTTATGAAATGAAATTCTCCAAGATGATGAAACTAGGACTAGTGGATGAGGGGTATTTTTATTTATGCCTGGCTTTTCAGGAAAATTTAGAATTTCATTTAAAATTATCCAAGATAAAATTATTGCTATAGGAATAGCCTCATTAACAGCTTACATTAACATAAAAATGCAAATCAAAAGAATGCTACTGCACTATCATAGCAGTGTCTAAATATCATCCCTTTGAAAGGACCCTTTTTGCACCAAGAGTACACATTCATGTGACCTAGCCCATATGGCTTTTTATTGTCTCTTTTTGAGCATGTTTGTTACATAATTTCTGTAAAAGTCACTTTTTTCTTCATAAACCTGTGTGCTGCGACAGGCAGATTTCCTTTGGTGAAGCAGACCCAGAAATAAACAAAGCTCTTTCTCATGCTGTTGCCACCGAAGGCATTGCAGATGGGTGCTGGGATGCTCCCAGCTAGTCCTCAGTCACATGTGCCAGCAGTGAGCAGCTCCAAGGGCCATGGCGTCAGCACAGGGAGTCAAAAGGAGGAGGGAGCAAACTGCAGTCCATGGTACATTAACCAGGAAAGTTTGGAAATGTAAAACTCAATGGGCTGTCAAAACAATGTTCCTCCAATGCTCTGCACAGACTAGCATTTTGTCAGTCTAAGTACAAACGCCAAAACTGGCTAAGTCTTCAAACAACCCATGTACGTTTTTTTTCATGACTGATGTAAGTAAGGAAGGACAAAGGAGGAAAATTCCTTTCCCTTAAAATCAATAAATACATATGCTGGAAAGCTGGGTGGCCCGCAACCTGTAGCTTGTATCTGAGGGTGAACTTGACTCTTCAGTGAAGAGAGATTAACAGTCTCAGCTCAGATCTAGTGGACGATGTTCACCATTTAAAGTGACCTCATTCAGGCCTTTTTTGGCAGGTGCTGCCCTCATGGGCCCTGGTAACTTTCTCGTGAGTTTTAAAGGAAAAAAAGTGTAAGTTGTGTGATTGTATTAGTTGTATGTATTTTAACATTTCAATCATTTCTCATTACTAAGGCAGTTGTCTATATCTGTTCAATGCAGTTTATCATTATTTCTCACTGTTACCGGAGCTGCCCCAAGGATTTCAGCTAGGCCAAAAATCTCATTATTTTGAAAAATACGCAAACACAATTCAAGAGCAGTACTTTTTGTTTTACCTTAGCTTTCAAGATAGGGCAAAAAGTTCATTCACTGATCTCTATTTATCTATTAGTTGCTGCTATGAATAACAAATCCGAGACCAAGTTACAGCAATGACCAGCGGAATTCCATGGCAGTGAAACACCCCTGTCTGTGGGGGGAGGAGAGGTTAAGGTGACATTTTAATTTCACAAGCCTGTGCTGCAAGTTACTCCTTACAAGCTCCCATTAATTCCTCACATGCCTCCATGAGGTGTGTTAACCCATAACACCTCAAACCAGACTCAATGCTGGAAGACTCCCCTGTTAACGTTGGTGTAACTCAGTGGACCTGGGCCCAAAGCTGTAATGCAAACCAGAACAGAATCCATCTTGCCATCCATAGCTCTTTTACAGTGCTGCGGAGAATTCAGCAATCTGCTCATAACAGCCACCTCTGACTGGGTGCAGCCGCCCAGACAATATTGCAGACATTAAGTCATCTTCACACATACACTCCCCCAATAAATCTTGTCCAATCCATAGGATTTATGCCAACTGTATGTGATAAATACTCAATATTACTGCACACCTCCCACATTCAGGGTAACATGTTCTTTCTAGGAACACCTCTGAAGTACACCTGTGACAACTCAACTTGAATTAGCTCTTTTTTCCTTCCTACATCCACCCTGACAGGAATATTTTTTTTTTTTTCTTCTGCAGAAGCAGCTATTTATCCTCTAAGGCCACCAAGCTGACTTTATCTAAAAGCTACCAACATCTGGCCCCTGAATTCAGCAATCAATAGTGATGCTACAGTCTGACTATTTTACAAACAACATGCAGAAAATTGGCTTTAGGAACAGCAATGGAAATTCTGCTAAAGGAAATAGCAGGTGTAGCATGTCTGTTGGAATAACGCTAGTATCCTCCAGCAAAGATGATTTATAGCTGGTCTTATTGGTTAGATAACAGCTAAAATACTCCTCTCAACACCAAAGCCCAGTGTAACCACTGTATCCATTCCATTTCTGAAAAATAAAACATGAAGAGGATTGGTAGCACCAGAAGGTATCGTAATTTTTAAGACAGATAATGCTTTGTTTACAGAGAAGGTGACAGAGAGAAGCAAAGAATCGATTTCAGAAATTCTCAAGAAACTTGTGATAAATAAATTGGGAGTGTGCTGTTCTCCTATAAAACAATCAACTAAAGCTTGCTAATATTAACACATGCTAAAAACATTACTACAACTTTCAGCATGTTTTATGCTGACTCCTATCTGTACATGCCAGGTACACCTGATAAGGCTGTGATTTTAACATGCTAATTTTCCTTTGCTGCTGAGCATTACACACAATTGCCTTGGGACACAAGAGAGACTATGTTCAAAGAAATATTTTGTGGTCATTAAAAAAATTAACAGGCTAAAGAAATCCTCTCTAGAGTTGAAAGGCATCAAGTTAGGCTCCCTTTTTAGAGTCCAAGATTATTTGGTTTTGGAACAGAATTCTGTTTAATAGTAAGAGTACATTAGAAATAATTTATTCAGACCACATCTGGTATTTTTCAGAAGCAAAGTGTTTTCCTATGTAAAAATAGAAGGAAAATAAGAAATTGAGCCTGGATGTTCTGCATGCATTCTGACAGCAGCTGGGATTTTTTTTCTTGTGAGAATCTCATGGGAGTAAGTTGCACCGGTGTTTCCCAGCAGACACCATGGCACTGCTGATTTGCAATGCATGCAATGGGAACTGAAGTGGATATAGCCACAAGTATGCACAAGCTGTTGCCCACTTGGTATTCTATTTCAGGACAAAGCTGCTTCAGAGACAGCCGAGAACCAACCAGCATAAAGCCAAAGCTCAGTCTGTCAAGACCAGTAAATGCATCTCTACACAATACCAGAGATGTTCTCCCTTTAATGTCCTGGCACTGCAGGGAGGTGAACATGAGTGAAGAGTACATCATTTCTCACTGGTTGAATCTTCTCTAGACAGTTGCTCTCCATTTCTGTAGCACAATATGCACTATGGGAATTAGAGCTCCTCCATTGCAGTTCTCTGACTGTCAGTGCCAGATTTGCTCTTACAGCTATTACCACTTTTTTTTTGAAGGTTATTTTGTTGGTTTTCTGTGTTATTTTGTTTTGTTTTAAATCCTTGGCCATGTTTTTAATCAACAAGTGTGGGGAACAAAATTCAGCTGGTGTAAAATTCCATATGAAACTAACAGGAAAGCCACAAGAAACATGGAAGTTTCTATGAGCAAAGACACATATGTATGAATTTTTCGAAAGAAGAGGCAGTGAAGAAAGTCAGACATCACATAATATATCTCCAAACATCAGTTGTACTTCCTAACATTTGTGAACCTTTGAGAGGTATAAGATTCAAATGTAAAATGCCTATATGAAGAGAAAATGGCTCAACTCAGGTTATTAAGTAAAAATTAAACACATATTTCTTGTTTTGCTGGCTGAGGCTTCCACTTTTGTCTCTTACCACCTCTCTCAAACCACCTCTCTATGTCACCACAACTGCATAACTGGATGAACCACTTCAAAAGGACACAGAACCCTTGTAAACACTGAAGCAAAACACTTAACAGCTACAGCTTTAAAAGGAACATTGGACTGATAAAAGGACATAATTTTTAGAAACTTATTGTAAAAGTCTGCAGGTATGCAAGGGATTTTTTTAAAATGGAAATACTCTCTCTGCCGTTCAGACCTGAAAATCTTAAAAATTGTAAAACAAAGATTTCTTATTTATCTGCAACTTAAAGACACCAAACTAGCTTCAGATAAGTAATTTGGTCCTGAAAACAGTAAAGCTGGAAAACATGAAACTTCTCACAAGGACTCATTCATCCTGCCAAATAGTAGCTCTGATATTTCTGATGTGCCGATGTTAGCATCTAACCTCTAGCAGGATGTTAATGGCACATTAGAAGTCAATAAAAAGAAGAAACTGTATTAAAAGCCCAGCCTCTCTTTCCCGAAAAAGCGTAGGCAGTGTTAACACAATAGTTTTCATTTACAGCTAAAAATAATTAAGCTAAACTTTGAACACTTCTTTCGTTCATATCTTGTTTTTTTTTTTCCCTCAGTGCCTTCAGTAAGTGCTTACAAAGAAAACAGGGTGGAGTGGGTTTGGGTGTCATGGATAAGAAGCTCAGCTATCAAACATCACCGGCAGATAAATTTATTCTTGTGGACACGTATTCTCTAGTGTGTTGTCATTAGCAGATGGGTGTTGCCAGCAATATCTGTGGATCATCTGTGGTGTAATTTAACCTGTAGGCACATATTGAACTTGTGATAATGTAATGTCCATCTAAATGAGCTCATGGGTCTGTAAGAGTAATAATCTTACAGAAGCATTTCCAGCTTGTATAGTTAATGCTACAGACTTAGAGCACATGTTCCTATTCCTAAGGACTAGCGTTCATCTCAAGAACTGAACACACCAGGGACATTTTGTGTACTTTAAAGTAAGTGGCCTTTCATATCCAGTGCAAGAGGGTAAAAAAAAAAAAAGGTTTTTTTCCATATTGTTAGCCATATTTACTCTTAGTTCTATAACCTAATGTCAGTAAAACTGATAACAATTTGATGATCAAGATCAATTTCTAAGGAAACACTGGCATTTCTTCCTCATGCTACTGAACTAAATAGCAGTGTTTAGCTACTGCTACCTCACATGCCTTAAAAAAAGATCTTACAATGTGAATATAAAGTAATTGCATGTGTTTCTTGCGCTTGCACCAAAAGATATGGTCCATCTTGTCTGAATTCTTTATTTGCCCACATGCCAGAGATCTGGCAAGGAGGTTGAAATATCCCATTCACTTCTTCTACCAATGAATGTGCCATAGTAGTTGTCAATGACCTTCATTTGCCACAGAAGGATGCGAAGTAGCAATGCCAAAGACTTAGGGAGAAGCACTGCTGCATTTATCTGATGAGGTTCTCAACACTTTTCCTACTGTTCAAGAATTTTGGTATGGTCTTGGAAAAGAGAACAAAGTAGTGACCTGTGTCCCTTCTCCCAAGGCTGAGTACATCCCCTAGGCAGCTTGATGGAAATCATGCTTATTCAAGAGCTAAGAATGGCAGCATTTATGATTAAAAATGAAAGTCAGTTTGATACAGAAGAATGGGTATCAGATCACTTTGTACTTCTTGCTAATTATTACATCACGTACAGGTGATTTTATTTTTTAAAAAGCCAAAGCTACAAAGATTTTCTCATGCAAATATTTCCTCTCTAACAGTTTAGAAATTAATTAGAATTAAAATATTGTGAATAAATTATTGCTGGTGACATCCATTTTTTAAGATGTATTCATTCTTAAAGAACCCTATATTTTCTTTCCTCTTGAAGAACCAGAGTAAAACATGCCTTTGATCTACATGAACTCATTACAAAGTTAAAAAATACTTCAGGTACAAAGGAACTCTCTGATTGCTGAACCTACTAGTGTGAAATGGCCTGTGACAAAGCTTTGCTATCCGTTTCCCTTCTTTGAGAATTGCATGAGTGGGGAGTAAAGACTGTGCTCTGAGGTGACTGCAGGTGCTAACATTAAGCCACTTTTCCTTCAATAAATTCAGACTGTTAGGGTCTTTTTTTTTCTTTTTTGTTTTTTCTTTTTTTGAGCACCTGTTATGCTTTGCAACGATTTCTGCTGTGCACAGTATGAACCACTCAGACCTACTGATGGTTGGTTTTATTTACTGCTTTAAAAAAATTAAAACCCATCATCAACAAACCAGTCTGTTCTTGTCACAACCTCTTTGGCTCTAATGGGCACAGCCATTCCCTGTCAGGTGAGCTTGGGCCAGCAGCCCAGAAGAGCCTCCCTCCACCCTTGCCTCCAAGGAGTTGACAGAGCACAGTCTTCCAATGCTCCAGAATGTGTGTTGGGGACAAAAATGGTCCAGTAGTCTTCACATGTGAGGGAGTGGTGGGATTTTCCTCCACTTAGAAATGAAGAGCATTATGAAATTGTTAATTAACAAAACGTGTATTCTCAATTTCAAACACTATCTAAGAGATTATATCCTTCTGGGGACACAAAATATCCTAGTGGTGTTTGAAGAAAAGAGACTAAAGGTTAAACTCAGTAACAGAGTGGAGAGAAAGAGTCAAGGCTTAGTTTAGAAGTCTGTGGCAACTTTTGACAAAGGTGAAAACAACATTTTCACCTGTGCTAACCAGATTTCCTGAGGGTAGAGCAAGGAGCAACAATTCAAATGGACCAAAAACTACCCCATTCAGAGCAAGAACTTTCTCTCTGCTAAATGAAAAAGATCCATTGTGTGGGCAGGTGATGACAGTTAAATACAAACACAGGGCAGCATCATCTCTTAAAAAGCCACTTGAAAAACAAGAAAGCAATGGAGTAGGAGGAAAATCTGTTCAGGGATTCTCCTGTCTAGTGATATAACACTGAGGAAATGTTATTCATATAAACAATCTTGTACCTAGAGACCTTATGCAAGCAATACTGTGTTATGGGTTTCCTTAGGTTGAATTGTGTCTAATTAAAGAAGATTGCTCTGAATTTTTTTCCTTGATCCACTTTTCCTCTGAATTTTGAAAGGAAGTTTTGTTTCCTTTTGGTCTCAGTTCACACCAAAGTACTGTTGATTGACTGCATCCTTGAAGTTCTTTCCCCCTCTGGGCGTACAACAGGATAGTGTTTGCTTAAATATACAGGCAGTAGCCAAGAGTTTGCTTGAGGTCTGGGCCATTTCCTTGTTGGAATTAACACATGCATGTTCCAGTTTTGGTCATTAACAGTGAGACCACACATGTGATAGCATTCAGCCTCGTGGCAGAGCTCTGGTTGAATTGAGCCCTAAAAGGGCACAGCTGGCAAGGATTCATTTGGTTAAGAACGTTTAGCTATGTGAAAAAGTGCAACACAGTGCTGCAAGGTACCTGCTGTCTCGGGGCAAAGGACTGCAGCTTTTCTATGGGGCTTAACTGAGATGTTTCTAATGATTTCAAGTCTAGGAATTTCTTGTTAGAAAAAATACACTGCTTGATGCATCTTGTACAAGTGTGAAGAACCCTAAAACATACATACAAATGCAATGTGCATATGAGGAATGTGTACATGCAAACTGCGTACATACAAAAAGCCTCTTCTAGATCTGATTTTAAATGACCTTGTGAAAATACACTGGCAGTTTTGCCCATGTAAATTGTAGTCATCTCCACCAGTAGGAAGAGGGCTTAGGAACTTTTTTGTTGCGTAGTTAGCAGTGCTAGTAACAGGCCATAAGTTTTGTACAGGGTTTGCAAGGCCTCAGATCTGCAGTTTGGCAGGACTGCTCTGGCTGAACTTCTCTTGACCTGCCTGCAGCTTTGTTTTACTTGGTTTAGCTGTGACAGCAATTTCTCTAAATGACCAGCTATCTATGGATAATCTATTTTACTTTTGTTATCTTTGTATGTTATGACCATTGTTTTATAGAGACTGTAGTAACAAGCAGTAATTATATGTAAAATGGTATTTTTAATGACTGTAGATGTAATTTAGAGAAATAAAGGCCTGGTGCAACAGGGCAGGCCTTGAGGACTGGAGACATATGACAAGGCGTGCAGGAATTCAGACATGAGATGGTAAGACGTGGGGTACAAGAGATGCCCAAGGCTATAAACAACTCATCAATGATGAGTTAAAGAAATGCAGACCTAAGATGGACAAAACGGGTTTTAAGGAAAACAGAGAACAAAAAAATACTGTTTAAAATATGTGAAAGACACCATATACAATAAATTCAGGTGTAATGTAGAGTTGCAGATCAGTGAAGAAAGAAACAGAAATGTAAAAGCATGTCAGCAAACATATAAAAAACTGACCACAGACGAATCCTAGAGTGAAGAAGAAATGGAGATCAACCCCATCTAGACTACAAAAGAATCTTGAATTAGATCATTAAGATTTCAGTTATACTAACAGCACATTCTTGACTTTAAATAAAAAAGCATGTGTCTTATTTGCCCATAAACAAGACGTACAGTGCAACAGCTCCATCAATTCCCTCCCACCACTGCAAAATTGCAAACTAAGGCCAGTACTTCACAGGCATCAACTTCCCTGAGGATCACATTATGCTTTGTGACCCCCTTCTCAGTTTACACTAAAGCATGGTCACTACAACATGTCACTGCCTGAAGGACAGGGATGAAAAATTCCTTTCCTCAAACTTCAGTGAGCAGATAAAGGGCCAAGGTATTCCTCTCCATGCTTACACTTCCTAACAAAAAATGAGGGGTACCTGGAATTTATTATTTAAAAATGTATTATGGGTCCCAATAGGATTAAAGTTCAGATGGATATGGGGGGGTTGAGGAGTCAGAATTTAAGGAAAGTATCAATCTTTTAACATCATAGGTCCTCTCCAGATGCTGAGCAAATCAATTTCCCACTAAGTATGTTAAGCTAGCCCCTGCAGCACCATAATTTACTCCATTAATCTGTCATAGAGTCATCTTGTTATGCCTACCAATCAAGCTAATAATCATGTCATATGAGCTTTGCAGCTGGGACAAACTTGAGGTCTTGGGAACCAGCTGGAGTTGAAAACCAAACACTACAAAAGGTTCTTTAGAGTATATGCTCCCACCAGTTTTGTCCTGGAGATTAGAAAAATTCCAAAGGGTGAAGAATTTCCATTTCCTCATAATTTCTCCCAGACTGCTACAGATGGTTACTATATTCAGTTGCATTCACTCCATCCTCTTGAGGAAAACAGAGAATTGTGCTTTGACCATCAGATATTTTCTGGAATCCCAGTCAGTCATGTAATAGTTCCCCCCAGTCCTTTCTGCCTTGGATCAAAGATGAGAGGCTGGAGTTGATACCTGCTGAGTAAGGTATTATAATTGGTTCCAGCAATACAGCTGGACTTCAGAATTAGAGCTATGAAGGTACTTTCCACAATAACAGTTCACTGTCATCTTTCTCAGGTCCACAAGATGAAAGCCATAATCCATTTGGAGAGCAGAGGGGGACTGCTGTTGTAGACAACTCTAAGGTTTTTTTTCTATGCGTCAATTCAACAGTATTTTTATAGTAGCAACGGATTCATGTAAACCAATTAAATTGCTTTACTGTTTTCTACAGAAGCTTGCCCAGTGTTCAAACCAGACACTGTAGTAGCTCTAATACATCAATGAACAGCCACTTATTGATTATCTTGGCTCTATCTTCCTCTCTGTCAAAAGCTAGCACCTGCTTTTCATCTAAATTAGGTAGTCTCTTTTCCTAGTGGAGCTGCAGTTATTCAGATAGATAACAGTGCTTTGCTGTGTTGCATTGCATTTCATATTTATAAACCTGAGCAATGTGCAATACAAATATGTAAGATAAGAAACGTCAAAACTACTGAGGTGCTTAAGGATCAACCTTTAAATCTAGATATATAAGCAAGCTTTCTATCTAAATGAATGGGTGTTTTGTATGAGTTTCTGAGAGCAAATGCAAAATAAGGCCACCACTAAAGCTAAGCAGTGGCAATTAGTTTTGCTTACATAAACATTTTCTCTACTGGTTCTTTAAAGCACCTCCCTCTTCTCATTAAAGTGTGGTCACGAGGACTTGGGATCCCACTTCTCTTCAGAGATTTTTACTTTTTGAACTTGACACTGAGAAAGTAGAAACAACCACTGGACATTATGTTTCATGCTGAATCCATAAAACTCCATTCATTTCACTCCATTTAAAATAAAACTCAGGTTTGAAGTTAACATTCATATACAGGAAAGCATAGATCACGCTGAAAAGTTCATAAACCTTATTAAAACCTGAAAATTTTAAACTCCTAACAAAACAAAAAACAAGCAAGTCTAACAGGGAAGTCAAAGGCTTCTCTGGTTCACTCATGCTATTTCACATAGCATGTAGTAATTTTTATGTAAAACACTCAGCTTATAGTGACATGATGCAAGGGTACATAAAGGAAGTAGCTGCGGCTACATGACTCTTCAGACATTGTCCAAATTCCACTAATGTTTTTATACTTGTTAAAATCCATTTGTTTCAACAATATTTCCCTATGTTTTTGGAAACATCAACTCAATACTTTCAGAACATAAGACTAAGATCACAATAATTACCCACTGTGTTGTCCTGTACAGAAATTCCTGCAGTCCACTACTATTGGACTAAAGTGAATGGACATGTAATTCGTAATACAGATGACCCATCTCCTTTCCAAGATCCACTGTGGATAATAGCACAACACTGCATACTCGGAAATCTATCATAGCATCGCAGAGAAAATCAGGCTGGACAGGACCTCTAAAGGACAGTTAGTCCAGCCTTCACAAGGTGCAGACTTTGCTGACTGCAAAGTTAGATTCTTGCCTGTGGTCTTATCCAGTTTCAAAAATCTCCAAGGATGGAGATGCCACAACACTGGATGACTGGCTCCAGTGTTACCCACTTTCATTGTGAAGACTGATGTGTTCTCAAGCATGTACCAGGACAAGTTTCTACCTTACATTTCACAATTTATTTAAAGCTTTCAGACTTTGGGCTGGTGTTCCTAATTATACAGTCCTCACCTAAGCTATTTTGGAGCAAGTGGGTAGGTCTCACTACCCAGCTACACAGGTTGAGGCACTACCCTACCAGAATATGGTCCATATACATGATACACTTAAAACTAGTTTTACTCATTGCAAAGTGCATTACCATTTCAGTCAGTGGTAACTAGATTGTAGAATGAATTTAATGGAAAATAACCTTACAAAGCATCATTTGGCACCTGCAGATTCAGTCCCAGGGCCTCAGTTTGAAAGGAACCTTCCCTTCCTCTCCCAGTGCATGGGTTTCTGCTTTGGCTGCAAATTTTACACCAAACACACTGAACTGTGGGTATCTGAATCACATCATTGCTCTGCACATGAGCAGCATGTCCAAGCAATATGCAATAAAGATTACTTTAAATCATACGTGCCCTGAGTTTCTCTGTAAATATGCACATCGTTGTGAGTATTCCTTCATTTGGCAATAGCGCTGGAATTACACCAATTAAACATACTGTGTTTGCTTCTACTGCTATCCAAAGCAGCAAAAGCACATGTTGTAAAAAACCCATATTTTCTGTTCAGTTTGCTGCTCACACCAACTCTGCAATATTCAGACACAAAAACTCTTTCTCACTGTCATTTGCGGTCTTCCTCATGAAGACATAACTCCACACAGTTCATCACAAATTATGAGTTTCACATTATCAGAATTTGTCCGGATGTTGAAAGGAAAGTAATTAGATTATTTAGTAGAAGCTCAGCAGAACCAAGACCATGGAGTCAAGCATCAACAAGCACAAGCTTCATCTAAACTAAAATAAAATTCCCTAAAGATTTCCTAGAAAACTTAAGTACAAGGATACTGCTCATATAACTGATCTCCAGAGAATGAAAAATTCCACATGATCATAGAACACAGGCAGCCTTTGTGTAGAATTTACAAAATCTACTGACTTACGGCTTATGTTCATGCTTTTGATTTTAAATCAAATGCTTCTATTTTTCCTGACATCTTTTTGTTTTAGGTAGAAACCTTAATATGACAACATCACGTGTATTTAAATAAATGACAGATTTAATTAATCCAAGATAGGTACATGAACAAAGCAGATCACATATTTTAGCTCTCATTATTTGCTCAGTCAACTTAATATGAAATAATAACACTGGCAGCTTCTTTCTGCATCTCTTTTTGTCTTTTTTTTTTTATTATTATTTTTAATCACAAGCCTTTTGTGGTTTATACCCTTTTTGGCTAAGTAAATCATAAATACATTGGAGAGTATTTTCAAAACCTTCCTTACTTATCTTTTCTCTCACTGTTCCCATTTTGCAACAGATTTCCTCCTTCCTCTTTAAAAACCTAAACAAAATCCAAAACCCATTTGTAGTAAGAAAATGTTCATTTGTGAACATTTTTCAGAAAGTCAGAGCAAAATACAGTAAATGTTTTTCACCTTACAAGCCTTCTGGCATGGAGCTGACATTGTACATACATGGCGTTCTTTGCTGAGACTAGCCTCCAAGCAATTCAACAACATTGCCAGTAAACCTTAAGGACACACCAAGGTCAAAAAGAAAAAAATAAAAACCCAAACAAAGTAGTATCAGCGTGGCGCGCTCTGTTAAAATATTTAACTGTAGACAAACAATTCTAGAACCTAGACAAAAATAAAATATATCTGGATATTGTCAGATGCTGTATGCTGTCTGAGAAAAATTTTCCATGCTTAATTATTTAAAAGGAAAAAGGCAGTTTAGATAAAGCAGAGCATGACATTACTCATCTAAATCTTTTAATAACATCAGCTTCAACTTTAAAAAAAACTATCTTCTTAAAAAGAACATACTGGGGATTAAGCTAATCTACTGAAATTATTTCTGCAAATACAGTGGTTGAATTTAAATCTAAATTGTTTATATGTAAATCTGGAAAAAATATCTTAGCATTTGCAACATTAGGCACTAAGGAAATTTGATATCACATCACAGCTTTTAGACAGCTCAGAGTTAACTGTGCCCTTACATACATGCTGCTTAGTGATCTTATGTTGAGATAACAGGATTGAAAAAAAAAATCTCACAAACTACAAAGCAAAATATTCAGGTAAAGTCCTCTAGAGATTATAGTCAGGTACAGATAGCCTTTCTTCCATGCAGTAGTTAAATCCCTTACAGCTTTTCAAAGCTCTAGTTGCCTCAGCTCAGAGCTCCAAGGCAGACAATGAATCAAATGTACACATCAAATGGCTGGTAATCACATGTCCTTTCCACCTCTTGAACCTCTGCCACAAACATACAAATGCTTTAGTCTCCTTTTAAGTCCTTAATTTATACAAAAATAGCCAGTAAAGAACTAAATACCATTTTCTTTGTATTTTCCCTGTAGCAGTTCCCAAATCAAATGGTTCCCATCAGCAAGAATTTCCTGGTGTCAACTGGGTTTCAAACTTCAGTCTACAGGAAAAAAACTGAAAGGGGGAGGTTGAGGCGGTGGAAATGGCTTGGTATTGACATCTGGCTGGCATGCTGCTCTGGTACACTGTCACAACCCTCCCAGAAAGGGAAGTCTTAAAAGTGGAAGGAGTTTCTTTTACCCCAACATTTTCTTGTCCAGTTTTCCAGCACCAAAGCAGAGGTTGGGCTGTCTCAATAAAGTCTAGAGTTAGCATTCAGCACAATATCATCCTAATCTTCCTTTTTCTGTAGTTAGACTTGATTTACAATTTTGGAATTCCACTTCCCTCCCTCTCCTGTAAAAAAGTACAATGCAAGCAACTCCAGCCATTGTCTTCTCAGGACATGGAGCTTTGTACAAAATAATATTCTTTGAAATATTTTGGTGTGGATATTGCCTCATTTTGGGGTCATCCACCCAAACATAGGCACTAGCCTCTGTTTAGAAGCCCTTCTAAGCTTGTCACAAAAGCTAGCACAGAGCTTTCCTCACATGAACATGACTTTAAAATAACTTGCATATTGTCTTCATAATTCCAGGACTATTCCTTTAAAATAAATAAACATAATTCAGTATTCCTGCATTGCAATAGACACTGCTTCATTACACCTAATGTCATACAGCAATACAAATATTTCATACACACAACTTGCTATCAATCTTCATTAGCTTGTCTCCCCTCAGCTGCTGCTATGCTACTGACTAACACTTCCTAAGAGCGAAAGAGAACTGGAAATTCACTGGCTTCTGCAGTTGCTCTGGAATTGTAGGTTCTTGCCATTTCCAAACAAGTCAGCAACCTGTGACACTGATTACACTATATATTTTAATGACACAGAGTGAAGGGCTCTCTCAACTCTTCCTGAAAGGCAGAGTCTATTTAACCACAGTCACTGGCAGTCATGCAATATGCATAATTAATATAAGGTTTAGAAGGAACTGTAAGAACTGGGCATTTAAAATACCAAAAGTCACAAAATTCCCCCAGTGACCAATAGCAAAGGTAAAGTTTCGACATACCATTTGCAGGGCTGTCAGCAGAAGGTTCTTTGTCTCAGATCACCAGATTTACGTAGGTGTCCAATCTCTTCTAGAATCAAGGAAAACTGGGAATCGACCTGTTTTTGTGGGTCTAAATATTAGGAATCAAGTGGGAGAAAAACTCATCTGGCTGCTTACTTGGCAGTGATCTCTGTACAAAATACCTGACAGTAGCAAGTTACAACTTTGCTCTATATTCAGTGTAATATTTTGGTGTCAGTTCACTTCAGATTTGAGTTTCAAAGCCACGACAAGAATCTACTTTAGGAACCATCCCCTCCACAATTTCCACCTGAACAGTGGAGTTCAGCAAGGACTGTGGGGAGCCAAGGCTGGAGTACCTCAGCTTAGGAGCATGAACCCCTGCCATATCGTATTGCTCAAACCTGTTACATTTTCCAGACTTACTAGAAAAAGACAAATATTTATTCTGACATTTTCTAGCAGGCAAGAAAGTAATGGGGCTAATGCCATGGGCTGGTTAACTATTTTGATCTCAGCATTAGGTCATCTTGCTTTACTTCTGCTACCTGCACAGCCAGAGCTAATTGTTAATCTCCTCAGCGCTCTATCACAAGCTCTGCCGGCACTAAGTGTTTTGCATACAAATACTATTTGCGGCCTCTTCTTCCATCTCCCATTTTTGTGTATTGAGGTAGAGGACCTGTATTTCAGTATATGCATTTAAAAATGGATATGAATTTCGAACAGCACTGTATGGGCTGTGCTTCATGGACCGCACTGCCCACATAGCCAATTGATAAAAATCCATTTTACAGCTATTTCCTCAGAGTCTTTTATACAGTCAGTGGCATTCTGTGAAATCAGAGGCCAACTTAAATCTAGTGTTTCTGCTTGCACCTGTAGAAAAAAGTTGTAAGGATGTGGAATTTTTTTTTTTTTGTCTCAGACATTAAAGTCACCTGACGATAAAAAGCCTAGAACAGATACCTTCCCTGGCTTTTCTCCTAAAATTCATAAGGGGTGAGCCAAAGCTTTTCCTCTGCCCACAGAATCTGGCAGAATGACACACCATCCCTCTCCTTGGTTCTTAACACAAAACAGCATTGATTGATGAAGGTAATTTCATGAAAGCGAGATCCTGAGACCAGACACTTAATATGGGACTTTGTTAACAAGCTCCATCTCCTCTGATAACTGCAGCCATTAGAAGGACTTGTTCCAAAGTACATCATCCCTCTTCTTGATGGGAGGGATCTCCTTCCCTCATTACCTCAGTTCATTCCAGACTTTGCAGAGTTCAGCCCAAGCAACTTAACCTTTTGCATTACAGCAAACGAAATTTCCTCCAGTGCATTTTTGCATTTTATTCACTCTGGGGATCCTAGACTTTTATCATTTCCAGATGACCAAACTCCTTTACCACAATAATCCACAGCTGGGTGCATCCTGCTCAGTGAGAAAAGCAGAGAAGGCACTTGTTTGGGGAAAGAAATGCAGAAGAAAACATCCTTAGTGAAAGATTTCCTGTATAATTTCTGAAATGAGCAACTGAAATAAGGGCCATATATATTCATGCTCCCTCCTCTTCCCCTGCTGTTATTTCTCTGCACAGGTTGTTCACCTCCTGTTGCTAAGCAACATGCTTCACATCCTAGTGCACAGGAAAAAAAGATACAGCCGGGACAAAATTATGCTGACAAGAAGGGAGCATAAACTTTTTCCTCTCCTCCCTCCCTTTTCTCCCATGCTCAATATCTTTCACACTACATTAAATCTCATCTCACTGTTCTCCACTAAACCAAGCAGCACAACCTTGGTTAACCGAAGCATACTCCCAAGATGACTATTAAAAGCAGAAGAAAGGAGATCAGTTCATGAACCATATTCTTTTCTGCTGAAAAGTATCGATATTTCCTCTGAGCAAATAGCAAGACTCCCAAAGGACTGTTGCTTTTATGAATGTTTAAATCCTGCATAAGCCACAGTAATCTAGGACAGGTTATAGACAGAGAACATTATGTATTCTGCAGCAATGTAAAAATCATTTTCTTTACTTTTCTTATTATCAAAGGCTTTAAAATTTGACCATAAAGCATAACTCCTCCAGGCTGCAATTTAGTTCTAAAGCAAGGTCTCTGTGCTGCCTGAACTCCTTTTTTCTCCTGTTATCCACCCACATAGACTACGAGCATTTTAAGGAAATAGTAAAAATAAAATTCACTTAAGCTATCCAGCAAATTTGAAAAGTTTACTTTTTTATATGCTACACTATTCCTATGCAATCCAATTATTTGAGGGGAATCTCACAGAACTTAATTTTGGAAAAAAAACCCCCATCATTTTACTACCTTACATGTAGAGATATATTTGTTTAGAGCAAAAATCATACATCTAATAGATCAACTGCAACATTCTGCTTTCCTTTATCTATACTGATTCCCACCCTTTTTGGTCTACAGCTTACTCTCAACCCTCAACATTTCCTGTGAACTACCATAGTGTCAAGCTTTCATTAAAAATATAATAAAAAGCAATATAGTACTGTACTTTAGTTCATACCTTAGTTTTCAGTACTGATCTGTTTTACTTGCCTCACAGATCAACAGCAGTAAGTTGATCCCTGTTTGGAAACAGGTTGGAACATGGGTCTGGTTCTGAGCCTCAGCTGACCGTCAGTAAAATAGATGGAGCCTGTTGCTTCCCTACTTTATCTATTTAAACATACAGTGTTCAGCACAGAGGATGACTTTTGCTACTCCAGCAGCTACATTTCCAACAGATAATATATATTTGCCATCCAAACTATCTATAAAACAGAGTCAAATTTGGTGACAAGTTTCTTCCAAATAGAATCCAAGATTCAAAAGATCTAAATATTTTATTTCAGAATGAAACCAACTAAGCATAACTCTGAAACAAAGCATCAAAGACAAATTTAGTTAATTCAAAATGTAGTTTTCTAATTCAAGTAAAAGATTTTAAATTATTCTGAAATTTCAAGGCCAAGCCATTCACAGTTGAAGGAACCATTTTGTTTGGCTCTAAATTACTCTCTGAAGAAAGAGTAGAAGAGGGTACAGCACAGCAATGGCAGTCAATATACCGATATCCCAGTGGTTTCACAATCTGGATGTGATACCACAGCAACTAGACAAAATTACTACTGTGGAATTCAAAACAAAAGACATGTCCCACTCTCAGAGCACTTCCCTATGGCCTAGCATGACTATGATACACTTTCTGTCACCTTTGCCTCTGTCTGCAACTAACTGTAAGACTTCTCCATTCCTGAAGTAAGGAAAATCTTCAAAAACTTATGAAGGGATGGGATGCCTCTCCAGTGGTCATAAGTACATACATTCTACTCTATAAAATGCAAAAAATGAGCAGGGACCTGTGCTTCCCTGCACCTGGGTAGGGATTCTACAGTCCATGTGGGCTGAAGATTCCAGGAGCTCACCTCTCCCAACTTTACTTTGCCTCACAGGGTCTTCTTCAGTCTGAAGTTCCTCAGAAAACAAGCCCCAGGTCCAGATATCTAATCCCACTCTGTTCATGCACTATCATCTGCCATAAAAATCATAAACGGATTTACAGATCACAAGACTCTTAGCTATCACTGTGCTCTAAGAGACTTCAATAGACCTATTCATAATAATTCCTCTATGACAAGACAGGTTTATATCTTGTAACATGGTGGCATTCTCACATCAAAACAGAGTAAACATAACCTTGTATAGATTCACAGTATTTAAAAAAAAAATTAAGTAACAGAAAATAATGTGGTACAGAAAATGCACAACAACCGTGACTGAATCATAGCAGACACTTGATTTTCTGTGTAACACAAATGATGGGGAAAACAGGAAGAGAAAAAGATTTAGGATGCTTTGCCCACAGTCGTTAAAGTAATATATTTTGTTTTCTGTTCTAGATAGCAGCCTTAGCCTGCAGGCCCAAAGAAACATTTAGCTATATAGTAGTTGTTGTTCTTGAATATAACAATATTCCATTTCACCTGTTCATTCAGTGAGAGATTAACATAAATCTCACCTAAAAGGACAGAAATAGGCATTCAGTTCTGACAGCCTAGTGGTTAAAAATTCTGTTTGCAGGAAAAATGTATTTTCACAGCCAGTCCTTCAAAACAGGAGTCTTATTAGAATGCTCTTTAAAAGTATCAAAAGAGTTTAGTGGAGAAACAAGACTTTTAGAGCTAATTTAAGGTGATTAGAGGATTGGTGAGTTTAGATTGAGAGAACTGTGAAATACAAAAACCTGATTTTGAGGGATCAAATGTTTATTTTAAAACTATCACCTGTATGAGCATAACAGAAATTAAAATCTTTCTGAACTCTTCTATAAATTCTTTGAGATACGTGTTCCTTGAACAGACCTCTCACTAGCAATGAAAAAACTTAGAAGGCAAAAGAAAGGCTCACTGCTAAATTCCTTTGGTAAAGCCACTCTTAGATTCTTACATTCTACAAGAATTTTCTATAATGGTACATCTTCTGTAAGAACAATATCAGAAAAAACTATCAAAAACAAATTATCCAAAAGGAGACAAGCAAGTTTGCTGACATCAACCACAATAAAAGACAATCATTTCACAGACCACAGAAGTTAAGCCAGAAGGTGTCTTCTTTTATTCCATACCAAAAAAACATTGAAGGAAGGCACCTTTACTTACATATGAAATTGCTTTCTCCCCACTTAATTCTATGTCACAGTCCATTTTAACCCTACCTTGCTTAGCAAAGCATCTACTGTGTTCAAAACCTGCAATACTTGATTGAAGCTAAGAGTCCTTGTACCCAACAATCAACAGCTGTTAGCCACAAGCCAGTAAGCCAAAAAGAAACAGAAGAAAACTAGTACCAACTAAGCCATCAAACCCCACACCTGCTTTTTCATTTCTGTAAACAGCAGCAGAGAACATAGCAGAAAATCTTCAGGGGTGCAGCAGGAAACCCCCAAATGCAGGGGTGCAAGGGGGTGTGCTTGCAGCAGCAGCAACTGACCCTCACATTACCAAGTGTTTCTGTGGCTACAGCAGTTGCAGACAACACCAGAAGACTGGCAACAAGAGTGGAAAAGGTATCCAAAACCCCCCATTTTCTTAGCAGGGAAAAAAAAGCAGCAGCAGGTCAAAGTCTACTGTGCAGTACACACAGATATGGGTGCTGCATAATGCTATAACCATGCTATTTGGATGTCAACCTCCCAGCCCATTCTAGCTGTAACCAATTCTGCTTCCAAAACCAACTCCCTTCAGTCATCTGATATGTCAAACACCATGACTGTGAAACACGTGAAACAGCATGTCTCTGAAGACCATATGCAATATGCAGAGTCAGGCAATGCTCATTACTTAAGTACATTGAGGGTTAAGACCAGAATTGTTAGGACCTGCAAGTTTAAGCCTTTAATAAGCTAAGATAATTATTCTCAGACAATTGTGGGGATGTCTCAACTGTAGTGGGGATATATTTTAAATCTCTTTATATCACTGAGAAACTAGAGGCTAACTCTCTCTGAATATATGCCTATAACCTGATTTACTTGATGTAAGCAAGAAAATCATGTACCAGTCTCTGCATTCTGTACTCCCATGCAATTATTCCATTGACGTCAATAAAACCATGTGGATACTACATTTAGAGATGGTTCTCCTCAGGTTCCTTCATGCCTTTTATCTTTGTCTTATGCTATTATAATGTATCCATTAATGGATTTACTGCATTACACAGGGTCAGAGAGTGAGTGGGTGAATGAGTGAGAGAGAGTGTGTGTGTGTACTAAAAAGACATATATCATCTCCTAATGACTGTCAAGCAATGAATGTAGACAAAGCAAAAATCTCACAGGAAATGTTGCTAACAGACAAATGCCTAGATATAACAGGGAAGGTGAAAATGCTCTAAAAATAATTAAGGCTTAGAAAGCTGGCCAAGACAATTAGCAGCCAAAATACTCACTGGCCTTTAACATACTGGCCTTCTGTTTTTAAGATTTTCTTCTAGGCCTCACCTTGTTAACTTCCCTGTACTTAATTCCAGTGTAAGGAAAATGAAAAAGTATGGGAGGCTCCTAAGCAGCTTTTCAGTACGTGCATGTCTCCCTTGGCCTACAACCAGACAGTACTGATTGAGGCACAAAGACAATGAAGAAGAAAAACCTTTAGAACAAAATCTGGTAACAATCAACACAAGCTCCAGTCATTAATATGCTTTCCTCTCAAGACAGCATTTTAAATTAGAGCTTTCATTGTCCCAGTCAAGGCTGGACAATGATGGTGTAGTATCTAATGGGCAAGGGTTGCCCTTTCATTCACTGATTACACTTTATTTAATACCACCCATTAATACATGATGGCATTTTCTATCAAGGGGGCTCATAAAAAGGTCAGTTTCCATTACTGCAACTTGTATATATGAGGAGAGGCTCAACCCCTAAGCAACACTAATATTCTACGACTTCCAGCCAGCTTACTCCAATTACAGCTTCACTCCGCCAAGTACTGTGTTCAGGCAGATAGATGTACCCAGCCTCACAGGTCTGAAATCAACAAGATGGAGGCATCAGGAGCACCCAGCCACCACGAGTCAGTCACAGAAGAGATTATTTTGACAGCGTTTTCTTCTCTTTTTAATCACTTTTTCTGTAAATAAATATTTGCAACTATGGTACCTCTCATGTTTCCAGAGTAGGCCCAGATGATCCATGTATCAAAGCCAGGTAAACTGGTCCTTAGGACTGCTAGTTATAATAGTCACTTCTTATGTAATTTATTGTTGAGTGGCTCCTGATTTTGTTTGTATATTGATTGGAAAATTGTTTAGATGACTAATTCCCAGCCTAAAGGTTGTTAACTCTGTGAGATTTTTTTCCTCTGCTTGTTTACTATGAGTTGTTCACTGGTCATTTAAAATCCCACTGTTTTGTTTGCTTGGTTGAATGTTGCTTTCCAAACAGCCACTTGAAATACTAAAAAACAGTCGAAATCAGTAGGTTTTTAGGACTGTTATTCATACTAAGTTTAATAAAACATAGCCAATCATGAGTACCAAGTATGTCTTAATATGCAAGCAAACCAGAGAACTGTAGAACAGAAATTCAACTCAACCCTTTCATGCATATAAATATCCATCAAGTTTATTTTTGTTTAATTTGTCAATAAATATAATTAATACCTCTTTTGATGTTTTCCATGTTCTTCTGTGAGCTCCACAGTAGTTTTTTCTCAGCTCGTCCCCATTCATTGATGAACTAATTCCATTTTTTCATTTTGATTCTCTCTGATGAGGTCTCACTGACAAAAGACAATTTTGTACAAACAATGGATTCAATAATAAAGCCAAGAGGTTGTGGTGTTTTTTTTAATATTTAGAGAGCAACTGGAAAACCAAGAACTCACTACAGCAAAATAAAACACTCAGATGTAGATATGCACTAACTTGCAATTTACTTCATACGTTTCTGTTGGTAAACATATTGGTACTGCAGGGCTGCTGGCACTCATCATAATTTGTGGCAAAGTTCTTCAGCTAGCACAGCCAGACATATCTATTTCCCAAAGGCTTGCGTTCCCTCTTTAATCCAGCCCTCAGAGTAGGCATCCAAAAATGGCACACAGAAAGCAGCATTGAATGTAATATTGGTAGCTTTCCCTCTCCAGAGGCAGTGATGAATTGGGGCAGGCTTGCACCATCTCCAACATTTCACTGCAAAATCCAGGATCCAGACACCACTGTTCCCACTGTGCTTGAAAGTGATACCCAGGAATATTATCCTCTCTGTCCTGTTTGAGAAAAAGGGCAGTCTTCACTCAGTCCTGCCTGAAGTAGTGTCATTTTTATCACTGCTGAGCCCTTTGCAGAAATAGTTGAGTCCACTACTTTTTAGGAAAGTAAAACATGGGGATAACAAGCAAGCATTAAGCATACTAATTACTTGAAAGGTTGGTTAACAAAACTGCTCTATACAGTGTCAAGTAGCCAACATATTTAGAGTTGAAAAAGTAACCCACTATAAAGGTTTGTTTCTTATGAAACAGTGGTACTATGGAACTGAAGCAGTGTGCTGAGGCTAGGCATTCTCTAGGAGACTAAAATTCATAGGCAGATTATTTTTTTTTCCCCTGGTTTGAACCCTTCAAGACAGCAAGAGAAGGGATCTGCAGTTCTGCACCAGCTCAACTAGACATAAAGAAAGTGGCATGTGCCACTTTGAAGGGAGACTTTGGGAGAAGGGCTGGGGATTCAGCAAACAGCAAGAAGCAGTGTGGCAGCTTCAGGAAAGGGAGACTTGACAGCACTTCATTTCTTCTGACCTGTTTGTTCTGCCCTCCTCTGTCAATGACAGTTATCCAGGCACTGACAGGGAAAAAAACACAAGCAAGCAAACTGCCTATTCCACTCTAAAAAGACATTACATTGGCAAGATGGCAGCTGCACTAACAGGTGAAAATGAGCTCTATTTGCTACATTAAAGCTCTAATTTAATTTGGCAGAAAATCACTTGCAAATCAAGCAAGTGTGACACAAGCATTTTCCCTTGTGTTTGGCCATGTCCAGAAACTACAGCCACA
Source organism: Phalacrocorax carbo (assembly GCF_963921805.1). Classification (NCBI taxonomy): domain Eukaryota; kingdom Metazoa; phylum Chordata; class Aves; order Suliformes; family Phalacrocoracidae; genus Phalacrocorax; species Phalacrocorax carbo. Next base: position 22,516,623 of record NC_087518.1, read on the forward strand.
GCTGTTTTGTTTGCCATACGCTACTGTAATGCAGTATCAGTGAAAAATAAAATGCATTTTCCATTGCTACAGAACACTACCTTCCCCTGGAGACTTATTTGAATTTTTCTTCCGTTTAGGCTCAGTGTTCCCTGGTAATAACAATAATCCTGGTAAGTGTCTTCACTACAAAATCTGAAATTGCTGCATGATCTTCTCGTACAACACAAACTCTATGTTCTTTACAATCTCAGTTATTTCATTTTAAGCAGTGGTCATTTTCAAATACTTCAGTTTGCATGACCCATGAGTATAGTAGCACCTTGTGAAAAGCTGCCACTACCACTGTCCTCGGCTCGTGTTTAAGACATTATTTTTGAAGTGTGGGCTCACAAAGGATGCTTTCAGCTTCTCAGGTTTCAGCAAAATCTTTGTCACCTGATGAAGTCTGATTTCATATGTACATATGACATTCAAACTGACTGATGTCCCCAAAATGACATGCCAGATGCAAGCTGTAGTGAGATGATTTCAAAAGCTAGGACAGATTTACTCCTAAGTATTGATTTTCTATGTATTTATATTTAAAATAAATGTATTTTAAATAAGAACCCTCATCTGGATTCTTCTGGTTTGTGTGTTACCTTGTTTTGAACTCTTTTCTCTACTACTCTTGCTTAGCTCAGTGCCGGAAGTTGACATTTTATTGCCATGAGAAACACAGCCTTGGGCAAGGGAAGTACAAAATAAATGGACCAAAGTAAAATCTGACGGAATGCTTGAGTTATTATATCAATCTGCTAATGCAAACATTATTCCTCATAAATCACTTTACTTCCCTAAACTTTCTCCATGTAAAATGAGCCTTTACATGTCATAGCATTATAGCCAGTGACAATTTATACATTCTAAAATACAGTTCCAACCTGACTCTAAGGGATGGTTTAATTCTTCCTCAGAAACTGTGAAAGTGTTAAATTATTTTCTTCAAATAGATGCTACGTCTTCCTTCCTTGACCCCAGAAAAACAACCAATAATCTAGAGCTACATGTCACTGGTGTGTGTGCATGATGGTTGAGCTATGAAGCAGCCACTTCGAAGTGGGTATTGTTGAATGCTGCTAACTGGGGAGGTTCCTCAAAAAAAAAAAAAAAAAATCAAGTGATTTTACCAGTGGATTTGTTTCTGAACCAGTGAATAAAAGCCATCCTGGTCATAAATTTCTATCAACACTACCTCCCAAGAATTATGTAAGTATTGTGCCAGACAATGTTGATCAGATGGTTTAGGCATTACTTCATTCTTTTGAGATATTATTTCACAAAGCTAGTGGGACAGGTTCAAGCTGGCAGAAATGCATGTAGAGAAGAATGCATGACAGTATCTAAATAGGGCATCCAATTCTTTCATATGAATCGGAATGCTATGGGGAGCAGGGGTGACTCCTGCTGATGCATCTTATATCAGCAACCTATTCTCCACTTCAAGTGCACATTAATGTGCTGAACAAAGCAGTAATGAAGTCTTCATTAATTATGCAGAAGCATTAAGTTAGGCACCATCTTCTATACTTTGCTAAACTGTGGGAAGGGAGGGCAGGAAGTATGTCACTACCATGCAAAGTGTACTATATAATTTCCTGCAGGCAATTCAGCAAACTTTAAGAACGTTTCAAGGATCTCCCAGGTCAGATCCCGAAAAACCAATTTTAAGCATGCTAAAAAAAGAGCATCAAAGGAGATGTATGAACAGGAATCTCCAGAAAGTTTAGTTCTCCAGAGGACTTTCTGCTCAATTCCCTTTGCAGGATTTAACGCAAATGGATTTTGCGTCTTCTTACAGGATCACAACAGCTCCCTTTGTAGCCAGCAGACTGTCTCAGCTGGGAACCTTTGAGTTCAAGAAGCACCTCTGTAATAGATCCAGTGTTGCAAGACTGGATCTTGATCTCAGGAGAGACACTTTAATAATTAAATCCATTCCATGTGTGTAAAAGAATTTAGTCATTACTACCACCAATACCCTACACACTGATCAGGATCCTATCCAGAGACTTCTGCTATCTCAATGTGAAGCAGCAGTTTTCCTCCAATGCTACACGGACTTCTGCTCTCACAGGCCAGCCTCTTGTTCTGGACAGCTGTGGTTGATTTGTCTTGTTCCTGTGATGTAACAATGTTTGGTAGCTGGCATAAGCAGCTACTTGTAACAGGGTTTTTCCTGGCAGCATGACTATGGGAGAACTGGCACTACCCTTTAAACGCCTTTGGAGTTTGTTGCAATTTGAACAGTGTCAACCCACCACACATATTTGCTCCAAAGCTTTAAGGGATTGAACTGACACAGCAAACAAGCAGAAGACAGAAAATGGCCTGGAAAAAATTTTTGGGAAATAACTAGCTAACTGACTGCTCGCTTACAGGTACAGACCAATAAAGTGTGAAATAACTAATTTACAGAAACTTTGAATTATTAGCTGATGCCAGAGTTGGTAGTTTAGGTTCAAAAAAACCCCAAACACTTTAAAAACTCAAATTCATTGTTGGATGATGCACAGTCAGTAAGTTTTCTCTGATGCTGGAAAACCCAAGTGCAAAACTCTCTATTAGTTAAATAAATAATTTTTTGGTCAGTCAAAATCAGACTGATAACATGTGATCTCCTTCTGTATAAAGCCCATAATGCTGATATAACAAAGTTGTTACATCCATGATGATTTAAGGAAAGCAAAGATTTTAGGGAGAGTTACTGTATATATTTTATCGCTTGTTTTTAGACCAGTGGAGTTGGGATAAAGAAAAATGCACATTTTATACATCTAAAACCTTCGTTAAGGATTGAATAAAGAAGAAGTCTTCAAAGTTAATTGCAGACTGATAATGCTTGCCGAACCTTGTAACAGCCAAAACAATTAACACTCTTCTTATAAAACAAACCCCTTATTTTCCTACTAAAAAGAAGAAGGTAAGGCACATGTGATGCAGCTACTAAATGAGGGTTGGGGTTATTCATTGGTCTCTGCTAGGTCTTCAAACAGAAATTAATTTCCCCAGGAACCACCAAAGAAAGTTTCTTCTCTACAATGATTATAAAGCCAGGAAAAAAAAAAATCTTATGTTAATTTTTTCAGGGCTACTACAGCAAGCCTAACGGGCTGATGTGTTCGGCTACGTGTTGCTTTCTGCTGTTCAATCCTAGGCATGCTGTATAAGTTCAAAGAGGTTTTCTTCTCTTGGTGCTCTTTAATGGGTAGATTCTTTCAGTCAACTGCTTTTACAAACTCTTCCAATTTCCACACCATATTAAACATGTTTCAGACTATTTCCATCTTTTTTCTGGGTAGCTTTGGACTCTGACAAGTCCTGGCCTATATAAAAAATTTATTTACAGCAATTTTGGGAATTTTCCTGAAGGAATTACTTCCAAAGGCAATCAGATGTCTGCCTGTATCTTTGGTGAATTCTTAGTTTATTAACGTAAAAATACATGTGAGCTGCTGTCAGGGAACAGCAAAGTTAAGCCTGCCCTTAAACTGTGGATTTTTCAACGACCAGAGCCTATTTAGCTGCTGATCTTTTTTGCCAATTACATACATTATTTCTGAGTTTCTGCTTCTGCCAAGCAGAACTCTGTTAATTGATTGTCCTCCTGTGTTGCTTTACCTTGTAAACGTACTGCTACTGTTGAGCCTTTAGAGGTATGAATAGATTCCCCCCCCCCACACACACACAACTGATTATAATTTTTCAAGTGCTAAATAATATTGCTGTGTGTTCTTTAAGCTGTGACACTAAGAGCTATGTTGTCCAAAAAATCTGTCTCCTAGCAATCCCTAGCTGAATTATGCAAAGTATGCTGTATATACCTACACTTTTCCTCATATGAAGTCAACGTTGATGCCAAAAATGGGAGAGGTGAGACAATGCCTGGTGTTTCATGCCAATGTCTATGCTAACATAAATACAGACTGAATATGTGCTTTAACTGTGAAAGCTGCCCCTGTATATATAACCCTGGTGAAAACCAATTTTGTTGTCATTCCCTAACTGACCAAAATGTCCCAGAATTAATGGCAGTAGATATTGTCAAAATTTGTTAATGTCTACAAAGTTCATGACAAGACTCCTTTTGCCATTGTCATGGTTTAACCCCAGCTGGCAACTAAGCACCACCTAGCCACTTGCTCACTCCCCCCACAGCAGTATAGAGGGAAGAGAATTGGGAGGGTAAAAGTGAGAAAACTTGTGGGTTGAGATAAGAACAGCTTAATAATGTAAATAAATAAAAAAATAATAGTAATGAAAAGGAAAATAACAAAGAGAGAGAAATAAAACCCAAGAAAGACAAGTGATGCAAATGAAAACTATTGCTCACCATGAACTGATGAATGCCCAGCCAGTCCCTGAGCAGCAGCGCTCCCCCCCACCAACCTTCCCTAGTTTTATTGCTGAGTATGATATCATATGGTGTGGAATATCCCTTTGGTCAGTTGGGATCAGCGCCTCCCATCTGTGTCTCTTCCCAACATTTTCTGCCAGCCCACTCTCTGGTGGGATGGTGTGAGGAGCAAAGGCCTGGACTCTGTGTAAGCATTGCTCAGCAATAGCAAAAACATCCCTGTGTTATCCACACTCTTTCTAGCACAAATCCAAAACACAGCCCCACACTAGCTACTATGAAGAAAATTAACAGCATCCCACCCAAAATCAGCACAGCCATTCAAAAATGTTTTGATTATGCTTCTCAAAGGGAAAAAAAATGCTCTACAAACATTCTGGACTGAATCCCAGCCTGTTTTGTTCCCTTAGCTTCATCTGACTGACTCCTTTCTTCCCGCCACCTTCCCCTGCTCCCCCAAGCAAGACTTCCATATCATCTTCTACCAGCTACCATATCTTGCCATTTTTCATGGCATACAAAATTCCTTTTTTTGACAAATGAAAATTACAAGAGTCCAGTAAACATCATGTAGTCATAATTACCCTATTAAACACCAAAGCAATATATTTATTATATTACTTTCAATCACTCAAAGAATTAAATGGTACTTAATGATTTGTCAGATGAAATTATTACCATACAATGATTACTTTACAGCATATAACTCACCACATTAAATTCCCCCTCCCCAAACTATATTAATCTATCATTTGTCTTCACCTGGAAATGTATCACCTTACCTTCTTATATGGATCCTTATACCAGAGGTAGGCTTGCTTATAGCCCACATTATATATTTTATTTCCAAAGTAACATAGATTTAATTCAGGAATAACTTTTTAATGGCAGAAAACAAACAAACAACAAACAGAAGCTTTCCCTTCAGAGATTATGCAGGCTTTTGGTGGTCATCATCTCTGACCAACAAATTCCTGAAAAAAGACTAAAAGAGTAGGTGAAATATATGATTTCTGGATTAATGTACAAAAACAGAGTTCAGAAAACCTGACATCTATTCTTACTCCTGCCACAGACTGCCTCTTATAGGATCTACAGCTAATAGTTCTCTTCGCTCCATAAACTATGTACTCATGGCTGTACACACAGTTATCAGACTTACAATAGCAAAGGTACACCTGTATATACCTATAGCAATAAGAAACCCAATCTGCGCTTACTATAAAACAAAAGCATAGTATAATTTATGTAAAAAACAGTCATCATTGAAACATTCAATGAAACCAAAACCAAACTAAAAGGCACTGCAAGAGAAGAATTAATTTGACAGCTGTGCAAATGGTAAAATACATTCAATTTCAAATGGGCAAAATGATCTGGACAAAGTTTTGCTACTATTTCTAGTTATACATTCCTAATATTTGCTAGGTTTTTAAGTGCATTATAACCTACCCAACAACCATCTCAGATAGTTTCTAGTAACTACATACTTTTGAAAGAAGCTAAAAAAAAGTCAAAAAAAGAAGAAGGAGTTTTAAGTGAAAAAATTGAAAGTGCTTGTAAATTGAAATAGTAAATGAGAGCTTGTGGTATGCATTCTTACCTTTCCTGTTATCTTTTCTAAGGTGAGAGAAGCAAGAGCACTGCTTCTCCTTGTCTAGTTTTCTTTGACTGTTGATTTTTGCATTATGTCTAGGTTATGTTCTATTTTATTATTTTTCAATTTCCTATTTATAGCAATGACTCTTAACTACATCTTTGCTGCACCAGAGTTAGTCTCATCAGCCTCAAAAGGTTCTAAAGGAGAGAATCCCAGGAAACTCTGCCAAGCACATTCCGTGATTAAAAGCAGAATATGTAGACAAACCCTTCAGGTTATTGCACTCCAAGAGAATATCAAGAGTAGTGATATACCTCCTCTACTAAGACACAAGAATCAGTTTGAGGATCAGTATCACCAAGCACCATGTCTTGAGGTAAATCTACCCTGTTAGACTTTAAACAGAATGTTTCAAAGGGTAATAGAAGACAGACTGATGACTGACAATATTGTATACTTATATTTATATATGTTCCTTCCCCAGAAACCTATGTGCACATGTTGCTGTGGTTTTAAGATCTCCAATAAGATGATGTTCAAATGCTTTGCACAGGCAAATAACCACCACACACAATTTTAGGCTTCCAGAACTATTGGGTTCCCTGAATTTTTCTTTTCTCTGATCATAAGTTGCACTGAATATTTCATGTTTGGTGCTCCACATGTGAAGAAAATAATTTTTTTTTCTTTGCTGTTTCACGTCTTTCATGGAAGATGGGGGTGAAAAAGAAAACATAGATTTTATTAAATCTCTGACAATTGGCTTTTCCTTTTAGCCCCTTTACTGCCTTTTCTGTCTGGAAAATAGGTATGTTTGTCCTTCAGGACAAGAAGTGTCACCAACTGTCCAGTTAACATCATGAGGTTAGTCTGTTCCTCATCTACATTTTCACTAAATCATGCTTGAGCTCATTTTCTCTGGTCACTTCCTTTTAGTCCTGTATTATTTTCAAATCTTTTTAGAGAACATGCCCTGTAGCCTGTCCCCAGTCTTTCTTCCAGTGAGATGTAGACTTTTTTCTCCTTTAGCGTTCCACCTTGACCTTGCTCCCTTCATGGCAGCCCTTTAAGACATATGTAGCTTTTAAGATGCATTTATTTGAAGCCTGCAGGTCTGTTCTCAGCATCCTAATTCAGCTCTTTTTTCTGCTTTGGAGGCAGACTGAACTTTATGGCCTTCATTTTCAAAAAGCCTCCAAGCTCCTAATTAGGCATACAATGTTAGCAGTCAGAATTTCAAAAAAGCCATGAACACTTGAGTCCTGAGCTTCTGAAAATCTACCCATCAGCCTCACACTAGCAGCTACCAAGTCCTTGGGATTTTTTTCTTAAATCTAGCCCTTATTTTAGTAACAAATACCAATACCATTGGAGAACAGATCTACTATGTTCCTTCAGGTATTTCTGCAAATGCATGCATTGACTTTATGAAATCTAGGTACAGTTTTATTCTACCTACATCCTCTTTTTTACCATTAGCTTTAAAGACTGAACTTAACGCTCTCTGCTGAAGCAACAGAATTAAAGCTGTGTGCAATAATCATTCCTGGGACAACATGAATTTATGCTTGTCAACAGACAAAGTATGGAAGCATTTGGAGAGAGATTAATAATTAGACTTTAAATAAGAATGCAGAATATGTTAAAAGAGCAAGACATCTGCTCAATGCAAAGATGGAATGTATATAATGAGAAATCTTCTATAAGAAAGGGATAATCAGAAGGATGAAAAAGAGAATTATATTGCCCTACTAGATTTTAATATCACCTCAGAAGAATTCTTTGTAACCTTAGAACCAAATACTGTATTCTAGCTGACTGATAAATCCTGGTTTGCTCTGATAAGAAAGATGTGTCACTGCAGCATCTGTTTCTTGGAAAAAAAATAATTACTAAATTAATAAAGTTACCAAAAGATGCAGTGCTATTTTTAGCTAGTGAAATGAGATAAGGAGTGATGCAGTAGTACTGATTCAGAGCCCACTTTTGGGTAACAGAGAAGGAAACCACTATGAGTATACTAGTACTGAACATAAATGCATACTGCTTGGCTCCAAATGCAAACAAAAAGCAAATTCACATCACAAAGGAACGTTTGCTGTGCACTATATCACTACCAAAAATGCATGCAGAGTGCCGCCTTGTAAATAAGACAGTTCGCCTGCCTAACTGGCAAACCATCTACTGCATGGGAGTCTACAGCATAAGACAAATCCAACCAGTAGTATTTCAAGATGGATAGTTTTCACAAACAACTGCATTTTGCAATTTTTATACATGAAAAAATCAACTGCTATTTCTCCTGTGGGGTTTAACAAAAGGAGGCTTGAGGCTTGAATGGCTTAGCTGAATCCGCCAGATGAGATTTGGTTAGCAATGACTTCATGTTGATGCTGAGGTATTGTGGAGACATAACAAATAGCCTGACTGACATCTGATAACACATGCATCTTGTCACAGTACACCCCTACAGAGCTAATAATACACTATTTCTTTATTAAATTGGATATCTGTGGAGAATAAATTGTTGTCTGTCATTTTTATCAGTGATAGACAACCACCACTGTATGTGCTTGAAATTAACATACCAATGCGGGGCAGGTTAATTAGTAATTTTGGGCTTCAGCCTGGGAAAGGGAGGTTGACCTCACTGGACCCAGTTAGAATTTGCTATCCTGCAGAGAGGTTAACATTATATGACTCTGATCAGGAAGACCTCAGACACTATGGAAGCAGATCTCCAACACGCTGCTGGACTTGCCAGTGATAATTCAAAACCAAAGAACCATCAGGGCAACTGTTTATTGGTCTCCCACCTATGCAGGTTATACTAATTAGTTTCCACTTTGTGTTTCATATCTATCAAACAAGAATAATTCCTACCCACCTGTGAATAGTAAAGTTTAATTAACATTTATAAACTACTGCCTAATATTCATGTGGAATTAAAGAGAGAAAGAGTTAATAGTGAAGAGAACATACAATTCAAAACAAAGCTGAATGTAAAATGTAGGGCATGTAAACATGAATCTCATTTTCTGCTTATGCATGCTACAATTTCAAGTACATTTTTAGCCTGCCATTTGTGTAGAGGAGGATAACTACCATGCAGCTTTAAATAAATATGAGTTTTTAAAATAGGTACCTGTGAGATCAGCTGTCATGTTATCCAAGAGACAATACAGTGGCCCCCTCTACTCTTTTGTATCGCTTTAGTTCCCCATCTTCTGTTTCTGTACCACTATATTTTCTGTTTATTTTTCCCCCAGTCTGTATTGGTATATCTGCTTGACCAGCTCAGAAACCTTTGCTCAAGTCCACCACATTCCAGAGGGCTGGGCCAAACAGTTTGGACTGTTTCTAGTGACCTCATGTGAGAAACATGCACAAAGACTAACCAGCATTCCCAGGTTTTGAACATGAACATGTCAGGATAGATATGAAATACGAAACCAAAGGAACTAAACGTGGGATGTAAGTTGCTAACTGGTGCTTAGCAACACTGCACTGATGTCACAAAAATCATGACCTTAGCATAAGAGTCAACACCATTCACACAGATGTCTGTGAACAGATCATCTGATATGGCAGAAAACAAAACAAAACAACCATAACCATTTTATGCCAGCTTGAACATGCACTGTAGATGCTTTAATGCCACTTATGGGCAAAGAGCACATTTGCCGCCTGACAAGCTCTTAGAATGTATATGGTAATTAAAGGAATAATCTTCTTAAATTAATAAATTCTGATCTCAAAGAAAGAAAAAGCAGCTGGAGTGAAATAATTAGGCCATGACTCAATCAGATTTGCAGGCAGATATTAGAATTCTACTGGGAAGGAAACTTGGACAAGGTAGGCAATAAACTGTTCACCTCCTGATGCACCAAGACTTTTTTTTTCTAGTTCTCATGCAATATTTATTTCTCATATTCTATAATTTTACCCCTCTATTATATTTATGAACATATTAAATTAGAGTGCAAACATTTTTTTTCTTTCAAGAATATATCATAGCCTGTTTCCTTCATTAAATAGCAATACTCAAAAACCTTTGAGATATAAAATCCAAATTAAATTTCTTAGTAAGACAAAAAAGCTTACATATTTCATATGTTCTACATTTTTATATGTTCTAATTTTTTAAAAAAACATTAGATCACATTAAATTTTGTCTTTTTTCCCTTTAACTGAAAAGAACTTATTTCATTCAACATCAACTTTTCATTTGGTGTGAAAAAGAAAACAGAAGGCCAAATGTCATTCTTTATTGCAGAGCCTTGTGTGTAAAACCCTTGATAAAGTTGTAAAAAGAATCTGCTCAAGGCACCCACCCAGCAAGAGTGTTCTTGTCATCAGGCTAAAGCAATTCCAGGATGCTGCTGAATAGACCTTAACACAACAAACTATGGAATATTCATGAAAATAAAATGCTCTCCATGTCTGGGTTTTCTAAATCAAAACTCCTCCATATCCTTCAGAGGTATACCAAAATCTGAAAATCTGCCCTCTTCCAACCAATCTACTCCCACTTGTAATAAAACGAAAACAAAATTCCTGGTTTCCTGAATACTAACAAACTAAGCCAAAACCATTGGTCCAAACTAATCCTAAGCTTCAGTCTAGCCATCTGCAGCCAAAACCTTACAGCAAAAAGAAGGGTCTTGCATCCTCCTTTTTACAAATCCTAAGGCTTACACAGACGTTAGCATAACTCTTTGCAGAGTTTAAACACGGAACCTAAAGGATCCCTTCTGGTCTTGGAATTTTTCCCAGTTTTCCAGCCTATGTAGAATCCAACAAGAAATTAATCTGATAAATACTTCCTTAAATATTGATTTCCTGGACTTTAACGCTGGCCCAGCACTAGCCTTCTATTATGCATACTTCAGGTATGCAAAAGCAGTAAAATAAGACTGTCTCCAATCAAGCACATCTGTCGTGGTTTAGCCGGAAGCTCAGCCCCACACAGTCGCTCGCTCACTCCCCCACTGGTAGATGGGGGAGAGAATCAGAAGGGTAACGCTCGTGGGTTGGGATAAGAACAGTTTAATAATTAAAAGAAACAACAATAGAAATGCAATGTAAAGGAGAACAACGAGAGGCGCAAAGCCCCGGGGGAGGGGGGGGAGGGGAGGGGGGAGGGGAGGGGAGAGGGGGAACGAACTGCCGAAACAAACCGCACGCGCCGCAGCCACTCGCCGCCCGCCGACCCGACGCCGCGCGCTCCCGAGCTGCAACTGCCCCCCCCAGTATACTGGTCATGGTGTCACATGGTGTGGAATGAACCTGCCATTGGCCAGTCGGGGTCAGCCGCCCCCACCACGGCCCTGCCCCTCCCAGCCCCCCCCCCCCCCCCCCGCCAAGCGGCAGAGCGCGGGAAGCTGGGAAGGTAGCCGACCCCCACAGTGAGGAGAATTAACCCCTTCTCACCCAAAACCAGCACAACATGGCAGAAGCTAACTATTTAGTTGGCATAATATATAAAAACAAAAAATTGGAGCAGCTGCTCCCTAGCTGGAACACAGGCTCCAGTAGATATTAATGACAAAATGACAATTTTTGAGCAGTGGTAGCTGGAGTCTGCCATATTGATCAGGCTAGGCTTAGGATGGTGGCTTAGGAAAAAAGGAGCTATCCATGACAGTCTTGCAACAGGAAAATATTGTAAACATGATGGCTATTTCTAGTAGCATAATTATTTGAGCATAATGGTTTTATGGGATTTTCACAGAGCCTACTGCCAAAAAGACACATTAAAGTTTGCCAGTATATCCTCAGAATACCACAGGCCACTAAGTTACACCAAGATAACTCACGTTAAATGCCATAACTGTGGTTAGATCAAAGTATGTCAGTCCTCAAAAAAATCAATACTTATGTGCTACATTAGAGAGTGACAGAGACCAAAACTCCACCAGTGCCCAAGGCCCTGCAATGGTAAGAAATGGATTTGATGAGAGATACTCAAGGGGGCTCAGAGGCAAATCACACCCTGTATTGTAGAGGAAGCCCATTCCTAAGTGTCTACCAAACTTATCTGAGAATTAAAAAAATAGATAAATTTTAAAAAGAAAACCAGCTTTTCCCCAATCCTCCAATCCAAAGGTCATTATTGATCTGAGGGTATGATGCAAGGTCCTCCAGCCAGACATGCAGAGAAAGGATCCATACCAATGGTTCACCTGTTCCTTTTCTTCCACTGCTTATGAAATGAAAGCAAAACCTTCATCCATTTCTCCAGGGTTACACCTTCCCAAGATAAACTGGGGAAATGTTAATTTCTTGAATCCTAAAGGCTGATCATCAAAACTCCAGATACAAAAAAAGTAGTGATACACACTGGTTTACTGCAAGTGCTATGAGCATGCTGAAAGCAATATGTTTCACTTATAATAATAACACATTTTGTAGAGATTGTGTCCCTGCAAAATAATAGAACAAATAATAAGAAAAATTAAAATATAAACAGAGAATAATGGAATCACAAGCAACAAACACAATACAAGACTTGAAAAAAAACAACCCAATCCCAAAATAAACCAAAGAAAACCTATTGATGAACAGGACAATTATTACAGCCCCGTTGGTTTTCATACATATATAGAACAACTTAATAATGAATCCTAAATTTTTACTTGAAAAACTATTTCACATTGGCTTGATTAAAAATAAGTTTGGTGCACTGCAGGAAACACCATTCAAAGCAGCCTGCCCCTTCAATCCTTGGAGGGATCAAACAGGATCCCAAAGGTCTCTGCAACAGGAAGAGTTGCTTGTTTTCTCTTTCATAGTGTGCTATTTCACTTTTAAATTAAGTTTATTAGATCAAAGCCACTCCCTGGAACACTGTTACTCACGACTGTTTGTAGAAGATGATACTGCATGAAATAAGAAACAGAGAACATGAGAAAAACAAACCAAGTAATTCTGAATTTATTTATGGTAAGCTGCAATGAATGCCTGCTTTGATTTGCAATAGCGTATCCACTCAGGACTAGAGAATCCCATATGCCTCTTACCTTTCAGAAAAGCCAAGCAAGGACTGTCAGAAACTCCACTACTTTAGCTTGGTACTGTTCAAAAAGTCAATAAAAGGCACTACTGTGTTCCAAGGAGAATCTGAGAAAATTGGGAGTGCTAACAAGAACAATAGTTTTGGTCTCTGCACTCAGACTGGCATTGTTTCAAGCATTTAGTGGCTCCTCTGATGCTTGTGCTGACTTGGACACGAGTCCTCTATGACCAAGGTTCTTATTATCTGTGGGCGTAGAGTCTTAGGATGTCTTCAGGAGGAATTAGGATGTTAATGCAAATTCCAGTCCAATTCACTTCATTTAAAGGCAACTTCTTGCATCTTTTGCCTTCACATCTGGAAAAATTACTACATTATTGCTGTGTTTTCTGTCAGATGGACTGAATGTCATTCTTGAATGATGTAGTCTATCCAAGTACAATATCAAAAGTGAAACCTCAAGTTTCTTATGCCACTTTAAGCCATCATAATATATGACCATTTTCAGCAATTTGACTAACTGCTGTCACAGAATTACCTTTAGTATGAAAAGTGTTACGCAAACAGAAGACATGTAGCTATCATAATATGTCTCTAATTTGCATGTTTCACTTTAACCTATTGTAAAAGTCCCTGTTGAATAATTTATTCAGAAGCTTTTAGAAAAAAAAAATTCTGATCTAGTACAGGGGAGTTGTCCACCAAAAATCTGAATCATGTTTTAAAAGAAAAAAGCCCACAACAGACAATTAGAGTGTACATAGCCTGTTCAGGGAGAAAAACAGTGTGTTGCCAAAACCTACAGCTCTACAGTGGCTAACACAGTATCTGGTGGTTTTCAAAAAGTTCAGGCTTTTGAAGTCAAGTCTCTAATAAAAACAAATCTAACCTGAAACAAGGTTTATCTTCAGGCCAGTGATATGAAGCGAGTTTGAAAATTTAATCTGAGCATATCTCAATTGCTTAAACACTGGAATAAGTAAAACAGTATTATCATTTTAGTAAGAATAAGAGGTTTGATTCACATGTTATTAACACTTGGAGTTGGAAACTGTTAAGCTATTTTCATATACTATTCATACACATATAAAGATTTATATATCTGCTGTCTTGCTCAAAACATTACAGAAAGGAAACGTGAATGTGCCCTGAAAAGCACCTTTCAAAAACCTGATACTTTTATGGTTAAATACAGTACTTTCAGGCAATTAGCTCATACTAACGGTTTTCGTTTTTCATAAATCTCAAGAAAATGAAGTCTGCTAACAGCATAATTCTTGAGCCTGGCTTTCTACAGATGACATCTTCTCCTTTCTGACTCCACTGCCTATCTGAGCTGCCTGCTTAACTGCTGATTTACTGCTCTCTGTTCTGTGGCTCTGGCGTACTAATTCATCTCTGTTACCTTCTCTGTCACCCTGTGCTTATTGTCATGGAGACCTGATCTTACCACTGAAGGTCTGGCATACCTTCTTATAACTTCATTAGTTCTCTGATGCCCTGATCGTTTTTCCTTCCCTACCTTTCCCTATGCATTACATCTTTTTGCAGCCTTAGATGCTGCACATAATCAAAGCAGCCTTACTGCTTTTACAATAACATCACTGGAAGGTTTTCTGCTCTCACAAGTATCCATTACATATTGAAACATGTAGAAGCCAGTATCAGTGAGGAATTTATCCAAAAGTACTATTGGCATTACACACACTGCTGCTGCAAGACTGAAAACAGGGGCAGACTCTTGCCTCACCAGTCAACTTCTAAAAAACATAAGAACAAACTCTGGTGGATTGTATAGTCTCTGATCAAATTTAAAATAGATTGCTGTGATAAATACTGGAGGCAGTGATGGGACTTTAAATCATCAAACCATCAAAGCAATCTAAAAATAACTAACTGCAGCTTGCAGCCACTTGATTTCAATTTATAGTTTGAATAATTGAGGGTTCCAATTATTTCCAGGTTGCATGTTTGATTTCCTGCTTTTTACACTTTTGTAGCTTTTGCAACATTTTATACCAGAAGAAAGGAACAGTACCCATCTTTCATTTATCTAAAGGACTGGTAAAAGGAGTGCTTCAGATGTTTAAAACTACTAAAGTCATGGCTTGTTCTACTGCAGCTGTCAGAGATTATGGAAAAGGGAAGGAAAGAGGGATTCTTACATTCTCTGCTAGCTGCTTTTTTTTTCTCCCCTGCAACAGTGCAATGGCTCAACTTTGCAGGGGGAAGTGCTGGGCTTTTAAAACTTGACATTAAAGATTTTTGAGTTCTACTTAAACAGCTCCAGCAGTTTAAAGGGAAGATAAGCAGTAGTCAAAATTCTTGCCTACGACTCAGATTACGTAGGCTGCTGTCCCATACAACTCTTCTGAGTCCTAAGACACATCTACATTAACAAGTCATAGAAGCAACTGGGTTACAGTGAATAATGCAGAAGCATGTATGTGAATAAAACCAATATTATCAGTTCACAGCCTATGTCCCTAGTACACTAAACCACCATCCACAAATCCTACTGAGAAAAGAGCCTTACCTCACATACGGAAGTTCCACAATTTGTAAATTAGTTTGTCCACTACTTGTGTTTTAAGAGAGAAAGACAGTCTTAAAACAGCCTCTCTCTGCAGGTCCAGCAAGGTGCTCTTTTCCACAGAACTACAGTGTTTGTTATAACAACCAAGATGCCAGGCAGACATCACAGAATGCCAGCAAAGAGCTTGGATGCAACAGATAGAATGTGATCCATTCCACTGGCTTTCCATGTTCTATATTTCAAATAATGCATCTCATAGATACTGCTTTTTATTCTTTTTAGCAACAGGGTCTGTTTTTCTGCATCACTTTGCTGATTCCTGACAGTGATGTTTTCTGTGCTAGCCCATCTCTCGTCTGTCATAATCAGAGAGTAGAACTTGCTCATCTCAGTTGTCTGCCCTTGAACAGGAATAGCAGCCGCAGCCTCAACAGGAATTCAAATAGAGAAATTAACATCTCTCTTATCAGTACTCTTGACAGCTACTGATAAGATGTCTTGTTCTCCTTGTTGTCTACCCACAGCTCTTAATTTTTGATTATTTTTTCCCTGGACTATCAGGTGCAAAAAATA
This sequence comes from Phalacrocorax carbo, assembly GCF_963921805.1. Lineage (NCBI taxonomy): Eukaryota > Metazoa > Chordata > Aves > Suliformes > Phalacrocoracidae > Phalacrocorax > Phalacrocorax carbo. Next base: position 22,532,725 of record NC_087518.1, read on the forward strand.
ACTTCTTTCTGAGCTTCCAGTTGTGCCTGTTGGCTTTGTGCTAGCACACTTGCATTCTGTCTCTCCAAATATTGGGTGAATACAATAGAAATTAGAGTTGAAACTTAATGCAAAGGAAAACATCTTCTTCCTCGCAACTGGCTTCCTGTGCCAATATTTATATCATTAGGGACCTCCTGTCCTATTCAGGAATCACAAGGCAATTAAAAACTGCCTTATCTGGCAACAAGTAATTATATGCAGTGGAATACATAGGTCAGAGAAAAAGCACTAAGATGGCCTCTATCCCACGAAGGAAACCAGTTCAAGAACACAGCACTATTTCATATGATTCATACAGAAAGGTCCCAGTCAACTGGAAGCTGGCAAACGGTGTCCCAGTTTTCAAGAAGGGTAGGAAGGAAGACCCTGGTAATTACAGGCCTGTCAGTCTCACTTCAGTGGCTGGTAAAATTATAGAGAAGGTTATTCTGGGAGTTATTGAAAAGCACTTCAGAAACAATGTGGGCATTGGTCACAGCCAGCACAGGTTCACAAGGGGAAAGTCCTGCTTAACCAACTTAACATCCCTTTATGACAAGGTCATCCATCTAGTTGACCAAGGGAAGCCAGTAGATGTGGTGGTTTTGGATTTTAGCAAAGCTTTTGATACTGTCTCTCACAGTATCCTTCTGGAAAAAGTGTCCAGCATACAGCTAGACAAGTCCATAATAGGTTGGGTGAGCAATGTGCTGTTGGGTCAGGCTCAAAGGGTTATAGGAAATGGGGTTACATCTGAGTGGTGGCCAGTCACCAGTTGGGTTCCTTAGGGCTTGATTTTAGGGCAAGTGCTCTATAATGTTTCTATAAATTATCTGGATGCAGGAATTCAATGTACATTGAGTAAGTCTGATGATGATACTAAACTAGGAGGATCTGTGGACTCCCTTGAGGGTAGAGAGGCCTTACAGAAAGATCTGGATAGACCAGTGAGCTGGGCAACAACCAACCATATGAAATTTAACAAGAGCGAGTGCCAGATTCTCCATCTGGGATGGGGTAATGCTGCTTATACATACAAACTGGGGAATGAGAGGCTGGAGAACAGCCCTGTGGAGAGAGATCTGAGGGTTTGGTTTGATGGCAAGCTGAATAGGAGACAAAGGTGTGCCCTGGCAGCCAAAAGGGCCAACCACGTCCTGGGATGCATCAAGCACAGCATAGCTAGCCAGTCGAAGGAGATGATTGTCGCACTCGACGCTGCACTGGTGTGGCCCCACCTCAAGTACTGTGCACAGTTTTGGGTGCCTCAGTGTAAGAAGGACACTGAACTATTAAAGCATGTCCAGAGGAGGGTGGCCAAGATGGTGAAAGGCCTCGAAAGCATGACTTAGAAGGAGCAGCTGAGGTCAACTGATTTGTTCAGCTTGGAGAAGGCTGAGGGGTGCCCTCATCACAGTCTACACCTTCCTCAAGGGGGGCAGCAGAGGAGGAGGTGCTGCTCTTCTCTGTGGTGACCAGCGATAGGACATGAGGAAATGGAATGAAGCTGCATCAGGAGAAGTTCAGACTGGACATTAGGAAAAGGTTCTTCACTGGGAGGGTGGCTGGTCACCGCAACAGCCTTCCCAGGGAAGTGGTCACAGCACCAAGCCTGTCAGAGTTCAAGGAGCATCTTAGTCATATGGTTTAGTTTTAGGTAGTCCTGCAAAGAGCAGGGAGTTGGACTCAATGATTCCTACGGTCCCTTTCAACTCAAGATATTCTATGATTCATTCAATGCAAAAATACAAACATTTGGGTAGATCACAGTTAACTATGATTCTGCTGTGCACAGCATTATGGATGCACCTGAGATCCAGGAAGTTCTCAGATTTGAGCTTTGCCACAATGGCTAAACAGACTGTTTGTGTCAATGGCTGCCAAGCAGAGACCTCAGTTTTGTTTCCAGTATTTCGTGAATTTGCCATTTAAGACAGACTATCCTTTTAAGGCTTCTTGGTGGGATATGGAGTCTTCCTGTCACCCTAGGATTTTCACACTCAGAAAGCAAAAGCAAGTGGCTGAAGAGGTTACCTAGGTTCTTAACTAGTCCAAAGCTAGCTGATCACTGTTGGACTGGTGACTCTTCTCCTTGCTTCTACAGGTTTTTAAAGTAGCTAGACTGAGACAGCCACTTGTTCACTCTATATTCAGCAAAGAAGCTGATATAAGTCCTAGCTAAAATGCTGCAACCCTTTTCTACAGACCTTTAAATCAACCCTTTAGTATAGATGCTTTTCCACACTTCAGCAATTTCACATCAAATTCTACCTCTTCCAATAAAGGCAGTACCAAAGCCAGCAGCTCCCTAATTTTTCTGAAATACAGCACAGCATAGCTGTTGCAACATTCAAGTCAGAACACTTTCCTAGAGTGGTATACCCATCATTGTCCTATACCTTCCCAATTTATTATCAACTTTTCACTAACTCCACTTTTCCCTCTGCATGTATAACTCATACTAATGTACGCTTAGTATCTGCACAAATAAGAAATATACCAAAAAGGCACTGAGTCAGGACACAGCTGCAGGGCCAACATAGATGTGTTTCATATCCACCATTCTGTCATAGACTGAAGGAACATCAGGGAGATGGCTCATATTATCAACAATGGACAAGCCATTTTCTAGTAGCTCCTTAAGCCATCCATCACTGGGCTGTTGTCCCATAACTAAATCAAAACTGATCTGAATTAATATGCACAAATTGTACATAGGATAGCAAGTGCTGGGGCTGGGATTTTTCTGTTTTAAAAGGTGAAGGTGAATGAACACAACCCCAGAGCATATTTGTAACAGGAGACCTCTAAGTACAGGCAATGTGACTTTGCCTTCAGCTGCACCTGCATTTATATATTCCAAAAATAAAGCTTTGGCCCAAGGAAAAAAACAGTCTTCTAAGAACTCCAAATTCTGACATGAACTCCTAGAAATTACATCTTCAGGAGCTTTCCTGGAAGTACTGGTGTGGGGATGACATTTGCATTAGCTCTGGCCTATAAGCAAGAGAAAGACAGGAACAGTGAGGAACGAACTTTCTTTCTCCATACCAGCAAGCATGTTGCTCCAGCAAGCAAAAGGACTGAAATATTTGTAATTTTCTTCTTGGTTTTCTCACTCTGTTCACCTTTTAGTCTTTAAAAATTCAAGTCATCATTTGTGCAGTGCTTACACCTGTGGTAAACATTTCTGCTAATTACTTAAGTTATTCGTGTCTAAACAGGGTCCATTAGCCTACAAAGGGTAGCAGCCTGTCAGTGCTGTGTCAGGCACAGTGAGATAATGCACTTCAGAAGAGGCTGATTAATGGAGAAGATATACTTGGTTTTCAAGACTGTTAAATCATAGACTGGTTGTTTAGATTCCTGCCTCATTCGAGATACTACAAGACATTCAAATCATTAGAATATATGACATGGATGTGCTGAATAATGTCTACTTTTGTAGTGTCTGACAACTATAATACTCCACCAAGGAATGCAGCAGTGCTTTCTGTATGATGATGTGGGCCTAGTGCAGGGTCTGCTGGAACACATTTACTTCAGAATCAAATGTTCACTGCCCAGATAGATTGAAAAAGGTATGTGTAGTCCAAAGGAAATTTTAGACTCTGCAAATATAAAACATATAAAATGAACATATACAGAGAGAGCAAGATTCTTCTAAGAAACTGAAGCATGGATCTCCATCAGAAAAAAACAAAAAGCAACAACCAAAAAATATATTGTCTAGATGGGGTTTTAATACAGTATGCAAGAATGAGAATTCTGTCTTTATTAGTAAATATTAATTGGAGATGAAAATGAAGAAAAATATATCTGAAGGACAAAATTAGCTGCAAGACTAATCCTTCCTGAAAGTCTTTTTATGGGTCATTTTCTGGATCATATTTCCTCCTCTTCTACAGCAACTCTTCCTCAAAAACACCATTTTTTGAGAGGATGTGAGATTTTAAAATGCTATATTTGACTTACGGAAGATCAAAAGAAGTCATGCATCCTTAAAAGTGTGGCACTCCTTTGGATACAGGGGGTTTGTTTTCAGGTCTACATTCACAACAGCAGCATAAGTGCCCTGTGATCAAAAGCAGCCTGTATTGCAAACCTGAGGGGCTCAAGTGCTTACCTGGAAAAAGGCCAAGTAGTAATTTTTTGCCTGCCTTTGTGAAAAAGACTGTGGTTTCAACCCATTTAAAAATGTGCCCTGCTAAAAACATGCTCCATAAATAGCATGTACAGTTGTTCCCTGTGGAAAGCTAAACAGATATGTGTAAGAGAAAATTACTCTATGGGAGGAACCATTTCCTGGTCAAGGAAGACACCCTGACAGATAAGGACTCAGTCACAGTGGCAGACCTGCTTAATACCATTTATGCAATTACTTGCAATGAGGGATGTAACCCACTTCAGTGCAATCAAAGAGAAATGAACACACTGGAGAAATATTACACTTGAAAAAAAAAGTTTTTATGGATGGAAGCTGTGCAATAATTTACCATCAAGTCTTTACAAATGAAAAGAGCAAAGTGAAAACCACAGAAAAGTTCACCCAGTTCTTTCTTCAGTGCATATAATAGGGTGTTGATTTTCAAAGGAGTTTGGCTGTTCTTTTGTTTTTGAAAGAGTCACCCTAACACAGGCAGTGAAAGAAAGTGTAGGTGGATTGAGGAAGCTGCTCAAATCCAGATGCTGCTGCTGTCACTTATTATGAGGCATTTTGGGTCTGCAGCTGGAAGCAGCAGTAAACAATAATGAAGGCAGTGATGGTGGAGACTAGAGAGAAGGTTGGGGCAGGGACTCCAAGACATGACCCTGTCCTGGGTACCAAAACAAATTGGTAAGACACTGTCAGGTACCCAAGCACATTATTAATCTCTGCCTCTTCAGCAGGTGTCTGAGTGGGAGTTGATGCCTCTGGAAAATAAGGTCTTTTTCAACTTGGGGTTCAAATTCCATGGAGCAGGGACTTCTTGTTCTGCCATTGTACACCAGCTGGCTGCTACTTCAGAACAAATATGAAATATCCATGAATTTTGGGTACTGCTGGCAGATCTGTCCCCAGATGCTTATACCTCTCTTACAGGAACACACTTCAAATTATTATTGGACTATCACTCACCCTTTGGCATGTTTTTGTGTTTGCATGCCCCAATTTTATTTGCATCAGTAGTCCCCAAAGGACCATACCGTACACACAGTGAACACAGCTACAGAAACTGTATTTTTCTGGAAGCAAGCCAGACAGACATCATCCAAAAGGGTGATGTTTCATAATTATTATTTAATTGCTACTTTCAGTTCTAGTCCCCTCCAGACTGAAAAAGCAATAATGCAGCAAGGCAGCATGCAATTTCTCTAGCCAATTACTGTTCACCAACAGACTTGATTATCAAGTAGAGATCATCAGATGCTTATTGTGAAGCATTCATCCCTGTAGAAAAAGAGCAAGCCAATCACAGCTGAAACAGAGGCAAAATTCCATCAAGTTATTTGCTGCTGATGGCTTATACAATAATTTGGTCAAATCCAGTACCGACCTTTGCCTGTGAAGTAAGGATTCTGGTAACACTTACTGACATAGATTAATAAAGTTGAGCATGAGGAAGGAAGAGGAAAATGAAATGCCAATATCTTCCCCCCATACCCCCGCAAAAGCACTTTCCAACGTCAAGATGATCAAAATCAAATCCCTAATGAAGCCACTCTGCCAAGAGTATCCTAGCCCCAAGGCTCTCTGTGATTAATAGTTATGTATTTTATATGAAGTGGAATAGCATTAACGAGAGAGAATAACCCGCTGCTGAAGGCACTTCCTTGGAAGGATACTGGCTGACATGCCCTCAGACACAAGTAGGAACTGAATGCAGGTCTCTCACATTATGGAAAAAATTAGCCAAGAGTTAGATTAGCAAAAAAATAAGAGGAAAAAAATAGAGATGAAGAACTACTACTCAGTTTTTGTAAACTACACTGAAATCTACCCGGTTCATTTCCTCTCTATGTTCCTCCTCATATTCAAGTGGAAATGTCATTTCAGTATTTGATTTTGGGTGGGAACAATCCTTCCCCCCCAACCCCCCCCAATATTTTCAATTTAGCCCTGAACTGAAAAAAAAAAATTTAAATCATCAATTATTCACACACTATGCTTATAGCTGAAGGCCAGCACTGCTGCTAAGTTGGAATTGCACTCAGTCCAGAGGATGTAACACCAAAGCACTCCTGGATAACATATTAACTCATAAAGGCGTTAATTTTAAAGGCGGGAATCACCCCGTTGTGACAGAACACAATAGGTCTGCGTCCCTTTGGCTTTTAGAAAGCTATGTAAAGCTTTCTTTACATAGCTTTCTTACCTTTCATTACCAAAACAAAGGTGCGCTAAGCTGCCACGCAGCCGCCAGGTGCCGGGCGCTGCCCGTCTCTGTCCCCATCTGCCACCTGGCGGCCTCGCGGGGAGGCGACGGAGCGGCCCACAGCCCCCGCCGCGCCCCTGCAGCCCTGCGCACCGCAGCAACCGAAACCCGCGGAAGTTCCTTCTGCGTAACTATTACGGACGGTATTTCTGTTCTGTACCACGTCTGTTGTGCACCACTATAAGCTACTGGCAAGTCACAGGAGGATTTGATACCCCTCTGCAGGAAATTTTGTATTTGAAAACAAACAAACAAGACATTTGCTCCATTTTGAAACGGGAGATGCGATGGCAGGACAAACGTTTCTACAGAACTGCCCTAGCAGGAGAGTGGGCTTCTCTGTTCAGAACAGCATTACGCACACCACTTGGCACTTCCTGCAGTGCTGCCCTCAGGGCTCTTCAAGCTGCTTCAAAGCAATCCAGGGAAGACAAGGTCTCCCCATCTTTCTTCCAGTGAATAAAGAGAATTAAGTGCTTTTTCAGAGCCTCAGAGATGTTTTATTGCAAGGTTGAGTAGCAAATATATTAACCCTAAGTATAACACTCCTCTATCAATGGGGCAGGGACTAAAAGGTCAGGGACCAAAATACACTTCACCATCATGTGATTGAGATACCTAAGACAGCAGGAGCAACCTGCAGACACATCAGTGTCAGGTCTTCAAAAACACTCATTAATTTGCAATGAAAATAGATTTATTGAAACATTTTAAGTTCTGCTGTATTTATATATGAAATGAAGCAAGCTAACATTCACTTCTTTGCCAGATACTAACATTGGGTTAGCAGTTAGGCCTCACATACACACATGGTGTATCAAATGATGACCCTACTGAGAACACAGTTAACTAAAATAAGAGTATTCACACACAGGACCATGTGAAACAGCACAGTCAGACCATCAGGACTACATGCATATGGTAATGCCATACTAATGTATCACCTGTATTGCTAACCTTTTGCTATCCAACAAATATAGTCTCCAGATTAGGCCTTATTTTCCTATCATTAACTTTCTTAAAACTATTTTTAAAGAATTTTTATTTTATTGTAAGAATACTTTTCTTTAAACAAAGGCACTTACTTATTCTTAGGCATCAGTATTATACCCTAGAAATATCACACCATGTCACCCACTAGGCAGGGCTGCAACAGGCTGGTGTCTTTTTATTCTGGTTTATTAAATAAACCCAGTAACTTAGAATTTATATTTCATGTCTCTTCATGTATGCTTTCAATCTTTAGAGATAATTCTGCACCTGCTAAGAGGTATCTCCCAGCTTGACTGACAAAGGGATAATTTTGTCAATAAATTAGTGACAAGTTCCAAAACCAGTTCAAGTGACCCCATCACAGCCAGATTTAACTGCTGAAACTTTCCATTAGATGTTCTTTCAATTCTTAGATACAGAAGGTCACATTTTGTTCTCAGTTACCAGTATTAACTTGCAGAAGAAGCATCTAAGGTAATATAACTCAACAACATATCATTTATAACTATGATGTAGATGTAAGAAATTGCTGTTTCTTCCTCCTTGTCATTCCTTCCCCCTCATGTACTTTGCAGCTAAACAAAATTTCATTAATCTGGAAGGAAAGATAAGAGACTTACCTCTCCAGACTAAGACACCCAGATTTAATTCAATTGCAGTTCGAATTTACATTTCCTTGGGGAAATGATTAGCCAGGTGAGTTAACTGATTTAAAAACAAAACAAACCATCCCCCAAAAGCAAAACAAAACAAAATCCCAAAATAAAACACCTAGTCAGATAACTCAGTCATTTGCTTTTTAATGGCAGACATACCCTCATGACACAGCCTTACAAGCAGCTATGTTGACAGCACAGTGACCAGCGTAGAGGGACAGCAATCAAGTAACAGCCTCCTAATACAGGCTTTGCTGCCAAGCACTGCATTGCATGGAACAATAGCTTGGAACAGTCAGACACAATGCAATTAGTTAAGTAACACTGACACCTCTCTTTGTCCACCAAAATGGATACCCTAGAAGTTCAATCAACATATGATTTATGTTGCACACAGCATGTATCATCACACAAAGGCACCCTTCAGCATACATCCTTTTGCAATATCTCATTGTTCATCCAATCAGCCAGCCATCAGAGATTTTAGTTGCAGAATTCCCAAGATATTATCCACTTCCTTTCCAAGTGGGCCTACAAATATGACTATACTGCCAGCTGAAAGATAGGAAAGTCTCCATTCAGAATGAGACGAAGGAAGGAAATGAACTCACTACTATTCTTGGCATTGACAATGTCATTGTCTGAAATCCAAAGCCATTACTAGCCACACCACTCTGCCGTCATAACTTGCAGCCCAAGTTTTCCTCCCATGCGAGGTGGAATTTTACTGGTTTCACTGCAAGTGACAATAAAAGCAGTGTGAAGCAAACTTTCCTTAAGATAGGCCTTGCTGTTCAAACAGATCTAAACATCACTATCATATTTAAATATAAGGGTGCAGATTCTCAGGTAACGTCTTCTGTCAGAGCTCCACTAAGTCCATAAAGTTATGTCCCTTTATCTAAAATAATGACCTTCCCCAAATACTTTCAAGATCAATGCCTCCTTAAAAAAGATCAGGAGGAGGCAGGAACTGCTGATGGAGTCCAGTTTTGGTTCAACATTAGTCTGATCTAAAGCAAAACAGAGCTGTTTTGGAAAGAGGATCTGTTTATAAACTTCTGATGCAAGACTGTGAGAAGCCAGTTATTGGAATATAATCTCCTGCTACTTTTTTATCTAGTAAAGTTCAATAATTGGAAATGTAAATCTAATTTATCTTAATAATATTGTTGTGATATTGGTATAAATTACTCTCTTTAAAGAAAGTAATCAACCAAGTAAAATCAAAATCCTTCCCCTAAAACAGGAAAATATGCCAGATATTTTAACACTGCTTTGCAACACAGAGTATGACTGCCAAGAGAAACATTCCCAAACATCTTCTGTTAAATAGACAAAATTTACTCATTTATTCTATGAAAGACATACACACTTTAGGACCTGCCTGACCTCCAGTGTAGCAGAGTGTAACAGCCAGTTACATCCACATAGAACCCAGTAATATGCATACCTGATACCTAATTTATATTTATCTGGATTCAGTTTCTATCTATTGACTTATACATTTCTTCAGAAAAGAGTCTTTTTTATATTGTCTCCTTTACATAATTGTAAATTCCTTGCTGTACAGCATTTTATATCAGAGTAAATTACAAGATTAGCACTGAAATCCAGAGGTTTAGGGGGTTTTATTCTCCGTGCACGCTTCTAGCTAAGGCACTCCAGGTGATCCTGTCTGCTTCAACAGGCAAAACTGAGTTTGTAAAATAAGGTATACATATTTTGGCAGGCAAAAAGTGGTAGAAGTAGAACACACATTTTCCATGATCTTGCATGAAATAAAAGTATTCCTATTTTTTGCACTTTGGTGAATAATTGCACTTTTTTTTTTTTTTTAAAGTGGGCAAAATAGCATGTGCATGAAGAAAGATGTGGACATTTGGATATTATAATCAAGCTACCACAGGGGAGGGGGAAAAAATATCTGAGGGAGCAGATCTCCTCCAGGCAATTTTGGAAGTTGAAAGACTATTTGTGATGTCAGTTCTTGAACAGCCAAAGCCTTTCAGTTCAGCATTAATCAGCATATATTTTAATCAAGAAGAAATAAGTGACCAAGAAATAAATCTGAAAATTAAGCAATAGCAGTGAACTTAGAAGTAAAATTATTTCAGGAAGGTACATTAAGTTTGTTGCGTGTCTTTCAGCATGAACTTGTGGGTTTCAGGGGTGTTTTTGGTAAATAAACCAAAAGCTTTATTCTAGGTTAAAGCAGCTTGGTAAATACAGGCTGTGTTTATTTTTATGGGCCTACTTATGATCACTTAACTAAAAAGTAATAAGGTGTATTACTTTTAATTAATGTGTATAATCTTTATTATTCTCAAGTTCAGGGTGAAATTAAACTGTAAGGTAGAAGACAGAATCAACTTGACTATATTCCACTTCTAGACTATACTGTGGGCACACCATGGTAATGTACAAGGGTGCTTCCATTCCTTTGGATATGAACAGTCCTTCGTTGAAAGAAAAAATGCATTTGACATTGTACTCTTGCTCACATAAAGACAGTTTTGTACTGTACACTCAAACTCAGAGCAGAAGTCATAGCAGAAATGGTGCAGAAGAAGCCTGTGTGAACATTTCATCTGGTCATAATAACAGCTTCTCACACTGGTACCAAAAGATGACACTGTCCTTGGCCATCCCATTTTCAGGAAACTCACAAAAATTACTTAATTTCAGAGTCAGGGCTCTAGACAGTCTTTGAAATGTGCCAAAGGTATTGTTCAAAGGTGCAGTCAATACATGCAGCTATTTATAGGTACGGCCAACAAGCCTACACACAGACTTGCTGTGCGGCAAAGCTAAATTCAGCTGGCTCCAAGCAGTGGCTATTAATGAACAGTGATTCTCTCAACACCAAGATATCATGACAATTACAGTCCTAGAGACTGAAGAACTATTGCGATGGGTGAAATTAGAGCTTGAAATGGATTAGTCAGCAAGATTTGAACTGTGGCTTGACCACAGTATAGAACGGCAGAGGAAAAAAGAGAAAAGAAAGAGTAAGTCCATTTAGGTGCCTCTCAAAGAGCTTATTTTTTAAATACTGAATGTGAAGAAAAACAATTACCAAAAAAAATACAGTGAAATAGGAAAAGAAGAGCATGACTATATGCTACACTGCAGACCATTTGGAATTTGTTCAACACTTTCCTTTGTAAGAAAAAAAAGAAGGGAAAGAAAAAGAACACAAGCTTTTAGGGATGAGGAAGAAGGGAGATACAGAACTTCGAGTAGCAGAAGGAATATACATGACAGAAAATAAGTGAGGGGGAATCGTTTATCTATTATATTCTTCCAGTGCCCATGTTCAAGCAGTCCACAAGACAGCCAAACACCATTCCTTTTGTTTATAAATGGGAAACTGAGACAAGCATTACAACAGAGACAAAAATAGAAGCCAACTCTCCTACAGCCCAGTCATTTTCACTGTTACTTACATGCCTTACAATATAAACCTCATGTAAACATTACAGACATTGCTTCATCAGTAGAATTATCCACACAGCCTGTGTGTGTATATGTTCTTATATATTCCCTCTCTTTCATAGGTGTCTGGTAACACAGTTCCCTATTACTAAAGGCCTAATGTGTCCAAACTTTTAAAATATATACATATGTTGGAATTAGCTCTCCTTTATATACTTATATGAGCTCCTTCAAGATTTGCTGGGACTCACAGATTACTTCACTTTAACTGTTCCAGTCCTGAAACAACTTTATAGCTTTTTACATATTGCCTCATGAATTCTCTTCCCACAATTGTAATGGTTATGATATGTGGAAGTACCTTACACAATATTACCCACTAATCCATTTACACTCCTTTTCAAATACTGTTCAATGATTGCAGCATACATGTCAGCTGCTCCATATCCCATGCCTCAGAGTACCAACCATCCTCTGAAATACTAAAACCAAACATAGCTATCCTCATATCATTTTTATGATTACTTTTGTCTAGAGAAGCTCTATCATATAAATACTACTTCTCTCTGTTAGATATAATATGCATATCTATTTATTTTCAGATGTTATTAGATTTTACTGGAGTTACTTAGTTGCTGTCATGTGAAGTTAAATATCTGAGTTTTGAAAGCTAAACCCCTTAATAATACTTTTGTCTGCTCAAAATGAAACACTAAATTTAGAAGACTAACTACTAACCCGTAACACTGAATCCTATTTGTAATTATTTCGTAGGTTAGAATCACTAGAGAAGACCAAAAATATTATGCTGCATTTTAATATCCATAACATTTGAGGACACATAACAATTGTTGTTTTGACATACGTGTGAAATGCAACATAAACATTATGCAACAGAAGTAATCTTGTTAGTGGATGGTGTGAAGTCATATGAATAATTTCATCACATGGGTGAGCTTACCTGAGTATGACTGGCTTACCAGTGTCTTTCAGCAGATGCAAGTACTAAATAACTGTAATTCTCTCACTTTAATTTGATTACATAAATCAGTCAGATACACCATTCATCTCTACTTAGTTTTCAGAAAGATTCTATCAAAGAAAATTATGAGGTAGAAGAAATCAACAAGTTAATGACAGGAAATCCCAAATCATCACTACTTTCTTTTTCTTTACCTCAGTTACAAACACCTCCTTGTTGAACTTCTTTAATGCTTATAACATTAACAGAGTTTTGCTCTCAACCCCAACTGTATATTATTGTGTAAGAGAGCATTTTGTTATCAGAGAGAACAGTATGGTGGAACAGATAAACATAAAAGGAGGTACACACTAGTAAAGAGCCTTTGATATTCAGCAGGTACTCAAATTTTTTCTGAGCCAGAAACACAACAAAAAGAAAAAAAAAGGAAGAGGAAATAAATGTACAAAAAGCACTGTTAACCAATGCTGTCTGCATTGCATAATTATCTGAATCAAATAATAATTCTGTCATTGCCTGAACAATAAGGGTTGCATGCAATTACAACGCACAATGTGAGAGCCACAGAAACAGTTGGAGCAGTCTTTGACCAGAGGAACTCATAATGGGGTGCTCCATCATATTTTTAAATATAGTTCTCCACCACAACTGTCGTGTCTTTGAGATTCAGTGGCATATATGAAACTAGTTAGAGGATTCCCTATTAGAAATAGAAGTTGTGTTAGATTTTTTTTAAACATTGCTACAAGCCTTGAGCTTGTTTCAGCTTTCAATGGGGCTCCATATGGCTTGACATTCTTACAACTGCCAAGCAAAATACATTCATCAAAACCACTGCAACTTTTCAGTCAAAATACTACACCAAATTGACTAAAACTTTGGAAAATGAATAGTGCCTATAAAGTTTTATGTTCAATATGCAGCACTAAATACCCCACAGAGGCTTCAGCAGTTGCTTACATATGAAAGAGAGATGCTAAAATATATTAAATACCTTCAATTCACTTAACAAAGATCAAGGAGGCAAACCAGGGCTAAGCCTCCTGAGACTATGAAGCTTATGTTGGAACAGTTAGTAACCCAGGAGCTAAAATTTGTTATTTTTTGACCCATGAACCTTCCTTTTCAAAAGCCTCCAACACTTTTTTTTTCACTTTTTTTTTAAATGAAACAAAAATCCCATATGCAACTTAGCCACTGGTCTAGATTTCACATGCCTTGGAAAAGCCCAACTCTTCTGAAGAATTCAAAATCTGCAAGGTACAAAACCGTTAAAAAAATTAGCAAACAGAAATTCAACGAGGAAGAGGGTGGATCCTAAATCCAGAAATTATAGGAGTGCAAGAATAACATATACAACAAAGATCTTGTTCATCATAAATTGCTGTTAGTGGAAGCAGGTAAACATACAGAAACTATACACCTTCCTCATCTTGCTATGGAATATACTGGTCCATCTGTATCTGTTCAGGGCCTCATCTCTATGACAGGCAACATTCTATGTGTCTTGCCCTCACATAAAGGCAAAGTCTTCCCTCAGGCATTTGGAAGAAATAAACTACACAGACTAGAAGGAGCAATTAGATACATCTGTTGAGTGTTTTCCTCTCTCTTTGTGCTAAATGGGAAAAGGCTGCTTGCATTTGTAAAGCTGTAACACTTGTACCATTTCAAATGTCTTTTCTTTTGCCAAGTGAACTCTCAAAAATTAGATATTATTGTAGAAAGCAGTGCCTAATGAGCCAGTGTCATTTAGAATATTCAGATTTATATTACTACCATCCAGTTTTCAAGCCCTAAAAATGCCATTAATAGGCTTCAGAAATACATGGGATGGTCACAAGGACAATAGACCTGGGTTACAGCTGTTCTTGCAGCTGCCATAAGCTTCAGATGCTCCAGAGATGACAGTGATTGATAGTCAAATTACATTGCCAGTACTTTTCTGTGTCAGGCTCATTATTAGACACAATGCCTTGGTTGCTCTTGGGATTTGCTTCATTTAGCGTTTCCCAAGATGAATTCTCCCATCTCCATAAAATAAGTTCACATAGTAGAATAAATTCACAAATATATATCAAAAGTAAACACTTGATGTGGTATAGACAATACAGCCAATAATATCTGATCATGAATGAACAAAATATGATGAGTTGCAACCACTTTTATAGTTAAAGAATGTATTTTTAGGGTGGCAAAACTTTTCGTGACATGCCGTTTTGCATTGCTATGGTTTTACCTTTTAGAGAAAACTTCTATTATGTACATAGTACACTTAATAGTGAGGGTTTTTATGATATGAATGTCTTACATTCACAGCAGTATTCCAAGTAGCCTTAGTCAATGTATCTCATTTTACATATAATGGAAAGAAAATTCTCTTCCCACATCACCAGTCAAGATCAGGGGCAAATGCAGACTTCAGCCAAGCTGATGATCAACACAGCAGTGCAACTAAGAAGCTGGTCCAAGAAATAGAAAATTTTCACAGAATCCTCCCTTCAGATTTTTCCATTCATACAGTATTTGGTATTTACAGATCACTAGTTTCAGATTATTTGTAACATCAGTAAATCCCCACTCTGCAGCTGTGATATAAATATTATGGGAATAGCAAGTAGTGACACCTACAGAGATTTCTTAATTAAATATTTCCATTCTAAGGGTTCAGTCAGCATTTTAGTGGTTTCTTAATTTTATTTTCATTGCTGTAAATTAAGCAAATTGAATCTTTGCTTAAGAAGGCTTCTTTAAAAAAGGTTGGGGTGTTTTTTCTCTTTGGGATCAGAGTTCAGAACAAGTAGATTCTGTCCCTTAGATACACACACAGAGAGAAGGTAGGGAGGGGAGCAGCAATTTTTCTCTAATCACCAAGTCTTTACAACTATTCAGAGGTAGAAAGTGGAATTTTGACAGAACCCATGGCACACATGCACGTTTTCAGTGACTTTAATGATAAATGGCCCTAATAAAGTTGCTCAAGTTTGGAGAAGTGACCTACAATTGTTAAATTGCTCTGGAGCAGAAAACCCAGCACTACTGTGCACATGGTGAACTATTCAAAGCTTTACCTTCTGGCTGATCATGAAGTCTGGTACCTTCATTTCCCATACCAACAATATTTCCCCAGGTTAGAAGCCTGTACTGTTGTTCAAACTAGCAAGGCAGATTTTCCTGACTCCTTTGAAAAAAAAGGTAGTGGGCAGAAAAACTTATAAAAAGACATCACACTATCACAAGTGCTAGTTCAGTATGGAAAAAGTTATCTGATGCTGCCTCTTCCATTTCTTTATCTCATCTAGCACTACAAACATGTTTGCCAGTGCTCTGCTTCCCCTACCTCATGCTTCGCATATTTGCAGCCAAAATGCAGTTATAGGTTGGGGGGGGAGGAAGGTCTCTGTGATACCCTGACCCCAAGGAGGGGTGGGGCCCATGCAACCTGCAGGTAACCTGACCTTAAAAATGACACTTCATAGAACAGCAAGCAGCATCTAAAGAGTAATATTCTGTAAATACTGTAGCACTTTGATCTGGACAGGCACAGAAAGGAACAGATTCAAATAAATCCAAAGGAATAACATTCCTCTGATCTCCATTAGCAAAACTATAATTAGAACTTTAGAAGTAGTCTTCTCTTCCTTGCTTCATAATTGCAGTAATCTTTAAACATCCTATTGAAATGTCTTTATAAGTTTCTCTTTGCAGTGTGAATGCAAGCAAACTTTAAATGGAAATATAAAGAGACCTAATTTTCCCCCAAGTAAAAGGCCCATGTAAACCTGTATTTTACCAAGTACATTTGAGCTGCAAAAGATACAGATGTAGATATATGTGGATTAATATGTGAAAGTTGCTAGATAGAGTATCTGTCAATCACTTAAAACACTTCTTAAAACAAAGCAAAACAAAACACGAATTCAGTGTTATTATCCTTCATGCTAGCCTTTTTCTTTTTCTATTCTTTTCCTGTTCCAAACACCACTGATTTCAAACACAAATGTCACCTTCATGTTGTAGCAGGTAGCAAATAAAAACTGTAACACTTGCCCTCACTTTTCTTTCAGTTCCCTGCTGGGTGTCTCAGTAACTATGCAACAATTGGGAGAGGCAAATGCAAGCAGACCCTGGGACACGTACATTGGATCACGCTCAGCACAGATGGGGTTTTAAGATAATTTAGCTATCCAAACCTCCCTGTCTCTAATGAGACTCATAATCCAGCCATATTTGAGCAGATTATTGCAAGGATGTGAAAAGGCCCTTTCATTAAGGCATCATTATAAAGGAACTACAAGTCCTTGCACCAAAGCATTAAGGTGCTATAACTCCCCCGTGAAAACAGTGGCACAATTATTTTATGTTCACAAAATAATGTATTTCCCTCAGTGGAATTCAGACTCACAAATGGGTCAATTACCCTGTTTTACTTGAGTCCATATTCTACAGGAAATTGCAGCCTCAAACTTTTTCCTTTTTTTTTTTTTCTGCCAAATTCTAGGCAACTAACTGACAATGGAAAATATTGAACCATCTAAAGCATACAAAGCATTTTCTACTACATATTACTCTTAGCAGCCAAGTAACACATTGATCTGTTTTATTTAGCACTTGTTTCATTCCCCTGTATTTCCACCACCAATTTGGATCAATTTTATATGGTGCTACCTCCATTGCTGTTTCTATACTTGTACTATCACCTCTACAGAACTTCACCACAGACCCCAGCTTAGGGATCACAACGACTCTTGGCAGCTTGCTCTCTTCCCATGTTTAGATTTAATGACAGAAAGTTTTTTCCTCTACTAAAGCAGTCTTCAACACTCTGGTATACACAGGGTGAGGGGAAAAAAACTGCTGTTTGTTTGAATGAGAGAGAAAATGGACTTCTGTTTTAGTGAGAGAAACAATGTCTAAAACTGAACCAAACACTCCAGATACTAAATACGTATTTATCAAACTGGCTGACATCTCTGCCAGATTACATCAGGTTACATATTACTAAACATTTATGTTATCATCAGTCCTGAGAAAACAGAATGTCAGAAAAGCAATGAGCAGAAAGAAAAGAAAAACAATTGACAAAATAATCTAACTTGATGCTGGTGGTGTCTGTTTACTAAAGCAGGTCTGGGTACCTCTTCTTAAGCAAAATACAGCACAGAGGAATGCTAGGAAGTGCTGAAGAGACAGCATGCTTAGGAAAGAAAAAGATTAGACATGATGGCTCCAGTGCCCTATTCTTATATCAATTCTTGCTGTGAGCCAGTAACTATTCTGAGTGCTACTGTACTAGAAGGTAGAATCACAGAATAACAGGTTGGAAGGGACCTCAGGGATCATCTAGTCCAACCTTTCTGGGAAGAGCACAGTCTAAACAAGATGGCCCAGCACCCTGTCCAGACAACTCTTGAAGGTGTCCAACATACTGAGGCAACCACTTCCCCGGGGGGATTATTCCAATAACTGACTGCCCTCAATGTGAAAAATTTTCCTTCTGTGTCCAATCGGAATCTCCCCAGGAGCAACTTGTGTCCATTCCCCCTTGTCCTCTCCACGAGATTCCTTGTAAAACGTGAACCTCCATCTTCTTTGTAGCTACGCCTTAAGTACTGGTACATTGTAATAATGAGATCCCCTCTAAGCCTCCTTTTCTCAAGGCTGAACAAACCCAGTTCTCCCAGCTTCTCCTTGTATGGCAGGCTTCCCAGTCCTCTGATCATCTTGGTGGCCCTTCTCTGGACCCCTTCCACCCCAAGTGAGCTTTAAATGAGGGCATCAGAGTGTATCAATGTTTTACTGTATTATAGGACATTGAACACTGTTGGAATGCAACCTCAGAAGTCAGTCTGTAAGCTCTTAGAAATGCCTTACAGATCTGGCCCTCTCAAAAGTATGAACTAAGTGATAATTCATTCAATGAAACATATTTTTATAGCACATAAACATTAGACAGAAGTGTTTGGATGTTGGCCAATTCAAGCAGAGCAAGCTCGGCTTCTGAGAAATAGGGTAGGAAGCACAATATTATCAAGTATCAAATACACTCTGTACAGTCAAGCACTAGGTAGAGGATGTGCACTCTGCCAACTCCCAAGACCTGAAAGCTTTCAATAATAAATACATCTGAAAACCAATGTTAAGTTTGAGGGTAAAGGTCAGGAATAAGATACCATAAGTTTCAAAGCATCAAGTAAGGAAGAAAGAGACCAGTGTTTACTTGCAAAGTGCCTTTTGGCCTCCTGGAGAGCTAGACTGGTTTTTAACTTTTCTTTTTAAGTGTCTGTAACTGTAATTTTATGTATACAAAGGCTTACACAGTCATTCCATACAGTTTTGGAAAACCTGGCAAGTTCTACTGTCTGGGGATTTTTGAAAAAGCAATGGCTGTAGAATGATCATAGGTCTTTTGTATCTCTCTCCATGGCAATGAAGTGTATTACACTTCAAAGATTCATAAATTACAAATTTCTCATATGTACTTATTGCCACCAAGTCTTCCCCAGTTTATAATCTCTATGGCCTCTTTCTTTATTTGGACTCTTAAATTATCTCCATTCTCACTGAGCTAATTTCCATTGAACTGATTTCTATTTTTCATTGACTACAGTCAAAATCTGAAGCTATCTTTTATAGGATAGCATGAAAAAGAAAGAAAGGAAAAAAAACCAAACAGGCACACATCTTTCTCTCCATTACATTCTAGATTATTTGACAAAAGTAAACACTGCCAGCAGAAACAGAGAGAGGGGAAGCAAAATTTCTCATTTGCAACCATCTTTGCAGTAGGTCAGCATGGCTTAGAACCACAACCCAGAATTTCTGAAACACCATTTCCAAACTCTCTGTTGCAGCACCTCTCCCAACTCACACTTCTGCCATAACTCAAAGTATTTAACTGTAGAGTTGGAGTTTATATACGATTGACAGAGGAGCAAGGAATCTTGGAAAAGTAAAATTTTCAATGCTTTTACACTGCAGCATAAATCCTAAACACCTTCGAGTGTTTACTTCAAGGGAGGAAGAAATTCTGTCTTTGACTAAAACAAGATTAGCCTTAAATTAATTAGACAATAATGATTTTAATGCAGAACAAGGCTCTTGGTGGTTTATCTGGGAGCTAAGCAACACCAGCTCCATGATCTGCATTCTGCTGTGCATAAAACAACACATTATGACTGCCAGGCCTGGTACCTCCACAGCATGTTATCATACAACCACAGTACGACTTCCTGAGGCAGGATACTTATCATGTATTCCATCTTTGTAAGCCAGGCTGAATGGCTTGACTTTCATCTTTGGAAATAAACCAAATATGTCTAGTTAATGGTTTTATTAGTAGGTCTTTGCTTGAAGCATTGGTAAAGAGGTCCTCTTTAGAAAAAAAAGGCCTGTTAAAGGAACTATGAATTAACCTGTAAATCTAATCAGCCTAACTAGTTACTAACTAGTTACATGCACTTTTACCTCTTCCTTCATGTCCAGTCTCCTCAAGTTTTTAATGCACATGAGCACTGGTCCAGACAGAATAACAGACCTTTACATTCTATCTCTACTGCAATCCACTTTTTCCTTCCACACTGACCATTTTCAAATAAACCAAAGAAAATGGGTTCCCAAGCAACTGCTGACATGGCACAAAGCCTAATAAAAATCCATAGAAATGCTGGCTAATGGCAGAGCAGGACTACAAAGACTGAGATTTTTCTAAGGGTCTAACATACTTTTTCTAAACAACAGTCAGTCCAAAACCAAAATGAAATGAGGTACTTACACAAAATGTAATAGAGCTGTGGAACTCCTCTCTGCAAGACATTCATTTAAAACATAAAACAAAAAAAAAAAAAACCACCACCACCAACAAAAACCACCACCAACAACCAAACAACAAATTTGTGAAAGAAGTCTTTCAAAAGAGGAGACCTCTATATCTTCTTACATTCGTTCTTAGTCATCTGCCACTGGACCCTGTTGGAGATACAGCATTAAGTTAAATGCTCACTTTGTCTCACCCAATGAAATATGTTCTAGCCATAAATCGTTCATTCAAAATTTAAGCAGGAATAGTTCCATAAATCTCTATTTGTTACACTCAATAAATCGATCTTTTACAAACAATTGTAACTGTGCATGACATAAAAGAGTGTTTTAGGTTTTAATGCACCTGTGTGATTTGAAGCATATTCACTGTAGCAAAATTTATATACACTAGTGACTGAATTGCTTGTTATAGCAGAAGTCACGTATGGTAAAGTGGGCATTAAGCTTTCCACATTGCTAAGTGCACAGAGAATTGGGCAAGGGAATAGCTATGGATGTCATCTATCTGGATTTCTGTAAGGCCTTTGACATGGTCCCCCACAGCATCCTTCTCTCTTAATTGGAGAGATGTGGATCTGGGGATGGACTGTTTGATAGATAAGGAATTGGTTGGATGGTTGAATCCAGAGGGTAGTGGTCAATGGCTTGATGTCCAGACGGAAACCAGTGATGAGTGGTATCCCTCAGGGGTCTGTACTGGGACCAGTACTATTAAATATATTCATCAATGACATAGACAGCGGGATTGAGTGCCCCCTCGGCAAGTTTGCAGATGACACCAAGCTGAGCAGTACAGTTGCCGCACCAAAAGGACGGGATGTCATTCAAAGAGACCTAGACAAGCTGGAGAGGCGGGCCTGTGAGAACCTCATGAGGTTCAACAAGGCCAAGCGCAAGGTCCTGCACCTGGGTCAGGGCAACCCCCGGTATCAGTACAGGCTATGGGATGAAGCGATTGAGAGCAGCCCTGTGGAGAAGGACTTGCGGGTACCGGTGGATGAAAAGCTGGACATGAGCCAACAATGTGCTCTTGCAGCCCAGAAGGCCATTGTTATCCTGGGCTGCATCAAAAGAAGTGTGGCCAGCAGCTCGAGGGAGGTGATTCTGCCCTTCTACTCTGCTCTGGTGAGACCCTGCCTTGTTCAGCTCTGCAGGGCTCAGCACAGGAAAGACATGGACCTGTTGGAGCAGGTCCAGAGGAGGGCCACAAAAGTGACCAGAGGGCTGGAACACCTCTCCTATGAAGAAATGCTGAGAGAATTGGGGTTGTTCTGCCTGAAGAAGAGAAGGCTGTGGGGAGACCTCCTTGCGGCCTCTCGATACTTAAAGGGGGACTATAGGAAGGATGGAGGCAACCTCTTTAGAAAGGCCTGTTGTGACAGGACAAGGGGTAATGATTTGAAACTAAAGGAGGGTAGACTTAGACTGGATATAAGGAAAAAGTTTTTTACACTGAGGGGGTGAAACACTGGAACAGGTTGCCCAGAGAAGTGGTAGATGCCATTCAAGGTCAGGCTGGATGGGGCTCTGAGCAACTTGATGTAGTTGAAGATGTCCCTGCTTACTGCAGGGGGTTTGGACTAGATGACCTCTAAAGGTCCCTTCCAACCCAAACCATTCTGTGATTTTATGAATTGTCTACAACCAACACTTAAGTAAAGCAACTGGGGTCAAAGTGTAACAAGTACTTTTCCTAGTCTTATTAGTTGAACAAAAAGCTGTAAAATATGCTCTGATCTAGTTATAATATTATTTAATGTCCAGTTCCTATAGCTGGCTGTATCACTACCTGGGTTACAAAGTGCAACGTACAGAGCTACATGCAGCTGAACAGAGCAGCCAGAGGTGTTCCAATTGTCTCATTGCAATTTTCAGTCTAACATTAAGAAAACACCTCACCAGTGTCACCTTCGCAATTACAGTTAATGTGCTGGCAAATAGTTCTATCACAGTCAATATAATTTACAAACTTTTGCTTCTTTTTTGCAGCTGGGTACATTCTAAAATACACGCTTCACTGTAAAAAAATTGTTCAGATTTGGAGTCTAACTTTCAAAATCTTAAAAGAAAGTACTTCTTAAATGACCTTGGATACAGTGGAAGTTATCGAATTCTCATAGGCATGACATGATTTATATACATTTTCTACAGCATCTAACACACTGAAGTTCCGAGCCCAAGATATTTCTAAGCACAACTGGAATTAAAAAATAAAAAGTAGTTAGACCAAAGAAATTTGGTTTGGTTTAATACAATATAATATTTTCCTCTTCTTCAGATTCCAGAAAGCCATATACCCAAAGGAAGGCGTGTGCCTTCTCTGCCAATAAAACAGGGTATCAGTTTTCTGTTTTATTATTTCCTCATTTTTGGTTAGGTTTTTTGGTCAAACATTGCCATCCAGTGGCAAGAAGAATGGTGGTGTAAATGCCAAATAACAAATCTTGTCCACTTTTCCATTACCATCTGGCCTCAAAATGACTCAGGCAAATATAGCTAATTTTGTTTCCTGCTACCACATACACTTCTAACTTTACATGAGACAGCAGAAAGATTATGCGGGCATAAAAGCTCCTAGGCAGGAGCACCTCATCAGAGGAAATGTTGAGTTGAAGGTATTTTTTTAAATTTCCTCATTGTTTAAGCTCAGCTAGTACTTTCCTGGCACTAGTCTGTCACTTAAGGTAGTTTAGAGTCTGTCCCAGCTTACACTCAAGACTGGAAATACAAAATGAACGCTTCACCACTAGAAGCAGACTGAGGAATCCTCCTCAGCTATTCACTAGTCATCCCAGGAAAGATCAGCCTCAACCTGACAGCTTGGAAAGCACAACCCTTGAAATTTCAGCTGCTATGAAACATTTAATGTTATATGCAGTTCTGAAGACTCTGCCAAGCGCATTAGCCCTTCTCTTCCCCCTAGGACTTGTCTTTTCCTATTCACACCCTGAGAAAAAAGGAACTACAGGAAACAGCTTGCACATCTCTTGCTAAAGTCTTAATGACGCACTATGATCAGCTCTGGTCATAGAGTCCTTACCATAGGTGCTTTTAGCGCCACCACAGCCACAGGATGTGCTGGGCTTTACCCACCTTCCCCACCCTATAACTTGTAGCACTATATTTCTTTCTTCTGGGTCAAGTTCTACAGCTCAACTACTTCTTATCCTACCTTTCAGTTTATCCATTTTCCAAATGTGGTTGCACTAACAAGTCTAGTTCAGCTTTTTCCCCTACAGGAAATCTTTCCTTGAAACACCTAACCAGCCACTGGTTAAGGGGACTCAAAGCAGCTTCTTTTAAAAAAAAAAGGGGGGAAAAAAAGTTATGCAAGAGTATACATTCTCCTTAACATATAGATTCACGTCTCATTGGTACATTGTCAGGAAAAAGATGCAGGAGATGAGACTGTTACTTAGAAACAGGAAAAAAAATTTCCGTGAGCTTTAAAATTCCCCTGAGTTCTGCAAGAGTTGCTAAACTTTTACCAGAATCCTCTAATTATTCTCATTATCATTGTTAAGAAAAGATCACAGGGACAGAAGAATTTGCATCTAATCTCTCACCACAGGGCTCCTGATCAAAGCACTACACTCAGAAACATTCTCAGAAATAGCCAAGCTAGAAACTATTATAGACATCAAATCTCTCATCCTGGTTTGTTTTTTTAACAGAAGATCTTTTGGAGTAGCGACATCCACTGTTTCAGTCCAATAATTTAAGCTTCATGACTACTTCATCTTTCCTAGCATACCCCTCTTGTTTAGCAATCTGACTGCAGTTTAGAATTCTTAAAATTATTCATTTCATACTCACTAAAATTATTCATTATTTTCATTATATAAAAGAGTGGTGATCAGCTGCAGGTGGAGGCTTTATTTCTTAAGAAAGATAAGATTAAGTTTATTCCATACAACAATAAATTTACTGGGACATTTTACTGCTCAAATAAACAGTGTTTAGTGTTTCAATAAACAGTGTTTAGTTTTCCCAAGACACAGTCTCTTCCCAAGTCACAGTTATGCATGATGGAGCCCTGCTTTCCTGGAGATGGCTGAACACCTGCCTGCTGATGGGAAGGAGTGAATAAATTCCTTGTTTTGCTTTGCTTGTGTGTGTTGCTTTTGCTTTACCTGTTAAACTGTCTTTATCTCAGCAGAGGAGTTTCCTCACTTTTCATTTTCTGATTCTCTCCCCCATCCCACCAGGGGGGAGTGGGCAAGCAGCTGCATGGTGCTTGGTTGCTGGCTGGGGCTAAACCGCAACACAGAGGTAGGTGCTGTCCTAGTAAGGCCCATGATTAATGCTGCAGAACCTCTAGTGAGATAATTCATTTAACACACACACACACACAAAAAAGACAGAAGTGTAATTTTCATTTTCAGGGGTGAAGAAAGGGAAACAGATGAATATGCATTCTACTGAGCTTTTCTTAAAAAGCTTCCTTTCTTTCACAACAGCCTATATATAGAGTGCAACTGCTTAACACACATCTGGCAGCCCAGGACAGTCAACTTCTTTCCTCAAAATCTCTAGATCTCCATGAGTTTCACAAAGTTAGGCAGTTCCTCTAATGCTGAACAGTGGCCTGTGCAGGATGCAGGGCCAGCAGATGGGTCAAGCTTTGGAACAAGCTACAAGATTTGGAGGACTGTAGTATCGGTTTAATGAAGTAGGTGAGGAGATGATGTAAAAAAATCACACTGTCAATGACACATTTAATTTGTTTCAGGTTTGGGTTTTTTTTTCACAATTTCAGATCACTAAATACATGCTTGTATAAATGGCTTAAAAAAACTTTTTCTAGAAGGTTTGGTGGGTTTTGATCGGGTTTTTCCTGTTTTGGTTTGGGCTTTTTTGCCAGCAGAGGCTGCTATTTCCTTTTAGTTCAGAAAACACATGCAACAGTTGCATAAACACTAAAATACAGAGAATCAAGTATTGTTGAAATTGCTTGTTCTAATGAAATCAGTAACACTTGGAAGTTAAGCAAACAAACAAGTAGTTTACTCTAAATCCTACGCGCCTCATTCATCCTCAGATGTTTTTCAGCAAAAGCTCAGCACTTCCATTTATTTCATTCAGGTCAAAGAATTTGAAAGTTACAATAAGCCTACAGCTGAACCTCATTCAACAAATATATTACATTTCTGTAATATTTATAGGCTTTTCTACAATATTTATTGCTGAGATATTTGTGTGCCTCAGGAGAATAAAAGATTTGAAAAAACAAATCTGAAAAGCTTAAATAAAAGCTGAAAGTAAAGCTGAAAAGCATGGCAAGAATGCTTATGCATCTTTGCAGAGGGGCAAGGTCACAAAAACCCTAATTTGGCTGTGAAAGATGCCCAGATCTCCAGTCTCCTCAGTTAGCACTAACAACAAGGTTACCACTTGTCCTCCATTTTAGGTTTAAGGATCTAAAGTACTTTTCAGTGCTGTTTAAAGAGTAGGTATGTTTTACTTCCTATTGCAGCAGATTACATACTTCTAAAAGCAGTTGTAAGTCATTGAGCAACCTAAGCCTGGTGGTTGGACTAGATGACCTCTAAAGGTCCCTTCTAACCCAAACTATTCTACGAAAATCCTGCTTTAAGGACTGTATTAATGTAAATTTTACTGCCACTTGCAGTCCCAGTCAAAGGCAACAGATTACACTGAACCAAGTATTGCACAAACATGAGCATTACCCAGGAAAATTATCTTGGAATATGACAAGGTGAGTAATAAACAGAACAAAGAAAGATAAGGCACAGGAAGGAAATGAACAAAGGCAGTGTTTTATACTATGATTCTGCTTTACAGAATAGCCAAATGTACTTGACAGTCATATTTATACACCTTAGTATCGTAGCTTAGGATGCCTTCCTACAGCTTAAGACTTCAGGTTGCAGGATCCTTATAGCCAGATGCTTTAGCTGAGCCCAAGTCCACTGATGTGAAAAAGAAGTCCTTCTTTTCATTTTTTGATCAATGCCAAAATTTGGAAACCTACAAGTTGATCAGCTGTGGTTCAGATTTCAAAAATATAGACTGTACTTAGACAAACCAAAACACAGACCTATAACATTTTCATTTAAATAGCAGCTAGTCAGAATCACAGAATAACAGGTTGGAAGGGACCTCAGGGATCATCTAGTCCAACCTTTCTGGGAAGAGCACAGTCTAAACAAGATGGCCCAGCACCCTGTCCAGACAACTCTTGAAGGTGTCCAACATACTGAGGCAACCACTTCCCTGGGGAGATTATTCCAATAACTGACTGCCCTCAATGTGAAAAATTTTCCTTCTGTGTCCAGTCGGAATCTCCCCAGGAGCAACTTGTGTCCATTCCCCCTTGTCCTCTCCACGAGATTCCTTGTAAAACAGGAACCTCCATCTTCTTTGTAGCTACGCCTTAAGTACTGGTACATTGTAATGAGATCCCCTCTAAGCCTCCTTTTCTCAAGGCTGAACAAACCCAGTTCTCCCATTATAAACCACTTTGACCTTGGGTAGATTTTTAAGAAATTAAGACTGCTTGAAACATTTACATCAACTGCTCACCTCCTCACTAGGAGTATGAATTGTTTTGAATGGAAGAAAGTTGGGTTTATCTGTAAGTTTTAGAGCAAACACACAGAGCACCTCTTACTAAAATTAAAGCGGTCCTGACTCAAGTCTGCAGCAATTGGTGTTCAGTGAAGAAAAGTTAAGAGTATACTTTTCCCCAGAGTGGCATACACTCTTCCTGTACAGGGAGGGACAGCAATTAATGTACACAGAATGGCATAGAGAAGAATGCTCCCATCAGAATCATCATCAGTTTTCCCAGATTGTTTTCCTGGTCTTAGAATTGATTACAGGAAAAAAAGGCAAAATACACTTCAGAAAATTGTCAATGCTTAGAAAATAAAACATTAAGAAAAGCCAAAAGTCAAGATCATTTCTTACAATCCAAAGGCCCTGTTTTGGGTAAGGGATTGGACCAAATGACCAGTCAAGATAGATCCATTCCAACCTTAATTATTATATGAGTCTACAATATTTATCGTTCACATTGACTATATGAACTCAAGGCCTTAAGTGCTCAATGGCAGCATTCTTCAGCAGAGGTGTTTGAAGCTAATTACTGGAATATCTTGGACAGCCTAGAAAGAAATAAAAAACAGGGGGCTTTTTACAGCTTCTCAGAATGAAAAGGAAATAGGTACTTTATCAGTGTGATTTAATATTATATTACACTTAATGAATTATATTTTGGATGATCAAAGCACTGCACGATCTTGGTGTAAAATGCAGAATAAGCTGTCAGGAAGAAACCAGTGAATTTGGCAGGCACTGTTCAGACTTCTGCCACATGAGGAGGAGGCTGAAAGATTATAGAATAAACATTCAGCTAGATATTTATGGTAAAATTATTGGAAGTAACATGGGAAGTTAGGTGGCAAGATAATTATCAATGTAAGTTTCAAACTTAACACTTCATGGTTTGAAAAAGGTGATCTTTGTGATTGGAAAATAGGATTATAGATAGTAATATATTATTGTATGATTATTAACAATAAACTAATGGATTAATTCCTTACCTTTTTTTTTGTTTCAGACTCTCCCTACACTCACACACAGGTCATTACGCACACCTATTTTCTGCTCATGTTTGGAGGGTTCTTGTTCAGAAGCTCAGAGTTCAGATTTCTAAGTGTTCAGAAATATGCCAGATGGAACAATATTAAGAATAAAAGCACACCTATACCAGGTTTCTCTCAGTAAAATCCTCACAGGAACAACAATCTGGGTTTGGGTTTTTTTTCACATAGGTAGTACTACCCACTACATAAGTAATAATCGTCAATCTGTTCATTGAGGTTATCAAGGGAAAAAGCAACTTTGTCCTTCTCCATTAGGATTTTAGACAAATACAACCATGTCAATACCTTTACAATGAGAACAAAGCCTTACAGTCTTTGGCCCAATTCAGAAAAGGCAATGCTTGCTCTAATCTCAGGAAATGTGTTAGTGAAAATCTTTAAGAGACAGAGGTCCCTTCCAAACTCAGCCGTTCCATGATTTTGTGATCTTAAAGGAAAATCCATTTCTGTTCTAAACTAGCTACATGAATTATATCCTTTGCTTGTTCTTCTTTCACATGAGCAATATTACAGAGTGGGGCGGAGCATTTCTGGGGAGGGGCGTAATAATGGCCTTAACTGGTGGAAGAGAAACTTCTTAGTTCTCAAGAGCTACTGTCTATGATTCCATTAAATACTGTCTTAGGGAATTTTGAAAGTTCTGTCAAGACTTGCACCTGCAAAATCTTGCATACAAAGACTGACAGGCACTGGATACTGCAATGAAAACTGTAGTTACAGTACCATGAATTATTCAGCCTATCCTTTGTCAGAGTCTGGAGGTAGTTTACAGCAAGAGTTTATGCCTGCCTGGCCAGCAAGAAGTGAAGTAACCTAGAATTCACAGTCCTACTGTCTGCATACATTAAATCCTCCATCACCCGCATCACTCGTATTGTTATACCCTTCCTCAGTGTCAGAGTCAGTTTTTTGAATGATTCACCAATATGCAATGTCTGTGATATAAACACTTACATGTTCAATACGAATTCTATCTATGTTAACTTACCATTAAAAAGGTACATATCCAGGTAGCAGAAACAGGCAGTAGATGGAGTGGTTCTGAATATAGCAGAGATTTCAAAACAATTTTCTAATGAGCAGACTTCTGAACTGTTTTCTGAAGTTTGGAAAAATTTGCTACAAGATCTGTTGAAATTAATTCTGCAATTATTAATTTACAACATGTTACCATTATTAGAAAGAAGCAATACACAATATTTAAAACATTTTAAGAAGGATTTTTTTCAGAACTTCAAGAAATACTTCAGCAGTATGCTGTATGCTTCCTCAGAATAACATAGGCATTTTCCAAAACCATCAAAATTCCAGGTTAGAGCCAGCTCTCATGAACAGTTCTGGATAAATACATAACATTATTCCCCCTGCTCATCAACAAATCTTGTAGAAGACCATCTTTCTTTGAAGCACTCATAGCCAAACTTCTTGGCCTTAAAAAAATATGAAAATATACTGTGAGAGGATGTATCACCACATTTATAAGGCAGCTGTGGGAAAGTGAGCTCATGGAATGGCTCTCAGATGAGCAAGAGTGGCAATGGTGCCTGAAACTGTCACTACTGCACTGTAGGATGCAGCTCCCACAGATTTTCAGAAGAATTTCAGAGTTCAGATTATAGAGATCTAACCCTACTCATACCTCAATTGTCAGTCACATAATATGTATTCCTATAGTAGAAACAAGACACTAAAGATTACAAGATACTTGCAGCTCAATTGCCCATATGTTTCTCATCACTGCTCCAGAATTTCAAGCCAGGAGAGCTATATCAGTTTACTGTTCTTACAATGACAAGTTTTAACATGTCAAGCTCATAGGTCTATTAGGAGTTAAAGAGTATAAGAATAATACAGTAAATTCACAATTCACTTGAGTGTAAAGCTAATTTTCCTTTATTATCAAAAGGTGTACACAACATCTGAAAGAAGCCATATGAATAGAAATGCTTGCTGTGTTACTTGGCAACATTAGCCTCTGAAGCAGTTCTTGGATCACTCCATAAAGAAGTGAATTATTGAGTTGTCACAACTAATTCTCCATAGAAGACTGTACCAAAGATCAACAATTATTTTTTTATAAACTTCGCCATGAGGTGTTATTATTTCTTGAACTTGAAAGAACAAAGTTGTCAAGAGAAATAATATGCCATTGTAAACAAGTACCAGATGGTAGAGTGATTTCTCTAATGCCCTGTTTAATTACGAGTAACCATGCACACAGGAAAACACAGTCAAACAAGCAAAAGATTATATGTAGCTACATTAAACAGAGGTCATGATCTCAATTCTATTTTTCCCCAAAATATTTCCTAGGACAAATCAGAAGGAAAATAGAGTTCTTAATTTTTAGAAACCAGTGTTTAGGTACCAGTAATTAGTGCTAGCTCTTCTTCCTGGTTTTCTGCATCATGAGCCAGATTCTTCCATCATTATTTGTGCTGAGTATCACCCAACATCAGGAAAATATTGCTCCCAGCTGAAGTACCTATTCAAAATTCATAGCAGCAGGACCTGGATCATTATTTCACATACTGGAAGGCGTTTTAGTGGTAACGAACCTTATTACTTCTACTTCCTTTGCTCTTGATCCAGTGGAGGCTGTAGAGGCGTTCAGATTTCCTATTTGTACCCCATCATAAGGGGAGGTTTGCCACGCAGTAAGGTATCCATTCTGTAGCAGTTTAGGTTAGGAGGTGAAGCAGATGGGGAAGAAAGCAGCAGCAAGGTGAAAATGTGCTATATCTACGTACATATGCTTTTCCCCCTTAATTTCCCAACAGCAACAATAAGAAGCTAAATGTAATTCCTCATCTAAATCCTGAACTGAATCTAAAGAGGATTTGTTAGAAATCCTTTTTCTTTCACACTTATTTTTGACACATATTTTCAAATTAGAGCCATGCTTTAAATACTTGTATATGTATTGCATATATATGTATTTAAAGCATGACTCTACTTTGAAAAAGACAGTATATGGGTGAAAGAAAGAATTCTCCTTTCTACCTGCATAGTGCTTATGCCTGGATTTTCCTCTAAAAAATTGATTATGAGGCTCTAGCTTATAAAGAAATAAGTTAAAACCCATCCTTTGCAATTTCACAATGTATTGTGTTCTATTCTCAGACTGTAATTAGCACAAGCATTAAACATTTAAATTTTTGTCTACAAAAACTATGACTGGCTAATGTAATTCTGTCAATACGACAATTTCTAACAAGCAGCTTCTCTGTGAACTTGTAGAAGTTGTTCTTAGAACACCTAACTACTTCCTCTTTTTATTCCAATGAGCCAACATACAACAGTTACCAGAAGAAAAAAAAAAAACAAAACTGTGACGGGCGTTATAAAAGACCACCCCCAGTTCCAAATGTGCAAACAAGTGTTATTTTGCAGCTGTATGATTGCTTTTCCTTCTCATGGAACCTTAAAGGAGCCAACATGGATTCTTCACATGGAACCTTAAAGGACTAAATAATCCCAAACAAAGTGTTTCCCTTGGGAAACTCTGGTAAATTTTTATTTCAATGACAAGCCTCCTCTTCTCCCCCCACCTCCCCAGCAAGAGCTCTCTTTCAATTTGAGACAGCTCCTTTCCCCTAAAAGAGAAGCAAAAAGACTTAGAAGTGAATAAGAATCCTTATTTTATAATCAAGCTACAATCCTAATAAAAAGTGATATTAGGTGTTATTCAGTATCAGGACAGTCAGATTACCCTTTCTGCCCCATATCACATCTATGAACGTGAGTTCTCTTCACATTTTCCGCTCAGAACTTGTACGGACACTTCTTATTTAAACTGTCTCATCAAATCTTTCTAGTAACTTTTTTGAGACATCTAACTACTAATTTGAGCCATAGATGATGCCAACAGAGTGCACCAAAAGATGAACCCTACTCAGTCCCCTATCTCAAGAGTGCTGTGTAAAGCAAACAATGCTAATTTTTTTTACCCCATTGCTTTTTCTTACCTCCCCCCTCTACGGAGGTCTGCTTTCTTTCCCTTTCATTCATCTTCCTCTTTGTTGTTGAGACCATTGTCCTGAACGGTCAACAAAAGGTCACTTTCTCAAAGGTTCCTCCACCTCTGCATGTAACACTTCTCCCCAGCTAAAACACATCCTACAACTTAATCCTATCTGGGGGTACAGTTAAATCTCTGTTAACTCCTTACTGGCAAAAGTGGCACATAAATGCAGTATTTTAGGATCCAGCTATCCTTCATCCAATTTCACTTCCTATAGGTATTCTGGTATTTTGGAAGCCGAAGAGTTGCTACCCAGTCAGCTGAAAATGAAACATGAAAGAACAATTAGCACCATCCTGGCAGAGTGCTTCACAGCTGCTGCCAGAACTCTTCCACAGAAGTATTGTCTCAAAAGAGAGCTGAGAGGCTTTTGGTATCCTGCTGATAAGAAAAAGCACTTAACAATTTCCTTATTTCTACTACTGCAAAACAATGAGACCTGAACCATCTACTCCTCCTGAAAGCACAAAAAGGCCACAAACCGCTACCATCTCATCTGCACAGACACCCTGACTGCCCATCCCCCACAACAACCATGACACACCTACGTTCATAATCTTCTGGAGTATCTTCCTAAGAAAGAGATGCCAATTTTAGGGAAAATGTATCCATTTGTTTTTGTCAAATCACTATTCCTTACTGTGCTGATAACTCTAAAAAACTAGTTGTCTATTTCTTTTGCTGTTTATAACTCTCCCCCCAATTCACTTTTTTACTGAAATACAGAATAGTCTACAAAAGTTTCCTTTTATTATTTCCCCTTTTTTTTCTTTCTAAAATTCATTAGGTAGACTAGTATTTGTGTCTCCAGAGCCACAGAGCAGCAGTTTGTGAAAATGAAAGCAACACTATTGAAACAGGGTTTTTTTTCCATATTTTTTCTTTTAGTTTTCATTAACTTTTAATACCAGTGCTAAAGAACCCAAACTTCAGTAAGCATAATGTCAGCTGTGCAACATGACTGTGACAGCTTCAGGACAATGTCCTGACAACGCCCTCAATCTAATCAGCATGATAAGGTAAACAAGCACTGTGGAAGCTGTAAGCACAAGGAGACAGAAGAATATGTGTCTAGATACCTACATAAGTCAACTGAAGACAGGGTCAGCAGCCCCCAAAGATGTTTCTGTGCAACTTTATGCCAAAGTTCAAAAGAATTTGAGAAAGAGGAAGTCAATAGGATACTACAGAAATTACCCTGGTTAATCTTACTGTGTCTGTGTGCAGGATGCAAAAAAAAATACCCTAAATAGATGGATAGTTCTAAACTTTTAAAGATCATTGTTGTAGCATGAGAGCAAATACACACTATATCCTAGCTGCAGCATACTATAAATTAGCCAAAAGACAAGTTCCTTATACAGCTTGGTAGTTGTCTAATAAAAATCACTCTCATAAGATATGGAAAATTAAATAAAAGAACTCTGTCATATGTTCTCAAGAGAGCACGAACAACTCTTTCTGAATATGTTGCAGAATAGTCTCATGGACAATCAGCAACCAACTCTATAACAAGCAAGGAATGAGAACTTCTGAGGGTCGCTGAATGCCATACATCAGGGAATTTTATTTCAAAGCTATTTTGTATGGACATTCTGCAACTGATTCTAAACTGGTTCAATGCATATGCCAGAAAGAGCACAGTATGTACCACAGTGAAAACAAACCAATGAGGAGCTCGGACACTTTAATACACCCTCTGTGCCTTTATTCAAGATGTTTCATTGGGCTACTTAGCTCATCTCAGATTGCTACACTGCTTGTTCTCTCCTCTTAGGATGCACCACTACAAACACTTCAGTATTTGATAGCCAGCCTAATGCGTGCATACAGTAGTTCATGAGAAATACATAAAAGTTTCTGCTAAGAGAAAACTTAAGAACACTAATGAGAATTGCTTGGATTTTCAGCAAAAAAAGCTATAACTATAGCTGTATATATACCTGTAAAACAGCACTTTACAAAAGTGGGAAAGAACTCATGCAAGGAACAGAAAGGAAGCTTTTGGCTGACAGCCAGAGAGGTTAGCACGTGCAAAGGTACAAGCTAATATCTGCGTGTGCTGTTTTGCATATACCTCACTTGCAGCTGTCACATTTGCAGATACATTTTCTGAAGCTAGGTTTTAAAATTTAATCCCATCAAGTTGCTGTGAACAGTGGCTGCCCATGGAAAAAGGAAAAAAAATTGTGGACTTCAGTTACTGAATTCTGATGAGGCCATGGAGACTGCACACAAAGATATTCAGATAACTAAAAGACAGATAAGATTTTTAAAAGTTTTTGCAAAGTTTCAGGACAAGTCAGAAACTCCAGTGCCATAGAGTAACTCATAGGATTCTAACGCCTCTGAAGGAAGGATGCCTTTGAAAAATGTGGCCTAACACCATGTTGATACACACAACAAAGGTTCTGATGTTGTTTAGGCATGCCACTAACTGCCCTCAGCTGTGAAACCAAATTAAATGTGCACTTACTACATGATAAACAACACCTGGATGCATATTGGCCTACAAACGTTGAGCAAATCTATATAGCAAAAAGAAGATAAAATTGCAACATAAGTACAGGGAACCATTCTACCTTTCATTTAGTAAAGATATGGAAGCACAGCATTCAACACAGGCCAGCAAGTCAGAGACAAGCCCTCCATGAACAGTTACTATATAAGCTCCTGTCAAAAGCCAACATAAAAACCAATACGACTTGATCTTTGCTGCTTTTTACCTCCAAAATCAGTGTAACCTGCTAAACTAGCCTGTATATGTCTATTTGTGCCATTATCATCTCTTCATTTTGCTGTGAAGTCATTCTGTCTGAAAGGAAATAAAACATACACAACAGAAAAACACTCATAGATAGAAAATAAGTCTGTGTTTTGGGAAAAACTGAAGAGGCCCAGGGACAGAGTTATAAATCCAACACATTTGCCAAAGCTAGGGCTGTAGATGATGGGACTAGGGTCATTGGACTGAGGCAGGTGTCCTCCCAGAGAAACCAGGGTGGAAGGGAGATTGAATTCTAAATTAAAAATCTAAATCCTGTCCCAGCTCCAATTCCAGTTCACTTTTGAAGTGCTCTAATTGAAATTTGTAATACACAGCTTCAGAAGCAGTGACCTGTAGCTTATTACAACATCCTACTCATCCTCATTTCTTAGAGATTACTGGACTAGATTCCTATTCATCATTAAAATACTCCTATATTTCACTACATCAGTTAATGAAGATCTAGGGTGCATAAAACAAAACATTTAATGCACTCCACAGGCTAAAAAAAAAATCATGTATTACATCCTAGTTACAGTGAGAGCACCTGTGCCACTGGTTCTGCAGCATCATTCTTATTTAATGTACTCCTGAAAGCCTAGCTCATCTTCAAGTTGATATTTACTATCTATGAGTGTTAGTCTGTCTTAATTATGAGCTCCCTATTTGCCTCTTTCAAATACTTTCCATAGTATCAATGTCTATTTACTGACATTAGTAATAATAAATCACTAAATGAGAAATAATTAATAGACGGAAGAATGCTTTGCGTCACACTTGGAGAACAATGGACAGACTGTCTGAGTTGATCATACCTGCAAGCAACACCATTTTCTCTGTTGGAAGGACCAAAGAAAAGTCCAGTCCCCAAAACACTAAAGCCTGCAGAACAGTGTGACAGTTTAGCCAGGCATGAGAAAACCCCATGCTAAACAAACCCTCATTTGCAGCATGTCACCATACAGAAGTAAGTCTTATACTATAAATGCCGGTGGATCTGTGGTCATGGAAGAAGGACGTCACCCCAGGCATTTTTTTGCAGACTCTGACAGAAGCAAAATGTTCCCATACTCAACAAGTCCTTATAAAAGAATTTAGGTTTTTGGTGAAAGCATTTATTCAGTGGGTAAACAGAGTGTCATCTTCAAGAGCTCCTGACCCTGCTTGAGATAAAACAGTAGCTGATCAGTTGGCTCACATTTCTGTTCTGTCTGTGATGGATGGGATGGCACTGGTGATAGCAACAGAGCTCTGAGACGGCTGAAGTTTTCAGAAGAGAGACAGTCTGCTCTTGAACAGTGCTTATCCCACAATGCTATCCCCACTGAAGATTTGAAGTCTCAACAAGACTAATAAATAATAATAATTTGTGTTCTACAATGTTAGATATTGGCAGTTTTTTCCACATAGTTCCAACTTGTTTATATCTATTTACTTGAGGCTGAGGCTCTCTTCTCTACCTCCATGGTCCAAAGCTAAAAACAGAGGCTCAGTGATTTAAGCTAAGCTCCTGGCTTTTCTTGTAATGTATTCTACTCTAATAAGACTTCAGCTCTCATTTAGAGAGTTCATTTACAATGCCCTGTGTCTCTTCCAGTAACAGCCACAAATATCTCTTTACTAGCAACTGTACCATTTTCCTAAAACTGTTTTACTGGAAAACAGTTTTACTCTTGCATTTTCTTCTAAAGCCACAATGCCTCCTCATCCCTGCCACCCCCATATGCAAAAGCCAACACATCTTTTTCATTCAGTAGTACAACTTAGTTCCATTTCCCATCCAGACTGCAGAAATCATCCTGAAAATAAGGCCATGCAGCATGAAGCCAAATGCACTGACTTTATTTCCTGACCAAAATCAATAGTTGTATAGACCACAAGAACTTCTTGTTAATGCCATCAGTACGGAGATCAACACCTACCAGGGCAAAGAAATAATTCCTTGCTTTCGCTAATCAGAAACCAAGTTTTCTCCAACTTTATACCTTTTGTAATTCTTTCACATTCCACTTAAATTTACTGAAAATATTTGGAAACCCACAAATCAAATAAGTACCTCCTTTAGGTTATGTTGCAATTTATGTTAATATGTTAAATTTTGTTAACATTTTTTTAAAAATACTTTTAGCATTACAAAAGGTCAGCCTCCAAGGCAACTGACATAGCCTTGAGTCTAGCAGTATAATTGCTTCTATATATTTCTCATTCTAAGTAACTCCAGATACAAAGATGGAATCCAGTTGTAAAGCTGTACTCATCCATGCTGGTGAGAATCAGAGCAAAAACAATCTGGTGTTGTCATCATCATCTTATATTTTCTGTTTGAACCCTAGGACTCCTATAGAAAGTCTTCAAAATGCAGAGTGGAAAGGTTGATTTTATACAGTAAAATTTTATTTCCCACAATAACATCAGTGAAAAATATTTTAGCATAAAAATAGACATGGGTGTATCTTCCAATTCTATCACCATCAGTGAGAAACAACACCACAAATCTACCTGCTCTATTACTTTATGGACATTCATCTGGGCAGGTTCTCAGGTACACAGAAACTCTAATGCTCACTTTGTGCCTGCAAGTGTGCTACACTTCTCAAGAGCAAGAAAACAACCGGATTTGACGCCATTCACCACCACTCTCTGGCCTCGGCCATCCAACCAGTTTTTAACCCAGCACAGAGTGCACTTGTCCAAGCCGTGAGCTGCCAGCTTCTCCAGGAGAATGCTGTGGGAGACGGTGTCAAAGGCCTTACTAAAGTCCAGGTAGACAACATCCACAGCCTTCCCCCTCATCCACTAAGCGGGTCACCTTATCATAGAAGGAGACCAGGTTAGTGAGGCAGAACCTACCTTTCATAAACCCGCGCTGGCTGAGCCCGATCCCCTGGGTGTCCCACGTGTGCTGCATAATGGCATTCAAGATTATCTGCTCTATTACCTTTCCTAGCACCAAGGTCAGGCTGACAGTCCTGCAGTTCCCCAGATCCTCCTTCTGACCCTTCTTGTAGAGGGGTGTCACATTCGCTAGTTTCCAGTCATCTAGGACCTCCCCAGTTGACCAGGACTGCTGATAAATGATGGACAGTGGCTTGGCCAGCTCCTCTGCCAGCTCCCTCAGTATCCTTGGGTGGATCCCATCTGGCCCCATGGACTTGTGAACATCCAGGTGAAAGAGCAGGTTGGTGACTGCCACCTCTTCAACAACGGGGACTTCATTCTGCATACTAGCTCCATTTCCCAGCACAGGGGCCTGACAACCCAGAGGATGACCAGTCTGACTATCAAAGACTGAGGCAAAGAAAATTAAGTACCTCAGCCTTCTCCTCATCTTTTGTGGCAAGGTTACCTGCCACATCCAACAAAGGAGGGAGATTCTCCCTGGCCCTCCTTTTGTCACTGATATATTTATAAAAACATTTTTTGTTATCTTTAACGGTGGCGGCCAGTTTAAGTTCCAACTAGGACTTCGCCTTTCTAATCTTTTCCCTGCGTAACCTCACAACATCCTTGTAGTCCTCCTGAGTCACCTGCCCCTTCTTCCAAAGGTGGTAAGCTCTCCTTTTTTTTCTTGAGTTCCAGACAAAGCTCCCTATTCAGCCAAGCCAGTCTTCTCCGCACCTGTTCAATTTACGGTACATGGGGACAGCCTGCTCCTGCACCTTTGAGACTTCCTTCTTTAATAACATCCAGCCTTCCTGGACTTCTTTGACCTTCAGGACTGCCTCCCAAGGGACTCTGTTAACCAGACGCCTTAACAATCCAAAGTCTGCCCTTCTGAAGTTCAGGGTAGTGGTTCTGCTGTCCCTCTTCCTTACTTCTCCAAGAATCAACTCCTCTATCACGTCATGGTCGCTGAGCCCAAGACAGCCTCTGACCACCACATCACCCACCAGGCCTTCTCTGTTCTTAAACAGCAGGTCCAGCGGGGCACCTCCCTTGGTTGGCTCACTTACCAGCTGTGGCAGGAAGTTATCTCCCACACAGTCCAGGAACCTCTGAGACTGCTTTCTCTCTGCTGTGTTGTATTTCCAGCAGATATCTGGTGAGTTGAAGTCTCCCATGAGAACAAGGGCTAGAGATTGTAAGACTTTAGCCAACTGCTTGTAGAGTACTTCATCTGTCTCCTCATCCTGGTTGGGTGGTCTATAACAGACTCCCACCAGGATGTCTGCCTTATTGGCCTTCCCCCGATCCTTACCCATAAGCACTCAACCTTATCATTACCGTCGTTGAGTTCTAGACAGTCAAAGCACTCTCTAACATACAAGGTTACTCCTCCACCTCTCCTTCCTTGCCTGTCCCTTCTAAAGAGCTTGTAGCCATCCACTGCAGTGCTCCAGTTGTGTGAGTCATCCCACCATGTTTCCGTGATGGCAACCACATCGTAGTTTCCCTGATGTGCAATGGCTTCCAGCTCCTCCTTTTTATTGTCCATGCTGCGTGCATTGGTGTAAATGCACTTCAGTTGATCTATGGTTCTCATCTCCAACACAGGCATGCTACCCTTAGGCTCATCCCTAGTAAGCCTGGTTTTATCCCCTTCCCCCTTTGTATCTAGTTTAAAGGTCTCTCAGTGAGGCCTTCTAACACCTGAGCTAGAATCTATTTCCCCCTCTGCGGCAGGTGAACCCCACCTGTCTCCAGCAGGCCTGGTTCCATGTAAACTGTCCCATGATCAAAAAACCCAAAATTCCACTGCTGGCACCAGCCTCTGAGCCATGTGTTAATGAGATGGGACTTCCTGTTCCTTTCCATATGTCTCCCGGCTACCGATGGGATGGAGGAGAACACTACCTGTGCTATTGATCCTTCAAGTAATCGCCCCAGTTCTCTAAAGTCCCTTTTGCACTTCTCTCAGCTACCTCATCACTGCTGACTTGAACAGCCACTAGCAGATACTAATCGGATCCTTTTACTAGCCTAGGGAGCTTCATGGTAATGTCTCTTATCATTGCCCCAGGGAGGCAGCAGGCAGCCAGGAGAGGATTCGCCTACTGAGCAGAGCAGGGATCAGCATCCATCCTGTGTCTCTTGGGTCCCCTCCCTCTGCCTGGCGGCAGGAGGGCAGGGGGGCCACTCCTTCTCTTGATGCTTCTATCTGGTGCTCTTATCTCGGGGATGGTAGGGAGTGGCTCCACCAGTCTATCTCCCTCTCCCATTCCCTGATACTACTCAGTCTTGCAACTTCTTCTTTCAGCACTGCCACCATGCTGAGCAGATCCTCCACCTGCTCGCGCCTCATGCAGGTCTTGCCTTGGGAGCTCTCCATGACAGGAGCAAGGCTCTGGCACTCCCTGCGGCCAGAGACCTGGGTGGCTGCATGCTTTATGGGAGTTCTGTCTGCACCGCTACATGCCTTCTGGCGATAGCTCTTGTCTGAGCGGAGACCATGGCTAAGTCTTTTCTGGGAGAGCATAGACCACGAGAGCTCACCAGCTGCCTGCTCACCCTGCCTGCGTGAACTGCCATGCAAACTGCTGCGCCATGCCCTTTCTGATGCCCCACACCCTTTCTGACACAGCACGCCCTGTTTGCCCGTCCTGTTCGCCGAGCTCCTGGTTGCTCGAGCTCCCTAGAGTGCCGTTGAAATCTCCCACCGTTGCCCCAGCAACACCCAAGCCCCATCTGCCTTGCTCGGGAGAGCAGCCAGTTGTTTTTGGCGCGAGGGCCCCACCAGGCTCTTTATAGGGTTCCCTGGCACAGGAAACTCCCTTTTCTACCCCAGTCTAGCACCCAGTCGCATGATATACCGTTGCTGCTGCTGCGTACCTTGCCAACTGAGTCAATATTTGGGCAAATTAATTTATAGGCAGAAATGTCTAACACCATCTTAAATTGTAGGCAACTACTGAAGAGCAGCTTAGCAAAACCCTCATTGTGATAATATACTTTCAGATAACTCATTCAGACAGAAGCCCAAATAATCTGTTGGACTGTATGGTGAATATTACCCTCCTTGAGCAAAAGCTATAAAGCTGGACTTCAAAACTGCATTGGAGTCAATTTGTCAATATACATTTTAAAATTATATTGTTCAGATCTCAAAACATTCCCTGAAATAAAAGGGCCTACGTTAACCAGCTCTGATGGTTACACTTGCTCAGTTCTTCCAGCTATTCCCCATGGCCAGCACCAAAAATGACTGAATGACTGATGTCTCCAAGGTACCTAGAAATGGTGTTTCTTATCCACAGCCAAGTTCCAAAAGAAAGCATCTCTTCCTCAACACATCCTGCCCAATAATTTCTTTAAGGACCCATCCTGCTTCAGTCTCAGTTGTTCTCTTTGAATTCTGCCTCAGACAAGCTTGACCAGTCCTTTCCTCCTTCACCTCAACAGCTGAAGTCACTGCATACCTTTATTGAGCTGCATTACATAGGAGGAGTCCACATTCACTTCCTCTTGTAAACTCTTGAGCCTCGGACTTTTGCTTATAACAGATCCCCCCAAACGTCACACTTTCTTCCCAACACCTTCCTCCATGCAGCAGTTCATATTTCTTTGCTAGGGAATGGGTTTTCCCTTTACTAATCTATAGCTATACTTTAATTTCAAGTTCTTACCATAAGGAGTCTCCTATTCACCATCATATTTAGCCCAGGAATAAATAGGGCCAAGTTAACATTCTGTTACCTTTGCTGGACTTGTTTTTGACCAGCCACAAAGAAATGAATTTAAGACATGACAGGGTGACTTAAACAGAATTTACAGACATGTTAATTTTAACTCTTGGTACCATTTATTTGTCTTGACCAGCCTTTTTTGGTAAAAAGCCAAATTTGAATAATTCACAAAATCACAGAATGGTTCAAGTGGGAAGGGGTCTCTGGTGGTCATCTCATCCAAATCGCTGCGCAAGTAGGGTCACCAAGAGCAGGTTGTCCAGGACCACATCCAAATGGCATCTCCAAGTATGGAAATTCCACAGCCTCTCTGGGCAGCCTGTTGCAGTCCTCCTGTCCCTGGACACCACTGACTAGAGCCTGGCTCCATCTTCTTTACAGCCTCCTTTCATATATTTACATACATCAATGAGATTCCCCTTGAGCTTTTTCTTTAAGCTCCCAGCTCTCTAAGCCTTCCCTCATAGAAGGAATGCTTCAGTCCATTAACCATCTTAGCAGATCTTTGCTGGACACTCTCCAGTTGTTCTCCATATCTCTCTCTTGTACTGGGGAGCTCAGAACTGGACACAATACTCCAGGTGTGGCCTTACCAGCACCAAGCAGAGGGAGAGATCACCTCCCTCAGTCTGCTGGCAACAGTCCTCCTAATTCAGCCCAGGATACTATAAGCCTTCTTTGCCAGAAGGTACATCGCTGGCTCATGGTCAACTTCCTGTCCACAAAGTCCCACAGGTCCCTTTCTGCAAAGCTGCTTTCTAGCTGATCAACTCCCAGCAGATACAATGCACAGTGTGATTCCTTCTCATGTGCAGGATCTTACATTTCCCTTTGTTGAACTACATGAGGCTCCTGTTAGCCCACTTCTCCTGTGGAGGTCCCTCCAGATGGCAACACAACCCTCTAGCATATCAGCCACTCCTCCCAGTTTCGTGTCATCAAACTTGCTGAGGGTATGCTCTGCCTCATCATCCACATCATTAATGAAGGTGTTGACCAGGACTGGACCCAGTATCAACCCCTGGGGTGCACTGCTAGTTACTGCATTCAACTAGACTTTCCACTGACCACCACGCTCTGGGCCTGTCCATTCAGCCAGTTTTCAGTCCACTCCCTGTCTGCTCATCCAGCTCATATTTCATCAGCTTCTCTGTGAGGATCTTATGGGAGACAGTGTCAACAGTCTTACTGAAGTCAAGTTAGGCAATATCTGCTGCTTTCCCCTCCTAGAGAGATGGGACTCTTCTAAGCAGATCCTTGAAGAGGCCAAAATCTGCTCTCCTGAACTGCAGGGTTGTGATCTTGCTATTATTATTATTGCTGTTGTTGTTGTAAAAAAAAAAAAAAGTCAATATACTTTTTTACCATTGCAAGTTATTATGAAATTGTAAACCTCAAAGTTACCACCGTTGTCATGGACTAGACTGTATGTTCTGAAGCTCGGTGCGATTCAGTTCTAGGTTAAAATGCTTGGTTCATGAAAATCTGTTTTACCTTTTGCTTGCCTTAAACTTGGTATATACCTCTCCTTCTGCTACTTTACTTCCCCAAATGCTAAAAGCTTTTTGTTCACACATCAGACATCCTTTCGTGGGCAGTTCATCACCTGCTTACTGAGCCCAGTGGGGACACAATTAAGTAAATAATCCTTCAGGCTCTTAGCAGTACCTGATCTGACAGATGGAGTGAGACTAACGCACACTACATGGTTAGCACTTCCCTGA
The DNA here is from genome assembly GCF_963921805.1 of Phalacrocorax carbo. Taxonomy (NCBI): domain Eukaryota; kingdom Metazoa; phylum Chordata; class Aves; order Suliformes; family Phalacrocoracidae; genus Phalacrocorax; species Phalacrocorax carbo. Next base: position 22,575,821 of record NC_087518.1, read on the forward strand.
ATGCAGTGGAGATGAGTTACTATTAATATCCCAGGCTGCACATGAGCCTTTCCTAACAAACTTATCCAAAAGGCAGTGGCTTGAGTTCAATTTCCTCCTTATTCTGTGGGATTTCATATGCTTACCTCTAATAAATTGTTACACTGTCAGCATGCCAGCAGACTGTTCTCTCTACAGTACTAGCAGATCTTTGAAGAGATAGCAAGAGATAAAACTTTCAGTGAAACTGTGTTAACTGACAGATGAACAGGAACAAAGGGGGAAAAGTGAATGTGTAGAAGGAACTTCTACATAGGGATTTTTTGTTTTGTTTTAATTGAAACAATACTAAGAAAATACTTCCTGTGTGTAAAAAGTTTAAGCATTCAGCCAGATTTTCAATTAAGAGAAACCCTACACATGTTTTTGTCTGTTCTCCCTTTCTGTGAATACTAGCAGGGAAACCTTTAAAGTTATTTCTTCAAATGCTTTTTTCCTGTGTTGAATTAATGTGTAAACTTGGAGAAAAAGGGCTAAAACATATGAACATCAGTCATTTTTGCAATGAAATGGCTTGCTTTCTCTGGATAGCATGCCAACTTTTTCCTTCATAAGCTTTCCTCCACCTACTTGGTGTTTTAGCCCATGACACTTCATATGCTCAGTTTTTCATTATCAACTTTTTGTAGGAAAAAAATTCAGTGCAGCTACCTCTCTTTGCGTATGGGCTGGCCTTTCACACCTTGTCAATCTTGCAACAAACAAACAAAAGATATCTTCATGCACTGGTTACAAGTTCCAAGCCTTCACTAAGACCAAGTGCATTTAGAGATTACAGTACTAAACATGTACCAGTTCTGCAAGTTCTATAGATGTCCTTTGACTCAAATCAGCAGTGGCATACAGCATTTCTGCAGTGTACAGTCTGCTTTTGTTTATATTGCTGACAGCCCATTTTTTTCCTTTTACTACCAAATGTTTTCTTTGTTTGTTTACTTTAAAAAATAAAGAGCCCTGGGCTGTTTCTTCTTAACTTGAAATAAAGTCTTCAGCCACTCTTCTTTATGGATTTGTCTCCTCATTAAAGCTGTTAGTTACAAAGACTAAAATGACCATATTAATACTTAAAACTATCTTCAGTTGTATAAATTCTACCAGCTAAAGCAATGTAGGCCAATCTAGTCTTCTCTTTCTGAATTACAGAGTACACTGCAGCTAATTCACATTAGAAGAGCCATAAGATGTGAGCAACAAGGAGTCTAAATGTCCCCTTCTCCCAGTGGTGCACATCTGGTTTTTGAGCAGAAGAGGCAGAGCTTGCAATATCAAAGCCATCATACTTGTCAATATCTGTTAAAGCAGCTCTACCTGAAGCGAGTACCTGCCAACCTGAGGATACAGACAAGTCACATGGGGCTAATCTACAGAGGGGTAATTGGGGAGTTGTATTACATTAAAATGTATTACAATAAAATGTATTACATTTAAATATAATACCTAGTCCATATTAATTCTCCATAAAGGAACACATACTGCAAGCAACTGCGTGACAGCAGAACTGTGCCACACAAGGACAGAAAGTTCCCACAGACCACTAAAGTAGGAGAGCAATTTAGTTCTATTTATGCATGCATACAAATTCTTAGTCTTAGTCTTGTTGTGTTCAAGACAGTTATAATTCACAAGCTGCTTAAAAGAAGATTCCCCCCCCCCGCCTCCGAGTCATTGACAAATCAAATCAGATATCAATTCAGCATCTTTTGCTTTTGTGTCTCTGCTTAGAGAGCCTCTATGAAGGAGATGACAACACTGCAATGTCCAGCCAGACACTGAGTCACTATCCATAATTGCACTGGCCAGAATCAAATCTTTTAATCGTATCAGAAGGGTGAAAGCAGGAGGCATGTAGACAGTAGAAGATTAGAGAGATGCTGTTTAATGTTTATTTTCTGGCTGCAATGAGAATATGAGAGTTTATATCTGTTGCCTCAGACTACCAGAAAGCTGCAATTTTTCTTTGTTCTTTCATCACTTTTCCTTCCTTTCTGTACTCTTTAAATAGGGCACATTTGTCACTTTCTGGTTAACTACAGTTATAATTTGTAAACTAACTCTGAAAGTTTGATGAATCATCAAATATTAGTCAACACAAATATATTGTTATATTTCTATTCCTTGATGCTTCCTATAGTTTTTCTTTTCTCTGCTTCTTTAAATACATTTTATTTCTTTCAATTCCCTCTGTGTCCCTATCATTCTTTCTTCCTCTAATTTCTTCATTGTCATATGGCAAGGCAAATGGAGAAAGAAACAAATTGCAAATGGAGAAAGAAAGAAATTAGGTCCATTAAAAAGAAAAGCAGCAAGCTCCTTCCTTGCCGTAATTCATAAACAATTGTTTAATTTAATTTAAAAAAAAAATTTCCAGTACTCAAAGGTAAAGATAAATCCGAGCATTACTGAAAGTTATGGTCAGCCTCCTTCCTTCATGGATGCTTATATTAAGTATAGACTTTGTTCAGAGGGAACAAGTACGTGTAGAGTAAAACACTCCATTTTTTGTTTTTCATATTTATCACTGGCTTTGTTTTTTATTTCACTGATGTTATTTCTTCTTGTTTATATAGAGCAGAAGATAATGTTAAAACAATCACGCTTTTCGTCAAAATTTTAGTTGTTACGTTAAAGGAGAGCAGGGTGATAACAGCAGACTGGGAGTTAGGATACACGCATGTTCTTGAACAAGTGTAACAAGCAAAGAGGACTCAGCTAAACTCTTTGCTGGGAGGACATGGCCTGAATATCAAACAATGCTAACAGGCATGTGGGAAACAATGACAACGAGTTGCTACAGTTTTATTGAATACCTTGAAAATCTACTCCCAGTTTGTGGGCTGATCTGTACTTATTTGTGCACCCAAAAGTAGCTCAGAATGACCAATTTTATGTATTTTATGTACTTTGAACAGGTAAGCAATAGCCACCATTTCTGGACAAGTTCTGAATCTACAGCAATTCTGAGGTAACGCTGAGATAGTGGTTTTGTGTTGCACTGAACATAGCTCCCACTAAATGTGGGAACAGCAGCAAAATTGTTTCTATGCAATCTGGTCCAGGATTATGACTAAATTCTTCCTTATTAGTTCCATGATGTACATTGGAATCTATCACCTTACACAGATATAATTTATATCTTTATTGAGTAAATCTTCAGAACAAATAATTTGTTCCTGTAAATCTTACATAATCTCAGAGCATTACCAAATAATTTCTTTTCATGGAGAAAGCAAAAATTCCTGCTCCTCTAAAAACAGGATGTATCCTCAGTTCTAAGAAAACAGTTAAAAGCAAATTATATGCCTGATTTAATTAGATTGTAAAAGATTCACCTGTGGTATTTCTTGGGTTTAATTAGAAGTTCGTAATATTTTCTGGTGATGACTCCAGTGGCTGTACTAACTGGGCTATAATGCACTCTTAAAGAAGAAATGAGACTAGTATACTGTGGTGCAGAATGTTGCACTATAATGGTACTTAATAAAGGCACGATGGAATTAGTGATCCATTTTTCAAAGCCATTTCTAGTACATTCCTAAATAAATTAAAAGATTCAGTGATTAATTATGTAAATTTATGCGGAAAAGTATCGATTCCACATTTCCTTTTAGCTGCATTGTGTGACCCACTTGAATTAATAAAATAGATTGCTTCCTATTAAAGTAAAGGATCAAGAGGATTTAATCAGGAGCAAAACCAGGGTTCCTTTGTTTTCTATTCTTATTTTGATTCATAGTCATACACTCAGTCCCCAGGAAGATAAAGGTACTGGAATGCTATAAGGAAGCTAATAGGTATGCTTAATAGGGAAACTCTAAGCATAGTGGCAGAAAAAATAAGGTGATTTATTCCCATTAACTTACTGAATGAAAGCAAGGATCACACTTCTGTAAACCATCTTATCTTATAAATATTCGAGATTTGTAGCAATATGTGGAGAATAGAATGATGATCTGGAGAAAAGCAGCCTCAGGTATGTATTGTCCTTCATCACTGAGCACTTCTTAACAAGCTCTCTAAGCACAAAACAATATCATGGTATTCCCCAGATCTATTTCAAATGTCACTACAGTGGCAGAAGCTCTTGGCATGCTTGCTTAGCTTGACTAATACCAGCAATAGCACAAAGGTTCCTGCCTCTGCTTTATGGACAGCTCTTGGGAAAAGTCCATATGACACTTAAAGCAGGTAAGACACTTTGCTTATGCATAAACAAAATGCCATTAGTTTTTCCCTTTTATAGGGATGCTAACCCCCTTATATCTTTTTCTATTTTGTTTCTGTTTACTATATATAATATACTAGTTTCCAGGCCAAGCTTATGTATGTGAACTTATTTTCTTGCACTTCAAAGAGCTCTGTTTTCAGAATGCGTTCTATTATAAAGCTCCTGCTAAACTTTGCCTCAGAAGATGTTTAAGCGAGGACAATAATGTTAATGTTAATTTCCCTTCAGCTATGTGAACTGAAGCAACTTTAGAGAAAAAACATAGACTGGTACAAAGGAAGGGGAGGAAAGAAGTTATGAACACAGTGCTAGCCAGCTCCAGCAACTCCCTTCTGAGCCCTCTGCTCAACTAAAACTGCTCTAGAAAAGCATTCTCCTTGGACTCTCTCTATGCCTGTGCTCAGAAACACATGGCATCCATAAATACTTCTGGTTCCACCCCAAAGCCCAAGCTGGGCTGGCAGCATTAAAGTAAATAAGTGCACAGATGAGATTAACTTTTTGTGGAAAAAAAAAAAAAACACAACAAAACAGTAGGCCTCTCAGCTGTGAGCAAAACAGTAAACAACATATGCAGTAGAAGATGAAAACAAATGGATAAAGCCTCTGGAGAGTCACCTAAAGTTCCACTGAAAGCCTACTGCCTCCTTGAATCCCTCTTACACTTATTCAAGACCCTTTTTATCACTTACAAATACTTATTTTTCACATAGGTTTTATACCCCGCCAACATCTTTTTAAAGTAGACCATTAAAAACAGTGCAATGTGATGAATTTTACAAACACCGCAGCCTTGTATAAAACAGCATCAAAACAATTCAACAATTTCTGGAGCTGTTCTTTATATCTTCCAAGAGTATAACACATTTGTCAGTGTACTTCTCCTCACAAGTACAATTTAAGCTGTTTCCCACAGATTCTCCTGGGTGGCCTAATTCCTGCTCTTTGCTTCATAAAACAGAAAAACAAAATCAGTCTGATCATCAGTCTGATTAATGATGAGAACAATTTCCAGATGTAGTCAAGACACAGGGATACTTAAGGTAACTTATTTATCTTACTGGAAAGAGTCCTAAATCACCTTGAGAAATAAATTTATGCGTGTCTGTAGCACAAGGATCTGTGAAAAAATTGCTACCTAGCAGTTATATTGCACATTTCAAGAAATTATGTAAGAACCAGTAAGGATGTTAAATAAAACCTCTTCAACAGATTTTTAGTATAAACTTCAGTCATACTACACAGAACTGAACTCGCATAATTTGGAATATGAACCACATATGGTATCAGCATTCATCAACTTTTATCCCAGAAACACTTATGAGGAACAGCTAAAAGGAACTTGTTTCTGACATCAAGAGAATATTACCAAAGACAATATTTCTAAAAGAAATATGAAAAATGCTTGCCAAAACCAAGCCTTGAAGTGATTCATATTCCCTCTAAGACGGCTTCAAAAACAAAGGGGAAGATATCTCCCTTCAGAAATTCCAAAATAACCTTAATAATGAGAATAGCTTACACTCATGCTTTTCTTTGAAGTAATGTAATCCTGTTGAAAAGGGATTTGGAATTTTTATCAAGCTTTTATTTAGTATTCTTTCATACATCTTCTATAAAATATATGCAAACTGTAAATGCAAGTATTTGTCAGCTACGTAAGTATGCCCCCTATAGTGCAGATGCAGTTTATGCCAACCTGCCACTGAGGATCCTTGACATGCTTTTTGCACAATCATCATCCTTAAGAAGGATTAATAATGAAACATGAAGGTTTTTCTTCTCCCCTTTGAGCATTTCTAAGCCATAAGCATGTGATGACACAAACACATTTATTCCTCTGTCACAAATTCCATAATGGAAAATTAAAAGACAGCTATTTTGTTCTGGCTGCCAGGCTTCCTCCTGCTGCTTCTTCAGAACCAAGTTAATAATTAGGAAAAAAATTAATTTAAGTGTGAATGTAAATATGCTGGATCCATCTCAAAGAACTCCAGCTGAAGAGATGTAGCCATTATTTCTTTTCAAGTAGCTTCTTCGTATTTCAGATGAGTTGTTAAGCTACCATAAAATTCTAATCAGAAAATGAGTACTGGCTTGCAATCCAAGCATTACAACCCAGTGCACAAGACTGCTAATTCTCAGGCTGTACTTTTTGAATGCGTGGCTAGCTCCATGCTACAATTTCAAAAGGGCATGCCTGATGCATGTCACAAGACGTGCAAAAAACCCCCAAGTAACAAAAGCAACCACGACAATTTCATATCCCCAAACCTTCCAAAACCAGACCTTACTTTAAAAAGTAGCTAGTAGATAATAATAGAAGTTATTCAAACAGCCAGAAGTTTTCTCTTGTGATTTTCCAGCATACGCTTTAGAGGTGCCCAAAACCATGCACATACTCTTTCTTCCCTCTGAACATAAGAAAGGTTGGATGTGTCTCAACTAAAAGCAGAGAAAAACAAACAAAAACTGAAATAAGAGAAAAGACGAAATAATTTAAGTGGTTCAGATTTTAGGCCCTGCACTTATCACTTCTGAAACTAGAGTGTGTTTGATCTGACATAATTCAGAGTGCTTCTTTTTAATAAGTCCTATTGCAGATATGGCATCTTTTTCCACAAGTGATCATATTCGAGATTGTATTAAAAAAATAATCTTCTTCACAAAAATTGTCAGCTTTGTTAGGAAGGCATCTTGGCTTCAGCCTTAATTCTTAGTGCAGACAGATTTAAATTTTTCACTGAAAATATGTGTGAACTTTTTGAACAAAATCCAGTATAAAAGCAGAATTAGAGTTGTTAAGTCCATTCGGATTTGAATTAGAACACTTTTGGGAGATATCAGATTGAGTCAGGTCACAATTAAAAAGTATTTTTCAAACCAAGATACCGATCAACTTTCAAACATATTCAATATTTTCTGTATTACAAGGACAAGGTTCTCCTGCCCTTTCACCTGTCAGAACTGGAAGCATACAGAATCATTTACAAGAAAGCCAGCCTGATTTTAAACTCAGTCATCTGGATCACATATCTTTAAGGCCTCGTTTATGGCAAATAAATTGCTAGCAAAAAAAAAAAAATCCCAGCACTAGAAGACCAGTCACACTAACATTCATTCACCAAGAAAAGAAAGCCGCATTCAGTCATAGAATAATATTCTTTCTGCTTTTCAGATAAATTAAACAAAGCTAAGGTTTCAATTCTTGCAAGTGAAGCAATTTCAGTACATTTGCTACTTTGAAATTGATCCACCATTCAAACCACAAATGTAGATCTTAATAGCAATTAGTTACTTCAAAGCTTATTAAGATACCAGATATGTACTCTATTCCCACAGTAGTTTCCTTCCGCAACATCTACTAATTTCAGTGAAAACTTGATTTGCAAGGTACAGAACTGTAGATGAAGCAGTTCTCTACTCCAGTTCAGAAAATTTCTACCACTGGTTTTCGTATCATTAGAGGGACACAACAGTCAAACTAGTGACCAATTATCAAAATACACTCATCTACTTGAGGTTCCTCCATCTAGGTGCTAATTGCACTGGGTTTAGTTTTACCCTCAATTATATCTGTGCAACCCTAAATACAGCACTAAAAAGTATGCAACATTATTGGGTATTAGAAAGACCACAAATCACTAACAATAGCCAAAGGATAGTCTACAGAACTATTCCCTCTCAAGTAAAGGTACTGAAAAGATTAGGAGACAAGTAGTCTTAGCACATAATGGTGCAGTACACAGAGATTTGCTGATTGGCTTTAGTATAAAAGAACAGACAATTTTTTTGTTCAGAAAATGAGAGGTGTGTAGTTTGACACTACACTCAGTTAATGGTTCTCTTTCTCCCTTCCAAAACCTGCAGGTTTTTCATTAAAGCAATGTAATTCAGGATTCCAAAGACATTTACACATGAATGATACAGAATTACTCTTAAAAACAAGCATCAACTAGAAGTCACTGTTGCTCTACCCTATTTGTCTGAAGGTTGAATTCTGGAAAGTGTCAGGAATCTTTCTGGCATCAAAACCAAGACCTTTAGTATTTCATAAGATCAGGCATAAAAACATATTAGTATTATTCCCACAGCCCATACATGTTCTTAAATATAGAGACAATGCACAAGTTCGATTATAGAAAGAGCTTTCAATCATGGCACTGGCTAGATATAGACTTGGAGCTGGTAACCACTCTACTCTGCACAGAGTACTGTGTGCAGTTTTGGGTGCCACGGTATATTAAGGTTATAAAGCTACTAGAGAGCATCCAGAGAAGGTCCATGAAGTTGGTGAAGGGTTTAGAGGAGAAACCATATGAGGAGCAGCTAAAGTCACTTGGTTTGTTCAGCCTAGAGAAGAGGAGGCTGAGGGGAGACCTCATCACAGTCTACAGCTTCCTCACAAGGGGAGGAGGAGGGGCAGGGGCTGATCTCTTCTCTCTAGTGACCGATGACAGGACCTGAGGGAATGGAAGGAAGATGTGCCTGGGGAGGTTTAGGTTGGATATTAGGAAAAGGTTCTTCACCCAGAGGCTGGAGAAGCCCTGGAACAGGCTCCCTGGGGAGGTAGTCACAGTGCCAGGCCTGGCAATATTCAAGAAGCATTTGGACAATGCCCTCAGAGACATCGTAGGAATTTTGGGGTTGTCCTGTGTAGAGACAGGAGTTGGACTCTATGATCCTTTTGGGTCCCTTCCATTTCAGGTCATTCTGTGTCTGATAAAAGGCAGCTCTCCATCAGTCAGTTGGCACTGAATACAAACCTCAGCTCAGAATAAGAAGAAATGCAGCAAGAAGTAGAACAAACTCCAGAGATTGACCAAATTCCTGACTGGAATTCTGTGCCTGAATCAAGATAAAAGCAGAACCAGTAATCAGGAAATCCTGAGAAATGTCTGAAATCCAAGACTTCTTTGGTATTTACAGTTCAGAAGTGTATCTTGGGATGATAGATGAGGGACAAAACTGAGAATTCTTTAATTATCTTTTTAGTGAAAAAGCATGTTTTCATGCATTCTCCCCATGATTTTAATAAAGTTTTTTTTAATGCCCTATTATTGTATTTTTAAAGTTTTTAACTCTGCAGAACATATCCCTTAAGTTAATTCTTTGTATTGCATTTAATATAACTGGAGTACACACTTCAGGAAAGCGTGATTCTCTCAGAACAAACTATTTTCTCATTAATTATGACACAGAAATTCAGTGACACACATGATTTGTCATAACACTATTATTGATTTTGACTGGTGACCACACTGGATCACAATGGCCTTACTCAGTACAGAAAACTGGAAACGGGCTCCAAGAAGTTGTGGAATCACCATTCTTGGAGTTACTCAAAACTTAACTCATCAAGGCCCTAGGCAACCCGATCCAAGCTGGTCCTGCACTGAGTGGGGCTGTTCTCCAGCAAGATGATTCCCAAAAGGTTCTTCCAACCTAAGTTATTCCATGGTTTAAATCTGTAAGTGCTGATGGGCAGGCATAAGAAGGTAATAAAAAGTATCGTACACAACTCACAAAGCACAAACATGAAAAATGTAAACTATAATCACTTTATAAATACTTTGGTAAATACTTTGGTAGGTACCACATTATTACCCTGAAGTTAGTAATTTGTACCTGTTAGCTGGTGATTTAAACATAGTGCCTCCTTGAAACCCAAAGAATTGGATTTAGATTGGAAGAAGTGGATTTACATTCTCGAGCACAGACAGTGCAGAAAGTTATCAAGCAAAGTGCAATTTTTTGCCAGAAAGAGTCAAGGCACCACCATCATCTGATAGAGCTCTGCCCCATGGCATCATCCCATATCTCTTTACTTATTCACCACACATCAAGGTATCTGATGTTATATCTTTCCCTCCATTATTTTTGATAGCAAAAATAGAACTTCATTACACCACCTATATTAAATTGGGAAAGCACATTCAAATGAGTACTAGGAGATTGGCTCCTCAACACGTACACGTAAAAGTTTCCGAATTTTATTTCCCGTAGGCTACTAAGCTCCAGTATCCCATGAAGCAAGTCTCTGAGGCTTTGTGGGCAATATTATGCAGGAAATACAATCAGCCACTGTTCCTTCCTACTGAAAACATCCTAGAATATTATGCAACACACCTTAAATGAGTGAGCTCTCCAATCAGGTCCATATAATTAACTACCTGTTTATTTCTAAACATACCATTCAGAAATAACGTGTGTATGTGTAGATATACATCTCTCATATATATTGTACACATACACACACATATCCATTATATGCTGAACTTCCTGAGGTAAGGACTATCTTGCAATATTCAAGTTGACAAGATTTTCAGAAACTCTTCATGAAGAAAAGTGGCGGGGGGGGGGCGGAATTGCATGGTCCTTTTCATCCCTAAAACTCAATCTCATATGAGAAAACAATTCCGTTTCTCTTACTGAATTCAGTCAACAAAACTGAATTCAAGTTTTACCTACTCCAAATCCCTTCAGGAACTAAAACAATTTCCTTTCCTCTTATTACCAGCACCCTGCCAAATGAAAACCAGTTGGATTTTCTTCTCTCCCCTACCTTCCTTCAACACAGAGAGGGGCAAAAAAATTATTCAGTTTCCCTTATCTTGAAGATAAATTATTCCTTTTTCCTTAGCAAAACAGAGTCATCAAACCTCAGTAACTTCCCTGAACATCTAAAACCTACTTAATTTTCCCTTGTCAGAAGTCCTTTCTCAAGCTTACACATTCCCCCAGATCGCTTTTCTTAGTGCATGAGGTATTTTCTAGAATCAATAAGAAACAGATCTAAATTAATTTTTTTTAAAAAAAGAGTAAGCTCTAGATGATAGCCTGCAAGCACTTTCATATGGTCTTATTGGTGGCTTAATGGCTAGAAGGAGCAATGTGTTTCATACACTGAAGAAGAACTTATGTATCTGTGCTTGTTGTGGAAAAATCCTCACCTCTCAGCTCCAACCAAAAAAGATCTATCTCCTGAAGACAGATCTAATTAGAATACAGCAGAATCCTTTCACAGGCTAGATTATATTCAACCACAGAGGCAAGTAAGTGGGCCAGCAACAGTCAGCAAGTATTGTTCAAATTCATGGAAAATTTCCTACATTAAGAGTTACAGTGTGGAGGCAAGAGTATAAATAATATTTCTGTAGCCAGTTATACTAATGTAAAGCCAACATTCACTTGACATACATCAGAAATAAAGAAATACAGTGGAAAACAGCATTCTGAAGTCAAGCACAGCATTTCTAGAAATATGTTTCCAGCAGAGCCAACCTTTAGAAGCTCAAAAGCAGAGATGCAAATTACCTTCTGCCAGTATGGTGGAACAGTTCTTACCAGAAGCATTGTTAAGAATAACCTATTTGTATGGGTGAATGAAGACTAGAAAGCACAAACAAACAAACAAACTAAAAAGCCCCTTCCCCAAGTTGGTTACATTCTTTACAAAAACTACAAAACTACAAAAAGAAATAATTAAAATAATTTAAAAAGTCAAGTCTGATGTAATTCTAGTTTTTTCCTTTCAGAAACTTCCACAATGCTTCCATGTTTTGGAAAGTGATTTTTCTTCTATCTTCTGACTTGGTCTGACAAAAATTAATCTCATCTCTATTGCAGAAGACAGAACACATCAACTGTATGTGCATCTATACATACATGTATGGAAAAATGGAAATATTTTCATTTGGAAATGTTGACCTTAACTGTTAATTTATTTGTCGGAAATTATAGATGTGATCTTTTAGTTTTGGATGACATTCCTTAACAACAGAAGAGATGAAGGGTCTGGAAAAAAGACTTGCTTTTGCACCAGAGATTCGGTCCCTACATTTTATATCCCTAAGCGTTCCATGGGGCAAAGTTCAGAATGAGTTGAAAGACACCAATGAAATAAGTGACAATGAAATTTTGTTCAACCTTCCCAAACTGGCCTGTTCTGCGGCTCCATCAGATATCAAGAGACCATCATGATTCATAAGCTAACAGTGTTTCCTGGCTCACAGTTACTAGGCAGAGATGTTAAACCATGCTTTGAAATAGTGAGTTTATGATGGAAGTATGTTTTTGAGCACCATGTTTTAATACCAAACCACATCAATAAGAATCAACTGCACATACACTAATTGTTTTCAATGGATTCCAATATTACTTTTTACACATAAGTAGTGGTGATCTTTGCTGAGGTCCATTCAGCATTTTACTGGGATTTTTTATCTATTTATTTGTTTATTTTCAGCAAACATTCACCACTTCCAGTTGAACATAATCTACTACAGCTGATATCTGTGGCCTTCAGTTTATCATAGCCTTTCAAAGAAAATTTATGAAATGCTCAAACTACAAAGTTTTGACCTAAACATATAATAGGATCAATTTCCAAATGTCATTATATATTACAATATCTTTGCTTTTACTTAAAACTGAGAGTCCAATTTTCTCACACAAATGTGATGAAGATGTACTATGATGGTCTGCAACACTGCCTCTGAATTAGTCTAACGTAATGCAAGTATAACTTTATTCCAATGGCAAAAAAATCATCTTTTCATACTTAAACTTAATAGTATTAATAGCATTTTTTAAACAATTTGCTATTACTCTCCCTTACCCTTATTCATACGTTTAAAATATGCAAATATTGTTAAATATATACAGCACCATACCATATTTCTTCTATGGTATATAACAAAAAATATTCAAAGTAAAATATTCCCAGGCTACCTAGTTCATTCCTTCCTCCACCATTCCTGCCCCAAACATAACCCCTTAAAAGACTTCATTTAATAGCCTTCATATAATGTATCATAACCCTTTTTAATATCTTGCACCATAATCTCTTTTGTTAAGTGCCTGAACGTTTGGTTTCTTCACAAAATTCACACTAGGAGAGCAGTGCAACACTAGAGCAACCTACCAAGAAAGGTGGTGGAATTTCTTCTCTGTCCTTGGAAGCTTGCAAGACTTGGCTAAACAAAGCCATGATTGACCAGATCCAGGAGTGGCATTAGTCCCACTTTGACAGAAGACTGGACTAGATGAGCTTCAGAGGTCCCTTCCAACCAACATTTCTGAGTTTCCTTTCACCCCAACTGTACAGAGCACAGAAAGCAAACAAAACGACACATTTCCAGTTCTGACTTGCAAAAGCTGTTACTGAGAGACGGGGGTGTAATATCTACTATCCACAGGGAGGTGGATGGCTGAGTACAGGGAATGGACAGACTTTTCTGCCCCTGGTAGGCTCTGGACATCTCTGAGCCTTCCTGCTGGATGATTACACGTAAACCTTGCCCTTCAGCACAGTGCTTCCTGCCCTATTCCAGAACCCAAAGAGTTTTAAAACTTCAACACCACCTTTCAATCTTTTTTTTTTTTCCCCTGGTTATGGTTGACACATATTTAACCCTCATGATGAAACATAGCCTTTTCTAGGACTAGAAGCCTGTTTCTTACCTAGATTGTTTTATCTTTACTACTCAGTTTCTCTTAACAACTTTCTTTTATCCTATTCCAGAATAAATCATACACTGTAAGCATAAAGGAACACTGAAATGTTTATAAAATAGCATTTATTTCCCTCTTTATCATGAGGAGTGCCTGTCACAATCTAGAAGACAAAAGCCAGACAATTTCACAGTCATAGCAGCCAAGTTCTCAAGTGTTTTGGGAAGATGACTATTTTGAGATTTCCAGGGAAATTTTACCACACCACAGACCTTTAAGAGTATAAGTGTAATTTCTGATAATAGTCTTAAGAACTTGAACTTAACTTTCTGCTGTGAATGTGCTTGACCTACAGCTGAAAAACTGACCACACAATTGGACAGGTAAGATAATGACCAACACACTAAAAATTTCCCAGATGTACCTAGCATGTTGAAACTATAATGGGAATTCTATATTTCCATCCTAGTGCTCTGTTTCTCAGAACCTAGCACTCTAAGACTGTCCAAACCCAAAAAAAAGTCTTAATTATAGCCTGATTAGCAAAGAGAACAGTCTTAATTCTAGCTATCTTTTCTATTTTATTCCCCAGTTACTCAAAAGAATACTATAGCCACAATTGCACCATTCAAAAAGCAAGCCATAGACATGATGGTACATACTCCTTGTACCACTCAGTGTTGTAAAACTAGAGTGATCCTTAACAGGCAAAGCCAGTTGTTTCCCTTACATAAGGGCAAACTAGAATACACATTATACCTCTATTAACTGGCTGCATAGTCAGTAAAAGAAAAATTGCCCTGTATTAAATACTCCACATTTACATAGCAATTTAATTGCTCCATTGATATCAAAGCAACCTCCTAAGGATAAAAGTAACACTTAACAGATGAAGAATCTATGTGATACAGCAGTGATTTGTACAAAGTCAAAAAACAGTACAAATAGGAAAATGTAGAGTCAGAGTCACAGAATCACAGAATAATAGGGGTTGGAAGAGACCTCTGGAGATCATCTTGTCCAACCCCCCTGCTTGAGCAAGGACACCTAGTCCATGTCTTTTGAACCTCAATACAGAACTCCTGGTCGACCAAACAAGTTAGACATGCATGTCTCATTTTCCCCTCAGCCACAAGCTGAGGGAAAGGGGATATGAGTGGACCCAGGGATCTTCACAGAGAAGCATTCATAACTTCAACAGAGGTTGCACAAACATGGCTGAAACTCATGTGTCTCCTATTTCAGCTGTGTGACTGCCTAGAATGTTCTTAAGATGACATATTACCTCTCAGCTTTTGCTATGCAGAAGATGTTTGATTTGAGACTGGGGAACACAGTCTTGATTGTCCAGTCCCAGAATGGCAACTCAGTATTTTTATTCTATAGGCACACAGTTTATTGTGCTTGGTCAGGAATAGCCATAGTTCGAAGCAATTGGTTCCTTTGAAGCCATGGTTATGCTTCATATCTTTAGACCTAAAGCACATCCACACAGATATAAAGAACAAGCAATGTCTTTTACCTATAGCTTCAATGTTTTTTTCTCTATTGCTCTATTCCAGGGTAAAATGCTAAAATACACAGAGTAAAATGGAGTTCTGCCTCACTAATTAAGTCCCTCTACCTAAGTACTACTCTATGTTTCATTTCTAACAATGAGACACGAATATTGTCCCAACAAAGCAAGTGGAAACATTTCCACCCTTAAAATACAGTCACATCTAGGTCCTTAATCTCAGAAGGACTAAATTATGTTAGAGCTGATACTGTTCAGAAAGCAAACATATTGCAAAGGGAACATATCTCCACCATGGTGCAGAGCTGATTTTGTTAACAGTGTTTTCCAAAAGCAGGAGGAGGTTAGGGGGTAGGGGATAGGGGTTAGTGGGGGGGTGTGGGCAGGTATTTGTACAGGTACATAAGCAGATCCTGAGGCAGTGCTGAGATCAAACTCTCAAGTCACCCTGGGTGAGCCTTGACTGGACCACAATGCCCTTCTGGAAATCCCCTGAAGGCAAATTAAGGTAAAATGACACCACGTGATTATTTGCTATCAGGGAATATTTTAATATCCAAGGAGCTAAGCTGATTTCATGTTGTGCAAAAGAGGAAGCGTTGGACTCTACCCGCTAAGTTCAAAGGAAAGAGATGAAGGTGGGGGGGAGTATGGGAGAGAAAGAGATGGAGAAGAGAAGCAAGGATTCACCACCCCTGATCCAGCAGTGTCCCATGGTCCAGTGCTTCTTGGTGGTGGGAGTCTCGTTTTTCTTCTTGATCATTCCCTTTTTATTGCTTTTCTCATTACTTAGTTTTACATGTGAGGCGAGAGTGGGTGGAGTCAGCATGCTAGCCCAGGCTTGGTCATGGGGTAATTGCAGGAGGAAGGTGTCCACCCTTAAGGTCTGTAACGTTTGTGTGTGTGGTCAGTTGCCTAACCTTATCAGGAAACAGGTGTCCCAGTTGCTGCATTGCCTCCATGGCCTGTCTCCGGGTTCTCACTTCCTGGTGGCAGTTCCTTCTTCATTCATTCAGTGCCATAGCACTCTCCTGTAGTTAATGTAGTTGACTTGCTCTGTTTGAGTTTCGCTTAACCGTCCCACATGTACCAGCGTGTTTGAGACATTTTTGTTGTATTAGCGTCTCACAGGCAGGAACCCTGGAATCCAGTCTTAACACCAAACTGACAGTGATAGCTTTTTACAGCTTGCCTGTTCGTAGTCCTTGCATACCAATCCCAGGATGACTAAGAAAATATCTGCTCTGCAGCAAGGTCAAAAGAGCCTCTCCATCTAGCTCATTATCAGCTCAAGAGGACAATGGTTCCCAAGCAAATTTGTTCACAAGAAGACAGGAAGAACCTACTGTCTGGTACCACAAACGAGACACAAAGAATGCTTTACAGCTTCTTAAACCTATTAGGAAAATTTGTAATACCTGGAAAAGTTATCAGTTTACACATATAATGTCTCCCATAATCACATTGTCTCATCTGGAAATGACTTCAGTCTAACATCTCATCCTTAAACTGTTGTTACCTGTGTTATTTTTGCTTTCTATCTGCTTTTCCATAAATGCACCTGCTCATCCATTACTTCAATCGTGTTTCAGAACTGCAATTTTAGGGGTTACAAAGAGAAAAGTTTTAAATCGATTAAACAAACATGTCCTTGCTCTTGGGAACAGCTAGTTTTTTGTTTCTAGTTACTTAGTTAATTGCATGTGTCTTGATAGCAATTTTTTCTCAGCTGTAGAGAAGACTAATTTTTATTACAGTGATGTATCTCAGAGATGGTCAAAACCTTCAGGATTCTGAATTCAGAAAAACACCAACATATTTGAAGTAGTGGATCCATGTATTTTGCAACAGAATATTGACAGAGTCCTTTCATTGTCAATTTATTTCTCTAAAAATTGTAGAACTTTGTCTCCTAGAGAGTAGTATAAATACTTATTAATTTAATTCAGTTACAGTCCAGACTAAAGCCCAGTGTAGTATATGAAGCACCACTGATCTTTATTTTTAATTATTACTTCCATTGCATATATGGAGAAAGTTATGCACAAATCAGCTAATGAGTTTTCTGTACACAGTGGTGATACATAGCACAGTTGAGAACAAGAAGCCACATCTCCTGGCTATTACACTTAATTTGGATGGAACAGAGTGGATCTTTTCCAGACTTTTTTACCTTACTTCACAATAGTCAAGTTAAAATGGGTCAGCTCATCTGTTGTTGAATTTCAGAAACAGGTGAGATTCACAGTCTAAACCAGAGGTGAATAAGTAACTTCAGCTATGTAACAGGTCTTACATTTTATTCCTCAGCCATAAAGTAGATTTTTGTTAAGACATTATTATCTTGCTGAAAGCTACATGTGGCAATAAATACTACTGACAGAATAGCAAGGAATTAGTGGCAAAATTTTGACTATCTTTACATGACAGCTTTTTAACTATCAGAATAATGTTTGTTATTATCCAAACCACAAGAAACCCTAACTATAAAAGTAGCAATTCAGTATAAGAATTATTAATAAAAGTGTTCTGATGTAATTTCGCTTAGAATATAACAGAAGATTTCTGAATTGTAACAAGATCATTTATACTGTATGTGTAGCCAAGATACGCAAAATAAGTTTTCAATAAAATAAGTAGCAGCAAAAATGTAAGGGATAGTAGAAAGTTTCTGAAATTCTGCAGAAGGAGAGTTATTCCAACAACACAGATGGCACTTAACTTCAAAACACACCTCTATAAACTACCAGAATAATATTCAAATCTGTAGTGCTACATGACACATTGTCATCTGAAAAGACACAGTATAAACACTACTAGGAAGCAACAGTTTCTAATCAGAGAACAGATGACTACTTTTAATACTACTTGTTAAACTGTTAATGTTCTTCTGAATGTATTTTGTTTCATTAACAAATTTCTTTGTAGCATCACTGTTCTCTGAGCTAAAATCCAAGAACAGATGCACATTTGGGTCAAGGCATGCTACAAGAAGTGTTCCAAGTATGTTACAGTGTTGCCGGAGCCAGTATGGTTCCACCATGACGCAAACATGGTGAGATCAGTTCTGGAGAAGTGGGATGGCACTGATCTCACATACCTGACTTTCTTGAAAACGACCCAGGGAACTGTTCTGTTAGAGTTTTATAGTAAAAGAGCTATTACACACTTCTTACTTCACAGAGCTCACTATCCCCATTCTTAGCAGTTTAATTAACTTGTTAGCTCAAACTTTATGGATGTGAAGTAAAATCCCAGTAAAGATGTTTTCACACATTAGCAGATTGTGTTCATTCTTACCAGGGAAGCATAGAGACAAGTTATACTTCCCACCCCGAGATGATTTTTAAATACAAGCAGCAGAAGACATTTTGGCTGTAAGAAAAGCTATTAAAACACTACCCTTGGTCACAGATTCCCAAAAACATGAAACACTGATACACTCTGCATATATGAGGCCAGTGGAAAAATAAGAGAGTCCTGAATTTCCCTGAGAAGTAGATGAAGAGTTCAAGCACCAAATTTTAACATCTATAGAAACTGCAGTTTGGGCTTTCCCTTATTTGTTCCTGCACTTTCATACAGCTGCAACGTCTGCCTGTTCCTCTCTAATAAATTTGAACTTGTCGATTAACTTCAGTCAGAGATGAAAATTCACAGATAAGCTCTTACTTACAGGTTTAGTGAAGTGTAGGGTCTGGGTAGAGAAGAGATTCAAATTAGCATCATCACTGAGGGAAAGCCCAAAGAATACGGTCACAAGTTTCTAGCTTGAGCTGGTCTAAGCATGATCATTATCTAGATAATAGCATGTTTGTAGACAAAAGCTATTCTCACTAACTCTTGCCTAGGTGGTGCATAAGAGAGACAGGGATGAAATGGCAAAGGTGGCTTACACAACAAGACAGCTGCTACATTAAACTTCAGTATCAGTGACGTTGTAAGACAAATGGATAATTATTTAAGGACATTTAAGTCTTACTGTGAAGAATGTCTCCAAAGGCTGTTTATACTTTCCTTAAGACTGTTCTAAGTAAAGCTTCTTATTTCCACGGGAAATGGGAGTATGCATGTCAACAATCTATAAGCTTATACCATGGATATCAATTTAAGTTCTGTTGAAACCATAAGCTAAATAGGCTAAATCCTTACAGCTCATACAGAGCACTCAAATGGGTAGATTTGAAAGAAAGGTAAAGTGAAACATAAATTCATCTGTGAAAAGAAACAGGATTCGTTGTATCTTCATGTTGAATATTAAACCTGAAAATATTTCCAACCAAAGTTTGAAAAGCCAAATCATATTAAAAAAAGAAAAAAAGGCTTCTAATTTTACTCACCTTGCAAATAAACATGGCAAGTGTAATCTTAATCCAAACAGTTCTGAGCATTCACTTCTGCCCTTGAATACCTATAACAATTGAAATAAGCTTTCAGTATTTTGAAGCTCATCTTTCAATAGGCTACTTTTCAAGCAGAAAAAAAAATTAAGTTACTTTAATGACATTAAGTGATCTTCCAAAATGTCAAGTTATGCATCTTAATAGTCTACATGCATTGGAAGTCACAAGAGTCATGGCATATCACTAAAACCATAAAATTTATAGCAATTTCAAATACTTATTGATAGCTGAAGACTGTTTATAGCCAAAAGAATCAATGGAAGGAAAATTATAAGAAAATACAGAAAAATAAGTGTCAGATACCCCCAGCACAAGTTTTAGCCACCTATCACATACTACTACTTTTGGCATATCAGGCATCAACAAGAATTTGCAAAGGTTTACTCATAAGCATGGACAGATTAGTTTATTTGTTCATTATTTACAATAAAGCTGAACCTATTGCAAGTTACATTTTTAAATGTAATTTCCAAATTGCTTACAATACTCTCAAGTCTAAAAATCTGCATACTTAAAAACAAGAATAATGGTCATGTAGCCATTTAATGAATTATTTTAAATATAATTAAAAACAAACACTGACAGACACTAGTACTGTTATTAGCCTGTCGCTCAGTTTTCCCAAGTTAAAAACTAATGGACATATAAGTCAGTAACACTCCATATTACAAACCATAAATCATTTGATTTGTCTGAAATTCTGTCAAAGCTTGTCTGAAAGGCTATCACTAAGAACTCTTTGACAAAAGTAGTCCGAGTTGGAAGTTTATAATAACAGGAGGTTTGAAAAGCCTGCCAAGTCTTTATGGGCATTTTATGAAATTCTTCTTTTAAATAAGTCTGTATGCCTGTGAACTTGGTAGACATATGTGACTATACCTTTTGTAACTTTGTCTGCCTCACAACACAAGACTTATAATTTCAAAAGAAACACAGTGATATATAGCATGACACAACAGATGCACATCCCCCAAGCTCCTTCTAATGAGAATTCTAGCTCTTCCAGTCATGGCGTACAGCCCAACAGCATCCTAGTCTCAGTTTTCATCTGCAGCACTACACATAGAAAGGATCCAAATAAGTTATCCCTTGCTATCTAAATGGAAATGCCACGTTCTACCTTCAACAGTACGAAGCCCCTGGCATTCTAAAGCAGGTTACTTAAATACTGTTTGGAGCAAACATGTTTGCTGGGATGAGATAGGAACATCTCACAGCAACACTGCAGTACTAGTTTAAGGGTTCCAGTCCATCTCTGGCTTTACCTGCAGAAAACATTGTTTGGATGGAAGAGGTCCAAAGGAGAATAAGCACGCAGAGCAGTTGCAACTTGGTGTTATATGGAAAGTTATAAACATTACTGACATTCAACGTTTTTCCAAAGGGGCCTACATAAAGCTTATTTACACAGTACAAATAGGTCAAAACAACAACAAAGGAGACCCAGCATGAAACTGCTGCAGAAGGGAAGCTAAACATTATTAGTAGGTAATGGGTAAGCATAAACTGGTAGCACAGAAGTTGTTCTTCAAGTAACTGTGTAACAGGCACGAACACAAAAGGGCCTTCATCTCCTACAGAACCATTTTGCAATGTAAAGCTTCTCAGCACAATTCAGGTACTGCCCAACACCAACAAAGAGAAGGTTCTTGTACAGGATTGCTCTGAACACTTGCAGGACCAAATGTCTACATGAGAGGGTGGTTTAAACAAGACCCAAGCATATACTTGTTATGAAATTGGTTTTATCATAATTGTAATGGGACAGTTAACACTTTATTCAAGAGCAAAAAGATTGCCTTAGTAGCATCAAGAAAGTAGTTTCTGACTATAATGCTTCTTCACTGATAGAGGTGCACTTTTTGGCAAAGGATATTATTCTCCTAGACTGAGTTTAGGAACACAGCTATTTCCCTTTATTTTCCTTTTAGCCTGGGGTTTGGGGTGGGGTGAACTGTGCAAAGTTTTGATACCCTTCACCAGTTTTACAGCCAATACGGTTACTAAGTGCCTAACAATGTTCCAAAAACATCATTGCACGAATTCTTCATTACTTAGATAATATATAACAAAATATTCCTTTTGAATACACAGTTTTGTGCAACACATTTCTAAACGTTTTTAAAAGTGAGGGAAAAATAAGCTCGATTTTAAAGAAACGAGTAAAAAGTTAGTTGCTTTCCTTTGCAAAAAGCCCAACACCCTTGTGTATGATTAATACAGAGCAGATGTACTGGACATACGGAAGTCACAAAAAAAAAAAATCAGTTTAGCCAAGATATGCAATAATGTTTTCCAGGTCTTAAACTACTTTTGTAAGACGGCTCCACTAAACGAAACTGCCACATACCCAGGTACTTAGGAACACGTGCTCGTTGTAAGAGCAAGAATGATGGTCCTGCGGCTAGATCAAGCGCTGGGATGACTGCAAACCAGGATTTGTTTTTCTGATCCTCCGCAGGCTCCTGGTGTTACCTCAGCTAGATTAATCCCTTCACCCCTCAGGGCAGCTTCCCCGCTGCAGACAGGAGTCACCTCTGTTTCCACAGGTTTTCAATGCGCAGGGGTTCAAAGCGCGAGCAGAGGCGTCCCTGGCCGCTCCCGGGGCCCCGCCGCGGCGGCGCTGCCGGCCGTAGACTCTCGCCGCCTTCCCCCCGGCCCGGCGGGGCCGATCGCCACGGCGGGGCGGGGTATCCTCGGTTCGATACGGGGCGCCGGCGTCCTCGGGCAGCACTGGACCCGAGGCGGGGAAAGCCGTACCGAGGGGAGCAGCAGCGCCAACCCCCAGCCCCTCAGCCCGGCGAGCGGCGGCCGGCAGAGCCGAGCTCTTCCCTCGGCAGCGCAGCACCGGGGACGGGCGAAAACTTGCTGTGCAGCAAGCGGAAAGGAGCAGCAAGCAGCTCCGCACCGGCGGGGCGGGGCGAGGAGGGGCAGGGCATCCCACCCCTGCCCTGCCCAGCGGCGCGGACACCGACTGGGGACGGCGAAGGAGAGCGGCGAGGAGTCCTGCACCACCCGCCCTTCTTGCGCCTGTCGGAGCTCCCGCCGGCCGGTCCCCGCTCTCCTCTCTCCTTCGCCGGTGAGTGAACGAGGCCCGCAACAGTGGGGGGCGGGAGAGGGGCAGCGGCGGGGAAGGGGAAAGGGAAGGGAGCTGCGGCGAGAGGAGAGCAGCGGCATCCTCGCCTCGGGGGCAGGAGGGGAGCAGCAGGAAGGCTGCGGCTCCCGAGCCCTCGCTCATCCCTGGCTTGGCAGGCAGCGATAGCGCCGAGCACAGGGAGAAGGAGGACTGGGAATGCAAACAAGAGCAAAACAACCCACCAGCACACTTTGTTTTTAACAAGACTTCCTAAGCATAAGCATTAAGAATATTTTGCAGAAGTTGGCTGCTCCTTATCCGACTCATCCTAGCTAATAGCTGGCAGCGTTGTTTTCGCCCTCAGCACTGCCCCGAGTGGTGGAGCAAAGGGCCTCTCATAAGAGCAAACATAATTAGGCTGTATGCATCCAAGTCGCACGAAGCCGATTATGTTTTTGTCGAGGAAAAAATAAAAAGGTGCAGAAATACAATACAACAAGCTCAGCCAGCTTTCTTCCCCAGAGAACACTTGTGCTAGTTGCAGAGCCACCAGTGACAAAAGGCACTCAACATCCCCCACTACAGCAGAACTCCACGGGGAGGCCTGCCTGCTGCACCAGGGAGAAGCAAGGAGCCCAAGCCACTATGTGCCAGCAAGGGACAGAGCATGAAGATGATGTTCAGATGGGGGGAAGGAAGGGAAACAGATGGATAAAGTCCAGATTCTCCATTATACTTAATGGTCACACTGACTACTTGAATGAGGAACGTTTAGGTGAGTTCCTGTCTACCTGAAAAATATCTATGCCCTTATTTCAAGCATCTTTCTTTTGACAAGTTGTAAGTATCCATGAAAGAGTACACGACTGAGGAAAGGAAGGGGCGGGCGGGGGGTGGTGTTGCTTTCTTGTTTTAAGGAAGAAATAGTGGGTTGGCTGAAGAGGAAATCTTGCCTGAATGTTCACCCTCATCCCTTTCTGAAGGCAGTCGTACTTTTGCAGGTGGGAAAAAATGCTAGCAGCATTAGTTTCCATACAGATCTTGTGGCATTTCTCAAATACATAGAAATCTGCCACATCCTGAGGGGGGACAATGGGAGTGGGGTATAATAGGAGCATAACCTGCTTGAAAGCCATACCATGGGCAATACTTGATGTAGCCTTCCCAGCCTTTACAGTCACTGAACGGAAATGATGGAGAGGAATCAGGCTTCTTGGATAAGCTACTTCTAAACTGTTTACTTGCAAGGTGCCAGGCTTTCTAGCTGTACCTTGTGCTCTACCAGTTCATCTTAACCATCTGTTTAATTCCACAAGCAACATTAAAACTGCCTGGAGAAAGGTAGGAGGTTAAGAGAGAGAGATATATAAAAAAAAAGGAAAAAAAGGGGGGGGGGGGGGGGGAAGGCTTTGGATGTTCAATGCACTATTTCTAAAATATGAAGTAACTCATCACATTACTACACTCAGGTTACCAGATGTTTAAATAGACTGACAACTATATTCCAGATCAGAGACAAAAAAAAATTTTGTACACTAACATATCTAAGTGAGCTGAAACCAAACATTTCACTAATAGGATTTATTTTCATTAACAGTACAAGGACACAGTAAGTCCTCACTCCACTAGGATTTCTAAATTTGTGCATATTTGTGATGAAGTCTTTCTTAAAGCTTAAAAGCACCAAAAGTTCACTTGGTTTGAAATTCAGGTTCATTTTGGTAAACCTCCAAACAAATTTCATAGAAATTCTAAACAAAGAGACAAAGATACATAATATTAGTCTGATTTTCTTTGACCCTAAAGGTTCAATCTGTTTTATAAGATGACTCTGTGGTCTTTTTTGTTTTTAACAGAAGAGATTTCATATTACAAATTGCAATATAAGTATGATCATTAACTATTTCATACTTATCCTGACCAGACACTAACTCTGGGGCAAGGGAAGTTCTAATATTTAACCTTCTTACAAAGGAAAAAGATTGGATTATTAAATGTCTACACTAAGAGCTAGAGGAAAGAGAATATCTTGAAGGATGTGAATTTGAACTTGAGAAATCTATCTTTGTTGAAGCTACATGACTTTTGTTGTAAAACAGTAAGTTTATTCCACATCTAGCGTTTCTGCAGAATTCGGAGAACTTATTCATAGATGGGCTCATCAGGCTTCACAAGTGGTTAACTTATTCTGTACCAGACAATGAAGCTTCCTTTATCCAAACTGAGTTCTTTCTACTGGAAACCACTAAACTGCATAGCAAATAGCAGATATAGTGTTGGGCTATGCAGCTGTATTGGGTCTGGCTGAGACAGAGTTCGTTTTCCCCATAGCAGCCCTCATAGTGCTGTGCTTTGTATTCGTAGCTAGAAGGGTACTGGTAACACACCAGGGTTTTGGCTACTGCTGAGCAGTGCTTGCACAGCATCAAGGCTGTCTCTCTAACATTCCCCCCTCACCAGTAGGCTGGGGTGGACAAGATCTTGGGAGGAGACACAGCCAGGACCACTGACCCCAACTGACCAAAGGGATATCCCATACCATATGATGTCTGCTCAGCAATAAAAGCTAAGTGACAGGTGGAGGAGGAGGGGGAAAATTTGTTATTACAACAATTGTCTTCTGGAGCAACCGCTATGTGTACTGAAGCCCTACTTCCTGGGAAGTGGCTGGACATTGCCTCCTCCTGGGTAGTAGAGAATAAATGTTTTGTTTCCCTTTGCTTCCACACACAGCCTTTGCTTTTGCTTTATTAAATTGCCCCACTCTTGCCCCACAAGTTTTTTCCATCTTATTTTCTCTCTCCTCGCATCCTGCTGAGGAGGGGAGTAATAGAGCAGCTTTGGTGGGCACCTGGCATCCAGCTGGTCAATTCACTATGGCAACCTCTAGGACTAACAACTCTTATTTACATACATTACTTTTTGGCTAGTGATTCTCTAGCAGTGACTCACCAAGTCCCTTGGAAAGAAACAGACAGATGTCAATACTTGAATGACTGGTTGAGTTACATTTTTAAAAGTTAACTGCATTTCTGATGTAGAAATATTAAAACCAGCTAGCTTTACAGTTTGTCAAGGATTGGAGTTTAAACCAGAAAGTTGAGTCACTGGAGGAACAGTTTAAGAGAATTCTGAACTTACATTTTGAAGGCCAGAACATTCTTTGGAATGTATCCATCTTCTGCTAGGTCTCTTGGTTTTAATGCTCATGAAATATAGGCCCAGTGTTAAAGAGAGTTGTTAAAAAATGCCAGCCAGAGGGGAAAAAAAGGGTTATATCTATCTCCTGATAATTTCAGCTTAAGACATAGATGTAAAAAATAATATATTTCTTCAGGGAAAAAAAATTGTAATCATATGTCATAGTAAAATAGTATCTAGAAAATTGTTCAATTAAGTAGTTGAAGTAGAATACATCGACAACAACTTATATTTAGGAAGGTTCAGTATTACTATATAAAAATGATGGTCATTCATCAGAAGACAGCAGCATTATACAGCTGGGGGGTGGGGTGGGACAGGACACTAGAATAAAATAGAAACACCCAGACATCCAATAAGTTTCCAAGTCTCACTTCATGCAACCAGCACTTGAAAGACACTAGAGCTACACTTTCAGACTATCCTTGTTGAGGTGACACTACTGGAAGTTAAAACATTATATTTAAAATCTCCGCCTACTAATATTGACTTTCCTAAGGACACTGAATATAAAAACATCCTCTGCTTCAGGTCTGTATTCCTCAGCGTGGATTAGAGCTGTCAATGATACACATTCATTAACAGCAATACAAAGCGAAAAAGTTTAGCTGCTTTCTTAGGATGCATGAATTTCAGTAATATTCTAGTTGTATATAGCTGGATACTTACTGCTACCTGATTAGATGAGATTTTTAGGCTTCTTGCTGGATATTTCTTCATGTACTTTATTCACTGAGTCAAAGGACATGGATCTACTATGATCCATGTACTAGAAGAAATTCAAGTTGATTATAACACTAAATGTAACTTGATAACTTTCATTTTTGTATACTACTCCTGGAATTCACTATTCTATCTGTAGGCTTCCCCACTCCCTTTTCGGTTAAGTAACTACAGTTTCCATTTGTTTGGTTTTTTCCCTAAACTGTTTTCAGAATCTTCCTTAAAAAACAGAACAGAAACTACTGCATTCACTGGTTCTACTGATAAGTAACGAGCCTGCAACTGTATTCCTGTAAATTAAGGCGCTCCAGATTATGAGCCACATCCAAACATTTTTCTTCTTCTTAGATAACAAGTAGTGTTTTCCTAGCCAAGGTTCTGTCAGTAGTTGAATGCCAGGGGATATTTAATAATTTTTCCTGATACTATTCCTGTAGGTCTCATATTAATCATACAGGCCAGCCATTAAATTCCCCTCACCACAGAAGAAAGGTCCAAGGGAGGATCAGGAAAGACCTCATACAGCTCAGGGAAGTTGAGGTAGAGGACTGAAAAAATAGAACATAACGGCTCTGGCATAAAGCAGGATGTATTGAAATGCACAGGAAAATACACTTTCTTGTACTCTTCCCTTGCTTTCCATGACCACTTTGAACTATTGATTTACACCTCTGGGATTACAAAACATAGTTGAATATGTATCAGTATTGGAACAATGAAAATTCAAATGAGCAGGATGTGATTTGATATATACAAACTCCAGTGTAGAGATATCAAAGACATAAATGCTCTGTCCTTAATATGCTCTCAGAATCAATTCTCAGTCTAAAAGAAAAATGTTAAGAACCCAGAACAATGTCATGAATTAGTAGATATGGTGTAAGCCTGCAGAACTCTAATTCATGTAGACTTTCAACACTATTTGTGAATTCTAAAGAGAAGAAACAGAAAAGAGATGACATGCAGTGAAATCAGTACCATAAATACACCGGGGAAAAACAACTTGAAGGAACTTATGCATGAACAGTATGTAAAATCTGAGAGTATTAATGATAAGCTGCTTACAGATAAGGGCATACCCAAAGTAAGATTGCATGCCACAAATGGTAACCATTCTCTAAAGAATATTATTTAAAATATCTTTCCCCTCCACTATTACTCACTAACCTTTTTCTAGTTATATGCATTTTAGGAGAGTGATACAGCTCCTAACCACCCTATACCAAACCAAACCTTACAGGACTGAATTTGGTTTTGGTGTTTAGCTTCCTGTCTTGGCATGGCCTCTTCATAGTTATAGTAAAGTATTACTTAGCATTAAATTGTATGCTCATCTATGCAAATTAATTAGGGCATTGCCATGGTTTAGCCCCAGCCAGCAACCAAGCCCCACACAGCCACCTACTCACTCTACTCTAGTGGGATGGGCGAGAAAATCAGAAGAGAAAAAGTGAGAAAATGCCTGTGCTGAGATAAAGAGTTTAACAGGTAAAGCAAAAGCCACATGCACAAGCAAAGGAAAACAAGGAATTAATTCACTCCTTCCTATCAGCAGGCAGGTGTTCAGCCATCTCCAGGAAATCAGGGCTCCATAACATGTAACAGTGACTTGGGAAGACAAACATCATCACTCCAAATGTCCCCCCACTTCCTCCTTCTTCCACCAGCTTTATATCCTGAGCATGATGTCATGCAGTGTGGGATATCCCTTGGGTCAGCTAGGGTCACCTGTCCCGGCTCTGTCCCCTCCCAGCTTCCTGTGCACCCAGCAGAGCACGAATCTGAAAAAGTCCTTGACTAGTGTAAGCACTACTTAGCAGCAACAAAAACATCTCCACATTATGAACACTGTTTTTAGCACAAATCCAAAACATAGCCCCATACTACCTACTATAAAGAAAATTAACTATCCCAGCTGAAACCAGGACAAGCATACATCAGTTTTAAGCTCATATAATTAAATGCTACTATTGCCAGTATCTTCTGTTCACACAAGGATTTCTCTACACAGGAAAGCATTTTAGACACACATTAAGCTTCACTTCTTGGCTATATA
The DNA here is from genome assembly GCF_963921805.1 of Phalacrocorax carbo. Taxonomy (NCBI): domain Eukaryota; kingdom Metazoa; phylum Chordata; class Aves; order Suliformes; family Phalacrocoracidae; genus Phalacrocorax; species Phalacrocorax carbo. The sequence goes on from NC_087518.1 coordinate 22,604,516, forward strand.
CCTTACATAGTAAAGGTAACTGTCTTTTCTGAGCAAATATTTGATATTTTTCTTGTATATTGCATATTATTAGTTATGTGAGCACTTCCTTAGACTAACATGTTTGTATTTTGGATTCAATTTTTATTTTTGACAGATTGCCGCTGCTCCAAGAACATGCCTTCCGATCATCACTTTCTTAGGTTTAGTGTTGGGGTTTTTTTTGTATACTGTAAAAAATACCTAGCATATACTTCTGGGTTCACATATTCCCAGCATCATACATGAACCATATATTAAAAGTTGTATTTGTTGTCATCTAGGGAGATCAAGTAATCAACTTTATAAAAAAATCAAAGGCAGAACACAGAGACGCAAGAACACATAGCAAATATCAAAGCCAGAAAGAAGTTTTCCTCAGGGCAGACCCCTGTCTCAAGGAAAAGAGCTTTGATGGCACCCTGGTTATGCTAATGACAGTGAGAAACTCCACAGGAATATTTCTATGATCAGTCTTCACTCAAGAACCGGCCCTTATGGTGTGAATCTAAGTTTTGAAACAAACCTCTTGTGTTTGGCAGTGCCCAAGAACAGAAACATAAGATCAGATGGAAGGATGCAAAGTCAGTATCAGCTTAAGTTAAATAACTGGGCTGGATTAGATTTGTTTCAGAAGATTTTTAACAAGGTGTTTCTCCATACAGACAAGCCATAAGCAAGTAGTAAATCATGCTTTTCATGCAAATGGCTTCAAATCAGTATCCCTGTGTAGGCACAACTGAAGTAATAAGCATCTGAAACTTTCAGTTGCTTGAGAGTGAAGCTGGATTTATACCATGAAGTCATAAGCTTCCATATTTTAAAGGAATAATTTGCTTTTGACAGGTTAAAATAATTTGTCTACTTCTGCTGCAGTGATGTGCATTCATAATAGTTTATGATTTCATTTCTCAGTTAAGTCAGAAAGTGATTGACCACCCTGCCATGCCGCAGAGTATGCTAGTTAACTTTGGGACTAACTAAATTCCTTCCATGGATGAACAGCACAGCATGCTATTTCAAAGTGGAAAGATCAGCAACATTACACTACTGTAGTACTATCCCAAACAGAACAACAGAACTGTCTGTGGTTTGGGGATGTTTTGTGGATTGTTGGTCTGGGGTTCTTTTTGTTGTTTGGGTTTTTTTTTCTTGAATGGCAAAGCTTTATGTTAATGATATAACAGTACTTTAAAATGACCCTGAGAAATTTGTCAGTGGTAAAATGAGCATGTTTGTTCTTACCGTACAGCATGAAAAGCTGAGTTTTCCTTCCCTGTCCCTCCACCAGAATCCAGTAGCAACTTAGTAGTTACCCAAGAATATCAGACTGCAAAGCAAGAGGAAGATTAAAGATAGGATCCAGTACAGTATTCTTAATCCAATGAAGAGAACAGCACACCAGTAAGGGGGAGGTAGGGAGGAAGGTCAGAGCACGAGAGGAGACAGTTATTTCTGAAAGAGGCAAGTCTTTTCCCAAGCAGACACAGTACAGCATCTTAATCAAGATTTGAGCTCAGACAGTGCAGTGGTGACTTAGATTCAAGTAGTCTTATTTCCTCACAAAGTTCAGTGTTCGTTATAAAAAGGTAAGGACTTAGGATGCATGTATGCAAATTAGAAGGCTAGCATGACTAGATATAATGATTTGTGTTATTCATTCTAAAACTTTACTTCAGAAGGCTGTGGAGATAGCTAAAACAGTAGATAATTTAATTCCTACTAAAGCCTGGACCCCCAGCCAAATAAGAGCATGAAGGTCAGCAATCAGAAAATCTGTGTTGACAGCAGCATGTAGCCTGCCAATTAGATTGTTGCATGTGGCTGTAGAAGCAACTGCTGGGATTTTATAAAAGCTAAAACCTGAAAATACCAAGTATAATCAAGTCAAGCATCATCTACAAGCCCCAAGCTAAACTTTCAGTTATATTTTCAAATATTTCAGCCTTCCCAAAAATTTGCTTGCTTTTTTGATTATGCCTCACTTAAGGAAACTGGAATTAATATTTCCCCAATTAAATAAGAGCAGAAGTATTTATTTGCAATCCTGACAGCCTGTACTGATAGCACATATACAAATGAAACATAGCAATAGCACAGTAGACTCACTGGACTGAAAAGAAAATATCCTTACATAAGCAAGTTACAAAATCAGTATATCATACAGTCATAATCATATATTTTTCTCCTTGAAAGACTTCACAAAGTTACTTAAAAACTTCAAGTTCCCTTCACAGTAGGCTCTACATTCTTTTTGTTGTTCATAAAGTCTGCTTGCTATCCTTAGAACATCAGCATCCAAGTTAGAGTAATAAGAATAAATTTGATGTCACAGACCAGGCCACAGCTCAGCAATATATCTCCTGTATAAAAGGGCAGAAGTGATGACCTTTCTCTAGTCCCTTTGCAATAGTGCATTAAGTGTACCCTCACTCAGTGCCCTAAGCCGGAGAGGACCAATCACAGTGTACTGCGCATTTGGAACAAATACATAAATGAGTTAAAGGAGCCTTCAGTTAAAGTAGTTTAAAATGAGTTGCCACATGCATTCTTAGAGATAATTGAATAAATGTCTTAGATGTATGGGTGTAACCATGTTACTCCTTCTATTCTGCTTTGTTGCTCTGGAACTACACAGCCTATTCACTATAATTTTTAGACAAGTGACTGAACCAGGAGGGGAAAAAGAAGTGCAGTAATTATAGTGTTGGACCATCCACTCTCTTTGGAAGTGAAAGTGTGGAGAAGGTTTCAGAAATATCCTGCCTGCCTTTACTCTCCCCAGGAACAGTACCTTTGCCGGTCACCACTGGCACACTAAAGTCTTGCACCATTTCCCAGGGCATCCAACTCTTTAAATCAATCAGTATACAGATCACCGATCCAACAACCCAGACGGCAATTTTCTCCCTACATCCTGGTCTGTGAAGCAGATTTCAGCACATCTGCAATAGTGTCCATCTGCTATGCTAGTTCTGGCCTCATTTTTCCCCAAGACAGCATTTATATCAAGAACAACTAAAAAATCTGTGCCACCAAATGCATGCAATACAAGTTTATGCAAGACTAGACAAGTTTATGCAAAACTAGACAGCCAGATGTCCAAATGTATTGGTTAAGAGTTTCTTCACACAAATGAAGAGTTATAATATAAACAAGGAATGAGAGTATTTATAAGTCAGGCTGGATTGCTTACATAGTAAAAGATCTATTTATAACTCTCACCGTCCTTAAACTAGGTATGTGCGGGGAAAAGGACAATTTAGGAAGATTGAAAAAGTTTGACAGGCCATACACAAAAACTTCAGATTATGTAGTCTTTTAATTTCAGACTAACTTGAAGAGACAACTTGAGCATAGCTAGAATCCAGCCTTTCTTTTGATAGTGGTAGACACTTTCCTGGGAAAAAAAAAAAAAACAACTGGTCCTCCCTGGGCTGAGATACTGGATCATTTGATCAGGTTATCAAGGCAGGTTATTACATTTTTTAATTTACTGTTTATCAAAAATATTCCTCAAATACTGGCAGGTTATTTTCTTACAGAGAAACAAAAGATTGTTTTCCTTCAGAGAAACAAATAAGTCTTTGGGAGGAAAGTTAATCAAACTTCTAGTGTGTTAATACTTACAACACCTAAAGAATAATTTAAAAGAAAAATCACTATAAGAAAAATCACAAATAGGTTTAAGTACAACATAGTCATCTCCAATCAGATCTTACTTTCTGCCTTTAACTTAGTCTGATGACCAAGAACTTTATTCTATCCTAGCCTCTTCCTATTGTAGCTGTAGTTTCTTTAAAACCTATCATAAGAGGTATGCCAGCAGTTGTTTCTAAAACTTACTCCCACTTAGTCAGGACTTAATAGGTTGCACCTGCACTAATGAGTCAGTAAGGCATCCACTTAGCATCTCCCAGTAGATTCTTGTTCCTTGGAAGAATTATCACTACGATACAATAACAAACAAATCATAGTTGCTGATTTTCCTTGTAGAAAAAGTTCTTTACAGACACTAAATCTAAAGGAGGCATTTCATGGTGAGGTCAGGGTTTAGAAATCCCAAAGAGCTATCCAAGATCTCACGCTGATTGTTTTCTTTAAAATCTGTTCTGTATTAGTGAGGTTTGGCTCAGTGTAGAGAGTTAAATCATCCAAATATTAGAACACATTTATTCAGTGTTATTACAGTTCCTCTACTGTTAACTGAGTTACAGATAAGGAATTAAACCAGTGGCTCCTTAACAGGGATACATATACCACAAACACTCTACAGCCACTACAAAATGGTGCATGCCCCAGTGAAGAGCAAGAAGCTGTTATTGCAAATCACTACTAATGATGATGGTAGGAAGTATAAGCAAAATATTTGTAGATTACAATCTTCCCTAGAGCACAGACAAGGTGATCAGTAAATTTCATTATATGGGGCAAGGCTTATTTTCTAGTTATCTTCCACTGGACAAAGCTGTGTGGCAAAATGGGCTAATTCTAGCAGAGAGTGGCAATCATGTAGCAGTTCAGCATAAGCTTAGTGGGCAAGATCGTGACATTAAGGGCCAGTGCTCCAAATACAGGGCAGTATTAGAGGGCACTGACCAAAACCATAACATTTCTGCAAGTAAATGCAACCTCTCTGTGTGCTGTTTGTGTACAGTCACCTCTACTTCTTAGGAGAAGTTCACTGCTTTCTCTTCTACTGCTCAGTTGGCTTGTGTAGGAGAGGGAGATGTAGGCCGTCTGCAACTTACTTCCTATCAAAAGAGCATGGACATTGATGGGTGTGAAATGCACAAGGCTGTGTTGGAAGCCTTCTTAGAAAGACACCAAATTCAAGAAAGACACCAAATTAAAGATAAGAAAATTAAAGAAAGGCACCAAATTGTCTTTCCTGTACATGCAGGAGTGAGAGATTGCAGTATGTCTGATATGCTGCTAACTGCCTATCATAACATTGTTATGGACAATTTTGCATGATCTGAAAGATCTCGGGCGGAAACAGCAGCAGCACATGGTATCATATGCTAGGAATGCAAAGAGACAGTTGCAAGGACTAGATTGTACAAAACATTGCATTTCTGCTCTATCCTAAGCATTTTCTGGCCAACTCAATCCCTTGGTACATCTTTTTAATGGATTCAGAGGTACGACTTGGCTTAAAAAAACTAGATAGGTAGGAAGTATGTGCTCGGTACACAACTTTCATGCTGAGGAGACCCTCTTCTAGTTACCTCTTACACTGGCTTCTTTTCATCATCATCATGCACCAAAACATAAATTATATGGAGCCTTACAATACTGCCTTTGGTGGGAGAATACTCACAGTGCCAGGGTTGTAAAAGATCATATGTGAAAACCACAGATTGTTCAGTAAGGAAAATGCAGTGTTACTGTAAAGCTTCAATATCCTAATCCAGCTTCAAGACCTACTCACTCTAGAGTTGAGCAAATGGTTCTTGCAAGCCCATTACAGTGATTAATACTATAGACATTTTTTACTCAGTATAGTCCCACTCCAGTCACATTAGACCCTGTCATGTAAGTGAATTTATTATCATGGAAGATGTCAGAACATCTAAGCCAGACTAAGTTGCATGCACTGCATTAAAGTTGTTTTTTTAAAAAATTTTTTTCAATATCAACATTGCTTGTCTAGGGTGTCTGAATGAATACAGGCTCGAAGTCTAGACAGTATAAAACAATATAGTAGTCAGGACACTGTTTGGAGAGCAAGGGAGCCTTGGCTGGTTTTAGATCTAACATTAATGTACGATGTTTAGCAGATCACTTTGACCTGTTCCTCAATTTCACTTTAAAATCTAATAGTACATGGCCAGCTCTCTATAAGGCAGAGAAGATAAAATCCATCAGGGACTATCAACTGCTCAGATGATATTGTCATGAAAATTACATTACAGGACAGAATTATTATAAATATGGAATACCTGTTAGAGTGTGAATTTTAAAAGACCAAATGCATTACCCTGAGTTTTTCTTGTTCTGAGCATTCTTAAAAGATTTACACCTCCTGGCATCATTCTTGGATTTTTATAGCCTGTATAAGCTCCTCCAAAACAGAAAGAAAGCAACAAATCAAGCTTTGTTATTTAATAGAAAATATTTTAATATAAGTGGAGCATCAGTTGAAAAACTAGACCTTTGTGCCTTCTCTGGAGCAGAACTACTCCTAAATGCAGATCAAGCTCTGCAGGCTGCTTCCTAAATCCTACCCTATTTCACCACAGCAGTGCTAAAGAGAAAGTCTGGGAAGCAGTCAACAGTGTTTACTGTTTCCTGCTCTATGTTTTATCCCATATGCAGTTCATAAATAACCAAGGACAGCTGTCTAACCAGATACCTTTCTTTGCTGTTATTCTTTCTGTTGAAGACTCAGTTAAAGTCACCTTCTCTCCCTTTATTTTGCCATCAATTTAAAAGTAAATATGTGGGCGTGAAGGTCAGCCATTTCTTTATGAGGCCCCTTAAGCAATTAACATCAACTTCTTGACCTGACCATGCCCCATACGCTTAACTCCAGCAGAGAGGTTACAGTGTGTAGCTGTGGAAAGACAGACAATGACAGACTGGGATATAACCATTTCCCATCACCAGACATGTTGATTTAAGATCTGTGGAGTAACTTCTGTTCTCTTTCTCAAACAGGAGATCCTTGAGGCCTCTCTGATCTTCTGACATCTGTGACTAGCTGTTGCTGAAGAACTGTACATGACAGAACCTGAAGGCTGTACAGAATACAGAATTACAGAATACAGCTCTTGAGCTCATACACCACAGTGTACCTATTTTCTCTGCCTGTGGATGCTACTGCTACCAAGTACACCTCTTCTTTCATACTACCAGGCACTTGTAAGTAAAGCATAAGGAAGAAAGAATTTGGCTTCTTGTAAGAAAGCACACAAACATTTTGGCTTCAACCTTGATTACTGGAGTAAGAAAGAGATAAAGTTAGCATGAAATTAACATTGAATAATCTATTGTGTTGTATTGTTTTTTTCCATGTTTAGAATAACAAAGATGAGAAATCCTGTACCTGTACATGTCTCAGTGTCAGTACATACTTTGAGCTAATATGTCTACAGTCTCAGTTTCCTTCTTTATTGCTTTAAGAGATTTACCAGAACATAATCTCAGACAAGCATTATTAGTGAAAAATGGCAGAAAATATGTATCACCCTCACAGATATTTTTCTTGTATACCCTGGAGGTAGAATTGGTCAACAGATCATATGCTCCAGGACTTAAAGCGCTTTAAGCATTTTTTTGGACTTCAGATCAACTCATGAAGTTAGTGGTTGGGAAGTAGAAGATACCAAAGGCATAGAGAATTTCTAGATAATGGGATAGCATATGTACTCAACTTTGAAAAGGTGCTTTTCTTACCTCTACATTCCCTCCATTCCTTTCCCTTCTATCCTTTCCTCATTTATTGCCAATATTGGAGTTACTATGCTTGCTTTAGAAAATAGAAGAAAAAATATGTTTTATAATTAAGACCTATGATCTCAGTATATAACCTCTACGCTCACATGTGAAGTATGCATCTATAGCTGTTTCCAGATACAGATCAAGCCACCATAAAGCTACGCACCACTGTGTCTGTACAAGTGAAATCTGCCGCTCTTTGCTAACACCTGCAAAATAGTATGTAGAAAAGAATGTGACTACAAGACAAGCCTAATTGGGCAAATGTGGCTCACTGTAAAATAGGTTTTGTATATGCCATGGTGAATGTTTAAGGTTGTCCTTTTGGGTTTTTTTACTGCAGTGCATGTACTGGAATTCCTAAGCACTCTAGACATAGGAATATAGAAGATTTTAAAGAATTTTCATTCTGAAGTCTTTATACATGGTTCATGCCAAAGTTCTAAACAAATAAAGATAGCTCATTTATTAAAGATTAATTATATTTAAAAAAATCTTCAGCATAAAGGAAAGGTTTGCTGTGTGCTCTATCTCAAATCCCCTTATTTCCAGTTTACTTTCCACTTTAATTCAGCAAACAGCAACAGCAAGCATGCAGGAGTGATGTGGGTTCTCCAGGTTATTGGAGAACAATTCTTGCTTATGTTTCTTCGGCACCTGAACGACTTGTAAGGTTCAGCCTGAAAGAGCCTATGTTTATAAAGATTTGAGATGTTGCTTGATGCTTATTAATCCTGAGAAATCCTATTTTTAACCTTGTCCTGGTTTCAGCTGAGATAGAGTTAATTTTCCCCCTAGTAGCTAGTATAGTGCTGTGTTTCGGATTTAGCATGAGAATAATGTGAAAATACACTGATGCTTTAGTTGTTGCTAAGCAGTTATACTAAGTCAAGGACTTTTCAGCTTCCCTGCCAGCAAGAAGCTGGTAGGGTGCACAGCCAGGACAGCTGACCCAAACTGGCCAAAGGGATATTCCATACCATATGACAGCATGCTCAGCATATAAGCTGGGGGAGGTTGGCCAGTGGACAGTGATCACTGCTCAGGGACTGGCTAGGTGAGCAGTTTTATCACTTTTTTTTCCTGGGTTTTGTTCCTCTTTCCGTTTTTGTTTTCCTTTTAATTACAATTTATTATTATTATGTTCTTATCTCAACCCACAACTTTTCTGACTTTTAGCCTTCCTATTCTCAACCCCCTCCCACTGGGGAGGGTGAGCGAGCAGCTGTGTGGTGCTTGGTTGCCGGCTTGGGTTAAAACACAACAGTCCTTTTTGGTGCCCAATGTGGGGCACTAAGTGTTGAGATAATGACAGATCTGACCAGAACATGTTAAAATAAATTTGTAATAAGCATTCATTGTATTCATGTTGTGGTTCAGCCCCAGACAGCAACTAAACACCACGCAGCCACTCGCTCTCTCCGCCCACCCCTGTGGGATGGGGGAGAGAATTGGAAGAGCAAAAGCACAAAAAACCCCCAAACTTGTGGGTTAAGATAAGAACAGTTTAATAGTTACAATAAAATTATTATTATTATTATAGTTATGATAATAATAACAATAATGATAATATAATAAAATGGAAAAGGAAAAAAAAACCAACCCAGAAAAACGATACAACCGCTCACCACCCGCCAACTGACGCTGCCTGACCCTGAGCCACGATTGCTGCCTCCCTCCCCCAGCCAGCTCCTCCCAGTTAACATACTGGGCATGACGTTACGTGATATGGAATATCCCTTTGGTCAGTTTGAATTCACTCTCTTAGCTGTGCCCCTTCCCCTCCCAGCTTCTTGTGCACCCGGCAGAGCATGGGAAGCTAGAAAAGTCCTTGACTAGTACAAGCACTACCCAGCAACAACCAAAACATTGGTGTGTTATCAACATTGTTTTCATACTAAGTCCAAAGCACAGCACTATGCCAGCTGCAGTGAAGAAAATTAACTCTATCCCAGCTAAAACCATGACAATTAGTTTAATAGTCACTGGTCACAATGTTGTTTTATTTGTCTGCATGGTTGCTTTATGTAAATCCTCACTTGCAGAACATATTGCAGTATGTATTGTGAAGAACTGACCTTGACAAGGTCTCTTCTTTACACGGGGTTTGCCGCTGCCTTTGCTGAGAATCAGACAGCTCATGCTTATGCCATTTGGTAAGTAGGGAGAAGATTAGTCTCTTAAACATCTAATAGCAAAATGTTTTGCTGAAAAAGACTGCTTACATGCTGTGGAGTGTTGACCTTGGCTGGCTACCAGACTGGCACCCAGCTGCTCTCTTACTCTCCTTCCTCAACAGGACAGTGGGAGAAGATAAGAAAATAAGGTGAAAAAGCTCATGGGTCAAGATAAAGACAGGGAGATCAATTACCATCACAGGCAAAACAGACTCGACAGGAGGAAAATTGATTTAATTTATTACTGATTAAAGGACATAGTGACAAACAAAGACAAAACCTAAAATACCTTCCCCCCCTTCTTCCCAGGCTCAACTTCACTCCTTCATTCTCGACTCTTCTACATAATCCACCCTTTGTGTGGCATAGGGGTAATGGGGAATGGGGAGCTGTGAATAACATTTCATAACAGTTCCTCTCTGCCACTCCTTCCTTCCCTCCCATGCTTCTCCTCTGCTCCCATGTGGGTCCCTCCCATGGGCTGCAGCCCTTCAGGAACAGGCTGCTCCAGTACGGGTCCTCCATGGGCTGCAGTTCCTAGTAGAAAACCTGTTCCTGCATGGGCTCCGCAACATGCGCTGCAGTTCTTGCAAGGAGCCTGCTCTAGCGTGAGCTCTCCATGGGCTGGAGTTTCCTTCAGGGCACACCCATCTGCTCTGGCATGGGGTCCTCCACTGGCTGCAATGTGGATATTTTCTCTGGCATTGCCCTCTCCATGGGCTGGGCTGCAGGGAATCTCTGCTCTGGCACCTTGTGCACCTCCTCCCCCTCCTTCTTCCTGGCCCTGGTGTCCGAGTTATTTCTCACACTTTTTTTCATTCACTCCTGTCACACTGCTGTGCAGCATTTTTACCTTTTCTTAAATATGTTATCACAGAGGTGCCACCAGTGTTGCTGATTGACTCAGCTTTGGCCAGTGGTGTGTCCATTTTGGAGCCAGCTGGAACTGGCTCTGTCCCACATCAGGGGGTCAGCCCCTAGTCTCTTCTCACAGAGGCCACCCTTGCAAACCCTCCTGCTACCAAAACATTGCTAAACTCATACATGCTTAAATATACGCACGTGATTCAATGTTCACCTGAATCAGAGCCTCCACTAGTTATCTGAGCAACCTCTACCACAGAATGGCTCTTTGTAACTCATGAGAGGTCTAAACGTTTCATTACATGCTGGCGGCTCAAAGAGAGTCTCAGAAAAAACACATTATGCTACTCTATGCTTCAATTAATACCAAAAAGCCCACTGTGAAATAATTATAGTAAAAGGATTGTAGTATTTTCTTACTCTTCACCATTGTAGCTAGGCTGCAAGTTCTCCAAAGGAGGAATGTTGCCTGTAGCACATGAACTAGTCAAGCTCATATAGATGCAGTTTTCTATCACTAGATCTCAAGGTGGTGATATTCCCAGGCAGCAAATCAGGAAGCAAGTGCACAAAGAGGTGAGGTGTTTTACCTAAAGCTACCCAACATACTAAACCCAAGTCTTCTAAGCAGTAGCAGTCCCCTTCTATGCAGCATGCCACAGTCGCTCCCAAATGGGAGTCTGTATACACAAACAGAAAACGTAGCAGGATTTCTCAAAGATTGAAACAGCTCATTTAAACATTTCTGTCTACTACGAATTGTTTGGGCTAACCTATTTTCTGTAGTCTTTCACTCTAGCTCATCTCTGAACTCCTCTTACTGACAGAATGTGAAGGCATTGCCAATTCCTAGGCAGAGCCCAAATGTGTGCTGGGGATTAGCTCAACCAAATTAAAAAAAAATTATTTTGCTGTGCTAAGTTTGGATATAAAAAAGAATAACAAGCAGTGAATTGCTGTAAGCGGAAAAACAGAAGTGATAACTTAGAGATATCTAGAATTTTTGTGAGCTCAGGATCTGACACACTCTAAATAAAAACAAAGCAGCAGCATCTCATTAATGTGTGCAATCCACAACTGTTCTGAAATCATGAGTCTAAATTACAATATTTAGAATGTCTATATCAATCTCTTAGCACTTGAAACTTTCAGGACAAATTTGTAAGCTTATTGCGAGGGATATTCTTTTGAAAGAGAAGCTATATTCAGCTGAGGGATGATCAATGGCTTTAAGAAGAAATACCACATATTGTGAAACTTCAAAATAAGTTGCCAGTGTAGCAACATTATTGTTAGATATTAGTTAGGAAGCATTTCTTTACCGAGTGGTCAAACACTGGAACAAGCTTCCTAGAGAGGCGGTCAATGCCCCAAGCCTCTCAGTGTTTAAGAGGCATTTGGACAATGCCCTTAACAACACGCTTTAACTTGTGGTCAGCCCTGAAGTGGCCAGGCAGTTGGACTAGATGATAATTGTAGGTCACTTCCAACTGAAATCTCCCCTCCCCTCCCCTTCCCTCCCCTTCCCTCCCTTTCCCTCCCCTCCCCTCCCTCCCCTCCCCTCCCCTCCCCTCCCCTTCCTTCCCCTTCCCTTCCATTCCCTTCCTTTCCCTTCCCTTCCCTCCCCTCCCTTTCCCTCCCCTCCTCTCCCCTCCCCTCCCCTCCCCTCCCCTTCCCTTCCCTTCCCTTCCCTTCCCTTCCCTTCCCTTCCCTTCCCTTCCCTTCCCTTCCCTTCCCTTCCCTTCCCTTCCCTTCCCTTCCCTTCCCTTCCCTTCCCTTCCCTTCCCTTCCCTTCCCTTCCCTTCCCTTCCCTTCCCTTCCCTTCCCTTCCCTTCCCTTCCCTTCCCTTCCCTTCCCTTCCCTCCCCTCCCCTTCCCTTCCCTTCCCTTCCCTTCCCTTCCCTTCCCCTCCCTTCCCTGTGGTGCTTCCCTTCTGGGAGTTGGGTCAAGATTATCATTTTACTGTGCTGTGCAACATTGGCTTGTGATACAATAATGTTACAGGTTAAAAAACTAATTTGGTATGTGTAGTTGGTATTGCTGTCATCTCCGTGTCTCGGTCGCCATCTCTCAGAAATGATTAATAATGACAGTCTTCGCCTTTTCGGAGAACTAGTCTATAAGGAAGGTGGAGGAGATGCTTTCCTCCGTTCTTTCACCTTCCCTTTCTTCTTCAGGCTAGTTACACCAGTTCTTGACAATTTTGAATATTCTTGGGTTGTTCAAGCCATCATGCTCCTGTTGCTATGTCTCCTGAATGTGTTTCAGGTCTTGTTTAGCATTAAACAACTATTTTAAAAAATCACTCGGAGATCTGCCCCAATCCTGGATGGTCATGGGTGGTGTGGTATGTGGGAGAATACAGGCAGGGGGTACATAGAGATCTTCTCACCGCCAATGGTCTGAAACTTCACTTCTGAACAACTACAGGATCCTGATGAAATGATAGAATGCTTGAAAATAAAATACTGTGGTTATTCCAGAGAGGCATAACTTATTGCACTGTGCTGGGCCTTGGCTAATATCTACCAAACACCATTCAGTATTGTGCAGCACCCTCAGGAAAAAGAGAGGGAAAACAAACCGACAGGCACTGTGATTACTCCAACCCCCACAACAGGTACTGCGGATGAACCAAAGAATCAACCTGTGCCAGTATCAGTAACCCTTATACACAAGAAGAAATCTTGGAAGCGAAAGTCAGCTTGTTTAGAAAGAGATGATGGAAGACCAGGGCCATCAAGAGGAGAGAAGGAGGAAGAGCAAGACCTCGTAAATGACATGGAAACCAGCTGCTCACTATCCCTGAGTGAGCTGTGAGATCTGCAAAAAGATTTCAGCCGTTGTCCGGGTGAGCACATTGTCACCTGGCTGCTCTGATGCTGGGATAATGGGGCCAGTAGCCTGGAATTGGAGGTTAAGAAAGCTGAACAGCTGGGATCCCTTTCTAGGGAAGGTGGTATTGACAAAGCGATTGGAAAAAAACCACAAGTCCTCAGCCTCTGGAGGTGACTACTGTCAGGTATGAAGGAAAGATATGGCTTCAAGGAAGACATTATGTATCGCCTGGGCAAATGGACCACCATGGAGAGAGGTATCTAGTACCTGAGGGGATTAGCTGTGCTGGACGTGATTTATGATGACTTGGACAATGAGCAGTCATCCAAAGATCCAGATGAAATCCAGTGCACACTACCCATGCAACAGAATTTGGTACGGAGCGCACCATCTTCATATGTGAACTCATTGGCAATACTGACTTGGAAAGATGAAGAGGGACCAACAGTGAATGAATTGGATGGCCAGCTTCAGGAGTATGAAGAAAGTATCTCGCTTGCCCTTTAACAGTCCCATATGTCCAGTGCAAAAGTCTAATGGAGAGTGGAGGCTAAGAGTAGACTATTGTGGCCTGAATGAAGTCACACCACTGCTGAGTGCTGCCACGCTGGACATGCTAGAACTTCTATATGAACTGGAGTCAAAGGCAGCCAAGTGGTATGCCACAATTGATATTGCTAATGCATTTTCTCAATCCCTTTGGCAGCAGAATGCAGGCCACAGTTTGCTTTCACTTGGAGGGACTTCCAGTACACCTCGAATTGACTGCCCCAGGGGTGGAAACACAGCCCTACCATTTGCCATGGACTGATCCATACTGCACTGGAACAGTGTGGAGCTCCTGAACACCTACAATACATTGATGACATCATTGTGTGGGGCAGCACAACGGAAGAAGTTTTTGAGAAAGGAGAGAAAATAGTCCAAATCCTTCCAAAAGCTGGTTTTGCCATAAAACAAAGTAAGGTGAAGGGACCTGCACAGGAGATCTAGCTTTTAGGAATAAAATGGCAAGAGGGATGTCATCAGATCCCAATGGATGTGATCAACAAAATAACAGCCGTGTCTCCACCAACTAGCAAAAGGAAACACAAGCTTTCTTAGGTGTTGTGGGTTTTTGGAGAATGCATATTCCAAATTACAGTCTGACTGTAAGCCCTCTCTATCAAGTGACCAGAAGAAGAATGATTTCAAATGGGGCCCTGAGCAATAACATGCCTTTGAACAAATTAAACAGAAGATAGTTCATGCAGTAGCTCTTGGGCCAGTCCGGGCAGGACCAGATGTAAAAAATGTGCTTTACACCATAGATGGGGAGAATGGCACTACCTGGAGCCTTTGGTGAAAGCACCAGCGGACACTTGAGGTCAACCCCTAGGGTTTTGGAGTTGGGGATACAGAGGGTCTGAGGCCCGCAATACTCTAACTGAAAAAGAGATATTGGCAGTGCATGAAGGGATTCAGGCTGCTTTGGAAGCGTTTGGTAGTGAAGCACGGCTGCTCCTGGCACCCTCACTGCTGATGCTGGCTGGCTGGACAAAGGCATGGTCCCCTCTATATGTCAGACAACTGATGCTACATGGAGTAAGTGCTTTGCAGTGATCACTCAACAGGCTTGAATAGGAAACCTCAATCACCCAGGAATCTTGGAAGTTAGCATGGATTGGCCAGCTGGTGAAGATTTTGGAATATCATCAGAGGATGAGGTAATGTGTGTTGAGGATGCCCCACTGTATAATAAACTATCAGAAAATGAGAAACAGTATGCCCTGTTCACTGATGGGTCCTATTGTACTGTAGGAAAGCACCAGAGATGGAAAGCTGCTTTATGGAGTCCTATATGACAAGTTGTAGAAACTCCTGAAGGAGAGGGTGAATCCAAGCCAATCTGCAGATGTGAAGGCCATCCAGCTGGCTTTAGACATTGCTGACCAAGAAAAGTAGCCAGTGCTTCATCTCTGTATTGATTCATGGACAGTGATGAATGCCCTGTGGTAGTGGTTACAGTGATGGAAGACCAGTTGGCAGCACAAGGGTAAACCCATTGGAAAGTATGGGACCTGGGCACAACGTAGGTGGTATGGAATGGTAGATGGTGGATACTATCCCAGTTTCAGTTGGTATAGAGTTAGTTTTCCCCCTAGTAGCTGGTATAGTGCTGTGCTCTGGATTTAGCATGAGAGTAACATGATAACGCACTGATGCTTTAGTTGTTGCTAAGCAGTTATACTAAGTCAAGGACTTTTCAGCTTCCCCTGCTGTGCCAGCAAGGAGGTGCACAAGAAGCTGGTAGGGTGCACAGCCAGGACAGCTGACCCAAACTGACCAAAGGGATATTCCATACCATGTGATGGTATGCTCAGTATATAAACTGGGAGCAGAAACTACTGCTTGGGAGCTGGCTAGGCATTGGTTGGTGGGTGGTGAGCGGCTGTATCACTTTTCCTGGGTTTTGTTTCTCTCTCTCCTTTTGTTATTTCCTTTTTGTTAAATTTATATAATAACAACAATAATAATAAACACAACCTTTTCTTATCTCAACCCACAAGCTTTCTCGCTTTTACCCCTCCAATTCTCTTCCCCCTCCCACTGGGGAGGGGGGCATGAGTGAGCAGCTGTGTGGTGCTTGGTTGCTGGCTGCGGTTAAATGATGACACCCTGAACTTTTATTAGTTTGTATTAGAAATAAAATAGGGCTGCCATCTTTAAATGTTTGAAATCCATGTAAGCCTAAATTGGGTAGGAAGAGATTACTCATTACATGTAATTTGAACAATTGCCTACCACTGAAAACATAGGTACTGGCTGCAACCTAAGGAGTTATTGAAGACTTTGTATCAGTTAAAGGTGTATACTAGCTGGAGTCTTTTTATTGTTTGGAATACCTTGTCACTTGACATCATATGATACCCCTGCCAAGGTGAGCAGCTCCAGTGTTGGCACAATCCTCAGGGGAGTGCTCTAGTTCAGTGCACGGGGAGCTTTCCCGAATGGGTGGAACCTCAGGGGAGCTGAGAGACCTGCCAGGAGCCCACAGCTCATGTGACAGTGGCTGATGAGACCTGGGCAGGGCAAGGAGCAATGATGGCCAAGTCCCCCCTCTACATATAAAAGGAGCCCTTAGGGAGTGCTGTTGACTAGGGCACATCAGCAAGGGCATGGCATGGCAGTTCACGCTGAGGGAATCTCTGCCAGCTCAACCAGGGAGCAATGGTATCCACCTGGCAGAAAGCCACGGCCTCTCTGAGCTCTGCACCCACCATGACTGATGCAGCTTCCCAGACAGAGCTCTGGTGGGAACATGCAGCCACCCAGGCATCCAGCTGCAGGGTGTGCCCTGCTTTTATGTGGGTAAAGGTGGCAGCAGTGAACACACCTGTGGGAGGTGTGCCCAGATAGAGGAACTCCTCTGCTTAGAGACAGAGCTCCTGGAGGAGGTGAGTAGGTTGAGGAGTATCAGGGAGAACAAGACAGAGACAGACTACTGGAATTGCACGCTACCTTTCCTGAGACAGGCATGTCAGGCAGACAGGACGCATGATATGGAGGATTCCCTATCCTCTCTCCACGTGGCTGAACACAATGACTTAAGGGATGGGGGCAATGGTGACAAGTTCCTGCCCAGCACAGCAGGTGCGCCTCCTCTGCGACTACCTCACCTTCCCAAGTGCCCTTGCATAATAGATATGAGGCTCTGCAAGTGGGACAGAACAATATTAGGTCAATGGCTCATCTACCTTGGAGCTGTTACTGAGGCTAAGTCGGCCTACACCCTGTGTCAGTACTGCTTCCATAAAGAAAAAAAAGATGGGTCATTGTCATAGAAGACTCCCTTCTGAGGGGGACAGAAGGCCCAATATGCAGGTGGATGAGAAAGGAATATCCATTCCCGCTTCTTAGGGAAGTCTGCTGCCTCCCTGGGGCCTGGGTAAAAGATGTGAAGAGAAAGATTCCTACCCTGGTATGGCCCTCAGATTATTATCCATATTGATTTTTCAGGTAGGCAGTGACGAAGTTGCAACTAGAAGTCCAAAGGCAATCAAAAGAGACTTCAGGGCCTTGGGATGACTGGTTAAGGGTTCCTTCCAGTTGTAGGGAGTAATAAGAGAAGAAACAGGAAGAGCCAGCAGATCAATACCTGGCTCCAGCTCTGATGTCACTGGCAGAATTTTGGGTTTTTTGATCATGGGTCGGTCTACATGACACCAGGCCTGCTGGTGACAGATGGAGTATGCCTGTCTCAAAGGGGAAAAGGATCTTTGCACACGAGTTAGCAGGGCTCATTAAAAAAGCTTTAAGCTAGATTTGAAGGGGGAAAGGGATAAAACGAAGTGGATGCTGGTCTATTCTCCCAAGTAACAAGCGATAGGACAAGATAAAATGGCTTCAAGTTGCACCAGGGGAGGTTCAGATTGGATATTAGGAAATGAAAGGGTTACCAAGTGTTGGAACAGGTTGCCCAAGGAAGGGGCACCTTCCTTGCACAAGGAAGGTCACCATCCCTGGAGGTATTGAAAAGATGTGTAGAAGTGGCGCTTAGGGACACGGTTTAATGGTGGACTTGGCATTGTTAGGTTAGTGGTTGGACGCGATGATCTCAAAGGTCTTTTCTAACCTAAATGATTCTATGCTTCTATGATAATTGGTGGATAATTAAATCCAACTGCTGTATTCTCAAACTATTAGGTGTAGTCTGTGAATAATCACCGGGTTGTTTAAAACTATTTAGTACAAAACATGTTAATTTGCTTTCTATTAACACACTTCAAATTGGTTTGCTGATATGTAGTTTACATTCTGGTTCGTGATCAGCTATTTAATGAGATATAAGAAACTCAGACAGTGAGGACTGAAATCTCTTCTGCAGGTTCTGTGGTCAGGATTATATGAAGTGCCATGAAACACCTCTGCATGCCATTTTGGATTGGTTAATGGAGATTGCTCCAGTACTTTTCAAGAACACATCTTAAATTACCCATGTGTAAAATGTTGTAAAATTAATTATTTAGGAAAGTCCTAAAAGGGACACTGCTAAGCTGAAACACAGATTAGTTTTATTATTTTATTTTAGTACTACAATAATTGAGCATATTTATTTTCTTTTCTATAGTTCTGGAAATAAAAATCACAAAGCAATCCAGCACGTTCTCATCCAGGAGTGTAAACCAAGACTGAATTTCCAAGGCCTGGACATCATCTCTGATTTTCGCTCTGTGCTTTTGTGAAAAAGATGTCAAAAACCACAATTGAGAACTCAACTAACCCTCACTCAGCTCTTCTAGGTCTGTTGCTGGGAAGCATTTCACTGATCACTATTGTCATGAATATATTAGTACTATGTGCTGTGAAAACTGAAAAGAAGCTGCAAACAGTTGGCAATTTATACATCGTCAGCCTCTCTATTGCAGATCTGATAGTTGGTGCAGCTGTTATGCCCCTGAATATTGTTTATCTCTTAAGTCCTGTGTGGACTCTAGGTTTACCAGCCTGTTTATTCTGGCTATCAATGGATTATGTGGCCAGTACTGCATCCATTTTCAATCTCTTCATATTGTGCATTGATCGTTATCGTTCAGTTCAGCAACCACTGAAATATCTCAAGTATAGAACAAAAATGAGAGCATCACTAATGATTTTGGGGATTTGGTTGCTCTCTTTCCTGTGGATCATTCCAATCCTAGGATGGCATGTTTTTGCTAATGGAGAAAGGAAAGTAAAGGAAAACAAGTGTGAAACTGAATTCTCGGAAGTCACCTGGTTTAAAGTTTTGACAGCCATTGTCAACTTCTATCTACCCTCTATCATAATGTTATGGCTCTACTATAAAATATTCAGAGCTGTTCGAAAACACTGTCAGCACCGAGAGCTAATCAATGGATCATACCGGTCTTTCTCAGAAAAATCCCCTATACATCATAGTAAGATGAAGGATGAGCTAAATATTTGCCTCCAAAAGCAAATCTTAGATGAGGACACACCTCCAAAAGACAAGCAAAGCTCCCCTCAGCCCGAAAATCTGGAGGCAGAGCTTCATTTCAGTAATCCTGACAAGTCTTCAAAGGCATTTCTTAGCAAGAGTAATAGGAAATTCCTTAAATGGAGCTGTTTTCCTCTCACCACTACCCAGTCTGAGCCAGGCCTGGATAAGGCAGGAAAGAACTGTGTGTGTGTAACAAAAGACAATGGAAATGAAGAGGAGCCTTGCTCACAAGACAGTGACATAAGTGATGGATCAGACAACCATACTTTCACAGAGGAGGTACCCTGTAGAGAACACTCCAGTCCAAACCCTGAAAGAGCCTGCAGCCCTCAGGAAAAGACTGGGAACAGAGATTTCAGAGGACTGAGTTACCTGAGGAAAACCTGGCAAAATCTGCATACTCATTCCAAAAGGCACATTCAAGGACTGCAAGGGAGCAGGGAGAGGAAAGCTGCTAAGCAGTTAGGGGCCATAATGGCAGCCTTTATGCTGTGCTGGATTCCCTATTTTGTATTATATATGGTAATAGCTTTCCATGGCCATGAACAATTTTCGAAATTGCACATGTTCACTATATGGCTTGGCTATGTGAACTCCACCTTAAATCCATTCCTGTATCCTCTTTGTAACCAGAATTTTAAGAAGACGTTCAAAAAGATCCTTCATATTCACTGATACTGGTCTGATTTTTTTGAGCTAAAAAGCAGCTCAAGAGTTCAACCAAACAAAATGTTCCCGTTTCAAAGACAAACACCATGGATAAAGTAGAAGACTTTGGAAAATGGTCATTTATAAACAAGTGTTAGTAAAAGTGGGAAACATGCATTTAACAGGTTTAACATATTTGAAGAACTGATTCAGATCAGGAATCTGAAAAACTCAGGGGCAGTCTCAGAACTGTTATATGTTGTACACATTTTACAATTTGAGATTACCTCTCTCATGAAGAACAAAAACTGGAGATACAAATAGAGATCTTCAGTGATTATAAATTATTCAGCTACAGGAAAGGAAGAAATAGAATAAGGTTTCTGTGATTGGTGAAATATATTTTCCTCTTTCAAGTTACTCCATTAAACACGGGAACACATTGCTTGTGAAGGGAGATCTGCAAGAAGAGGTACTTTGCATAGTCAAAGAAAGAAGCTTCAACTGTTTAAAAAAATCTACCCTATAGATTTATAGATTCCCCCAAATCATAAACCTCTTTGAAATGTCAAGTCATACTGTAACCTGCCATATCTCTCTGATATCATGCTTGCTTCACTTATGTTAACTTCATGTACATGTTAACTTCACTGAAAAAAACCACCATATTTTTGTGTCCTAGAAATTTTGCTTAGACTTCCCATGCTCAACATACTATCACAATCTATTCATGAAAGGTAGGCTATTGTTTCTAGACTTACAGAATATAGTTGATTATAGACTACACATATAACCTAAGCAGTGGCAATACTAATCCATATATTTTGTAGTAGGCACTCTTCCTACTATAATGAAGCAAACTCATGAGCAACAACTCAAGCTTGCAAAACAGAAAATAAAATCCATGAAGTATGTTTACCTTTCTATCCTTTATGTTTAATTGCATTTTATAATTCCTGCTGTAAATGCTGTAAAATATTTCAGGAGAAACACACAATAATAGAATACTTTAGGTTGGAAGTGATCTCAGGAAGACATCTAAGTACAACCTACAACTCAAAGATGGGCTGACTTTGACATTACATTGTGTTGCTCACGGCCTTGTCCAGAACTTGAATGACAAGCATCTGTAAAGTGAGCTTCCTCTGGAAAAGCTGGGTGGCAGCCTTGACAGAGAAGTTTTCAGCTAAGGTTCACTCTACCAACTTTGAGCATTCACTTGCTCAGCCATTGATTTAACTGTTTCTAAATACTAATTCTCAAAGTCAGACATGCCCTGTCACACAAAAGGAATGAATCCCCCCTTCTTTAGTGCAGTCAGGTATAGATTTGTTCCCAAAGGAAGAAAACATAATTCCTCAGCAAAGAAGTACATAGCGGCATATGTCACATCAGCTAACTTATCAGGAAGCTTACAACTTCACAGAAAAATTACACCAAAATAAAAAAAAAGAGTATACAGATTGGGGAGTGGGGAGGAGAATTGAGGCAGAGGAGTTCTCAGGCCCTATATTAGCTGAATATCGCAAGACTACGTACCGCCTTGTTTGTGGCACACCAGTAAAGCATTCATTCTTCTGCTATGGAACTAAGCAAAAGAAACATTTTGAGTAAACACTGTGGAGTATGTTAGTTTTAAGAAGAAATCCCAGAACCAGATAAAGTCAACAGCTAAAGTCACATTTGCGTGTAATGGTGAGTTTATGTAAGGCTTTTCCATACATTTTGGGCAGGATGATGAGAGAGACATCCTGAAGGTTCAATGTAAAAAGAATGTCCTCCCATTCATTTTGTAGTGCTGATGAATTTACCACTTCCTGAATGTCTTCTTGCCTCTGAAATTGCTCAGTTAGCTTAACAACAAAGTTCTGATGGAACTGGAACTCCTTCAAGTACTGTCAAGAGTTTGGTGGGATGAGCTCAAGGGATGTTCTCTGTAATATCTTTGTTACATCAGAAGCGAAAAATGGTAGTTTAATGGTTGGAGGAATTCTATGTTCTTAATTAATGATCTTGAGCTACTTAGAGTCCCTCTGTGCCACATGTGCCTATTTCATAAAGTGAATATGACAAGACTTACAGTAACAATGCAACACTTCAGATGTTTACATGACGCTCATAAAATTTGGATATAATACACTAAGTGCAAAGTATTATTCTCTGTCAGTTTGATTTCTCTGAATTAAACACTTGAATGTCAATAGCTGTATTTAAAGTTTCAAATATTAAATGAAGCCCTAATATCTCTGCATTTTAATGAAATGGAAAAATGTGTTAAAGGAATAAACTTAAATTCAGTCTATTTCAATGCATTGTACGAGGTTCAGAGATCACTTGACTTTGGTCTCAAGTAGCATGCAATTAGCTGCAATCAGGGAATTCAAATATAGGAGAAGAGAAGGCAAAATACAGAGACAGAATACAGAAGCAGCAAAATTCATTCCAGAATTCAGACATTTTCACTGCAGGAGCAGTATCTGCACATGTAGTAAAATACATCTTCTCTTCGACTACAAAGCAGCATCTTTTGAAACTTACACTCTAATCTAATGGCCTTTAACAGACAATTGCTCAGATTCACAGCCATTATGATCTTTTTTCTATTGTGATATGCCACAGCAATTCTAGTCAAAGTGGATGGTAATTTAGGTGATCCCGGAGGAAATAAAAAAGCAGCACACTAAGTCAGCTAGATTTATTAGTATACACTGCTGAAACATGCTCACCCAAGGGCTACTTAGAGTTATCAAGAAGTCTATCCTCTTGATCATGACAATTGCCTTTTCTGACTTTAAAATATATTAATACATGAAACAGCAACCAAAACCAAATCCCTGAAAATTAGTCTAAAAATTATTATTATAATAAAGGATACCTTTGGTACCATTACAGAATCACAGAATGGTAGGGGTTGGAAGGGACCTCTGGAGATCATATTGTCCAACACCCCTGCCTGAGCAAGTACACCCACAGCAGAATGCACAGGACCGTGTCCAGGAGTTTTTAAATATTTCCTGTGGAGTAAGTGAATGTGGCCTCCCGTGACAGCACTTATTGGATGCAAACCATGGGATAGAAAAACAACCCACAAAACCACAGAACTGAGGCCTTGATATGCAGGACAGAAGGTCAGGGGCACAGCTGGAGCACCGAAGCAGGAGAACGCGCTTATCTATGTTTATATCATACATGGAGCTAGTGTAACAGGACACATTCAGAGGCAGAGAGAGGGGAAAAATACTAGCTCAGGAGGCAGACTATATTACGACTGATCTTTTGTTAATAAACGACTTTGGCTTTGCTTATGCATGAATATGGAGTCTGTGTTGTGAATCGCCACTAGTATTTGTTGCTACAACAGACTTTTATTTTTGCAGTGTCCCACCCTTACAGCAGTAACAGGTGTACAGCATAGGACTAGATGACTTCTGACATTATTTTTAGTAAATAAATTGATTGAATAGTTCTGCCAGGTTCTGCCTATATTTTGTGATTTTGTTCACTGAGAATGTTGTATAAAATTCATTTAAATTAAAAGCACCATATAAACCTAAATAAATATTATTTTTATGAAAACTTATAACAGATCCTAATCTAAAGTAAATAGTTCTGAGAAGCTATTTTCTCCAAAACATACTGAGTCCATATTTCCCAGGAATGGATGTGCTTGAATCTGCTTCTATTTTATTCTCATCTTCAATTCCAGGATGATTTTCTTTTGCTGCAAGATTTTCCTTGGGGAAATTGAAAGCCCTACCTATGGAAAAACATGCCAAAAACACCCAACAGATTTGTCCCTTGTTTTTAAAGAGCCTGTCTTCTAGTTGATTACTCTTCTTATGTTTATTACAGACACTTTTATTTGCTCATGTGAAGATCTCACAAGGTAAACCCTACCTGCAGCAATCAATCAACACCAGCATAAATCTCAGATTAACTTTGTTATAGCCATTTTTCTGAAGATCCCAGGCACAGAGAGAGATCTTTGACTGAAGCTGTTTCTTTCCCTTACATTGTAAGGCTTCACTGCAGTGTGCTTATATGTATATAGCAGCAGTTTCATGTGTAAATCTCAAGTTTATTTCCCAGCTCAGCTTGTGTGAAAAAAAAAATGATAGTCCAAGACTGCAAGCCTACCAGATGCATCTCCCATTTCACTGAAGCTACAACTGTTGTGCAAGAAATCTAACTCCTAGGATCTGATTTCTTTTCAGGTATGATATGTCTAGTTGAGATAATATGGGGATGTGGGCTCTGTAGAAATTTCCATCTGCCCTGTATTGATATTATTTCTCATGACCTGTTATATGCTGACAGCTGTTTCATAAACCACATTATGAAACTGGAAGTGTTCAAAGCCTACGAATCTAAGCTGGGTTATAGTTCTATGGAGACTGGGTAACAACACTCCAGCTATTCTGATAGGATCAATGTCATCAATGTTCCCTTTGTATTTCATGTAAAGAGAGAATGCAAAGACCAAAACGTGATAAAATAAAATCTTTTCCAGCCTTGGGGAAATAAACTGCAGCACTGAGTTATGAGGTGTCCAACAGAGTAAAGGTATTACCAATGCTAATAAAGCACATGGCATGCAGAATGAGGAACTGTAGAATTTTACTGGTGTCATGCAGCCAGATTCAAGGTATAGCATTTATAGCAAACTTCCCAAGTTTATTCCAGTTCATTTTATTCCGGAAATTCCTGGAAGGTCTGTTCAGTCCATGCTCTACAGCAAGGTCCTCTATCCAAATATCAGATCTCAATTTGCATAAATAGCAGCAATGAAAATTTTCCCCTAATGCTGCCTGAATAATTGTCTTTATGTGACCTCACCCATGCTTATCTGACTGGCAACTTTTCCTCTGAGGCTTACTCCCAATTTTACTGGCAGTTTCTGCAATATGGGTGTTACTGCAGTATTGTGTGCCCTGAAATAGAAGGCAGCTCTGGGAAATTTGTTTTCCCTGACAGGTGAATGACATAAACTATCTAAAGAGGTAATGCTTGTTTTGCAGAAGACATACTTTGTATTCTAGACCTTTGTAATCTAGATTTGTCTGTATCTAGATCTAATCTAGATAGGGACTTCTGCATTCCACTTAGTCCAACCTCTTGCTCAAAGCAGAGCTAACATCAAAGTTAGACCATATTGCCGTAAGGCTTGTGCAGTCAAGTTCCCAACGGTGGAGATTACAAAGTCTCTGTGGGAACCTATCCCAGTGCTTAACCAGCCACATTAGGCAATTTTTTTCTCTATATATTAATTTTGAATTCTCCTTGTTTTTGACACGTGCTTTTCCTTCCTGCTTTTTGCTGTGCACCTCTGAGAAGAATTTGCCTCCATCTTCTCTGCTTTAGGTTACATAAGGCTTCCATTAAATCCCCTTTAGCCTTGTTTTCTCCGCACAAAGCAAACCCATGTCTCCCAATCTCTTGTATCACATGCCCCAGATCCCAGCCCATTTTAGTGACCCTCTGCTGGCCTCTTGTTGGTTTGTGATCTCTCTCTTGGACTGGGGAAGTTGGAGGGAGACACAAAACTGAACACATAACTGATGATGCAGCCATGGTACTGTCTGAGGGAAACAGCCACACCTGACCCTACGTTCTCACAGTTCAGCCCCAACATGGTTATTTCTCACAGCTGCAGGGATGCACCACTCACACTACATCCCTGAATACTTTTTTACTAGAACATCAGAAGCTTATTCACCGGAAGCATCCTCGTGCAGATCCATGCAGCAGTCACAACCACAGTGGAGGAAAACGCACCATTTATAGTTCATACCCCACCACACGGCGCCTGCGTGACGACCGCCTCCGTGACGTAGCAGGGGCAGGATGGCGTCACTTCGCTGTGCCACTAGGCAATGCCGGAAGTAAAGAGCGGTTCAGCTGGTGAGCGGTCCGCGCGCGTGCCGGTTGCGCTCGGGGGTGCGGAGGGTGCCCCCTCCCCCAACCCAGCTCCTGCCGCCCCTCGGTTCCCATTTGGCCCCCGAAGTTTGTTGCGTGCCGGGGCCTGGGGCCGCCGGGGCCGGCCCGCCGCTGGCTCCTGGGCGGGAGAGCCGCAGGGCGGGCGGGAGCCGGGGGCCGCAGCCCCGCCGGGCGGGCGGGGGCCGCCCCACGCCTCGGTTCCGCGCCGGCCTGAGGGGCGGCGGGAGCGGCGCCTGCTGCGCGCGGCGCGGGAGCTGGCGGAGCTGGTGGCCGCCAAGGCCGCCTTTCTGTGTAGGTAACGCGGTTCGAAATGGAGCAGGCTTGGGGAGAAAATGGGCTTGAGAACGGGCTTCGGATGAGCTTAACGTCCTTCAGCTAAGAACCGCCTTTTCCGAAAGTGCCCCTGAGTTAATGGTAGGCAATAGTGATTTCCTTTGTCGCCTAGACGTAGAGGAGATCTTCAAAATACTCAACTCTAGACGACAGGATAAAAAGTTTTGTAAAAAAGCTGTAGATTTTAGGGGTTTATGTGAATTTGGTTTAAAACCTATAACTTCATGATAATTTTTAATGCTGCGAAACAGCTAATCATACTTTTACAACATATTAATTACGTCTGTTGGGGGAGACATCATTAAAAGTCTTGGTGTGTTTTTTCACTTTATATTCCTCTGTTAAATCAGTTTAAAATGGATGCTTATTTAAGAAAAAGTGCTAGAATTAGACTAGTGATAGTGCGTCTTGACTTTGGGTTATCCGTGCTGATTATACTTGTTAAATTTCCTGCTGGTCACAAAACTGAGGAGTGCCTAAAACATACCAGTGAATCTTTTCATGTCAAGCACATTTTTTCAGCTGGGCTCTTTTGAAACTCAGAGTTTGTTCTACATGTAAAGTTTTGGATGTCTTTTTTTTTTCCTTTGTTTGTTATATTCTCCTAGTGACTGTTATACTATTAGAGGCTTTATGTGAATTTCTGTATGCAAGTTTTACAAAATGTATACATTTAATCTTTTATTTGAGTATTCTAAAATTTGTTATACAAATTTTCCTTGGCTTATTGATCGTGCATTAAGAAAGCATGTAAGCGAATATTTACATCGAAGTACATTAAAGAATATTTTCAAAAGTGTCAGTACATCAGAAAGGAATGTATATGCTTCTCTCTTTGCATATGCATAATATAGTGAGGCCCCCTGTTTTTATTCCTTCCGTTTTATAATAATAATAACAACTCTTTTGGTACAGGATTAATGAAAATAAGTAGGGTGTTAAAATTCATTCCCAGTGGATGCTTTTAGGCTGGTATTTTCAGTGTTTGGTGTTCAGGTACTGTGAGGTACTGTCAGATGGCTTCTTGATCATTTTAAATGTTTGACAATATACTTAACTGTTGGGCATGAAAACTAGAACATCAGCTTTTCTTTTAATGATTAAACCTCCAGGGTATAGGAGAAGTTTTGATTGCCTACCACATAGTTTTTTAAACTGGTGAAATCTTTAACTTAAAGAAAATCCAAAATGAGTAAACTTCTAGTTTTAATAGAGCTTGTTTGGCAAGGAAAGTAACAGCTTTATGTTGCTTTTCGTCATTAATTAAAAAAACGAAGTGTTAAGTAATACCTTCCCAAATATCTGTAAAAAGTGGAGGGGGGATTTAATGTATTAATATTGACTAGGCAGCTATTGGACCTCTGAATAAAAGTTTTGTTATGGAAGCCTTGGCATCAAGTACCATATAATCTGACTGTTATTGCTAACACCTATACGACAAAACAATTTTTTGCCTGTTTTATGATAAGCTTTCTGTGACATTGTGTTGCAGACAAAAAAATTTTGTAAGGCTTAAGACCTATGTAGTAGTAAAAGCTAAATGTTTGCTAATTTATTTAACTACTACAACTTACAGAAAAAGAGGTTTATAAAAATGGTCAGAAATTTCCATCCAGTTAGTTCTGCTGGTTATAGTTCTAGTACTTGCAAAGTTTCAAGAAACTGATTTTTTTTCATGCTAATGAAAAGAGATTTCAGAGGTTTTTCAAAGCTATTAAAATTCACATTACCACAAATTCCAGCTGCCATTCAAAATTAAGAAAAGGAAGAAGAAAACCCCAAACCAGATAAACCAAAATGGGGGGTACCAAGGTAACAATGGCATATCTGGAATATGCCAGTTGAAGCAAGCCATCATGACAGAACTGAAACATAGAGCTTTCACCATGAAAAATATGGAAAACCTCAAACCTGTACCCAGAAAACTACATTCCACAACTTACCAGCAAGTAGGGAAAGCATTTACACTAGAAGGAGATAAATTGTATAAACTGAATGTAGAATGTATAGCTCGATTATGCTGCAGACCTTGTTTAAGGAAGTATCATCTAAGGAAAAGCATTGTCTTTTTCAAATTAACTTTGACACATTTGAGAAATTCTTTCAGAGAAGAGCTGGCTGTTTGGCAGTTATTAAGGAATTAAAACTACTTCTCGTTCCCTTCCCGCTGTTGTAAAAAGCATGGAAGAAAAGCATGTAAGCTCTGTTTCTGTTGCACAAGTGACTTCAAAGGACAATAAAATTGGAACTGTTCAGTTCAATCCAAGCTACAGTACAGCATCTGTTTAAATTGGTGTCAGATAATATAGCTATGCTGGGAACCTTATTTTGACTTTTCTGTACATAAAATCCTCCTGTTGATCTTACACCTCCATGTGTAAGGGTAACAGGTATTGTGAAGGATCAGTAACAAAAGGCAATCACGTGGGATTATGTTGTGTAAACTAAAACGTTTAGTCTTTAAAAATCAGTTAATTGAAGGAGTAATTTCA
Source organism: Phalacrocorax carbo (assembly GCF_963921805.1). Taxonomy (NCBI): domain Eukaryota; kingdom Metazoa; phylum Chordata; class Aves; order Suliformes; family Phalacrocoracidae; genus Phalacrocorax; species Phalacrocorax carbo. Next base: position 22,633,245 of record NC_087518.1, read on the forward strand.
AGGTTGTGTTCAGAAGGTTGGTTTGGTAAGCATTGTGAACAAAACCTAGATCGATAGCTGTTGATCTCCCTTCTGGACTTAGAAGACAGCAGTTACTAGCTTGGTAGATGGATGCATTGTGATAAATAGTGTATGTGCACATCTCTGTGAGGAGTTTCAAAACTAATACTAATATGATACTAATATACTAATATAATACTAACTAATATGAATTTTAAATGCCATCAGAACTTAAATAGCACTAACAGGCTTTTAGACAGATATCTAGGTAATTGAAGGAATGCAGATATAGGGTTTAGCATTTTGTTATTTTTATGTGTGGCAGCTCAATACAAGATATAACTCAGAAGCACATAGTTCAGGTGTAGTATCCTAAGTAATAGGAGAAGGCATGGATTATCTATCAGGAAATCAGATCCTTTTAGGCAGCTTGGCCAAACAGGACATGTACTTTCCTTCCACAATTTTACATACAAGAAATTGGAAGGACTTTGCTTGAACTGGAAGGACATCTGATCAATGATTTTTAAAAACTGGAGTTACTTAGACATTCAGAGGAGTAAGGCTTTCTATGCTTTAAGCCCACAAAATGTATTAAAAAGAAGCTTTGATTAGTCGTCAGTAATATGGTCAACTGCATATATACTTATCAGGCATATCTGCTTTTACAGAATTCTGTTTAACAGCAGTCATTAAAGGAAATCATGGCAACTGCCAGTAATGAGGTACACCATCCTGTAGATCCTGGAATCTCAAAGCTGCAGTTTGTTCCCTTCAGTAGTGCCTTGGATGCAGGATTCTGGCATGAACTAACCCAGAAGAAACTCAATGAGTACCGACTGGATGAGACCCCAAAAGTTATCAAAGGGTACTACTACAATGGTAGGTAGAAACTGAACATCTTGCTTAGTAATTTGGGTTTCTCCTCTCATTCATCTAAGTATTTGTGTAACGTATTTTAGGTATTTTGCTGAAACATTACAAAACGCGGCTGGGTGAGCTGTGAATTCTGGTGCGTCTGTGGGTAATTTATAACTTACATTAACAAAAAGAGGCAAATTGATCTATGTATTGTGTTTTAAAAGAAGCATGTTGCTGCTTTTTGTCCAGGTGATCCTTTGGGTTTGCCAGCTCGCTTGACATTGGAGTTTAGTGCCTTTGATATGTAAGTACATACTGTGGTTTACTTTAATTTGTATGTGAAGGCGCTTTCCTTGTGTAACAGTCACGCCTTGATATGTAATGTTACTTGGGCAAATTCCACGTGGAAATAAATACATGTCCTCATGACCTTTTTTATAACAGTAGAGAGACTGCTTTGAGTCAAACATTAGCTCCGTCTGTCTGAAGTAGTATATTCATTTGAAGAGCCATATTTGAAATATACTGGTAGGTCTCAAATTCATTCACTGGTTGAATATAGGTTTGTTGTTTTTTTTTTTCCATTTCTTTGCCCCTTCTGTGTAAGGGAGGGTATTTCAGTCATTTGACCTCTGATCAAATTTTTCCTTAGATCTCTTTTTACTGAGGATTCATCATTAGAATTAGGATCTCCAAAAAGTTTTTACAGTCCCTGGTTGTTACATTGTAATATCTTTCAAAGTATTTAAACTTTACAACTGGAATTTTGTACTTTTGCCTTTACCCCCAAAGTGAAAGGTAAACCAAAGCTGCTCAGTGTACCCAGCAAAAATGAGATGAGAGGGAAAATATTTTTTCCACATGGTTTTCGTTTCCAGCAAGTGCCTAAGTTGGTATAACTAACATAGGAACAGATGTCTTCATAGTTAGTGTCTTGTTTGTTTTAAATTGGTGATTACAATGTTGTAAATAACAGAAGTGACTTTGTCTGTCTTGCTTGGTGAGAATGTTAGGAGCCTAGTGAGGCTTTGTGCATTTTGATATTATTTCATAAGACATATTATTCCATTAATTCTTATGTAAGAACTTTTAGGTACGTTACTGAAAGCATATGCAGCGAAGTGCAGTTGGAAGAAAGCTGTGATGTTGGGAACAAGAATTGGATAGTATTTGATTTCTCAAATGTTATGGTGAAATAAAATTATGGGAAGTCCATTTATGCATGCTTAATTATTTCTTCTACTGTAGTAATTTTCTGTGCTTCTGTTTTTATACTTTAGGTAGTCAGTTTAGATGATCATGAAGAGTTTGCTTTTAGCTTTAAAAATTTTTGGAAACTACATTGTGTGTATTTATTAGGTAACTTAAACATTTTCTGTACTTGAGTTTGAGCAGTGATCAGAAACATATCCATTTGAGAGAACCATGCTAAAGGAGTCAGTCAAATAAATCAGGGAATATTATAGTTTTTTACCAAATTTAAAATTCAAATTCAAAAAGGGGGAGGAATATATACAGTTGCTTACAAACAGCAGGTTCTCCAGCTGATGATGTTAGAAGCTATAAAATCTTTTGTCTGGTTTAGGCTTCCTTTCGGATGTCTTTTAAACATAAAATTTTAACTGAGTAACTCTTTATGTGAATGAAATCTAGACATCTATAGTTCAATCTTAATTTTTTCTTAGTGAAAATCACATTTGTTGTGGGTAGTTTATATTTGCATAGAATTTTAAGATCTTCAATCAGTGATGTACTGCCACCTTGCTAGAGGTAATACAGATGCCTGATGTATTCCTGAGGTCGTAATACAGATGCGTATTTGCACAGGTTCTTATACCAATCCATGTTCAATAAAGCATTAGGATCATGAAAATGTTTTTGTTAGCACTGTTATTAGCTCTTATTACTGTGCCTCATCATTTGACAATTTCAGGGCAACCTTACACCATAGGATAGCTACTGCTACTACTGTAGAACTTGTTAAAGGCATTAGTATCCAGTTCCCAGAGGTTTCTTTCTTTTATTCAGGAATGCTTCAATACCAGCACGCTGCTGTCCTGCTGTCGGAACATTGTATAATACCAACACTTTTGAGACTTTCAAGTCCTGTGATAAGAAATCACTTCTGGAAAAAGAAGCAAATGAGGTAAGATTAAAAATCAAATCAGCTGGTAGAGAGAAATAGCCGGTGAAGTGCTTTATAGTCACTGTCCCAATATTGGAGATACTGTCTGTACTCACTCATATAGTAACTTTAGGATTTTTCTTATTCTGGAAGGAATAGAACAGACTATTTCAGTTGGGAGGGGCCTACAACGATCATGTAGTCCAACTTCTTGACCACTTCAGGACTCACCAAAAGTTAAAGCATGTTGTTAAGGGCATTGCCCAAATGCCTCTTAAATACTGACAGGTCTGATCTTTGCTTTTTACTGTTCTTTGCAAGAGAGTAGAAAGTAGCTAATTATACTTGGAGGACTTAATTCAGTGTTCTACTACGCCACATTTTAAGCTTAACAGTGCTATTGGAGCTGCCAGTGACTTGAGTTCTACAGACAACATTTTTAAAAGTTGTCTTGCTACCCAGAAACCACCAAGTGCCTGCTTTAAACTTTAAATTATTACAATACATCTGTGCGACAAAGGGATGGGGAAGCTCCAGAACAGCCAGAAGACTGAGATAAAGCAAGAAAAAGAAGTCTGTCAAAGGAGGGGGCTCGTCTGCTTGCACTGTAACAAACTAAGTTAAATGTCACAGCTTGGGAAGGAGTGAAAATGAAACTAAGGCAACCTTTTTCTTTTTGAAACGCATCACTTCAACCTGTCCTTGATTCCTTTAAATAGATTGGTTGGTTGCTTGCTGGCCTTGAGTAGCAAAGTTTTTATGCATATATTCACTCAAAGCTATAAATGTTTTGTGTTCCTGTGGCCTAGTGCTTCCCTGCCAGTGGTAGGTATGACGCAATATCTATCTTCAGGGAAACTGGGAATGTTGGAATGCTTTATTCACTCTTGTGGCTTTTTTTGTTGTTTATCTTTTTTAAGACAAAGATAAGAGGTCTGCCTCATACAAGTATTATAACTTCTCAACAACGTGCAGTATAGTGCCTTCTTGCATGTCTCAATTTTTTTGGTCAAATTTCCTAGTAGCTTATTCACATATCTAGTACCTATAGGTCCCATGAATGAAAAACATAAGTGTGCAATAAAAGGCTATATTAGTATCACAGTATGTTCCATATTGTGCTAGTGTTAATAGTTCATATACATGAGGGACTGTTGCTGATTAGGTTTGTTTCGTTTTGTTTGATACTCCATGCCTGATGCATGGACTAAGGCTCCTCTTGTTTCCCAGCTTCCGTAATTTTTTGTGTTAGAGAGTGCATGTCTTACCTTTCAAATCCTTTTAGCATAAATAATAGCATGGATGAAATCAGTTAGGAAAAGGACACAGTGGTTTACTGAGAGTGTTAATTTCAGTGTTTTTAAGGTAGCTGGAAAAATTAAAGATTTCTGCAGCTGTTCTCATGCTACCTTGGTATTTTGTTTCTCTGCCCTTTCTCTTCATTCTTAACCCCTCAATCAATGAGAGATATGGGAATCAATAAAGTCTGGAGCTGCTCTTGAAAACCCTATGCTCTTGAACAGGTTCCTGCTGCTGACATTCGCAGTGAGTAACGATAGTATGTCTCATACTTGGAACACTGTAGTGGAAATGACGATGTAATTAATTTTTAGGAGAAATACTGTATTGGTATTAGCATATTAATGTTATCAGGATCATTCTCAGACACCTTAAAATGTCTGAAACATTTTAAAAAAAACTAATAAGCCATTCTCATGTACAGATATAAAATATATTAGGATGTATTCTTTAAAAAATGCTGGTGCCATCTCATTCTTTCCTACAAATGTGTAAGATTATCTGGTGGACTGATAGGTATTAGTAAAAGTAAAGCAGTTGTTTCATGTTTAACAAATTGAATGTTTTAATAAATAATGCTCCAGCTAACAAAACCTGAAATATTGTACACATATTGTCTGTTTAAATCTTACATAAAAACATATAGAGAAGGGAAATCTTCTAGTATTTTTTTATTTTCTAAAATCATAACACAGTGGCTTGTGAAGTAGAGAGAACTATGGTTAGTATCATCAGCCATCAATTATGATTAATATTCCAAACAGTAATTTACTTTAATTTTATGTTTATTATCTAATTTACAAGATTTTTTTTCCTAGGATTTAAAAAAGTATCATTTCTATTATTGGTTTTGCTACCCTGCTCTCTGCTTCCCTGATGGAATACATATAATTCAGAAACCAGTGTGTCTTGGTGACAGATTCCCATTAAATCAGGTATTCGAAATACTGAATGTTATGAAGTCTGTTGCATTAAGCAGTTTTGTGGCCTGTAAAATGTAATATATTTTTGTTAGTGCATACTGAATTAATTTGAGAATCTAATTTCTTTTAAAATCTTCACTTTTCTTATTTCCATGTGGGTTTTTTGTTTACCTCTTTTCCTGTTATTGTATAAAATCTCTCAGCTTAACATCACTTCAGCTTTATTCATTTAGGTGCAGATATGACAATTCTTGAAGAGGCAGTTATGTTCATTTTAATTTTTATATACAGCTTATTGAATATATAGCTATATTTTTGAAACTCATATTTTTAAGAAACTTTTTTAAAGGGGCATCCCCTGGGAGAACTAAGTCATTAGCAATTACAAAATTGTTAATAAAATGCATGATTGGACAAGAAAAATAACTGGATAGGGAAGTTTGGTTTTTTTAAAGGAGAAAAGTTAATTTCTTGTAATTTCATATTACAGTGGAAAAGGGTGAAAAAAATCAACTTGCCCACATGTGCCTTTTTGCTTTGATAGAAGTTAATGCAAAACCTTGAATGGCTTTTTAATGGAGTAATAATCAATGAGAAACACATTGGGGTTTTTTCAGTGAAAAATGCTTAGTTCCCTCCTTCTCAGAAGACCCTCATTAGTTCTATAGTAATAAATAGTGTAAAAATACCTGTCATGATCCAAAGACAGAGTTTCAAGTAAACACTGAAAATACATGTAACAAAATAAATTGGATGGGATTCTGTTCGTTTGCTAATAACAGAGGGACAGATTTACTTTCTTATAAAACTGCTGTGACTATCAGAATGATATTTTTATCTTGTTTCAATATCTATTGGTAGATCATTTTGCAGCATCTATAATAATGCCCCTGTTTAAAATTTGTATTGACAAATGCTGGTTTAGCAACTGAAGTTTTGATCTCAAATGTTGTAGTGATAATGGGCTTTGAATACACCATACTCTTAAGATTATTTGAGTGAGCTAGCCTTCCCAGGTGCTGAAACACTTTCTGTGGTTCTGTATAAGAATGTTAAAGCTTTTGGTTACAGTTGTCTTTTTGCTTTTAGATTCAAGCACTTCAGAAAGCATATGACGAACTTTGCCAGAAAGAGGGTGTTACAGCCTTGCCTTATTTTTTAATCAAGTATCATGACAATTCTGTTGTGATATCTGTACTGAAAAAGTGGGATGATTTCTTCCAAGACCAAGGGGGAAAGGTAATGAGAATTTTGTCTTTTTATAACCTACAAATGTTTAATTTACAAATGATTTGAAAAGTGTCTATAATATTGAGCTGGGCACAACAGTAGGCCAATGAATAGTCTGAGTAAATAGCTGAAGACAGCAGCTTGGATTGATTTTTGTGTCGAGTTATGTGCATCTAGTTCTTACGGAAAAGCCCAGTTACATCAGATTAACGGTCAGCTTGAAAACAAAGTTCTTCATATCCTGTCTCTTTCATTATCAAAATAGAAACGACATAAGTTTGTGATGGAGTTAGCATAATGATTAGAGTTTTCCAACCACTTTCCCTACAATGCTATAATAATGCAAAACACTTCTATTGTTTGTGTACTAAAAATTGGTACTTATATACTTTTTATGTATTTGTTGGTTGTGGTAACAGTAATCAGTTATGGGAGTTTTCAACTTTCAATGTGTGTTTTGCCACATGTATGTGTTATAACATGAGAGCTTTGGGTAAAAATTTATGGGAATCTGTATCTGAAGAATGTTCAAGGTAAATGCTTTGTAATTTTGGAAGATAGATGGGTTGTGCACCAGAAGAGGAATAGATATTTCTTCCTGTTAAATGCGGAGATCATGCATGTCCTTTGAGCATAAAGTGAGTCCTGTCCATTGCTTTCAGTTAGGGAAGAATTATAACTATACATGAAACAGATGTCATTACAGCAAGAATTGACTGGCTTGGTTGGCTTGTGTTTATGTCCATTGAATTCTGTTTTGTAGCATGTTGCTCAGCTGCTGAACTTTGCTAGGCCTTTCTGAATGCTTTACTGTCTTTATTTTTGGTGAACTTCAAAATTTTTTATCTTGCATGTCACTGAAGTGTCGGGAAATGAAATTTGTTAAGTTATGGTGAAGAGCTAGTAAGTGCAAAAAAGACCTCATTTTTTTTTAAGGAGGTCTTGTCACACCTTATAAAAGCAATTTATACATGTTTTATAATACTTCAAGTATTCTTTTGCTTTTCCAAATTTGTTTTTCTGAAATTAAGACCTAGGTCCGCAGTTGTTCTTTGTAAAATAAGATTGTGAAGGTTGAGATTTTAAATGGTAGTATTACTACAATAATGGGTCACAGATAAGAGCATACTTAATTAGATAGGGACATTCTCAATATGAGAGAAATCTGTAATAATATGGAATATATTTCTTCATTAACATTCACTTTGGAGGGAAGTGCCAAAATTTTACACATGTTGGAGAAGATTTATTGCATCAATACTGCCTGTTGAGTTTGTATTTCAGTGAGCCAAATGAACTTGCTCCCCTGGAAGAAAAATATATTTTTGCTGTTGCTGAGTTAGTTTTCTCCTAGTCGATGAAATTGAATCAGCTTACCGATGGGTCTTATGCATGCTTGAGTCAGCAGTTGCAAAGCGGTAGCAGTGTATGGCTGGGAGGAGGGATGGGGAGTGGGCCCATTTCTCCTATCTGCATCCATTAGGTTGGCTCATCTGCATTTCAGCCTGTTCTAGGGATACCTCACTGATGTGGTAGAGTTGAGACCAGTCACTCTAAATCCATCTATAGGCAAAGAAGCAGAAGGAAAGAGCTCTGTAGATATGAGAGACACAGGTACCACTAGTGATGGCCGAGTTCAGATTTTCAGCATATCTAAAGGTAGGCAGTGGCATCTTTCTAATCTCTGGATGTGTCTTGGTTCTGTGTTGACTGTGAAGTATAAGCCCCTAGTTTAGATGTCTCAGTTACAAGCGTGGCATTACATTGGTTGAACATGAGACGCAATGTCCTGCTCCTTTATTTAGATCTCATCTTGAAGGTTGACTTTAAACATTTTTATGCTCTGTTTTTATGTTTTTCCTTTGACTTGACACCTTGCTGGCCTGTCCTCTTTCACTTTTTGATCATACCAAAATCAATACAGAATTTTGTTTCAAGAGCAAGGCTTCAGCTATTGGGCTTCCCCCATAATGGTGTGTTTAAAGGCACACATACTGTAGTGAAATGTGAATTCCGTAAAGAGGCTAAATGGAACAAATCTCAAAGCTGTGGCAAACACTTTTCTAAAATCTAGTGTGACCATGTATTAAACATTTGTAAATACCTAAAATGTGTGTGTAGGCATTCTCTGTCCAGAAATTTTATGTTAAAAATGCCAAATAACTGTTACTGTGAACTGAATATCAGTAGGGATAGATGACTTCTCATTTAGAGCAATTTTATTTGCAGGTGACAGTTGGAGTTTATGATCCATGTAATTTATCCCACTATCCAGGATGGCCACTGAGAAATTTCCTGATCCTGGCAGCCCACAAATGGTATCTATTTTATTCTTTCTGACAAGATTATCTATTGGTTGGTAGCAAATTAGGCATTTCTCACCCCATGGTACTTTATTCGTATGACCCACCTGAGTTTTAACTTTTAACCTTGACATAATTCCCCTTCAATGATTCTGATTTTGGACGTTATTCTGTTTACCTCTGTCAGTCACAAGTTCCTGTTGCTCCTAGTCCTTGCATGCATGTACCTGGAAATACATGCTTCAGACCCTGCCAATACCCTCCAGCTGTTTCAAATATTGTTTAAAGTATTCTATGATTTTATATAACTAATTAGTGCCAAGTAATAGTAGACCTAAATTCTGAAAATCAGATACTCTTAGGTTTTCTGGTAATGTCTCTCTTGAATTTTTTGTTGGGCAGAAGTTGGAAGACAGGACATAGTTTTACACTCTGGTATTTGAAAAAAAGTATCATTTAAAGTATCATATAAACTTGGGTTGCTGTAACAAAAATGTAATTAAGTTGCTTTATGAAAAAGTTTTGACTTTTACATTTTTATTACAAAGCACACAGCAAGGAGAAGAAATGCTCTGTTAGGTATGGTGTTTTCTGGGCTGCTAGCTGAACTGTGGCATAGAAGGATGTGTAAGTGCCCAGAAAGCTTTATGCATTCTGAGGTTCAGAGGTTTTTAGGCACTAAAGTTCTAATTGTTTGATTTGACTATTTGAATCATTAGGGGAACAAGTGATACTATCGGTCTCTACAACTACTTGAAAGGAGGTTGTAGTGAGGTGGGTGTTGGTCTCTTCTCCCTGGTCATTAGTGACAGAACGAGAGGAAATGACCTCAAGCTGCATCAGGGGAGCTTTAGATTGGATATTAGGAAAAATTTCTTCTCTGAAAGGGTGGTTAAGTGTTGGAACAGGTTGCCCAGAGAGGTGGTGGAGTGACCTTCCCTGGAGGTATTTAAAAGACGTGTAGATGTGGCACTTCAGGGCATGGTTTAGGAGCCATGGTAGTGTTGGGGTGATGGTTGGACGTGATGACCCTAAAGGTCTTTTCCAACCTTAATGATTCTATGATTCTATATTGAGAACTAAGAGGATCTTGTGTGTGCTGTGGCAAAGTACATCATGTCACCTGATGAGTGCTCAATTGCTGCTGTTCTTTTTATTCTTCTAAATATGCAGTTTGTCCAGCAGCATTGTATAAATGGCAGAGGACAGGCTGACAGTGTAATTTCTTTAGAGATGTTTTACAAAAAACTAGTCTTTTTCACTTACTAAGCAATTGTTTTTATTTATACCTGATCAGAACAACAGCATCTGAGTACTAACAGAAAAAGCCTTATTCAGAATCTGCAAGAGACTAAACCTGTGTGAAATAGTGTTTAAAAGAAGTCCTTTTCCTGTTAAAGAAGTTGCATGTCTTTCTCTGTTTATCTTGTTCTCTTAAATGGCAGGGGCAGCATTCTCCAGTCAGTTGAAGTGCTGTGCTTCAGAGACAGGACCATGCAAGGAGTGAGAGACATAACACACAGCATTATCTTTGAAATAAAACTTCCAGAGAGAGTCCTTGGCCCAGGTAATCCAATTAAAAAAAAAAATCCTTTCCCATTTTTTCTCCCTCCTCAATCACTGTGAAGATGGAAACAATAAATTATTAATACTAGATCATTTCTTCTGCTAAGTTATTTAAAATGGATTTTAAATTGTTTGAATTTCTGTTTAATGTCTACGAAGGAAATGGTTCCTTCAAAAAAGACACAAGGAAGCATATTATCTTTTAATGTTTTCCTCCTTAAATTGTGTTTCTGATTTAAATAAATAATAAAAAAGTCCTGGTGTCATATGAAATACAAAACCCAGGCATTTAGCAACCAGTCTCTTTTTTTCTTGTTTAATTTGTATGTAGTCCCTCAGCTAGAAAAAATGCATATAATAGTGAATTCATGTGATACAAACTTTCTATTTTGAAAATGGTAGAATCCTGCTGCAGAGTGGAATTGTTTCTTCAATCCCATAGTGAGGTAGGCATATGTATTTTAAAGCAATAAACTTGTAACATTAGAGCATAAACTCAGACTTAATTTTAGTGTACAGCACAGTATCACAGAATTTCTCTACTTCAAGAAGTTCTGAATGCTTTACATATTGTTGTGAATTGTTTAATTATTACATAATTAGGATATATGATTTTTTACTGAATTTACAGATAGGGTCTAGGGAACATGAAGAGGTGATTGAACTTGGCAAAATTTACTGAGTTCTGAACTTAGCAGTCTGTTTGACATTAAGGATCTGGAGGCTTGATGAGGAATTATGTCATCTCTGTCGTAGATTTGAAGCAAGCTGGACAGGCAAAAGCAGCGCATAAGACACCTGAGAGTAAATCACTTCTCCAAGAAGCAGTGCTTTTGGTTGATGTAAAACAGCAAAATTTCTATAGCAATATATACTAGGTTGTTAAGATACAGTTTAATTACTTACAGGTTTAGAATTTGTTTCCTTTTTTCCAATGAGGTTAAATCCGACAAATTTTTTTTCTGATATGTGTTATTAAGGCTTTCATTCTTTCTTTTCCTTCTTTCTTCCTTTTTTTTTTGTAATACGTCAAACAGATTGTCCAAAAGCTGTTGGGTGGGAGAAAAACCAAAAGGGAGGCATGGGTCCGAGGATGGTGAATCTCAGCGAATGCATGGATCCAAAGAGGTTTATTATCTTTTAAATTTCTATAGTTTTCTTTACTTGGGCTTAAGTCATAAGTTGAAATATGAAATGCAAGAACTGTCTGTCTCTGTTAGGTAAGAATATACAGTAACACATATACTGTATATTGTTTGGACATTCCTGTTGGAGGTAAGGACCTCAATAGATATTTACAATTTTTGACTCCAGCTTTAAATTTCAAATGTGTTATATTTAAAACTGAGTGGAATGTAGGTTGTAGTGCTACAGGCCTGTGGTTTTCATTGAATTCTATAACTTGCAGGTTGTTAAATGTAATGAAAATAAACATGAAGAAAAGGTCAGCCTTTTTGGAATTGTTACGAGTGTGACAGGAAGGAGCACAGGAAACATGACCTTAGTCATTTTTATCATTCTGCACATAGTGTATGGGCAATGGATTGAAAACAGTCTAGTTACACAGCCTGTTGGCTCATCTGCTTTCACTGACTACTGGTGTGTTCTTGACTTTGAAACACTGTAGGAGTGTGTTGATCTAATAACTTAGGTTAACATATTTTACCTATCAAGCTAAGCCATTTTTATCTTGCAATTGTGACAATTCAGAGTATGTTCATAGGCATTAGAGAAGGTTCATCTGAGGGCTCTTAATTCTTTAAGTAAATGTAACTTGACCTTCTTTACTTGTATGCGTGCTTGCTTCTGTTAATTCCCACAGAGACTGTGGGTAATACGCCAGCCTTGGCAATTGTGATCTTGAATCCTTGTTGAACAAATAACTTAGTGGACACTGAAAAGTTATGCTTATGATGTATAAGGGAATGAAACTGTCAGGAATCTGAGAATTGTGATGACCTGACTTGGTGAGAATTTTAACACCCTGTGTTTTGATGAATAGAAAAATCTGACACTAGGTTGAGCATGGATTTCCTACCTCATTTTCCTTCTAAAACTTCCACAAAGAGCTGACCACACTCTTTAGGGGGGCAAGCATGATAGTTCATGTTAAGGACAGATGTAACTGGATGCAGGAAACCAGTTAATTTAAAAAAGAAACAAAAGGTTATGAATGAATGGTCTGTGTCTTGTCACTCAGCTGAACAGAAATTTTGGCTGAGACACTGATTTTGCTTTCATGCTTGCATCAATTTTGTTAATAAAATGTTAATTTTGGATTGTTACATTTTTCAGAAGCCCTTAGAGACTTGTTCTAATTCCTAAGGAAGTATGTGGCTTTAGTATATTTTTACAGCAAATCCAGAGAGGCTAGTTGACACCTTTTCTGTGTATCCTAGCTTTTGAAAAAGAGCACTTCCCTAGAAAAATTTTGTGGTTAATACCAATCTTGTGAAATGCCTACAAACTCACTTTACTAGCTGTCTTTCTGCTCTTGTTTCATCAGTGATTTACTCCTCTGTTTTTAAGCAGTACAGCCACAGTGTTCAGCCAACACATTGGTTACAAGAGGAGGTTCCAAAGATACTGAGTTTCAGGAAGTGTTTGTGTATTTCTATAGGATGACTTTTGGCATCTTCTGTTTGCGTGTTTTTCCTGTTTGTCCGATTGGCAGAATTACTAAAAATTTATGGTTAGGACCCTTAAGAACATAGTGCATGTGTCATCTCATAGGTGCATAAGCAGCATAAATAAGTTTTTTCTGATCTCCTTGCCATGTACCGTATTATTAGGTGGAAGTATGGTTGGGGGACTTTGGTTTTTGTATTACCTGTATATTGAATTGATTAATTCTTTCTCTCCTTGGGGGGGGGAAGCATTGAACTTCTATTTCAGTAAGAAATAATTGCTTTGCTGGAGAAACGCAAGAACATTCAGAAGTGTGTTGCTATTTATTTCATGGTATAGGTTAGCAGAATCATCAGTGGATCTTAATTTGAAATTGATGTGCTGGCGTTTGGTGCCTACTCTTGATTTGGAAAAAATTGTGTCTGCCAAGTGTCTACTGCTAGGAGCTGGTACGCTGGGTTGTAGTGTTGCAAGGACCTTGATGGTAAGTCTTGAGTGAATCTTAAAAATAATTGCTGTTTCTCATAAATTCTGTATGGGTTTGGGGTTTGTTTTTTTAGCAGCTACCATGGCACATAAGAGAAAAGTTGTATTCCTCTGTATTTAAGTACACATAATACATATTAGTTGATATTATAAACTGGGGAAGATGTAAGATCCATAGCCAATGGAAATAACTTGAAGTCCTGCTAATAGTAGAATTAGGAGTTATTAAGAGAACCTTAGCATAATAGTAATTTGTGTTGAATTTACATAAAAAAAAGATGGGAGAAGAAATTCTGGAACAAATTATCAAGCTAATATGATCAAATTCACTGTGAAGCACTTGAAATAAGTAACTGTGCTGTTTTTAGAGATGTTTACCAAATCCCACTGAATTCAGCAGGGTTTTGGGGGATTACTGCTAAGTGATATATTTGAGCAGACCATATTTTCTGTTCTCTTAATTCAGTGGAAGTACAAGGTTGTTGCTGTGAATAGCTTCAAAAGCTTTTGTAGCTTGACCTTTCTAGAAAAATTGGACAAAACTCCACTTGAGTTTCTGGCATTACTCAAAAGTATATGGCTACGCCCATTGTACTTATCATGATTTAAATTACTTTCTTCTTTAGGGTTGGGGAGTCAGGAAGATTACATTTGTGGACAATGCAAAGATCTCCTACTCCAACCCAGTACGGCAGCCCCTGTATGAGTTTGAAGACTGTCTTAGCGGTGGGAAGCCTAAGGCACTTGCAGCAGCAGACAGGCTGCAGAAAATCTTCCCAGGAGTGGTAAGATCAGTATTTACAATGTGTTAATAAGTTCCTTGGAAGAAAACCAGTGACTTTAAATAACTATTCCAAGTTCTAGTAATTATGCATTATTATGAGCGAGAAAAATACTACACAGGTGTTACACTGGTTACTGACAAACCTATAGGCATTTTACTTCAGGTACTCTACACATGTTACACTTTAGGGAGACAATATTTGTAATAATGTGTCGTGGCTTAGCCGGCAGCTCAGCCCCACACAGTCGCTCGCTCACTCCCCCACCGGTAGATGGGGGAGAGAATCAGAAGGGTAACGCTCGTGGGTTGGGATAAGAACAGTTTAATAATTAAAATTAAAAGAAACAACAACAGAAATGCAATGTAAAGGAGAACAACGAGAGGCGCAAAGCCCCGGGGGAGGGGAGAGGGGGAACGAACCGCCGAAACAAACCGCACGCGCCGCAGCCGATCGCCGACCCAACGCCGCACCCCCTCCGCGCTGCCACTGTCCCCCCCTCAATATATTGGTCATGGTGTCACATGGTATGGAATGAACCTGCCATTGGCCAGTCGGGGTCAGCCGCCCCCACCACAGCCCTGCCCCTCCCAGCCCCCCCCGCCACGCGGCAGAGCTCGGGAAGCTGGAAAGGTAGCCGACCCCCACAGTGAGGAGAATTAACCCCTTCTCACCCAAAACCAGCACATTCTCCACCCCTTATTCCATACCATTTACACCAATGCCAGGTCCCATACGATGCAATACAACCGTACCAACCACCACCCCTCCCCTTCCCATCCCTTAACATAATACACAGACATCACTCCCTTAGTTCATGGACCTTCCCTGTAAAATGTCCATTAAAATGTCCATTGAGTTCACCCAGTCCATGACTCTGGGCTCCATCTGTTGTATCAGTCTTTCAGGGTGGGAGAGATGGTGTGTGGCGTTGGGTTGCTGCATACTGAGTCAGTCATCGTTCCATCACTGCTGCACGGCTTGTTTCATAGTTGATCGTCCATGGGTTGGGAGGCTTGTACTCTGATATCATTGATACAACACAGAGGTGACACACAGTATTTATTATATAGCAGTTCACATTGTGCTGTTCAGTTCATTGACTGTTCTCACCCAAAATCAAATCCCCTTGAGGCACACATCGGATTTCTCCATCCTCCTGCATCACCCACCAAGTGCACCCAGGTCCTCGAGCAAAAGCAATCCCACGAAGGGGTTTGCCTTTGCTGGAGGCAGGAAGAACCCAGACTGTTTTGCCCAGCATACTTTTTGTGTGCACTACAGGGACTCTATCCCCTTCCACAGTATGTAGGATTTCTGACTGGGCAGGGTCAGCTCGGTTAGCAAATCCCCTCGTGTTGACTAACCACGTGGCTTTTGCTAAATGTGTATCCCAGTGCTTGAATGTCCCACCCCCCATTGCTCTCAGTGTAGTTTTTAACAGTCCATTGTACCGTTCAATTTTCCCAGAGGCTGGTGCGTGATAGGGGATGTGATACACCCACTCAATGCCACGGTCTTTGGCCCAGGTGTCTATGAGGCTATTTTGGAAATGAGTCCCACTGTCTGACTCAATTCTCTCTGGGGTGCCATGTCACCACAGGACTTGTTTTTCAAGACCCAGGATAGTGTTCCGGGCAGTGGCGTGGGGCACGGGGTATGTTTCCAGCCAGCCAGTCGTTGTTTCTACCATTGTAAGCACATGGCGCTTGCCTTGGCGGGTCTGTGGGAGTGTGATATAGTCAATTTGCCAGGCCTCCCCATATTTATATTTCAGCCATCGTCCCCCATACCACAGAGACTTTACCCGCTTCGCTTGCTTGATTGCAGCGCATGTGTCACATTTGTGGATAACCTGTGCAATAATATCCATAGTCAAGTCTACCCCTCGATCACGAGCCTACCTGTATGTTGCATCTCTCCCTTGATGGCCTGAGATGTCATGGCCCCATCGAGCTAGAAATAGTTCACCCTTATGTTGCCAGTCCAGATCCAGCTCAGCCACTTCAATCTTGGCAGCCTGATCTACCTGCTGGTTGTTCCGATGTTCTTCAGTGGCCCGACTCTTGGGGACGTGAGCATCCATGTGACGTACCTTTACAACCAGGTTCTCTACCCGGGCAGCAATATCTTGCCACAATGTGGCAGCCCAGATGGGTTTGCCTCTGCGCTGCCAGTTGTTTTGCTTCCACTGCTGTAGCCAGCCCCACAAGGCATTTGCCACCATCCAGGAGTCAGTATAGAGATAGAGCACTGGCCACTTTTCCCGTTCAGCGATGTCTAAGGCCAGCTGGATGGCCTTTACCTCTGCAAACTGGCTCGATTCACCTTCTCCTTCAGCAGTTTCTGCTACTTGTCGTGTAGGACTCCATACAGCGGCCTTCCATCTCCGGTGCTTTCCCACAAGGCGACAGGACCCATCAGTGAACAGGGCATATTGTTTCTCATCTTCTGGCAGTTTGTTATACAGTGGGGCTTCTTCAGCACGTGTCACCTCCTCCTCTGGTGATAATCCAAAATCTTTGCCTTCTGGCCAGTCCATAATCACTTCCAAGATTCCTGGGCGAGTGGGGTTTCCTACTCGAGCTCACTGGGTGATCAGTGCAACCCATTTACTCCACGTAGCGTCAGTTGCATGGTGTGTAGAGGGGATGTTTCCTTTGAACATCCAGCCCAGCACTGGCAGTCGGGGTGCCAGGAGCAACTGTGCTTCAGTACCAACCTCTTCTGAAGCAGCTCGGACCCCTTCATATGCTGCCAATATCTCTTTTTCAGTTGGAGTATAGCGGGCTTCGGACCCTCTGTATCCCCGACTCCAAAACCCTAGGGGTCGACCTCGGGTCTCCCCATGTGCTTTCTGCCAGAGGCTCCAGGTAGGGCCATTCTCCCCGGCTGCAGTGTAGAGCACATTCTTTACATTTTGTCCTGCCCGGACTGGCCCAAGAGCTACTGCATGAACTATCTCCTGTTTAATCCATTTAAAGGCTTGTCGTTGATCAGGGCCCCATTTGAAATCATTCTTTTTCCGGGTCACTTGATAGAGAGGGCTTACGATCAGACTGTAATTTGGAATATGCATTCTCCAAAAACCCACAACGCCCAAGAAAGCTTGTGTTTCCTTTTTGCTAGTTGGTGGAGACATGGCTGCTATTTTGTTGATCACATCCATTGGAATATGACGACAACCATCTTGCCATTTTATTCCTAAGAACTGGATTTCTCGTGCAGGTCCCCTCCCCTTACTTTGTTTTATGGCAAAACCAGCTTTCAGAAGGATTTGGACTATTTTCTCTCCTTTCTCAAAAACTTCTTCCGCTGTGTTGCCCCACACAATGATGTCATCAATGTATTGAAGGTGTTCTGGAGCTTCTCCCTGTTCCAGTACAGTCTGAATCAGTCCATGGCAAATGGTAGGACTGTGTTTCCACCCCTGGGGCAGTGGATTCCAGGTGTACTGGGCGCCCCTCCAAGTAAAAGCAAACTGTGGCCTGCACTCTGCTGCCAGAGGGATCGAGAAGAATGCATTAGCAATATCAGTTGTGGCATACCACTTGGCTACCTTGGACTCCAGTTCGTATTGAAGTTCTAGCATGTCTGGCACAGCAGCACTCAATGGTGGAGTGACTTCATTCAGGCCACGATAGTCTACTGTTAGCCTCCACTCTCCATTAGACTTCCAGATTGGCCATACGGGACTGTTAAAGAGTGAGTGCGTCTTACTGATGACTCCTTGGCTCTCCAGTCGACGAATGAGCCCATGGATGGGGATCAGAGAGTGTTGGTTGATGCGATATTGCCGCCGGTGCACTGTTGTGGTGGCGATTGGCACCTGTTGTTCTTCGACCTTCAGCAACCCCACCATAGAAGGGTCCTTTGAGAGACCAGGCAAGGGAGACAGCTGTTTAACTCTGTCTCCAAGGCAGCTACACCAAAAGCCTACTTGTAACCTTTTGGGTCCTTGAAATAGCCTCTCCTGAGACAGTCTATGCCAAGGATGCACGGAGCCTCTGGGCCAGTCACAATGGGGTGCTTCTGCCACTCATTGCCAGTTAGGCTCACTTCGGCCTCCAACACAGTTAGCTCTTGGGATCCCCCTGTCACTCCAGCAATGCTGATGGGTTCTGCCCCTATATACTTTGATGGCATTAAGGTGCACTGTGCGCCGGTGTCCACTAAAGCTTTATACTCCTGTGGGTCAGACGTGCCAGGCCATCGGATCCACACAGACCAGTAAGCCTGGTTATCCCTTTCCTCCACCCGGCTGGAGGCAGGGCCCCTCTAGTCCTGATCATGGCAGTCACAACTCACTTCCTGTAAATGTGAATCAGGAGTCCCTCTATTACACTTAGAAATAAAACCTGTGCTTCTACTCCTCTGTCTGGGGACTTGCTCGCTGGAAATTGGAGCAGCAGCTTTCCTGGAAGAGCTTCCCTGAGTGACTGTTCTTCCTTGCAGTTCATGTACTCGTGCCTGTAGGGTCGAAGTAGGCTTTCCATCCCACCTCATCATGTCCTCTCTGTGGTCATGCAGTTAGAACCATAGGGTGGCCCATGGTGTGTATCCCCTTCTTTGAGCCAAAGGACGCTTATTCCTAACAGCTGAGACACTACTCTGTCGAGGTGGGGAGTAGGACATACCTTCTTTGAGTTGCTGGACCTCTTGGGATAGTTTCTCCACAGCAGAGACGAGCGAGGAAGAGATATTTGTGTCGTAATCCCGGAGTCTATCAATCACCTCTGCCACCGTTGGTGTCTCGTCATCTTTCCAGGACATCACTGCCAATGAGTTTGCATGCGAAGATGGTGCGCTCCGTACAAACTTCTGCCACATGGGTCGTGTGCATTTGGCTTCATCTGGATCTTTGGATGACTGTTGATCGTCCAGGTCACCATAAATCACCTCAAACACCGCTAATTCCCTTAGATACTGGATGCCTTTCTCCATAGTTGTCCATTTTCCTGGGCGATATGTAACATCTTCTTTGAAGGGATACCTTTCCTTCACTCCAGACAGGAGTCGCCTCCAGAGGCTGAGGGCTTGTGGTTTTTTTCCAATTGCTTTGTCAACGCCCCCTTCCCCAGAAAGGGATCCCAATTGTTAGGCTTCTTTTCCCTCTAGTTCCAGGCTACTGGCCCCATTCTCCCAGCATCGGAGCAGCCAGGTGACAATGTGCTCACCTGAACGACGGCTATAATCTTTTCGCATATCTCCCAACTCGCTTAAGGACAGGGATCGGGTGGTCTCTATTTCATTTATTACTTCTCCCTCCTCTCCCCGCGATGGCCCTGGTTCTTCATCATCCCGTTCTAAACGAGTTGATGTCCGCTTCCAATATTTCGTCTTGTGTGTGGGGGCAACTGATACTGGTACAGGTTTATTTTCTGAGCTAGCTCCACTACTTGTTGTGGGGGTTTGAGTGGCTGCAGTGCCTGTTGTCAGGGCTGGATTGTCTACAGTGCCAGTCACTTTGCATTTCAATCCAGAGACATTCTCTTCCCCTTGGGGGCACTGAATACTGTTGAGCAGGGCTTGGTATGCATGGGCCAGACCCCAGCATGTTGCAGTTATCTTTGTCTCTCTGGAGTTCCCAGCGTAACCATATACTTTCTCCAAATATTCTATTAGTTTTTTAGGATTCTGCCCTTGTTCGGGGGTGAAACTCCAAAACACTGGGGGTGCCCACTGCCCTAGGTATTTGCCCATGCTATCCCACATGCCCTGCCACTCATAACTATCAAGCCTCAGGGCAGATTTCTGGGTGATATTCTTAAGTTGCTTAGTCAAAACCAAAACAACATGCCCAAAAACTAACAATAAGTGCACCTTAACCACCCAAGGATGCTCAAGATACAAAAAGGTTGTTGTAACAAAGGCACAGACATCCTAGAACAAAGTTGCAAAGGTACTATTCTGTATTTCCTCCATATAAAACCTCTCAGAGGAGGTATAATTGCTAATTGCCTCAACACGGTACAGTAATGGTTTCAGCAAAAACCCCAAATACCAGATAAAGCTGAAAACGAGTGTTTGTATAACAAATCTTGTAGGCAAAACATTACTAATCACAGCAGAAAACAGCAGACTCAACAAACCAACACCGATCTTTAACACCAACTGCAAAAAGGACGACAAGGTGCTGTGACCAGCAGCTGTTGTTATCTCCAACCCTTGAGCCCCACGTTGGGCACCAAAAAGACTGTTGTGGTTTAGCCTGCAGCTCAGCCCCACACAGTCGCTCGCTCACTCCCCTACCGGTAGATGGGGGAGAGAATCAGAAGGGTAACGCTCGTGGGTTGGGATAAGAACAGTTTAATAATTAAAATTAAAAGAAACAACAACAGAAATGCAATGTAAAGGAGAACAACGAGAGGCGCAAAGCCCCGGGGGATGGGGGGAAGGGAGAGGGGAACGAACTGCGGGAACGAACCGCCGAAACAAACCGCACGCGCCGTGGTCGATCGCCGACCCAACACCACAACCCCTCCGCGCTGCCACTGTCCCCCCCTCAATATATTGGTCATGGTGTCACATGGTATGGAATGAACCTGCCATTGGCCAGTCGGGGTCAGCCGCCCCCACCACAGCCCTGCCCCTCCCAGCCCCCCCCCCCGCCACGCGGCAGAGCGCGGGAAGCTGGAAAGGTAGCCGACCCCCACAGTGAGGAGAATTAACCCCTTCTCAGCCAAAACCAGCACATAATGAAATATACTTTAGTATCATCTGAACCATCTTGTAACTCACTGATGGTGAAGTAAAATTTTTTTTGCTGTCTCATAGGTCCTAAGGAACTTTCAGTAATGGCTGCTTTTAATACTGTGGTTTTCTACCCTGCTTTTAAATGTGAGTTTAGACACATTGGTCATCTATTATGGGAGCAGGAGGTCTTGAAGGCAGTAAGAGAGT
This sequence comes from Phalacrocorax carbo, assembly GCF_963921805.1. NCBI lineage: Eukaryota > Metazoa > Chordata > Aves > Suliformes > Phalacrocoracidae > Phalacrocorax > Phalacrocorax carbo. Next base: position 22,654,351 of record NC_087518.1, read on the forward strand.
TATTGTTGAGATTTTCTACTATGTTTTACACCCAAAATTTGCAGTCTTATTTAAGTTGATTTTCTGGATAAAAGGCAGATAGTATCTAATTTTCAATGCTGAAAAAAGGAGACTATAAAAAAAAAGCTTACAAATATTTGCAGTTCTCATAGTTTCATCCTTCATTTCCGGGAAGAATTCCTATGGCCTGTAATTTCAGAATAGACACACTCTCAGCTTGCTCTGTGATGAACAAAGTTTGTTTATACTCATTTGACATGTGATAGAAGTCACTCAATTGTTTATAGTTTTTGCTTTGGAATTGAGACTGTCTTAGAATTGGTAGCTATAGTTACAAGAGCTGAGCTGGTGAACAGTCTCTTAACCATTTAGTTAATAAGAATCAGTTATGTATACTTACTATGCAATTCTGTATTTAAAATGCCACTGATTATGTTACTAGTTGTAATATTAAGAGTTACTGTTATAATTAATTTAGCCTTCAACGGAATTTCAATCAAAGTTTACAATTTATTGAATAGAGACAAGCAAGCAGCGCTGGATGCAGGGGGGATCCTTCCGCCTAACGTGCATACCGTCATACAAAATTACAGGGTTTATATTCAGTTACTTAATTAATAACAATTAGTAAAAACACGCCTAAGTTTACACTCATTGGTCAGTGATAAGCATCCCACTTGCCGTTGGTCAGCCGTAGTTAAATTAGTCACGCTTGCCATGTAGATTAGCCCGCATGCTCTTTACGGGTGTGTGGGGGCAAGTCTTTTTGGTCACTCTCCTTTGTAGCAGGGTGTTTCCACTGTTAGTCCTTGAAGTTCTACTGAATTGTATCTTTTTAGGAGGCTTCTTGTCAATGCAGCATTCATTGCTAACGCCCTCTTGACTGGCCTAAGCATTATTTATTATCTTGTTAAAATTCTCAGGCGCCAGTTTCTCAGTTATCTGATCAATTTTGGGTCTTCTTTTGTCTTTATTATCAACCTAAATCGCCAATCAACATTCCAAACATTAAGACAGTTAACAAGTCAATTGAACGGCCCTCGGTTACACAAGCACAAACAGAACGGTCAAATGCTAGAAGGTCACACTTCACCGTGTGACTCTAGCATTGTTCCATATTGACACGAATCAGATGAACACATTTTACAGTTACTAACAGTGGAATATAGATCTGTTATGTTGTTGATGAGCAGTGTTGTGAACAAGCTTTACAGAGGATCACTTCCAAACATGTAGTTTGATTCCGGGTTTGCTCTCTGTTTTTGTTCTGCATTTATCTGTGTTGATCCTATTATTGTTGTTATTTATGAAATCAGTATTAGTACTAAGTAGTAATTCAATTAATATTTGCATATCACAGAATGATCCCAGATACGAAAAAAAAAAAGCTAAACTTTTCACTTTCACAACTTTTGATAAGTGAATCAGAATAGACTTTGTGAAAGTTCCTAGAATTTTATTTAACCTTGCTGAAGTATAGTGTTATTGTTACTTGGGGATATTAATTTAGTTATAGAACTTTAAACAGCAGAACAAGTAGAGAAAAGAAAGCACCTATGCGGTATCACACAGAGCACCAAAATTATGCTAACTAGGATTTGTGTCACTTGATTTCTTGCTTTTTAAACTTGATAAAATGAAAACATTAATATTAAGAAAGAATGAGTAATTTAATTAGAATAAGTAAAAGCTGTTTGTGGAATCCCAAATCATACAGTTTTGCATGTAGAGATAAAGACCAGAAGTTAGTGTTATGAGTTTTCCTGTTAGAAGTAACCAAGAAAGCAAAGGACCAGGCTGTACTAGGGAATCTTGAGATTGCGATGAGTCTTGGGAGGTGCAGGAGTTAAATATAACCCGGAGAGGAACTTTCATTAATAAGAGGGAACCAATAACAATGCTTTAGTGAGTCTGTATCAGTACATGTTAGGACATTTGGTGTATATATAGGAGAAAAACAATTTTCCTGCTCAGTAATATCATATACAGTGTGCAACCCATACTGTATGTAAGAAATTTTTCCTCTACCATAAGCTTCAAATGTTCTGCATCTACCACTGTTTCCTTAGCACATTATCCCTATCAGTGTTACGCATTCTCTGTTTTTCCTCTGGCTGTGGGTGGGTCACATCTGATCAGCCTTCAGTGGGACTCAAACCTAGTTTCATTGCTTTGTGGCATAAATGAGGAGAAAGCCATTGTGCAGATCCTGTGTACCCTTATGATAGAATGTTTCTAATAAAGTTTTTTTGTCATACTCATTTCTGCAGTAGAATTCGTGGAGAAGAGGTATTACGTTTGACCATCAGTACATGTACAGAGAAACATGCTTGCATTAACAAGAATTAACAGGGCTTAACTGTAAAAACTTGGGTTCAGTTAATCTCAAGCTGACAGCATGTGAGAGTGGTGAGGTTTAAGCAGCAAGCCAAGCACATGGACTAACAATAAGTCTTTAGCCTGTATCAAGTCTTGGTGCTTTGGGACAGTTTGGACAGTGAAGCTACTGCAGCCGGAGATTTTTATAAACCAGCTGATTTTGCTAGACTTCTCAAAATAGAGCTGCATCTGTTACTGCAGACTGCACTGTTGCTTGTTACCAAAACTCATGTTTATCAGTATAAATGTCTTTGAATAGAAATATTAGTTGTCCTGGATTTTGAGCCTGTTAGTTTCTTTCATACTGAAGGAACAGCCAAAGCTGTCTCTTGCTGTTTGGAAACCCACACAGTCCTTTCAAGCCCATGGGAATCAAAGCAGTAATGCTGGTTCTGAAGACATTAATGAAAATTTGGTTTTACATTTCTGTGCAATTCAATTGCAGTCTAATATACTTCCTTTGATTTCAATGTGAGTAATATTTTGCACACAAAATGCAGTTTCTCCTGGTTGACTTTGAAATGATTGTCTGCTCAATGTGCATTCTTTTTTATTTTTTTTAATTTTACATCCTTTCGAGTTGGAAGAGTAACCATCTCATCATTGCAGGTGAAACGAAGAGGAGTGCTTTGGCAAGGAGCTTTTGAGTTGCTTCATTACACTTCTAAGATTATCATTAACTGTAGGTTAGAGTTTTATAATAAAAAAGAAGGGAGGACTCAGAAATAGCAGAATTTATTGATTCCCAGCCTTACATTAGAAATTGCTCTGTGCATTGCCTACTTGTATAGCTGCTGCAGAATATAACTTTGACTCTCTTATACAATCATTTCCTGAAGTATTCAGGCATGGAACTCCAGCGTATTCAGTATTTTTTAGTCCTTTGTACTATACTGCATGGGGGGCCTCTTTGTGTAGGTATTTCCAATAGAGCAATTTAATGATGGCAGCATCACATTTCTTAACTTTCTGTGTACCTACCCTTGGCATACTTCTGTTCAGGTTTAATACACTGAGCACAGATATTTTGTAAGTGTTCTGAGCCATGGTTTAACAAAAAAATGCAGAAAGTTAATAGAAATGTTAATAAAAATGAGGGAGAAGGATATGTTAGCACCACAAATGACAAAATGTCTGTTTGCTTTAAATAAACAAAACTAAAGCACCGGAGCCTGAAACACAGCTTTGGTCAGCTATCAATGAAAGCATTGGAGACTGCATTATCTTTTATGATTTTGCATGTGTCAACATACAGTCCCCTTTTTTTCAGTAAGTTCGTGATTCTAATACTTCATAAGATGGTAACAAAATATTATTTTGTTTTGGATAATTTGGAGGCATTTTACATCTTTTGTTAGGGTGAAGGTTCTGGTCTTAAAACCTAAGCCTTTTTGTGAGCAGTCAACCAGAATTTTTTGTCATGTAGAGGCTCCCTGAGATTTTGAATTCTGTGGAATGAACGAGATCTGTCTTTGGGTATATACACACATTTATTCCTCCTTTAAATAATATGCATTTGCCATTGCAAGGTACCCTTTTAGCTCTTTTTGCCAGAGTTTGGCTGCAAAGGTGTACCTCAGCCACTTTTACTAGTAACTGGTGTCTTTTTTTCAAGGGACAGTTATTCAAATAAAATTGAAGCTATTGAAGCTGCTAGACTTGTATGTAGTCCTACAGCTTCTTCTCGTAAAGAATTTAAAACAAAGTGGGGAATGTGTGATACTTCATCTGTCTACTGTAATTGAGTCAATATTCAGTATCAGAAATATAAACTACATCCCGTTAATGTTGTGGGTGAGGTGGCTGCAAAGATAATTCAGGACAAAAATTTTATCGAGGTTTAACAGCATGATCATAATAATATGTAAGATCTCTCTGCTTGCTTTTGTAGAGATGTTTGTTACCTCTGGGATTAGGAACAGTTCAGCTATCTTCTTTTGCAGTGATTTACGAGACCTAATAAGACCACCTGAGAGACTGGACTTGTTCAGGCACAGAGCCACCTGAACATGGTTGGTTTGCTCTTATGACCCAAATTAGTGCCTTTGCATTGAGCTGCTCTGTTCTGCACAAATACAGCAGCTGAGACTGCCATTCCCTCAGAAACTTTAGTACTATGCTTTAGTGCACAGCACTGATATACAGGGAGATGTAAAGAATACAGTTGCCATTCTGCCAAACAGTAATTGAATTTTTACTCTACAGTTTTATTTTGAACTTTATAACAGTCCTATTCAGTCACAAGGTTGTATTTTTAATTTGTTGTTTTCTGTCTGTCTCCGTGTAGAGTTCAGAAGGCTATAACATGAGCATCCCCATGCCTGGCCACCCAGTGAAATTTTCTGAAGTAACAATGGCACAGGCTCGGAAGGATGTGGCTAAACTTGAAGAGCTTATTGATGCTCATGATGTTGTTTTCCTACTAATGGACACTAGGGAGAGTCGATGGCTTCCTGCTGTCATTGCAGCCAGCAAGAGGAAGGTATTGTACCATACCTTGCTAATATTCCTGTCACTGTATTTCAGCTCTTGCATATCAACCAGCTGTGCGTACCTAAAAGACCTTTATGAAAAATTGAAATACTTGACCAATCTTTTGTGATTATGCAGAAATTTTTTTTCTTGTTTTCTGCAGCCTCAAAGCTTCTGTGTAAGACAAAAAGAGAATGTTGAAAAAAAGAAATATAAGCTTGTATCACGGAATGATACAGGTTGAAAGAGACCGCTGGAGGTGATCCGGTCCACCTCCCTGTTGAAAATAGGGCCAACTTAGAGCATGCTGCTCAGGGACTTGTCTAGTCAGTATCTTTTGAGCATCTCCAAGGGCACATTTCATAGTAATACTAAAAGAAGTAATTTTATAATAAAAGAATCATAGTAAGGAGGAGTAAAGACATTACAGTAATGATTGACTGGTAAGGGATGTGAGTTGTAGAAACCTGTATGAAACCACATTCTCAAATATATGTCTAAAGTAAAAAATCACAAAGTTATTTCTGAACTTGAGAAGTATGCCAGCTATTTTTGGTCCAAAGATAACTTTGGGTTTTTCTCATTGCCTTATTGGAAAACATACTGTTGTGCTGAGCCAATGCATCCAAACTCTGCCTGTGACACTTACTCAGGTAGTGTTGAATGCTTCAGCTATTTCTGCAGCTTAAAAGTAATAACCTCATGTTACAGGCAAAGCAAAAAGAAGGGAGAGAGCTGCAGTACATGAAATTAAGATTCTGAATTTATATATTAAATAATAGTATCTAAGGCTTTATAGATTATGCTGTGTATACGAGATCAGTGAGACTATGCACAAATGCTTACGTAGTAAAAATGTTAAAACATCTGTTGTGGTCAGTATACAGATCTGGTTGGATGAACCAGATTGAGAAATAAAATATAAGCTTAACAAAATTTTTCCAGGAGAGTCACAAAAGCATATAGAGAGAAGATTTTGAGCCATTTTTTCCTATTCTGCAAATCTTACTGAGGATTAGATATGAGCCTTTACTCTTGTGTAAATTTTATTATTGAAGACAGTGTTGCACCCAAACTTTTCCTGTGAAAATATATTCTAAATTAAACAGGATTATGGAAGCCGCATCTTTCTGCAAATTAATGCAGAGTTGAAAATATGGTTTTGCTGAAGAATCCAACTAAATTATCCTGAACACTTACTTCCCTTGGTATCATGATGTAGGCTTTAGTAAAACAGTCTCAAGTAATCTTGATATTTCTTAATTCATTTAAGAATTGTGTGGTTTCATGTTTGCTTAGTTAAAATAGCACAAAATCAGACAATGCAAGTATTAAGCTTTTAACGTGTCAGCTTAGCCACAGTGCATATCCTGTATATTTTGTGGCATAAATATAATGATGTACATAGCAATTTATTAAGTTGTGAACTTAACACAAGAGAGTAAAACATACATATGACACAGCTGAGTCAATATTGCTGTTCAGTCTTTGATTTTGTTCTTTCCTTACTTTTGTGATTTTTCAGCTATGACAACTCTAGTTTCCTAATAGTTGTTGGTTAGTTGTGGTTTCTTTTGTTAGTGTTTATATTTATTTCCAAAAACCTGGGCAGTAGAAAGGAGAGAGAATGCAGATTTCTGGTACTTGCAAACTAGTTTTTTCTTATAAATTCCAAGTATTTTTCCCCTGTCTCCTGATGTTTATGTTCATCTGAACTTAATTAAATTTCCTCTGCACCTGCTTTGCAAGCAGGGTTTTCAAACAATTATCTTTTTTTTTTTTAGCCATGGTCTTAAAATATTTTGTTTTCTTTCATTTTTTCTTATTTTAAAAAGATTTCTGATCCTGAGCAATAGGCTTGTATGTCTTTGTAGCTCAAATGAACTTCCCTTTGCCAGTGAACTACACTGCTGATGAAAATATCAGTGTGGACTTCACTTCAGGTGTAAATGAATGTATGTAATTTGATAACTTGACAGTAGGATTAAGTAGGAACTGATTTTTTTTCTGCATTTTGCAGCCTCCCTGCCTTCTTCAGTCAGGATAGCATTGTTTTAATGATCTCTGAAACTTTTCCCCCACATTTGCATAGCTAGCAGTTCCCCACTATATTTGCCTTACAGTGTTCAAATTTGTACTTTGAGGACAAATATTATTTCTTTGTGACAATTCTCTGATACTCAGTGGCATAGTGTGTCTGACTGTGTCACAGTTACATGCTTTTCATAAAATCACTTTGATGTGAGGAGATAGAATTCTTTCTCACAGAATAAGCACAGAACTGCAATCTCAAGATGTCCAAACATAAATGGTCACCATCTGCTTTTCAGTGTTCTTCATGTTGATAAACATTTAATGAGAGTTCTGCTTCAAATGTGAATTTGTATGACAACTGCAAATCCGAAGCACTACTGCAGTTTGGACTCCAGGGTATGAAGAACATAGTGAATGATAATCTGTGTAAAGTTCTCTGTAAGGTGTAGAAAGAAGAGTTGTTTTCCCCACATAATCATTCCATTGCATTAATGATCTTCCATCTTCCTGTAGTCTTCCTCACAAAACAGTTGTCTTAGGCAAACACAGAACTTGAATATTAAATCCCTGTGCCAGATATTAAATCCCTGTTCCTGCTGAGCACTGGAACTTCTACAATTTTGCTAGGTTTTTTTGAAACACATCTCAAAAGATATACTTTTCCATACTTTTTGTATCAAAACCAGATTATTTTTTTCTGTTTTTTATTAAATCAATCAGATTCAGATAGTTGCTGGACAGTAAACTGAAGAGAGAGAAACAGTGTATTGCAGTGGGAAGTGTTTAACAATAATATTAATTTCTGATAATACCAGCCATGCCATGTTATTCATATTTTGAAAATGGAATACCATCTTCAGGTTTTACAGGTATATGTAGTGAGAAGATGTAGTCTTTTGTTTGCTGTAGGCCTGGCTATGCTACTGCAGATTCAACAGCATGGTTCTACTTTAGGACTGAGGAAAGAATAAACTACAACATGGTTGAAAGTTAATATGCAGAAATTATTTGAAATACCAAGAATGATGATGAACCTCACAAGCTTACTAGTAAAGATGGCTAATTCTCGACAGCTTCCCTCAAAGTCCGTCTTTTAAAAATTCCTGGCTATAAGAATGAAAAATTACAAACTGCTGTATTAGAATTTCTATCTTAAATATCTGCATATGAAGCAGTATAGTATCTTCCTTTATATTTTAATGGCTACAGTCATTATTGTATAATTGTTTTTGCTTTGTGCTATATCTAAATCATTGCTGTAAGTTTAGTAAAATCTGCTAGTTTAAGTTTTATGATATTTCGGTCATAACATATATAGCTTCAGATTACACTAAGCACTTGTCACAAACTGAAGAGAAAGGGGAAAATAATGTCAGTGTAATTGTGTACCACAGCTTCCCCATGTGACTAAACAGATGCATATGAAGACCATAATTAATCATGAATTGCTTTCCTCACTGAGCAGAAATCTTTTTTGAAAATAGACTTGCATTTCATTACTTTGTCACATAGGAGTGTTTAATGAGTTATATTTCAGACCACAGCGAACTGAAAAGACTACATATAGAACTGACATGAAAACTTCTTATTGAAAGCCACTGTTGTACTTAAATGGCACTTGGAATATTTTAGCACTTGGAGAATATAAATATACAGAATATGCCACAAACTTGAAAATAAATTCTGAGCTGGAACTGAAATAAGTTTTTCCAGTAATGGTACTGATCATTCTATGAATGTTGGCCCAAATTTGGATATATGGATGTTAATTCATATCAGTGTGTAGCAGCTTCAGTAACTTTACTGAGACATTGAATGTTAGTTAGTGTGAACCTATCTTCAGCTGTAAACTAGCACAATACATTATGGAGTTCCTGTTTCTTTTATTTTTTTGTCAGCAAGTGTGCATAGGTTTGTATAACAATTAGAGGGAGTTGTTATTTTGTATCAAATTTCCCTGAAAGACACAGAAAAGGGCATGGTTTTAGATTTCTGAAACAGACTTTTGTTTTGGTTTTGTTTTTTCTAAATGCTTGACAACTGGAACTTTGCACTTATCAGAAAATCTGTTGTTTATGGCTAGGGTGATAGATAATGCAGTTAATAGATTGTTCGCCCATCTACAGCATGTGGGTTTTTTTTTAAATCTAGAGTGAATAAAACCTTGAGGCCTTTTCCCCCCTGCCCTTTTGGCTCGCTTAAAATCTGTTGTTTTCTCTTTATTGTTCACAGCTGGTCATCAATGCTGCACTGGGATTTGACACATTTGTTGTTATGAGACACGGACTAAAGAAACCAAAACAGCAAGAATCTGGTGATTCATGTTTAAGCAACGCCTCTGGTGCTTCTGATCTTTTGGGATCATCACTCTTTTCAAATATCCCTGGCTATAAACTGGGTTGCTACTTCTGCAATGATGTTGTGGCACCAGGGGATGTGAGTAGAACCTTATGCAAATGGTGATAATATATCTCTTTTGTTGTGACTTGAATTTTTCTTTCCTTTAAATAGTGTTTCATAAAGGTTTTTTGTTTGGAAGATCAAAGAAATTAATTGCACAGAACTAAAGGTGTTTTGTGTAGTAGGGCAGCTAGTTACTTTTGGGTTACTTCAGAATTGTCTATCTTTGTAGTCCACCAGGGATCGGACATTGGATCAGCAGTGCACAGTCAGTCGACCTGGATTAGCCATGATAGCGGGAGCTCTTGCAGTGGAATTAATGGTTTCTGTTTTACAGCATCCAGAAGGGTGAGTCATTTCTGAGACAAGGACTGGTGTTCAAAAGGTGTTCTCTGATAAATAAGATTGATTTAATATAATCTTTTGGGAGGAGGAAGTACATGTTAAGTAGGGCAGTTTTGTAAGGTGTAATGTTGCCTGTAAATTAATGTAATGTATAGGTCATATGTACTATATTACTATAATTTAACAGTGTTTAAGAGAAAACTGATTCATCAGTTCTTAAGTTTTATCTTAGAAATTGGGGGTTTCCTCTCTTTCTGAGTTTAAAAGTAGAAAAGTACTGAGAATATTTCAAAAGAAGAAAGTATTCCTGTTAGTGGATCTTGGCATTCCTTTGCTCAGGAGAGGGTTTGAGTATAACGAGGAGCTATCATAACTACTTCTATCACATGAAGGCTTCAAGGTAAGCCAAATATTGCAAAATCTTAATTAAGTGGGTTTAATACAGAAATTACTCTGAAATTTTGTAACCTGAAATATAGGCTTGTTTTCTGTCTTTAAAATCTGTGAAAGAAGGAGGGAGTTAGAGGTGGACATAATTATGTTACAAGTCTCTGAGACTGATTCTGAAACAGGGTTTTTGTATTCCCATGCTGAATCTTAGATACTGTGAAACAGATTTTCCAGATAGGTTCCTTTCCAGATTCTAAACTGTAAACTGTAACAAAATGCCTTGAAGCTTACTGGAAATCTTGACTGTTCAGTATTGTTCTAATTTTTCTTCTTTGATTTTTGGCAGTGGTTATGCTGTGGCCAGCAGTAGTGATGATCGAATGAATGAGCCGCCTACTTCTCTTGGACTTGTTCCTCATCAGGTAAATAATTTGTGAGTAAATGCTTTTGTTTAAAAGCTGGGAACTGATATATGGCAAACAGCACACACAGACTTCGCCTCCTTAACAAAAATATACTCTATGCTGATTCCTGAGCTCTTTTAACTCTTTTAAGATTATGTAGTCGTATTTTTTAGAATATTTCTCAGTAAACTTTAGAAAGGTTTACTGTTTATATGAGAAAAATAATTATCTCACAGTTCATATATTTCCTGATGATAAGAATGTTAACTGTCCAGTCAGTCCTGTCTGATTTCTTTTATACCCCATATGATTGTACTTGCGTTATTGTTCCATTTTGGACTGGGCTTTGAGATGTAATTCCTATCAAATATGGATTTTAACTGGAAAACTTTTCAATGAATTATGACTTCTGTCAACCCTATGTCTGTTTTTACGTTTACATTCAGAGACTATCATGAATGTTTTCTCCCTTAGACATTCTAACTCAAATACAACTTTAGTAGGTATAAAATGAATACAGATTTTTTTTTCAAATATTGTGGCATCTAATCCTTTTACAAACTGCTAGTTTCTCTTAGCCGTCACCCCTCTAATCAACTCGGTGAGTGCAATATTTTCTCCAAGGGTTTAGAATTAACTGTTACTTTCTCGTGTGGTTTTTTTTGTGGTGTTCTTTGTTCATTTGGTTATCCCATTTGTGTGGAAAAATAATAATAAATTAATGCATCAGTCCTCATTATTAAGAAGGTATTCCTTTGTGGATAATAAATGTTGCACACATTTATGACATAGCCTGTCATAAATGAACTAAATTTATTTCCAGGAACTATCTTGGAGTTCCTAGGATAACAGAGTTACAAAGCAATGTAGCATCAGAAAGACTTGATTTTGTAGTTTTGTTCTCTTTTCCTGGGTGCGGGTATTTGTTTAAAAATGACTATTTTTTTTTAATTCTAACATTATGTATGGCTTGGTGTTTCTGCAAAAATACCTTAGTGTTAATACTGCTATTGGCTTCCAAGGTTTATGCCATTTCAACTGCATTAAATGTGGAGTGCATATGGGGAAGTATTCTTCATGATAGACTTCAATATTAATGTGTATTGCAAAGCCACTTAAATTCCATTCTTAGTGACATCTCTTCATTGCAGTAGACCTGTAAAAGCACAGAACAAAAAAGGTGATCAATACTCCAAAGAGTTCGTAGTCTAAATGGTCAAACCCTGCTCCAAAGTGTTTTCAGTGCCATCTCTGTTACCAGAAACAATGGTCTGGAATTTTAAAGTTATTTATCAGTACTATCATATTAACGATATAGTTAAGGAATGGTTGGACTAGATGATCCCTGAGGTCCCTTCCAATCTGTGATTCTGTGACAGTTAAGTTTTCAGATTATTTGTTATAGAGATGGGGAAAAAATGTGTTTAAATTGGTTATACCATTACACTTGTTTTGATCAAACTTTGCAATCAAACTGGAGTCAAACTCCAGGTGGTGCTGTGCCTCTATTTATGTTTAAATAGTGTTGCATTTAGATAGTTGTGCAATTATTTGTATATAGAAAACCAGTAATATATATTGAGTATAAATTTACTACAGGTGTAATTGGAGATCACTATGTTAGAACAGTATTATGCTAGTTATAGCTATTTTTTATCTTTTTATTGAATGTATGTGTCCAGTTCGTGTGGAATTTTTTGAATGCTTTTTGTAATTATGAAATAGTATTGTAATTTCTTTCATCTTCCAGATCCGTGGATTTTTATCAAGATTTGATAATGTTCTTCCAGTCAGCCTGGCATTTGATAAGTGCACAGCCTGTTCAACCAAAGTAAGTCTGTGTTTGTAGTTTATTTATATGAACATATTTATATGCTCTAGGCTGGTCTTGGTGTGCCGAGGCCTGCTTTGTATTTGACATTTTCTCTTTCTTCCTTAGGGCTTGGACTCTGTCTTCTCACTTCAGCTAAAGTTCTTTTGCCCTCATACCCTTCTTTTTCAACCATTTTCCAAATTTCTTTGGTATCACCTATTAGCATGCTATTTCCACATAAACATTCTAGTCATAGCTAAAGAAACCAAGCAGACATTAGGGCCAACACATTTCTGAAAAGTTTATTGCATAAATCTTGTAATATCTTTTACCTTTGTAGGAAGGAATAAAATTGGTATTTTTTTAAGAAGAAATTATTTCTGATGTCCAGTGAGTAAATATATCTTTCTAGCTTTCTTGAATTTAGTATCATTACAAATATGCGAAGTTGTCTGAATTTCTGTTTTATGATACAGACCAAACTTATAAAGAACACTTAAAAAAATTTACTTCCATAACATGTCTTTATTGAAAAGACCGTTTCATTCTGATGATAGTGTTGACAGCCCTGAGTCACCTAATGGATTTACAGATGTTGCTTGGGTCTGAGCTATGTCTTGCCAGAACGCTAGAGCAGCCCACTAATGTGTCTGTGTGAGGCCTCCTCTTCAGTCTTGGGTTGTTCTTCTGTACTGTGGCCTTGAAAAGTTTTTTTCTGGCAAGTTTTCTATGGCCATTTAGTGCAAGTGCAAGCAGTTTTGACTGGGATATCTCAATATGAAGATTCGGAGGTTTTGACTCATGATTTGGCGTGCTTAGGAGTGGCTTTAATTTAGTTTATTTTTATGTACCTTGAGACTTACTGCAAGAAATTCTTTCCGTTCTTTTCACTGCAGTTTTCCTTCTTTCAAACAGCTATCAAAAACTCTTGAGGCACTATCATTTTTTTGAGGACTTGCACAATTTCTTCTTCTACAGTATTCCTGTAGTAGTCACATTTGACAGATTTTGAAGGACTATTAATGTCCATTTTCTCCTCAAAAGTTGAAGCACTAAACTTAAAGCTGCTGTTATTTTTAGAAACACCTATTTATCTATTGAATAGCTGAAAGCTCAGCACTAGCTAAAAGTGATTATTTTCTTATATTTTCCAGAATTATGGTTTGCAGAAATTCTACATGTGTTGATTTGTTTAAAAAAAAAATACTTATATGTAATAAAAAAAAAGGAAAAACTTTATGATGGTGGAGTCGGAGAAGTTAAACTGTTAGAATAAACTTTTTGCCTTTTTGTTTTTTTTTCTTTATCTCTGATCCAGGACATATCGATATATATAAACAATAAAAACCATACATCAATGTAGAAAAAGTAAATGCAGGTATCAATTTTTTGTTAGCAAATCATTTCTTCTTGGAGGTCATTTTAAGAGAGCCCCGTTTTACATAAACAGACTTGATGATTTAATAAAAACTGACTTGGATTTTAGCAGCTGTGCTATTCCCAGAGAGATCACTTTTCATGTGGTTTGGGTATTAAATTACTTCTGTGCTGGAAAGCTTGCTTCATTGGTACACGTATTTCCTTACAGTAGAAACACAGCATTTGTTTACTTTGCTAACTTTCTGTTTATTAGCATAAGAGTATGTCACCCTGTATTATCTGAAAATATGATCCTAATTCTTTGAAATGACAAATCCAATTACAATTTAATTGTAGTCTATGTTGTTTTGTGTTTTTTTTTTAATGAGGCGATTTAGCATAATTTCATCCTGATCTATGTCAGATTTACTATAGATTCAAAGTTTTAGCACAGGAGAGAAGTGGCTTTTCTGATGTAATTGAGTTTGCTGGTACCTTATTAATTTGCTTCTTTCTTATGTCCACATTCTTTTTCTTGAGCTCTTTTGAAGTTCCTAATTCATTAGTTTTATGTTTTAAGAAAAATTCCAGTACATTCTTACGCCATCCAGTACAGCTGGATGACTTAGGAGAAGCTGCTAATGATCTGCATGTTTAGAGGTTAGATTCCATTTCATTTTGACTCACAGTCATGACTTCATCTATCTGTTTTTGAAGCTGAAGAGCCCAGACGCCCAAGCAGCCAGCTGTTCCTTACCCAGAATTGTCCTAAATAGGCTGCGTGCCAGAGAAGCTTCCCTCAGGCAATTGTTCAGGAATTTTGGGATGGTCGCAGCAGGAAACCAATCTATTTTTATTATGGGCCAAATTTTCCTTGTATGATTTCCCCCTCCATCTTATTCTGTTTCTGCACAAGCATGTGCTAGAATGGGAAGTATCCTCTTTCAGAGCTAGCAGCACTGCACTGCCAGCTGAGTAGTAGGTCTAAGGAGCAGTGTAAGCTCTTCTGTTGCACTTCCTCTTCCATGTCAAACTTGTTCTGTTGCTGAGAAGGGACAGTCCAAAGTTCTTTAGTATAGATATTTATTTGTAATAACTGCTTTACTTACAGAATGTTAAGCTTATTAACAAGAATGTTAGGCTTATTACTCACTGTGCTAAGATGTCTGTTTATCCTGTTTGGGAACAAGATGAGGGTATTTTCTCATTTTATTATGGTGAATAGCATTACAATCCCATAGGAAAATAGAATGGTCCTGATCCTGTACTACCTGATCCTTGCAGGCATCTGGCTAAACCCTTGAACCATGAATGTTAAAATATATATCCTTCTCAATGCAAAACAGACAGTGTTTATATTAATGAGGGTAGTGAAAATTTTCCTCTTATTGCTCCTCCCTCCTAATTGTATATCATGGAATGAACCAGGAGACCTCATAGATTGAGTTTAATGTCAGAAAAAACTGTTGCTACTAACCAACTTGGATATACAGGTGTCCCCTCTGTTTTTACATATAGTTCACAGATATTCTTTCCTCCAGAGTTTGGATTTGTTGTCCACGTGCTAGAAGGCTAGCTTATTTTCCTTAAAGATATTTCTATCCTTCCCCTACCACAGTTGCTCTGATGTGTAATTATCTTCATTGTCAAATAAAAAAAAAGTAGCATGAGTATCTCTACTAATTTTCAAGTTCTTTCTCAACTTTCTATTAAGTATGCTGAAAAATTGAGCTGCTTAATTAATAGTTTTTTAACCACTGATTAATCACCTTTAAATGTTTTTCAATTTCATTGCATTTCATGATGGGGTAGACAACAGGTTCAGGGGTGGTATTCTAGGCACTATGTTACAATTTCTGTTTTCAGTCAAGATATTTCCTTACCCTTGCAGATGTTTTCCCTTTTTAATACCCCAGAAATACGTTAAACACTTTTGCTGTGGCATTTACGAAGTGCCTGTGTTGTGCAAGTTGAGTGTTTCAGTTTTGAAATCTGTCATCATGAAGACATAACAATGCTTTTATTGTTCTCATCTGCTAACTGTTTTGCATGCATTTTTACTTTAAATGGTTGTGATCAGTTGTGACAGTAACCTGCACTATTCAGTAACTTCCTGGCTTTTTTTTTCAGTTGAATTAATTTTAATTTTGATTCTAGTAAGACTCTCCATACTTGCCCTAGCTGCATTGAGAAGAGACTTTCATATTTGCGTTCTCCCAGTAATAGCATATTAAAGATCGGTCAGTGAAATTGTTTCTAATCTCTTTATATTATACATTTCTCAATTCAAGTATTGTGTGATGTTAAACAGAGATGTATAATTCATGGAGGAAAAAAACCCTTGGTCTTTCCTGTACTAAAAAAGCTAACTCTTGTATAGCTTGCAGAAATGATGGAGAAAATGGGGAGAAATGTTTGTCCTTCAGGAATGAACACTGCAAAAATTGAAAAGAATGTTTGAAAAGTTACTTCTGTAGCTGTGCTGTAACATTAGTCTATGTAACCGAGTCCATTTATAACTTTCCTTATTTCCTGAATTTACATGTGTTAACATTTGACTTCGATGTACAGTGCAGCCACTGTATTAATATTGGATAGATTTCATTCAGACTTAAAGTATGCATCATTAATATACCTAGGCATATTCTCAGCATACTGAGTTAAATTAAATACTTTTTCTTTATGTGGCATAGAAAATTGCTTTATGATAAGTGACTTACAGAAATTTATCACTTTTTTTTGTCCTCTTTGAAAAAATGTCATTTTAACTGGGGGGAGCAGGAGGCAGGATTATCTTGCTCATAACTTTTGAAATGTCATGCAGTTGTTACCTCTCTGGATATCAATTTTAAATTCAGTGAGAGAATTGAAATAATATATATTTTCAAAATTAGTCACGGTGAGGATGGTTGTACTGCTGGTTGCCTGAAAGATGCGCATTCTTGAAAATAATGCCTGGTCTTACTCTTTCAAAAATACTGAATTTTTATGATAAGGTCAACAAAATATAATGTAGTTTATCCTAAGTAAAAGGATACTAACAGAAGGAAGCTGTGATGTGTACTAAGAATGCCACATCACACACTAAGAAATTATGACCATGGTAATGTGGCCATTAGGATGGAATTTTGTTCCCTTAGAGGAGGAAAAATGTGATCAAGACCCCAGAAATCTTAAAAGTAGCATTAACTTTAAGCATTATCCTATTTTGTGAAAAGAGAAAAAGGTGTGGAATCAGCAGTGTATTCAGTTTGGTGCATTTGGGAAGGCGGGGAGGTGTCTGTACAGACAGGATGGATGGTAATTGGAAAATAGAACTTCGAAAAGCAACACTGAAATCTAATAAGGTGAGAGAGAGCTCATTATCTGTGTCCTGTACCTGAAACCTCCACCCTGATGTTATGAAGTATGTGTAGTTCAGGGGAGAAGTTATATCTTGTTATTCCCTGCTTAGTCCTTCAAGATGACTGGAAACTTCATAGCTAATCCTATGGGAAGGCAGTAGTGCCAAGTAAACTACCTTGCACATAACAGCTCCACAATAAAGGTTGTAGATGGAAAGAACATGGGGAAAAATAGCATATATTTGTGATCAAACTTAAATCATAGTATTTACTAAAATTCAGAAAGCAGGCTGATATTCCCATGTGTTAGCACTGTTATGGCTAGATTGTAAGAGTTAAAAATGGTTAATATTTTGCACCAGTTACTCAGAGTTGTGGGATGCAGGTTTATTGACGTTTAATAGATAACATAGGTTGTTGACACCAAACAGCATCCCAAAGTCAATGGAGAAGATTTAAAAAAAACCCAAAAACCAAAATTTGGTGTTTTATCTTATGGTACTGAAGAGAAGTAAGGTTGTTTAAAAATTCAGTCAGATCACAAGAAGGATTGTGCAAAATTTTAACTAATGCTGCTGCTGGCAGTGTTTACTTGTCATCTTCTCCCCTCCCCCAGACATGATGATGCTAGAAATCTTTAATGAACAATTGCTCATAGCCATTCTGTTGTGTCCTCATTTCAACTTTTAACATATCTGCGAAATCACTTCTTAATCAATTTATTGTTTTCTTACGTTTTCTTCAACTAAAAGTAGCAAGTATAGAAGAGTTCAGATTATGTTTTTTTCTTTTTGACTACTCCCTCTTATTCTCTGTTGTAGTTTAGTTGGAGTTACTGTAGGGACTAATTTCTTGCTGTTGTTACTTACTGTTTCTCTTAAGGAGAAGAAATTAGTGGGCTTCTCCACAACAAATTGCTAAGACATTATTCCATTTAGCTTATGTTGTTAATACATTTATCTGTATTAAGAATTGACAGGGTGTATAAAAAGTTAAAGATCAGTTTGTGTCTTGTGAGACTAAATCTCCCACCCAAATATTTTCACATGGGTGAGGATTTGTTTTGCATTCAGGGCTCTGAGCGGAGAATACATTTTCAAAACTACTGAGTTCAGGATAAATAAATCTTAGCCTCTCAGAAGCTAGCAGCTGTATGTGCAGCATCAAAATGTTTGTTTTGAGTGTGGGTGTTTGCAACTGTATTTTAATGGTGAAAACTGGAGGTTTGCATCTTTCATGTTTTGCTGAGCAAAACCAGTTTTTGTTACCCAGCCCCCTATCCTGATTATCCTAAGATAATTGTTATTTCTAGCCAAACCGTTTGTCTTTGTCACATAAGATGACTTCTTCCTGGATGGCAGGTGCAACCATTAGATATCTTAGGGTGTTTAAATACAACTTGGCATAGAAAATGTGTTTAAATAACAAAGTAAAACAACTTTCCTCCCCAAATCATCATTTAGGGTCTTGTCTTCATGGCACAAGGGAGTAGATAGCTAAGCTTTACAGCAAAGTGTTTTTAGAAGCCGTTCTCCAGTATTGTGTTCTTTGCAATGGAAGTTTTGAACTCCTCTGATTAAATGATTAAGAAGATTTCTTGAGAGGGAGAGAGAAGGAGGAAGAGAGAAAAAAGAACAGAGAACGTACAACTCTCTGAAACTTGTTTTATACCCTCTTCTTTTTGCTCCAGCATATCAGCAATTCTATCGTTACTACTTTTGGTTTCAGAATAGTAAAGTTGCTAGATTAAGAATCCCTTTCCAGTAATAAGTAACACACTTTTGCCCTTCAGAGAAGAAAACAAATGATTTTGTTATTCCTTGTTTCTTTTATTTGGTGAATTTCTTAAATGTTTCCTGATGTTTAAGTGAAATAGCATGTTGATTTATGCTGTTGTGGCAGCATACCATGTTAGATAATAGAATCAAAGCTATGTTGCAGAGAATCCCAGAATTCGGTCCAAAAAGTGGCAGGTGTGACTGACTCTTCCACTGTATTGACCAGTTTACTTGTCTCCACCTTAAACACCATTATAAGAAGTAAAAATATGTTCCTGTAATTATTCAGTGATCTTAAATGGATGTAGGATATTTTCTCCCACTTAAAACTGCTAAGAATAGAATGGTTTTTGAAGTCCATCTTACATAGAAATCCGTATTATCTGAACTAAAAGAAAAAACAAAATTAATTGAAGTCTTTAAGTGAAAATACTGCACTCATATAGTTTCTGCACCGTGAATAAAATGAATTTTCCCATTTTTAAGTTTGACTACCTTTAAAATACTGGTTTTAAGGGGACGAAGAAGCCTGCCATTGTTAAAAACAATTGATTCATAGTTCTGAGAAGTTGTATTTGTGTTGCATTTAAATTAAATTCTGTGGGCTGTAGACTTTGTTTTGTTTTTTTAAATATTTTTTCTTCCTGCAATTCAATTACATTTTAACTACAATTATTACAAAGTAAAAGACTATCAATCAGTGGGAAAGAGATAGCATCACCAGAATTTTCTGGTATAGATATGTTCAATATCTGTGTCTAGAATACTATTTTAATTTATTCTAATGGCAGCTTAATGCTGTCTTGTCATGTCTCTGTGAGGCTGTTAAAGAATTCCTTTTGTGTCAGTAAAACCAAAACTGAACTAAAGTACTTTGACATAAAATACATACTTGCTGAGAGACTCTCATACAAGAATTGCAAAAACAAAGTTGGAGAATACTGAACTGGATAAAACCCAGGAACATACCATGTGTAGTGATGGTATGGTGATGTTCATTGTACCACTACTGAATGGAGAAACAGCTCAAACCTAATTCTGTAGGTTTGCATCTGGAGCTCAAAATGTCAGTTGTTCATTTTGCTGGATATGAGTAATTTGTAATTGTTCTTTTTACTTCCATAAGGTTTTTGCATACTTGCAACCTGATGCCTTCTATTCCTTTATTTTTTGTTCAGTTATTCCAAGGATTCAGTGCATATTAATCAAAGAAAATACTGATACAGCATGCTTCCTGTCTGCCCTTTATGCCTAGATTCTTTATTTGTATGCTGAGGAATTACTTTAAGTAAAAAAAAAATTTAAAAATCCCACATGTTCCTGGGTAGAACATACACGATTCTTTTAATATTACTGACTACTAAAGTAATTTGATATGTTGACATATTTAGTGCAATAAGTGAGACAAAATATTTACTCATATAAGTTATGTGCAGAGTGCTAATTGTCAGTTGTTAGAGTGCACATAAGAAAAATTGAACTAAGTTGAAAAATTGGCAGGATTGCATAAAGGTTCAAATCTAAATCACATGACTGAAAATTTTCAGGCCAATGCATTCTTCTGCATTGTTAATTTTAATAAGTAACTACTTGAGATTTATAGAGTGCAGCACTGTGTGCATTTGACGACTTTGGCCATAATTCTACCTCTACATATTAAAAAGTAATGCCAACATGCAGCAGTGAAAGAATGGAAATACATCCATGTTTCCCTCTTCTTTGGTCGGGTCTTGTAACAGCTGTCTCATAGAATTGAGTGATGATGTGAAAGTCTGATTATTTTTTCCCCTAATCCTTATGCAAATATGATTTTCATCCTAAAATCTCAAATTCAAATTATGCTAAGATCTTAGATTGTAATATTTAAATGATATAGCTTACTTGTGTTTCAATTATATTTTTAGTCTCATGAGATTGAAGGGATGGCTACTATATCTTTTCTCAGATAATCTTTAATACCTTTGTAGTTTTTTCTTGTATGCTTTTCTGCATTCTTCTCATTGCAGTCTTTGACATGAGTTTCTCTACATCTGTACCTATTTTCTTTCGTTAAACTTTACGAATCATCAGCTTAGTTTCATTAGGCAACTGTTCTTTTGTTCGCAAATGCCCATGTAGACATTTTTGAAAAGCTTAAGTTTAACCTTTACTAATTTTTCCATGTTTTTACAGGGTTGCCTATATCTATGTCTTTGCAGAAGTGCTTCTCTTTGAAATTGGAAAAAAGTGAAGGAAATTGAATTTTAAAAGCTGGTAAAATAACTGAAACTGATGATATACAGTAAATGTGTGGTTTTGGTGAAAATGTTGTGGTTTCTCCACAGTGTTGTGCTGTTTCACATAGGTATTGTAGCATCACCAGATAATAAAATCTTCTGCTCTGAAATAGTCAACAATATATGGATTTTTAAGGTAGACATCTGGATTTAGAGACTACCGAGCAGTTGCAATTTCTGCTTAAGGTAGCAATAGTTTTGGGTGCGTACTGCCCAACAGATCATGCCTTATTGTTGAACTGCTGATGGCGGGAGAGAGCTAATGGAATAAATGACTTCATACGCAGCACCCAGTCAGCACTGGCTTTTTGCTTGCTTAAGTCAACCCATCAAAGACAGACCCCTCCAATCTTTGTAGAATCAAATTGTATAGACAGCCAAAATGGTATTCAGCATAAGAGAGTTGCTTTTCTTTGAGAGGAATAATTTTCTTAGATGTTTGGGGAAGTGTCCTTGCTTCATTCCCAGCATTAGGGATTCCCTGCAGAAAATGGGTGCTCTTTCTAGACTGTTTCTTCAAGGCAAAAATGAGAATTGTGCTATAGATGCCTGGCCCTAATATGGGTAACAAACAGATTATCCAGCCACAAGTTGTCAGTAACTTCAGATGTGACTGGGGGAAAAAAGAAGGGCTTTCTGCAGTTGCTGTAGAGGACATAGTGACTAATGCCAGTATGAGCTGGTGCCAAAAATGTAACTGCTGATGAGCTAATCAGCATAAATTTTGGGCAGGAAGCAGAGCAGGGGTAAATACAGTTGTAAATATCTGTCAAGTGTAAAATGTGGAGTGAGCAAGAAATGGCTCTTAGGGGACTGAAGGATATACCCGTGTACTAAAAGAGGTAAGGACACATGATCTACTAATATTGTCTACTTGAAAACTCTTTCATTCCTCTGTTCTCAGTCTCTAAAATTGAGATGTCTATTTTCTTTTACGCTCCCTATCTCTTTCTTTTTTCACTTCTATTTACTAATGCTTTCAGGCAGGGAATGCCTTAAACTGTAGAGAGTCCAGTAGAAATTCCTTATATTGACTGTAATCTGAAGATGCCATTATATTTCAAATAATTTGTAAGAAATATTTTAGAAAGGAAAAAGTAGCTAAAATCTTGCAGTTTTTACTGTATTATTAGCGTATCACTTCATATCGGGGGAAAAATGGTTACTTGTGTATAAAACACATCAAGGTTATTTCAGAATGCATGCAGTTCCCAAGAACTTACTGTAGACGACACCATGCTTAAACTGACATCTCTTCAATTTCTAAGAACTCTACTTTCCTCGCTTTCATTATTCAGAAGAAGAAACAGAAAAGTCCTAAGCTAATAAAAAAATCTAAAAAAATATCTTGTTGAGACCTTTCAGAACCTATTTTCAGTAAGTTAATGCTCCATTTTCTGTCCATCACAATTAAGAATCAGTGTAGGTAGTAGCAACAGACAACAGATTTGTATCACAACATGCCTACTCTAAATGAAAACAGCAATCTCATTCTTAAATGAATTTTTGACATATTGTACTTGGATTAGTTAAGGTTTTATACCGATTTGCTTTCATTTTTAATACTGATTATAGAAAAGTAAGGAGAAAATAGTGTATGCAGATGGTGCTTTAATTATTTGGACATGAGCCAAAAATGATGCCATTTTTGCCTTGCAGTTTATAACCTTCCAATATTTTCAGAATAGCCTTCTTCAGCTTGCACATGGAATACAGCCTTCTTCAGAACTTTGTTTTTATGATCTTGTTCTTAAAACTTACTGTGTGTGAATACACAAGTGTGTATGACCATTCATACACAAAGATAATCTTTTGATAACACTCCAAGTATTAAGTGTCTTAAGAGTCATCTTTGTGGTCATGTAACATTGTCAGACTTTACTGTTCCAATATAATGAACTGAGTCCTGAAAAATCTTTATGTGATGTTCAGAAAAGTTCAATTTTTTTTACATTCTTTTTTTAGAGCTATTACAGGATCACCTTATTAGGCTTTTCATTACAACTTTTTAGGACCAAATGGCAATAAAAGCAAGCAACTTCATGAAAAGGCAATAGTCTAGGAGCTGAGGATTTTTTTAAGGAAACCAGAATTATAGGTCTCAGAATAAAATTCTGAGTGTTAGCAGTGCTGCCTGTGCAATTGCCTAAACCCAAGATCCCAATGGTTCATCTGCCTCATCTTATTCTCTTCTCACTTGAGACGATTCTTCACAGCATTGTAGTCTTTCACCAGACTTCCTGTTTCAATAGCAGATACATTGAGCTTTGAAGCGTTTAACTGGCAAGACTTTTACATGTCTTCCTTGTTTTCCAAGCAGCTGTTGAAACTATAATGTCTCTTTTCAGCGTGTTAACACTCACAGTAGTTTTCTATTCAATCTGCATTACCAGTGATAACTGGGTAGTAAGCAGCGTGCAAAAATGTATCTAGGCATGTAAAATTTCTAAATAGAACATTGAATTTTGTGATTTTTATGATTCTGAAATGTATTGTGAAATATCTGTCCCCTTTGGGGGGAGGCAGGGCGGTGAGGGGAAATGTGCTCTCCTTTGAGTGGAAAGTGTTTAAAGCCAGGAAGAGTGTCAAACAGACCACCCATATTGTTTTGGAGGTAGGCTACCCATATATCTCAGTATAAACAATAAATCTGGAAGCATTTCTTATTTTATTTTTTCAGGGAAGTAAACACCACTGTTTCAAGCTCTACAGATGGTAACTACATAGAAAACAAAAAAAAGCCAAAACAATTGTAAATACTGGTGAAAAAAATTGTCTCTTAATTTTTAAATGAAGCATAACATGGGAGCCAATTTTATACCAGTGTCCACCTTGTTGGGACTAGGACTTTGGTTTTTGTATTTTCACTTAACCGTATATTAACTTCTATGCTACAAAGCAATCCTAGAGCCAGATCATCTTTCTGAATATTTTTCTACCCAGTAATTGGGACTTCTTTCTGAAGGACACTATTAAAAATAATATCACACCAAGGATGCACATCTGTTTCTCATTTCAAAACAAGTTCTTTTACTCTAAGCCTCTATTTTTCCTCCTACCATAAGATTTGTTTTTTTTTCCTTCAGTAAACAGGCAAGAATAAAAAGATCGCTAACAAAGTGGATTACTGTGTATCATTTACACAAAAGGCTTTAGCAATACATTAATTCATCCCTGTTGTGATAATGTGTATCCATAGAGTCATTTGTTCTATTAAAATGCCATCGTGTGAAAAATCAGTTGTTGCTCTGTCTCTGTAAAGTGGAGACTAGAACCGAGATTATAGCATCAACCTGAGAGGAGATTTACATGTGTCAGAAAAGAGTGTGGTTTTAAAATGTGGGTTCTCCTGACAGTACTTGTGACAGACATGACATACAGTAGGCATGCTACTTTCTGATTCTCCTCCTGAGCTCTGAAAAGTGACCTGCAAGTGAGAAGAAGATAAAAGTTCCTTAATAAATCTGTGTTGCTCCAGCTTGCCTTGCTGGGCAGAAGAATTATATCCTTCTGGTTCTTTTTGTTGCTGCTTTGAAGTTTTTCCTGTTTGAGAAAATTAATTGCTACACAGTGACAGTCACTGAATGGCTAGATAGTGACATATTTATTCCCAGAAAAAGTTCATGAGGGATTTTTTACTTCTGTGGTCAGATACTAACTAATTTGAGATCAAAAATAATAAAACTTATAACATCTCTCAAGTATTTATTCTGAATAACAGCTTTACAGGAGGACAATGACATTGGTACCAAGTATGGTGTTAGCAGCAAAGGAAACACTTAAGATCTGAAAAAGCAAACTCATGCCAACAATGGGCCTTCAGACTCTGCTGGACATGATTAAATAGGAGAAAATTTCCTTTCCATACAGCAACAGATTGGGCACTTACTAAATCTGGAAATAATTTTTAGAATTATTTTGTGTCTATTTGATGTCTAGACTGGCTTTATTCCTTATGACCTGCAGAGAATTCCTGTGTGGTCTCCTGGCATAGGAATTTGAGATAAGTTTTATTTTGCCTCATGTTTTCTTCTTTTTGAGGTATGTTCAGTGGCTATTGAACAAAAGTGTGCCACATTACATTTATCAGAGGACAGCTGTTACTGAATTTACGGGTACATGGGTAGGTTAATGGTATTTATCCCTTTTGCGGTATTTATTGTAAAGTTCGAATCATCTGAATTGGGAAATAAAGTCCCTGAAGGTGACAAAATGTTTTTTCAATTGCTGCTTATATTAAAAGGATTTCATTACAGAGTATGCCCTCTTTAATGGTACCACCACTGCTCAGGTAGAAAACTGAGTGATGCTGCCAGGTCATTCTTTGCTTCTCTGATGTGTTGTTCCCCGGGCCATGTGGCTGGAACTTCTGTTTTAAAACTAGTTAACAGATACTTCTGTTAAGCAGGCTGGTCCTATTATAAAAATCAAGTAACAGTAATCAGCAAGTATAATTTTTGATAAAGTTTTTCAGGCTTCTGTGGATGCTAATACAAGAAAAAATATTTTGTATTGTTGTACTTTAGGTTTAGGTTTTTGGAGATACTGTGTCTTTATAGTCAGATTTGTTACCCTAACATAAATTTGCCTTTGTAGAGCCATGGCAAGTCTAGCAGTGTGACATGATGGAGTTTCTTCAGAGGGGAAATAAATTTTTAAATCTTTCCATAACAACAGCAGATTTGATCATATTAACATTAATAATTTCTCCTCAACTTAAAAAAAAACCCAAACAAACAAAAAACCCCACAAAAACCACTAAACCACAAAAAGTTCATTAGACCAAAAAAATAATATACCTTCAACTCATGTTTCTGTGATCTTATTTTATTAATATTAGGGTTTTATTAATATGAATATTTTATAAGATATTTAATGGGAGACTTCCTAGTCTCTTTCATGCTAATCACAATACAGTGGGTACTTGGATTTAATAAAAATTCTTCCATGTGATTAACCCAAAACTAATGCTAGACATTGTGGATGTCAGTGTAGTCATACAGTCTGCTCTGTGTAAGTACATAAGAATTCATTTATAGATGACAGGGAGCATAGAAAGGTTAAGCACATCTATGAATAAACTGGGGCAGTTTATACAGGGCACCCTGGCATGCTGCACTAATGTACTTATGGAGGACGAAATATCTGGAAATTTTCACTTCAGGCCTGAGTCACAGCTCTTTGGAAATGAGGATCAAGGCATAGTTAGCGGAGTAACAAAATCAACCAGATTTAAAGGCTATTTGGTAGACTCATATAGAGTAAGTAAGGTTACACTCGGTTCTCTGCTGTTTGTAATATTTGCATATCCCAGGGTAGCATACATATTGTAGCAATTTTTACCTCTGGGAAGAGACCAAAGTATTGTATTGTTGTTGTCCCTGCATTTCTTTAATACGCTGTAATATTTTAGAATAAGGCTATGGTTTTATTGTGTATAGGCTGTATATTGTTTCAACATACCATGAACTATAATCTGGCCTACATCACTAAAAAGATGTCTCAAAAGCTCTGTATTGTGGTTCCAACAAATCAAAGCAATAGCAAAACATTTGATAATGCTGATAGCTTTGAGGTTTATATACAGGCAGAGCTGTGAACATAATCCAAGTTTATAAGTTGATGTCTGTATACAGTGTTTCACGAAGAGCCAGATGCAAGAGACTTCTGCACATCTGGTTGGTTTATTAGAATTTTGGAACACGGAACAGTCATTAAATATATATCCGCAGTGCAATTTCACAATATATAGAATGGATAATATTAACAGGACGCGTCTCAAATGGAATGCTGAAGTTGTCCAGTTCTCTGCATTGCATTGTGAACAGTCAGATAAATTTGTCTTCGTGTGTTTATCTCAGGAATAAAAAACAACAAGAAAAAGCCAAAGAAATGTTCCTAAGCATTTTTAATATCTTTTTTTTCTTTCCCTTTTTAAATTTCTGATTATGTTTATGGGTCATTGTACAAATACACAAAACCCCATGTATGGCAAAATAAATCTTTAAAGTATGAAGAGTAATTTCTCCGGATTTACAAAGAGAACCTGAAGTGCTGTTTTCATTTATTTATTTATTTATTTTGGAAGTGTAAAGTGGTCAAGAAGGTGCCAAATGTTTGTCATAAGCCACCTGGTTTGGGTTTTTTCCCTTTTTCTTTTTTGAAACCTAAATTTGCATTAGATAATTTTGCTGCAGTAGATAATTAATTTTGCTGCTAAATGGGCATTTCGCATAAAGAACTGAGTGGAGATCCTAGTCTGTTTTTATCCATAAACTCAGAGTCTTTCAGCTAAATATAAATATATTTCTAAATGAGTTGAATTCCTGTAGGGCTCAATGTAAAAGCTCACTGGATGTGTTTTGCTGAAGAAAGCTGTTGGCTGTGGAAGTTCCCACAGTATCAAGATTTATTAATGCAAAAGTTATTTGACACCTTTAAGAACTTTAAACTAGAAAAGAATAAGATAGTTGAGAGTAAGTTGGGATTTTGGTTGAGGTAGATAAATTCATAACGAAACAATTATCCCTACCCCCCACTATTTTCCTTTTAGGGAAAGGCCATGGATGTTATCTACCTGGACTTCAGTAAAACCTTTGACACTGTCTCCCACAGCATTCTCCTCGAGGAGCTGGGGGCTCATGGCTTGGACAGGTGTACTCTTTGCTGGGTAAAAAAACTGGCGGGCTAGCCAGGCCAAAAGAGCTGTGGATAATGGAGTTAAATCCAGTTGACGTCCAGTCATGAGCAGTGTTCCCCAGGGCTCAGCGTTGGGGCCAGTCTTGTTTAATATCTTTATCAATGATCTGGATGAGGGGATTGAGTGCACCCTTAGTAAGTTTGCAGACGACACCAAGTTGGGCAGGAGTGTCGATCTGCTTGAGGGCAGGAAGGCCCTACAGAGGGACTTGGACAGGCTGGATTGATGGGCCAGGGCAATTGTATGAGGTTTAACAGGGCCAAGTGCTGGGTCCTGCACTTGGGTCACAACAACCCCATGCAACGCTACAGGTTTGGGGAAGACTGGCTGGAGAGCTGCCCTGTGGAGAAGGACCTGGGGGTGTTGGTTGACAGCCGGCTGAACGTGAGCCGGCAGTGTGCTCAGGTGGCCAAGAAGGCCAATGGCATCCTCATTTGTGTCAGGAATAGTGTGGCCAGCAGGAGTTAGGGAAGTGATTGTGCCCCTGTTCTCAGCACTGGTGAGGCCGCACCTTGAATACTGTGTTCAGTTTTGTGCCCCTCAGTATAAGAAGGACATAGATGTGCTGGAGCATGTCCAGAGGAGGGCAACGAAGCTGATGAAGGGTCTAGAGAACAAGTCTTATGAGGAGCAGATGAGGGAACTGGGGTTGTTTAGTCTGGAGAAGAGGATGCTGAGGGGAGACCTTATCGCTCTCTACAGCTGCCTGAAAGAAGGTTGTAATGAGGTGGGTGTCGGTCTCTTCTCCCAAGTAATAAACGATAGGATGAGAGGAAACAGCCTCAAGTTGAGCCAGGAAAGGTTTAGATTGGGTATTAGGAAAAATTTCTTCACTGAAAGAGTGGTCAGGCATTGGAACAGGTTGCCAGAGAGGTGGTAGAATCACCATCCTTGGAGGTATTCAAAAGGCATGCAGATGTGGTGCATATTTAAAAGATGTGTAGCAGTGGCGCTTAGGGACGTGGTTTAGTGGTGGACTTGGCAGTGTTAGGTTAATGGTTGGACCTGATGATCTTAAAGGTCTTTTCCAACCTAAATGATTCTATTCTATGATTCTAAAAGTTGATGTGGTAAATAGGGACTCATGTAGGGACAGAAGACGTGCACAGGGTTTAAAAACACAGGAACGGCATATGTGGTTGGTGGGGTGAGAGGCAGGAATACATTATCAGAATCAGCAACTGAAGAGGTGCTGGCTTTTACAGATGCTGGTTTTTAGAAATTACTATCATTCTGAAAAAAATCCAGCATTCTAAAAAATAACAGCCGTCTGTGAAACTGCCTGATCATTAGCCTCTTTTACTGTCCTTCACTCTTCAACTGATGTTGATTTTTATCTGAGGAAAATAATGATTGAGATGAAGATGTAAGTGTTGAGAAAGGCAACTATAACCTTCACAGTAGATTGTTTTTGGCAGACATTCAGTTTCATAGATTAAGCAATTCAATGGACTCTTCTGAAAGATTTCATCATCTCTATATGGAGTGATACTGTTGATCCTTCCCCTGTCTTGCTATCGATGTCATATATACTGCTCCTTTGTATATAAATATGTGTTTTTGGAGACCTTGCGTGCATCCTACTGTGCTACATTAATTTCTATAGGAGAAGTTGCTTTGCAGTCTGTCAAGCTCAGCTGCTTCATCTGTGAAACTCATGACTGCAGAGCAGGATATTAAATGATCAGTGGTAGAACTCAGAACAAAAATAGGAAAACAATGGGTACTGGGATTGCTCTATCCTAAGTTCCTTCCATTTTCTTCCTACCTGCTTTCACAAATCTTGTAGAGTCATGTTCATCTTTCCTTTCCTCAATCTCCATCATACCTGATTGAAATCACCCTGCCAAATAGGTAAGCTAGAGCTGCATGAAATAAAATTACTTGTGGTTAGGGGTTTGAGAGGAGTGTAGGCTAAAACCTTCCTCACAATTCTTGTAGGAGTCTGTAAGATTCTCAAAATAAAAGATAATCTGGGAAAATCAGAGTAGAAGAATAGGGAGTCCTTTAAGGTACAATAGTCTCAGAACCATGAATCTCTGGAGATTGGGAGGATGTTGGACTTGGACACTGACTCCAAGAATTTTTCAGTCTGTCCCAGCATAGCTCTTTCCCTTAACTGATACATTGGAACAGTTTTTAACTATGTTTTGTATAACTCAAATGCTCCTTTCATGACTCTGCAACTAAGTTTTTCGTCTTGTCATATCATCTGTCTTGTTATAAGCTTAAAAATACATTTAAACCCAGAAATTTTAAATTTCATTTCTCTTCCCTCTTACCTCCACCTTTCCCCACTTTAGAAATAGAGTTGGGAGAAATGATCCTTCTTTTCTCTGTAATTTTTACTTGTTTACAATATACAGTCATTTTCTGAATGTTCAGAAAGATTGCACTTCTATTTTGTGAGCAAGATATCACGAGGAATCACATTACGGGCATCTTATTTGAAATCTTTTTCTATTTGTTTATTTGACAGGTCCTTGACCAGTATGAACAAGAAGGGTTTAATTTCCTAGCTAAAGTTTTTAATTCTTCGCATTCCTTCTTAGAAGATTTGACAGGTCTAACTTTATTACACCAGGAGACACAGGCTGCTGAGGTAAGAAAATATACGCTGGATATTAAGAATGAACAGGTGGCAGTAAAGAGTGCTTGGTTTTATGTTCAGCTGTAGAGCCATGTGATTAAATGAATCACTGATAGAATCGAGCAGTGGTATCTGATTTACAAGCCACATGCGTATTCCATCCAGTGAGATGTGTCCTGTTAATGTTATAGAATAAGAGATATTGTTGGATGTGAGAGATCATTCTTTTTTAGGAATAGGTGATGGGATGCTTGCTGATAGCCAGTTAGAAATACATAGCACTATTATTATTATTCATTTTATTTTTGTCACATTTTGTGAAATTACAGAAATGTTTTAAGTGACAGGTCTGAATTTATATCAGGAAGGTTCCTATCTGTTGTCTTTTAGGGTGTGTTTCACTGGCAGTGTAAACTGCAGTTTTTGCAAGCATTAAAAGTGCTGTATACAAGTACTGACAGTAGGTAGCCATGATAGCACATAGCCCAGTATGGGCTGACAACCACAGTATTTACACAGGTTCCTAGGTAGGTTAGACATTCTCTTTAATTAATCGTAACTTTTTTAATCTGAGTTTTCAAGTATTGTTTTAAAGAAAACAAGTGACTTGTGTTATGTGGTGTAAGAGAATCAATTATCTTTTTAGGTCCATCTAAAATGTAATTATCATACTGTTTGATGGATTATAATATGGGGAAAGCAGCATTGCTTATTTGTCTAGTGACAAAAGTTGTAATGTGGAATGAAATTGGGGTATGTTTGTTATGTTCTCATGAGAGAGAACCCTGTCTAAACAGGTTGCGATATTGAGTTTGTCTCATAGAAATTGAAACAGGTATCTGTCTTAGCAAGGTGGGGGTCAGTCTCTTCTCCCTGGTAACAAGCGATAGGATGAGAGGAAATGGCTTCAAGCTGCACCAGGGGACGTTTAGGTTGGATATTAGGAAAAACTTTTTCACCGAAAGGGTTGTCAAACATTGGAACAGGCTGCCCAGGGATGTGGTTGAGTCTCCATCCCTGGAGGTATTTAAAAGAAGGGTAGACGTGGTGCCTGAGGATATGGTTTAGTGAGACTTGGCAGTGATAGGTTAGCGGTTGGACTTGATGGTCCTAAGGGTCTTTTCCAACCTTAATGAATCTATGATTCTATGATTAATATTGTATTTTAATAATGATTTGTAATCCTTACTACGTCTAAAATGTCTACAGTGTTCTACATCTATAATTGAATTTTGTTGTAGTTGTATCACATGGATGTTTCCAAAGTTGGCTTTGAGAAGTGATTATTCAGTTACTGTAACCTGTGTAAACGGTATAGCTGTTTTTTTCAGCTGGAAAGGGCTCAACAGTGTTGCTTAATAAGGTTTGTGGGGATAATGATGACTTGGCTCTCTGTTTCATGTTTTAATCTTTTAAAATAATTGGAGCAGATTCTGCAGACATTAAACCTTTAAATACTTGATGTATTCTTAAAATAGCCTGGTGATACCTAGAAAACATTTAAATATACATGAGAAGGATCCAGCAAAGGAAAACATATACCCTTTAACAGGTGCTACTCATTAGCAGTAAGAGTGATTATACTCTGATTGCCATGCATCACTTTTAGGCTGCTAAGAATTGTCTAGTCTGCTAATGACAGCAGTAAAACCAGTTACAATTGCCCTAGTTAATAATTTATTATTTTTCAAATATTAATTAATACATTTCTTTTACAGCTTCAGAATGTATCCAGGTGTTTGTTTATAAAGTTTTAGATATTCTTTACAAAATGTAGAGTCTGGTGTGAGTTTATTGCAACTTAGTGAAGTTCAAAGTTTAACATAAAAGTGGAATTAGTTTGCTTCCAGAAATCTTTTCGTTCAGCACTGAGGTTTATGCAGTGAAATCATTGCTCATAGGTGGAAAAACTGACTTACAAAATATTTGCAAAGCTAACACATCCAAATTAGCCCAACTACCGCAGAACTAGCAACTTTTCTTGATTGATTCCCCATAGCATTTTTGTAAAAACTCATCTGTTTTATCTGGGTTAACAATTTTAATGGTCTTGATAAAGTTTGTATTTATGAATGTAAAGTCCAACAGATTATTTGTAGATTCTGGAGCATGCTTGCTTTCTTTGGATTAAAAGACCTATTCTTTTGTTACATTTTGCCACTGTGGACTCTGAAGAATAAAGAGGTAGTTTTGCTGTCCTCTACTCCCTCAGTCCATAGTCTGGGTCAGTTTTTAAAACTTTTAAGCACAGAGGGGGTGCTTTTAGTATATTTTCTATTGAATTGTTCTTGTATTTTGAGCTCATTTTTCTCATACAATGCAGTTGGTGCAATTTATATTGCTGAGTTTGAAGACTCTGAAACGGCTTTTCGGGTTTCTGGCTACTTTTGAACTGCTGTTGGCAGAACGTATTCTCTAAAATGAAGTCACTAGATTTGTTAAGATCAGTGCTCATTAGGTTGATTTAAGATATTCTTGATATATGGCATTCTAAAAATTGCAACAAAAATAGTGTTGAGAAGTTACTTGCCTTTCTGCACTCAAACTCTTCACAGAGATTTTGTAGATGGTTCTTGGGTTTGGAAACCATAAAAATGGCTTCTAGTAACTGAAGATTTCCTTTCCTTCTATGTAGAAAAATTTGACTAATGCCATTGCTCCACTGTAATGAAAATAGACTTGTGACGTTACATGTCATTCAACCTTAAATTTACTGCAGTGACATCATAATTGTGTTGTAATTCCATATAAAAAATCACTGATATTAGGCTGATAAACTTGCATCTATAGGGAAACTACTCAATCTTGTCCTTTTCTTGAAAGGATTGCTCTTAAAATGTTGATTCATTAAGAACATTTAACTGAATATTGTGCTCAGAGTGTTCTGTTGTGGTCAGAAGAACTGGAGGTTTTGTCATGTAGGTCTTATACATGAAAATATTGCACCTTAAGTTAAATCACACTTTTTAAATTAATGTAACAAACACTTAGCTAGTTTCATATACAATTGCAGTAAGATATGGAAGATTTTTCACTTACTAAATGTCTTTTCAACTTGCATTGTTCAATTTCTTCTTCCTGTTCTGTGCTGTTGACCTAAATATTAATACTATCTTGACATACTTTACCTTACCTTTTTAAAATGACTGATAAGAATATAATAATAATTCAGCATGTAACCGGAGTAGCAATTGTAACAGATTGTTTGTCATTCAAATTTGACACTAATTGTAGGGTTTTTACTCAATAACACACTATTTCTTTAACATGAGATACATAATTTACTGCTAAGGCTGGCCCTCAGGCATCTCAGCCCCCAGAGAAGAGAGGACAAATTGGGACAAAGGAAGACTTACCATCAGTTGAGAGACTGTGTCAGAGATCATCTGTGCAAACTGGATCCTCACAAATCCATGGGCCCTGATGGGATGCTGAGGGAGCTGGTGGATGTTCTTGCCGAGCCACTCTCCATCATCTTTGAAAGGTTGTGGAGGACAGGAGAGGTGCCTGAGGACTGGAGGACAGCGAGTGTCACTCCAATCTTCAAAAAGTGCATGAAGGAGGACCTGGGGAACTATAGGCCAGTCAGCCTCACCTCGATCCCTGGAAAGGTGATGGAGCAGTTCATCCTGGAGGTCATCTCCAGGCATGTAGAGGACAAGAAGGTTATCAGGAATAGTCAAGGGAGTCTCACCAAGGGGAGATCATGCTTGACCAACCTGATAGTGTTCTACAATGGTGTGACTGGCTGGGTTGATGAAGGGAGAGCAGTGGATGTTGTCTATCTTGACTTCAGTAAGGCATTTGACACTGTCTCCCGTAGCCTCCTCATAGGCAAGCTATGGAAGCATGGGTTGGATGAGTGGACAGTGAGGTGGATTGAGAACTGGCTCAACAACAGAGCTTAGAGGGTCGTGATCAACAGAGCAGAGTCTGGATGGAGCCCTGTCTCTAGTGGTGGTCCCCAGGGGTCTGTGCTGGCTCCAGTCCTGTTCAACGTATTCATCAGTGACCTGGATGATGGGATAGAGTGTAACCTCAGGAAGTTTGCTGATGATACCAAGCTGGGAGGAGTGGCCGATACACCAGAAGGCTGTGCTGCCATCCAGCGAGACCTGGACAGGCTGGAGAGCTGGGCCGAGGGGAACCTGATGAAATTCAACAATAGCAAGTGCAAGGTCCTGCACCTGGGGAGGAACAACCCCATGCACTAGTACAGGCTGGGGCTGAACTACTGGAAAGCGGCTCTGTTGAGAAGGACTTGGGAGTGCTGGTGGACAGCAAGGTGAACATGAGCCAGCAATGTGCCCTTGTGGCCAAGAAGGCCAATGATATCCTGGGCTGCATTAAAAGGAGCGTGGCTAGCAGATTGAGAGAGGTTATCTTCCTTCTCTACTCTGCCCTGGTGAGACCACATTTGGAGTACTGTGTCCAGTTTCGGGCCCCCCAGTTTAGAAGGATGTGGAACTGCTTGAACAAGTCCAGTGGAGAGCTACCAAGATGATCAGGGGACTGGAGCATCTCCCTAATGAGGAAAGGCTGAGAGGCTTGGGTTCTTGGGTTTGTTCAGCCTGGAGAAGAGAAGACTGAGGGGGGATTTCATCAATACCTATAAATATCTAAAAGGAGGGTGTCCAGACAATGGGACTAGGCTCTTTTCAATAGTGCCCAATGACGGGACAAGGGGCAGTGAGCACAAGTTGGAACACAGGAAGTTCTACCTCAGTATGAGAAAAAGCTTTTTTACTGTGAGGGTGGCAGAGCAGTGGAACAGGCTGCCCAGGGAGGTTGTGGAGTCTCCTTCCCTGGAGACATTCAAAACCCACCTGGATGTGTTCCTGTGCCACTTGCTCTAGGTGTGCCTGCTCAAGCAGGGGGGGTGGACAAGATGATCTCCAGAGGTCCCTTCCATCTCCTACCATTCTGCGATTCTGTGATCAGGAATTTATAAATGTTCTACATTACTTTGTTAGCATGACAATTCATGCAGTAAATAATAAAATTTGCAAACGTTTCTATTCTGTCTTGAAATGACAGTAAATTTCAGGCATCTGCCTTTTCCACATCTGGTTCTAATTTAGGTTCTGTGGAACTTTTTTTTTTAGTACCAATTAGATATTTATGTATATCTTCAACGAGAGACTCTGATGACATGCATGGCTTTGAAGGCCAATGGAAGCCGTGGAAAACTCCCACATCAGCATTTAGACCTTGTTTGCACTGGTTACAGTTCACTTTGGGAGCCGCCAAAGCTCATGTAAAAATTGCACTTCTGTTTTCCAGATCACTTTTGTCTCCTTACCTCTGACCTGAACTTTTTAACTTGATACTTGTTCAATGTGTGGTCAAGTTGAATTGCTGGGCTTAAAATAAAGAAAACCTATACATCCCTTGAGTTACTCATCAGAAACTAAAGACATTGATTTGGAGACAGAACAACAACGAATCAAATGACTTCCACTTCAGAACTTGGCTGGGCTGCCCAATGATGGTTGCATACCACAGTGCACCTCTAAAACTAGCTGGTTTGGTTGCCACATATGCCAGACTTAACCCTGCGAAGTATATTGGGTTTCATTGGTGCGGAGAGCTCTCTGTATTTAATCTAGTCTAAAATTATAATTTTCCTGATATGTACTCAACTACTCTGTTAAAGATTAAGTTTTACTGATGTGCCACATTTCTGGAAGCAAAAACTGACACATTAGTAAAATCCATAGTCAGGATTATTCCACAGTTGTGGGAGAATCACTCCCTTTTGTAAGATTTTCTAAGAAACTTCTTTAGGGGTACTCGTTTTATTGTTACCCTTTTCCATCAGAAACAACTGCCATTGTTCTTCAAGGCCCAATTAAGCAAAGTAACCAGGCTTATCCTTACTTGAATGTGTATGTAAGTGCTCTTGAAATCACTGGGACTGAAGCATCTATTGAAATGTATTGATAGAAGGAGCGATAGCAGTGGTAAAGTGATTTTTTTTTGCATGAAATCACTGTATTATGTGTAGTTGGATTTCTATACAAGACTTTTTAAGCTATATCAATTTTCAGAAGTACAGAAACTTAATTTCTCTCTGTTCTTAGTAAGACCCAAGTATAAATACACTTTCTTACTTTGGATTTCAATTCCTAAATTACTTGGATGCTTTACTATACTTTTTTACTTCAGGTTTTTTGACTCTTACAATGTGATCCATAGCACCTGTAGTTTTTATGGGAAGTTCTTGTGGTCAGTGAATGAACCCTATTTGGTATTTGCAAAAACCCCTTCCTGTGCTGGTTTACTGTATCACAAATCATGCAGATTAGAACTAGAAGGGTGAGATTAATTTAAAAAAAAATCACACTAGTAAAATATTTTTAGCTCCTGGAATAGGAGAAAATGTAGAAAACCCTTTTTTATTCTGATTCTGCACGCACCTGAAGTTTGTGCCTGACCATTTTTTCAGCCATTTTGTGGGGATTAGAGCTTAATTATATAATAGGCAGCTGGTATTAAAAGTTAACTTAGTGCTTATCCAAATTTGGAAGAAAATTCACAATTTCCAATGTACTTGGCTGTTAAAAATATCCTGCTTATTTCTGATTCTGCACTATATTATGCAACCTATTTGATGCTGAAACAAGAACATATGAATAGCAAAAAAAAAATCCCAAACAAAACAGAAAAACCCAATTTCAACAATATTATAATAGTAAGTTCTGTAACTTAATTTTTTCTGTTAACCAAGCAGTATTCAGAATTGAATTTTACTTGATGTTATGAAAATTTCCTATAACAGACACTACTGACGGGTAGACCAGAATTAATGTTTGAGACTTTTCTGTGTGAGATTTCTGTGTTTTCCTTCATGTTTTTAATCTGGTGCATTTCAGGAGAAATTCACTTTGACAGATTCAGGCCTGCCCTGGAATCTCTTTTTTAAGAGATTAAGAGATTAATCTGTTTTCTTTTAAGAGGTGAGTTTTTGTTTGGTTTTTTTATTTTTTCATTATGTCAATTAGTGTCATCATTTTTCTTCATTCTTCAAACAGTATTTCCCAGACCTTCAAATAGTGGTAAATTTTTTCTACAAAAAAAATCCCCGTTGAACATAGTCCAAATGAAAAATGAGTCTTGGTTATGATAGTTTTTAAAATGTATGGAAATTTCTAATGCATTCTGGTTATTATGCTTTGCTATTACATGCCTAAAATAGATGTAGTCAGTCTGTTATTCACCACAATGTTCTGCTGAATCTATGGTATTTCTGCTCTTGAAATTTTGCCAAGGAGAGGTAGTTGTTACATCAACAGAAAACAGTTCAAACTGGGTTTTACAGCCATTGAACAAGCCCAAGAATTGTCTTTATGCTGATACCTTATGGTGCTCTTTGAAGAATTTAGAAGTATCTGTGAAGTGGTTCCTCTGTTTCGTATGAAAACGTGATCTCTTCGTCTTTCCCCTAATAACTTTACTGATAACTTCAATTATTATTACTAGCAATACTCAAATGCTCTTCCTAGGACTGACTTCAGCAACCAATGTGCACAAATACTCATGTTCCATGAGATATTTAAATAAATATATATTTGTCTTGTCAGGATAGGGAAAGGCCATGTGCAGTCATTTTACTTAGTTGAAGCCAAGGGAAAGAAGGGGGAAGGACAGTTGATTGTAGGGTTGTACAGAATGAAAAGATTCTTTGAGTGTATGGTACCACAAGAATGCTTCAAGGAAGACCTCAAGGATGAGAGCCTGGGAGCTTTACAGTTACAAACATATTTTCATCGGTCAACCCGCGTTAATGTTTGGATTCTAAAGAGAGATTTTAAAAGTGAGGACAGCTATAGAAACGCCACCCATATCACTTAGAATGAATAAACCTGTGTTATCATAAAAATCCTATGTGACCTTGCCTCAAAAACATGAAAGAACCTTATAAAATATTTTTATGTGCAAATTTTGACTCGTAAATTCTGGCATCCTTCCATAAAAGGTGCTACTGATTAGCTACATAGATTGATAGATTTATTAAACTTGTATAGTTATTAGTAAAATTAAACAAAACTCTGCAAATTCAAATGTAAGAATTAATACTTGGGGGCAGAGATAGAGGGAATGATTTTTGAGTGTAAAGAATTTTTATTTAAGCTGCTGTTGATATCAAGCTTTTTTGTTTGAAATTTCAAATATATGGGAAAATTTTACACTAAAACCACTGAAAGAAATGGAATAATGGCATTTGGGTTAGCAACAGATGGTAATTTTTTTTGTTGTTTTTTCACGAATTGAATTGTGAATTGGTGTCGTAGTTCCAAAACATTGATAGAGTTTAAATCTGTATAAAATTTCACAGTAAATATTGCATAGCTATAAAATGGGAAGTACTGCTATGAATAAACTTATAACCTCATCAGTTTATATATGAAGGAAAAAACCTATGCAACAAATAGCAGTCAGTGCCTCATTTTATATGAGCTATAAAAAAATGTAGCCTTTTAGTATAGCAGCTTTCCAGGTGCTGTGAAACTGCTGTAGCATTAATGTTTAGTCTATGTTCTTCATGATGCCTATGCAGCTTTTGAGTATGAGCTTGTGTAGATAACAATTCAGGATTGTTTGTCCTCTTTATGAACAGATTGATCAGGTTAGTACTGCTCAATATCAGCCATTGTCTTCCAAGACAGCTCAAAGTGTCTGTGCTTTTTGATGTCCTGTTGCAAAGGTACAGTGGTTTTCTTCTTAAAGTATTTTATTTGCTCTTATTAGATCAGTATCTAAACAAGGAGTAGCTGAACTGATGAAGTAATGCTTCAGTTTGTGCCATGATGGTAAATGACATTAAATTGTACTTGATTTAAGATTTTAGAATATTTTTAGTTAATGATAAATCTAGCACACAAAATTTTGACATGAACTGCTATACTGAATCTGTAAAATCTGAAGAATGGATTTGTTGATGTCTTCAGAAACTAATCATGCCTCTGAGGAACTTAGTACACTTAATTATTTTTTTTACTATTATTTTCCATAAGGCAGAAGACATACGCCCAATTTTCATATGTAATGATCCATCAAAATGAATTAGGATTAATATGACTGAACAGTTTCAATATGCTGGCATAATTTCTTTGCCAGTGTGTGACATTACAAGCTGAAGAAGTTACAAATGACTTATGTAAATGAAATGGCTGATCTAGTGAGTAGTACATCTAAAGCATCTCCATGATCTAGGCATACCCCTCTATGGCACTGAGGACTTCAGCAATTTGAAGTCTGTGAAGGATTCATAAAAATGTTTAACATTTATTAAGCAGTTAGTGAGAAAGCAGTGAAGACCCAACTGCCAAATGTGGTGGGGGAGGACTGGAAAAGAGTGGTTTCTTGGACTTAATTGGAGACAGAATCAAAGAATCCCAGAATGGAAGGGACCTCAGGGATCATCTAGTCCAACCTTTCTAGGAAGAGCACAGTCTAGACAAGATGGCCCAGCACCCTGTCCAGCTGAATCTTGAAAGTGTCCAATGTGGCTGAGTCAACCACTTCCCTGGGGAGATTATTCCAATGGTTGACTGTCCTCACTGTGAAAAATTTCCCTCTTGTGTCCCATCGGAATCTCCCCAAGAGCAACTTGTGTCCATTCCCCCTTGTCCTCTCCACGGGACTCCTTGTAAAAAGGGAGCCTCTTTGTAGCTACCCCTTAAGTAATGGTACACGTTGATGAGATCCCCTCTGAGCCTCCTTTTCTCAAGGCTGAACGAACCCAGTTCTCCCAGCCTATCCTCATATGGCAGGCTTCCCAGTCCTTTGATCATCTTGGTGGCCCTTCTCTGGACCCCTTCCAGCCTGTCCACATATTTTTTTTGTATAGAGGGGACCAGAACTGTACACAGTCCTCCAGGTGTGGCCTGACAAGCGCTGAGTAGAGTGGGATAATGACTCCTTCCTCTCTGCTGGTGGTGCCCTTTTTGATGCAACCTAGCATCCTGTTGGCCTTCTTGGCTGAAACAGCGCACTGTTCGCTCTACAAGGACCCCGGGGTCCCTTTCCACAGAGCTGCTCTCCATCCAGGTGGATCCGAAATAGGAATAGATAGGGCATGAAGTGTGTGCAAATGCAAGCACAATACCATCACAATGTCAAATATTCCCTATCCCTCATTGTCTTTTTTCTGTTTTGGGCAGTAAGTGCATGTTTCCCTATGTAACAAAAGTAAAACTTTCCCACCTTTCTGATAATTGACTGAGACAGAAGTTCTGTATGTGTCTATCTCATAATATAATTATTATTATATTATTTAATAATACAATAATATATTATTGTCTAATTATCCATGTTTGCATTTCACCTGTCCTGTATATAGGTAAGGAAATACTATCCTGAGTGTTTTGGCTGCTCCATCAGCAGGAATAGACACAAAATCTTCTAATCCAGGCACAACATGTAATCCTATATAACCTAAAGGTAAAGAAAGTTTATCGAAGGAGTTAAAAAATCAACTAGGTTGCCCGTGGAGATAGAGTTTTGCAAAGTGCTTTTCCTACATCTCCCTAATGATTATGCAGAGTTTTAAGGCAAAGCAATGCTGAACAACCATGCCTAAAAACTGATATTGATTCACTGAAGTGGTGTATCGCTTCAAAACAGTGGAGTTATGAACATGAATTTCCTACAGTCCTGGCCTAATTTTCTGTGAGTCTCAAACCTTGAAATTTGTGGGGAGTAACACACAGAAATCCTAAAATCTTCGTAATTAGATCCAAATGTTTTTGGCTTCTAGTCTGTTCTGTCCTTGTACTCTATTTCCACTTCTCTCTGTCTAGAAGAGGACTAGTACTTTACAACACTAACCATGTGTTTTAGAGAGATATTTGTTACCTGGCTAGTGAGAACCACTGATAACTCTAAACCTGTAATAGATTTAACATTCAGTCTTCTTATCTTGCTTACAATGCTAAAATAACTTGTCAATGTTCTCAGTTCTGCACCTCAGCAATCAGATTGCAGCAGTCTGTCACTAAGTTAAAATGAGTGCTGCTCATGACTTGTATATTTAATACAGGATCATAGTTTATGGTAGAGGGAAAAAGTATCAAAAGCGTTGTAACAGACAGTAACAGTAAGAATAATAGTGTGACAATCTACTTCTCGCTTTGTCCTGTTCACAAACAGAGAAGGACTGGTGGAACATGTGTTGGTTGGAGATTGTCTTGGGCTTAGTGACCATGATATGATTGAGTTCTCAATTCTTGGTGAAGTAAGAAGAGGGGTCAGCAGAACCACTACGATGGACTTAAGGAGGGCAGACTTTGGCCTGTTCAGGGCGCTGATTGGGAGAGTCCCTTGGGAGGAAGTCCTAAAGGGCAAAGGGGTCCAGGAAGGCTGGGTTTTCTTCAAGAATGAAATCTTGAAGGTGCAGGAACAGACTGTCCCCATTGTCCACAAGATGAACCGGTGGGGAAGACGATCAGCCTGGCTGAACAGGGAGCTTCTGCTAACACTCAGGAAAAAAAGGAGAGTCTGCTGCTTTTGGAAGAAGGGATAGGTAACACAAGAAGAGTACAGAGGCCTCGCTAGGTCTTGCAGGGAGAAAATTAAGCAAGCAAAAGCCCAGATAGAACTCAACCTGGCTACTGCTGTGAAGGATAACAAAAAATGTTTTTACGAATACATTGACAACAAAAAGAGAATTAAAGAGAATCTCCATCCTCTATTGGACACGGAGGGGAACATTGCCACTGAGGATGAGGAAAAAGCTGAGGTACTAAATGCCTTCTTTGCCTAAGTCTTTAACAGTAAGACCAGTTGCCCCCAGGGTATTCAGCCCCCTGAGCTGGAAGGCAGGGACGGATTGCAGAATAAATCTCCCATATTCCAGGAGGAAGCAGTTTACGACCTGCAGCTCCACCTGGACACTCTGAAGTCTATCTGGCTGGATGGGATCCACCCGAGAGTACTGAGGGAGCTGGCAGAGGAGCTCAC
The DNA here is from genome assembly GCF_963921805.1 of Phalacrocorax carbo. Taxonomy (NCBI): domain Eukaryota; kingdom Metazoa; phylum Chordata; class Aves; order Suliformes; family Phalacrocoracidae; genus Phalacrocorax; species Phalacrocorax carbo. The sequence goes on from NC_087518.1 coordinate 22,696,599, forward strand.
TAAGCCACTCTCCATCATTTACCAGCAGTCCTGGTTAACGAGAGGTCCCAAATGACTGGAGGCTTGCTGATGTGATGCCCATCTACAAGAAGGGTCAGAAGGAGATCCGAGGAACTGCAGGACTGTCAGCCTGACCTTGGTGCTGGGAAAGGTCATGGAGCAGATCATCTTGAATGCCATTATGCAGCACACGCGGGGCACCCAGGGGATCGGGCCCAGTCAACAAGGCTTCATGAAAGGCTGGTCCTGCCTCACTAACCTGGTCTCCTTCTATGACCAGGAGACCCACCTAGTAGATGAGGGGGAAGGCTGTGGACATTGTCTACTTGGACTTTAGTAAAACCTTTGACACTGTCTCCCACAGCATTCTCCTCGAGGAGCTGGGGGCTCATGGCTTGGACAGGTGTACTCTTTGCTGGGTAAAAAAACTGGCGGGCTAGCCAGGCCAAAAGAGCTGTGGATAATGGAGTTAAATCCAGTTGACGTCCAGTCATGAGCAGTGTTCCCCAGGGCTCAGCGTTGGGGCCAGTCTTGTTTAATATCTTTATCAATGATCTGGATGGGGGGATTGAGTGCACCCTTAGTAAGTTTGCAGACGACACCAAGTTGGGCAGGAGTGTCGATCTGCTTGAGGGCAGGAAGGCCCTACAGAGGGACTTGGACAGGCTGGATTGATGGGCCAGGGCAATTGTATGAGGTTTAACAGGGCCAAGTGCTGGGTCCTGCACTTGGGTCACAACAACCCCATGCAACGCTACAGGTTTGGGGAAGACTGGCTGGAGAGCTGCCCTGTGGAGAAGGACCTGGGGGTGTTGGTTGACAGCCGGCTGAACGTGAGCCGGCAGTGTGCTCAGGTGGCCAAGAAGGCCAATGGCATCCTCATTTGTGTCAGGAATAGTGTGGCCAGCAGGAGTTAGGGAAGTGATTGTGCCCCTGTTCTCAGCACTGGTGAGGCCGCACCTTGAATACTGTGTTCAGTTTTGTGCCCCTCAGTATAAGAAGGACATAGATGTGCTGGAGCATGTCCAGAGGAGGGCAACGAAGCTGATGAAGGGTCTAGAGAACAAGTCTTATGAGGAGCAGATGAGGGAACTGGGGTTGTTTAGTCTGGAGAAGAGGATGCTGAGGGGAGACCTTATCGCTCTCTACAGCTGCCTGAAAGAAGGTTGTAATGAGGTGGGTGTCGGTCTCTTCTCCCAAGTAATAAACGATAGGATGAGAGGAAACGGCCTCAAGTTGAGCCAGGAAAGGTTTAGATTGGGTATTAGGAAAAATTTCTTCACTGAAAGAGTGGTCAGGCATTGGAACAGGCTGCCAGAGAGGTGGTGGAGTCTCCATCCCTGGAGGTATTTAAAAGAAGGGTAGATGTGGTGCTTGAGGTTATGGTTTAGTGGTGGACTTGGCAGTGTTAGGTTAATGGTTGGACCTGATGATCTTAAAGGTCTTTTCCAACCTAAATGATTCTATTCTATTCTTTGATCTGAGAGGTTCTTGTAATGTAAAAGAAATAAAACAATGATTCTGTAACGTGTGAAAAGATAACTAAATCAGACACTGATAATTTTTGTAAGGACTATTTTTGATAGATTTATTTTAACTTATCCATGAAAGTCCTTTTCAAAATTTTATAGGGTATACATGTCAGCATTGTCCTCAGTTAAAGCACCGTGTACCAGTGTAAACTTCAGTCCTTCTGTGCGCTCAGAGGACTAAGGCTGTGCATAGCAGTTATGCCAAAATCTCTATGTATGAAGTATACATGCAGATGTTGTCTTTTTACAGCATTTTGTGCTTTAGCAATAGGATTATTTAATGGCATGTGATTTTCATAGAAAATTAAGACAAGAAGTGAATTGCATCTATTCCAGTTAAAACACAAAAGTAAACATAATAAAATTAGTCTACTTGGAATGAACTTAAAGCAGTGAGATTATACGAGTAGTTTTGGAGAAATATTCTGTATGTGTAAGCATGTTAGTACTTTATCATCTTAAAATATGTGTTCTGTTTAAGTACTTACTATACATGAAATAAATTTCTGTAATATTGAAGTAGTGACTGAAGCCTACCTGACAATGAATTTGATCCCCTGCTAGTTAAGTGTGAAATTCTGTGGGTTAATCAATAGATACAAAAAATACATAGTTAAGGAAGAGATACAAACTGTGATTTAGATGGAGATAACTATTAAGATGTTTATTTATTTTCTTATAATTAAAGTAGAAAGGAAAGTTGCAGAAATAGAAAAGGGATACACAAGTAAACCTGTAAAGAATTAAGTAATTATTTTCCAGCCTCTCAAGGGGAAGGGGTTAAGAGATACAGTTTTAAAAGGGTTTATGTTGTTGAAAAGTTTATTTATCTTGTGTCTACTGAGACAGTGTGCCAACAACAGCAAACCCAAAATGCAAGTTAAAAAGAAAAAGAGAAAACTACTGCTGGAAGGGAATGTGAAGGCATAACAAAGCTATTTAAAATTATTACAGTGCAACAGCTGGTTTTGCTAAAGTGTCTTGGTTATTTTGAAAAAAGAAAAGTAATCTAACTTCTAATTCCCTTTGTCTTCTCACTCTGGGTAACTGTAGTATATAAAGTTTGCTATCCTATGACTCATTCTTCCCACAATACTATTTCTTTGAATAGCCCTTGTAAAAACATGCATTTCATGTTAGTTGTCTTAGTTGGCAATTGTGTAGACTTTTTTCTTCCTGGGTGAATGACTTATATGTACTAATCTATGGCTCTGCCTCTGCCACACATGGTGCCTACCAAAATAGTGCTAATACTATGCTGTACTGCTGTACCTATGATTACTGTGCTCACTTTTTTGAAAGAACAGAGTTGGCTGGTAGAGTATATCAATCATTGAAATTAGCTTACTCTCTTTTCCACAGGATATATATCTATATATATATATAAAATAAGTTCTGATATATAACTGATATAAGTACATGTTTTCAGGGACAGACAGTCATGAAACTGAGGCTTGATTTTAATTCTCGGTAGAATTTAATTCTTAGTAGAATTAAAAAAGATAATGGAGAAAGAAGGGGCAAATGCACAATAAAATGTTATTTCCAGCCTCCAAAAGTAACCTCTTTGCATAAGTTTGGCTCGCTATAAGAAATACTAAAAAGAATTGTGGAAGTTAAATGACTGAGATTCATTCAGATAAAGAATTAAAGAACATCTGTTGTAGCTTTCATATGTGAATGGTTGCTGAGCAGTCTGTTTTAACTTTATCATTATAGGCAGTCATGGCAGAACTCTAAAGAACAGCCACAGTTGTAGGCTTTCTTGCTGCTTTCACAATACTTCACATTTCCTCTGATGGCACAATGGAACAGGCAAGCTCCTATGAGAGAATTCTATACTGAATTATATGTACTCTGTGAGTTTGTCCAACTGTTGTAGCACGCATTCATGACAGCAGCATGCACGAATATTGGTATGGTCATCATCCTTTCCAGCTGTCTTTGGTTCCCCAAAGAGAGGGGTGGATTACCTGGGGACAGTCTTTGGAATGAGTCCAAACTGTAAAACACAAGCTCATGCTTTTAGGTGGATAGTTAAATACTTTAAACCCTGTTTTTCTTGGAATTACAGGTTTTGTGTTTGTTGAGGCTACTTTTTTTGATATTTCTACTTTCTGGATTTAATCTAGAGTTTAGAAATTGGAGCAAATTGTTTAATGCATTTAATATGCAATCTAATATTGTTTAATGTGTTTAATATGTAGATTTGTGTTGCAGATTGTATTTTGATTATTTACCAGACTAAAATCTTGGTTATAGCTGAAACATGTTGATAAAGTTCAAGGAGCTGACAGTGAATTTTCTTATTATACAGTGGAAATTGGAGATGTTTATGGGAGATTTGGAAAATGAGGTAATACTTGCTGCTGAATATATTTTTAATTACCTTGAGGCCTAAAGGTCACAAACATGATTTTTCTGCTAAGTGAGGTTAAACTCAAACAATGTTGATCACAAACAAAAAAAACAAACAAACAAATCCACTTTTTAAAATGTAGCATTAGTAACAGCCTTATCTTATAAGTAATAGGTGGTGGAGGATGTTACATGAGTTTTCAGGACAATGCTAGAAAAAGGTTAGTGTATTTGGAAAACTGCTAGAATTTAAGCTCAATTATGAAAGAGGAAAATTTTATTTTCATAAAGACATTTCTAAATTGAAGAGTGAATATTGTGATCATTGACCCTTCACTTTCAAAGGATAATGATGTTCACCAGCTCTAGCATAAATTCTGCTATCCTTCATTCTGATTATAAAGTGGGATTTTTCTTTACTCTCTTCTGTTTAAAAGCAAAAGGAAAGAACTTGTGGCAGAGAAAATTGCTTATAGGATAGACTGACTATTTAGAAATGTTATTTTAATGTGAGGGGATGAGGTAATAGAGTAAAGCAATAACCAGAAAGCTGCAGTGTTTGACTCTGGTATCAAACCCAATGTCACAGTCTTGATCTTTGTTGTCCTTTTTTAATTATTATTTTGTGGGGGATTCTGATTAGTATATCTGTTTCAGGAAGAGCATCAAGAGTACTCTAATTTAGTATTTAAATATGGGATCTGATTAGTACTTCAGGCACGCGAGAGCGCTATAATACTAAGTGTGTTGTATTACAGACATCACAAGACTTGTTAAACAAGGAAACACGATTACTTTGGATTAAAGAAGTTGCCAAAGGCTTGAAGGATTTATAGCTGCTGCCACTTTGAGTTATATATAACTTCATTATTATGTTGAAAATGTTTAGATCTAGAATTAATGAAGCGCAATAAATGCTGATGAAATGAATCAGCAGGTTTGACAGCTTTTAACTGATGCTGAGCGAATGATGGAATTTTTTTTTAGTATTCTTTAATTCTCAGAATTGCTAGATATGTACAGAAAGTAACAAACGGCATTTGCACAGAGAAATGAAACTAATATTCTTTATAACTGGACATGATCAAGACATCAATTTAAGCGTATTTCTTAAATGACTTATTGTTCATTAAGGATGTGAGAGAGGGAAAGGTCTGTTGCTTTTCTGGAAGAGACGTCTATGGTCTGGATCTTGTAGAGAAAGAATAATAAGAGCAGTCAGTATCTGCAAAGATGTAAGGAGGATGCATGAGGATGAATGAGAGCAATGCCAGTACACTGGTCATGTGTGTCTGAGCAAGGCAAGAATTGAGTACCATCAGAAATCTAAGCGGTGCTGTCCTAGGGACAGGCAAAGGGGTTGACCACTATTGTAGTTTGAAAGGGGTCTGGAGCCTGTTGAAATGCTAGGTAGGCTGAGTGAGTTAGTTTTAAATGTTCTGAGTTTAAGAGGGACATAGATGAGTTTAGAAGAATGGAAATTGCAAGCCTCGGGCAAAGAGGAAGGGGGAAAACGTGGCTTTAGAAACAAAGGACTTAAATTTGGCTTTTTTCTGTGGCTCTTCCAAAATTTAGTCACTGTTAGTGTAATTAGAAGGGGCAATGAAATATAAATTCGTGACACCGCTGTGGTGTGCTGGACTACTGCAAGGTCTCTTTTTTATGTGAATCAAGATTTCAGTGAATGCATATCGCATCAATTTGATCATTCCATTAATCTCAGCTGTATAAAATCGGCTGCATTTTAACATTGCTTCATTAGCTCAGAAACTAGTGTGACATTCAGTAACTTTTTCTAGACAGCTGCATTCCATTTCATTGTATGAAGTCTGTAGTATGGCAAAGATTTTTCAAAACAATTATTATTTTAACAGCTGGTTAATTACAGATTATTTATTGAGTGGTTAGTTAGCTGAGCAGTCATCATTTGCTCTTGTTACCATGATGCAGAATTACTGTTATGTGTATTAATGTGAGGGTTAGTAAATCTGAATGAGAAATGAGCAATAACAAATTATGAAAGGCTTTTAAGTTTTGAAGTAGTCTTACAACATTTGTTTCTTACAGGCAAACTATGAAAAGAAAATATTTAATGGCAGAAATTATTCTTGAGTTTCATTTGACTGTCCCTCTGTAATATGACTCAGGTATTTAGTTACATAAAAATATGACTAAGTCCCTTTTGCCTGTGAGGTATAGACCTGGATGAAATCCAGTATGAGATTGGATTTCAGTAAATTGGAAAAGTTCTTTCCTAGCCTTCTTAACTTTGAATTTGGGACAAAACTACGTCAAAAGCTGGAATAAGTTCCTCATCTAACTATTCCATAATCAGTTGGGGCTTTTTTTTCCTCTTCAAATAGTGTCTGATTACTAAATTAAGCTCTCAGCATCAATAAACCATTCCCCTCCAGAATAAAACCTATAATTTTTCATATATATTGTCTTTTGTACCTTTTGAAGTATAGCTCTTATGGCTGTGGAGTGAATCCTGGGTAGATGCAGCAAAGAGAGAGTAAAAAAGAATCCAGGTGCATATTGTATAGTTTCTTAGGGTGACACGCTTAATATGCCAGAGTATTTGAAAGTGATATATTAACTCCTCTTAAGAGTATGCTATTTGGGTTATTTTTTTATGCAATGAAAAGTAGAGTGTGGTTTCTGTCACGACCTACCCAAATGACTGGTTTATTTCAAAAGTCTAATGCACTATGTGGTGTAATACATTTGAGACGCACCAGTGCAGTGTGTGTATTTATACTCTCAGTATATCTAAGTAAATAGAGAAGCATAGAGAAGGATCATCCAGAACTGCATGAGTGCTGTTTAAAAAACAAACCAACCCACCTGACTATCCTGAACGCTTTGTGCTGGAAATTCATATGCCTTATCATTTAGACAGTAAAGGAGTATCTGCAGAGCCAACCGTGTGGAAAGTGTTTTCTGGTCTCAAGTGTTCTGTGCTGACTTGCAAAAACTATGTTCCAAATTGCATTGGATTATATTAACTTTTAATTTCTTGCTCCCTGCTATCCAGGGCATCACAGGATCAAAATCTTAAAATGCTAATAGTCCATTCTGTCTGTAAGTCTAGAGATGGAGGACAGAAGGGAAGAATAGAAATGATCTCCTACCAATATTATATGTTAGTGGCAATTAGGAAAAATCTGTTAGTCCACAAAAACAACAGTAAGAATTTATCTTGCCTTGCAAGCTTTCAGCTAATTTTTCTTACTGTATCCCACCCAAAGGTATTTCTACACCTGTTTGGGTGAAGACAGCTCCTATTCTCTCCATTGTGCTTATATTGACATAGTTGCAGATGTTGTTACTATGCAGAACACCATTTTGGTTTTTTTTCCTCTTCAATACTTTCCTAGTTTTCCTTTTGCTGTAACCGTTTTTGTTGTTGTTGGGAGATAGAACTATTTCATTCATGGGCCACAAATGTTTACTTTAAGTATTGAGAATGTCTCATCCTTCTATTTTCCAGTTTATTATAAAAAGCTCCAGTCATATTCCAATATAGTTTTGTTTAAACCTTCTGTTGCCGTTATTTTTAAAATTTTCTCTGTATCGCTTTAGTTTTCCAAGACCTATCATCACTGTCATTTTAGCAATGAAATTCTGCTCTCATTCAATTACTTCAAGCCGATCTGTAGCTTACTTTGTGTTTAACTGTATCATAACCCTTTTTTTCTCATGTCCTGTCATCCATAATTTCTCTATTTGATTCACACCTGTTTGCATTAGCTTTGAATGTCTACTTTGTATCACCTGTGTCTGCATGTGCTGGTTTTGGCTGAGAAGGGGTTAATTCTCTTCACTGTGGTGGTCGGGTACCTTTCCAGCTTCCCGCGCTCTGCCGTGTTGGCGGGAGGCTGGGAGGGGTGGGGCCACGGCCAGGGCAGCTGACCCCGACTGGCCAATGGGATGTTCATTCCATACCATGTGACACCATGACCAGTATATTAAGGGGAGCAGTTTGCGGCTCAGGGAGGTGCAGTGTTGGGTCGGCGGGCAGTGAGCGGCTGCGTCACATGCGGTTTGTTTCGGTGGTTCATCCCCCTCCCCCCTCCCTCACCCCTCACCCTCCCCCAGGTTTTCGCACCTCTTGTTTTCCTTTCCATTGCATTTTTGTTGTTGTTTTTTTATTTTAATTATTAAACTGTTCTTATTTTAACCCACGAGCGTTACCCTTCTGATTCTCTCCCCCATATACTGGTGGGGGAGTGAGCGAGCGACTGTGTGGTGCTGAGTTGCTGGCTAAACTACGACAGTACATCTGCATGATTTGAAATAAAAATGTTAATCTTTTCAACTTCCAGATTTACAAACTTACTTCATGTTTTTAATGGTAAATTCTGAATAAACAGTTCCTATTATATTTGTATTATTTAATTATAATAATGGTGGTAAGTTGACACAGGAATGCCTCTAAACTGGTTACTTTTCAAAAATGGACTTCATTTTCTATCAGAATGCCATACAGAAATGCTGTTCATAAAGAGTTCTTTCTTGCAGTTTTCCTGAGCAGATTGTCATGTTAAAAAAAACTTAAGAATTTTTCTTCCGTCTTTTTTTCATTCATACTGATCTGGTTAAATAAGTAATGTGTAATTTATTCTATTTATGCCTGCAAACGCTTTCATTTTCAGCAACTGCTTGACAACTTAAATGAAGCACATTATTGGTAGCTGTGAAGCTGTTAACTGGTTTATATTTGAATTTATTTTTGTTTGCTTTTAAATATTTAAATGTGTTCTTTACAAAGACTGGTACTTAAGATTGGGATCAAGTACTGCATTGGTATTTCCTTTGTTTTCTTTAGTTACTCTGTGTGTGTGTGCTTTCTTTGTGTGTATGTTTTCTGGATCCACAGCACAATTGCTTTACCTCAGTGTTTATCCTTTTCACCTATAAAATCAATTTAGTAGCCTGGTTAATTTCCCATTGTTCTTCTAGAAACATGCATCTTCCAATAGCTCTATTCCTGTTGAGCAATAAGAAATTGTCAGTACCTGTTTTTCTCGACTGTTAAGTATCAGGTGCAATTTAACAGTCATTTTTGGGAAATACCGTTTCAGTCCATTGCTCCTTGTCAGCAACCTTCCTCACCTGTGGGACAGTTTGTGCCTAGAGTATTATTCTAATATACAGCTGTTGCCAAGGCCTGCTGCTTTCTAGATTTGACAATTGAACATCAAAAGTTACATTGTAAACACTAACATTTATCTAGAAATAGCTTTATTTATCTTCCTGCCTTCCCTTCCCCCCACCCCCCCACACCCCATCTTACTTCTTCCTGCTCAAGACTGGTATTTGATCTAATGTAATTTCATAGGTTCCTAAGGAAAATTAAGGCTATCCACATAAGATCCTTACTGCCTTAAATGCACAGAAACCTCTTTTTTTCTTTTTTTTTTTCTTTTTTTTTTCTTTTTTTAAATGTTGTAAATGTATTGTCAAAAATAATAGTGAGTTCAGACACAAGTCAGTTCATCGGTTCCTGGCTCATTTCCTGTCAAGATTTTGTGTTAGGGCTTTTTATACTTTTTATTGGAATTTTTAAAAAAAAAATTATATTTTGTGTGTGTATCCTAAATAATGCTGCTATTTCACCAGAATGCCATGAAAAGAGTGGAGCACATGAAAAAGCTAGACTAAATCTGCAGTTTTACAAATACAGTTGTACAGCAGTTATGGCGTCTATTTTATTAAAACTGTTTTCGGCCTCTTAGGTCACATGTTTTGTTCTTTTGTTACAAGCTGCAGCATGTTGACATTACTAACATTTCCGAAGTACATTAAGTACATTTTCACCCCCCACACATGCGCACACAAAAAGAAGCCCCTTCTGTGACCGACTGTTTTTATGTTCAACTCAGATCTCTCTGCATCTTTATACACTGAACAGAATAGCTAAGTAAGTGAAATACCAGACGGAAGTTTGTCATTATTGTTCTCACCATTGACTTAAGCACATTTTAAGTCTAGTTTTTAATCTCTGGCAATTGAGTATCTCTTCACAGAAAAATACTGGAAGTTCCTGGAATTACAAAGATACCAAGTCGCTAGCCAAATTTTCCCTGGCTAAGCAGTGAGAAAAGCTGCCCATTGATCTGTGTTTTATGTGGTGTTTTTTCTGATGAGAACTACTATTTCCTCTGAGATCATCAAAGCTTATTTCAACTAGGATTCAACACTAGATTTTAATTGTTGTTTCCAGAGTTAGAATGTGAATTCCCAGTTACAGAATACTGATCAGATCGTAGCTGAAGTTGTTCATCTTGAAATTTTGCAATTAAATTAAAATAAATCCCAGTATATTAGTATTTTTAGCAGAATGTTCTAATCCAAAATGAAAATCAGATGTTCTTATGTTCTTCATGGAAATACAGAAGTCCAGACAGTGGGTATTGTATTTAGGTTACAAGACTTGTGGGTTGTTTTTTTGTTAATTTTCGTTGTTTACATTGTAGGCAAGTCTTTGCTCACTTTAAGGAATAAAACTGATACCTTAAAATAATTTTTTAAAATTCGTATCCAAAAATAATTCTCTTGAGTTGTATAAAAACCCAGGTCCTCTGGAAATTAATTCATTGTCCTCATGAATGGATTCCTGGTGAGTGAGGCATTTTTATGACTCCCTTAAAAAACAATTGCAAGCATTCCACAAATAAACAATACATTGATTTTGGGGGACGTTTTTATGAGCATTTTGTAATAATTTGTTCTCCAATGTTTATTTCAGTATGGTATTTTGTAATTTTTAACTAAATTATACTAAGAATTCTCTTGTAGAAGCAGAGAGAGTAGAGCTTTGAAGCAATGCTGTTTCAGTTAGCAAGTACAGATGCAGTACCAAGTGAGATATTATTTCATTGATTTCCATGTGTTCTGGAAGAAGAGCTGGAAAAGTTTAGGTACATAGGCTAGATGCTGCTGTTCTATATCTTTTTACATTTTGCAACTATTTTGGCAATTTTGATCTTTTTCCCTCAACTAGTTTTTCCTTCTGTATTTTTCATTAATAAATTTCACATGTGATTTTGGTATTTTTGGTATTTTTTGTTTTCTTGTTTCTTTCAGGGCTGTTTTTCATGACTAGTTAACCATAATAATAGTTACATTCGTATTGGCTTTTCTTTCCCTGTGTGTAAGCTATTGCAAGTGACAGTTCATATTTTACTGGCATAATAAACCAGTGCACCATTTAATGTGACAGTAGCAGTTCTTGGTACAGCAGAAGCCCTAATGTTGTTCATACTGCAGAAGAGTTTTGTCTGAAACATTGGGGGTAAGAGGGAATTAACATCATTGGATTGCTCATTGCCTCAAGGGGGTAGCAGTTCCATGCCCGTAAGAGCTCTCGTTGTTGCTTTTGGACAAGATTTTCTTTCTACTGATCAGTCTGCAAATAATCCAGGAGATCCTGTTATCACCAGAAGTACAACTTTTAATTCAGATCATGTTCAGTTGCTGCAGGATTTTTTCTGATTTTGATTTGTGTCAATAATATTTCATTAACCCCGAGTGAGCTCACAGGGAAACTTATAACATTTAGAAATGGAAAAATGTTATGCAGCCACTATGAACCTGGTGCTTGGGGCTTCAGACAGACTTTTCAGCCTTAGTTTCCACTCTTCTGTCAAACCTGTGTATATCACTTCTGTTCTCAGCAAGTTCTTCTCAACTCCTTTAATCTGTTAGGTAGAATTGAGAACTACAGAAACATTGCAGTGCTGTGCTGCCCTGGGCATGCAAGCAGACTTTGTTCTGTAGGTGGGAGTGGGTGATGGATTAACAGAGATAACTGAAGCCACCTTCTGTACCTGCACATGAATAACAGAAGTGAAAAGCATAAATATGGACATCGGTACAGAGATATAGACTGATCAGATTTTGCAAGATCCTTTTCATTTAAGGGAGCCTGGCAGACTTCCAAAGATTACTGCTTCCAGAAAATTATAAAATGAAAAAAATACAAATTGAAGATACAGCCCTCTTTTTCCAACTAAAACTATCTTAAAAGCAGAAAGTCACTCTGTCAAAAACCGCATCACTGGCTGATCCTTGTGGGTCCCTTCCAACTCAGGACATTCTATGATTCTATGACTTCTTGGTTCTCCAGAACAGCACAGGGATAGCATCAGAATGCAGAAACAAGAGATCATGCTCTGATGTTCATGGGGCTAAGGAAACAAACAAGACGCAGTGAAGCAACACTGTTCTCTAGGCACTGGGATTTGCCCACTGTCTGTTACAAAGATCCTCACAAGGATTCCTTATTTTTTCGTCTGAATCAGTATTCCTAACTTGTAACTGTGACAGAGTGATTTATGTCATGGTTCAGCACTAGCTCAGCCTCAGCAAAAAGATCAAAGAAGGGGGTGTACACATCAGAATCAGAATAAATTGTTTTACAAAATGGGTTCTTGTTAGGTGTTTATAGGAGGGTAAATGTTGCTGGTTTTGTGTAAGTTCAGGCTTGACGAGGCTCCATGATTTCTAATGCATTAATGAATTTTACAAATGTTTTATTTCATCAACATAAAAAACCTTTGCAAAAGATAAGAATTCTTATAGAGTGTCGTGGTTTAGCCGGCAGCTCAGCCCCACACAGTCGCTCGCTCACTCCCCCACCGGTATATGGGGGAGAGAATCAGAAGGGTAACGCTCGTGGGTTGGGATAAGAACAGTTTAATAATTAAAATTAAAAGAAACAACAACAGAAATGCAATGTAAAGGAGAACAAAGAGAGGCGCAAAGCCCCTGGGGGAGGGGGAACGAACCGCTGAAACAAATCGCACGACGCAGCTGCTCACCGCCCGCCGACCCGATGCCGCACCGCCCCTGAGCCGCAAACTTCCCCCCCTTAATATACTGGTCATGGTGTCACATCGTATGGCATGAACATGCCATTGGCCAGTCGGGGTCAGCCGCCCCCACCATGGTCCTGCCCCTCCCAGCCCCCTGCCACGCAGCAGAGCATGGGAAGCTGGAAAGGTAGCCGAACCCCACAGTGAGAATTAACCCCTTCTCAGACAAAACCAGCACATAGAGGAGCTGAGAAAGCATCTTCCACATGTACTTCTCCACTCTGGTGTTTGTATAAAACCCACACAAGCAGAAAGACGGTCATGAAAAACCAAAATATCATACTGCTATATATATATATCTCTTAAAAAATGGTATTTTTAGTGTTTAGTTGCTAAAGAATAATTTTAATTTTAGGGCTTTAGAAATACTCAAAAATTGATATCAGATGATACTATTCCGACTCATCAAATGTAATGCTGTCTGGAGCCATACAGTAAGTGGCCTGTTCACACACATCCAATGACAATTCTGTGTTGATGAACAGTCCCTGTATAGTGGGGCTTATGCAAAATAGGAAATCTCACATCCTCTATGCTGACTGGGTGATGAATCAGGAAAAACTAATATGTCAGTGGTATGTCAGCAGTTCAAAGTGAATTAAAGGAGAGGAGAGCAAATTGAAACTTGGATGTCATCTATAATAATAAAACAGTACTGAAACTAAGAATCTTTTCAAGTTCCTGTTGCAGCAGCTGCAGTTTACTCATCTGTGTCTTAAAACTAAGTGTATACTAATCTGAAATATTTTATAAGTATTTTTGCAAATAAATGCCAGCTAATAGATTTTTTGCTGCTCAACTGTTCCACACTTCTGTCAAAAAAGTGGGTAAGTGTATTGTGACAGAGTTAGCAATGCATTCATTTATATTTTCCTTAGAGTTCTTCACAGTACAAAATGAATGTGCAACCTCTGTTTGAAATAATTAGCTGTGGTTTACTGGGGGAATTTTGGTACTTTCATGTTGTACTAGCTTTTGATCAAAATTTCCCCGCACTGCCATGTTTAATTCTGGCCATCTGGATTAAAAGCTTCTCTTAATCTTAAATACAGATTGTAACTCTTTCTTTTTGAGCGTACTGCCATGAAGTTCTGGCTAGTTTCCAGCTTTCTTCATTAAAGCTTGCTTTATTATGGTTTTTTGGCCATTAAATGATTGTTATGCACAATAGGTATTTGTTTATAATTTGCTCAAACTGGGAATCAGTTACAACAGTAATCCAGTTCTGTAATTAACAGAGAGCATGTTTGTACCTGCTAGGATCTTCTGAGACCTACTAAGGGGTGAGGAAGAAATAGAGTTGAAAGGTAACATTTTCTGCTAATAAGACTTTAAGCATTCTAATCTGACAGTATTTTGTGCTGTGTTGTGGAAGTGTGACTTTCTGCATAATAACTACACTTGAACCAAAATTTGTGGTTGTGACAGGGATAAAAGGACAGTTTCATTTGTTGTAGATCTTCTCACATCTTTTGTCTTTGTTTTGGGTTTAGAAAGGAATGTGCATTCTAGCAGAAAAGGAGCAATTGGGGATCCTTGAATCCTATCCAAGTTTTGTTACTGCTCTTGTATGGTTTTTGTCAGGGAGTTCAATCTTACTTTCATTGTTTTTTCACCTGTAAAGTTTTAAAAGATTGTGAGAAAGTTACTAGCTTTAAAATTCTTTTAAAAGTAGAGCATTTCATAGGTGTGTGTTTACTTTTGTATTTTGGCTGTTGTGGAGTTGTAAGAAATGTAAACTTGCCTTAGCTACATGTTTGGACTGTTATAAACAAGGGATAGCATGAAATAGCTGATGGTATAATTTAATCTGATTCTTAGCAGTATGTTATTGATAGTATGAAGTATACACATGATAACTATAATAAGCTTTAGAAAATATTTCTTTAGAAAAGTGAAGTTATGTAGCGTCTTTGCAATACTTCTTTTCCCTAACTTGTGTCTGTCCTATCTGCTAACACTCCATCTTTGAGATTCCTTTTAGAAAATCTGCACCTAGAAAACTTTTCTGGGAACTGAATCTGTAGAAGTTTGGTGAGATGAAGCTGATTAATGAAATAATTTCATTTAAAATTTTACAAGCATGTATTTGGCTAAAAACAATTTTCTACCACAGCTGAGAACTAGAGAGATAGAAACACTGTGTGCGCAATAACTTCCTGTCTTGAAATTAACTATTAGTCTGCAGTGAATTGTACATACAGTATGTTAGAACTTTGCTTTTTAATGTATTCTTTCTCTTGATCTCTCAATTTAAGGACATACAATGTGCCTTATGAACTGAAACAGATTATACTGTAGGCTATGGACTAAGCAAGATAGAATAAAAATTAATGAAAGCTGCAGAATTTAAGTGCTTTTTCCACAAAATCTAATCAGACTTCTTATGATGTAATCAGGAGTTTTCAGTCTTGCTAAACAAATGGGGAATATGGACTTGAATAAAAATAGTACTTCATAATTTTCTGTCTTTACTCAGTGTAGTGAACCCTAGTGTTCTTGTGAATGTACAATTGAAATGTGCAAGTCTTTTGAGGATAATTTAAGTAACTTGGAGATTCAGATTTACCTGAAAAATCCCTTCTCCTGTCATACAAATCTTTTCTTTCCCTTTTTATGAGGGTTTTTTTTAATACATTTGTTGATTTTGGAAAAAGTAAAAGGTGTTTCTTGTGAATCTAATCTTCTCAATGGCAAGCCCTTGCACTTCCTTTGCCAATAGTTTATTTCATATGTATTCAGTCCAGTTTTCTTTTTGCATATGTGAAATAACAGTTTGGCAACTGTAAACAAAATATATACAGTGAAGAAAAAAAGACTTGTATTTTTTTAAAGTGAAAAGATTTATTTTATGAAATAATCCTTTCATTGAAGTGAATAATTAAAGCTAAAATAAATAAGATCTTATAAAAGATTGCACAGTAATTATGTAACTTTTAAGAAACAAGGGTTCATGGTAATGAAGTATTTTCATTTTACTAGGTTTTTCGTAGAAAAGTACAGTATCATGTGATGATATACCACAGTGTGTGAGAGTAGTTTGCTGGTTCAAAATCCAAACATCACAGAGTAATTTCCAGAGACCAGATGTTTATCAGTTCCCTTTATGGAAGAGAGCAGAAATGTTCTTATTTGAAGTTTTTCGACTGGAACTCCAGTGTAACTTCATAGTAGGCTTTCATACACCGTGACTTGAGCACTCGTGTATGACCCATAAAGGATTTACTTTTGAAGAAAGAAAATTGCTTATATGACTACACAGTCAATAACCACAGCATTACCCGTTATAACTGTGAGAAAAATTAGCTAGAAGTATTTCTGTTTCAGTAAATAATTTGGCATGGCTTTGGTTCACAGTGGCCCATGTAAGGCTTCTTCAGCTCTTGTAAATTGAGAATTAGTGCACCTTTGGTATTTAGAGTAATGGTGACAAGACTTCCTCTCTCCTCTTTCCTAATCCTCTTCACTTTATTTGTCATGTGATTGATGAGCATATATGTTAATGTCACTGGGGTGCTGAGGTTTTATCTTTATGAACCCACATCTGAAAAATTAATTATTTTTTTCCTGTTATATTGAATACAAACTGAATCAATCATAAGAAGTGCCCCTGGAGTATTTATCTAAACCCACACACATTCTCAGGTGATGTGTGTTACAGTAAGTATGGGTGTAAGGTACTGTTGACCAGCAACAACATGATACTTGCCACTGGTTCAAATGCAATTGCATTGCTCCTCTGTGCTAATTTTCATTAAGGCTACATCAGTATTCTCTGTGCTGTGCCTGTGGGTGAATTTTTGCATTACAAGTAATTTTAATACAGCATGTACCAAAACCGTGTTCTTACTAATTAATAGATGTGTTATAATGTAATTGAAGGGCAAGTTGAAGTGAAAAAGTAAACTCCAGCTCATTACCTCTTCAGCCTGTTTGTATGTTGTTTTTCTGATCCTTTGCTGTCATGCAGAGTGTTCTTTGATTCTGTATTATGGTTTCTGAGGATACTACTATACGTCTGCAAAGCTTAAATCAGTTATTCCTTTTTATTTTAAAATTATTATAACTAGAGGATACAGTTAAAGATATTTTAATCGTGTATTTGCCTGACTGCTTTCACAGAATAACTAAGCCACTCAAGTTGGTTTTGATTTCTAATGTTACCAGATAACGTGATAACTGGGGTGGGGAGGGTGATGGGATTGGGGGGAGACTAGAAAGAAAGCTTACCTATTTAAAAGAAAAAAAAAAGGCAAAACAAAACTGAATGCTGATTTTTGTTTCCTCTGTGATAGATCTAGTTACAAAACAGAAAGCTTCTGACATTGAAACTGCATATTCTTAGCTGGGCATGCATTCTTTTAAAATTTATTTCTGTAGTCCAGCAAGGAGATTTATTTTTCGAATTTGCCTATTGACCATCTATTTCAGCATTGTTCTGTTTTCTGTGCCTGATATAAATGCATATGTACTTGATTTCACATGGGTGGTTACATTCTGACAATAACAACAAAAAATTGTGAATTAATTAAATTATATTTTGGTTCATTTTAGTTTTGAAATGTGTATGTAAATCTATAATTTAGGAAAACGCAGGGTCGTTGATAATCAAGTCAGGTTTTTAGGCATGATCTTTTCATGATTGTAACTGTAATGCTTATTTATTCCTGCAGTTCTTTCCATAGTGCAGACAGGGTTTCCCTGTTCCTGTTAGTTGTCTTTAATTTAGGTATTTGTATTGACATTCAAATGCTTAAATTAGAAATTAACAGTCTTCAGTGGTATTCCCCTTTTATGTCGTAAGTTACAGTTATTGTAGTTACTGTGCAGACATTGTCCCATTTCAAGGGCTGTTTTTAATAATTCGAAACAATATAGATTTTTTGCAGATATCTTTACAAAATACAGCTCCATATGATTTGCTCTGTTGAAATGGGAAGGGAATTAGAATAGATTACATCTGATGTATTTATATGATGCTAACAGTACTCTGTGTATTTTTGGAGGTGAAGGATTAATTTGAGAAGAGAAGCCTCTGAGGTATTTCTCAGTATCTGCCAGGCTTTTCGCATGTAGTGATCTTCTCTGAGATCTTAAACTCCTTGAAGTTACTCAATTCCAGTGTGCTGGTTTTGGCTGAGAAGGGGTTAATTCTCCTCACCGTGGCGGGTCAGCTACCTTTCCAGCTTCCCACTCTGCCGCGTGGCAGGGGGGGCTGGGAGGGGCAGGGCCATGGTGGGGGCGGTTGACCCCGACTGGCCAATGGCATGTTCATGCCATACCATGTGACACCATGACCAGTATATTGAGAGGGGGCAGTTTGTGGCTTGGGTGGCTGCATTGAGTGCGATTTCTTTTGGTGGTTCGTTCCCCCTCCCTTCCCCTCCCCCCAGGGTTTTGTGCCTCTTGTTGTTCTCCTTACATTGCATTTCTGTTGTTGTTTCTTTTAATTTTAATTATTAAACTGTTCTTATCCCAACCCACGAGCGTTACCCTTCTGATTCTCTCCCCCATATACCGGTGGGGGAGTGAGCGAGCGACTGTGTGGGGCTGAGCTGCTGGCTAAACCACGACAACCAGTCAACATCTTCAGGTTATGAATTAGTTCAAAATTAACATAATTGAATTGTGATAGAAATTCACCTCTTGAATGCTCCTGCTTATTTAGTGGACTTTTCCCATCTATCGTCGATAGCTTCTCGTGGGAAAATAAGAGAAATTCAAATGTAATAAACAGGTACATGGGTATTACAAAATTTGATTTGTGATTACGTTGTCTTACACTTGGCACTTCATCAGTTATCATGTCTCAAGTGTAATTAGTTTCACAGTGTTCTCACATTCCCCTCTTCACATATAGAGGGAGAAATAAAAAAAAAGTGTACATTCAGCAAATGGAACCCCTATATTGCCATTTCTGCTTTAGGCCACTGACTAATGCTGTTTCTTATGGAGCTCTGTCACATTTAGCTGACTAGTAGAGAAAAGAAGAAACTTAAGCAATGAGAGGTAGGTAATAAATTAACTTTGTATTTATGCTTTGTTGTGTTTTGTTGCTAAGGAAGGGATTTAAAAGATCAAAATATAAAAATTGTATTGGAAGTGACTTAAATCTATTTTTTTTCCTCTGTTCAATAGTCAAATTTCATTCCAATGTATTAAAATACTCATCTTTGGATATTTGAACTGTGGGATAAAAATAATACTAAGTGAAAATTTGGTCAGTGGATTTTGTATGCACTTAGTGCCTAAACTATGCTAATATCTAATATTAGCATAATATAATAATAACATAATAACATTTTTTGTTGCTATTATTTGAAGGGAGTTTTGGTTTTAATACTTCAGCCAAACTGATATGGCTTCATGTTTGTAGAGTATTGTATCATGACTTAAACAATGTATGGTGAGTCTTTGGAAATGTTAGGCAAATAATCTGCTTCTTTCAGGTTTAGTTTATCTTGCTGTCCAAGTGGTTAGTTGATACAAGAGACTTAGCATTTTGTGAATGCTGATGTTATTATTAATCAAATATTTGAATAAGAGAAAAAAGAGGAGGGATTTGGCTTGCCTTCACAGATGTCTTCCAGCACTTCAACAAAACAGCAGCCCTTGCTTGTCTTTGTTTCCATTGGTGCATAAGAGTCGTAAGAAAGCAATTTTAAAAAATCAACTAAGTAAGGACATACAACTGGAAAGTAAACTTACTTGGAAGACTTGCAATTAAGTCATGAAAAATTTTCAGAGATACATATGGCTAGTGTTCGCAGAGAAGCCGTGGTGTTGAATAGGCATCCAAGCTAACCTGGAGCTTCCCTCCCTCCTCCACTTTCTTTTCCACAGTGCAGTTCTAGACTGTCAGGATGTGATCAAGGCTTGTTCTGGTGGTTTGTGGTATTTTTGGTGGTTGGTTTTTGTTTTTTTGTTTTTTGTTTTTAGTTAATTGGCTAACTACCTGTGAATCAGAATTGTAGCTGTGGCAGTATGGTTGCTGTGAATGTGGTATAAAGATGGAATTCCTTGTTGGAGGGGTTGTTCTTATTTTGCATCCAGACAGCTCTAGAGATACTTCTCTGGCTGTGTGCAAATGCAAACCTCTGAGTTATACAAGATGCTGACCAAAATCTAGCATATTAGAATGGAAACTCAAGCCTCTATTGTATGTGGTGTTTGGAAAATGAAGAGGTAAAACCTTATTTGAAAAGGCTCAGTATGTGCTGGATTTTGAAAGTATTTATGCTTTCATGCTTTGTTTTAGTTGTATTAAATAGAAAAATATTTAGCAGTCAGGGAGTAGTTCTTTACTGTGTGCAAATTGTCTTTTGGGGGATTTACCTAATGAAATGTGTTGGATATTTTAATATTTGGAGAAAAAAAAATCAAATGTCATTTGTCTTTAAAGATATTCTTTTTCCTGCTTGGAGGAAGATAATCTGAAATTGAGTGTTTGTCTTTGTTTGTTTGGACTTGTTAGTCTTAACTAAATAAAAGAACCTCTTAACTCTTTTTTTTGACTGAATTTTTCCTTGTAGTCAAAAAAGTAAGATTATACCTGCCCATTGTTTCATTTACTATAGAATTTGTTATAGTATTTTTCATAGGGAAGTCACATCTTTGAATAGGTATTGAAATCTGGTTTCTAATTAAGATCAAGGTTAACTTAAAGAAAACGGGCACTTAGCTAAACCGCTCTAATTATAACCAATGCAGGCTTCATTTGTGTGAAGCTGAAAAAAATGATTCTGCTGTTGTGAAGAAAAAACTTTTAACCATAAAGATTTGTAATTTTAGAAAGCAATAGTGTTGTCATCTGTTCAACAAGAATGTGGTGAAGTGCCAAAAGTTTTACTTTAAATTACCAATGCAAACAGAGAGGTCTTCATCTTCATTCTGAGAGAACTTTCAATAGAATCCTGAGGAATAGGTTTGGGTTTAAAAGTGATTACATTCCACACTTTCATGGTTTTATGTAATTTAAAAGTTTTATAAAAAATAATCCCCCAAACCTAGTAAGGGCACAGCTCTTGGAACAGAAAATTTCTGTCTAAGCATGCAATGCTGTCAAATGCAGGAAAGCAAAAGGGTGAATTTAAGCAGTGGGATGCAGTCATTAGTTTACTGGTTTTTACTGTTAGTTTACACATACAGTATTTAATTGCACAGTAGTAAAGTAGTCAATCTGACACGTCTTCCAAGGGTGTGTGATTTTACAGCTAACATCTGGGAGGTAGTGGATACTTGTATGCAAGAGGTAGGTATTCGCACCTTTAGCCTTGATTTGTTTCTTGATGTTTTAAAAGAAGTTGCAGAGGTTGCAACTTTTTTCTTATACATGGGAGCAATTCTTTAGAGAGTGAAGACAGTGACATTAGTTCAGGCTGAGAAGGCTTAAAATGGGATTAATTTCCTTTACAGTTGCATGCAAACTATTTTTGTGACACTTGAGTAAATGAGACCCCAAGAGAGAATCTTATATTTCAGCAGACACCAATAGACTGCTCAGGAGACTTAGAACTCTTTGGGATTGACTAGAAGACCCAATTTTATTTGCTCTGTTACTCTAGCAGGTCTGCCTGTCTTACCATCAGACATTCTTCCTCCACCTCAGCGTATTGCTCCTCATTTGGGGGGGGAGGAGGGGCCCGCGAGTTTTCAAGATCTTGGTGCCCTCATCCAGTACCTGAGGGGACTGTGCAGGGAAAATGGAGCCAGATTGTTCCTGGAAGCAAATGGTGACAGGATAGCTGTAGCATGGGAAAATCTGATTTTATATAAGGAAAAAGGTTGTGTGCGTTTTTATTTGGGGTGTTGTTTTTGTGTTGTGTGTGAGGTTTTTTGTTTTGTTGGTTTTTGTTTTGTTTTGTTTTTATCATGAGAGTGGTCAAATGCTGGACCAGGTACAGAAGGAGGTTGTGGGATCTTAATTCTTAGAGATACTCAGAATTCAACTGGAAAGGGCCTGAGCCTGGTTTTGTTGGCCCTATTTGGAGTGGGGGTTACAGTAAATGACCTCCAGGTGTCCTAACCTAATTTTTTCTGTAATTTTAAGCAAAAGTATAATAACTCTTGGAGGAGAACACACAGGCATAAATCTGTCATTGTGCTCAGTTCTTGTACGTTGCTAAGCCAATGCTTCTCAGTTTTGATCACTTATAGTTGAACTACACTGAAATCTCATACTGAGCTTAAGTGTTTAGCCATGCTTTTTAGTTAGCAGAAATGAGTTGCCCTTGATTGTATTGCTTAATTAAATTGTTTAATGTAATTTTTATAAAAATTGTAAGAAAACTTTTGAATTCATGGATTTCAGTGGAGTTGACATGGACGGGTAAATGGCTTAATTACAGTAGAAACAAGAGCTAATTCAGAAACCTCCTAACTTGGTTGTTTTTAAATATAGGACACGATATTAGAAGACAAGTATTAGCCACATCAGCTATTCATGAATACTGCCTCTGAAATTGGGAACTGTGGTGACACATGCAAAAAAACCCCTACTTTTGCTAAACTTCAGCTTGATAATTATTAGAGCTATTTCTGGTCTGAGAGACCTACTGTTTTCCCCTGTAGCAAAGCTGCTGTTTCTGTTTTGTCAGGACAGTTTCGGAAAATAATTGTTGTTCCCATCTCTGTCTTCCTTTTTGAAGAAGGAATTTAGGCTCAGAATTCTAGTGGTTTCTACTGCTAGGAAGAGACCAAGAATTTTTATAATTCTTGCATTTACTCATTAATATAGAATATATTATGTATCATACTGAGTCTTCTGTTTGGGTGCAGTAGGTATGTCCAGCGCCTAAATCTCTGGAAGTAGAGCTGACTATAACTCTTCTGTTCATGCTGGTCATCAATTTTTATATCAGTTAATAACTATCTACCATAAACCTAGGTTTTGCAAAACCTTGCCTTAAAAATAATTGTGCTTATTGTTGGATTTAGACAGCTTGTTCACATGTTGCTGCTTTCTGTCCTTAGACCAATGTAGCTTATAACTATGTTGATCAAGTCTAAACTATGTTGAAACCATGTTTAGTAATAAATGTACAAAACCAGTTTTGAACAAGTTGAAAATCTTACAATGAAGCCAAAGAAAGTTTTGCTATTGACTTACATATAGAGTAATACAGTTCAAGCCTTCCTTGATCAGTTTAAAAACAGACTCATCTCTTGTGATTTTTAAGATAAACTAGAGGGAATATCTTGACTGAATGGTAGGAGTTTTGAACTCAGCAGTTGCATAATTTACAAGGTCCGTTGTGATCTACATAACCTGTTTTTCATACAAATTATGTGCAAGACAACTCATATGCTTCAAAACAAATATTAAGCTGTGTTGAGAAACTGATAAAAGGTTCATAATTTAATGTCTACTCCTACAGTAAAAAATTTAGCAATTTGTAATGTACACCTCTGACTTTATTTTGTGAAAGCGGACTGTTCTAATGCAGTGTATGTTGCAGAGTAACTTTCAAGCTGTGCACTTCTGAATTAACAGCGCTAATTGGTGCACTGGTTGAAAATGTGACCATTTGCATTTATCCACTAAGTGATTAATGTACATTATTTTAAAGTTTAGTATGATGGTATGCAGTGTTGGACAATCAATTTAATTTATGAATGCTTTGGGAACATTTTGGAGTCTCACAATGTGACTAATTGAAAATTGATTCTAGCTATGCCTGCTGGAGATAGAATATGAATTAGATTACTTTTGCTAGATTAGCTTGGAATGAAGCTTTAAAAAATACAATTGGGTGTAAACTATGCAAGGCTTGTTTTAATTGTAGTTCTTTTAAATCATACACAGAAAAGTAAAAAAAAGCATGGATAATGTGTCCTAGCACATTAGGTTTTCTGTCTCAGTATGAAATGGCTTTCAGTGGCTTACTTGGAAGACTTCTATTCGATACTCAGTTTGTGTATCTAAATGCAGTACATATGCATACGTTAAGTACAGTAACTTTCTTATAATCAAGTAAAATGGTGAAAGATTCTTAATTTTTTAAACTGATTTTCAGAATGTCTTGCAGTATTGTGTGGTGTACTGTTGTAATATGTAAATCTTAAAACCATTGTTAAGATCAGTTATTTATGTTTTCTGTGGTCTTGCTTAATCTAGCAGTAGATGCAATAGATACACTATTTTGTAGAAACAAATATAACTGACTTCGGCTACTTTTAACTATTTGCCTCAGGCTACTAAATTAACTTTTCCATGCTCTGAATAGTTACCCTGACAAGAAGTCCCTCTGTTTCCTATTCTTAATTCTTGCCTGACTGTGTGGATTGAGCTGTGTGACTGAACATTAAAATGAGGTGGTGTGTGTTCCTTTCCAGTCATAGGACATATCGCCTTATTCCAGGAAACACCACCCACTATTGTTTCCAAGACATTGCAGATCTTATGTACGTTAGGTAATTTAACTGTGATACAGTAATTAAAACCAGAAGTTCTTTTGCTCCGCACAAAAACTGTATTATGCTTTTAAAAATATATATTAAAATTTTTAAACCAATTAAAATATTCATATATATAGCATTGTTAGAAGTAGGCACAAAAATACATTTTAAAATTATATAGAATATTTTGTTCTTCGTGCTATGTGACTGGCTATTAACACTACGTGTTCTTATACGGGATAAGCACACAGTTGTTATTTTAAGTTAGCAATTTCTTATTAGCAGAACCATCCCTGCAGCTTTTCAGAATGTTGAATATTATTCACTGATCTCTTACTAATCATCAGTTTACAGATGGTGAGTCTTTTTTTTTTTTCAGAGCAGTTTACACCTCTGACAAATTATTTTTAATTTTGCATTTCACGTAAAGAACTGGTTTTGGTTAGTTCTCAAATAAAAAGCCTTCTCATAATAGAAAGGAGATGAATTAAATATTAAGAGTAGAGAACGTGTGCTGGTCTTTGTGCCTGTAATGGAGGCAGCAAGATGTGGAAATGGATATTTATAGAATACTTTGAGCTTTCAAAAGACTGTAGAAATTGAAATCCTGGAGAATTCATTCATGTAATCAGCGAGATATAAAAAAGATTACAAGGAAGGCTGGACTTCTATTAATCTTTTAAAAACCTGTTAATGCAAGACTTCTAAGAACTATGAAATTGTTGCACTAAGAATCTGCTTTCAGTTGATTTCTTCACCTCTGCACTCTGCAAATGAGTTAGATTGTGTATACATGAGAAATGGTTGCTGCCTTTTCTCCCTGGAAGCCTTCAGATACCCTTACACCTCAACTTCTAATTCTATTTGTGATTCTAAAATCTCTGAAGATAGCAAGTTATCATAGTATGTTTTGTACTGAAAATTATAAGAACATAATGATAACAACCCACAGTGGAAAAAGTCTTAATTTCCACTTTAATTACTATATAGTACTTTTAGAAAGTAGTGATAATAATACCCTTGACAATTTTTTTTTGGCTCCCTTGTTTTTCATTGAAGCAATAGAATTAACTTATGAAGAATAAATTTTATAGCTTATCTTGACAAGGATTTTTTTTCTCAAGGGGAAAACCGTGGTAAGTTCATGAACTTCTTCCAAGAGTAGGATTAAGATCTTGATGTGCCAGATTTATCAAAGACATTGTTCCATTAGTGAAGATGAGAAGGAAAATGGGTATAGTATTTCAGTACTGCTAAGTCTTTACAAGCTTCTGATTCAAATGCTTGCATTAACAAGAATATTGTTTAATGAAATCTGTAGGACATGTTGCAGTGCTGTATTACCTCTGCCAAGGAGCATCATTGTGCATTTCAGCTGAAAAGATATGCCAAACACTGAGTTGAGTCTATGAGACTGAAAATAAATATTTTGATTGGTCATGTCTTTAAAATATGTTTTAATTGAGTTTATTAAGACTGGCATTCTTCCAAAACTGCTGCACAAAAACTCTGGGATCTGATCCTTCATCATTTAAATAAATGCCAAAATTCCAACTGACTTCAAAGAGAGCGGAATTAAGATCTTAGTCACTGAAAGACACATTCTGATTTTATCTCATAAACAGGAGGGTCATGCATGATTGTTTGAAAGACAGAAGCAAGTACCTGAAGGGAAGTGGCAATTGGGTAAGCGAGTCTTCTTCATTTGAATCAACACTGAAGGCATGTATTAGCTTGCTCTGGGAAGCAGCTTCATGTTAAAGATGGTGTCTCTCATTAGACATATTCTTAAGCCAAAAGTGTTCCAATTGTCCAAATTATCAATTGCTTCTGTCATTGTTAAATAGTTGCAGTGATTCTCAATGTTGAGTTTGTGATGTGGAACAGTTAGCTAGTGGTGATACAGCTGTGGCAATCTAAGGAATAAGCACAGCAAAGTTTAGAGAGAAGGTAATATCTTGTATTAGACGTACTGACATGGTTGGAAAAGCAAGAGAATCTTTTGGCATACAATATTTACATGCAAAGGAAAAGCTGCAAATTTTAGGCTGGCTGAAGCTGAATCATTCACTCTGAGACTGATTAGTAGAGTTTCTCCTTGGCTTCACTGCCATCCAGTCACTTCCATTTCCCCCCTTTTTTTCCTGTTAGGAACTGTTTTTAGATTCTGTTCAAGTTTTGCTCTTCAAAGGTAGGTCACTTTCCATAGTAATTTCACAGCACAAATTCATGAACAGTTATATTGGCCATCACTAAAAGTATGATAATCTGCAGCAGTAGGCAAGAGTGAGCAAGCAGAGGGCTTGTTAGGCTGATTTCTCTGCCAAAGCCTACATCTCACCCAGGCTACAGCTAGAGTTTAAATTTATCAGATGATTGAAGAGAATTAAGTGGTCAGGCCTAAGTGAGGATTGTGAGCTCAGAGGCGGTTTGATTTGTTGGAAAGAGATGGATGATTTTATGAGAACTCGTTTGTTGCTGGTAACTGGATGCTTATCATATTCCAGACAGCTCTGAGTGCCTTTCATTTGTCTTAAGACTATTGTCTGTAATATATTTTCTGGAAAATCTGAGATGAAGAAACCCTGCCTAAATATAGCTCTCTATGAACTTCCTCTTCCCAAATTTTCTGCATCTCCTATCCCTTCCTGTGTCTCCCTTTCTCTTCTGAATCAGTGATGGCAGCTATACCCATCTATAATTTTCTAGTTTAAACATAATTTTCCTGCATTATTCCAAGCCACTCACCAGTTTTTTTAATTACACTTATTTAGAAGACCATTATTTTTTCTCCTTCATGTTACTGTTCACAGCTCGGTTTAATATATGGTATCTGTAAGAAATTATCCATTTAAGAATCATGGCTTGAAGATAAAATTGCAGGTAGTTGACACTTGATTTGTTGATACTGTAACCAAAATACTTCAAATGTAGTGATGTATCAATAAACAGTCCAGAATATTCTGTTTGCAAGAAGATGGGTAGCCAAAAGGAGCACTGATGGCAACAGTGAGGCTTTATAAGGTACACTGACTGACTCCATCCATAGGCAGTATGCAGGCCTTAGAGTACAGTGGGAACTCAAGAAGTAGATTTCTGATTAGCTTGAGCATGTCTTAGCAAATGATGACATCATGACAAGATTCCTGGAGTGCTACTATAATATCGTTATTTAATACCAGTGAGCACTGAAGAAAAATAGTTACAAGTAATGCCAGTTTTAACAATTTTACTGTCTGCTGACAGTTCATGTGTGGTTATTTGTTTGCTAGATATAGTGCAGAAGAGGGGAGCAGGACAGTGTCTTTTGAAGACAGTCCAATATTTGCAGTAACATGAAACTGAGCCTGCAGTTTAATGTTATGAGGTAGTAATGAAGGCTGCACCCAGAGTTGGCTACTGTGTCTCAGCTAACAGATGCTAACGTCTTACTGTGATAAGTGATAGTCAGGGTTTAAGAACATTCCTGTTTTTTTCAGAAACCTTGGTATGGTTAATTGCAAACTATTAGAGAAAACCTAATTTCAGTAAAGATAGTTCAGACAGACTCAAACCTGTGGTAGACGAGCTTATTTTCTTTCATTTCAGAGTCAGAGTATAGAGATATTTGTGGGGAAAATGTTCTCAGCATCTGAAGACCCAGATTATAAGTAAGGATTTCTGCTTTTTGATGGTTGGATTCTTTCTAGTTAAACAAACAAACAAAAGTTTTCCTTTGAGCCAGAGAAGGGAATTTCATTCAGCTCTGAAGACAGCTGATTTGCCTTGGGGCAAAATGTTTGAAGAAACAGCTGTCCAAAAAAGGAGAAGTGCTAGGGAATAAAATAATTGAAATTGTCAAATAAGAGTTTATTAAAAAAGTGAGAGCTTACTGTACATAAACTAAAATAAAATTTAAGATTACTGCATGCTATGTTGTATCTGAAAGGGTTCATCAAGCTAAATTACATTCAGTCTTGTTTCAGGCTTTTTACTACGACAGAAAATTTTTGCCATGTTCTGTAAGTGTACTCATATCGTATAAATATAAAGTATATAATTTTAAATTTAATGTTACCTGGATTTTTCTTGAGGATCTTTTGACTATATTCATCTGAGCATTTTCTGTTGATAAAAAATCAACAACAGCATGAGTCAAAATATTTAAAAACTCAAATTGACGTTGCAGTGTTGTCAAATCCATTTGAACTTTGCAAATTCCTGAAGCATACTCTCTACAGATCTTATTATGTCTCCAATTATAAATATTTCTTCTTAGGTAGTGGAAGAATTCTTCAAGATTAATTAAGTTAAGACGTTGATTGTGGCTCTTGGTGAACACTTACATGCATCTCAGTCATTATTTTAATTACTATATTTGAAAAGTCTTATTTGGGTGTAATTTGGATATTCTCAGGTACTGTGATAAGCCAGTACAGTCTGTTGGGGTTGTATATGTCTGTCATTAATTCAAATTTATATGTTGTCAAAAAAACAGTATTCTACTGCTGAAACTGAACATTTGTTCCCTGTAACTTTGTGGGAGGAAAAAAATCTCCTTACCTTCTATGTGTAGGTCAGCATAAAGCATAGCATTTTGGTTTTGTCTCAATAAATTATCTTACTCTATTTCCTTGTTTATTTCTTTACATTGCTGCTGAAAAAGGACACACTGATTAAATAAGCATTGAATGTATATCAAAGACATAGAATTGTTTCCAAGGACATTTCTTCATCTTTATGTTGTAAGAATAATTATAATGAATTTGATTTTTATTACTGCCAGAACAACAAGTCATACAGAATTGTCAACATACAGAAGGTAAAAAATATGGTGAGGTAAGTCCAGGCTTCCACTGGAGAGAGAAATTCTGTTCCTACTTGCCTAGTGTTAACTACAGAGCTTTCTCTCATCGTGTCCCTCCCTCCCCCCATTTTTGCTTCCTCCCCCCACTCCTATAGCCATAAGCACTTTGTCATGTTGACACTGGCAATCGAACTGTCTTGCTTTGAGTATGAAATAACTACTTTTATTGTTTCTAATATGCAGCCTAGGGCCAAAACAACCAAAGCAATTTTAAAGGACTAGGTTCAGAAGGGGGCTGGAATTCCCATTGTACAGCCCTTGGGAATATGACTTCAGTAACCAGCTCTGAAGCAGTTATTTATCCTAATGACAACTGTTGGTCTGTCCATACTTAGTCAGCTGAGTTCCACACTGTTGGTAACTAGCTCGTTGTCATCAATTCTTAAAAAACAGTGCTGTCAGGAGACAAGGAGACACCTATATTGTTTGATCTGGTTCTTAAACTTCAAAAATAATTTTATTCCATATTTCTTAAAGAATTTGGGTTGGATCATTGTTTGAAAGCTTCCAAAGAAAAACCTAATTCTTCAGGCAAAAGTAAAATTAGTACTGAAGCCTACTTTCTATCAGGGAGTATCTTTGTGTAGCACTGATAGAATTTCATGTCCAGGGTTTTCTCTTTTAACAACTCCCATATGGCAGTGTCCCTACAGATGATATCTGCTTTGTCGAGTGTTTTACCTACGTTTTTTCTTAAATAATTTTTTTATTCTAGCTCCACTTTGTCCTTTATATTGTCACTAACTGTAAGTTTTTTGCTTGTATCTTGTGACCTAACTTTCAGCTTGTCTTTATTATTTTACTTTATATCTATCTTGTTTTGAACTCTCATCGCCAGTGCTGTCAGCTTTCTGACACCTTTCTTTTACTGCAGAATGCTTCCAGTCTGTAGTGATATTAGAACCCCAGTTAATACCTTTTCAATCACAGTTCTATGAAACACTTCCAATAAATCTTCTGTAACTCATTTTTCATAAAGCTGTCACCAATAATCATAAAACCTAAATATGTTTATTCTTCAATCTCATTGCTGCTTGATTTAATCAGGTTAGGTGCTGTCCTTTAATCTAATTTGCCTTTTTGAATGGATTATAAATCAAGGTGGCACCACAATTTTCTCAAAGTAACAAAGACTACGTTTATTTATGTAAGCATGTCATACTGTATAAGTCAAGGAGTATAACTATATCACCTCTGCTACACTCTCCTGCTCATCTAATGTTCAAGTCCAGTTCAGAAGCATACAGTAATGAAATAATTATCCCATTCACCATTGTCTTTTAATAAACCTTGACTGACTGCATAGTTTTCCATAAGTTTTAATGGTACTTCTAATCTTTGTGCATGAACTTTTATAATTGGAATAACGTGGAACTTGTTCTGCCTTTTGAATCATTTGTTGTTTTTGACTTTTTTTCTTCTTGTTAGCAGCAAATATGTGATGTGCCTGCCCAGCTTTGTACTGGGTCTCCATATGAATTTCATTCTTCCTTCATGTGGGAGAAGTACTAGTTTAGAGATAAATCCCTTTTTGATTGGCTGCTGTAAATAAAGCAAACAGCAATTGTTTCTAAACTAATATCACTGATGTTATCATTGCCCAGATTAGAACTTGACTGCAGCTTGGAGAGACATCAATGGAGATACATCATTCCTTTTATTGAACCTGATGCTTTTACTTGTGAAAACCAAATCCTACTCAGTTATTTAATGGGACATGAAGCCTAGATCTAGTTTTCTGTTCTGAAGGGTTGGACTTTAAAATAAGCTTAGACCATTTATTTTATTCATTTTTATTTACTAATAATTTGTTAAAATAAATATAAATAACTTAAGCTGCCACCTGTTATTGTGTCCTCACCTGCAAGGCTGAAGATGCTCCAGAGTGCAAAATTAAGCTGAAGAGTATGTATTTCCATGCCCTAGATGAGACAGAGATCCAAACACAGTAAGATTTGTATCCTCATTTGTATATGGATTTGTATAATATTTTGCTGGTTGTCTTAACCTTAACACAGTCTTGTGGAGCAAGATTGACCAACATTTGAAAGGTCATCATGAAGCTGCTCTCTACAGAGCTGGCACTTCACATGTAATTTCATAATCGTTGTATAGATGCATCTTGAAACTCTCTTCCTTCCAGTAATGCAATATAGGTAAAAGAGAGGGTGTATGTTGAAAATTGAGGTACCACTGCCAAAGCAGGAAAACAATGTTTGGCTGTTTGTAGAGCACAAAACTGCACTTACTCCTTGCATAGTTGATTTACATAAGAACCACTGCAATGCTGTTTCTAAGTATGTTATTGTGTCATGCAGTGTGTTCTGTAGGTGAATAGCTTTTGGCTCTTTTGGGGTATGGATTAAAAAACTTGCTAGAATATCTTAAAGAATCCTGTGTTACCTGCCCCATCCTTTTTAAATGAAGAAACCAATTTGAATTAATCTACCAGTTACAGCTGCTGCCTGTTCCATTTGCCATGCTGTGGGTCCCTGTGTGTTTTAAATATGTTATTGCTATCCTCAGTGGGCACTGAAACGTTGAATGTCCTTGTTTTGAAATTTCACTGAGGCATACTTAGACTCTTACAAAATCCCTCCCGGACATTGGTGTAAGTGTGTTGGCACTGCATGTCTACTAGGACTCTGAGATTGTTTCTCTGATTGCTCATGTGCTTCTATTAAAAGCTTACTTGTCTGTTAGCCACGTGTATGGCCAACCTGTGTAATGGTGTCTGTGTGTTGTTCTGGCTGGAGGAAAGTGGTTTAAAAACAGGCTTCAAGAAGTGATTGACCTCTGTGGAAACAGACTGCACAGATGTGTTGTAATATCCTTACCACTTCAGCAGACATGACTAAACAGACTTTGTCTGCTCTGAACAATCAAGATGTTTCCCAGTGAGTGCAGGGCCCCATGCAAGTTCCAGCTTGCTCCCAACTGGTAGAGGAGTTTTTCAATTTGTGCAAAAGTATTTTAGCTGTTCATGTTCTCTTCATTTTAGGGTTAACTCAAGAAATCTAACTTTTCAAGGAACACCTTATTCTTTACATAAATAAAAACACTTCCAGTCTTCGGATTTTTTCTAGTTTTTCTAGTTCCCTGGAAGCAATACTTGACATAGCCAAAAAAAGCAAACCTTGCTTTATATGAAAACAATGTAAGAAAACCCAGCAATGTTTATTTATTGACCACAACAGTTTTCCTGTCATCATGACTCACAAAAAGAATCTAGAATCTCTGCTCAGAATTTTGCTTTAATGTGGGGGCTCTTGAATGTAAATTTAGAGCTCTCAACTGATATCCCCAGGATGGAAATGGAACTGAGGGCTGATGCCGTGTAACTGATATCAGGGGGAACTTTTTGCTATTGAATTAGATAAGACAAGGAACAGGGAAGTCACTAATAAAAGTTCTGAGAGAAATAAGACTAGGTTTATTATGCTGAATAGTGTGATCACTGTGGGTATTGGCCTAGCGATGAGCGATCACCTAGTTATAGGTGCACGATTGGACTGTCTGCCACCTCTGAAGGTGTAGCTTCCAGTGGGAGAATACTCTGCTGTCCTGAGAGCAGTTGAAGAGTCGTTTATCTGCTGAGGTAGGCTGACAAACCAGATACATAGTCTTTTCTTCAAGGTGGACCTGTTTCCTTTAGGTTTCCTACTCTCATATCTGTCTCATGTCTATCTAGTAATTAGAGAAATTTTCTGAAGGTAGTGAGTTTAAAGTATTGAACAATCTTCAAAGAAGCCATGACAGAAAATGAAGCATATAGATCCAAACCTGAGATATGACTGTTAATGGGTTGGGATTTTTTTTAATCCCTCAGTATTGTTGGTTAACATTATGGAACCTTTTTCTTTGTTGGAATTTTAGTTGAGCTGTGTTACAACAAAGACAAAGGAATACAAAAGTTTCCATGAGTGGCTACTTCCTTACATCACCAAAGTCACCCAGAGCAACAATATTTAGATATCAGATTAGCAGGAATTTACTATATCAGACTATGGCTGCTAATCATTTAGCGTTTCAGAAACCTTTTGAATTAGAAAACAGTTTTGTGACTTTAAAAAGAATAATTATAAAGAATGTATTTGTAATAAGTATAGGTTACTTGTTCTGTGTTAAAATAGGTAGACAGTATTTGGTTAAAACTTTGCTACCTCGGTGTTTTATGAATGAAACTTCATCATGGTGCATGTTGAGCTGCGCTTGAAAAAGAAATGCCACCGCCTCTTTCCCTTAGCGATCCCCCCTACCCCACCAACAAATAAGCCTTTAGAGTAAACAAGATTCAGTTAAGATGCTAAACCCATTAGAGGATTTAATTGTTCATGATGGATATAACTGAGTAACCTAATAATGTTAATACAACTTAAATTATAACACATAACTACCAGTTGGGTATTACAGAGGCATAGAAAATTGAGACTGGAAGGGAGCTCTGGAGGTGATCACATCCAGATTCCCCTTTGGTGCAGGGCTGAATCACTGGGAAGCTTGTCCTGGTGCTTAACTGCTGTCACTTGACATTTTTTCCTTATGTCCAGACAGAATTTCTTTTGTTGCAACTTTTGCCCATTCCCTTTTCTTCGTCCTGTACGTGCTTCTCCAATGAGTCTCTTATCTGATTCCATGACTGATTATTCACTGGAACAGAGGGAGGAAGTATTTTACTAAGAAGTGACAGAAGTATCTAACTTGGTGAACTTTATATGCGTTTCAATCCCTGAATTTCATGGTAAACCTTTATTTTCAATGCTAAAAGCTAGTTTAAATCGAAGTTGAGCAAAATAAATTTTTAAAATATTTTTTCATAAAAGGTTTTCTTCTGTACTTTACTGTTGGATACAGTAACTGAAGGAAGTTATTGAACTGATATTTTGTCTTAGAGAAAGAAGGAATTGTTGGTTTTGGTTGGTTGTGGTTTTTTTTAAATCATTCATTTGGTGACATATATGTGGCTAGGAAGGTTCTTCGTATTTCTTCAAAGCTTGCCTATCAGAGTGCACTGATAGAGCACTGATTTATAAAAAAATCACAATTCTAAACAAGCTTATTCTCTCACTTACAGCTGTGTATATCTGGAAAAATTTCTAAAGGTTGGCTATGCCAAGTTTTGTTGACTACATAGTCTTATCAATGGAAGAAGCAGCTCACGACTTTGAAGATGAAGGAAAACTTTGCTTCATCTTTACAATGAAACTAGACCATGGATCATTATATTAAATGTGGCGCAGAGGGGCAGCGAATAGAATAGTTCCTGCTCTTAATATCCTGTTTTAATTCCCCCCAAAAAATGAAATTGCTGTCTTTAGTAGTTCAAAGCTGTATTCACAAATTCTACTTTAGCAGCAAAGTTTTATTGCAGCCCATCACTTGGTTTTTTTTGAATCCTGAATGTGATGATTTAGTTCTGAGGAATATCAAAGAACAAGTTATCAACGTTTTATCTTGTAATTTTGCTTGAGAATTTATCCCCTGTGGATAGGTCAATGTGTGAGAAAGCCCCGTAGAAACTGATAAAATAGGTGAGTGGACAACGAAAGCTTTACTTAATAGCAGAATGACTTGTTGTCTGTAACTTGATAGGAGCTGGTTTGGGCTATACAGTGAAATAACATACAGTTAAAGACAAGGAGTTTGTGAGATGTGGGAGAATGTATTGCCAGCACACATAGACACAAGGAGATTTGTAACTGGAGTAACAAACCTAAATGATAAATCTGTGTTTTGAATGGCATTGATGCAATCAGTGCAACTGTCAGAACAATGAGAAAATTAGAGGAATTTAAGGCATAAGGTGATGTGGGCTTTAACAAGGACCTCTGGACAAACAGGACCATGTTAAAAGTATTTATGATGTGGTTTAAAATTGTCTTGATGTGTAGCTCAAAAAATGCAGAATCTGCTATCCAGGATGGTTTGCATTACTGAGAGGAGAAAGAAGGAGAGGATTTCAAAGGCAGAAATGACTGGCACTTAGCTGATACTGCCCCGCTTACAATTATGAAGAAACCAAACTTCATTTATAGCTATTGAAACTCTTTTTCTCTAATGTTATTTTTGTAGTGTCGTAGACCACAACCTGGGTATGATACGACTCTAATTCTGATTTAGCTCCTTAGAAAATATGTCCTGTTACCCATAATGAAAAACAAAATGGGGAAAAACATGCATCTCTGATGTGGAGGAAATCAAAACCTCAGTTCTTGGTTACAAAATAATTTTTTTTTATATACTGTTATGAGGAGAAAGAACAGTTTCATTAGAATTGCAATTCATTTGTTTATCACACTAGAAGAGAAAAATTATAACTACATAAGAGCTTTTAAATAAATTTTGTTATAAAGTAGCAGGCAGTTTGAACAGTTAATCCAGGAGTAGTGGTCAGCTTTATAGAAAATACAAAATGTATCACTTTTCTCCCAGTGAGCTCCCAGTGGAGCTTTGGAACAATAGTACTCTGTACTTTGTGTTAATGTTTTTGAGGTAAGTGTGGGGGTTTAGTTGTTTTAAGTGTTCTCCATTACACAACAGGTGAATCCAGAACCGGCATTTTGTAGGAATATTCCATCGAGCCAGAAAAATGTTATGAGAAGTTTGGTGTTAAGTCAGAACGGATAAGAACAAGGTTATTATATATGGAGTTGCAATCCTGAATGCAGCTTGTTAGTGAGCATGGCGAAGCAAAAGTAGACCAGTTTACACAAGACAAGATCCATATTTAGGGAGTGCGGTCCCATGTTGCCAAAGTAAAGAGATGATTAAAATAGTTCTTTTAAGGTGTTTATGTTGGATAAAATAATTTGCCTGCCTTAGACCCACATGGTAGTTATTAAAGACCTTATGTTTCTCAAATTTAGACCCAAACATTTAAATTAACATTTTGAGAGTGCTTCTCAGGTTTGTGGGTTTTTTTGTTTTTTGGGGGTTTGGTGGTGGTTTTTTTTTAGTTTAAAAGAGCATTTGTGAACTATAGCTTAATGTTTCAATTATTTACAGGGTGCCTTTTGTGTTTTGGTTTATAGCAAGTCTTCAGTTTTACCCTCTGCAATATCTGTAGTCCCCTGTTCCCTTTAATTTCTGTTTATTACCAGTTCTGTAAGGAATTGAAGAGCTTTGTAAACTGAGTAAAATGAATAATTTTAGTCACTAGTGAAAAGAAAACCATTTTTGAAGTGTTATATGAACTTAAATGTTTATAAATGAGTATGACCTTGGTTTTGAATGTTGTCCGAAAAGGTGTCACAGCATATTGTCAAACTGCCTCTTGAGCCTGCTCCTCTTGGCACAAAAGGAAAAGCTCAGCCTGATGAAAAGTCAGCACTGCTTTCTGCTGCAGTTTGTTGCTCTGGGGACACGTCTCAGCTGAACGCTGTTGTAGCCTGGCATCGCTTGGCTCGTGCAACCTGCCAGGAGTCACAGCATGAGAGGATATCCCTGAAGGCCCTGCCGTTTTTTACAATTTTCTGTTTGAATTAAAACAGTTGTTCAAAATTAAGCAGAACAACCTCATAAGTACATTCCAGTACTTTCTTTGAGGGGGAAGAGGAGGTGGTAAAGTGACAACAATGGGACATTTAAGATAATGTAAATTTAGTGCCACAAAGAAGTAAAGTATGTTTTCATAGTGCAGGAGATCTGTTGCTTGTTTTAAGATTAATTTTACGGAAAATTCACTTAACAGCCCTGGTTTATATTCCCATTTAAAAACATACTAACTATATTTGCTGCCCTGCAATTAAACTTTTAAAAATAGCTTCTCACTCTGTCGTTCACACTTGGATTAACGTGTTCTTTCTGCGGTCCCTGTTGATCCCATAAACTCAGTGTAATTGGAATAATGTAATAGGCAAAAAGATTAAAGTAATCCCATAATTGGGGGGGGGGACAGGACACACTCTGAGACAAAACAAGATGTTTGGCTTGTAAGCAACTGGAAACCTTTAGTATAGCACATCTGCAATATACTTTGTGTTAGAGCGCCATAAGGTAGCATGCTGCATACTTCGTGTTATTATGATACTATAGAAGTGTTGTAACAGTGCTTTGCTAAGCTTGACTAGGCTAAATAGACTTATAAAAAGATTTTGTACCAGATAGATTACATTGGAGTGGCTGTATTTCTTTGCTTTTTCACAGCACTGGGTTACAAATAATGAATTGCAACAGAGTGCGTTTGATTTTTGAATTGGTGAACTCTGCACTCAAAGAAACTAATCACTTGGCATGATTACGCCATCTTCCAACAGTTTTGCGCCATTAGGCTAAAATAAGGTTCACCTACTGGCAAGAGCTTGTTCAAATATTGCTTTCTCATTGCATTCTGGGAATGAAAAAACCAAAAGGAGAGCAAGTGGTTTTCTACTTTGTTAAAGCAGGTCTAGCAGGACAGATAAAGGGAAAATTAGAGAATTAAATAAGGAGATTTGATAGCTAGGACACATACAGGTATTCACAAATGATTTGTTAGTCCAACAGATGTTGAAAATATGTGGTCAGAAAACCAAAAGCAATTTCAGAAAGAGTTACAGATTCCTAAGAGTCATGTAAGACCCTCATAGCACAAAATCTCTGCACAGTATCATCAAAATTCTTAATTGTTCAGTTGTTTCCATATTAATGGAAGTGTTATAAAAATTAATCTGACACTTGTGCAGGTTTTCAGGTGAATCTGAGTTGGACATGTAGTTTCAGAACTGTTTCCTGAGTCACTACATAGGTTTTTAAATGAACTTGAGGCTGCCTCTATTATGTGGAAAATTGTGTAATGTATGGGCATAGCAAATACTTTAAGAGTGAGGCAATGTGATTGTAGAAGTCTGTTATTGCTGATGTACCTTGTGCTTTCTCATGTTAATTTTCTGTCCATTTTGAAACAATAGGGTTTTAGTAGAACTGAACCATAAACCTGATGTGTCTGTTGTATTTCTACAATATCTCTACCTTTAATATCTAAATATTTTACTAGTTGTGCTTTTATGCCAACTCTTGCAGTTTTCTGTGTAATATTTATTTTTATACTATTTGATAAACATAATGAGAGAAGTGACATGTAGGATTTTAGTAATAATCAAGGGAGAAACTGGCATGTCAGATTTTAATACAAATGCATTTATCTTCTCTAAGGTTTTGAACTGTATAATGTGAAATAAACCTGATTATTGCAGTATCATTTATGCATTCAGTACTGGAACCATCTTCCTTTATTCATTTAGTTTCAGCTGGTGTCTTCAGAAATTAGTTTAGTTTCTAGCTATATGAAAAGCATTCTTTCTGCATAAGAGAAAAAAGTTTTCCACAACTTCCTGATGCCTCCTCCACAAGATAGAAATGTTGTATATACACCACATGTACCTCCATGGAAGAAGTGATGAGATCAGTGAGGTCACTGGATAAATAAAAATTGTAACTAATTAGTATTTTGATTGCTTTTCAAGCTTTCTATTACTTACGTGTTACATATACAGTGCACTAGAGTAAATATGTTCATACTAAATACGTGTACAAAATGTGCATGTAAGATGACATAACCACACATGGGAAATACGTGTCATGTTTTTTCTGCCAATTGTTATTTTCTGATAATGGGAATTGAGTTGAAAGTAATCCATACTGATTTCAGAATTATTTGGAATAATGCATATTTTGTTTGTCTTTGCCATCTACACTTTGTGAAGATGGAGTATAGTCGATTAAACAAGAATATACCTTAGGCGTTGGGTTGAAATATGACTCATATCGGAATTAGGTGACCTTCCAGTAATACTTTTATTGTTAGGTATTCTCTCTCATCTGAAAATGGTCTATGCACTTTAATCAGTCAATACAACTTCAAGGAATTCTGTGGACTTTTTTTACTTGTAGAAGTTGAGGGGTTTTGGTTTTTTTTTTTTAAAACAAGAGGGAGATTTTTCCCGTTCTGAAAGGCTTTCATAACACTTGACAGTCTCCCT
Organism: Phalacrocorax carbo; assembly: GCF_963921805.1. Lineage (NCBI taxonomy): Eukaryota > Metazoa > Chordata > Aves > Suliformes > Phalacrocoracidae > Phalacrocorax > Phalacrocorax carbo. The sequence continues at coordinate 22,735,573 of NC_087518.1, forward strand.
TCATGATAAGACATGGTTTGCAAATACCAATCTTAGTTCTTTCTTCCACCGCAGATCTCTCTCTCTCCATGAGGAGTGGTGAGATGATTGATTCTTCACACAGACTGTCAGAACGCACATCCAGGAATGTGTCCCATGTCTGACCAGCCATCTAGTTATCTAGTTAGAATTGCTTTTGAATATAAGGGTTATCTGGTTTATTAGGTGAATAGAACTGTACCTTTATAACTTAGCATCTTTAAGCTGATTAAAAGACTGGAAGTAGATGAGTCTTCTCCTCCTGTCAGGATGGTGTTGCTCTGTCGACCATGGGCAGGTGCTATAAAGAAGCATTGTGAGGATGGTAATGATAGAGGGCATATTTATGGGTATGTGATGGTATAGGCTGATTTGACAAAGATGATCTGTGTTTCAAGAGATGATTTAATCTTATGTTCGGACTTAAAGTAAAACACTGGAACAGGATTCTTGGAGAGGCTGTGATGAAATCTCAGAAATATTTAAAACTCAGCTGGACAAGACCCTGAGCAACCTGATCTAGTTGGCCCTGCTTTGAGTGAAAAAATGGATCTCCAGATGCATCCTCCAGTCAAGCTCAGTCTGTGATTCTGTCACCCCATATTAGAAGACTGAATGTACCTTAAGTATCATGTTTTATAATCTCTTTATTGTTTCTGAATTGTTTATTTCTGAAATTCAACTGACTAGCATGTGTAGTTAAACCAGTGCTCTTTTTTGATCAGAAACTATCAAATGTTTGGTTCTGTATGACCTGAAAGCTAATTTACAGGTCTTAGGCAGCAGTTATGCAACACCTGTGAATTAAAAAGATGTAGTGGAAAATGACAAGGTATTGATTTACAGCAAAACAAATAAAGTCTGTAGCTGGAATGGCATAGACTCACATGTATAAATGGTGTTAGTTATTCCGAGAGATCCAGTTATGTATATAAGCTAGATTTCGTGTACGAGTCTGTGAAACCCTTGAAAGTAAGTGTGTGTTTACATCTACATTGTTAATTTTTTGCAGGATTTACAAATGAAATGGATATAGACTTACACATGTTTTTATTTTTTAATGTAAAATCTGGGCTTATCAAAGCAGGAAGATGATAGAACAATTTGAATGTATACTTTTCTATACTATAATGTTTTCATTTTCATTTTAGTCAATGGGTTTATATCAGATCTAATCTATGACAGTATTTACATTAATTGCAGCTTCATTGAAACACACGTTTTGTTTGGATAGTTGCCTTTTGGTGGTAGTAAAATGAAGTTTAAAATCCCACACAAAATAGGATAATGGCAATCATCAAACCTGCTTAGTGTGGGGGGACGGTCGTTTGTTTTCACACTTGTTTGTTTTCAGTTTTTAAGAGCCTGAGGAAAAGAAAATAACAGTAGAAACTATCTTAATAGTAGAAACTAGCCTCTCAGGCATACGTCATTCCAGGAACTCAAGTGCTGTGCTCTGAAAAATGGCCTTTTCAGCTCCAAAGCACTTTTAGAGAGGAAATTTGTTTTGTATTTGCTTGCTTCTCTGCTTTGTTTTTTTTCCCTTGTAAAACAAGAAACAATGAAAGGAAATGTGTCTGAGGCATTCTTATACCAAAAAAACCCTAGTATGCATTTTTTTGTTTCTTTTATTGTATTGTTTCATTAACTGTTAGTCATGTAAAAAACCTTTTCGGTAATGTTTTAATGTAATAATCTGATGAATAACTAGGAAAACTGCTGTAAAACCAGAAGGGACTAATTACTGTCCAGTGCTAGTATTTGTATATGTTTGGAACATATTATTAGACGATATTTAAAAGGCTTTCTAGCTAAAAGTTTACACTGTAAACATATACTTTCTGTATTATTTGCTTGCCTTTTTCTAAACTGTATCTTTCAAATTTCTTTGTTCTTAAATATATCTTACAAAGTATTTGGAATCTTCAGATGCGAGTTCTACAATATATTTAGAAAATTATCTGATTTCAAGTGTATGAGCATGTTAAGGAGCCTGCTGAATCTGTATGTTGAGCAACTGTTGCAATAATAGCTCAAACGTAGGTCGGTCAAACAAAGTATAAAGCCCATCCTGGAAGAGGACATTTTCAGAAGACGACTGTGATCCCTTTGTCCCAAGCTCCTAAAACAGTAGGTGCTGGATAAATGGACAGAAAAATAGAGTAAATGGTAAAGGGACAGAAAATCAAATTCAGGATAGCTGTAGCTTGATAGAATGGAGGTCATCAGAGGAGAAAGGAGGTGTCCTGAAAGGTGATGGCAGGAATCTTAAACATACTGCAGCTGGCAAGATGGAAATCAGTCAAGTGATTTTGAGCAGCATAGTGTTTGCAGTTTGTGTGAAAAGTGACGCCACTCATAAGAAATATTATACATATATTCAAGAAGACTGTATGTAAGAGGAACTTGAAGAATAATGGGTGCTGTTGGATGAGATAAAAATGAGAATGCCTTGTAACCTTGTCCTAGATTTTAAGCAGTGGTTATGGGCTGAAAATACAGAATTTTGGAAAGGCTATGAAAGGAAAACAAGCATCAGTCAGGGGCACCATCATTGAAAGAAAGTACAGAGTTGATGGACTTGAATTTTATTGCAAGATAATAAACCATTCAGACAGGAAAGGCTGTGAAGGCAGAAACGGGGAAAAAAAAGAACTTGTATAGGTACTAAGGTTGCTAGGAGTTTGTCAGCCATGTCAACTAGCTAGGGTAGGACCATTGTGTACAGGGGTCTGGAAAAATTGTCCATGATTTCTTTACCTACTATTTAAATAAAGCAGCTTGAAGAAAGAGATGCTGGTTTTATGATCATTGGCTTTTATTTTTGTTTTTAAAGGTTAATTTCTTTTTGTGTGGTTTTAAGTTTGTAATTTCTGTGTCAACTGAAGTAAGAAGTATCTGATAGTCTGTAGTTAATTCTTCAGATGATAGCCAAAACTGATTTTAGCTGTAGTTTCATTATAAAAAGTTAGCAGCCAGCCACTTCTAAAAAAGTTATCCATATCTTGCTGCAGAAATAGAAATCTGTTGTAGAAGAATGGTGAGGTATGGACTGGATGAACAGTTGTTGTGGGGGAACCACTGTGATTTTTGTAGGATAAGCTCTTGCCACTGGGAGAAAGAGTGGATCCTTGTTTAAGTGCATTACCCCAGTTTCTTAGATAGCAAAGAAAATACTTTACCAAAGAGTGCACTGTGTAGGCTCTGACATTCATCTAGATATAAATTCTTAACAAAGCTAAATGCTCACATCAGCATAGAATAATGTTCATGTTGGTTTTTTATTTACGGCTTTTTTTCCTGTGGGAAAGGGGGATGGGGAAGGAATTGCTGAATATGCAAAATGCTTGAAGTGTTTTTGGTTTCAGTAAGATGAAAGGTAGTGCTTACTGTGCATCAGGTATCCAAGATGAAAGGAGGGTGCTAAACTTGAAAATTATCCCTCAGTCTATACCATGAAGTCTAAAAAAGTTGCATGTTAGAACTTGCAGGCATTTAATGAATTTCAAGTTGCAATTTCATTTCTGTTGCCATTCCTGAAAGATACAGCCAGTTGACCAAGATAAATACTGAACAAGTCACAAGGAGTGTTAATGCGGCCTGCTATGTCTAGTTCGTTCCTAGTACAAGTATATGTAGACACATGTACACACATGTTTTGTAAAGTAATTTAAGCTGCCAGAAGTTTTAATGTATTGTCTCTCTGGGAGAGCACAGAATAAAAACATGTTTAACCTAGTATCTATCAAAAAGCTCACATTTTATAATTATAAAATAATTTAGTTGCTTTAAATTTAAACATATGCTTGAATGTATTCTTTTTGTCACTTGTTTAGATTTCCTGAGTAAGTGTACATTTCTAAGTCAAAAACTAAGATATGATGAGCCTTAACTGATCTGGGAAGCTGTATGTTCTCATGTGTTACTCAGCTGTGCTGTTTGATGTATGTAACATCTAACTATTGACCCTTGCCTCTGCCTGTAGAATTTTACTCTTTACCTACTCTTCACCATATTTGGAGCATTTATAACATAGTAAATACTGTCATTTGCATAAGAAAACTATTCCAGGTTTTTCTAAGCAGAGTGTTTTGGTACATGCATATGTAAATTTATCTCAGTTGTGTGTAGAAAGTAGTATTTGTGGGGGTGGGTTGTTTGTTTGTTTTGTCTCAATGAGGTAGCCATTTTTTTGTGGCAAGTCCTGCTAGATCCATGCTGGCAAAAACTTATAAAAATCCCCTGGGGTTGTGTTCATATTCTTGCAAGTTTATTTGTAAGATAAAAAGTAGTTATGTATTTGAATTACATGTTAATTCTGAGATGTATGTTAATTCTGAGATGCAAACCCCCTGCTTGCTTCAGTACATGAACACCAGTTTTGGAACCATTGGAACCATTGATGTGGAAGTTAAATTTTAGGTACCAATTGTTGCTGTTGTGTGAAGGAAATGCAAAACTCTCTCTCAGTAGGAGTTATTGAATGTGCAGTCTGGAGCTGTGTTAAATCCATCACTGGGAACTTGTGAACATTTAAGTTAATACACATGGGTTTTTTCCCATTCTTCCTATTATGTAAGAAAATACTTATCATTTCAAGCAAACAAATGCAGGAATTCTTCTCTTACCCTGAATAAATAAATAAATAAATTTGCATCTGAAATTTAAGAACCTCTACAAAGAAGCTTGACTATAAAAGCACATATTTGAAGAAACGTGCGTTCAGATAATCTGTCCAGGTTTGTACTAACTGGGTTGGTTGTGACAGCTGGTTTATTATCTTCCTATTCTATGACTTCTGTTATTGCCTGTAGCTGTGTTTAGGTTTGACTCACCCAGGTGTGCTGCAGGACAGAAGAGAAGTGAAAACAAAATTCAAATTCATAGCTTGGTTTAGATATCAGATTCTTGGCATGACAGTCATTTTAGACATTGTCTTTCATGGCTTTCTGTATCTTATGATCTCTGTTCTTAAAAAGTTTTCTCTTTTGAAGTAATACCAAAGTTTGTGTAGTCATGGTCTGTGTATTTTAAACGTCTTTTCATTAGAAGGTGTATTGCTATTAACTCTTAGTTAGCCTATGATGTGTTATAATTTAGCTATCATTATTGACATTTAACACGACTTATTTTGCACAGTATAGCTTGTTTTCTTTAGGTTAACATGTAATTGTTAACTTTTGTATTGAATTTTCCCCTTGTGTTTCATGTTCTCTGCTCCTTTCTGCGTGTCATATATTAAGGTGCTACTACTTCGTTCTTTATAAACCTTAGTAAATTACAACACACGGTGCTGTTGTGACTGCTCTGATATTTAGATGAAGGGTAAATTGTCTTGTAAAACTGTTGTTCTTCTGGAAGTAAAATAATAGCATCCTTTTCAAACACTTGAAAATAATTCTCCCCAATCCAGGATGCTTGCTTAGCAGTTAAATACCTCTGAACCTCATTTTCAGTCTTTTTGCACATCCTTTTGTACTAAAGCAGTCCTAGAAAAGAGGTGTGCTTTTGACAGGAGAAATTTGCCATTCTTTTCTCTTTGCTTTCATCTTCCTGCTGGCTGTGCAATTTGCTTGGTCTGTTAGTCTTCAAATTACTTGAGGCCCTCTGTGGGTTGCCTGTCCTCGACTACTAAGGCCGAAGACTGGTTTCTTCCCTTTGGTTTCAATAAAAAGAAATTACAGTGTCATTGGAGCTGCTGTTTGTATTGTATGGGGTGTTAGAGTAATGCAAGCATTGCACATTAGATGTGTAAAGTAAAAGTGCTCTCCAAGCTTTACAGGAATTACGGAACAGCTAGCCAGTTCCTGGATGGAAGTATTTTCATAGCGCAAAATTACTAATGTAACTGGCACCCTTACCAGTGTTCCTCTGTAAAAAATGAAACAGTGTACTTTCCTTCTCACCCACACTGTTCAGATCAGAACAGATGATGGGAAAGCACAGAGCAGAGGAGCTGGCTACACTCCAGTATATCTGTTTAGTAGATAAGAAAGACTTTTTTAGGGCTGTCAGTTGGCTTCTTTTCCTTTTGCCTTTGAATCACCTCATGGTGTATTTTTAAAGGTATTTATTGTGCTGCTTTGACAGAGAGATGTTTGTGAGAGTTACAATCTATGGGCTTTGTTTTCAAAAATTGGAGTGGCCTAGACAAAGATGGACTATCAGGTTGAACTTTGGATTTCTTGCTTTTTGCCAGCTTGAATCATATCATAAACTCTATTTAAAGATTTTTGGTTTTGTATTTTATTTTCCACATCCTTGACCCTGACTGGTGAGCTGGACATTTGTGTTTGCTTTGGCAAGCTTCAAGCTGCTCATCTAGGGCAGAATGAAAACTTTTTTCCTTTTGTAAACAGACTGTTCCTTCAGTATTTTCCATAAGAATTTACACCACCATTTTGCAACGCTTCTAGGAATTGAGAAAATCTTGCCATTCCGAGTTTTCATTTTACACAGCTTGTAGCACTGCATAGAAATCTTTGATGTTATCTGTTTTCTGAGGTTGGGTTTGAAGAGCTTTTTTCATAATGTTTTCAAATTCTAGAAACACTACATTTTGTCTTGAAGGGGCTTAGTAGAACTATAGATCATTGTTAGCTGTCTAGAAATTGAGTTGTTTCTATTTTTTATTTGTCTAATGCTAATGCGTGTGTTAGGCCATGCAACTGTGAACACTGACCCGTTGTACTAGACACTGTATACATATAAAACACTGCTTTGTGCCCTGAAGAATTTACAGTCTAAATCACTGTTCATGTTCTGTATTTCTTTGGATATAGTTTAGTTGTCAGGATGTAAAATGAGAGAATAACTTAGTGGGCGACTTTATGCCAACACACAAATTATGTTTCATTTTCCACAGGGACAAAGGACTGATGCTGCTCCTTTTTTGTTAGGCTATGGGCAGTGCATGCAGCACTCAAAACTATGAGTTTTGAGTGCTGTATGCCATGGAAGTGGCATTCTTGTTCTTGTAGTCAAAAAGACTACATGGTACTCCAGCAGTGTTGCTGCTAATTTAGACAAGTTTGAAATGCTCTAAGTCAGAGATAAAGTTTTCCATATTATAAAATTGACATTATGATATTATTAAATCCAACACAAAGCTGAGTACCCATGTTAGTCCAGATCCCAAGCTACTGCAAGACCAGCCTCACCTTGAGTACTGTGTGCAGTTTTGGGCATCACAGAACATTAAGGATGTAAAACTACTAGAGAGTGTCCAGTGGAGGGCCACAAAGATCATGAAGGGTTTAGAGGAGAAACCATATGAGGAGCAGCTGAACAAATGAAGAGGCTTTAGCCTAGAGAAGAGGAGGCTGAGGGCAGACCTCATCATGGTCTGCAGCTTCCTCACAAGGGGAAGAGGAGGGGCAGGTGCTGATCTCTTCTTTATGGTCACCAGTGACAGATCCCAAGGGAATGGAAGGAAGATGTGCCTGGGGAGGTTTGGGTTGGATATTAGGAAAAGGTTCTTCACCCAGCAGGTGGTGGAGCACTGAAACAGGCTCCCTGGGGAGGTAGTCATAGCACCAAGCCTGACCATATTGAACAAGCACTTCTACAGTGCCCTCTGAGGTATGGTATAAATTTGGGGTTGTCCTGTGCAGGGACAGGAGTTGGACTTGATGATCTTTGTGGGTGCCTTCCAACTCAGGACATTCTATGATTCTATGATTCTAAGTGGAAGGAGGGTATTTGCCATGAGCTAAACCCCCAAAGATCAGTTTTTTAAGAGCACCCACATTTCTTTGGAAGAAAAAGCTTGTATTAGATATCCAGAATCTCTTTCCCTACCTCCCACCCCCTCCAAACAGTTCTGCTTGCAAGTCCCTGTATTTTTCCTCAGATCATGCATTCTGCTCCCTGGTAACTGGTATGAATTTGTAACACTCACCTTAGTGTGTTCACAAGGATACCAGATTGTTGATGTTCTGTGAAAATATTCACTTTTTCCCCTGCAATCTAGAACCACTTCCTGATCAAGTAGCAAAGTAAAAGTACAATTACATTGTACTGCAGAAAAAGTTTGTGTAGTTTTAAAGTTTCTTTGAAGAATAGGGAAGTGGAAATTTCCATATAACTTCTCATCTTTAGGGTGCTGTTTATGAGATCTAATATTTGAGTGCAAAATGAAGTAGTGGAGAACAATTAGTTCTTCATAAATGTCTTGAAAAATTTTGGCAATGTTTAGTGAAGTATGCTATTTATTATAAGTTATTATCCACATTAAGTATGTGAGTGAGTCAGCAAACCGAAACAAAATGTCTGGGTTTTGGTCTACGGCTTAATGTAAATTGCAATAAATAGCACACAAGCAAACTGTCAATTCAGGAACAACTGCTGAAAAGTACATGTTAAAAAATACCCCCAAGATTACAAATAATGAACTGTGTGTAGATTGTTAACAGAAGAGAAAAACACTGAATTTTATGTAAAGCTCCATTGGTACTAGTCAACAATCCATAAAATGTTATTTATTTTTCCTTCTAAATAGTGATACTAATTTTATAAAGGTATATTAAAAGCATATTTGAACTCCACAAACTAAAATTACACTTCCTTTTTTGTTGCAGATCTGGGACATGAGTGATGATGAAACAGTCTGAAAATCAGCTGAATAAGGTGGAGGATGACCTACTTTGGACTGCAGTGCTGTCTTTTATCTGTTATTTGACAAGTTAATGATTGCTTACCCATTCTGACTGCTACAAATACAGACAAATATAATCCACATTTTTACATTAATATCTTCACCTTAAAAGCAGTCTGTTATTGATATAACACCACATTTTTATTTTTATTATGTAAATAACTAAAGCAATGTGGTTATGTGTAAGCGTGGTAGTCTTTTTTTTTTTTTTTTTAGTTTCTAAATATGGCTTATGGATAAAATATGCTGCTTAAGTAAACTTTGGTGTTTCATTTGTCCCAGTTTTTATTTTGCTTGTGAATGGACGTGTCCAAGCAATATGTCTAAATGTCTTGTTTCATCTTTCCCAGATTTGTACCCTTTTAGTTGGAATTTATTGTTAAGAATGAGATTATTCTGCTATTGTGATTTAAACTGCATCTTTAAAGGAGAGCAGGAGTAGGTAAGAACCTACACCTACTGCCTACACCACATTGCTTGATGTTTCAAAGTACATACTGATTGTTTTTGCCTGAGTCAATGGAGGTCTTATTCTCTGTAAAGATCTTATAATTTCATGCAACGGAACAAATGTGGTTTGACTTATTTTTACACAGGAAAGACCAAAATGCATTGGTATGATTCGGCTCCCCTGAAGTTTAGAGAACACTGTTATAAAGTAAAAATTGCTTTCGGGGTGTGGATGATTGATTCAGTGAAAACTTGTAGAGAAATGCTTAACTGAAATAAGAAATTGGTTCTCTGACTTTGCTATTCTTGGATGCTGTCGTGCACTACTTTACAGGTGTTAAAAAAGAGCAATTCTGATTTTCATTTTGGTTGGATTTTAAATTTTTCAATTTTTGCAGCATCAGGAATGGCTTCAGAGTTTATGGCTGAGTAAAAACAGTACTTTGAGAATCCTTGGGTTTAAAAGATAACTTGAGAAAAAAGTAAAATATCAAATAACATTAGTACAAAATTGAAAGTGAATCTACTGTTTTTTATCTTGGAATAGGTTGTAGAAGTTTATTTTAAATCCCTTTCTATGGCTTTATATTGTGGGGGTTATGGACTAACTCAGAAAAAAAGCAAATCACTTTATATGCCAAGCAGTCTTTATTTACCCTATATATTATGAAAATTACTTGGTCAATCCAATTATTTTAGTTCCTTCCTTAACATAAGCTCTGAATATTTGGTGTAGATAATTTCACAGCTTCTCTCGTATGCTACATCAGAAGAATTTTTGCCAGGTCAAATTTGCCTAAAAGCAAGGATATCTGCAACTCCCAGAGTCCAATGATAAAGATTTATTGGAACATGCCGAGGTTTGCATCAAGTGTCTAAAATAGCTATTATTTCTATTTCTTTTAACTGTCATATTAATTAAATTGATGTGATTTCTTAAGTAGCCTAAGGGAGTGTCTTATTTAGTAATACAAAAATATATATGAATCAAATATATTTTTTAAAAGCTAGTAATCATAGGAAACTGATCTTTTTGTGGTTGGGTAATGAACAATAAGACTAATAATATGCCGTGTCCATTTTAAAACAGCTTGTTAATGTACAGAATTAGTTATGAGCTCAAATTACTTCCATTTTGTTAGCCATGCTGTAGCCAATCTGGAATCATGAATCAGTACCAGGGTCGTTAAAAGGGAGTGATCTGAATTTTTATCTCTTGGAGTTGCTGACCATGGAGTGTAAAAGTATTTTGGTGGGTTTTGGTTATATAAAACTGGAAAACTAGGCATCTTTCTGAAATCTGATAAATATTAGTAATTATTTGAAAGTAACTTCAACAGGATAAGCAGAGTTTCAGATATTTAAATGTAAAACTGCATGTATCTATTTAGCTGCAGAAGTATACAAGTCAAAAGGTTCAAAACTCAGGGTTAATATAATATTTCCTTACCTCTGTAATTTCAGTAACATACAACTCTCTCAGACTGAGCTGTTTCCTGTACATATGCTTCCCAGATGTCTCTGATGTTCAGAAACACTTTGGTTTGACTTGGAATAACTTCCGTTGTCTAACTATAATGTTGTTTTCTTTCTCCTTGTGGACCAGAATTGTTCTTACTTTGCTTTTACTCAATTTCTAGGCATTTACTGAGTGACAAATCATGAGAATCCATTCAAATGAATTAATGCACATTCAAGTACTATTAACAGATAAATACATTTATTTACTGGCTTCTGTGCATGTAATGGCAGGATTTCAGCACAGTCCTCAGCTCCTGTTATTGTTGTTTAATGGAAGAAGCTAAACTTTGGCCTTTCTTCATTAAGGAGGTAGGATTTAAATTTTATTTGTGCTGTCATGACCTCATGGCATCAGTGAAGAGCCCAGGCTCATACTATGGTTGTAGAACCCAACAGCTACCATGGCTTTTCAGGCATAAACTAAACCTATTAGGAAGAGGAATGAACAGCCTCAGAGGAACCTGCTCACCTCCCTAAACTGTAGTAGTAATGTAATGGCACAGACTCTGTTATCTTTATGGGTCCCTTCCAACTTGAGACATTCTATGATTATATGGCAGTGTGAGTGGGACCAAATCTCACAGAAGGTAACTATGACAGCTACATATCACATCTGGGGAGTTATCAAATAGTGTTAGAAGACCACAGGTCTCAATGGAGAGCTGTTCACATAATTTTTGTGCTTGAGTATTATAGAAACATGTGGAATGATAGCCTCTGTTTTGCTTTCACACTTCTACAGACTAGAATTTTTCTTCTGTGTCATCCTCTCAAAGTGTTTGCTGGCTGAAGTCTAGAATTTGTTACAGAGTAGTATCACATTCATGAAAGTGAGGAACTTGAGATTCTCTATGACAGTCGTCTTCTTTAAAGCCTTCACTTGCTCTCATCCTTGCTTTCACAATCTGCTGTTTCATAGTCTGTCCATCGGGAATAAATTTCACTAGCATGGGGCTAGTTTGAGTCTTAAGCCTCCAATACTAGTTTCTACAAGAGAGAAAGGGCACAAATTTGAAAATGACACTTAGATCCATGAAGACAGTATCATAATGGCCCAGACAGGTTGGTCTAGAAAATCACCAAGGAATGGAACTATAGGAGTTATATTCCTAGGAAGCTGATGACTCACAAGAACTAAAGGGAGATTCTGCTTCAGTAGAAGTCAACAGCACAATAGTTACTTTGGCGCATCAAAGGAAACTGTAGTGATTGCTCCAGCCCTTAATACCATTGAGTTTGAGCTTGGAAAAATACTTTTGCCTTCCCAGTGTTCTGTAAGGCTTTGTTACTGCGTCCTCAGAGAAGTCCAGTGACATAAACTAAAATTTCATTTCTGTCATCTTTGATATTCTCCATCCTGTATAATGATCCCTCTAATGCTTTTTCTTTATATAAGATCTGGCTACTCAGCTTAAATATATGCAGCAAAAGTATTAGTAAAATTGAATAATTTTCCATACATAAGCGTTTTCTTTTAATTTCTCACTTGTGCTCTTATAGAAAACTCTTACTGAAATGGGGTTATGTATTTCTGAACTTCTCAGTATGCACTGTAGAATCATATCATAGCACTTGTTTCTCCCTCTTACTGAACCAATTCCTTCTAAATGTATGTTAACTAGTCTAATTGGAATGGCTAATAGCTACTTCATTGTGCTACTCTGGGACAGTGTTGGGCCATGGAGAGTTCATCCAACTTTCCTTTGAGCTTTGTTCCTCTCTTCAGCCAAATCATAAAAACAGTGAGATTGCTGAGATGTGACTGAGAATAGACTTTGGTATGCAGGATTCTCATTAATGCCAGTAATGTGTGAAAATATCACTAAGCTTCTGATACCAGCTTTTGTGCTGTTGGTCAGGAAGAACTCTGCCTGTTTCTTACAGAATCATTAAGAGACATGACAGAATCCATGAGGATATTTTTATATAGTTTCTTTTCTGAGCATAACCGTGTCTTTAAGAGTTCAAGGAGAGTCCTAACTTCTTATGGGAATAGGAAGGATAGCTCACATTCTTTCAAAAATAAATATCTTGCAAACTAACACAGTCAACCTTTTTTCCTATCCTGCCAGCTATTCTGCAGTGCTCTAACAGTGCTAATAGCCATTCTTCTGCTGTCCATTGATTCAATGTTTGCTGAACTGTAACTTTGCACAGAGAGTACACAAAAGCTGAAGAAAGCATGAACAGCTAGGTGGTGGGATTTTTCCTTGCTACTTTTCCAAATTTTTGCACCCAATTTTTTAGGGTTTTAAAAATAATAATTAAATACTTCCCTTCAAAAAAGAAGCCAAAGAAGAGCCATTAAAGAAATATCTGCAACATGGTAAACTTCATAAGACTTTCTAAGAAACATAGTCTGGAAGCTGTCCTGAGCCTGTTACCGTATTTTTTTCCCTGAATATTTTGACATGGCTTCATTAATTAATTTTCTTTTTTCTTTTTTTTTTATATTTTCAGTGCAGATGATGTGCTCATGCATATCCTGCCAAAATGAAACCTTCATTCAACATGGTGTTTTGCACATTTTTCTCTTTTAGAGCACCTGGATTAATTGTTGTAGAAGACAGAAATACCACACTGGAAGGACTTTGGACTGTCGCAGTCTGGCAATGTGTAAATTCCTCACCTACAAAAAAACCTACCTACTTGTCCCATTTCAATTTCCTTGCAGCTGCCTGGGCTTTCTCCAGAACCCTAGCAGTGTTTAGAAATACTGTGGCACCACACAGGTAATGCTTTAGGTTTGAAATTAATGCAGACTTTCCCTGTCTATTATCACTTCAGCTGTCCAGTGTAATAATTTTTAAAAGGTTTGTTTTCATATTTGTGCAGCACTGGATAGGTTTTGAAATAAAAAACCCTAATGATTTGTTGACAGTGTTTTCAGTCTCATTTTACTTCTACTGACACCTTTTGGTCCACTACTACTGACCATAGTGAGGGGTGATTGACAAAAGGACAGACTGCAGGACTCCTTGCTTTATGGTAGCACTACTCCTAGGTTGACACAGAGGACTCCCGGCTTTTTTTTTCTTAACTCCGGCTTTTTTTTCTTAAACTTCTATTTAATTCCTCAACTTTAAATGTATGGAAATTGGATATATGTACTTGGCAAAGAATATCTATGTTTTTCATTCTTAGTTATCCCAGGCCAGAGAAATTGGTCTGTTGCTCTGCCCCCTTGTTTTGTTGAAGTATTGTTGACTATTGCTTGAAGTCATGTAGTGTTAACCAAAATAGGCTGTGGCTTGGGCTTATTTGTAGCCACTATTCTTTTAAGTACAGTAGCTGAAATTCAGCAGTCCATATTCTGCCACCAGCCAAGTATTGGTGTTGTGTCCAGGTTGTAGTGAAGTCTTTTGGGTAAGTTACTTGAGGATTATTTCAGCCTGGCAAGGAAATTGGCACCGCAGAAGAGAAACTAAAGCTAATCCCCAAAGAATTAATATCAATAAGCTTGAGTAGCATTGATGTTAAGTACCTTAAGGTATTCTGTATCTTAGGGCAGCAATTTTTTGCACCTAATTTCACAGTTCAAATGATCTCACCCCAGAATAAGGATGCAGATGAGTACTCCAACCATCTATAATTCCAAGCTCTAATTGTTGCCCTCAATAATTGACAATATTTTCTGCCTGTTGCAATTTAACCATAGCATTTTTTTTCAAATCTGGTGGAAAGGTTTTTAGAACCCATCAGCGCTTGTCTTAACTTTGCAACAGAAATAGTCTGGTTTCTTTCAGTTTAATCAGGCTGGTACTCCCTTGCCATTGTAGCTTCTTCAGCTTGGGGATAAAAAGGGGCAGTCAGGAGTTCTAAAAACAAACGTGTTATGTTTTCTGGCTGGTATGGAGTACACATTGCCTTTCCATCTACTATAGCAGTCTAAATGCCTGATTCCTCTTGTTCTTTGGATAGATGTTTATATGGGACATTGATATGAAGTACAATGGACTTTGCCTCTAGAACTGAAGGTCACATGCACATATGCATTTCATGTTAAAAGCTAAAAATTTCAAATTACTTCTTAAAATATTTTAGTAAGCTAACAAGAAAATACTGAAGCATACATGTAGTGTCGTACTGCTGCAAATCAAAAACACAATTTAAAAAAAAAATTCTTCTTAACTTCTTTGCCATACAGTTACTTTCTGTTCTTATATTCTTTGGCTGTGGATTGCTGCTTCAGTAGTCTTTGAGCATCCAAAAATCTAGGCTTGTGTGTAATTTCAGTTTGCACTTTTGGCATCAGGGCATTTGATTTTTGTAAAATCTCAGCAGAATGTTTCATTGTTTTATTTGTTTAGTGGAATACTATTATGTACTACCTGAATAAGAAAAGGGATACATTATAGTGATTTCATTCTTACAGAGGAGGTCAGTAGTGTTTTTCTTCTCCATTTCTCTTTTCATCTAATGCCTGCACCCTCTTAAACTGCAGTTGATGCATCACTGCAAGGCAGTACCGCAGGAGTCCGGTGCATCTGAAATGCAAGCTGGTGTCTCATTTCTGGAATGATTTTACTTTGTAAATCAAAACCAGCATGGGCTAAAATGTTGTGGAGAAATGCTGCTAAAATTCTTTCCACATCATGTCAATAGGCCTGGAAGAAAGGCAACGGCCGAGGAGGTTCCAAGTCTGGCCCACTCTGAATGCATTTAAACTCTAGTTTTTGACAGCTAGTAAATTGGTGTCCTTGCCCCCCACCCCTCTCTTTTTTCGCTCCCTGTCAATATCTCTTCCCACACCCAGTGCTCAGTGCCTCACTGGTAATGGAGGGATGTGGATGAACAAGCAAATTAATTTCTAGTGACAAATTAGTGTAAGAGGTGAAGAAACCTATAAAGTAGGTATGATTTTGCTTGTGCGGTTTGCTTTGTCTTTTAAGTGTCTTTATCTTCATTTCATGCTTCATAGTCTGACTTTTATACAGTAATTCTGTAGGTGTTACCACTTCCTCATGAACTTGTGACTCAGGCAACGTTAAATGAAATTACATCACTGGCAACTCTTGTTTGAGTTGCCTGTTTCCTGAATAGGGACTGTTGGTTTTTCTTTTAATACTTGCAGGTTTGTTTTGGGTCTTTTTTTTTTTCCTGGTGGCGGGGATGAGGGGTTTTAATTATCTAAGGCAGCCTCACCATTGTGAGTAACCATACTGCTTGTGTTTTATCCTTCTCAATTGCTGAAATCACCAACATTGACATTTACTTAAAACACTTTCTACACAAGCTATATATGAATGAAATAATTGTAATTAGGCCTTAGTAGAGGTTCTGTTGTTATCGCAGAATCACAGGTTGGAAGGGACCTCAGGGATCATCTAGTCCAACCTTTCTGGGAAGAGCACAGTCCAGACAAGATGGCCCAGCACCCTGTCCAGACAACTCTTGAAAGTGTCCAATGTGGCTGAGTCAACCACTTCCCTGGGGAGATTATTCCAATGGTTGACTGTCCTCAATGTGAAAAATTTCCCTCTTGTGTCCAATCGGAATCTCCCCAAGAGCAACTTGTGTCCATTCCCCCTTGTCCTCTCTACGGGACTCCTGGTAAAAAGGGAGTCTCCATCTTCTTTGTAGCTACCCCTTAAGTACTGGTACATCATGATGAGATCCCCTCTGAGCCTCCTTTTCTCAAGGCTGAACAAACCCAGTTCTCCCAGCCT
The DNA here is from genome assembly GCF_963921805.1 of Phalacrocorax carbo. Lineage (NCBI taxonomy): Eukaryota > Metazoa > Chordata > Aves > Suliformes > Phalacrocoracidae > Phalacrocorax > Phalacrocorax carbo. The sequence goes on from NC_087518.1 coordinate 22,751,887, forward strand.
ATCCTCATATGGCAGGCTTCCCAGTCCTTTGATCATCTTGGTGGCCCTTCTCTGGACCCCTTCCAGCCTGTCCACATATTTTTTTTGTACAGAGGGGACCAGAACTGTGCACAGTGCTCCAGGTGTGGCCTGACAAGCGCTGAGTAGAGCGGGATAATGACTTCTTTCTCTCTGCTGGTGATGCCCTTTTTGATGCAACCCAGCATCCTGTTGGCCTTTTTGGCTGCAGCAGCGCACTGTTCACTCACATTGAGCTTCTTTTCCACCAGGACCCCCAGGTCCCTTTCCACAGAGCTGCTCTCCAACCAGGTGGATCCCAGCCTGTGCTGCACTCCTGGATGATGTTTTCCCAGGTGCATGACCTTACACTTCTCCTTGTTGAACTTCATAAAGTTCTTGTTGGCCCACCCTTCCAGCCTATCCAGATCTCCCTGCAGAGCAGCTCTCCCTTCTGGAGTGTCTACTTCCCCACTCAACTTGGTGTCATCTGCAAACTTCATCGGGCTACACTTGATGCTGTTGTCCAGATCACTTATAAAGATATTGAATAACATTGGGCCCAATATTGATCCCTGGGGGTCTCCACTTGTGACAGGTTGCCAGTTTGAGAAAGAGCTATTTACCACCACCCTTTGGGTGTGGCCTGTCAGCCAGTTCCCCATCCACTGCACAGACCACTTGTCTAGGCCATAACACATTAATTTTTCCAGGAGGAGACTGTGGGGGACCGTATCAAAGGCCTTGGAGAAGTCCAGGGAGACAGTGTCCATTGCCTGCCCGATGTCAGCCAGGCTTGTCAGCCTTTAGTGAAGCCATGTTGGCTTTTCCCAATCACGTGCTTCATTTGACTTGTGATGGCCCTCAGGAGGATTCGTTCCATAACTTTCCCAGGGATTGAAGTAAGGCTAATGGGCCTATAGTTACCCAGATCCTCCCTCGAGCCTTTCTTGTACATAGGGGTAACATTTGCTTTCCGCCAGTCCTCTGGGACATCTCCCGTTCTCCATGACTTCTTGAAGATTATGGAGAGTGGCCTTGCAATGATGTCAGCCAGCTCTCTCGACACCCTTGGGTGGATGGCATCAGGGCCCATTGATTTGTAGGGGTCAAGCTCCTGTAGTAATTCATGTACTAACTCTTCCTTCACTGATGGTGGGTTGGTGTTTGGATCAACTGGCAATTTTGTTCCCAAAGCCTGGGACCCAACAGTGCTGGTAAAGACAGAGGTGAAGAAGGTGTTGAGGACCTCTGCCTTTTCAGCATCGCTGGTGACTGACTCTCCTTTTCTGTTTAACAGTGGGCCTATGTTTTCCTTCTTTTTCTGCTTATGGTTGACATGTCTGAAGAAACCTTTCTTGCTTTTCTAACGGCATCTCTGCTCGCTCTGGCAATGCCCTTGTAGTTCTTGACAGATAATCCTCCACTTCTCCATCTCTGGTATCCTTCCTTTTTGGATTTGAGTAGACCCAGGAGGTCATGGTTGATCCAAGGGGGCCTCTTGCTCTGCTTACTGCCCTTTCCTTTGTAGGGGATAAATTGGCTTTGTGCTTCCAATAGAGAGTTCTTGAAGAATTCCCAGCACTCACTAGTTTCTTTATCTTCCATGGAAGTGAATTCTTAATTCACTTCTGATCTGTGGAGGGTGGGGAAAGGAAATGGTCTGAGCATAATTTTCCATTATTATTTTGGAAGTAGTGCAAACAGAAGAAATGTATTTGCATACTAGGCAGTTTTAACGGGTCTCCCTTGCTGCTGTCAATAGTGTGTATTTGCACCACAGGACATTATTTGTAGACTGCAGTGTTTCCTTTCCTGCAACTGATACTTTTCAATGCTAATGCTATATGAATACATGCTTGAAATAGGAAGAGCCAGAGTAAAGTTTGCTTCTTTGCATTGTGTATCCAAAGCTAGCAGGAGCTGTGGTTGCAGCAGATAGATATGGTGTGGGGGGACAGGCAGCTGCAGCATCTGCATTTCTTTCTTGGACAGAATCCCCAGTGATGTCACTGCAGGAGCTGGATGTTAAACTGTTCTTAAAAGTAATGGCAGGAATTCTTGTCATCAAAAGAATGTGACACGTTGGATGTCTAGGTCATTTATTCTTAGTGTTTGTGGACAGGCTGTAAAATTGTTGCATTTATTTATTATTGTCATGAGCAAAGGATCACTGTCCTTTTGTTTAAGTAGCAGTTTTGGAACTCTATAGAAATTAGTGCAGCAGAAACTTTAGCTACATCCTTTTGGTTGTGCTTTGGTTGTGTGGGTTCCCACTGAGCAGGCTGTGCCATTGTGGTTGCACTTTAAAGAAAAACTCAAAGGCGCTGTATTCAGGGAGGTGGTATCAATGACTACCTGGTAATGGTCTTTCTTCCAATTATGTCAATCCCTGCTAAACTTCGGCACTGGTAAAAACCATGTAATTAAGTTATTTTTCAGATGACACACTAAGCCAAAGTCCTAAAAAATGGTTCTGTATCTCTTTTTGTTTTCTTTCTAATAATTCTAATACTTTATTTTCTTTCTTTCTTTTTTTTTTTTATTTCTAAAGTTGCTGTTCAGCTTCTTTTGGATTCTTCATTTTCTAAATTACCCCTGTGCAGGGATCAGGCATGCTTTTAATGAAAAACTCTTACTCAAGTTCCACCGAATGGCTATTAGAGCAATAGTTGTATATTGTTATCGGTACTAATTGGGAATGCTTTGAGATGATAGATGGTATAAATGTAATAACATTACAATTATTTGGTCATACACAGATATAAAGACAATTTTTCCCTAATTAAAATGTTTGCTATTATATGTCTTGTATGTAGTTAGACAGTATTTGGGATTTTTCTCTAGGGCAGTAGCTAGGAATGAGTGAGCTATGCATATTCTGCCCCATGAGTCCTGCAGGGAAGCAGCAGATGTATATAGTATGTAGCTAGAGCATTCTCACCAACTGCCTGATACACTTATGTGACTAGTGCGCTCAGAAATCCTGGGGTAAGATATTTCAATTACTTGCTAACTGTATTTTGTTTAATATGAATTCAGTAGTGTTTAGCAGTCAAATATTATAAACTTAATCTAGGCTTCTTTGTAACCATGCTCTGATTTGTGAGGGAGAAACAGGGAGCAGGTCAACTGGTGTGTGTACAGTGTTTCCCTGGTGCTGGAGATATTCTAGTTTCATTTCCAGCAATGCTGGTATCTGTTACTTAATTTAGCTTCCTGTTGTTAATATTTGGAAATGCCATTAAGAGATTCTGATAGATAACATCAAGATGTCCAATGGCTAAAAATCAGCTAGGAACACAGAATAACAACATACTTGTTCATCTGAGATACTGGAAATGAATGGAAAAGAATGTGATTTAAATATCACTTGAGTGTCAGGAGGGGGCTGACACTTAGGCTACAGGACATGCAGCAGAACACTGTTTCAGGATATGACCAAACTACTGTTTTTAGATTACTTTGTTGCTATATTAGTAAGTGATTGTGGCTTCAGAAATTTTCTAAGCCCAGACTTTATGTTCCAGCTTTCACAGTTCTGAGATTCTTGTAATTAATTATTGTGATTTTTAAACACAGTGCTTATTTAAAGCAACTGTGCCTTCTCCATAATAATCATAGAATGGGGAAGTGGATTGAGGCAGAACACATGGGCTGTACCACAGATCTTCAGTGAAGCCAAAGTAAGTCACATCACCTCTGCCTCCCATCCATTGTCTGAGCTTTGTTTGATAGAGTTTATTTTGCTGAGTAAGTCCCTAGTATAGCAAGACCAATCTTAATTGATCAGCTAGGCATCAGAATAGTGTGTTAGAGATTATACAGGTATATCTAATCTCTAACATTGTCTAATAATGCCTTTTAATTTGATCAGTTTGGACAAGGAGTTTGGAAATTGTTAGTGAAATTCGTTTGCCTCAATTTTTGAATGCCCAACTTTTGATGCTCTAAGCCAGACTTTGATGATGTCTTAAACTGGGTTTCAGAATTCTAAAATTAGTCTGATTTCAAATGTAAAGACAATCTTATATTAAACATGTATTTTAAAAACTTTATATGTGTAAAAGAGGATTAAATAAATCTGTCAACTTTTAAATGCTTGCTGTTTCCGTTTTGCTCTTTCTTGCATGTACATACTGGAAAATATGCCTACCAGGATGAGCATTAGCTTTTGTGTAACATACCAGCTAAAATAGCGAGGACTCTCAGATGAGCTTTGTTGTTCATGTGGAAAAGAAATACAGAAAAGAAAAAATTTAGCTGAGTGCACTTTCTTAAAAATGAATTTCTGGTTTTGAGGCTTGTGTTGTTTGTTACGAATCTGACTGCTAGAAGCTTGACTGTTTGTTTCACAGTAAGTGCATGCTACTCCCAAAGGGTTTCAGATCCAAATTAAGTTTGGGTTGTTAGCACAGTTGGAAATTGGGGTAACATAACTTAGCAATCCAGTCTGAGGGTGGCTAGAAATAACATTGATTGTGTTCTGCAAGGCCTGCACTGCCATATAAAGTTTCTATCCCCTAGAATTAAATATTTGGATTCATTTACAAAAGGATGGTGTGCATTGACTTTGGTCAGAAGAATTAAGCAGCAAGTAAGAATTTGACTTGTTTTGGGTGGTTTTTTAAAATTTTCTTAATTAACAACCATTTATTGATTGTTTCTGACCATGTATTATAAATGTGCTCCAGAGGAGGAAAAAACCCTTTTTTTGTCCATTTCCTGTGTGAAATACAGAAAACTGTTCATGATCCAAGTACAAGGTGTAAATAAGTTGCCATGACCTGTAATTCACTGGACTATATAGTGGTGTTAGTGACATTCTTGTGTTTTACTAAACTTCCACTGTGTAGTCCATGGCTGTTTTCCCTGGCTACACTTCTCACAAAAAAGCACAGAACTTCAGTTATGAGAGAAGAGCACGTAAACTGAAATCCTTTGAAATCATTGCCCACTGTTCCAAATCTCTGTTGTAATGACGCTCCCGTTTCCATTCTAGATGGGAGATATGAAGGGGCAGAAAAAAAGCAAAAGTACCAGAAGACGAGGAACCTGGAAGAGAGTCAGGAAAGACAACCATAAAGAGATTGGCTTCCTGTTTGAGGCTTTAGGAGCAATGGATCAAGGATGTCCCAGTTTGGGAGCTTGTCATTGGCTTTGAGGAGCTTACATTCCCCCTAAGAGCTTCGGTTTATCTCCATGGCTATTGACAGGTCTTAGCACATCCCTTTTTCTGGTCAGGGCCTGTCTGTCTATGGGAAATTCTCCTGAGGGTTAGCATCAATTTTCTTCTATTTTGGGGCTTCATCTTGGGTTGCTGTAGCTATAAGGTTTCAAAGGATCACAAGGACTGTAGGTTTGCCAGCCAGCTTTCTACTTCTCCCTTTCACTCTGTGGCAGAAATTAAGTGCTACTTCTCTTTTGTCACCCAACTTTTCTAGCGCTCTCAGGAAGGAGAGGAATATTCTTAATTTGTACCTACAGAGGAATTAGACCAATATACTTGCTTAAGCAGACTTCTCACCCACAAGCAAAAAAATATATATATCTGGAAGCTTCATGATGTGATCCTGTACCTCAGTGAACTTTCCCTATGCTTGCTAAACTCCATCCTATGTGGAAGTTTTCAAAGTGTTTTGGTTTGAGGTTATAGTGTAGCTAATTCCCACATCAGGGATGCAAAGGTAAGCAATGGAGGTTTCCTGAGGAGAGAATCTTTACTTATCATCAGTCTGACGAGTTGCATAGATTATAGCTTTTTGAACTCTCAAAATATTGTTGCTGATCTCCCAACACTGGGTTGTTTGGGGTTTTTTTGTTTTGTGTTCCTTCAATTCCCAATAATCTGTGTTCATTTTTCTTTCATTTAAAAATGAACACATCTGTTTTGGGGCTGTGTAGAAAGACTTGAAAATGTGAAGCTAAATGGCTGAAGGACAGAATTAATTCCAAATGTCATTTTTTATAATAATCTGATTTTAATTTTGCTTCTGAAAAATTCAAGTGAAGTATTTTCTCATACAGTGATTTCAGTGAGTTCTATGAATACATAACACAGTTGTGGTGAGATATCAGTGTTACTACCTTACCACCTTACAACTGTTCACTGATGTTAAACCAAAATAGCTGCATGGGAAGAAAGCTTTCTAGTCACTGAAACACTTTGATATTGTTCTGTTCGTTATGCCTTGGTATCTGGGGGGGATAAATCAGCCGACAAATCAGTTGAGATTTGTGCAAGTAATATAAAAGCAATGGTCTATATCCTTTCCTCAATATCATAAGGGCAGAAGACCAATTTTTGAATGGCTGTGGAGTAGTGTAAAGAAGTCCTGAAGTCCAAGTCCTGTTGGTTTATCTAGTAGCAAGATCAGCTATGATGCTTTATTTCCTCTGTATACCAGCATTAGATGTTACATTCTGGGCAGCTAATCAAATTGGATACACTCACAGTTTTCTTCTTGTTGAGCTCTGGAGATCAGCCTTCTGAGTATAGATTTGTATGCTATTAATAACTCAAGGGAAGACCTTATTTTATAATTTAGAATAAGCCAGTTCAAAGAACTATCAGTACAGTTGCAGATTTTGGAACCTTGGGCAGATTTTACTTTCGTAGTTGCTGGCAAGTGCCAGCCACAAGGCACTTTATGCCAAGTTACTATAGTTTCATACAGCACAAGGGTTGGTGAAGGGGCTGTAGTGTTCCACCTGAGCGCTGTACCTTTCATGCAGGTTGAGAAAAGGGAAGGGTCTAGGAGCAGATAAAAAGGAGGAAGGTAGTGGATTGATGTGTGAGCTAGATTTAGCTGTGCTGGTAAAATTAATGCTTCTCTTAGGGGAAAGTGCATATAGTTTGCGAGTATGTCATGGAAGGACAGAATGGAGAGAAAATGGGATTTGTCATGGGCAACTGTTAAAAGGAGCAAACTTTTCATATAAATAGAAGACTATTTCTTCTTGCCTTCATTAGCTCCTCTTTAATGATGTATTATGGGTGGATCTGCTGTTGACTTTAATCCTCAGCCTCTTTTGTCCAGGCATTTTTCACATTTCCTGTGAGAATTTGTAGGACTAAAACTGCATCCAGAGTTCAGCTAGAACAGGGCAGAGCAGGAGGAGAATCCCACACTCCTCTTTCCTGTATTTTCAAGCAGAAATTATTTGTTGGATTAATCACTAAAGTTACAGACATGCCAGCAAAGTCACCATTTGATTTATTACTACTGATTTTGCATGATCCTGAAAGGTCATAGCTTGACTCACATTACAGACTGCATTTGTAAGCCTGGCAATAACAAAAGTGTTATTTTTTTGTTGTGAGGAAATCTGTTCCTGCCATGAAAGTCTTGAAAACAAGAGCCCTAGAATCCCACCATGTTCTGTGTGGTGGTGGCTTTGCAGGACTTGGGTTTTTCTTCATTTCCCCACCTGAAAAATCAACATTTGAGCTAAGGACATTACACCGTATAGACTAGGGAAGCTAAATTAGCAGATGCATGAAGTGACAGAGGAGTGGTTCACAACAAAGATCCCTGAAATACTACATTTTAGACAATGTCTTTAGTGCAGTCGTTAAATGTTGAAGTGCATTTTACATTTATATGGTTGATCATTCTGAACACTGTTCTTAGCCTATATTCAGACAGCTGTCTATATTGCAATAAAGAAAATGTCTTGTGTGATCTTGCATGTTATTTTCCTCTGGACTAGCTAACGCTACTTTCCTGATCAAGGCTTTTTCAAAGCAAAAAGTAAATTATGTACATACGTATGCGTGCGTTTCAAGGGACAAAATGAGAATATTGCTTCCTTTTGAAGAAGCTTCCTTTACTCTTCCATGTGGGCACACATGATGCTGCAAGCCAGAGTCTGGGCAGAACTAAGCAAGACTATAAAGCTCTGGGAAAGAGGTGAAAAATAATGGTGCCCAATGGTCCTCCATACTACCTGTGGAGAAAAATGGGCGACTAGAAATAGGCAGATAATACAAATCAACTCCTGGCTACATGGCTGGTGTCAATGTCAGGGGTTTGGCTTTTATGAAAACGGGATGTTCTTCAGCAACCACAGACTACTAGGGAGGGATGGACTCCACCTCTCTGGAAGGGGCAAGGGAATCTTTGGCAGCAGGCTGGCAAACTTGGTCAGGAGGACTTTAAACTGAGGAACTTGGGGGGAGGGGGACAAGCTGGCAATGCTAATGCCACCACACACAATGGGGGAATAAGACAGGACAACCTGAGCAGTGATAAAGGTGCCGTAGTGGCCTCATGCAATGGCAACTAGGAGACCAACCCCCTCAAGGGTTTGCATAGCTGTAGTGGGTCCTTGTACACCTGTCCGGGGAAACCTGTGTACTCAAGCACTTTTCTGAAATGCCTGTACACCAACGCACGCAGCATGGGGAATAAACAGGAGGAACTAGAGGTCTGTGTGAAGTCACAGGGCCATGATCTCATTGCAATCACAGAAACATGGTGGGATAGCTCGCATGACTGGAATGTGGTCATGGATGGCTACAGGCTTTTCAGGAAAGACAGACCAACAAGGCGAGGTGGGGGAGTTGTTCTTTATGTGAGGGAGCAACTGGAATGTATCAAGCTCTGCCTTGGAGTGGAAGAACAAGTTGAGAGCTTATGGGTAAAAATTAAGGGACAGCCAAATATGGGTGACACTGTGTGGGTGTTTGCTACAGGCCACCTGATCAAGAAGAGGAAGTTGATGAAGCCTTCTACAGACAGATGGAAGTAGCCCCACAATTGCAGGCCCTGGTCCTCATGGGGGACTTCAACCACCCTGATATTTGCTGGGAAAGCAACATGGCGAGCCATGCACAATCCAGAAGGTTCTTGCATAGCATCAAAGACAACTTTTTGATGCAAGTGGTGGAGGAGCCAATGAGGCGAGATGTGCTGCTCTACCTTATCTTAACAAACAAGGAAGGGGTGGTTGAGGATGTGAGAGTTGGGGGTACCCTTGGCTGCAGTGACCATGAGATAGTTGAGTTTAGGATACTGTGAGGTAGAAGCAGGGCTATGAGTCATGTTACAATCCTGGACTTCAAGAGGGCCAACTTTGGCCTCTTCAAGACCTGCTAGGAGGAATCCCATGGGCTAGTGTTCTGGAAGGCAGGGTGGGTCCAAGAGAGCTGGACAGTATTCAAGGACCGCTTCCTCCGAGCCCAAGATTGGTGCATCCCCAGGAGGAAGAAGTCAGGCAGAAGAGCCAGGAGACCTGCGTGGATGACCAAAGAGCACCTAGAGAAACGCAAATGGAAAAAGGAGGTACACAGTATGTGGAAAAAGGGACTGGCCACTTGGAAGAAATATAGGATTGTTGTCAGGGTGTGCAGAGATGCAACAAGGAAGGCCAAGGCCCACTTGGAATTAAATCTGGCAATGTATGTCAAAGATAACAAGAAGGGCTTCTTTAAATACAGCAGCAGCAAAAGGAAGACTGGGGATACAGTGGGCCCACTGCTGAACAAAGAAGGGGCCCTGGTAACACAGGATGCAGAGACGGCGGAGTTAATGAATGTCTTCTTTTCTTCCTTCTTTACTACTAAGGCAGGCCCTCAGGCATCTCAGCCCCCAGAGAAGAGAGGACAAATTGGGACAAAGGAAGACTTACCATCAGTTGAGAGACCAGTGTCAGAGATCATCTGTGCAAACTGGATCCTCACAAATCCATGGGCCCTGATGGGATGCTGAGGGAGCTGGTGGATGTTCTTGCCGAGCCACTCTCCATCATCTTTGAAAGGTTGTGGAGGACAGGAGAGGTGCCTGAGGACTGGAGGACAGCGAGTGTCACTCCAATCTTCAAAAAGTGCATGAAGGAGGACCTGGGGAACTATAGGCCGGTCAGCCTCACCTCGATCCCTGGAAAGGTGATGGAGCAGTTCATCCTGGAGGTCATCTCCAGGCATGTAGAGGACAAGAAGGTTATCAGGAATAGTCAAGGGAGTCTCACCAAGGGGAGATCATGCTTGACCAACCTGATAGTGTTCTACGATGGTGTGACTGGCTGGGTTGATGAAGGGAGAGCAGTGGATGTTGTCTATCTTGACTTCAGTAAGGCATTTGACACTGTCTCCCGTAGCCTCCTCATAGGCAAGCTATGGAAGCATGGGTTGGATGAGTGGACAGTGAGGTGGATTGAGAACTGGCTCAACAACAGAGCTTAGAGGGTCGTGATCAACAGAGCAGAGTCTGGATGGAGCCCTGTCTCTAGTGGTGGTCCCCAGGGGTCTGTGCTGGCTCCAGTCCTGTTCAACGTATTCATCAGTGACCTGGATGATGGGATAGAGTGTAACCTCAGGAAGTTTGCTGATGATACCAAGCTGGGAGGAGTGGCCGATACACCAGAAGGCTGTGCTGCCATCCAGCGAGACCTGGACAGGCTGGAGAGCTGGGCTGAGGGGAACCTGATGAAATTCAACAATAGCAAGTGCAAGGTCCTGCACCTGGGGAGGAACAACCCCATGCACTAGTACAGACTGGGGCTGAACTACTGGAAAGCGGCTCTGTTGAGAAGGACTTGGGAGTGCTGGTGGACAGCAAGGTGAACATGAGCCAGCAATGTGCCCTTGTGGCCAAGAAGGCCAATGGTTGTGGAGTCTCCTTCCCTGGAGACATTCAAAACCCCCCTGGATGCGTTCCTCTGCCACTTGCTCTAGGTGTGCCTGCTCAGGCAGTGGGCTTGGACAAGATGATCTCCAGAGGTCCCTTCCAACCCCCCATGATTCTGTGATTCTGTGAAATAGGTTTACTCATTTCAGTTGTTATTTTACTAAATTGGCCCTGCACATTAAGAAATTATTTCTTTTAATCTTGATTTTCAGATTCCTAGGGGAGGTATGAGAACCACTGGGAAGGAGAGACTTAGAAACAAGTGACAAAAGGTTATCATTAAGATAAAAAAAGACCTTCACAGCAGAGGATTACTCTTTATTTTTAGCAACTCTGAATAATGAGCAGAAATTATCATAATCTTCAGTTAGATATCTGTTCCAGTTAATTTCTTGCCAGCATTTTCACTGCTAGGGGAAGTCAGATTGGCAGCAGGAGGTTTTCACCTGGGGTCTTGTTCTTGCTTATTTAAATCGTGTCCTACTTTGTAACCATTTCTGAAAGCTGCTTACTCCAGATTGTTCACGCTGTAAAGAGATCACTGGCAAAGCTGGCTGGCACCCTCTGGGCATCCCAGGCAGGAGCAGAGCGTTTCCTCATGCACTTATGAAATGTGTGTTCTTCAGAGGCGGCCTTTTCATGGGCAGCTGTGGTTCTACCAAGGGAATTACCTGCGAGCAGTGGGAGTGGTGGTGGCTCCAGGCTCAGCTGCAAGACAGGAAGCCAAGGTGATAATCAATCAATGCTTGTTTGCCAGGAGTTTCAAGAGGTAAGATGTATTTTAAAGTTTTCTTAACTTTCTGCAGTTCTGTCACTTCTTTGGTTTTCTTTTCAAAATAGATGTGTTTATATCAGTATATAAACCAGAACAAGCTCTAGCAGCCAGAATGTCAGTAGCTAATAATGCCATGAGAAAATGTTTGATGAATACAACTATCATTGAGTTAAATAAAGGCATGTCAGTGAAAGTAAGCAAAAAGGAGTTTGCTGGTGCTGTAAACCCCTGTAACAATGCTGTATTGCTTGTAGTACTATTAGAATACATGCATTTTCATCTGAAGAAGTATTAACTTCACTGAGATTTTCTGTAGCTTTAGCAGGAGCTCAAGAACTTATCATTTGAAAGGAAAAGGAAAGGCCCTTGCTTTAATCTCTAAGTATTGTTTGTTCTTTGCATTATTTTCCTCCCCACTTCCCCCTCCAAAAAAAAAAATTGTTTACAATACTACAGTGGCTCAGTGAGAAGCAAAGGTTCTGTCTTAAGTGGAGATCTTTTTTTAAATCTACTTGGAGCAGTTTTTTTTCTCTGAAAGCCAAAAATCCTTTATTTTTTGTACTTCATTTTAACTAACAAGAACTAATATAACTAACTGCGGTGGTATATTGTGTATATTTTAACACACAAGCCACATGTCATTCATACAACTAGACCCACATTATTTTAATATTTCAGGAGGCAGGAGATTCTGAGCTTTGTGTTTTCCTGGATTAACAAAGTAACATTGATTCTACCATGAATAGCAGGGTGCTATCAGAAGTATTCTGCATGCATAGTATTTGCCCAAACTGAGTAAACAGTTTTAAGATAAGCAGCTTTTTGACTATTAAATGCAGCAGGCATGTGGCTGACACAGCTTCATGCTGACAAATGCCTTTGTGTCTGTTTTTGTGATGGAAAGAAGACAGATGTTCTCCTTGGCATTTAAGAAAGCTGCTGCTTAGCAAAATGAAATGAAAATTTGCATGTACTGCACAACAGCAAACAGTGTAACTATCAGTGTAGGCTAGCCTACAAGAAAATAAGATTGAAACAGTCTCATGTCAATGTAATGAAGTATGTTCTGACTGGAAGTCAGTAACTGCTGTGTCATTATTTAAAAGTAGCCTATAGAAGAAGAAAATCTGTTTTTTCCAACTATTAAAATATAAATGCATGTCAATCTGAATATCCATGCTGACCATTCTTAACAGAGAGGTATGTCAATTGGATATAAAGGCTTAAGTGATACAGCAATTAGCAGCTATAAAAACCCCTAAGTAAGTGCATTTTTGTGTGATGAATTGGGCTCCTGATTGTGTCACAAAGGAAAATATGAGACTTTTTCCTATTTAGTGTTCCTTAGGGATGCTGTTGTCAGATGAGGATGGAGGCTGCCTTCAGCATGACATTGTCCACTGCTAGCACCAGAGGAAGGAGCTTGTACGGGGAATAGCCTGGCATTCTGGCACTGGTTCTACTCTCTGTTCAGGGTGTGTATGTTGGTCTCATTCAAAGGGGTGTACCTGAAGAGTTGCTGCTCTTGTTTCTCTTTGAGGTAAGCGTTGTCTACATTAAGCATAAACCATGTATGAATAACAATAGTCTCAGTGGCGCACCTGGTTCCTTTCATAAATGATACCATGCTGGTCCAGTGGGAGCTGTCTTTTTAAGTCAGTATTTACTGGTGTGGAAGAGGGAAAATCCTGTGAGTGAAGTTCAGGAACATTGTGTGTCAGCAAAGAGGTTGCTTTGCCCAAGATGGTGATGTTTCCGTCTCAGCCCCCGGAGCACGTGCAGAGTGGCCTGCAGAGGGGTCCCACTCACACCCTAGCATGGTAGTTTGTGCTCTGCTCACTGGAACATTCCGTTGTGTATTTGTGGTTTTCTGTAAATGTGATGCTCGTATTTGCCAACCGGAGTTAAGCAGGAAAATTTGAAACTTTTCTGCAAATAACAATTAAACCTGATGCCAAGCTCATGAGTTAGCCTAGAGTAAACATGGACAAACACAGAGCACATCACCTGATTAGAATGTTTTGTAGAATGCCAAAGACTTGGGAATTCAAACTGTAGTTTTGAACTAAAAGTGCCAGAGCTCTGTGGAAAATTCCTAGCTGCTGCAAGGTGCTTCTCCTACCATTTTTATATCAGATAAAATGTACCAGGACCAGATTTGTCCTTGGAGTTTTAATTAAAAATAAAGCTTAGTTTATTGACATGCAATTTAACCATTGTTTACTGGCTCTTCTATACGGGACTGAGTCTTCTTAGAATGAATCATAGACTCATGGAATGGTTTAGGTTGGAAGGGACCTTTAGAGGTCATCTAGTCCAACCCCCCAGCAGTGAGCAGGGACATCTTCAACTAGATCAGGTTGCTCAGAGCCCCATCCAGCCTGACTTTGAATGGCATCTACCACTTCTCTGGGCAACCTGTTCCAGTGTTTCACCCCCTCAGTGTAAAAAACTTTTTCCTTATATCCAGTCTAAGTCTACCATCCTTTTTATTTTTAAAACCATTACCCCTTGTCTTGTCACAACAGGCCTTGCTAAAGAGGTTGCCCCCATCCTTCCTATAGTCCCCCTTTAAGTGTTGAGAGGCCACAAGGAGGTCTCCCCACAGCCTTCTCTTCTTCAGGCAGAACAACCCCAATTCTCTCAGCATTTCCTCATAGGCGAGGTGTTCCAGCCCTCTGGTCATTTTTGTGGCCCTCCTCTGGACCTGCTCCAACAGGTCCATGTCCTTCCTGTGCTGAAGGCTCCAGAGCTGGACGCAGTACTCCAGGTGGGGGTCTCACCAGAGTGGAGTAGATGGGCAGAATCACCTCCCTCGAGCTGCTGGCCACACTTCTTTTGATGCAGCCCAGGATAACAATGGCCTTCTGGGCTGCAAGAGCACATTGTTGGCTCATGTCCAGCTTTTCATCCACCAGTACCCCAAGTCCTTCTCGCAGGGCTGCTCTCAATCGCTTCATCCCACAGCCTGTACTGATACCAGGGGTTGCCCCAACCCAGGTGCAGGACCTTGCACTTGGCCTTGTTGGGTCTCATGAGGCCCACCTCTCCAGCTTGTCTAGGTCTCTTTGGATGACATCCCATCCTTCTGGTGCGGCAACTGTACTGCTCAGCTTGGTGTCATCTGCAAACCTGCCAAGGGGGCACTTGATCCCACAGTCTGTCATTGATGAAGATATGAAATTGTACTGGTCCCAGTATGGACCCCTGAGGGGATGGTCTGCAGCTTGCTTTCAGCTTGTGCTGAGGGTGCTGGTAAGACACATGACTTTTTGCTGTAAACTATTAAATGTCTCAAAGAAAGTCTGAAATTAGCAAATTGGAGGAAGAGGCAGTGTCTGGCTTTAGCTCAAGAGTGAAATGACTCACTCTCCCTTACCTTTTCTACAGAAATGACTGGTTAGTGACAGCATCTCCCTGGGACTACGGTTGGGCAGTATTAGGCCTGAATGCACTTGGGACCTTCGCTACAATCAAGAAGGTTCTAAGACTAAAGATTGAGCACCAGTGGGAAGGCTGTGTGCTGAAGGGAGTACATTCCTGGTTTTGCCGCGGAGGTAAGTAACATCTACACAGGCCTGCTGGTCTGTTAAGGCTTGTGGCCATCTCATGGAGAAAAACCCATGTGTGTATTAAATGTCACTCTTGGTGAGAAGTGCTGCCTCTGTGAGCCTCCCAGCATCTCTCTTGGGTTTAAAAGCCATGTAAAACCTTGTTTCCACAGGAGGTGAACACACTCCTGAGACAGAGCACGTGCTCAGAGGAGCTCTCCCTCATGCACCTCTGGAGACACATTGCCTTGTGCACTGTGCCAGGAGAGTACCAACGGAAACTAGGAGAGCTTTGTCTGAAGCACAAGGCAGCTGCTGTGGAGCTATATGTAACTGCTGTTTAAAAATAAGCAATTAAATTATCTAGCTTGGCTGTGTTATACCCAAGAAATGTGCTTGAGAGAGCTGTTCCGTAGCGAGGGGCTGAATGTTGCCATTAAAGGTTAAAAAAATTATTAAGTTATTAAATTGGTGTATTTTCTGTCAGGGGCCCATCAGGAATAAAGTGTGCTTCAACACACAGCATAATCCAGCTGTGTAATAACTGGCTGCTAAGGGAAGAGTGCTAGAGACACCCTTCAGACACTGTGCTTGGATCTGTATCTGTGCCAGATGAAATGGAAGCTCCTGTACCTCAGGAAGATGCAGGCTGGTTTCTTATTTTGCTGGTCCTCAGGAAGGCTCTAAAGATAGTGGTGAATGTTCCCCTCAGCCAAGCAGAAATGTACCAACTCCGGTGGGCAGAGCTTTTGCACAAATAAATAACATCTAAAATACTTGTGATGTGTTTTGCCAAGATACAGCGTTAAGCATCATGACATACTGGCACAGTGTTTGGATACTGGCGAAGCCTTCATTCACACCGCCATTGCAGATCACCTCTTTTGTAACATAAGCAGTACAGCGGAAGCAGCTAGTTCTCTGAAGGCTGCTGTTGCACAAAGGCTTCTGAACAAGGCTGAAAAACAATTTTACATCTTTTCTCTGTTGATTGATTTGGCCTCCCAGGAACAGCTGGATTTGTTCCCACCCCAGCAGTCCCCTGTGCCCCTCTGGAGCATTCAGACCAGCTGCAGCAAAAGTTCAGCTGCTGCTTGTGAAGCAGCTTCTGAACTGGTGCAGTTACAGCTCTGCTCTGTGATGGTGAACTGGTTACAATTCCACGTTTTGTGCATGTGCCAGTTTTAAAGCTGCACAGTTGAGTTAGTTACACAGTGTAGTAGTATAGCGGCTTTATGAGGCGCTGCAGTCGTTCCCTGCTGAGTTCTCTGCAGCAGCAGCAGGAACCACTATAGCCATCTGACTTCAATATGCGCAAATTCAGCACAGCCCTGGTGGGATCAAGGCTGAGTTTGGTACCGCCTATAAACACCCTTTGCTGCTTTGTGCATTTGTAGTTTTAAAGGAAATAAATGCTGTGCTGTGTCTCCTGCCTCATTGGGTAAGCACAGGCTGCTGGATGGGCTGAATGATGCTGTTGGTACAGGTTTAGCAAGCAAACAGACATAACACCAGTGTACCAGTACAGAGTTCTGTACTCCTGGTGTACCACTGCTGTGGCAGACTGTCAGTGTCCATCTAGCCTCTGCATGGGTTTGGAATGTTCATTTTCACAGCTAAAGCAGCTTGAAATACTTAGAAACTGCACTCAGGAGACACCCCTCACTGAACTATGCAGGAATATCCGGACTCAATCCCAGTATATTTGTGGTATCAGGTTTGTGGTCTAAAATTAAAATTCTGGTTTTAATTAAAATTAGCAAAAATTGTGTGAGTGAGCACTGGGTGAGATTCCAAAGGTGTAACTGGAAGGTGCCTTTAATTTACCTCACAGAAGAAGATAAGCCACTACAAACAGTACAGGCCTTAATATGAAATGTGTGTACACAGGCCAGGTTTCCTAGGCCCTTTTGTGCAAAACTACTGCTTGCCGCTAATTAGAAAAATCATGTGGTAAAAAAAATTACTGTATTTTTTCCTCTTGCCCTGTAGAAAACAGACCACCCTATAAGTTACTGACCTGAAAAATAGCAATGCTGCTGGTCCTGTTTCATGTAGTCCCCAAAAATGTTGATGTAGGGATGACATTTGCCTAAGAGGAAACCGGCTCCCTTTGGAAGGCAGACTGAGAGGCGTGTGAGGCTTGTTGTAGTTGGCCTCCCTCCCAAAAGCTCTTAAAGCATGTATTTAGGCTTCTTTCCACGGGTATTTAGAAAGGGATGTTTTTCAGATGTGTTAAACTAATAATTCTTGATGCATTCTCATAGAATCTCCCACACCCCAAAATAGCCCTTTCTTTAACAATGCACATGTGTGTCAGGACTGTGTTGGGTTTCAACCCCTTCAGGCACTGTGAATGTAAGTAATGTGTATCATGCTATCTTTAGGGGTTCTTCTTTTAATTTTGGAGACACCTCTAAATTTGAATTTCTCTGAAGGCCCCTGCCTGGTTCACCAAACTTTCTCTAAATCAGGTAATTAGAACAACTTGTTTTTAAGGATTATCTGTCTCCAGTGTCAAAGGAATTACCTTCTACTGGAATGCTGCTCTCCCACAATGCAATAGCGTGGATGGCTACATTTGAAATACAGCCATCTTCTTTGGGGACTAACTTCTATTCTCTAGATGAAACTTGAGGAAGTTGAGGATGCAACAAAATAAAGCTAGAAGATATTTCTCTCTTCATAAATGAGCAGTACAGCTCAAATAAGCCCAAGAGCTGGTATTTTCCCAAACGGTCAGGAGCTGCGTTAGGAGTGGGAACAGCCACCCCAGTCCCATAGGGGGAACAGCACCAAGCAACCACAGGCCCAGTCAGTGGGACGTCATGGGTGGCCAGACATGGGAGGACAGCTCTGGCTCGGTGGCCAGAGCTGTTCTCCTACAGCCAGGGTATTTCTGCCCATCTACTGAGGCAGCAGGAGGTTCTTGTTGTAGTTGTAAAGGCTGTTTCTTGACAAACTCCTGAAGTTGTAGGGAAAAGAACCCCAACAGACTATTGCCGTGCCAGCCCTGTCAGCAGGGTGAGAGTCCTGACCGCGATGGGTTTCCTCAGAAGGAAACTGTGACATGAAGAGCAGTTCATTTCCACTCCCAGCGCATGCAGTGATGCAGTGTAGAGCCCACCTTCCGCCCTTACCCAACAATACAGAAGAGTATGTCCACACCTGAAATTTAAGAGCACTTTATTGTTCTTTAAGGCTACTTTTAAGTACAAAAAAAAAAAAAAAAAAAAAAGGCCTGCCAACCTTTTTTTTTTTAACAGGTGAAACAAGGCCACAAAAGAATAGTATATTACAGATTTACAAACAGAGAATCTTTCAAACTGAACTGTAGATGACCTGGCTCTGTGAAGAAGCTTTACCACATGTGGTGATGGTGAGTTCAGTTTTGTGTCCTTTCACCTCCCCCCAACCCTTTGGCTTTCGTGACATTGTTGTGTCTGACGTACGCTTTACTGGACGAATCACATTAAATCTTTATTGCCCTCAAATCCATTTACCTATCTCAGATAAGTAAATGTAACCTTGTAAAACGGCTATTGTTTAAAATATTAGCTTTAAAAACATTATCTTATTTGTGTTTACAAAGAAATATAGGAGTCACATTTTCCACAGAGTCCATCTACAGTATTAGTATTTTACTGTTACAATGCTCAGTAGCCCGTAGCAATAACAAACTAGTGGCTATTAATGCTAATGCAGTGTTCTCATAGAATAGCTGTGTTCCTGCACTTTTACTGTATTACAGACAAATCTACAACAAAAAAAAGATCAACTTTTTTCTCCAAACAAAAAAAATGAATGATTACAATAAAGGAAAGGGAAAAATTAAATAGCTACATATCATTAACAAATTAATTGTTCCTCAAAAAATACCTACAAATTTCTCTGTACATTCTTTACGCACAGCGTAACGATGGTCTTAAAGTTACCTATATAAAAAGTGTTCTTTTAACAATCTTCCTACAGAGAGTAGGGTACTGAATGCCAAAGCAAGTAAGCATTGACTTACCCAGTAAGATGGTAATGAAATGTGTAAAACTGGGGGCTTAGGTGGATTTTTTTTTTTAAGTTTTTTTTAAGAAATATTGAGCAGCCACCTTCTCAACAAGAGTAAGAGCCAATCTCCCGATCTCTTTCTACCCTGCACCTTTTCCAAATTAAATAGCTTAATTTTTAAAAAAAAAAAAAACAAACAACAACAACAACAAAACAACAAACAAAATAAAAAAGCCACAATGGACCCAATACTGTAACATAGTCCATAATACATCACGTGTAGTTCATCTTCTGCCTAGTTCTGCCTTCCTACACTGAACCAATCGCTTCAGGTAACCCAGTATAAAACAAAGCCCTAGTTGCAACTGTACTGGGAAGATGGAATGTATGGAGGAGAGCAGTTACTTAACAAGAAGAGAAGCTCTTAGTACTAGCCCAGCTGTGGTTTTACGCCTGCCTCTATCGCCTAATTTCTAGTTAGTAGCTATTAATATAGCAAATGATAATAAATGCACTAATACCTGTATAAAGTTTTCTAATGGAGGAATGTATGCTGCAACTTGGCATAGGCTTATGAATAAGCTTAAAAAAATTAAAGATCGTATTTCACCAACTGTAACAATCTGTTGTCCAGCCAAGATACCGAACGGTAGCAGTCTCTGCAGCTCGTTAAAGGTGGATTACACAGACTTAGTTTTAGGAAGCAAATTCCCATTAAGCAGACAGTGCTGCAGACAGAAACAATTACTCGGTCATGCGCAAAGCTATAGCATCCTGTACCACACACCGTGTATCTCTAAACTGTGTCAACTTGAGGCCTGTCCTGAGGCTGTCCTCTTTTGCTGGCTGCTACTTAAAGTGAATATCAAATACAAATATCATAGAGTACAACTGTACCAGCAGTAAGTATATCTAGGGTTGTTACTGACAAAAATAAACTAATTCTGAAGAAAAGCTAGTAAGTATTATGATTCTTACTGTCTATACATTAATAGATACCAGCTATTTTTCATAAAACATGCATTGTTAAGCACTATTGAACCCTCTGACCTCAGCTCTATTCTAACAAACTGCAGTGTTTAGGAAAAAAATGCCCGTGTTCTGTAAATTACGCAGTCCAGTTGCAAGCACTAAGCACCTGAAATCTACAGAGAGAAAGACCTATAACCTGTATGAGACTTCCCCTTCCAAAGCTGTTTTGCTTTAAGAAAAATCAAACTGATAGAAATGTCATCCTCAAACCCTTTTTTTCAGCAGTTTGCCCTCAGAATATTAGCATCTTCCAGAAAGTTGCTATGCAACCTCAGTCTTCCTCCAATAGTGCAAATCATACATGACAGTTCTTTTCAAGTATATACATACAAAATTACTTCACGGGGGTGGGGGTGGGGGAAGCAACATAAGCAAACCGGACAAATTCTAGTCTCAAGAAGCTAATAAAAGCAAAAAGCATTTGGGTCAACCAACTAAGTGTAATGGCTTTTGTGGATTAGCGTGCATTTTTTTGTTAAGGGGCAGCAGATTTGCATCAGAGGTTTCTTTGGTAATTGAGGCAGGAAAAAAGGATGCTACATCGTATGAATCTTTATGAAATAGTTCCTGCTATCATCTTTAAGGGCACCCTTTTACAAATAAAAAGTGAGTACGCAAATACACGTGTTGAAAACTAATCTTCCCTCCCCCAACACTATTTTAAGCACTGTTCAAAACTCAGTCAAACCATGCAAATTCACAAACATAACGGACCTCTCCTCAGGAGACTACAGAGGGCGAGTGATTATGATTGACCATGTGAGAGGAAGGGGAAGACTGGCCCCGCCGTGAAGCAGACTCGGGACTGCTAGAAACGCCGTCCTTCGCAGCTTTAATCTGAAGCCACGTATCCCCAAGTGCTTTGGCAAAGTGGTCGTCAACTGATCCCGTGATGGACACAGAGTTTGCCACTGGCTCAGGCTCCTTGTAGTTCTTGCCAAGGCTTCGGCGGAAGTGCTCTTCCACCACCGGGTCGCAGGCAGTGGTAGCTGGATGGGGAAAGGAAGCAGAAGATGCATTAGTTCAGTGCAGAATTGCATTCTGAGACTGTGTTTGCTCCCATTTTCCCATCATCTCAGCATAAAGCAAGGCTTCTTTACAGCCTTATTGAACTGGTAGCGAATTGTGTGGGGAAGATGGAATGAGTTAAGAAGTAAAAAAAAGTAATAAATGGAGTTAAATATTTTTCCATTTCTGTGACCCACACCAGGGAAACATTTTGTATATAATTATAGTTCTCCCTCAGGCTAGTAACAGCCAAAGCTCTGATTCTGTGGAAACCCTCTCCCAAAACAATCACGCAGACTTGATATTTAGGTTTAAATAGAATTAAAGAAGGAAACAGTGCTTTAAAATCAGCTCCCAAGCCCACTGATAGCAGTCAGATGTGAGGAGACCCCATCCTAAATTACAGCATGCCAAAAGCTGATTTTGGGGTTTCACCTTACTTGGCACGCTTGTGCTAGGAGCCAGTCAGAAACCTAAATGAACCATTACCTCTGCATTAGGTAGTACGAGCATTAAAATGGTGTAATGCTATTACAAGAGGAACAAAGAACCTTATCTGAATGATAATAGTAATAACTCCTCAGACTAAATATGAGAGTTGCAGTTTTATAATTTAGAAACCAAATCTGTGTGTCTAAATGAGATTTCTCTTTCAAAAACACTTAAAACTCTCAGGATCCATGCCATTGTTCTCCATGCTACAGAAAGGCTGGATTGATCCTAAAGTAAATGAGTGTCACACCCAAAGACCTCTTCAAGTGACAAGAGACAAATATTTTCTGAAAGTGTTTACAACACTTCCTAAGCCTGTGTATATACAGCTGGGGTCTCACTGAAGAAGCTCTCCTCAGACAAGTAATTGCAGTTTTCTAGACAACTTCCAGCACTGTCATCTTGAACTACTGACTTCTCTAAGACTGTAATGTATCCCTCAGGGTCTCACGTCAGCTTCTAATTCCAGTTTTCAACAATACATTGATCTTTTTTTTAAAAAAAATATACAATCATCATCATCATCATCTTACTATAGACTTCTAGGTTCCTACCTATGTCATACTGGTATCGTTACACTGACACATTCTGGCCGATGAAGCCTCCCTGCCATGGACTTTTGGAAAAGCTGTGCATTAGAGCTATGCATCAGCAGGTAGGTGACTTGAAATGAGAAAGACTGTGTTTTCCCCTAGTTGCACAGTGAGAGCAAGTGAAGAGAAACAGCCTAAGGTTCCCCAGCCAGTACTGCATGAAACGATTTAATGAAAAGTACTAACTGCACAGAAGGTAGAAGGTTAAAGCTCCCTGCTTGGGTCGCTATAGCAACTGCCCTCCAAAGCTTTTTGTGTTATCCATGCAGAGGAAGGTGGAGGGGGTGTGTTCTGCAAGAGTATTTATATCTGCAGGAAAAGATTTTCATGACTGCAGCTGAATCATAGACATCTACTGACTACTGAAAGACTGGGGAAACTATGGCTCCTAAAATAAGAGAATGGTTGGATCTGCTGGCCCTGTCTGCTGTTTGTCAGTTGGACTAAAATAGACATAATGACTTATTTGTCTGTGTGGGATGTTTGTTTTCTTAAAGAAGCTTTTCAAAACAAGAAAAAAGAACACCTCTCTCTCCGTAATTTTGAATTGGTGCTTTCTACTGTGGCATAGGATTGATGGTTAGAAGGACTGCAGAGGGGATCTGTACTGGCATGTCTCTGGGTAGACAGGATACAAAGAGGTGTCTACTGTTCCAGCTCCTTTTATTCCTGTTAATACACCAGGGCCTATGCAGTTATGGTCAGCGAGACAATTTTATTCTCCTCAAACACTCATCAGGCAGTAAAGAGTGCGGGCATGTAACTTACTGCTAGAGGGTCTTCTGTAGGTGGGCATTGCTGAACCGCAGCCGCTGTGAGCGATGGGGCAATGAGAGAGGTTACAGTTCCGGTTGTTCGCAGAAGCACAGGTGATTACGGATGGACGGTTCTGATGTGGAAGAAAAAAGGAAAACTGTCCCTAAGGCAATCGGCCAAAGCTGACTTAGCAGCAGTTCATTGTATAATCCCTTGAGATGAACTGAATCCCGGCAGTGAAATAACCCATAAACTATCTAATTCAATAAAGCATATTAAACCCCAAAATATTCAGCTATTATTTCTTTGATTTAAAAAACCCAAAACTAACCAACCCACATTACATTTCCATAATGCTTCTTAGTTATTTAACTGGTGAGCAGCCATACAGAAAAGGGCAGTATAAAAGCAAATCATTAAAAGCATTAAAGTGATTTTACAGTGACTGTTTCAACTTCACAGGCATTACATAGCCAGACCTAAATGTCAACACATTAAATATTGTTTCATTCTATGTCCCTATATCCCTGTGATTCCAGGACTTCACAAATTTGATAGGTATTTGGCTTCTTACCAAGTTTTAATGTTATCATGTCTCATTCAGAAGTTAAGTTTTCCTAGCCTGACTAATTCTGTATTCTGTATTTCAGCTACAAAACAATAAGCCCATAAGATGTAAAATAAAATATGAGGAGCTCTTGAGCCAGTCTTGACCACCAGTACTTTCCTGTTGTAATCTGCCTTTCCAGCACTACTTAATAAACATCGTCCTTTGTCATTCTCAACACATGCAAATTCCCTGAACTGTCTGTTCACACACTCTTAATTCCACAATGTGTACTTTGTACAAAGCATAAACATAAAATACTCTTCTTGTAGTTGTTTACTATGTAGATGCTACACTGAAGCGAGGCCTTAGGAAAAGCAATGTTCCAGTTTCTCCAGGTGGCTGAAGGGCACCCACATGGGTACTGAACTAGTTTTGCTTTGCAGCTTTGGTATATTTTATGTTGCATGGATGCAAGTTAATTGTTAGGCATCCAAAAGAATAACCAAGATTGATGGTATTAACACAGTTTTAATTCCTTGTGCATTTTACGAATCTGTGCAGGAATCCCACAAAAATGACTATTTTACCTACCACCATACAAAGTCAACAAGGAAGGAAAGAGTTTTCATTGTTCAGTGGTACTTTGGTCGAGACAGAGTAAGAGCAAGACCAAAGTAAGAGAGATGAGCTTTCAAGGGGAGGTTTAACCCTATTTGTCTAAACAAAATGGGAATGATGCTATTTACATCGCATTTACTTTTCTTTTTTAAACTTTGCTGTCAGCACACTTAAGAAAAAAAGTGAATTATTTGATGTTTCTGTAAGCATTGGAACATGTAAACATGCGGAAGTATTTATTTTCTTTTTTATAGGGGTCAAGATTTTGTGCATCTATGAAGCAGTTTTGAGAAGTGCGTACATGCTTATCACTTCAGAAGAATATTTTAGACACAGAAGAGGTGGGAAGTAGAGAGAGAGACAAGTAACAAAAGAGCTTTTCTCAAGAGGGCATGTACCAAGACCACAAAGGATCTGAAAGGCAGAATAAGGCATCTTACAGAATCCCCTGGTATGGCTTTGTGTGCATTGAGCAGCCTATACCTGTTTATATGAAAATATTGAGATGAGCTGAGAATTTATTAACAGTGACTACAGCAACTGAATAAACCTATGCTGCATAAAATAAGAAGTTTTTTTTTTACCACTTCTTTATTAGAAACTTCAGATGAAATCCCATTCAACATGTTAAGGTTAAAAAACAAACAAAAAAGGCAAAACAAAACAAGGAATCATCAAACTAGGGTTTCTTATTTTCAGTATAGTTTTTTTTTTTTTGGTATGATTTCTGCTCTGTGCTCTTAGCAAGGTCTTACCTCAAGAAAATAGATTGTTATCTAGCTCAAAATGTCAAAGATAACAAAAGGGAGAGGAATCTGGTAATGGGCAACAGGAATCAGCCCAAGTCAACCACACCAAAATAGAAGAGCGTCAGAGGCAGTAGCTGCTACACTGAGATGCAGCGGTAATACTATCAAAGGGCACCAGTGTCGTCAGTGGGAGCCTGTCCCTTCTTCCTCTGTCATCACTGAATGCTGAGAGCAAAGAAGAGCTGTTCTGCACAGAACAACAACTCTGCAATCTGTGTGCCAAATGATGCAAGATATCAGCAACACTAGTGTAAAGCCAGGCATTTTGGCATAGCATAATGTGAAAGACTAGTGTACACAGCCAGCCACTTTGAAAATCTACACAGTACAGTATATGGCTCTGATGAAATGAAGCCTTCATAAATGGCATATGAAAAATTCCAACCTCTGAAAGATCATCCACTCAAAGTGATTACCCTTTGCAGGGCATCACGGGAGGAGAGGGAAGGGCGGGCGGGCTTGGGTACATGGCCCAGTTTAATTTCTCAACACTCCAGCTCATCATGACTCAATTATTTTGCTTTGTCTCTCCACTTGTGAGAGAGATAAAAGCGAGCCTGACAGTTTAGTGTATAAACTGCATAGAGATGGCTCATCTTCAGCAGTTCTGAAGGAAAACAGGAAAACAAATACAATGTGCAAGATGGCAAGCCAAAAACCAAACAACCAGGCAAAACCAAAACAAACCACAAAGAACCTGCTGCAGCATATGGAAATAAACTACAGATAATCAAAAATCATTACTTTGCTTTAGGAAAAGTCACTATGAAATAGTGATACAACATTGCCCTGAACAACACAATGAATGCTTTCAGCTGGCTAGAATAACTAAGGTCATTCCAGCTTCTTTCACCTGGAGAATTCAGTGCAAAATTCTCCCTTATGCCTGTCTTGCACCTCTTCTTCAAGAGTCCCAGCAGGACAGAGGGGAGGGAAGCATGCACTGATTGCCAAGAGGGTTTTAATAAACCCTCTACACCTGTGAACTGCACCAGTTATTGCCTAGCAGGTACTGGAGCTTCGCTGAACCACAGAATTTGCACTCCCAGTTATGACACATGCATTCACAAGCTTAGCAAAGCATGAGAAAAAGCAGGAAGGCCAAGAAATCTATGACAGATATATTTAAACATCAGCTATTTATTCACATTAAACCCAATGAGCTGTGACATTCATTGTGCATTTTTAAAACACATTTTCCCTTAAGAATAGTATCGCCTACCTATTGTAACTCACAATACATTCTGTTTACATCTGGGAAGTCCTCATTGTGTCTACAGCAAGGATTCCTACAACCACTCAGAGTTTCTTGTCACCCTAGAAGCCAGTACCTGCTGCCGTTCCACAGAAGTCAGTGTAGGTGTGATGCCAACTGTTCGGGTTGCATCCATGCTGTTTTTGGTCAGTGCTAGAGGTTGATCCATGGTCAAGCTTGGGATTGAGGCATACATGTGATTGGCATGAAGGCTCATTGTTGGCGCAGCAGCCCTCTCTATTGGGCTGCGACTCCTCTCTCTGTGCTCCTTCCAATAATCTCCATTGGCAGTCTTGTTTCTAATACATGAAAGAGGGGAAAAGGTCAAAGGACTTACTATTGTGTTGAGATATGCAATGTTAAATCCCTTTAAGAAACATGAGGCAATGCACTTTGCTTGGTTGTGAGGAAGGGTATAGAACCCCTTGGTGAGGAGTCCCTGGTCTATCCAGCCACATCCCTGCAAAGATAAGTCAATAATTTACATGTGCAAGCTCTGGCAACCAACTTGTTTTTTTCAGCCTAGAATTTCTTCAGATACTTATCTAAATGCACCGAGTCAACATAACAACTGATCATGTGTTGGTAAGATCAGACACCTCCTCATTTAACGTATTATTCATTTGTCTCCCACTTTGTCTCCTAACACTGCAGTATTCTCTAGGCATTGCTGAAGCCCAAGAAAAGTTTAATTTGCTCAAAAGACACGGGTTGACACCAGCAAAATGCAGTGAGTCAGGCAGAAAGCAAAATTTTCAGAGCAGAAAATGAAGGAAAAGAAAACTACACTGCACTTACCTCAGAATCACTTAATGACAACTGTTATTTAAAAGATCAGTCTCAAACTACTACTGAACAGTAAATCTCAGTTGATATGCTCGCATAATTAGCCTGTCATTCACTGCAATTACATTAATACCAATTTTGTACTTAAGTATGAGATATTTCAGTTTCCATAAAGCAATATAATTGTTATTAAAAGCAAACCAGTGAATCAAAGGATAGATACTTCGTTCCTACTGGCGAAGGCAGTCCTTCATAACCACTTACTGAGGTAAGCATGGGTGTGATTGACAGCCTGGAACGTACCAGTATTATCAGAGTTAACATGCTGTAATACCTAGTGCCTCAGTGTGCCTCAGAAATAGCAAGTTCAGTCTATCTTTCACATAAGAAAGAGCTGAGGAAAAACCTGGTTCTATGGGAAATACATTCTGTCTTCAGAAGATCCTTTAAGTAATAGTGAAGTGTCCTGTATGCCCTGTGTATAAGTTAGTAAAATCCACTTATGAGGGTTTTCCCCCCACTTTTTAAGCATATCATAGCAAACTGATATGCAGAAGCAGTCTTTAAAAATGCTCTAATGAATATTAGGCAGAGATGGAAAAGGAATAGAAAAATGGTTTCTGTAATACTAGAAATCAAGATGGACAAATAGTATTCAACACTGAAATAAGTTACAACTCCAAGAAGATACCATCTATTTCAACGTCTCAGAAAGTCTCTTGAAAAGGAATGCTAACAGCTGAGGGGGGGAAAAAAAGCCCTGCCAAGAGAGGAAAATAAGGAAGCCCAAAGCTTATCAACAAAAATGCTATAGAAGAGCCTTGTAGGTTTATATAAATGAAACAATTACTTAGATTTATATAATGGCTACTTGTTGTTTTATGTTAGTTAAAAACAAACAATAATATTACTCTGTCTTGAAGTTGATTTCTCCGTATCATCTACAATCAAACCAGCACCGGGGTTCATATTCATCCTCCAACAGTACACCACAACCACACGTGTGTGCATCACTTCAGCATGGCAGGTTCGCCCTATGCCCTAACCCAGGTGGCTGTGCAGGCAGCCTCAGGGAGAATCTAAAAACCCACCACACAGCGTGGGGATGCTCTGCCATAACCCTGCCTTGGCAGTCAGGGGTGGTCACTGTGTTGCACAGTATTTGTTTAAGTGCCTTTTGAGACCATGTAAACTTTTAGCCTCAACAGCATCCTGTGGCAATAGATTCCACAATTTAAACTACACACTTTGTTAATTTCCTTTTCTTCATGGGCTGATTTTGTTTCTTTTTAACCTAAAATCTAATGGCTTGGTCTGCTATTGCCCTAGTTCTTGTATTAGGAGAGAGAGAAGGCCACCGCTCCCTCCTTTTTATCTTCATGCCAATCCTGAGTTCACCTCTCTGTTCAGCAACCTCTTCTCTCCAGGGTACTACTTTCTTCAGATAAAAACTGTTCCTGTACCTTTGTCCTCCTTGTGGCCCCTCTCATGTAAAAGCTAGAAAAGCTGTAATCTTTCTTGCGATGAGGGTGCAGATCTCTGCCGTATTCAGGAATGGAACTTTGCTGAACTCATTGCAAGTCTTCAGCGCTATTCAGCCTGCTTGAGCATCACTTGGCTGTGTAAGTTAGAAATCTGCTATTGCTGCCTGAATCAAAACTCAACTCATTTATCATGGTACAAGCTAGGGTTAATATGGTACCAGGCAACTAGTGTCTTGAGAACCTCAGGACACGGCTTATTCTCTATGCCAAATTCCCCTGATATGCTTAGAAGGGAACAGCCGACAGAATAACAATATGATTTGTAACTGTTTGGATCCCCCACTCTGGCCCCCTGCCACCCTCCCCCCCGCCTATTGCTTGTCCCTTTTAACTAATTACAAATTAGTAGTTGCAGATTAGCAGAATTGACCATAAAATCTAACCTTTAAGGTTTCACAGCTGGTGCTCAAGATGTTCTCTGAAAATCATATGTTTCTTGAATCCTTCTTTATAGGCCAGATTTAGACACAGTAAAGCAGCACACAAACCACCAGGAAATCTGTTCTCACAGTGCTACATTTCGATCTTTTGCCAGCTTTGGTCCCATTTCAATTCACAAGACTGCTTTGCAGTATCAGCATTCAGAAGAAAGGAGTTTAGAATTGCATTGCTTTGAGCTAATGACTGATTCAAATGTGTGACTTAATGGCAGCACAGCAGACTCTATATTTAAAGTACAGTAGCCTCATCTTGAATTACAGTACTGAAGCAGCTACTGAAAACAACAAACTAATCCTTCACCACCCCTTAGGAAGCAAGTATGGAACTTCATAAATAGTATGCCTTTGCAGACTGTTTTTGTACCTGGACAACAGCCATTAGATATGTGAAAAGACACTGCTAAAATCATTGTTCAAGGGATAAAGGCAATGCTATGTAGAGACAGCTCATTTTTCGTGCTGCAATGCAGTCTTTCATTGCTGCACGCCAAAATCTTCTTTTTCAACTAAATATTATCTGGTCTACTACAAACAGCAGGCAAATAATTCCTTCTTCCTAAATCAGAAAAACTCTTCTGGGCAGGGAACTGTTTATACTCTACTCCTCAAACATACTCTCCTCAATTCATCTACCTTCAACTATACAGTCTTAGCAAAAAATGAAAAATACCTGAAGCTTCTACTTCCACATCAGATATTATTTTTTCTAAGCCCAGCTGAAAACTTTACAGCACTGTGTAGAACAGTAGCATGATAGCTCTGCCCTTGTGAAAATATACCAGCACTTCTGAGTTCCTCCTATTTAAATATAAATATCAAATCCTACAGGCATTTGGCTCCACTTGTAAAACAATTGTATATAAAATTATTGATAGAGTATTCATCATGTTTATATTATTAAATAATTCAGTTTAAAATGTAACTTTAAAATAGTTTTCTAGTAGAAGCTGAAAGTTTGTTAAAATTCTTTATTATTGAAAGAAGTAATTCTTGTTTCGCTATTAGATGCTTTGTCTGAAGGAGCAATCAAAACTGCATGTGTTTGAATATAAATATATTTCACTAAAGTGAATTAGCTTAAAAATTCCACATGCACTGAGCAAGTACAGAGATGCATCTCTTAGTTCAAACATATGGACAGAAAATTACAAAGAAGGATTTCTGACCATGTTTGAAATAAAATTTAAAAATATATACTACAAATAAATCCAGCTGTCCAAGCAGCTTTACCATTCCCCAACTCCACTTTGATTTAAAAATCAGCACATGTAACTCTAGACTCCATCTTCAGTGGTGAATATGGCAGTGCATCTCCACTCACTTAAAAAATAGCTATCAATTAATATTAGTGAGAACCTGAGCAAATATCAGGCAGTGGGATGCTGTTACATCAGCCATACCCATCACCCTTACTTCTCTTCTAACGGAGGTATTCCGGCTACTTGCAGGTTTATTTTCACAAAATAATACATGATTCCAACCTTAAATTCATTTCTCCAACACTTGAAAAACAGACATTGTTTTCCATGTTTCTCCCTAATGAATCATAACCTAGGCTCCAGCACTTACCAAGCATCATGTGCTCAGATGGATGTCATACCAAAACCACACACATCCTGACTGTGAGCTGAAAGTCTGCTTCGGGTTGGTTCTAAATAATGTTTGTTAATTGAAAGCAATGTTTCAGCCCTCCTCAGGAACCAGTTCAAAGGTAGCTAAAATGCATTGTTCTTAATTTTTTTTTTTTGTTGTACAACCTTTAAATGTGGCTGTCCTGTTCCCTGGCACAGAGTGGCAGTAATTCACACTCATCCTACAGCAACAGGCTAACTCTGCCAGCAGCTTCAGGAAAAGGAAAAAAAAGAGGCCCACCAAAGGGGACAGTTTTGCTTGCACTCACTTCCAGCCTGCAGATCCTTAAGGAACAGATGCCAAAAGTATTACTGTACCTCCAAGTGAAGAAATCACAGACGTTTCACACTCCCTTTGGCAGAAATAGAGCTCTAAATTGAAATGGTTGTAGTATAGGAGTGTGTTTCACTTGCAGAAAGATCAAGTATCCACTTACAGTGCTTTTTAATTATCACGTAAGATGTTTTTGCTTTATACAAACACAATGCATAATACTGCTTAAGAGTAAACTTTCGTTTGTGTAACCTAATTCAAATAGAATTTCAGTTTTTTCAGCATCTTCATAATATTATTTTTGTAACATCTTTTACTGTATTTATTCACAAACTCTTAAGTCTGAAAGAGGACAGATGCTTTTGTTAAAGACTGCTTAAGGATTTATAATCCACTGATATGAAATATCTTCTCCACATGATGGGGATCATTTCTGCAAAAGAATCTACTTGCATACATTAATACTGTTACTGTGAGGTGGGAAAACAAGAATTTAAGGTGATATTTCAAAACACAATGATATATAACCAGAGGAAAAAATCCTAAGTTTCACTTACTCAGAATTTTTAAAGCAATCCAAATTAACTTAAAAAGCCCAAACAAAACCTGAAAGTATTAGCAGTTTGCTCTTTGAGTGTCAGCCAATTATCCGAAGTATTCATAACATGAAAAAATACTCTAAACAGCCCAATAC
This sequence comes from Phalacrocorax carbo, assembly GCF_963921805.1. Taxonomy (NCBI): domain Eukaryota; kingdom Metazoa; phylum Chordata; class Aves; order Suliformes; family Phalacrocoracidae; genus Phalacrocorax; species Phalacrocorax carbo. The sequence continues at coordinate 22,783,325 of NC_087518.1, forward strand.
ACTCTTCAAACCACATCTACTTTGAATAGCTGCCACCTAAATACATAACCCTTTTTCATCCCATTCTATTAGCTTTATGTTTCTCTGTTACTTTGAGCAGCCTTTTCCTTTTATGGCTTAGTACTCCATCACAAAAACCTCTCAAGCAGGCAACTTGCTAGAGATTATTGTTTTTGCAAGAAACACTTCCTCCGCAGAACATGGACATCTGATATGGTTTCCTGAGAAAGATAAAGAATGCCCTCCCTTTTTGCTATTGCTGTTATTTAAACATCATTTGCACAGTATATTCCCCGCCCTCCCCAAGGAAATCTTTTGGACAAACTAAATATCGTGTTCAGACCAATGCACAGATAAGAGTGATGACTGACCTTTCATTAATGCCTTTCTTGAAGCAGAACTACAGCAGCCATGCCTCCCATTATGGTTCTGGAGGACTCCGCAACAGCAGCTCACTAGCCAGCTGGCTACAAAGTGGTTCTTTAACCCAGGTCTGTGGCTGGCAAAACCTCCATTTCTTCCCCCATTCAAGTGTGGTTACCAAGGAAAGAAGCAGGTGGCTAGGTCTCCACTTTCTGCCTCAGGCTAGAAACAACTCTGCAAAGGCACCAAGGATTTTAAGCTGCTGCCTCAAAAGCTTCTCCAGCCACCAATAATTAAGCCTAACTCTTCTCAGAAAAGAGCTTTTGTTCTTTTGAATTTTTCAACTTGAGCATCAGGCCCAGTTTGGAGAATGAGGCATCCACCCTATTTATGCAAGCTCGCTCAGAGTCAGGACACATGCACCAACCCAACAGTACCTATTTTTCCCTGCTCTCTCCACTCCTCCCTAATCATAATTCTGTAGTTCCTTCCCTTAAACAACTTCAATTCACAACAATTTTATTTTCAGCTTAGTGCTGCAGCCAATGGAAAGACCTTTGAGATGAGAAGTCAAAATAAAACCATTGAAAACCTAGTAACAGGAAACAGGATAAACTTACATATAAACAAACATAGGTCAGACTTTCTATATTTATCCTCACCAAATAAGATTTTCAGAGATAAAATCTTGGACCAGAGAGTTACAGATTTCACAGTAAAGAAATAAGATGTGAAATGCATAAAGGAGTGTCCCATTAATGCCTGCCTGCACCAAGCAAAAAGACTCAGATACAGAAGAGCTTCCCTTCGTGAAGGCTTAATATTCACGATATTCACAAGTATGAAAGAATGCAAGACAACTGCATGATGTAAGACCTTAGTCAAAAGCCAAACCCACAAAACTAAAATCTAAATCTAATGTACAGTAAAATAAATTAACACAATCTCAGATTCTACTTATTTTTCTCACAGGATTTTTTTGTTTGTTTGGCTATCTTTGCTCCAACACTCATAAGGTTGCTTTAGAAGGTGGCACTGGTTGCTTTATAATGGCAATCTCTCATTCCATCCATAAGTAAAACTCTGGGATTTATTAAACGAAAAACCATGTCACTACTGGAACACATGCATACATCTACAACCCAGAAACAATGACAAAGTTACCTTACTGCAATAGGTACAGACTGCAGGTTACCTGTAAAAATCTGTAGATCAACTTTAAAAAAGAAAAAAATTACCCCAGAACCTCTGCTCACCCACTAATTTCTCTGCTCTACCACCTGCTCACTCAGCTCTAAAACTCCTACATTTAGGTTCTCATTTTGTGTGGAACACCTGATGGTTCATTTTAAAGTACCACCATTTTTTAAAGAGGTTTTATGTGATGCCATACCTGAGATGTAAATAAAATTTCAATATACTATAAATGTCTGGAAAAATTCTGAAATGGTAAGTGATCTCATTAATTCTGCTGAGGTAACTGTAAATATGAATTAGCCTGTTAGGAAACTTAAATAATTTTTTAAAAAGTCAATAATGGCTCAAAAAGTAGAGCTAGAACAATAGAAAGTTCCAGTGTTTCAGTACTACTACAATAACAAGCGTCTGGGTATAACTGGATGTTGCAGTAATTGCAAAAGTTTTCCTAAAATGCACTATGGTTTCTGGAGCATAAACATAAGACCATTTCATCTCTTAAAGTTTTGTTTAACTGTATCTAGGTGGAAACCAACAGCTGAGTACAACTCCTGTCAGCTCTGACTTAGTTTTCAAGGACTGAGGTACAAAAAATATTCGGCCTCCTGCCAATCGCATAAACCAAAGAGGAGAAACATTCTGGTCCTCTAACCTGCAGCGCGGTGTCACTGGCTTGGCTGTTGTAAGTGCTGTCTAACAGCCTGTGAGAGGGGCAGCACGTTTGGAAAGGAGACAGGAGAAGTAACCAAACCTTTAAGATTTATCTGATTCAGCCACGTCCCCAGAACACTCTCTTCAAAGACTGACAGCAGCTCCAGATGCCTTTGAAAAACCTGCACAACAAACACACTTGAGAAAATGCCTAAGAGAAGAACTATTTCTGCCAACTGTGAAGACCAAAAGACAGAAGATGTGAGTATTTCAGAAGCTGAAAAAGCCTCCACAGAGGACGCAGTCTCTCTTTAGGAGACACTGCTACTACAGCACTTTTTGGGAAGATACTTTCAGTAAAACTGCAAAACTCAGACATATCAATGCACAACAGAAACTCAATCCTATGGTTGCCAGTCAGGACCCAGAACTAAGGCTTCATTGCTAGCTCACAAGTAAACTATACAGAAGTTGACACAGTATCTGTGTGCTCGAAGGCACAATAATCTTATCCTGAGAAAGTCAAGTGAAGCTGGTGAAATAGTGCCTGCCAATGTTCACGTCTGGAGAGCAAGTCAGGCTACTGCATACATTGGGAAAAACAGAACATAGATCGAGAAAGGCAAGTCACCACTGGAATGGAAACTAAAACTAAGGCACTTGTAATTGCTTGGAGGGGAAAAATATCCAGAGAAGCAAATGATAAAAAATTATAAAAAATGAGGTTAAAGAGACACTCCAAACTTTCCCTAAAATTTCTAACAAGCAGGAAAGAAAATCTGACAGTGTAAGGAAAGAACAAAGAGGCTTCCATGAAAACAGCTAGAAGGTCAGAGGGGTTACTGGAAAGATTCAGAGGCAGCTGTAAAATGATTAATTTGTACCCAACTGCAATGCCCACTCAAACACCTCTGGCAGACATTTCCTCTTATGGTCTACCAATTCATGTGCTGGGTCACATGCAGCTTTTAAAATTCAGCCATGTTAACACCCTTTTGAAGTCAAACTTGGCACATGCAACTAACCTTTCGTACTGAGTCATTGGAAAATACTGTAAAAACTATTTATGATCACACAGAGAAAGCTATGGGCCAATGTCAAGAGAAAGCTTGCACATAAAATACACACAGGAGTGGGTCATGTCCTAGCGCAACAAGATTAGCCACATACATGTGTGCTCAATATTGCTGAGGTACATCAGTCTGTTCTGCAGGCTCTGGGAAAACTTGGTGGTGTTGAAATTCAATGGTGAAACTGTGCAGAACTGTTAGAGGAAATAAAAAATGGCAGTTATATTTTCTTATTGCATTTTCTGTGTTGTTCCTTACAATATTTTCTACTTTTTTATCTGGAAAAAATACTTTGATTCATCATTCAATGCCTGTCACACAACTATTTTTGTAAAGCTTAGGTCAATCTGTGAGCTCCAAATTTTCAAAAGCTTATGGGATTTTGTTTAGTTCAATCACAAAAAAGACTGCATCAGGTAGAATCTTACAGTAGAGGAATATATTAATCATCATCTTAAACTAGATGATGTGGGAAGTAAAAGATATTAACAACATGAGAATGGCAAGTTTACTTAGTAAAAGCTTTAACAACACAAGCCAGTCTGAAAATAAGGTCACAGTACTGGAATTAACTGTCAGATTGTCAGGAGATGGGATTATAGAGCTTTCTTTTCCAACTTCAATGGTTCTTAAGAGACAGAGGGAAAAGGGCCTGGATCATTAAAGCTTACAAATTATGGTCTCTTATCGACCAGATGCACAATGTAACATTGGCTGACGTGAAGCAGGAAAAGCTGAGAAAGTGCATTAATTCGCTTTCAGACAGCAATTTCAAAAATTCTAAAAACCCCCAGGCTTCAGACATACACTGCAAACAACTTTGACAGACAAGGACTTTAAGAACGGGACTTCGGCAGGAACACTGGAATCGACCTGAACTTGGCTGTAATGCACAACTCCTCCATTATGTACAGTAAGTGTACATCTGTGCAACATTAAAGGCTACATGACACAGTAATTAGTGTGTGCTGAGACTTCTCCCCAGATGTTTTAGAAAGTTTTTCTCATGGCTTACCAAGCTCATCCCAGCCCCCTTTTTCTTTCTCACCAGGTACTTCTACACTCAAGTCCATGCAATAAAATGAGTGAAACCCAATCCCCACACTCAGATGGGCTTACGGGTACAATAAGCCAACAAATATACTATGTTCACATTCCACTGTATTTTAGGAACAATATTTACACTGTGAATGAGAATCTTGGAGAGCCGCTGAGCTGCAGAGCTTGTTTACAGTGTGAGAGGAGTTATGTAAGAAATTTAAAGGACGAGTCAATTTCCATCGAGCAGTATGGACACAGGTCTCTGATGTAGCCAACACCACAGCAACTACAGATCAGAGCAGATTCCAGCAACCCTTTCCGCTGGGAGAAGTGGTCAAATAACTGAGGTTGAAATGTCCAGGCTTCAATGGCGGCAAAATAATTTTATTTCCACTGCAGTTTTCTTTCGGGATAAACCTAAAGGAAAACCTAAAGGATAAGCCTAAAGGAAACCCCTTGGCAGCCGCGGGGCGGGCGGGCTCAGGGTTCGGGGACGGGGGCAGCGGGGCCGGCCTCGCCCCGCACTCGCTCCCTCAGCGCCTGAGGCGGGCACGGCCGGGCCCCGGGGCCGCCGGCCAGCCGGGACGGGCGGCGGCGGCCGGGGGTCCCAGCGCAGAGCCCGGTACTAACCTCGGAGCGAGCATTTCCTGGGCGCAGGAAGGCGGCCGCGTCCCCCCTTCCCGGCCCGCCCGGGGCCTCACCGACTTGGCAAGCGACTGAGGCGCAGAGCGCGGGCCCCCGCCGCCCCGTCACGATAAGAGTCCCAGCGCCGGCCGCCGCGGCGGGCTGAGAGCGTCCCCGAGGCGGCACCGGGGGAAGGCAGCCAGGCACGACCCGAGATTAAACCGCTGCCTTCCCCCAGATCGTTCTTTCTGAATCATCAGCACGAAGCCAGCAGCACCGTGAGCCGCGACCTGCGCCCTCGTCCCCCCTCCATTTCCTCACGCTCTGCCTCAGGCTCGGTACCGAATACCGGGGCGAGGGCGGGAAATGCCGGCTACCATTCAGAGCATGGCTCTGAAATGTAAAGATGGCCACAGCTGTTTAAAGACAGCCACAGGAATACTTTTCACCTTTCAACACTAAGAAATAATGCCATTTATTCAGAGTCAGCACTCAGCAATTTTGCAGGAATGAGTTAAAGCCAGTTCACATGTTTTTGTAGCACATTACAGCATGAGAGAAAATGAAAGGAGACTGTCCAGTCCAGCACTTTCGGTCTGGGGAAAAAAAAAATTTACTTATCCAACCAGAAATTAATGTAACATTTTATTCCAAATTTTACCCTTACAGAGTCATTGTCTATAGCAACCGTGTCCATAACATTCTAATTCTCAAGAGCGCAACTTCCTAGTAAATGATACATCTGTCAAACTGCAGGAAACATCTGGGAAAATGCTTAAATAAAAGAAGTGTGATTAAACCTTTGTTTCCATACGGTTAGGATATACAGCTAGAATATGTTTGTAAACGTTACTGGTTGTTTTCTTGCCTCTTGCTTAGCTGTCAGACTTTCGGATTGGTACTGAATTTCACCTGAGTGTAGATATAGGATAGTTTATGCAATGTAAAAATTCCCTTTAACGAGAATAAAGATTGGCCCCTTGTGTAAAAAGCCAACACCGGGGCTGAGGGGACTCGTGTTCTGCTCCTGTGCGCACTGGCCTCCTTGCCAGCTCCTGTAAGGGGGAGATTCTTTGGATGGGTGCTGGTAGCTCTGTACAATGGCGACAGCTTTTTGCTTCACAAGGTATCCTGGAGCCTTAACGTCTTATGGAAGTTTTATGCTCCTTTACAAAAGAAGGAAAATAAAAGTGGAAAATGTTCTATCAAAGCAGAATTCTGGTGCTAGCTAGCAAAACCTTTCTGTTTGCAAGTGGAGACACCTGAACTAACATTGCCTGATTTTTCAAGTACTTAAAACATATACCCGAATTTTGACAGATCGGGTCTTTCTGTGAAGGACTGATAAGCTATCAATTTTTAGCCATGAAATGGTTCATAACAAGCATTTCACATGTGCTTGGCTACACTCTCCTGAATTGAAAGGGACTTGAGTACTTTCTGAAATACTCCCTTGGATACAAACTTCTACAAAACTCAGCATTAAATATTAACTCAGATACATTAGCTCTTTCAAGTCCGTCTCTGAAGGTTCAATTTAATGTACATTTGTTGGAAGTGATTTAAGAATAATTTTGTGTAGCCTGTGATCTCCATTAATAAATAAGAAAATATGACCGATTGATTTGGTCCATCATTCAAGCAATGCATACAAGAAAAGAAGAAGAAAAAATTAGGAAAAGCAGTTTGAAACTTGCTCTGTAAATCCTTTGTCCACTGTAATCAACAAGATTGTAACAGCTCCACTGGCAGTACTGAGGATTTCAACTTCAACGGGACTGCTTTGAAAACACCATGTTAATCCTAAAATACTTCAAAGGCATATTCCTGCCAAGAGAACTGAGTGAGGATGCCTACAAGCAAATGAGAGACATTTTGGGTGTTCTGAGTTGTGTGTGTTGAGGTATTTTTCAATTCTAATTTGCCACAATAAAATGACAGTGTAAACATATTTCTTAATACCACATGAAGTTTGGAACCAAAGAAGCAGCAGTTAGCAGAAAAGAACTTCTCTGAAAACTCCCATGCTACCTCTGCAACCCAGTTCTAAATCTTTTCAAGCCCTGTTTGAAGCTGGAGCCAGCCTCGACCACAACAGGAACCTGATTTTCTGCAGAACATTTCCACCCTGCATTCTCAGCCAGGGTCAGGGGATGGTAGGGAGAAAGGTGACAGAGTACTCCTCTAATAAGGTGCGTCGTTCATTGAGTACTTCAGATCTTACTCAAAATTCCTTACTTTGAGCTACTACAAGCTTGAAGAGGACACAGCTGACCCTGCTTTGAGCAGGAGGCTGGTCAAAATGACCTCCTAAAGCCCATTCTAACCTGAATTATTCAACAATCTTTGAATCCGGGTAACTTTCAAGACAGCTTAAGACAGATCTTTTTTTTTAAAAAAATGTGCCAAGGTAATTTCTATTACATTGTCATTAAAGTTAGCAAACTGCATTAGATATTCATGGTAAGGAAGTTACGTATCTGGCTGCTTGCAAACTCCAGGAATCTAGCCTGGCTTTATGGATCAGATTTGCCATGATTCTTTGCTGTAACAAAAGTGAAGGCACAACCTAGAATGTGAAACAGAAACATCTGGGCCTGTAGTTATGTCCAAAACTAAACATCATCTTACATGATACACATTCAACTACCTTATTCACATGTAGGCCTTTCTTTTATTACAGGAAAAAGTCAAATTATATATCACACAAATCAAGAGATGATTATTCCTCAGACATCTGTGTAACAGCTGCAAATTTTTGCCGTAAGAGTGTTTCAATCTATAAATTAACTTTCATTGTGGTCCTAATGCCACCAAACCAAATGGGAATTGTGACGGAGTTTGGGAGGGAAATACTCCATTCATAAGGCTGCTTGTCCCAAACCAAAACTGCTAACTTTCAGCAAAAAATAGCCCCCTTCTAATACAAATTCCAATGGCCAGTTTCACATATTTTACCAGTAACAAAAAAATCTGAATCCTTTTGAAGATGTCAGTGACATCTATTCACTTCAACCTTAAATATAGTGATTCGATCCCACAATTGGCTAGCATGCAAACTATTTTTAAAATTGCCACACAAGTATAAAGTATTAGCCATAACTGTCCCTCGCCCAAAAGCAGTTAAGTATTTGCTCATTCCTACTAAAAGTCAGAGAATTCAAACCAGCCCAGCGTAATTTCTTAAAAAAAAAAAAAAAAATTAAACCATTGTGCTCTTTTACTCATTTCCTCGTTTTCTTTGCTACTTGGGAAACAAAATGCCATGAGAAGAAAGTGCTACCAGCCTCCTCCACTCCCCGCAAGGACTCTTATGGCAGAACTGATGCCCACTGGGAAAAGGCTGATGTCAGCTCTTAAGAGCTCCCTGCAAGGATAAGGAGGCCTTTGTTTTCAGCTGAACTGTGAAAATGAGAAAATGCCTCCAGCCTGACAAACAAGAAACCCACATAACATAGGTCAGGCCTGAGAACTTCACTTAAAGGTACATCACGCTTCATTCGTATTCCACTTATATCACAATGCCCAGAGAGAGTTAATTTTACACAGGACTTGCCATGAAATGCTAAATACACCTTGGAAATAAAACAAAGCGGCTTCATTTCTTAAGACTGGTATAGCTCTCCAGCCACTTTACTCATACATAAAGTGCTTGTAATTCTTAGATAAACCAAGTTCCTAATTACTCTTCTGTAAATCAAGGTGAATTTAGCGAAGGCATGTGAAAACAAAGGCATGTTTCAACTTGAGGCTTAAAATAAACTCGCTTCTCCTTTACAAAGCACCAGAAAATAAAGTATGGTACAAAAAGCACATTTTAATTCAGCAAGATTATATGTCAGCAAATGCATTTTAAGTAAAACATTTGAGGGACATGCGAGAAATGCAAATAAAGGAATTTCACATTACAATGCCTAGGTTTTAATTTGGGGTGAAAGTATTCGTTTTTCCCAAGAGAGGATTTTATGGGTGTAATTTCTGTGACCGCAAAAATACAGAAGATGTATACAGCCCAATATCCTGCTGTAAGTAAGGTAGGAAGTTTCACATACTGATTTTTTAAATGATTTGTTTATCCTAAAGCTCAGAACTATCTCCTCTGAAAAACAGAGCCTTTGAGAAATTCTTCTTAGTACAGGAATTCCATTACATATTTTAGAAATACAGTAGGATTGCCAGGGCATTTGACTGACTACTCCAGAGCCAACTGTACTCCAGTAGTTGCGTTTTTCCATGATAAAAGTAAACGTACCTGAGTACAACTCAGAGAACCTAATCAAAGAAGGTAAACTGGGGACTTACACCTTAGCAGAGACTATCTCAAAGCATTCAATTTCAGAAGACAAGGCTGGATTTGTAATAAAATATCCAAAGCATTTAAATGGATTAATTCCTACTGAAGCACAGTGACTGTGATGCTAGGGTGCTAGTGCCCAAGAGTTAACATCCAATTGCTAACAAAAGGTTCTGCCATTTATAATGAACCACAGCACACAATTCTTGTCCTATTTAATTACATTTCCAATCACAATATGCTGGTGTTAAGAGGATGAATATACACCTGCTTCACAGTTCTACCAATGCAATCACAAAGACCCAAATGTCTGAACAAGAGCTGCTCGTGGTTATAAAGACTTCTATCTTCCAAGCACTGACTTCCAAATGAAAAAGATCTGCCCATCTGGACATTTAGAATAACTGACAACATCCAGCCAGAGGACTATGGATTTAAACACTGCTACGTGGCAAAGATGTGCAGTCTGTAGTCCTAATATTGACTGGGACAGCTATGCCCAGGATCAGTTTTCGTATCACCACCTCTTTTGTCTTATGCTTTCAGGGGACTTTGCCCTGAAAAGTTCAAAATACATAGACTCCAAAGGTGGTCTGATTTTTTGTAATATTCAGTTGAATATGGCCAGATCAAACTTACAAAATAAAGTAGAAAAAAAGATGGCCTCGAGTATGCTATTTTAGATTGTGATTCATCTTTAATAGATGGTTTAACTGAAATAGATTAAGTCCCATCACATGAACCCTAGGCAGACAATCAGTGCTTTTTATTATTAGAAGAAAAGATGCACATTTCATATGTAAATTCACATAAAGAATCCATTGAGTAAGGATGTACCATACTGGAAAAGATCAGATAACTTTGAAATATATCTAATGATCATACACAATAACTGCCTGTATCTTTTAGTTTTGAACCTTGGTTGCACGAGTCTGTTGGTCCAGACTTCATTATTTTTATGGCCTCCACTGTATAATGTGTTATAATGTATGTAACTGCCAGCTGTGTTTTATTTCATCACTAGGCAAATGAGTTTAAAAAAAAACAAATCACACCTTTTCCCAGAGTTACATAATGGCATTCAAAAATGCCATAATTTCTTCAGTTGTGTTATGTATGTATGCCACAGAAATACAGCATATGGTTCGTTCCAATACCAGCGTTCTCAGCTTCAAACAGAGGCTATAAACAGTTAAGTTTTCATGAGAAAGAACAAGGTATGTTGCAAATGAGAAGTCTCTCTCTGCTTGAGAGCTTTTATTGTTTTGCATTACTTCAGTGCTGGATTCCTGATTTGTAACAAATTCCAAGACTGCAGACTACAGGCCCAGCCTCTGATTAACACTATGGTGATTTATTTGAGGATAAATACCTCTGTCCGCATCTTATGACTGCACACAAGAGTCCACAGCATTGTGGAATGTGAGGAATGCAGAGGCTGCAGGAGCTGAGGCAGCAGGAAAAGGCGTACAGCTATCAGGCTGCCCTGGACTGCTGAACTGCTCATATCACTTCCTCCAGTCAAGAATGAAAGCAATTCTCTAAGGCTGTACTTCATTCCAACCAGACTTGCATTCCCAGGAATGAGAACAAAGCAAGAATGGCATTTGACGATTACCCAACACATGCACCTAACTCATCAACACCTTACCTGTATGAAAAATTCCACATCTGACTGTCAGAGCTGCGGCGCAATTGTTGAAGTAATGTTTAGCAACAGCTGCAGCTGGCACAGTTGTCAAGGCAGACTACAGAGCAGCTGGCTCACAATCTCCTGGCCTCAGAAAAATGCAAAGCACTTCTGTTTCCCCACCCCCATCAGCAGCAAGTACAGAGTGCTCAGAATCTGGGGAAGCGAAAGGAGCAGATTACAAAGAACAAATGAATGATACTTTAGAACTTGCAAGGTGAATAGGTATGTTGTACTATAAATAGTTAAACTGGGCTAATTCCTCTTACTTCATGCTGTATGAAAACAAAAGAAAAAGAAAACAAGTCACTCATCTAATTGCACCAGCCTTTGTGCAGTTCTTCAATACAAACTGGAACAAAGGGAAAATCTAGCACAAAGTTTTAAACACAGGGTGATTTTAGCACATGCAAAAATGAAGAGAATAGCATTAAATTCCATGAACCAGAGGTAATAAAAGCAAGACACTTACAGATGTGGACTGAACATTCGACTCATTTTAGAAACATGGTCGTTTTCACAGTCTAGCTCATCATCCCCTTGGTCCATGCTGAGCTTTCTCTTGTTGGGACTGATAGGAGGAGGCCCCGTTCGATGGTTGGTTAAAGCAGAGGATACTGGAAGAGACTGCATTCTGGGCTCACCTCTTAGAGCTGCTTCACCTACAGGAAGGAGACAAGTAAGAATGAACATGACAGGGAAGAGAGAGGTAAAATATCATGCTTTTGAAACCATTCTTGCAGAAAAATTTCCCAAACAGATGTCAGGTCTGCATAGGCACATTTAACATAGTTGTAAGATAAATAAGGCATCACAAACCACACTTTAGTGCTTTATGCAGGAATAAATAGTTGAAAAAAGGTAATATGAGAGAGATCAGCAGCGCACCCCAGATGATCTGAAAGGCTGACCTAACACATCTTTCCAACAGCATTTTTATTCAGAAGCATTCCTTCTTACAAGCTGCCGTTCCAACCCTGAACTTTCATTACCTCATTCTGCAAAGCATGACTATTCGCTTTGTTCCTTTTCTTATGGTTGTGGTTATAAATTCCAGGGCTACAGCTCACATTTATGCCAAATATTCAAGATCTAAACCCAAATAAATGTTCAAATTCTCAAATCATTCCTTTTATAAAAAGCTGTCCAAAACAAGCTTGTCTGGTATATAACTGTGCAATGTAAAAATTAGGGAAAAAATTGGAACTTGCTGATGCAAGTGTTAAGTTTGTCCTTAACTGTCTTCTCTATACTTTCAAACTACATTTGGAGCAATGAACAAAAGAGCACACTTATTCAGCACAAGCATCACAAAACTGCAATGTTAAGAATGCTAATTTTCAACTAGGCAGTCTGGTGGTAGAGTACTGAGTAGATTATAAATTTTATATAATCTAATACTTAACAGAAAATGCCATTCACAGCATGCGGGAGCTGTGTATAAATAATTCCAGAAATGACAGAATTAGCTTGTGCATAAACACATTCCTGTATTATTACCAAGCATGCATTAAAGTGTGACCACAGTACTTTTACCATTTCAGTTAAATGTCTCACTAAATGTATAGCCTAATGCACAGTGCCGCATTTCACCAGCAGTTATGGACTTTACTGGAACTCCATTCTGACAGCCACAGGTCATATTTAGACTTCACGGGGATTTAAAGATGTTAAAAAATGCTTTTGGGCCTTCATAAGGGGCTTGGAAATGAGCTAAATTAACCCTATTCTGGTAATATCCCTGAAATAGCCACTTTTGCTAGAGTTTTAAATCTGTATTTTTCCTACACTGCCAGACGCATTTTGTTTTCTACATGGCCATAATTCCCAGAACTAAAATTAGGATAAAGTTAACTCCATCTACAGCCGTGAGGCACCTAACAATGGAAATCTTTGTATGCCACCACACATTTTCATATCATCGCTGATGCAGATGGTTTATAAAACATTGCCCTAATTCCACATGCGACAAGTACTATTTTGTTGGAAAAGGAACGAGTGAGAAGAAAACCTCCTGAATGTTACCAGTAAAAACAAGCATTTTGCCAATTTAGTCAGCATAATACACCGACCTATAATATACCCCAAGTAATGATTTCTATTAAAGACTCTGGCACCAAATCTAAATAGGAACTTTCCATCCCAGCTCTAAATAGTAAAAACAAACTGTGCTCTACTGCAAATGCTCTTAGACATCCAAACCTTCTCCTGTTTGAAACAACCAAAGCAGCAATTGGGAAGCCCCCCACAACCACTCTAATGTCACAAGAGAAGCTTTTATCAGAAAGACCTCTCATATAAAATAATCTCCTATCAGTAAAATTTCTGCATTTTTTTTCTTCAGCCTGTATATTTTGCCAGTAGAAACCTCCACCTACGTAGTGTTCATGTTCTAAACTTTAGAAGTAAACCACATCATACCAGTTTCTCTCAGTGAGGAATCTTCTGTCTTTGAAAAAAATAAGTTAACAGCAATGTCAAAACTTTCATCAGCTAAGGTTTGTGATACTTTCATCCCACCCATATGCAATCAGTCTTGTTTCTCAAGTATCTCAAGATCACATCTGAAGACTCAAACACAAAATTCCATTACAGGAATTACAAATTCCATGTAGGCACCTAACTCCTACTGACTTCTTCTGAGCAACTCCCTGTCAGGAACACAGACAATTTAGATATCCAGGTAAAGCTAACTCTGATGTTTACAAAAGACAAAAAACCTCTAGACATTGTCCAGTTTAGTAAGTTAGAGACTTCTTCCCAAACAGTGGTTAGGAGCCTGATACTACACAAGTACCTCAATGGGATTTTTACTTACAAAAAAACAAACCCAACCAAGCAAGCAAAAAACCCCAAACTATAAAAATTCTTCTTCTTATATGTATAGTAACAAGAGTATTTATATATAAACATCCAGACTGAGTAGAAAATCTGGTAAAAACAGATACTGCTATCGTGCATTGGAATTAAAGAAACCCATTTTAAAGAATTTTAGCAAAGAAAAGGAATGGCTTCTAATTAAAGCCTACTGAAATTTGGTAATGCATTTTCCTAATCGTAAAGTAATGTGGCAATTATGCAGGGGACACCAAGGACTTCAGATACCTTCTGGTATGTTTGTTTGCAGCACCACAGAGCCATTTGGCCAAAATTAATCCAATTATCACAACTTCGAACAAGTGGCAGCGGTGAGCAGGTAAAAGCAGCAAGGGCTCTTTCAGGACAGATTGGAAGATGTTGAGCACCTCCTCATGAAAAGATACAAGTGGCCAGTGCTTAGCATCTTGTATAGTCCATCCTGCAGACACAAGGCAAGCAGAGATCAATACTAAACAAAAGAGTCCAGATAACAGAGTAAGATCAAGAGGAAAAATAACCCTACATTGTTTATGGATACAAATCGCATATTCATATGCTGTATTTGTACTGCACCATGCATTCTCATGTGGCCTGTTAGTTTGATTAGGGCTAAAACTGCTTTTTATTTAAAAAAAACCCATGACTTTTCCCCACTACTTTCCTCCTTACCAAACTTGAATTTAAACCAGAGAGGGAGAAACCACAGCAGTGTCTACCACACAAACTGCTGTTTTACTGACTACATTTGTCTCCCCCAGCTGACCACACTCCATGGTAACCAGACTAGCATCATACAACTGGCAAGACAACACTCTGATAAAACAACTGCATTTTATAACATTCCCCAAGTCCAAACTCCAGTCTTCATTCATTACTGTGACGGCTTGTGTCTGCACTGCAACTGAAAGCAGAGATAGCAAACACATCTATTGTGCCTCTCATAATACCTCTCTTTGTTTCAGCAAGCAGCTGGTGTAAGGCACTCCAGATCTGCTTTCAGGTAGTTCTTCTTACAACTATTCATACCAGTCTCTTCTTTTTTTTCTTTTTTCTTTTTTTAATGAAAACTGTTAGGCAACATGATAAACCACAGACAAGCTAAACAGAGATAACAACATGACATAGTGTCTGCCTAGATAGCAGTACTGCACTCAGTTGACAGAAGTCCATGTAGTCAGCAAGAACGTTCTTTATTTTAACCACTTACGAGCCTACACTGAAAGTGATTTAAATTAACACATGCAAACTAAATGTTTGTAAAACCAGCAGGGCTCTTTTCAGAATATACGCCACCAGGACAGTTCTCTTAAGCAGAAACTCCGTTTCTCTTGCAGTTCAGTCAGCAGTATCTGCATCCTTACTGAAATGTCCATGCAACACAAATACCACAACAGCAAAAGTCGTGTTTTTACAAGTGTGGATTTGATAGCAAGACACCAGAGAAGTCTTAAAATATGTCTGAGAACTCCAGGAGTTACCAAAGACTGGAAAAAAAAACAACACTATTTTGGCAGCTAGCTTCTTTCCTCTCTGACCTAGCAACTCAGTATGGGCTGCACTGAGACAGGGCTACCATATCCTGTTCCCCCTCCCAATTTCCTCTCTCCTGCTGGCTATTATTAATGCATAAAATCTGAGCATTGCTTACAATTCAGAAATGAAAGGCTTCATCTTTCCAGCTGAAGATTGACATGATACAGACCATAAGAAAGATTGCAGTGTAACTCCTTGAAAGAAAAATTCCAGCACTGCCCTTGCCCATTTTACTTTTTCATTCTGCATCTGACAAATGGATTTGTCTACAAGAGTGTCAATAGTACATGAAGATCTTCAATGGCAGTTTTCTCTACTGATCCAAGATCAAAATTTAGCCCTCATGACATATGAAACATTTCTGTTAACAAGCCAAGACGTTCACCAAAGCTATATATATATATTTGTGAAAAGGATACTATAAATGACATTTGTTTTATTTTCTACTCCTATATTCTAACAATCATGAGATTAAATTGCAAATAGATTGGAATTAATTTATAAACTATTGCATGTCTTCTTCAACTATCTCATGCTCAGAAGTCAGTCTTTGCCAACATAAATTAGAATAAATGACAGAAAATTTCCAATTCATGAACAAAAATCACATGACTTGAGATATTGAGTACCAAGAAGGGAAGTTACTGCAAATTATTCAATTCAACAACTCATCAAAACAAGTTGTCAAAGCAAAAGAATCTCAATACAGTACCACAGAATTAATCTGCACATGTTGTCAGCTGCCTAGTTTGGGTATTACTTCACAGCATACTATACATTGTAAGAGGACTGATATCCTTAAAATTGTGAAACTCCCCAGAAATTAAATCTGTGTGAAATAGTTAGACTACAGACAATCTTAAAAATATGTAATTTAAGGCAGATTTAGTTCGCTTGCTTGACCAAAGAAGAAAATGAATTAATCCATTCAGATTCCTCGGTGGTAAATCTTTGGTTCATGAAAAAAGATATCCTAAGAAACAGTCACAAATTATATTTATCTATATAATTACTGAATATTTCTGTAACCCTCACTCAAAGAAACAAACAATCCCTTATGTAAAAACATAATTTTGTACCACTACTTTATTTCTGGATTGCAGTTTCTAGAAAAGGTATGATTTAAACTGAGCTTAAATAAGATTTAATTCTGCAAAGTAGCCTGCCAAACACAGTGAACAAAAAGTCACACTAGTCTCTGTTTCCTTTGTTGTACATCAAAGAGGCCTACCTGGACAGCATAGTAAAACAGCAAACTACAGGAACAACAAAAAATTCAGTATTAATGAGAACAGCCTAATCATAAAACGCTGCTATGAAATTAGATCTTGGAAATATTTTTCCTTATAATTGATAGATTTCTTTCAGCAGCCAACTTACTGATTCTCTGACACATATTTTACTGACTTTCTTGTAACATGACAAAAAGCTAATTTAGTAGAAACCAAAAAGTCACATACACATGTACAGAACAATTGGCAAAACCCTACTCTCATCCATTTACAAAACATATGAAAAGCACTTACTCCTGGAACCAAGCTCTGACTACCACTGTGCAGAGATATGTATGCCAGAAAACCCAAGGCCAAAACCAAAACACAGTGATTATAGTGACTATTCTGTTCTGGCTCTTCCATCTGACCATGTCTGCCAATGAGGGACACATTATGCTTGACATTGCAAGCAAGAACATAAAATAGCGACCTCTGCATTCAATCATCTCCACCCACTTTTTCCTCCTCTTTCGTTCAAAAGACTGCACAAAGAAGAGAATTTAGGTACAGTGATATCACTTATAGAGTGCAGGCATGCTTGCTTGAGGTTCCTTTCAAAAAACATGTATTGTTAATCAGAGCCGAGTAGCACAGGCTAAAGCAGATTTCAACCTAATAGGTCTTGAAAATGCCGTATTATATACAAAAAACTAAATTGCAACAGGAAGAAAATACAAAAATTCCCTCCCCAAACCTAACTGTAACCGTATTTGGTCCCTTCAAATGGACTGTGAAAAACTAACTACATCATCTTATATTCTCTCTCATCATATTGTAAACACATAGCTGTACAAAATAGCATACTCTCTGTATATAAACTGACTTATATAGATAACTGTTTCACAGTTCCACAAACTACTTCATAAACATAAGAGAGCTAAAAAGTCTCTGCTGACCACTTAAAACTATTACTGAAATAAATTCTCTTCACTCTGCTAAACAGGTATGAACTGAAAGAGTCTCCTTTTAACACATTTTGGGGTTAACTGAAAAAAGGTAAGTAGGCAAGAAATTCATGGCATAGAAAGAAAAAAGGCAGCAGATATGCCACAAAGAAAGCAAGAGGGAACAAATTTTAATGCTCCAGTCTGGCAGAGCTCCTTAATATTTCTTCTGACTAATTTCAATTTTCACACCTCGACAGTTGTGACTGTAGGACTGTCTTCAGTTCCAGCCCAAAAATGAACTGTAGAGCACAATACTACTTTATAAATTTGCAGATCCCCCTTTAAAAGAATATCCCATTTAGCTAATTCTTGCAGCACCCGTCTGAGCTGAAAGTCTAAAAAAAGGTTCCTTTCTTCTGCTTAGAGTACCTGTACTCATGTAAACTATGGTTAAAAAAAGATTCCAATTGTCTGGCAGACAAGATTTAAAAGCAATCAATGCTAAACTACACCAGTCTCCAGATAAACAGCACCAGGGGTGTCTACAATACTTGTCAACAGCAATGTCAAAAAAGGATTTCCCTCAGTTCAAGACTGAGGATGGGTTTTTTGCTCAGGGAGCAAAGCTGCTCCCAGAGAACACCCCCTTTCAAGCTTTTCTGCCTGCTCTCACAGGAAAAACCTGTATCAAACATTTCAGGTCAGTTAAGAGGGACTAAAAATTAACACAAGTTACCATTTTATGTTTGCTCAAAGTATCACAGAGGCTCATATAAAAGAAAAGCAAGCTGCCATGCTAAGTAGAGTTCCCAAGGACAGAAAGCAGCACGTGTCTTAATACAGCACTGTACTTGGGCCACAGAGCCCTGCCAAACAATACAGGGTTTGGTATGCAGGCAAGATCTAAAGTAGTTGCAAAACAGCGGACTGTCCTACACAGATACATTGTCGCCCTCTGGTTAGCCTTGTCCTGTGACTGCATATGGTCAGATACACACAATCCTTCCTCAGGTAAAAGCCACAACACTGAATATACTGGTACATAAAGGGAAGTGTCAAAAAAGCACTCACAGCCCTGTTTTAGATGCTTCAAAATTGGCAATAATACCTTGCTGAATAAGCTGACAAAAGGTACAGGTGCTAAACTCGGACTCCTCATACTTCCTACAGAGAACACTGGAGATTACTTTTATTTGGTGAACAACTGCGTGGTCCAACAAGGGCATCCCAAACAAGGAAGGGAATAAATCAGAGAGGAAGACAAAGGCAGAAGCATCATCTACATATTCTGCAGAAAACAGTAAATTTCATGTTCTTGTATTTGCTTAGAAAACATGACATTAGTATTTACTGGTCAGCAAAAAATCTATGATCCATTTCATTCCCTGGCAAAACATAATGCATTCTAAGTACTGTAAGTAGTTCTGGTGTACCCCTACACCACACTCCATGTATAGTAATAATGAAATTTAGTCATTCAGTGCTTAGTAATGTTTTCTCCTCTGTGCACTTGAAGTCTCTAAAGGTTCCAAGTGAGTGTTTGTGGGCCAGACCCATGGAGAGAGGTGAAGTTCCACCAGTCTCGGTGCCTCAAGATAAGACACTGTCATTCTGACCTTGTAACCTGGCTGGAATGCTTATGGGACACGGACACTGGAGAAAGAGGGAAAGAAAGACCATGCTGAGAGGTACGGTAATCCCTAATATAGAAAATAATTCCAGAATATGTCATTAAAACTACCACCAGGCAAAGTTTAAATAACAAACATATAATCAGAATTTATTTGCAAAACTATTATACAGCATTCTCTCAAATTTCTGGTAAGCAGAGTTTAAAAGTTGTCAGCTAAAAATATTTACTTTTATCAGTGCACTAATGTGGTTTTATTAAAAATAGAAAAACACTATAAATAAAAAACTGTGAATTAAATATAACTGTAAGTCTACATGTTGAAGATGTTGCTTTCCAAAATGACGGTGGTTTCCAGATTTAAGTGTTGTTTTGTCACCCAGCTAAATGACATACCGTGTTACATAAAAGACAGGAAAGCTGAGCTGATCAAAGACTAGCCTGTCTTAGCAGAAACAATCAAAGCTAGAAGATCTGCCATCTATTTCAGAAGTAAATCACAGTCACAGCAAGGTGGCAACAGCAAAAATTGATTGTGTGCTTAAGCAGTATTTCAACATACCATGTATTTTCATGCAATGGCAAAGAGAGACAAATACAAAATTCAATTATTGAAAGCTCATATTTGAATAATACCTCCTAAGTAGACACAAAACATTTGCTACCCTCCCTCTGTTTTTTTTAAGATACTGTTTCTGTTAGTGGACAGCAATGTAGATGCTCAGGTCTGAAACACCACCTTTTGCTCCAATGGCTGGTATTTCATGGATATGATCCTGCAACATAAATTAAACTCTAGGCTATTGCGCTGGGTAATCAATGCCCCTTGTGGGTATCAGCACAGCCAGAATGTTCTAAGACAACAATGTTTAAAACATTAATTTTGAAATGTTTACTTGTAATGGGGTCATATTAAAACTAAATCAAATAAATTGTGCACTGTTTATTTCATAAGGATTTGAAGTAAAAGGTGTTATGCAAAGGTAAAAAAATTATATTCCACTTATTTAAATTGGAGCCTATTTTTAGATACACTTCAAGTTTTTATTGTAGTTTACCATAAACATGCCCAGAACACCTTTTCTCACATTACTCTCCTTTGCTATGTATGGAAAAATTCAGAGCATCAATAAAATGAGCCTTCTAAAAGAGCTGAAAAATCTGATATTGCACTTTCAAGCAATGTTTCTTTAATTCCCATTTTATTTTTCCCCAAATTCCCCACCTGGAACGTAGAAGGCTCTAGAGAGAGGATATAAATGCTGTATTTTAAAAACACAAAAGCAAATATATTCAAAATGTTAGTAAAAGATATGCACACATGGGTGGCTTCCTTCAAAATGGATTTGGAAAAAGTACGGTCACTGTTTAGATGACTGTACTGTGTGCAAGTCCTGCAAAGCTTAGCGTTAAGTTCCCTGATTGGATACCTATTAGCAGCATACATGAGATGCCAAAATGGTAAGTTAAAAAAAAGAAAAAAAAGCACCATAAAAAGCACAGAAGTTTTGGCTACAGCATTTCCCCCATACAGCATGTGGCCAAGCAGTCAAATAGCTGTAGCTGCTGCACAGGTCAGGAGAAGATGGGATTGGAGACAAGTCTTAATCATCACATGCACATGGACACACAATAAGGAGCTGCTGCTGCCTTCATGGTCATGAACATGATAATCTCTTCCTAAATGAGGCAAAATGAACAAATTACATTTGGCCTAATGAACACAGGAAAAACTTCAAAATCAGTTTTGATTTTCTGCTACCTGATTGCAGCCTGTCTGAAATGGACTCGTGTATTGAAGGAACACAGAGCTCCTTCAACCAAGTCTGACAGAAAATGGAAGACTTTAATCCAGAACAATTCCAACCCAACTCCCACAAAGAATCCATTGTCAAGAACAAAATCCCTTTGTCCTTGAGAATGGGCTCCAAAATCCCTTCTACAGAGGGAAAGCAAGAGAGCAATGAGAACAGTGCAGGGCAGTCAAGCACTCCGATTCCAACAGCAAACTACACAAGCCATTCAGATGAAAACAAGATAGTCTTTTGATCATGCTATTTACATAGAAAATGAGGAGGATGTGTCCGTTTGCCAATTCCTTACGTGCAGGGTTTTACTGTAACTGATGGCAGTAGGCTGACTTATGACCCAGCCAGTGCCTCAGCCAAAAGAGAATAAATTCAAGCTCGTCATAAGCACTACAACATTGGATAACACTGATCCTTCAGCCCACTGCTTTGTGTTATTCTGAGACACAACCCAATAGTCTCCCTCAGCTGCTCCTCACATGTAGCGTTTTAATAACCAAAAACTTGTGAAGGCTTCATCTTCTAGAAAAGCCCAGAGAACGGTGTGGCTCACAAGATGGAGAGGTCAGGATGCCACATAATTTCTCCAGGGGGATGGGTACTGGTATAAAGAAACATACATAAAATAACCAAAGTATTACCATTGTTCCTGAAAGGATTGTCTTCCAAAGCAAACGAACAGGCAGATACCACCACTAAGGAAAAAAATAAAATTAATTTTGATCCTCTGACATAGCAGTTTTTAATCTTGGGTTTATGGCATGCAACTAAGATAAGCAGTTTTATTGGGGAAAAAACCTCCCTACGAACAGACCCACAGAAAAAATTTAGGTAACCATGGAGTACAAGAACTTGAAAACCATTGTTCCACTAGAAGATTCAGTTGTGAAAAACCTGGTATCAGAGAACATTATTAATTCCTCCTCAAAAGGCCTGAAGATAATGGATCTGAATGAACGCTCCTACCCAGTCCAGTAGTCAGCACTACTATACAATGACTGGGATTGATAGAGGTTGTCAGATTCAGAGAGATAAAAGGGAGACAAACCTATGGTGCTAAGGGATAGATGAAAGCACTGTCTAAATCATAGCTGCACTGTTTATTTCATGAGGAGGAGGGTGGTTTATGGGCCCAAGTTGCAGGGTCACTTAAAACAAATGTTCTCTCCAAGGGGAAGCTGAAGCAGGGAAGACAGAGGGAGGGATTGTGTATATTACCAATAAATTACATGCTGCCTGGGCAGCCTTTCTCACAGTTTTCTGGGCACTGAGGGCAGGTTTTCCAGACCTCTTGGGAAAGCAAGGAACAAGCAGAAATTCATATTTTTGAAGTTATCTTGACAGTCATGGGATTGGAATGGGTGAGCAGTACCAGAGTTACACTCTGCTTCTCAAATACCTTTAATTAGGGCTTTGTCTTCCTCCCCCTATACCTACTAGTTTTTAGCTGAACCTTTTTATTAACTTAACTTGAGGCTCCTTGTTTATTTATTTCAAAGCAGCAGATGCAATTCATTCCTGACAAAACACAGAAAAGACAGGGAAGTGCAGATGAGTTGATAAAACGAAGGTAACAAAAAATATCAGCTGTATGTCTGTGACCCATTGTTCACGTGATACTAGCTCCACAGGATCTAGAAATTAAATCTCTCACTACATTACTATGATATCACTCCACAGTTAATTATCTGAAATCCTTCCCCATTTTACTTGAATGATGTACATCCTAAACACTTCTGCAGACCTCTACCTCCAATCACACATTGAAGATGTTCTACCCCGTAATTAAGCAGGCACTCTAAACACCACTGTGAAGTTTTTAATGGAACCAAAGAGCCACTTCAGGTGCAGTGAGACACTGCATTAATTAAAAAGGTTTGGAAGAGCTGCTTTAGGTCATTAAATGAGTTATCAGCTTGCCTGTTGCTGAGCTATGCATTACATGACCGCAGCTGGACTGCTATTTAATTGAAGTTTCTTACCCCAAATTATTTTCTGAAGAGAATACAAAATTAATTGCTGGCATCAGCGGGCACATTGCTTTTATGCAACTCAACAGACCTCAAATATAGAAGAACAGACCCGTAGAGGTCCTGCGGTTCGAATACAGGAACTTAAAATTCTTCCATCCCACTATTCTTTGTAAGAGCTTATTCCTTGTATCAGCTAAAAAGGCTCAACTACTTCCCCCAAAACAGATTTCATAATCTCCATTTAGAAGGGGTCCACTATAGATGAACCACAGTCATGACAGAGTTTAGTCCAAAAGGTCCTGTTTCCTCCGCGACTGCTGAGCAGAAAGCAAGCATCTAGTCCACATATCATCAGTCCAAGTTTCAAAGATCAGAGTTTTTATCTGCTTAGCTGATTAATTACTATTTTTATTCGCACACCTCAAAGCAAAGAGGTAAAAGCGCTTTTTGTTTACTAACAGATGACAGTAAGGTCTAGCAGCTATGGCAGAGTGTTAACATCAAGCCACTGTGAATGTTGCTGTCAGCTTTATCCCTGGCTTATGTGAATTTAACAAATAACAGCTCTTTATTTCCCCTCTGTAAATAAGGATAATGTTCACTATTTATTTCATGGGAGTAGCTGAAGGTTGAATTAACTAGGCTTCTGTGGGGAGTAGGATTCTACAGAGACGGTTAAAAAAATATACATACAAATATATGAGTTACAATGGCTATAAAAATATTTGTTATCATACTTGCTTCTAAACGGACTGATTGAGAAATAGCTGAAAGCAAACAGGGTACTGTTCAATTTACTGTACTACAAAGAAAAACTCAGTACATCCACAGATTAGCTGTTAAGGCAAGCATTGTGTACCTCAGAGCAGTTACAGTCTTAGAAACTAGGATTTTTAAAGGAAGAGAACTTAATATTTTGCTGATGAGCTAAGTTAGACACATTTATTATAGAACATTGGTAAAAGAAGCTTTTTCTAAGAGAGAGAAACTAGTCAAGAATCTGTAAACTTCACTCCTAATGCTGGAATTCCTACTTTTGACAACTTCACTAAATAGCTCAGTATGATGCCTACAACAAGGTAAGAGCAAAGTGTTCACCTCTAACTGTAGCCACCAGTTTTAGAGTATTCAGCAGGAAAAGTGTGCACGTCAGCATTCTCCCGGCTGGCTCTATGAGATCTAATTTACGCCAACCACAGAGAGACTGCGATAGCTCTCCAAGATGCCACAGCATGAAAACTGAAGGGTGGGGGTTAAACAAGCAGCAATGCACACCAGATGTCTGAGGAAGACAGCTAAGAGATCTGGAGCACAAGGAAGCATATTAAAAAAAAAAAAAATCCCCTCCAGTGCCATAAATATTTATACTAAATCCAAGAAACTGGCCGAGTTAAAACTTGTCCTATATGAATCATACAGCACTTCCCTCACCCCATCTTCATTTAATGTGTTCTATATAAAACCACCACAAAGGAGGTGCCATAGTTATTACCAACAGGTTTTTTTTCTATATGCTAAGAGTACTTTTTGTAGACCTCCTGCTTTAGAACAGATTACTTTCCAAAGAACATAAACAGAACAACTAGTCTTATTTTACTTGGCTAGCTCTTGTGTAGCATTTACTAGTCTTCCTAGATAATTTAGATTCATAGAAATATTTTCCTTTTGACTGGACTACTTTGATTTTCTTCATACAGCCATTTAATTACAATTAGCAATGAATCACAGAGAAAACTCCAATTTAGTAATCTGGAGCCAAGAAACAAGATTTTTTCTGAAGGGTTTTCTTGCAAAGTGTCAAAACCTGCTAATTTTACAAATATCTGAAGTTCATTCCAGAATTGAGACATACTAAACATTAACAACCTAGTAACGATATTGGAAGTCACAATACCATCTCCAAAGTGCAACTGGAGTGCACCAATGGCATTTTAAAAACAAGTAAATACTCATTCCCAAACAGACAACAGCTATTTCAAAAGATCCACTCAGCAGCTTTGGTTTTTGCTCTTCTTACACAAAGAATTGCTGGGCTGGGCACTTTGTAGATGGTAACTAGAAAGGCTATTGCCAATCTGTGGTCTGTGATTTTTGGTTAGAATAAAACATAATAAACATTTTGATACTGGTTTATATTCCCAAACAGTAGTTTGGGAAAAAATTCCAATCCTGGATTTAAAAAAAAAAAAAAAAAAAAGAAGATAGGCTCATCTACTAAATCTCTCTCACTTCTAATTACAACCCATGTTTAAAGATAAAAAGCCCTATTTCTGCATGCTGAGGAATAAATATTAAGTCTTGCAAACCAGGGAGGTGTAATGCTGTGTGGTTTCCATGCCCTGTCAAATGGGTTTCCAGGAAAAACTACTGCTTTTTAAACACAACTGGTTCCAAACTTTTCCTGGGAAAGCAAATATATTTCCTGGAACCTGCTAGCAACATTTGGAAGAATAGGAGGAAAGTCATACACTACAGTGCTTGACTCTCACAGTTGACAAGGAACACTCCAAAATGATGAGTGAAAAAGAACATGTCTTAAAATAATCAAAGATAGACTCTTGTAACAATGTGTATTAAGAAAAGTTAGGCCACAATTTTTGTGAAGGAACTAAGCTGGCACCTGCCTGAATAAGGCATAGTTTCTTTCCTCCTCCTATACCACAAAGGCTATAACATTCCGCTTTATCTCAAACATTATCTGCCTCCATCTAAGTACACTAGTGGATGATCTTTTCCTCCAAAGACAAGTGAGGCACAAAGTGTCACATAACATATCTGGAGGGGAAATCTGGACTGCACCATGCACTACTATGTTTAACAAGTTCTTGTTTTTAATGCTAGCAACAACAAAGTTAAAAAGTGGAGAAAGAAGAAAAGTGTTACTTTAAAAAAATCTGATACCAAACAGTGCCATGAAACTTAAAGGAAATGTTCTAAACTCCATTTCACACTTTTGTCCCCCACATGTGTGTTACTTCTCACCTGAGATTTTCAGGACTTACATTCCTATTAAAACTAGATATCTAAAGATCTTTGATGAAGACTAACCACCTCACTGAAGTTTCTGGATTACTTTTTCTAGAACCAATGCTGTGGTGGTCCCAGGAACACCATCACTTCAACTTCACCAAGGATATACAAGAAAAAGCTGTACAGAGCTCTTTCCTAACGACTAAAATGTTCCAAGCTTGCCTTAGAATCAGTGCCAAACTACTACTGATGTTAAGAATAAAACTCTTGCAACTCCATGTATCTGCAACATGAGGTTTAGAAGTTGAGAGAGATAACCCTAATTAAGAGCTCAACTGCCTCTTTGAAACTGCACTTGTGCTGGATGATCTACGGCCCCTCTTTCTGTCCCACCACGACTCCTAAGGTACCTGCCAAAACACACCAAGCTACATGCGCCATTACATCAACTTACAGAGATAGGCACAAGAACGTCAGCTCTTTCATAAAAAAAACCTGTTAGATGAAGCACCAGGGGAAATCTGCCTCCAGGAAACTAAAACTGTGCATCATGACACTTGTGGTGGCATAGTGCTTATACGACAACATCTAGCAGTGCTATATCACACAGTCAATTATCTTCCCAAGTGCATGGCTTTTACTGAAAGGGAAAAAAAACCCAATGACTCTGTGTGTCCAGCAATCATTCCACGCTGATTTGTAAAGTAATTTTCAAGAAGATGATACTGACTGCACAATGAAGAAAAAATTGGCTGGCTTTAAAAAAGAAATTAAAACCAAAACCACTCATGATTCCTTAACACTGGAGAAGTATAATACCATTTTTGTAAACACTCCTCCAGAAACTTGTATTCATCACTACCTCATGCTATTATCAGTGAAAAATTATAGGCTCTGTCCTGCTGGATTATTGTTAGTGTAAACAACTTTGCTAAATTGCTTGGCACGCTGTCTGCATGCAGCATGTTAAAACTCTGTAGTCTATTCAGCCAAAATCAAATATAAAGCCCTATCTGTATTAATCCTCAAGAAGAAATTAATAGACAACTGTTTTCATGCAAAGCAGATACTTAAAAAAGGCAAAACCAATATGTATGGATGAACTTGTTCATTCATAATTTTAGATGCCACACAATGAAGACTGTTGTTTAAGCTTTATATTTTCTCTAACAGTTCTCCATACAATACAGTGCATTGTTCAAACTCTGGAGCAATTTAAGCTTTTTCCAAGTCTCCTAAAATCCCTGGATTTATATCCAAAGAGGCCTGGCACTGTAACAAATTTGACTTGTGAGTAACAAGTTACAGCCTTTAAGCAAATTGGTCATTAACACAGAATTCAACTTACTGCTACAAACCTCACTACCTTTTATCTTAGAAAAAAATGTGCTGCCTATCTTATCTATTAAAAATACATAGTGGGTTATCCCACAACTTTCAATTTCTTTGTTTGAGTTCTCAGTACAAATGCTGAACTAGCATCAAAGGTGAGGAGAACAACACAACTCTAGGGAAGTATGACCTAAATCTATCTTGCCTTTGATGAATGAGGAAAATAAACTGAATTGTGATGTCAGTACTGAAAAGGATATTCCCAACTTCATGCTAGGAGGAAATGAGTAAGAAAAGCCCAACTGTGAAGTTGGAGGTCTTTGTTTTTTCCTGAAGATAAAAGACATTGAAAAAGCAAAACCCAAAGAATGTTCTATAAATGGGGAACATTCTGTGGGTGCATCTTAATTTACATTACTTTGAATAGAAATTTTATACTGCATTACAAAAAAGAACACTTAATTCACCATGAAGGAGATTTTTATCCCATTTATTATTCCACTAATTCATAATAGAAGAATAGTGTTAAAATAATTTTATATATTTAGAAACTAAACCAAACTTCAGAATTAATAGGAGAAACTGATGTTACAAACCCAGTGTAAAATGCAAGGTCAGCAAGAAAACTGATGGAAACTATTCTTCAGAACTTGAGAAAACATGTTACATTTCATTAAAAAAGCAAATGAAGTTAGCAGAATCTGTTTCAGGCTCCTTGTTTAATATAAAACATCTAAACTGGCCTTTTTGGGAATATATACATATATTCAAAATGCCTTGCAGTGCCCTAAGAAGATATGTAGCTGTGGAAGCTCAGTGCTGTAGCCAACTAATGCTTCATTTTTACAGGAAGTAAGTGAAATAATTATGTAATATGCCACTAACTAATATAAGCTGTCCTAAAACCAAGAAGTGGTGTTTTTCTATAAATCTGGATCCAATCTTCTTCATTAAAAAATCCATTCTTCTGGACTGTCCAGAGAACTGTGTATAACTATTTTGAGTGCTCCAAGTCTCCTAACATGCCTGGGGGATTTCTTAGCATCTTATTGCATTTCTTTATACCCTTCCCAGCACAGCAGTTCAAGCCTTGAGAATGCAGTAATAACACAAAGCATTTGAAAATATGAGAGAGGGGAAGGAAGGCAGAAATCTGCCTTCCAACGCACAACCATCTGTACACTCACTCCCTCATATAAACAACAAAATGAAACAAATCTACTGGGAGACTGCACCTTCTCATACATATTCTATTGGAAATGAGGAGCCAAAACTTGCTAGACTGCCCCTGCACTAGTCAAAAAGCAGGATCACCTGTGATTTGTTTTGTTTAACTCTGAGCACTCCTGACATTACCTCACACACAAGGCTCCGGGAGAAAGAATATTCAGCTAAAGTTAAGTGAGTTTCCATTGTAAAACAAGATGCAGATGTTCTACCTCTGAACACATGCCCGGATCAAGTGCTTGTCATTTGATAGGAAGCACTGCGAACACCAGACTGGTACAGAATGGTTCTGCTTCATGGCCTTTGCACCTTAGCGAGGACAACAGTCTACCAAGAGTTTTCTGATGTCTCTCAGTACATTACAAAGAAAACAATGCTAAGAAAGCACTACTCATCAAACTGGCAGCAAATGTTTAGTAGGAGGATATCAGATGTATTTATGCCAACAATCAGTGTCCAGGTGCTGAGTCAACAATTCTCTAATTATTTCTTCTTCCCTTTCTTATTGCACCAAATACATTACAATAAATTGCTTGAAATGGTTGATCATTGCTAATGTAACTGTCACTTTCCTACTGGCAAAGACTACCCATTCTCATTTGAATGATTTAAAAATTTTCTTTCACTGGAGAGGGAGACAAACCTCAAATGTTCTCTTTTATGCAACTTGTTAAAAAAACACCATGTTTCTAAAATTAAGATTTTCCTCCAAAAGCATCAGAGTTGAGACTATCATGGGGCATCTCGAGGAGCTCAAATAACATGAAGAAAACACTCAAAAGGGCATAAATTATCAGTATAAACCAAACAGCCCTGAGGAAAATGAAATGGCTTTGTTCTGTAGTTCAACATTAGGGACCCCCATTGAAAAACCCTCTCACCTCATTGCTGGTTATAATCCTTTTGCTGGCTGTGGCTGTCTTAATTATACAAGTATGCAGAACTTTCCATCATATTACAGAATCACAGAAGCATTGAGGCTAGAAGGCACCTCAGGAGATCACCTAGTCAAAACCTCCTGCTCAAAACCAGGCTCAACTAGGTCAGGTTGCTTGGGGCCGTGTCCAGCCAAGCTTTGAGTATCTCCAAAGATGGAGACTCCACAACCTCTCTGGGTAACTTGTGCCAGTGTTAGACCACTCTCATAGCAGGGGGAAAAAAAAAATTATTGTGTTTGAGAAAGCAGTCAACTTCAGTTAAGGTTCCGTACTACAAAGCAGTCAGCTAAATCTGCAACACACCATTACTTCTTAACAGTTAATGAGAGAACTAGATCTCCCATTTCCACACCCCCAACTCCCCCTGCAACAAAGGGGCACTTTCCTGTCCCTAAAGCAGATTCCATCCATATTAGTCGTCATTCCACTTCCTTCCCCGACCTCCACTGAGTAAGCTGAAATCAGAAATATGGTTTATGCACTAAACAGCGCTCTCTCAAGAAATGCTCCCATACTCACAGGAGCATGATCATGAATGACACTACTTAGAAAGAGAACGAGATTAAGACACAGCTGAGGTTTCCTGCACCTACCAGTCAAGGAAGACCAACCAAGCGCTGGCATTACCTCTGTAGCCCAAAGCCTGCATATAACAAATTGCTATCTCTAGCTCTTGCTGGGCAAGAAAAAGCAGGACTCATCTTGGGATGCAAACTATATTCTTCTACTCCATGTTGAAATAAAGGGCTGCCAAATGCACATGATGGAAGAACTTTTCCTATTTCTTATGTACCAATACATCTCTTATCCGTAAGGTGCAGCAACAAATTAGTGGCACATAGTTCCAGTGGCTTGTGCCAGAGGTGAAAGATTAAAACCACTAGTAAACTTCATAAAACAATAATGACACATTTCACCAGCATACCAATTACCTCAATAAGCAAAAGTAAGCGTCTCAAGAGAGATTCTAAAGGAATAAAGAACCCATCTCATTTATTTCCTGTGGCATGTAGGTCCATAATTCTTTCCTCTGAAATTACAAATCTACTTTCACATCATACAATGTATTTGTATCTTATCCCACATCTGCAAAACTACTTTTCAGGAAGGCATCCATTTATAAGTAGTTCAAGTATGACCTTCAATAAATCCTAATTAATTGAGTTTGAAAGGGCACTTTGTTGTCAATATAGTTACTACCACAGCAGTGTCTTTGAAGAAACAAGATCCATCACTGCTGACACAACTCACTTTTAAAATAAATACTATGGCAGAGGCACAGAAGATCTGTAGGCATCTCTAAAACACCCTTCGTGTTCACTGCAGATGTTGCCAGTGTTTATACTTTTTAAACCGCTGGGATATAAACACCTCACTATAAACACAACTAAGTTTTGGTTTTCTTTTTTTCATTTTGTGTGTGTTTATTTTAGTGTTAAAAACATTAACTTCCATAATAAGGGAAATGGTAACAGATGTTTAAACTAAACAAAGAGCGTATTCCTTAAGCTGTTCCTTTGCTTTTGAACTATTAAAGCTAAGATCTGGTTAAATAACAATTATTGGAGAAGGGGGTGGAGAAAAAAGGGGCTGGGAAGAATCTGCCATAAATATTAGGCATAATTATAATGAATTGAACTGATGAGCCAAAACTACAGTTTTTCTACCTTAGTCAACAAAACACTCAGGAACATGTACTGCGTAAGTAGAATTTAATGCAAAACTTCATGGTCTTCATCAGAAGTTGTCAGCTGCTTCCAAATAAAGCATTGGTTACTACAGAGAGCAATGAAAATGTAAAGGATCCTGCAAGTTGTTTTTCTTTCTTTCTTTTTTTTTTTTAAACTAGTTACCTGGCTGTAATGAAGAATGCATGGGATTAGAAACAGCTTGAAACTTCAACTCTATTGAATCCCAGTTCTATATTATTCAGTACTGATGGGCAAGCTTGATCTTCTCTAAGAGAGCTTTATTCAAGCAAATATATACATATTTGTGCAGGAAAAAAAAAGAAAAGAAACAGAGATATTAGGAGTTCTAGTGTGTTCCAAAGTGTACAGAGTTCCAAAGTGAGGTTCAGCTCCTTGTCTTCTGGCCTGGTCTTTTTCTGAAGAGCGTGAATAGAAAGCTTCCAGTCCTATGTATGCTCCTTATTGTTTCTTCCCTGACAACTGTAGCAAGTTTATTTTCCAAATGAACAGGGAAATGTTCCTGCTGAATCAGAAGAAAGATTTCTGCAATGCTTGTGTGTGGCTACAGCAAAAACAGTTCTACTGCCAAGCTGTATTAGCTCACTGGTGCCTTTCTTTCTAGGCAAAGCCAAGCCATAACCACTTCTTCAAACTGCACGTAGATAAAAGTCTTCTAGATTAAGAAACTGATTTTACCCTGTTACCTCAGGCAACTTCCAAACAGGCCTATTAATGCTCACAGTACGAAGAGCAAACGCCAGCTTCTGTTAGCTGAAGTAAAATTCACAGTCCAGCAAAGCGGAAAAAAAATCCCCTGTTTTCCAACTCGTTGTGTAATTCGTTCCCCCGGGGACTGGAGCACGGGGTGGTTCTCGGGAAGGAGGGGTGCGCGGGCTGGAGGCGGCAGACGCATCTTGCAGCCGGGGCTCTGCACGCTGTGCGGGGAAGGGGAAAGGGAAGAGGAAGGCAAACAATGGGGCCACCCCGTGCTGCCCGACCCGCAGGGAAAGCGCCCCGGGTCCCATGCTCCGAAGCCGTCCCACAGGGCTGAAGGTAGCAGTGCCCAACTGCTCCGCTGGAGCACAGGTAGACGTCTACGTTAACGCTCACACCCATCTTACAAACCGTTTCTTTTACAGCTACGAAAATCATGAACAAACCCCCCCTCTGCCTCAAAAGCAGCACGGTCCTTTAACTAATGGCATCTTTACGGAAAAAATAATGCTAAAAATACTCTTTGTAAAAAGAGAACAGAAAAATTAAAAGAATAAAAAAACCCCTTCCCTTAAACAAAGCCATAACAACAATGCAGACCACAACCAAGAGCACAGATTGCTTTTCAAGAGGGAGAATTCACACTTACAAACCACAGAAAACACACCCAACAAAAGACGCTTTGTGAAATGAAACCATTACCTTCATAGCACAGAATGCCAATATTGTTGTTCATCTTGTCCAAGTATTGGTAGTTCAACAGGTCCATCTTCATAAATAGCATTTATCGGGCTAGCAAAAGAGACCAGCTTATTTGCTTTTGCACAGGTTCAGGGAGGAGGAAGCCAGGCGAATGGTGCCGAGTATGCTCCGGCTTCCTAAACTTCACTAGCGCAAAGCCCAGCCGTCTGCTAATCAAAACAAAGTATATTAAAGGAAAGTTGGAGGGATTAAAACACACACACTCTCCCTTCCAAACTTCTGAAAACTAAAGTATACTGTGTCCTTCAATACAAAGACGACTATCTAAAAACTTTTCAAGTCTTTTTTCAACTTAAAAAAAAAAACAACAAACAACAAAAAAAACAACCACCGAGAAAAAAAAAGACAACAGAAACAAGGGAAGTTTCCTGGGACAAAGCCACGCTAGTTCTGCTCACAGCCCGCTGCAAGTTAACTGCACTGACATGCAGGCTATGCTTGGTATGACTCGTATGTAAACCAGCTTCCTCTGGCTACCAGGCGGGGAGGACTGAGCATGCTCATTGAATCCCTGGAGCTCCTCAAATGTCAGGGATATTTTCTGCACAAGATCAGTCTCTAAATGCACTGAGTGTTTGAAAGAAAGAGGCGGTGGCGGGCCTGTGCAGAAGGGGCCATGTCAGAGTCGCTCTTGACAGGAAGCAGTGCTGCCACTGTCCAGGAGGAGGAGGAAGAGAAGGAAGGGGGGAGCAGGGACAGACCGGCGAGCAGAGAGGCCCCCTCTCCGCTGGAGAAGGGGCAGGAGCAGACTGAGGCACTGTGCAAGCACTCCAGAGCAATGTCCTGCTCGGCCTGCTAAGCCAGAGAACCAATCACACACTGTTTAAAATCCATTCACACATACACACAGACACAGCTACAATTCAATCAGTGTACCATTACATTTGATTTTTTTTTTTTCAAGGGCTATTAGCAGTTAAACATCCTGTGTTCTGGATTACTAACAGCTGTTAAAGCTCCAGTTCAGATGACACAAATGATGGAGATTTTTACAGCAGTTGCTCTCATCTCAGGATGTGGTCTTGCCCTTCTGCAGCCTGAATCTTGATCACAAAGACTCTAGCTGCTTGTACAGATGTGTATAACTCATCATAAGAGGGTAGAACATCTGTATGGGTGTAAGCATGTGCTAACCCAATGGGCATCAGTTTGTATTTGCTGCAGCCGATCAGCAGCTGAAGTCTGATTTGATTGAGAAAGAAATACTGGGGAAGTTTGTTACAGACAAACAAAAAGCTAATGGAGTCCTCCTGCCTCCCTCTGCCCTGTGGCTTGAAACAACTCATCCCTGCCTTTCTGGGCTGGAGGATTTTAATGGTACACACAGGAGCATACAGTCTGGGCAAATTAAATAACAAACTTTCACTTCCACTCTGAGCACTTCTCCCCTCTGTTAGAGAAGGGGAAGATATTACATTACAGAGGCAACTCATGGAGTGACATTTTGTCAAGGCATTTTGAAAAATACTGCTTGAATACTCTGGATATTTCAGTGAGACTAGCTAATTTAGTTAAAGTTACTGCTGATAAATAGAAATAAGAAATTTATCTCCAGTGAAGATTCCCTAGAACACAAATAAGGTTTCCCCTCACTTCAGATACAAAAAGTAGTCCTGTGCATTATCTACCTATATGTTTCAGTTGAAGGAGAATGTCCACTAACATTCTGCTATTAATCTTTAAGACTTTCACATGGTGTAACAACTTATGGATACTTAATGCTGAGGTAACAGTACATTTCTTGGATGGTACCTAATAAAAAGGTTGCAGTTGTTTTTTTGTCTCACAGGATTTGTTACAACAAAAGTCGCAACCACAAATCTCCAAGCCAAAGTAATGCGTGGTATTTTCTAGAAAAAGATAGATGTTTTCAATAAAGAGAAGAACATTATTATATTTAAGCAGGGGGACTAGAAGTTTTACATAGCGGCTTATGTTGTGCATACTCAAATTCAAAGATACGCTATACCAATGCTTCAGATTAAACCAGCCATTTAATAAAGGCATCAAGAGAAGTCTTAGTCCTTTAAGACATAAACTGCGATAAAAACCCATACCTACAACGTTAACAAAAGAGAGGCATGTTTCTTCAGCATGAAATGCAAGTTTCTTATGTAAGTATGCCAACTCTTTTGGGGAAAATATTTATGATATGTACAGTTTTTAATATAGAGATCATCCCTGAATTTACATTAATACAGCACATTTTATGGATGCTTGGGAAGGATAAGAAGAGATAAGTATTTAATTTTTCCAATTTAAAACACTTAAATTTTTGCAGGACGTGCAGGTGATGAGGAAGAAAAAAAAGCAGAGGAGCAGTGGTCTACAAGACAGGGTTTGCACATAATGAGGCAAGGCATTATAGTTCAAAGTCCAATATAAATTTCCCTCTATATTCAAAGATACATGCTTCTTCAAGTTGTTTGGAAAAGCAAGGTCTACAAATCACTGACTGCTCAGTATTGCTGTCCAGACACTAATAAATAAATTATGTCTTCTTTATTAGACCAGTAGTCACTGGTCTACAGGTTTTTAGACAGTAATGATCACTTTATTATGTGAATGGCTTTCAGCAGTACAGTATACACTTTAATTAACACTTGTCAAATGTTGCATAATGAACGAGATGCTTCACATTAAATAATAATAAATTGGTACAAAACACTGGGAGCTTTATGAATTTCTAAATTAAAATACCTATATTGAAACTAAGGCAATGTCTAGTAAAAGTATAGAGGGGAAATTATCAATGTAAATATATCTCAAGCATTCTAAAACCAAAATACCATTAACATGAAATCTTTTTTTGAAAGAAAACTTAACAGCTCAGCAAATTCAAGTCCAGCAGATATGAACCTTAAATACTGACAGAGTCACAGTTCTCTGTTCTTGACAGCAAAGGATTCCCAACAGCTGGATTCAAAACACTGTTCATCAAACACTTCACCACTTTGAGACACCTTCTGCTGAACTGAAATCTATAATCAGTGCATCGGCGGGTTAGAAGAAGCATATACAGAAAAACAAGCTGTTAACATCACCCCAGGACCTTTGTTGGGTCGTTTTGTTTTTCTACATATTGATAGCTGCAAACACAATTTTGTGCTGCAGTAGCTCTGCTTCCTATTAGCTAGAGTACTTCCTATAGGATTGCACACACTTTTCTTCTATAAGGCAGATAAATACCCATATCTATATATAAAACTATACATACCTCTCCATATATATACACAAAATGTTTACCACACTGGAACTTTTAACACAACACCATCCCCTAGAGGTTACTGAAAACCCACGTCTTTCTGAATCATTCTGGACTTCACATCAGAGCACATTAGATTGGATTCTAATTATCCGACATAGCAGGTGACATAGTTCAACCTCTTAGTGATCTTCTGATTCACTTTAATATGGAAAGCAAATTCAATCTTCACACAAGATTGTCTTAACACAGAAGTACTGTGAGGCAAGGAAAGCAAAACGAGGGAAAGGAGAAAAAAAAACAAAAAGCAGTTCTAATGAGCAGGTACATCATCATTGCCAAAACCAGGAGGCTAAATATGTATTTTGACAGCTAGTCCCTGCATAGGGTGGAGTCTGACAAGATTTCTGTACTGCTCTTCTACAATTCTCACAGTAAGAAAACATCAAAACTCCCCTCTTGGAGAATACAGTGCTATTTCTATGAAAGTAGTGTGAAGAAAGTGGTGTGGTAGACTCAACCATCTACACTCCGTGCGTTTTCTCCAGCTTAGTTTATGTCTGGTCAGGTGGACCAATGTCCCTTGGCAGATGGAGCACACGGGCAGCACTCCTGCTGCACTTCTTTTGTCTGAAAAGAATCTAATCTATGGCTGAGACCACTCTGAAGTGTGGACCAAAGAAGGGCAATCAGGAGATTCACTGTGAAAGCAAACAACTGCCCCCACTAAAGCACTGATGTGGATGTACCAATGGCTGATGAGAAGAACAAAGTATTTTTCAGATTTAAAAAAAAGCTTAAAAACCTTACCTTTTCAGAGTTACAGTGCATATTATGAGTGTAGTATATTATTGTGTCACTTGTTCTTAAATGCTGATAAAACTTCTCCACTATAAAAATATATAGTCTTGGCTGATTTGAGCAATAATAAACCTAATATAAAAAAAAATCCTTAAAATTGTGTTATTTGCCTGAATTTTTACAGGAAAAAAAAGGCAATTCCTTAATATATCAAGTCCATAATATCACATTTGACAGTAAGAGTTATATTGTTTTTACAGCATTTATACTGAGCTGCTTTAGGAGAAATGTTTTCAAACAAGCTACAACAGAGCACTCCTTTCTGCCTTCTGAGGACTGCCTTTCAGCTGTCCTCAACTCTGTCCAGTCCTCTGCCTCTCTACTACTGTCCTCCCCTCATGTCTCCACACTCTCTTCTCCCACATCTGCCGCTGCCTCAGGCAGTAGCACTGAAGAGCCTGAGAAAATGGTTTTGGTGCAGTTTTACTAGCTTGGTCTATGCTCCATGCCACACAACTTCTTTCAGTGGGAGAATGTGTGACACTGGCCGAGAATCAACACTACAGAAGAACAATGCACAAGCCATTCACTTGGACACAACTGAAAATTTCATCCTTGATGATCATCAGCAAAGAGGAACTGTCGCTACAGTGACCAAAAATTTGCAACCAAGAGAAAAAAGTAGTCTGTATATAGGTGAGACACACTCTGATGTAAACCACCACACAGTATTGCTCATTGTAATTCCATTTTTGAATGGACAACAATATCCATTGCAGCTCCTGAGGTCAGACAGGAATTTATGACATACCACCTATTAGCTGATACCTCAATACACTCCAAGAAGGAGGTGGAAGAATAAAGCAAGAGCACTTAAGATACAGGTTTTACCGTTTTTAACTGAAAGATGAGCAAATTTTAGTTAATAGCTGCTAGGTGGCGATGTGCCTGAAGGAAAAATACTGCTTTTCCTTTTCCAC
Organism: Phalacrocorax carbo; assembly: GCF_963921805.1. Taxonomy (NCBI): domain Eukaryota; kingdom Metazoa; phylum Chordata; class Aves; order Suliformes; family Phalacrocoracidae; genus Phalacrocorax; species Phalacrocorax carbo. The sequence continues at coordinate 22,820,839 of NC_087518.1, forward strand.
ACACTCAACTGCAGAGTTGCTGCACTCAGCACCTCGTGTTTTATTATTTGAGGCAGAATATGTTTCTCAGAAAAAAAGTGAACAAAAATTCTCATTTAAGCAAGATGGGGTATTTGCTTTTAAATACATTCAGCTATGATAAGGAAATACAGTTAAAATGTATTAAACATGCAGGAAGTTCAGAGATGCATGATAAGGAAACTGACATTTAAAGTTTCTTGCAAATGGCTATCTCAACTGCACTGCCTCCGAGATCCACATAGAATAATGCATAACTAAACTCTTCGCTCCGTGAGTCAGATACTACAAAACGTACCAACTTTATATACTCTTTACGAAGCATTAATGATGATTGCACCAGTGAACAGAAGATATCAAAACACACATTCTTCCATATCACTCTTTTTAAACATAAAGATACATTGAAAATAGATTTCAATAACACCAAATAATACCTTCTCCCTTTCACAGCCTTAATTTAAAAAAAAATAATGCCTCCTTGTTGTACCTGTCCTTTACTAGCTAAAGGTTTCAACAATATGCCAGACATAGAACACAAAAGATGTTTTTGTTATTATCAGTGGAGTTCCTCAAAATGGAAATATTAGACTTATGCCCAATATTAAGCTGTAGCAAAATAATTTGTATGTTCTCTTTCATTCTTGTCATACCCAAACTTATTCAATCTTGCTTAAAAACCAAACATAGTAATATCTAGTAAGGAAATTTATTTATGAGTGTGCATGTGTACTTAACTGCATCCTCACTCATAAGCTACTAGGTAACTCAAGTTATGAAGCTGTCTATTCCCTGAAGGACTAAACCAGCAGGCATCCTGGCTTCAGTTCCCTGCTGCCCTAAGAAAAGAATTGCCAGGGAAACAAAAAAATGTAGTGGTGCCCAAGCAACGCCCAAGAACATCTAGAGTTGCAGGCTCTTGTAGGACCCAGGAATGGACGGTAATGGCTTGCCTGGACTGGGAGCTGGATTTTTTTTTTTTAATGTTTAACTACTGCACTTCTTATTCTGTACTGTTCACTTCTTTGAAGACAAAAGAGAGATTTTTAAAAAGTGTATCATTGTGCAGATAAATAAAAAAGTCAGGTCACTTATTTGTAAATATTTAGCAATTTAGAACCAGCCATTGCATATCAGATTAAAAAAACCTCTGAGACATCTAACAAGTCAAAAAGCTTTTGGTTAATTAAAGCCTGCCCTCATCAGCAAGAACCCCTCTCCCTGTTTTCGTTTTCCCTCCATCACCTCCAGAAAGCTGTTTGTCTCCTACTCCAAACTAAACGCACCCCTCTATTGTACAACACACCATTTTCACAAAGGAAATGAGGAAAGGGTAAGAGGACAAAAAAGATAGGGACAAAGGCAGGGCACAGACAAGCCTTCACTGCAACTCCCACTTGACTTTGGTGGTTTGTTGGGGTGTTTTTGGCAATAGCCACATTTAGCTCTCTGGGCCAAAATATAAAATGGGTGCAGAGGTGGTATATGATGCCTCTGGCAGCAACTGCTGCTCTGGCAGGTACTTCTTGTCTGCAGAAAAAAGCAGGTGGCAATTTAAGAAGCAGCCACTTTGCTTCTGTCAGTTAGATCATGCTGATCCAGGACTTGGGCTATGCCCTTCAAATACTTTCTGCTCTCTTACTGTGGCATAAAAGCTGTATCTCCTCATTGTTTCAGAGCTTAAAGTTTCTAAAAGCTTTAAAATGAATGGTGAGGAAGAGCATGCAGAGTACACATTCACACATTCTGCTGATCTTTCTATTCTACTATTTCACACTATTTCTAACTATTTCACAATTGCTGCATACTGCAGGGCAGTGGAGGCAACGACCCAGGTCATCTCTTCCAAGTTATACGAGGTGAAATACAAAAGAGAAAAGTGTTCAATAGCACCTGATTTATCGTGACCTCATTCTTCAAATGGTTACTCAAAGTGAACAGTAGGCTATGAAGATCAGGTTTACCAAGAATATTTTCCATTTCTCAGTAGTACCTTGCAATTCACAATTTGCTGGTGTTTTTCTCTTTTTATTCTCTTAAGCTGTGCTAAGAACACTTTAAAAATGCAGCTAGAGTACATAACAGATAAATCTAGTTTATCTAGGTTGAAAAATTGTTATTTGCTAATTAAAATATAATCTTTCCTGTTATCTGCATACTAATTTAAATTTCTGAAGGGTTGATGATAATTACAAACATAATTTATCTTGAATTACAAAGAGTCTTAAACACTATCAGAGCCTCCAGATGCAAACAGTGAGTATTTAACGTTGCTATGCCCTAATATTGTGTCAACAGGGCAAAGAAAATATATTTTTCCATTGTAAGAAATAAGAAGGGAAGAAAAAGCCTATTAAATAAAAAAGCAAATTCTAAGGCAGCTTGATACTCAGGCATCTAAACCACTATTTTACTTAGAAAAGTTGGGAGCCAGATCATGTTTAGAGGCTAGATTTCAAAATTCCTGTTCATATCCCTCAGCTTTGGGAAGAAGCAAGTTTCAAGAAACCACTAATTACGGGGTTTAGAAATAAAGCAAAGAGCTCTAATGCTAAAGTCTTTGAAAAGATTCACCCTTTATAGCTAGCTTGGCGAGACATAAGATATACTCACAGGGCCTAACTCAATTTAGATGTCAACATATGTAAATATACTTAAGCGTGTGGAGTTGACATTGCTTGCACAAATATTGAATATTACATGCAACAGAGGTAACAACCTTACAAATGATATAAAACCATGAATCCCAATGCTATCTTGCTATAAACCATGCAGTAAAATCCGTTACAACTTTTGTTACAAAAAAAATATTTTGGCTTTTAAACTTTAAAGTAATTACTTATCCTAAATGTTAGGATGAAAATGTTAATAAGTACCTATTACATAACCCAATTATATAGCTTGTAACTTACTGCTTTATTAAATTAAAAAGAAATTTCATTCAAGTTCTAAGACTATCCTTCTCCACTTGAGAATCTTGCTCTCTATTGTTTAAAAGGTATTTGACCCTAATAAATTATTTTACTGCAGTAAAAAACTCCCCCTCAACACATACTCACTTATCCCAAATCGTAGTGCTCACAAAAAACCCAGCCACCCAGAGAACAGTGCCTTTGCTTGAGATGCTGATAGATCTATTTTCCTCTGGATTGAGTAGACAAAAATGAGAAAAAAGAACTACCACATTCAGCTATCAAAGTGTTGTCCTTGAATTGTTTAAAGCAGTAATAAATGAGAATAAAGAATATGTTTTAACTATATATATCTACATACATGTGCATGTGTGTAATATTATGTAACATACATGTGGAATGTTAAAATTTCTATTAATACCACTAGCTACTACAGAGAATGCCCCCACTGTCCATAAGTACAAATTCACAGGGCTCAGAAGTCGAGAAATAACACCCCCATCATCCTTTATAAGGGAAAACTTTTGAAAAGTAGTCAGCCTTCTCTGTTCCAAAATACAAACATCAGTTTCAAAAGTACATGCTCTCAATCCTTGACAAGTCCTGACAGTGAATGCTACTAGGAAGTTTGCAGTGAATGTTACTAGGAAGACAGTGAAGACTGTTACTAGGAAGCTGAAACGCCACTTTTTCCAATGGATGAAAGTTATCATTTCCAATTCTACAGGTACACATGACATCTTTCCTTCCAGAAAGGCCATTTTTAGGCTCCAAATCAACTCCAGGGACTGCTGAAAATTCTCCATTGCTATTTTTCATTGGAAACAGCACTAGTTTTTCTTACTGTGCTTTTGGTTTTTTTCCACCCTCAAAAAATGGAAACAAGGAGGTTTAAGTAATTTCCTAATGTTTTATATTATAAAGGATATTTCTGACAAAACCAGCAAAGTCTTGGAAATTATATTTACAAGTATTTCCCATCTCTTCCCCTCTCTGCACAGCTGGCACTAGCCTTCTCTTCTTAGGCAACACAGTGGTCACAACGATCACTCACCACCTTTAATAGAAGGGACCACTGCACAGCATGGAAAGTGTAACAGCAACATGGGGCTTCCAAACTACAGTGCTAAACATGACATTTTAAAACCAAGCGTTAGCTTTTAATTTACCATAAAGAAGTAAAAATTTCCCTTTGATGAATGCTGCCCATACCACAGATTTTACTCAACACTATGTGGAATCACAGACAAATGCTGCAGTAATTTGAGAGTGAACATTACCAGAGCACAAAGCTTTGTCATTTTTTTATCACTTGTTCGGTTTTAATCCAGTTTTGAAGGAAAACATTTGTTATACAACCATACCTCCTGTCACTCTTCTTACCCCAAACTTTGAAATCGTGGGCAAATTTCAGTGATACTTCAAAGGCAGCAGAGTTCTCAAAGATAACTGCACTCCTGTCCTTTTTTTCTCTGCAAACAGTCAGCAGGGAGAGAAGACTGGCCACAGGTAATGTCACCACTTGGGGAAAAGCAAGAACTCCTCAACTGCTGTCCATTGGGTTTGGTGGTGGCTGTCTGGATGACATTGCCCCAGCCCAGCTGAGCAGGAACAAGCAGGCTAACCCAGATTACTGAGGAGGGAAAACAGAGGTGGAAAGGAAAGAATCGGAACTACCAAAGTTTTAATGACAAAAAGGGACTTGGGCATGCAGACATACGGGCATGTGTCAGGTCTCTTCCCAAGACTTATATATGCTACCTCTTCAATTCCTGAAATTTGCAGAATATTTGCCTTGTTTGGGAAGCACCAATGTCCCCAAAAGTTCCTCAGCCTTTTAAAGTGTTTCCCATCTTAACACCCCCTTTCAAGTTCTCTACAAGCTTCTCCCTCTCTTTCCAACAATCTCAAAAACCTTACTGAAGATATGTTCTCCAACTGCCCTAAATTCAATTCTTCTCTTCCTGTCCTAAGCACCTACTTTTCTCATCAACCTCAACTTACTGATCATCCCAGAGCCCCTCACACCACAACTTCCCAGCCCTTTCTAATCAAAGACTAATACTTCATATTCCAGGCCTGTTGCTGTACGCTTCTATGGGAGAACTTATCTTGGGCCGCATATCTCCGGGACACAGGGCTCTACCCACCCTGGGGACAGTGATGCACAGACATCAATATGATGGATACAAAATGTCCGTTTATTTAGCTGCGTCACATGCTTATATAGCTCTTGCGCTTCCTGTTCCTGCCACTCCTATGGGGAGGAGTCTATCTTTCCGTCACAGCCCGTGATCTTCCGGTCGCCGATCCCTGTCTATTCCCCTACACAGGCCTTAAAATTCACTCTGAATTTTACCTCTATATCAGCTTCAGCTGCTAGGCTTCTCTAGTTCTGGTTGCTTCCAATCCTGTACCAAGAAGAAAGGCCTAAGCACACACAAGGCCAACAGATACACAATCATGAGGCACTGATATCCCAAAAATGAAATGGCAGGTCTTGTTTTCAGCTTTATACCACCTTATCCCTCTCTGTCTTGGACCTTTGCCTCTTGACTTTTTAATTCCTTTCTCTTGAGCTACAGGTCCTCTCAGCTACAGGAATAAGCAACGTTGCTTCTACTAGCCTGGTAACAGACCATCTTCTTCCCAAAGTGCTAGAAAAAGGCAGAGTCATCCTGGATATAATGGAGTCTACATACTTCTCCTTCAAGAGGAGAGGGTAAAAAAAAAAAAGGCATTATTTTGCGACAGGACTGGTGGCTAAAGAGGAAGGGGTCCTAATGGTCCCAGCATCTCCTTCTGATAAAGACTGCATTGTAGATAAAATTCCCCTATAGGCAGATCCCCGCTCCCAAGCAAGAAGAAAAATCAGCTGTAGGAGGTGAACCGAGTGGAGCAGATGCTTGCAGTCTAAGCCTATCTAGCCCTCGCACATTTCTCACTCAATAGAGTGAAGAATATGACAATGTACATTTTTGTTCTTGGTATCATGAGAGAACCCAAACAGTTACTTCCTATAATTACTGCTGGTATTCCGTTCACTCTCCTCAACTCTCACCCATTAGGCTGCTCATGTGTAGGTAACTCCTGAAATCTGCTGTGGACAACCAATCCTGTCCTCTTTACATTGCTTATCCTGCAGAAAAAAGCCCAGGGCACCCTCTTAGGGATTTAAAAAATATAGGCATAAACCACATTTATCAAAAATCTGCATGGACATGTACCTCGAGGGCAGGAGAAATAAAAATAATATTCATAACAAACAAAAAAGGCAGATGTAGGTCAACAGTATACAAAAATACAATGCATCACTTCAGCATGCACAGCGTTATTGACAGAGAACAAACTTTATTCACTTATGCCTTTGCAAAATTTGTGAACATAAGGTTCAAAAGCACTAGTCTCATGGAAACTAACATCTAGAAAACACTATCCTACAAAAATATGAGATGTTGCATAAATCTTATTTTCTTTTAAAACACTGCCTAAATTTATCTCAATTGACATGTTAGATGTGCCAACCAGGAAGGAGGCACTGCCAGACTTGCTATTCACTAACTGAGAAAGCCTGCTTTGTAATATCTCAGTGATAGCCTTAGCTGCAGTTACCACAATATTGTGGAGTTCGGGATCCTGCTGAGTGTGCCGAAGGCTAGCTCTAAGACAAGGATTCTGGATTTTAGAAGAGCAAACCTCAGTTCTCTCAGGGATCAGTTGGGGGGGATTCAATGGGAAACTTCCAAGGAGCTAGTGAGTGCTGGGAATTCTTCAAGAACTCTCTATTGGAAGCACAAAGCCAGTTTATCCCCTACAAAGGAAAGGGAAGTAAGGAGAGAAAGAGGGCCCCATGGCTCAACCACGACCTCCTGGGTCTACTCAAATCCAAGAGGGAAGCACCCCAGAAATGGAGAAGTGGAGGATTATCCGTCGAGAGCTACAAGGGCAGAGAGTGCAGAGACGCAGTTGGAAAAGCAAAAGCCCAACTCGAATTGAAACTGGCTGTAGACATAAAAAATAATAAGAAAGGTTTCTTCAGACATGTCAACCATAAGCAGAAAAAGAAGGAAAACATAGGCCCACTGTTAAACAGAAAAGGAGAATCAATCACCAATGATGCTGAAAAGACAGAGGTCCTCAACACCCTCTTCACCTCTGTCTTTACCAGCACTGTCGGGTCCCAGGCTTTGGGAACAAAATTGCCAGTTGATCCAAACACCGACCCACCATCAGTGAAGGAAGAGTTAGTACATGAATTACTACAGGAGCTTGACCCCTACAAATCAGTGGGCCCTGATGCCATCCACCCAAGAGTGTCAAGAGAGCTGGCTGACATCATTGCAAGGCCACTCTCCATAATCTTCGAGAAGTCATGGAGAACGGGAGATATCCCAGAGGACTGGCGGAAAGCAAATGTTATCCCTATCTACAAGAAAGGCTCGAGGGAGGATCTGGGTAACTATAGGCCCATTAGCCTTACTTCAATCATTAGGTAAGTCGTGGAATGAATCCTCCTGAGGGCCATCACAAGTCAATTGAAGCACGTGATTGGGAAAAGCCAACACGGTTTCACTAAAGGCAGATCATGCTTGACAAACCTGGTGACCTTCTATGACAAAGTGACTTGCCTGGTTGACATGGGGTGGGCAGTGGACGTTGTCTACCTAGACTTCTCCAAGGCCTTTGATACGGTCCCCCACAGTCTCCTCCTGGAGAAATTGATGCGTTATGGCCTAGACAAGTGGTCTGTGCAGTGGATGGGTAACTGGCTGACAGGCCACACCCAAAGGGTGGTGGCAAATAGCTCTTTCTCAAACTGGCAACCTGTCACTAGTGACAGGGATCAATATTGGGCCCAATGGTATTCAATATCTTTATAAGTGATCTGGACAACAGCATCAAGTGTAGCCTGATGAAGTTTGCAGATGACACCAAGTTGAGTGGGGAAGTAGACACTCCAGAAGGGAGAGCTGCTCTGCAGGAAGATCTGGATAGGCTGGAAGGGTGGGCCAACAAGAACCTTATGAAGTTTAAAAAGGAGAAGTGTCATGCACCTGGGAAAACATCATCCAAGAGTGCAGCACAGGCTGGGATCCACCTGGTTGGAGAGCAGCTCTGTGGAAAGGGACCTGGGGGTCCTGGTGGACAGAAAGCTCAATGTGAGTGAACAGTGCGCTGCTGCAGCCAAAAAGGCCAACAGGATGCTGGGTTGCATCAAAAAGGGCATCACCAGCAGAGAGAAAGGAGTCATTATCCCACTCTACTCAGCGCTTGTCAGGCCACACCTGGAGCACTGTGCACAGTTCTGGTCCCCTCTGTACAAAAAAAATATGTGGACAGGCTGGAAGGGGTCCAGAGAAGGGCCACCAAGATGATCAAAGGACTGGGAAGCCTGCCATACGAGGATAGGCTGAGAGAACTGGGTTTGTTCAGCCTTGAGAAAAGGAGGCTCAGAGGGGATCTCATCACCATGTACCAATACTTAAGGGGTAGCTACAAAGAAGATGGAGACTCCCTTTTTACCAGGAGTTCCGTGGAGAGGACAAAGGGGAATGGACACAAATTGCTCTTGGGGAGATTCTGATTGGACATGAGAGGGAAATTTTTCACATTGAAGACAGTCAACCATTGGAATAATCTCCCCAGGGAAGTGGTTGACTCAGCCACATTGGACACTTTCAAGAGTTGTCTGGACAGGGTGCTGGGCCATCTTGTCTGGACTGGGCTCTTTCCAGAAAGGTTGGACTAGATGATCCCTGAGGTCCCTTCCAACCTGTGATTCTGTGATACAGGTCATCAATCTGGGCTGATAACACTTTAGATGGGCACACAACAAAGCATTCATTATATAATACTGAATCCCACCTGGCTGCAGAAGTTTATAATACCTGAATGTTATCATTCCTTTTCCTTTTATGCATATAACACATATGAAAGATGATGCATTACTGAAAAAAGAAAAAGTTTTCTTTCAGAGACACAGAACATGAAATTTATTAACTTTGCAGGGTATCTTATACATGCAAGGGTCATCAGTGTGCCTTCAAATGAAATAATTGTATAGGCAAAAAATATTAACCACACATTTTCCACATGTGACTTGTAAATCAGAAGACTATACAAGCGTAGCATGCTGGAAGGTTTAGTGGCAATTAGGACTGGTCCCAGTGGTCACCTTATTTTCCATGAAGCAATGAACAGATTGCACAGAGACAACGGTATCCATCTTAAATTAAAATGTTATCTTACTGATAGTCGTATTTATACAATGAGAATATCCATCTATCGCAGGCCTGCATTCAGAAACTTAGGAAAAATCACCTTAAAAAAATACATTTGCAGTTTCACCTTCTTTTGGAAAAAGATTAATTTTCATAACAAAAAAAAGCAAATTTTTTCTAATTACATCACATAAACACTAAATAAGGAGCATAATATCATTAACGCAAGCCTTACTACCAGAATCTAACTAAAAATATGAATGTTTTAATTAAGACATAGGTAATGACCATAGGCTAGTGTGGAACTAGAATTAAATTGTCCAGATATCCACTGCACAGAATTTACTGCGCTCTGCCCTTTCACAGACCTAGAACTTGGCAGGATGGAAAAGGCATTGTACTTAACTCTTCAGTTTTGCCTTCCACCCACAACATAAAATTATGGCTCACCATTTCTGTATCACATTTTGTTCTGGGACATGCTTAGAAACAAAAACAATCCAATCCCATTGTGAAATAAGGCAGTAGAGGATTACTAAGTTTTACAATAAGGCTAAACTTTTTCTACACCTCATTTCAGCAGAAACATCCTGTTAGTATGACACCACTGAATACAGCAAACATATATAAGAATACAATACGCAAACTAATTTACCACACAAATTATTACTATTTGCCTACAGACAATTCTTGGAGAAAATATACACTCTTTATCAACTCTTGTTTTAAGATTGCCAATATTCTAATTCTCCAACCAACTTAAGAGTGTAATTTACTTCGCCATAAATAATAACAAGAAAACAGTTTTTACATATAGAAGAGTAACAGGAGTCTTTTCTTGAAGTGATTCTAATGAGACAGGACAGATAACCCCATTTAAGCATGAGTACTAAGGTTTCAAGATAGACTACATTTTCAGTCATTCGTAAGAACATTTTTTTGAGGGAAATGGTAGGGCAAAAGCCTAATTACAAGTCCTATTATTGCCAAAAAATTCCGGGCTTGCTGTTTCCAGAAGTTGAGCTGTCATATGAAAATGGTTGCTCAGGCTGGGTCAGAACAACTCAATGAGGAGTCATGTCATTGGTATGAATTGCTGATTTGTTGAAAAGATGATAAATGAAGAGACAAACAGACACAACGTGCACCAACAAGCATTTAAACCATGAACGAAAGTATGACACTGTATCCTCAGAATCAAAGGCTCTTAGTTTACAACCTTAATATTCGGCATAATAGAGTTTATGTCAGTACTGGTAATCAGTCTAGAAGCAAGACTCCAACATGTGTGAGCAGTCCTGACTAAACTGCTCTATGAACTACACGGCACTGAAATGCACAAGCACATACCAGAATGAAGTCTGGTTTTGCTAGTATTCTTAGATAAGCTGGTTTGCTTTGGTTTAGTTTCAAAAGAAGTAGCAGAAAGGTTACAAAACATAATAAATCAAAAAAACAAAAATCATGTTCTACTTTTTCCATTACATGTCTTAGGAAGCTGTTTTCAGGATAAACAACGTTACATATGATTTTTAACATACAAAAATGTGTAAAGAGTATCACAATGATTGTAAAAATCACTCACAAGTTAAAAAATGCCAGAAAAAGGATTTTTTGTGGTAACCCTGATTTTGGTTTGCTACTTTTCCACGGTTGTACTGCATAATCACATTTGATTACCTTGCAGACTATATTCCCGTAGGACCTCACCTCATTTTGCATAAAGAAAGATTTACTGGCTCCCAGTCCTGAATAATGATTGAACTGAATCATGTCAAAGAGGTGTTGTAAAGGTTAATTAAAGGTTTATGAAGATTTATGGCAGTGCAGTGATAAGTGCCACACAAAAACCTACAAGGAATTGAATAATCCTGCCTGTTGAGCTTTGTTTGAATAGTGGGCAGAAAATAAAGTTTAGGGTCTACTAAGCAATGCGGAAAAAACCCCACCCAAATATCAAATAGTTCTTCCAGTAGGCACCATCCCTCTCACTAAATGAGACTAAGGCCTTATGTAAAAAAGAATAGCTTATGATAAGGAGTGCTCTATACCATGCATTTTTAACACAGAAGCTTGATTTAATCTCCATCTTTAAAATTTCTCTTCAACACAGTATTTCAGTATATATGATTTTCCTAACAGGGCAAGTTTAAAAGAAAAGAACAACCCCCCAGCACTATCCCCGCTACTCCACACAACTAGCACCCACAAGAATTAATAGTGAGGCTGAAATACTTATATCCACCAAACAGGCAAACTGCTTACCAGTCCTTTCTGTCTTGTCCCCATTTCAACTCATCATCTTGCCCTCTCTGCCTGGTGTCCACCCTCTGATGCCAGTCTCACTCCCCTCCTGTAGCTAGTCCTATTATCTGAGTCTCAGACTCCCATGTTCATTTCCAATACTCTTTTACTAGTACCTACTTGTCTCTAACTCTTGCCCAACCAGTCCCAATTCCCATATTCTCTTGCCAACATCCCTTCCTGCCTTCCAAAGCACGCCCTCCTCTCAGACACCTCACTTCTCATTGCCCGTGGTCTCACACCTGAGGGGTTCGCCACTGGAGACATCCAAGCCAAGCAGCTCCTTCTTCTGCACTGCCAGGGCCTGGATCAGGATAAACGCTGCCGTTCCCCCTCCGCCTTGCACACCAGCAGCCCAGACAGCTCACCTTAAGAAGCAGTATATTCAGCATAGGCAGAAACACTCAAAATTTAAGCGCTAACACCTCTGAGTTTCTTGTTAACTTAAACAGATTTTTTTTACATGAGTAGAAAGTACGCAAAGGTAAGACTTCAAACCCTTCCTCCAGAACAGAAGGTCACCAGAATTAATGGTTTTTAAATATGGAGAAGATAATTCCTCTTTTTTTTCCTACTATTTCCTCAGTTATTTCCTGTCTTAACTTATCTTTGGAAATAGGTAACTCATTCTGAATAAAGTTACATGAGAAGAGTTTTATAAGAGTTTTATTACAAAAAAACCCAAACCCCACGTTAAAAAAAGCCACAACACCTTTAGTACGGGGGGGTGGAAGGATCACATCCCAGGTTGTTAAAGTCCATTGAATACATAATTAATTGAGATTAGGATTTTACAAAGCATCTAGTCACTAAAAAAACTCACAAAAATAATCAGTGCTACCTATTCTGGCTATGTATTTGTTCATATGTACATACATGTATATGTACACATATATGCCTATCTGTAATGACTTCTAAAAAATAGGATCATTTCTCTGTATACCAGTTTATTAAATCAGAACTGATGTGAAACACATTTCCCCATGCATGCTACTGGCTTAATTAAAAATAAACAAACTAATAAAATCTTAGCAAAATAGAGCTTAAAGAGAGTTGATGATCTATTTTCCTTTTTTTGGACAAGCTTAATTTTATTTATCACACACTTTATTCAAGTAGATACTCTACTAAATCATTCCATGTTCTTAAAAGCATTTTAATACACTTTTGACAATGCTACTCAGTGAAATAAGAACAAGGAATGTAAAAACCATTTAAAACAGTAAATATTTGCATCATTATTCTTTTCCAATTTTCAATCCACATACACATAAATCAAATCCTCCATGAAACAATGTTAAGATCCTGTATCAAAGAAAGCAAAGCAAATATTGCCACCAAAATGAATCCTACAGGCTATAGGGTGAGGATTACTGAAACAATTCACTGCATCTCCTGGAAGTCAGAATGTATTTGTCACACCAAGTAATAAAACCCTGTGATGTCTATGCACATGTTGCAGCCTACAAAGTACAATGACAACCATTTGCGATTAAAAGAGAAATGCAACAAAACCAGTAAATGGTCTCCACTTCCCAGTGTTTTATCTCTTTCAGTCCTCCCTCTGCTAGTCATTTTGGTTGTGGCTTTAAACATCTAAGTGGTGAAGCTGTATCTAGAGAAAAAAAGCAATCCAGAAGAGATTTCCACACAAAGACAAACTGTGTTCTGCCTGTCCTCTGCTGAGCTGCATAACCAGCCCCAGCTTCAACTCCCAACACGTTTTCTTTGGCTTCTGTGTTGCTCTGCCAAAATGACTTGACAGCGTGCACTTACCAAACCAGCTCTAGGGCAGGGCGAAAGCACTCCTCTACAGCTGGAGAAAGCAGTTAAACCCTTCTCCTCCACAGTGATATCATACACTCCTGTCCACACTTGCAGTCACATGAATCACAAGATATGTGGATGAATAACCAACAATTTAAACCCACAGCACTGGAACTGAAGGAGATTTCCAAGTATTTCATATATGTGTCTTAAGAAAAATCAAGTATAGCAGAGATATGACAGTGCCGAGGTCAAAAGAACAAAATCCTGATCTGCCTAGAACAGTATTTAAGTTTCATATTTCCAAAAATGATGACAGTGTAAAGTAAGTAAAATAAGGAGACTCTACTACTGAAAAACTAGAACCTAGCAGTGACCTTGCCCCTTTTCCCCCCATGTTCTTCATGTTGCAACTCCATAATATTGCAAAGTTTTGCAATGCTGATATTTTTCTTAAAGCCCCATCTCTCCCAAGGGCATCTGAAGAAATTGCACATAATTTATTTTTATTTTTTAAGCTTTTAATTCAAAGAGATAAACACAGAATCATGTAAACTATGCCTCAAAGTGAGTCTGAAAGCTTGAAACTAGAAAGCAGTGAAAACTTTTTAATTGAACAATTCTGAAGGCCAATCTTGAAGTGCTAAAATGTTTGAGTTTGGCAGAACACACAAACTTTAAAAACAGTGTAGATGGATAAATACTGTTAAAATGCATTTTCTTCTTATGTGTCTCATTCATTAAATGCACTCAATCATTTAGATATCTTCTGTCTTCAGACAAATTCACTATCTTAAGCTCTCTCTGAAGTTCAGATATTCAGACACCCACCCATAGCATAAAACTGAAGAAGCTATAGTATGGAAATATTTATCACAGGGGTCCCAAGAGGGCATTTTCCAGTTACTTTCCACAACGAGAAGGAAGAATGCAACTAAACTAAACTGAAGCCATGCTATCAGTATTTTTATTTTAAAATGTTTATTTAAAAAGTTTATTTTCTAACATCTAATACAGACAACACAATAGAAATATTACGTGCATAGAATTTCTATCTCCAAGGAACCTTGCAAACATGAATATACCCAGTTTCCTCCTGAGGCAAGTATCACACCTATATCGCAGCTGGAGAAACCAAGTCAGGAGGATGAGATTTACCTAAAGGCATAGAAGCTAGTCAGTTCCTGACTCTCTATGCTGGGCCAAAGACCACACCTTGCTTTCATCCACTCTAGTAATTAAGAATAAAATAATTCTTGGTGTGTATGTTCTTTTCAGGCAGAACCTGCCTGACCTGTTAATTTACTGACACTGTATTTAAAAAGTCACAAGACAGGCAGTGGAGAATGTTTATTAAAAGATTCCTGGTACTACATGTTTCTTGTAGAATACCTACCTCTTTTTCCTTACTCCAGACTGTGCATACCACTCTCTTTAGTTTTGGATGATGGGGGGTAGAAATTGTGCCAGATTCTTCTTCTAAGGAGGGAATGCCTTCTCTAAACATTGCTTACAAAAAGACAAAGAAATGAATTCAGTCATCAGGAAACAAATAAAAAATATAGGACCATATTCTTCTTTCTCTAATCAAGGCAGAATGAAATATATAAAAAGACACTGCAAAGTGGAAGAAATTCCCAGAAAAAAAACCACTGGTGGAGCTCAGATTCTTCAGGGATCACAAGGGAGAAGATTTGATCTCCTCACAGGTAAGCACAGTATGCATTTACCCTCTGCAAAGTCAACTAGATTCATAAAAGTATGTGAAGGCAGCTAATCCTTGCCTGTAAGTCCTGATTTGCAAGCCCAGCATTGCATCAACTAAAATGTTGCTGTAGACAGCCCTTGGGAAGCTGGTTGAATTGCACATCTTCTGACACCCTTGGATTCTTCTTGTGAACCTTTAGGCATCTCAGCAAGCACTATCTGGTTCTTAACTTTAAAAAAAAAAACAAAACCAAAAACGAACACACTCTGACTTTGGTCTCAGAAAGACATCCTTTGAGTTCCTTTGCATTTAAATTCAGATATGTCTGACTCCAGGATCAAATATAAGAAAGCTAGTCAAAATGAGGACTCTATATCCACATACATCCCATTAATTAGAATTTCACAATACTGTTCGTGGGAATAAGCATTGGCAAGATTGCAGCCTCAGTAAAAAAATCTGCAGTACAGATGATCCCAAGATCAAAGTTCACCTTACAGACTTAGCACCAGCAGGATTCAGCTACAAAGGGAAACATACCATCACAGTTATATCACATATCTATACCAACATAGCTCTCCATGTGTACACATCACTTCCTTAGGGAAAAGCACCTTTACGGGGTAGCCTGAGGAACATAAACAGGGTGCTGAAGTCATGCCCGTAAATTTTCCTAAACAAATAATCCTCCCAACTCAAAAGACAATAAGCACTTTATATTTTGTCAGACTGCAGCAGATATACCACAAGTAAATTCATGTCATTAATACTACAAAATAGCAGACCAACAGAGCTGCCTGTGTAAAACAACAGACTAACAACTTCATTTTATACACCACTTTCTTGTGAGGTTTTCCCCATATTTAACAAATATTGAACATTCAAATCTCTTACGGCTTCGGGAGAGTTGGTAAACTGTCTGTGCTGATTGAAACTTTTCTCCAGTTAGACTCACACGGGAAATGGCCATCACATTATAGAATATTTGAGCAACATGGTTTCTGTATTACAGGAGTTGTACTAATTTATGCTTTATTCTATACTCCCAGACAGGCCAACTAACTCAGGTTAAAGCCTACTTGATTTAGGTTTCCTTTGCTTGCT
The DNA here is from genome assembly GCF_963921805.1 of Phalacrocorax carbo. Classification (NCBI taxonomy): domain Eukaryota; kingdom Metazoa; phylum Chordata; class Aves; order Suliformes; family Phalacrocoracidae; genus Phalacrocorax; species Phalacrocorax carbo. The sequence goes on from NC_087518.1 coordinate 22,836,873, forward strand.
TGAAGATGGAATTTGTGTCAGGAATGTCTGTGAAGACAATCTCAAAGAAACCAATTAGCCACCCCAGACTGCACAGCAGTTGGCTTGGAATTAAATAGCAAGAATGCTATCTGAGCACTCTCAAAGGTTATATGTGTCCGATAATTTGCAAAGTTTTAAGGAAAAAAATTACTGTTAAAAAAAAGTGATACAACTCACAGTTAACTGAGTTGCATAACAAACATTCAAAATTAATTTTGTATCTTTGGATGCCAGTGCAAGAACTTATGTAATATTATTTACCATAAACTCAGCAAGACAGTGATACTAGATAAACAGCTCTAACTGCAGAATGTCAGTAGATGACAGTGAGGCCTCCCACATGAAAGAAACACATAAAAAAAAATCTAATAGAAACACTAAGTTCTTGTCTTCACACACTCCCATGTATACCCCTCTAATATTGCAATTAAAAAGTTTGGTTTTGATCTAATTTGATTCAACTGCAGTAAGCCCTATGAAGACTTGAATCAATTAAAATGGTTGTATATTGACGTAGTGTGTGTTAATCATATGAATAAAGTCTGAAGTGATACTACTTTGTCATCATAAGGGTCTGCACCAGTTCCACAAAGTTCTTTTTGTACTGGTTTTCAGGTAAAATTGATACAACATCTATACACAGCCCAAAAGTGAGAACAAACTGGGAGGGGATATGACACTAATAGTTGACTGTTTAAATAAATAAATTCTGATTCCTTTACAGTGTGGAGAAACCTGCTTTACTCAATGTGCATGGTGGAAAGGAATCAGAAAAAAACAACATCCTCAGCAGAAGTGTTGGCTTGGCCTCAGAGAATAAATCACAGAAAACTACTCAGTAAGGTTTTTGGGAGGCAAGCATCTCTGACCCACACTTGGAAAAGAGCCTAACTGATCCTTGTGCAAGGCAGGGAATCCTGTGCCAGCAGATGATCGGGGAGTGTAGGGAGGCACAGCCTATTCACTACTTCCCACAGAGGTAAGACACAGCAAATCAACAGAACCTCACCATCAGGCATCCTCAGCTCCAGCAGATTTCTGAACTCAGGAGGAACTGGGCCTCACAGGGAAGCACTCTGCTCAGTACACTGGAAACAGAAAGACATAGCACACTAAGCAGTACCCATAAACTCTTCAGAAAAAGGGGGGCAAGTTTACTGCTGAAACACCTTTTAAAGAAGAAACGCACTGATGTACCATGCAAACAGTGACTAACACTCATTTGAAGTCTAGCCTAAAGCCTGTGGCTACTTGGACAATTCTTGTTAAAAGCATGATTGTACTTTTGTTAAGTTTTTCTGCACAATTGTAAACTAAGTTAGTAATGACACTTGATGTTCTAGTTGTGTGTGTGCGCTATATACAGTATAAAATGGCTTCAAGGAAACAGTGATCATTCTTAAATAAAATAAGCTATCAGATCAAAACTATCTGTAGTCTGGCAATCTATAAAGCAAAGTATTGGGTCTGTGTGGCAAGGTTTTGGTAGCAGGGGTGCTACAGGCTTCTATGAGAAGTTGCCAGAAGTCTCCCCTATGTCCAACAGAGCCAGTGCCAGATGGCTCCAAGACAGACCTGCCACTGGCTAAGACTGAGCCTATCAGTAACGGTGGTAGCGCCTCTGGGATAACAGATTCAAGAAGAGGGAAGATAAAAAAAACCACAACCAAACACACACCTGCACAATTGCGGACAGAGAGAAGAGTGAGAATATGTGAGAGGAACAGCCCTGCAGACACCAAGGTCAGTGAAGAAGGAGGGATAGGAGGTGCTCCAGGCACCAGAGCAGAGCTTCCCCAGCAGCCCGTGGTGAAGACCACGGGGAGGCAGGGTGTCCCCCTGCAGCTTATGGAGGTTAACAGTGGAGCAGATGTCCACCTGCAGCCCATGGAAGAGCCCATGCCAGAGCAGGTGGGTGCCCGAAGGAGGCTGTGACCCTGTGGGAATCCTGCACTAGAGCAGGCTCCTGGCAGGACTTGTGGAGAGAGGAGCCCACGCTGGAGCGGGTTTGCTGGCAGGACAAAACTGCAGCTGGGGGACCCACACTGGAGCAGTCTGTTCCTGAAGGACTTCACCCCATAGGAGGGACCCACACTGGACCAGGGGAAGAGTGTGAGGAGTCCTCCCCCTGAGAAAGAAGGAGCGGCAGAGACAACATGTGACAAACTGACCACAACTCCCACTCTCCATTCCCCTGTGCTGCACGGGGGGAGGAGGTAGAGAACTAGGGAGTAAAGTCGAGCCCAGGAAGAAGGGAGGGCTGGAGGAACATGTTTGAAGATTTGTTTTTATTTCTCATTATCCTATTCTGATTTGACAGGTAATAATTAAACTAATTTCCCCAGGTCAAGTCTGTTTTGCCTATGATGGTAATCAGTGAATGACCTCTCCCGGTCCTTATCTCAACCCATGAACCTTTTGTTATATTTTCTCTCCCCTGTCCAGTTGAGGAGGAAAGCAGTAAAACAGCTTCAGTGGGCACCTGGCATCCAGCCAAGGTCAACCCACCACAAGCAAAGAAAACAGAGTCTCTATCTCAAATTCAGCAGACACTGAACAGTCACCATTGTCATGGTTTTAGCTGGGATAGAGTTAATTTTCTTCACTGCAGCTGGCATAGTGCTGTGCTTTGGACTCAGTATGAAAATAATGCTGATAACACACCGATGTTTTAGTTGTTGCTAGGTAGTGTTCATAATTGTCAAGGACTTTTCTAGCTTCCAGTGCTCTGCCAGGTGCACAAGAAGCTGGGAGGGGAGGCAGCACAGCTAAGAGAGCGGATTCAAACTGGCCAAAGGGATATTCCATATCATGTAACGTCATGCCCAGGATGTTAACTGGGAGGAGCTGGCCAGGGGAGGGAGGCAGCAACAGCAGCTCAGGACGGGCAGTGTCGGTCAGTGGGTGGTGAGCGGTTGTATCGTTTGTGTTTCTGGTTTTTTTCCCTTTTTCCCTTTTCCTTTTTATCATATTATCATTGTTGTTATTATCATAATCATTATTATAATTATTATTCTATTTTCTTTATTAAACTGTTGTTATCTCAACCCAGAATTTTTTTTTGCTTTTGCTCTTCCAATTCTCTCCCCCATCCCACAGGGGTGGGGAGAGTGAGTGAGCGTGGCTGCATGGTGTTTAGTTGCTGTCTGGGGCTGAACCACAAGAGCCCTTTTTGGCACCCAATGTGGGGCATGAAGGGTTTGAGATAACAACAGTTGCTGGTCACAGCATTGATTCATCGGTTTTCAATATTAGTTTGCCCAATCTACACCATGCTGATTTTGAAGCACATGTTAAAAATTGCTGTTGCTTTTTGTAGATTGCTGTGCTCTGCAGTGAATAGAAATGCTTTGCCTAGGAGATTTGTTATTAAAACACTGGCCTTGACCATTATCGGTTATTTGGGTGTTGCATGGAAGCTGTTACTGTAGTTTAGGTACCACCTCATAGAGACAATTAGCAATTATACCTCTTCCTCTGAGAGGTTTTTTATGGAGGAAATACAGAATGGCACCTTAGCTACCATCTTACATAATGTCTCCTCTTTCCTTACAACAACTTTTCAGTATCTTGAACATCCCTGGGTAGTTCAGATACATCTGTTGGCATTGCTTTGGCAGACGGTTTCAGTTCTGTCTAAGGTTAATAAGCAATTTAAGAATATCATCCAGAGATCTGCCCCAAGGCTCGATAGCTATGCGTGGCAGGGTATGTGAGATAGTATGGGCAAATGCTTAAGGCAGTGGGCACCCCCATTGTGCTGGGACTTCACCCCTGAACAAGTGCAGAATCCTGAAAAATTAGTAGAATATTTGGAGGAAGTATGTTGTCACCCTGGCAATTCCAGAGATATACAAATTACTGCAATGTGCTGGGGCCTGGCCCATGCCGATCGAGCCCTGTTTAACACTATTCAGTACCCCCAAGGGGAAAAGGCAGCCTCTGGATCTAAAAAGACAAAGACAAGGAAAGCAACAAGCACTGTGGCCACTCAAACCCCCATGTCAGACACTGCAGCCACTCCAACCCCGGTTGCAAGCGTTGCAGCTGAATCAGAGGACCAACCCGTGCCAGTATCAGTTGCCCCTACACACAAGAAGAAATCTTGGAGGAGAAAGTCAACTTGTTTAGAAAGAGATGATGAAGAAGCAGGGCCATCATGAGAGGAGGAGGAAGAGGAAGAACTCATACAAGAAATGGAAACTACCCGATCCCTATCCTTGAATGAGTTGCAAAATATGCGAAAAGATTTTGGCCATCATTCAGGTGAGCACATTGTTACCTGGCTGCTCCGATGCTGGGATTAACGGGGCCAGCAGTCTGGAACTAGAGGGGAAGGAAGCCAAACAACTGGGATCCTTTAGTAGGGAAGGGGGCATTGACAAAGCAATTGGAAAAGGGACACAAGCCCTCAGCCTCTGGAGGAGACTCCTGTCTGGTGTGAGAAAGGTATCCCTTCAAAGAAGATATTGTATATCGCCTAGGGAAATGGGTGACTATGGAGAAAGGTATCCAGTACCTGAGGAAACTAGCCACGCTTGAGGTGATTTATAGTGAGCTGGATGATCAACAGTCATCCAAAGATCCAGATGAAGCCCAGTGCACATAACACATGTGGCAGAAGTTTGTACAGAGTGCACCATCAATGCATGGAAACTCATTGGCAGGTATGTCCTCAAAAGATGACGAGGCACCAACAGTGGCAGAGGTGATTGATAGACTCCGGGATTACGAAGGAAATCTCTCTTCCTCCCTCATCTCAGCTGCAAAGAAACTGTCCTGGGAGTTCCAGCAATTCAAAGAAGATATGTCCTACTCCCCACCAGTACGGACTAGTATCTAGCCATTAGGAGATACTAGCCATTAGGAGTAATTGCTCAAGAGAGAGGATACGCACAATGGGGCACCCTATGGTTTTATTTGCGTGACTATGGAGAGGACATGAAGAAGTCAGATGGAAAACCTACCTCGACCCTAGAGGCACAGCTATATGAGCTGCAAGGAAAAACAATCACTCAGGGAGGCTCTTCCAGGAAAGCTGCTGCTCCAATTTCCAGCGAGCAAGTCCCCAGACAGAGGAGTAGAAGTGCTGATTTCTGATCTTAACAGAGACACTTGTGATTGGTATTTACAAGAAGTGAGTGACAAATACTATGATCAGGAATAGAGGGGCCCTGCCTCCAGCTAGGTGGAGGAAAGGGTTAACCGGGCTTACTGGTCTGTGTGGATCCGATGGCCTGGCACGTCCGACCCACAGGAGTATAAAGCTTTAGTGGACACCGGCGCACAGTGCACCTTAATGCCATCAAAGTATATAGGGGCAGAACCCATCAGTACTGCTGGAGTGACAGGGGGATCCCAAGAGCTAACTGTATTGGAGGCTGAAGTGAGCCTAACCGGGAACAAGTGGCAGAAGCACCCCATTGTGACTGGCCCAGAGGCTCCGTGCATCCTTGGCATAGGCTGTCTCAGGAGCGGCTATTTCAAGGACCCAAAAGGGTACAAGTGGGCTTTTGGTGTAGCTGCCTTAGAGACAGACAGAGTTAAACAGCTGTCTACCTTGCCCAATCTCTCAAAGGACCCTTCTGTTGAGACTCTCTGATTCCCATCCATGAGCTCATTCACCAACTGAGGAGCCAAGGAGTCATCAGTAAGACCCACTCACTCTTTAACAGTCCCATATGACCAGTGCGGAAGTCTAATGGAGAGTGGAGACTAACAGTAGACTATCATGGCCTGAACGAAGTCACTCCGCCACTGAGTGCTGCTGTGCCAGACATGCTAGAACTTCAATACGAACGGGAGTCCAAGGCAGCCAAGTGGTATGCCACAAATGATATTGCTAATGCATTTTAATCCATCCCTTTGGCAGCAGAGTGCAGGCCACAGTTTGCTTTCACATGGAGGGGCGTCCATTACACCTGGAATCAACTGCCCCAGGGGTGGAAACACAGTCCTACCATTTGCCATGGACTGATTCAGACTGTACTAGAACAAGGAGAAGCTCCAGAACACCTTCAATGCATTGATGACATCATCGTGTGGTGCAATACAGCAGAAGAAGTTTTCAAGAAAGGAAAGAAAATAGTCCAAATCCAAATGCCCGTTTTGCCTTAAAAAAAAGAGTAAAGGGACCACCAGAAGAGATCCAGTTCTTAGGAATAAAAAGGCAAGATGGACATCGTCAGATCCCAATGGATGTGATCAACAAAATAACAGCCGTGTCTCCACCAACTAGCAAAAAGGAGAAAAAAGCTTTTTTGGGCATTGTGGGTTTTTGGAGAATGCATATTCCAGATTATAGTCTGATATAGTGACCTGGAAGAAGAACGATTTCAAACAAGGCCCTGAGCAACAACAAGCCTTTGAACAAATTAAACAGGAGAGAGTTCATGCAGTAGCCCTTGGGCCAGTCCGGGCAGGACAAAATGTAAAGAATGTGCTCTACACTGCAGCTGGGGAGAATGGCCCTACCTGGAGCCTCTGGCAGAAAGCACATGGGAAGACCCGAGGTCGATCCCTAGGGTTTTGGAGTCCAAAGCCCGCTATACTCCAACTGAAAAAGAGATATTGGCAGCATATGAAGGGGTTCGAGCTGCTTCAGAAGTGGTTGGTACTGAGGCACAGTTGCTCCTGGCACCCCGACTGCCGGTGCTGGGCTGGATGTTCAAAGGAAAGAAAACCACGACAACCATGTTGCATTGTGTTAATGTTATTCCTCATATTTGTCTAACATTGCACAGTAGATACTGTTGTAATTGATTTAGATCATAACAGATTCAATACCTACTTCACAGTATAGTGATAAAACCAAACCCTACAGTCTGAAAAAATCCTTATCAGCTAAAATATGATTGTAACAGACTAAGAAATAATGTTGCAGCTCTTAAATGATCTTAAGTTGTCAATGACTTTCCTCCCATGTACCCCAGCCTCCAGCTCAATTCCCTACAGAATTCCCTATGCTTTTCCAGTTTTCTTCTCATACATTTCCTTCAGAATGACCTGGACATTACGCCTTATAAGAATATTTATAAACCTAAACTCTAATGAATTATGGGGTAAAACAGCCCCTCAGCAATTCACACCACTGCAAAGAAACTATGCTAAGTGTGCTAAGAATATACTGACACTGGGCAGCATATGTTCTAATTCCTCCACCCCATATTACTACACATCTTACCGCACCTTTGACTCACTGGTAATGATATATATTTAAAAGAGCAACTACCAAATTGCAGTGACGTACTTTTCAGTTAAAGCTAAAGCTAAAGCTGACAATACAAACTTCTGTTCCACTATTCTAGGAATGCATTCTCAACCGAAACACAGTATCTGCAAATTATTTCTTGCTATTTCAGCAAAATGCAAAAGAAACTCACATTAAAAAAAAAACAAACCAAGACTAGCAATATTACTTATTTATTGGATAAAAGCATTGAATATTTTACACATCTCATTACATTAATACAATTATTTTCAGTGTAATTTCTTGAAATTAAAATAATCTCAGTTACCTTACAAATAACAGTAAGTGGATTTCCTTACATCCATACTGTCATGGTTTAACCCCAGCCAGCAACTAAGTCCCACGCAGCTGCTCGCTCACTTCCCCCCCGTGGGATGGGGGAGAGAATCAGAAGAGTGAAAGTGATGAAACTCATGGATTGAGACAGACAGTTTAATAGGCAAAGCAGAAGCTGCATACACAAGCAAAGCAAAACAAGGAATTCAATCACTGCTTCCCATGGGCAGGCAGGTGTGCAGCCATCCCCAGGAAAGCAGGAGTCCATCACGCCTAATGGTGACTTGGAAAGACAAACACCATCACTCCAAATGCCCCCCCTTCCTCCTTCTTCCCCCAGCTTTACATGCTGAGCATGGAGCCATATGGTGTGGGATAACCCTTGGGCCGGCTGGGGTCAGCTGTCCTGGCAGCGTCCCCTCCCAACTCCTTGTGCACCCCCAGCCCACTCACTGGTGGGGTGGGGTGAGGAGCAGAAAAGGCCTTGTATCTGTATAAGTGCTGCTCAGTGGGAATGAAGACATCCCTGGGTTATCAGCACTGTTTCCAGCACAAATCCAAAACAGCCCCATACTAGCCCCTGTGAAGAAAATTAACTCTCTCCCAGCCAAAATTAGCACACATACAAACACCAAAAATATAAGGACATAAATTCACATTGAACATTTAATTAAATAGTTAGCCCATGGAACTTAATTCCAACAGCAAGTTGTACATGCATTTTCAGCCTGAAATCTATCACCCATGCACATAGAGAATAAAAGAATAACCACACAATACTGTCTCCATAAGGGCAGGTAGAAAGAAAATTAAAAGAAAGACCTCAGAGAACACAGGCGACTAATTCTGAAAAAGGATCTGATACGCTTATCACAAATACCAGAACTTATTTTCATGTTCTGCAGGGCATAAACCAATTGTGATATGGATTATGAATGACTGCAGCACTCTCACACATGCACACCTCTTGTGAAGAATTATGCAAAAAATACCAAAAGGCCTGTGACTTTTAACACGTGGCTGCCTTCTGCAGCTCTCAGGACACAGGGTTATCAGCAGTTTAGCTGGTGTCTGGCTTGGGATTCTAAGATATCCTTTTGGTGGTTACATACATATGCTACTATACATGTTCCCAGTCCCTCTCAGGATTAAAACTGTTATAAGCCATTTATCAATATTCAGTCATTCTTCTGGATTTGTAACAATTCTAGTTTAGAAACAGCTAACAGTGGCCCCTAAATATGAGAATTCTATCATTATTTATTTCACAGTCTCAGTCAGAATGCACAGGCATATTTGACTATCACAGTTTTACATAAATAGAAATACTCTAAAAGCTGTTCCTGTGTCACTATAAATAACAAATCCTTTTTGTTGTTTCATCTTTTCTTGCCTTTTTTTTTAAATGAATACAGGTATGTAAATATTTTCCTTCATATGTTTGTATTTAAGCATTAGCTTAAAAAAATGAGGAAATAAAGCACACCTAAAACCAAAATTCTACTCTCAGTAACATAAGCATAGATACAGAATATATAAAGCAAGCTGATTAAAATTTTGAACTGTCAAGAGCAATACATAGACATAACTAATCTAAGAAAAAAAACATAAGAAATAATTACAAAATAGAGATTAGCATATACTCTTTCTGGAGCTTCCACATCTACAAAAGAGATACTTTTTGGTTGCACTTTTTGGGTGGTTTCTTTCAATCCTCTTTTAATTTGTTTGTAACTATTCTGTACAATCATACCAGAAAATAATTCAAAATCACATCCCCCTTTTTCTAACACTATTTAACACTCACTATGCTTAAAACAGTGTATTGTGTAGATTCATTCATTTTTATCGTGTCATGAAAACAGAACTGTGAGTTTCACCAGAATTACATGTGGAATAGTAGGCAAGGGCTCAGGCTATCTACTAGCAGTGACCTTCACCGTGACAGGACTCAAGCAGAAAAATTGCAGTTCAGGGAGAGAGTGAGAGCAAGAGAGCGTGCAAAAAGAGAGACCCCATAAGATTATGGAGGGGAAACTCCATATCTGTAAGAGACATGGATATGTCTCATATCCATAAGAGACAGAGCTCTCCAATGAAATATTATTTTTATTCTAAATTTTAGTTAGATACCTTTGCCTTTAAATGTTGAGATGCTGTGTTTTACAAGAATGCAGTAAAAAGTGAGTTTTTTCCTCCAATATGGGAGACAAAGAGAATTCAAAGTTTCTTTAGAAGACCACACAGCTGCACTGGAGTTTTGGCACATGATGAAGTAACTCACATAATAAGGAAAGCGACCAAGAAGAAAAGGACATAAGTCACAAGTTAGTGACATACACTCATCCTTTTTTTGGACATTCAGGAATCAGTGACTGAGTGAGCTATAGATACAAACACAAAGGAAATTACTAATCTTTTTTCAGAAAAAGATAAAAAGGATTTATCGTTTTGGCAGAAAGGTAATTAGGGCTATTTCTACTCTGGTAGAAATTCCAAGCAGTTATCAAGGCATTGCATCGCACACTTTAAGCATAGGCAACAGCAGTAGCAAATATCCTGGTCATAAGAATTTGGTAACCATAGCACTTGACAGAAGATAACAGATAACAAATCAAGTCCACGTATTGCTGAATTCTCACAGTTAACTTTGACAATCAGTATCTGCAGCTTGCAACTTGCAGTAAAAATTAGTAAGTAAAGGAAAGAGACTTTAAAAAAAAAGATTATCCTTTATATCATAGCTTCTATTTCTCATAGGAAACAACAGGTACTCTACACCTACTGGAGAAATTAATTACTTTTTTTTGTGTAATAACAGATAAAGTAAAAGAAGTTACAAAGAAGCATCATTTCAGTAAGTATATTCCACTTAACTTCAATGAACATGCAACTTCAGTCCATAAAATGAAAATTATAACCTCTTTACCACTTAATGAGGAACAGTGATCCAAAGAAGAAAAGGAAATTAGGAGTATGTAAAAATATATTTATAGTCCAAATTGAGAAATATGTAAGAAGTCTTCCACTAAATTCTTCAGTACTTAACACATATTCATAAAATATGCACAGAATCCCATACTACATTGTGTGTGTGTGTGAAAGTCTACTGAAGTGGTCAGCAGACCCTCCATTGCAGTCCACTGTCCACTACCTCCTATCTTGCTGGCACATCACCTTTCAGCTTTTTATAACCACTATAAAGTCTAGCATAACCCCCCAGGACATCTCACCTCACATTTCATCCAGAAGACCTAACGTGGACCTCCACTTGGGAGCAGCACACACATACGTTCCCAGGCAGGCCCCACCAGAGTTACATTCTGCTAGAGATGACGCGAGTGATCACTACTCTGGTCTACCACAAAGTCCATCTCTGCCTCTCCATAAAAAATTCTTCACACTTGTCATATTCATCCCCATGCTGGACCCTCACTCTCATAAATTTCTTTCTAGTACAATACTGCAAGGCAGTGAGCATATATCTATCCTGTTTTAAAAGGGACTTGAAATGACTTGAGTGCTACCAGAAAATACAAATCTACTGTTATTAATAACAAATAGGTAAGAAGAGCATAAGTACATGTTTGAACAGATCAGTGATTGTTAGGAGTGGCTTGGCAGAAGCAGTAGTGAAGACCTACATTTTTCTATTGTCACAATCTTCCTCTCATTACTAATTAATATTTGGGTATAACGAAAGCAGAAAGACAGTAGCATTAATGCAATTGCATTAAGGTCAGTGGAACAGCTCATAATAACACTATGCCCTATTTCTGAGAAGTAAGAAGAAAAATAATTTTAAAATAGACCTGCCAGATTGTCAAAATATCAGATAGACATATGCATGCAAATATGAACAGATCGTAATTTAAAAAAAAAATAGTCTAGCTAGGGAGATCTATGCTGGAAGCACGTAAGAATAAAGGCAGCTGAATAAGAATCAAGTTGTTCTTTCAGCATGCCTCCATAGTTGTCATGTAGATGTACCAATTCATTTGCTCCTTCTCTACCTACAGAAGTGGAGATATTAAATTTTGAAGGGAGAATTAAATGAAGGAACATCGTAAATTTTCCCCCTCTCCTGAATGCAATAGAGCTCTTGAACCCTTCAGCAAAGCTGCTGGTTGAGAAACCAATATTGTGCAAGATTATTTTATTAACAATTATTTCATTAGTGGCAATAAAATACTTAAATTTTCATGCAGTGGATCGACAAAACATATGCACATATGCTGAATGACATAAACAGCATCAGGGAGTAAATATGTTATTGCGCATCATAATAAGCACAGTAGTAATTCACACATACAAGTCTACTACATGTTCTTTCACATAATCCACGATCCATCTATGAAACAAAGTCACATTACACTTGCAGGAATCCCAGCAGAGATTCACCATCCATATTACATTATGGCACAGTTATGTTAGACAGGCTACACTGGCATGCTTCAGGTGTGAGCCAACAAGTAACTGTCCATGGTTCAGAAAAAACTCCTTTGAAATACCTACTACAGACGTTGGCAAGTCACAAGATGCATAATTCTGCTGTGGTGAAACAGATCTCATATGCCAACAGAGAAGCAAAATGTGACTCTCCCTTAAAATACATTATGATACAACTGTTTCTAATTTTAAGAGCTAACAGTTTCATGCTGAGAGCTTACAATTTGCTGAAACTTCATGCCTTTCTCTGGTCTTCCGAATGGGAAATTTTCGCTGCCACGTCCATTTTCAAGAATGGTGTTTGATTCCATAAATTGACCAATCTTCTGTGGCTGTTTTTAGGATCACAGACATGAATACCATACATTTGGGATGAGAATTTAATTATGCATATTTTTCAATGCCTACCACAACCATGCTTCTGTATACTATTGTAATACAAGTAAACTTTACGTAAATAAACTACTTAGAACTTCAGTAATTCTGCCTTAAACTAGTCAGAATACCAAAACGTTCTAATTCTTCAAAGAATCTTTTTCTTCTGACATTGTATTATCCCTGCAAAATATGCTTTGCCAGTTGTTATGCAGTAGGTATCGTGAGATTTAGCTGAATAACTAAGGAAGTGAAAAAGAGATTAATGAAATTTCGTTCCTGATGTCAAACTACATTCCAGTACTTAACTATGTTGGCATGCTCTGGGAAGCAAGGAGCTAGTCTGGTCAGAAAGTTAAACTGACCTTTAAAGGAAAACCATCTGTTGAGAGTCATGAGAAGTTCAGTCAAATGGATTAAGGCAGCTGACCTGCTGCCTCATGGAACCGCAAGATACTCATGCAACCAGTGATTGCTATTAACTCAGATAAAGTCTATCAAGTACTTTAGTCAAGAAGAGTCAGACATCTCAGAGGTTTCCACTGAGATCAGTTAACTATTATTCTACTAAAAAAAACCCAAAACACCTATTTAGATTTTTGTAAAAAGGACAGACTGACAATTTCCAAATTGCCTTTGCTTTCCACAGAAGATGACAGTGGAAAGCCCATTACTTCCCTTCACATTCAAACATTGAAAAATTACATTCTCCAGCCTTTCTCACATATTTTGAGACACCAATAATATTATTGATCTCTAACAATTTTATTAAGGACTATTATAAATGTTAATACATTCAAAGCTAATGAACTATTCAACTGTACTTCTAAAAATGAGCTCTGCATTTTGAAATAAAGGAATAGTTTGGTTAGGTAAATATGAAAACACAAAACCCAATACAATTATGGTAGGTATCAGCATTATGCAATAAATAAATTCTGAAATTTTCACAAAGTCTGAGGCCCCTGCACAGTAAGATCATGGATTTCAATCATGGGCCAACACTGCTGAACTTTAATGTATTTGAAATCTAGACCCCTATTTAAAAACCGCTATATTGTCTACTGATGAGATAACTCTTAGGATAAAAACTACTGAAAGAGGTCCTTAATTTACCTTATAATTTGGAGGTGAGCTCTGAGGGGAAAGTAATATTTTTGCATGTTTATATAATCAAATGTTTTCCAGGTCAGGCTAAGCAAGAGGTGCATTAAGAATCAAAAACTGGAAAGAGAGACAGATGGAGCCATAGATGAACTGTCACTCTTTTGCTATTATAAGACAGACACATCTGGCTGACAAATAAAGGCCAGAGATTTGTAGTAATAAAGTGACAGCTGTAGTACACAGATGCTTTCACATGAACGAAACAGACAAAGTGGGTGTGACCCAGAAAATAACAGCAATTACTGCTATTGCCACAATTTCATAGAATAGAATCACAGAATCACTGAGGTTGGAAAAGACCTTTAAGATCAAGTCCAACCATTAACCTGACACTGCCAAGTCCACCACTAAACCACATCCCTAAGTGCCACATCCACACATCTTTTAAATACCTCCAGGAATGGTGACTCAACCCCTTCCCTGGGCAGCCTGTTCCAACGCTTGACAACCCATTCAGAGAATAAATTTTTCCTAATACACAATCTAAACCTTCCCTGATGCAACTTGAGGCCATTTCCTCTTCTCCTATTGTTTGTTACTTGGGAGAAGAGCCCAACACCCACCTCACTAAAACTTCCTTTCAGGTAGTTGTAGAGAGCGAAAAGGTCTCCCCTCAGCCTCCTCTTCTCCAGGCTAAACAACCCCAGCTCCCACACCCAGCTCCTCATCAGACTTGTGCTCTAGACCCTTTACCAGCTTTGTTGCCCTTCTCTGGACATGCTGCAGAGCCTTAGTATTTTTCTTGTAGTGAGGGGTCCAGGAAAATTAAGCCTAGTGCATGTACTAAAATTGATTTAAAACAAGAACACATAAAAGACTATTTCTGTCCAACTACTGTTTATAATTTCTCTTTCTTACAAAGCCATAAATATATATCTAAAGCAAACTTAATTCCAGTGTTATGAAAGTGTTATCACCTAATACAATACTGTTGTAGTGGATGGACAAAAACACTCTTGTAATACACTGTAGTGTTTTGGGGGACCTTTTAATGAATGTATCATTAAGTTTAAAATCAGAACAGAAGGGAAAAAAAATCAGCAGAGAGTAATAAATCACTCTTTGCTCTTCAATTTACTAAATAAGAAGCATTTCTCCTTTTAAGCTTATGGATGACAGAAGTTTCTGTAGTGACATTGTTTATAGTTGCATAGTGGATTTGTAGCCAGAATTATGCTTACACATTTAACTGATCTTTGGTTCAGCAGCAAAAGAGTGGAAAAATTAAAAGCATAATTTTGGTATTTGCTTCTTGGGGAAGAAATATGTTCTCTTCAGCCTGAAACAAAGTCAGGCTTACAAAAGCCATAACAAGCAACATAACAAAAGCCATGAGTCAGTAAAACAGAGTGTGATAACTGACTTTTTTTTATTTCATAAGCCATTAATTAGGAAGCTCATCTTGGACTAGAAAGCCCATGTTCAGATCCCTCCTCCTTCAGGTCAGAATTTCAATGGCACACCATAAATTAAGTCCAGGTTCCCAGCCAGGGAAAAAAATTACCAAACATACGCTCATTATCTAAGAACCTACATATTTCTGTTTACAAAAGAACTGTAAATATTCTGTGATCATTTCACTAAAGACTGTATAACATAACCGAAAAAGGAGTAAAGACTGTATAGGACCACCTCAATTTTAACACTGCACTGCCTCTAAAAGAAGTGACTTTACAACAATAATACTGTTTTAACACTCTGTGTGTGTACAAAAACTATGTATTGAGCAAAAATCGCCTTTTTTTCAGCATCAAGTTTTTAAAACCCTAACTGAACATAAAGTTTACTTAGTCCTCCTTTCTTAAATATAATCTTTTAATTTGCTTACAGAAAGAGGTACCTCCAGATATGCTTGCCTGCGTAAACAAAACTAAGAATTGCTACTTTGCACCAAATATATTCTCCGTCCCAAAAAGCCATACTTTGCCATCTGGAAAATGAATTACAGTCACTCCAGAATGTATGGCATCTGGTGGGTAGAGCCCAAGCAATGGGAGGGACAGCGTGGCTGTTGGCAAGAGGCAACCAGGAAGTTGTAAAGCACTCTGTTTCCAGACACATGGACAAAATGCTGAAATAAGTACCTACAAAAACAATTAAATAAGGAAAAGTAGATAAAAAACAGTAAATACACTGAATCCGAAGTATTTCTGAAATATTTAAACTCCTTTCCTCTTACTAATTCTGCCTCAAACCAACACTAGCTTTTCATGTGTGACACTCAAATCTCCAGGCTTGTCCTGATTCTCTGGGCTCTTGAAGATGTAAAATGAACATCCTGGGAAAGCACCCTGCATTTCCCAAGTCAGCCTGCAGTATTTCTAATTAAGGAAGAACTTTATTTTTTAAAAAATGAAATAAGCCAAATAATATTTACCACATGAAGGGCCAGATTTTCACATGCTAGTATATTCTGCCTAGCTGTTAAAAAAAAAAATAATCCATTTACATAGTTTTAGTCACTGCCAGAAAACTTAACAGACAAAACTTAATGACTGAATAATCTCCCTGCATTGTTTCAAAAGTCAGGCTATAACAGATATATATTATTGTAAAATATACAAGTTGAGCACAAAGTTCCAAGTATAGCATTTCTGAAACTACAATCATTTAGAAGCATATGCATTGACAAGTTCCATATGGTTATGTATGTGCTGTCATGCCTAACAATATGGTATTCAGTCAGCTGCAATTTTCAGAGCAATGGTTGGTATCTGATAACAAATTCCATTCTAGTAAGAAGATTCCTTCCCTGCCATTTGCCAAACAACATTTAAAGAGATAGTGTTTCTGTAAACATCATATAGTTGGAGGTAATGCCACCAATCACTGCAAATATTTTATCACCACTTAGCTAAAAAGGAGTCAGAAAGAAAAGACATTGTCTGGCTGACATTGTTCAGGAGCTCTGAGCAGCCCATTTCCTGAGCTGGTGCAGCTTGGGTAGAAACATCTGGTATGCTGACAAATGCTACAACATGTTTACAAACTGTAGGCAGCTGAACCTTTTGCAAATGTTTTTTAAAATTAATTTGAAAAAAATGTTTAGACACTTTTGTTCCTGAAGACATTACCATAACTCCACTGATGATGCTAATGGTGTTCTACTGCTATTAAAATACATCTAGGCGCCAAGCAGACAACTGCCCCATTTTCCAGCCTATTTAACAAGTTGAAAACAACTCTATTCGTTCTTTATTTCCTTGCTACAATAAACATTGAGGGAAAAAAGGGTGAAGCTTTCTGGAGATAGGAATATTTTTTTATTTTTAAACAAAACAACCCAAACAACCAATTATCCAATTTAACATTCCTACTTTCAAGAAAACCCTAAAAATCATGAAATGACCCTGACACCATTTACAGGAAGCTACCCTGTGGAATACTGAGTAACACAAACAGCTAAACGCTTCTGAGAGATAAAAAGGAGAAGGTCAGGAATTCAGCCATTCAGGTATTTGACTAAAAAACAGATTAACTGATATTTAAAACAGAGAAGATATGAACCATACAGACCAGAAAACACTAATAAATTTAAAAACAGAATACTAGGCATGTTACTACTCATAGACTTTTATTACTTAAAGCTTTTGGTATTCATACAGCAACAACAGATGATTCAGGCTGCATCTCAATGACCAAACCACATATGTTTTTCCATCACATTATTACTAAATTGAAATATCACACTTCCATACTCTTCCCCCTTTCAGTAAAAAAAAAAAGATTACGTTTGCTCCAAAACTAAGAGGACTCTCCCTCTTCCCCTACCATTGATGAAACATTACATAAATGACTAGCTGACAAATCTACTTTTAAACACCTTTGGTAGCTGTCGAGAGTTTACAAACACAGATTTTTGCTGATACTCTGTGCTGGTTTTGGGTGAGAAGGGGTTAATTCTCCTCACTGTGGGGGTCGGCTACCTTTCCAGCTTCCCGCGCTCTGCTGCGTGGCAGGGGCGGCTGGGAGGGGCAGGGCCGTCGTGGGGGTGGCTGACCCCGACTGGCCAATGGCAGGCTCATTCCACACCATGTGACACCATGACCAGTATATTGAGGGGGGGCAGGTTGCAGCGTGGGAGCGGCGCGGCGTCGGGCGTCTGCGGTGCGTGCGGTTTGTTTCAGCGGTTCATTCCCCCTTTCCCCTCCCTTCCCCCCCCCCCGGGGCTTTGCGCCTCTCGTTGTTCTCCTTTACATTGCATTTCTATTGTTGTTTCTTTTAATTATTAAACTGTTCTTATCCCAACCCACGAGGGTTACCCTTCTGATTCTCTCCCCCATCTACCAGTGGGGGAGAGAGTGAGTAACTGTGTGGGGCTGAGCTGCCGGCTAAACCACAACAGTCTTTTTGGTGCCCAACGTGGGGCTCAAGGGTTGGAGATAATAACAGCTGCTGGTCACAGCACCATGTTGTCCTTTTTGCAGTTGGTGTTAAAGATCGGTGTTGGTTTGTTGAGTCTGCTCTGTTCTGCTGTGATTAGTAATGTTTTGCCTACAAGATTTGTTATGCAAACACTCGTTTTCAGCTTTATCTGGTATTTGGGGTTTTTGCTGAAACCATTACTGTACTTTGGATACCACCTTGTTGAGGCAATTAGCAATTATACCTCCTCCTCTGAGAGGTTTTATATGGAGGAAATACAGAATAGTACCTTTGCAACTTTGTTCTAGGATGTCTGTGCCTTTGTTACAACAACCTTTTTGTATCTTGAGCATCCTTGGGTGGTTAAGGTACACTTATTGTTAGTTTTTGGGCATGTTGTTTCGGTTTTGACTAAGCAACTTAAGAATATCACCCAGAAATCTGCCCTGAGGCTTGATAGTTATGAGTGGCAGGGCATGTGGGATAGCATGGGCAAACACCTAGGCAGTGGGCACCCCCAGTGTTTTGGAGTTTCACCCCCGAACAAGGGCAGAATCCTAAAAAACTAATAGAATATTTGGAGAAAGTATATGGTTACGCTGGGAACTCCAGAGAGACAAAGATAACTGCAACATGCTGGGGTCTGGCCCATGCATACCAAGCCCTGCTCAACAGTATTCAGTGCCCCCAAGGGGAAGAGAATGTCTCTGGATTGAAATGCAAAGTGACTGGCACTGTAGACAATCCAGCCCTGACAACAGGCACTGCAGCCACTCAAACCCCCACAACAAGTAGTGGAGCTAGCTCAGAAAATAAACCCGTACCAGCATCAGTTGCCCCCATACACAAGACGAAATATTGGAAGCGGACATCAACTCGTTTAGAACGGGATGATGACGAACCAGGGCCATCACGGGGAGAGGAGGGAGAAGTAATAAATGAAATAGAGACCACCCGATCCCTGTCCTTAAGCGAGTTGGGAGATATGCGAAAAGATTATAGCCGTCGTTCAGGTGAGCACATTGTCACCTGGCTGCTCCGATGCTGGGAGAATGGGGCCAGTAGCCTGGAACTAGAGGGAAAAGAAGCCTAACAATTGGGATCCCTTTCTGGGGAAGGGGGCGTTGACAAAGCAATTGGAAAAAAACCACAAGCCCTCAGCCTCTGGAGGCGACTCCTGTCTGGAGTGAAGGAAAGGTATCCCTTCAAAGAAGATGTTACATATCGCCCAGGAAAATGGACAACTATGGAGAAAGGCATCCAGTATCTAAGGGAATTAGCGGTGTTTGAGGTGATTTATGGTGACCTGGACGATCAACAGTCATCCAAAGATCCAGATGAAGCCAAGTGCACACGACCCATGTGGCGGAAGTTTGTACGGAGCGCACCATCTTCGCATGCAAACTCGTTGGCAGTAATGTCCTGGAAAGATGACAAGACACCAATGGTGGCAGAGGTGATTGATAGACTCCGGGATTACGACACAAATATCTCTTCCTCGCTCGTCTCTGCTGTGGAGAAACTATCCCAAGAGGTCCAGCAACTCAAAGAAGGTATGTCCTACTCCCCACCTCGACAGAGTAGTGTCTCAGCTGTTAGGAATAAGCATCCTTTGGCTCAAAGAAAGGGGTACACACCATGGGCCACCCTATGGTTCTACCTGTGTGACCACGGAGAGGACATGATGAGGTGGGATGGAAAGCCTACTTCGACCCTACAGGTATGAGTACATGAACTGCAAGGAAGAACAGTCACTCAGGGAGGCTCTTCCAGGAAAGCTGCTGCTCCAATTTCCAGTGAGCAAGTCCCCAGACAGAGGAGTAGAAGCACAGGTTTTATTTCTAAGTGTAATAGAGGGACTCCTGATTCACATTTACAGGAAGTGAGTTGTGACTGCCATGATCAGGACTAGAGGGGCCCTGCCTCCAGCTAGGTGGAGGAAAGGGATAACCGGGCTTACTGGACTGTGTGGATCCGATGGCCTGGCACGTCCGACCCACAGGAGTATAAAGCTTTAGTGGACACCGGCGCACAGTGCACCTTAATGCCATCAAAGTATATAGGGGCAGAACCCATCAGTACTGCTGGAGTGACAGGGGGATCCCAAGAGCTAACTGTATTGGAGGCTGAAGTGAGCCTAACCGGGAACAAGTGGCAGAAGCACCCCATTGTGACTGGCCCAGAGGCTCCGTGCATCCTTGGCATAGGCTGTCTCAGGAGCGGCTATTTCAAGGACCCAAAAGGGTACAAGTGGGCTTTTGGTGTAGCTGCCTTAGAGACAGACAGTTAAACAGCTGTCTACCTTGCCCTGTCTCTTGAAGGACCCTTCTGTTGTGGGGTTGCTGAAGTTCGAAGAACAACAGGTGCCAATCGCCACCACAACAGTGCACCGGTGGCAATATTGCACCAACAGAGACTCTCTGATCCCCATCCATGAGCTCATTCACCAACTGAGGAGCCAAGGAGTCATCAGTAAGACCCACTCACTCTTTAACAGTCCCATATGACCAGTGCGGAAGTCTAATGGAGAGTGGAGACTAACAGTAGACTATTGTGGCCTGAACGAAATCACTCCACCATTGAGTGCTGCTGTGCCAGACATGCCAGAACTTCAATACGAACGGGAGTCAAAGGCGGCCAAGTGGTATGCCATAATTGATATTGCTAATGCATTCTTCTCAATCCCTCTGGCAGCAGAGTGCAGGCCACAGTTTGCTTTCACATGGAGGGGCGTCCAGTACACCTGGAATCAACTGCCCCAGGGGTGGAAACACAGTCCCACCATTTGCCATGGACCGATTCAGACTGTACAGGGAGAAGCTCCAGAACACCTTCAATGCATTGATGACATCATTGTGTGGGGCAACATAGCGGAAGAATTCTTCGAGAAAGGAGAGAAAATAGTCCAAATCCTTCTGAAAGCTGGTTTTGCCATAAAACAAGGTAAGGTGAAGGGACTCGCACAAGAGATCCGGTTCTTAGGAATCAAATGGCAAGATGGACGTCATCAGATCCCAATGGACGTGATCAACAAAATAGCAGCCATGTCTCCACCAACTAGCAAAAAGGAAACACAAGCTTTCTTGGGCGTTGTGGGTTTTTGGAGAATGCATATTCCAAATTACAGTCTGATCATAAGCCCTCTCTATCAAGTGACCCGGAAAAAGAATGATTTCAAATGGGGCCCTGAGCAGCAACAAGCCTTTGAACAGATTAAACGAGAAATATTCATGCAGTAGCTCTTGGGCCAGTCCGGGCAGGACAAAATGTAAAGAATGTGCTCTACACTGCAGCTGGGGAGAATGGCCCTACCTGGAGCCTCTGGCAGAAAGCACATGGGAAGACCCGAGGTCGACCCCTAGGGTTTTGCAGTCGGGGATACAGAGGGTCCAAAGCCCGCTATACTCCAACTGAAAAAGAGATATTGGCAGCATATGCAGGGGTTCAAGCTGCTTCAGAAGTGGTTGGTACTGAGGCACAGTTGCTCCTGGCACCCCGACTGCCAGTGCTGGGCTGGATGTTCAAAGGAAACATCCCCTCTACACACCGTGCAACTGATGCTACATGGAGTAAATGGGTTGCACTGATTACCCAGCGGGCTTGAGTAGGAAACCCCAGTCGCCCAGGAATCTTGGAAGTGATTACGGACTGGCCAGAAGGCAAAGATTTTGGATTATCACCAGAGGAGGAGGTGACACGTGCTGAAGAAGCCCCACTGAATAACAAATGGCCAGAAAATGAGAAGCAATACACCCTGTTCGCTAATGGGTCCTGTCACCTTGTGGGAAAGCACCGGAGATGGAAGGCTGCTGTATGGAGTCCTACACGACAAGTAGCAGAAACTGCTGAAGGAGAAGGTAAATCGAGCCAGTTTGCAGAGGTAGAGGCCATCCAGCTGGCCTTAGACATCGCTGAACGGGAAAAGTGGCCAGTGCTCTATCTCTGTACTGACTCCTGGATGGTGGCAAATGCCTTGTGGGGCTGGCTGCAGCAGTGGAAGCAAAACAACTGGCAGCGCAGAGGCAAACCCATCTGGGCTGCCACATTGTGGCAAGATATTGCTGCCCGGGTAGAGAAACTGGTTGTAAAGGTACATCATGTGGATGCTCACGTCCCCAAGAGTCGGGCCACTGAAGAACATCGGAACAACCAGCAGGTAGATCAGGCTGCCAAGATTGAAGTGGCTGAGCTGGATCTGGACTGGCAGCATAAGGGTGAACTATTTCTAGCTCGATGGGGCCATGACATCTCAGGCCATCAAGGGAGAGATGCAACATACAGGTGGGCTCGTGATCGAGGGGTGGACTTGACTATGGATATTATTGCACAGGTTATCCACAAATGTGACACATGCGCTGCAATCAAGCAAGCGAAGCGGGTAAAGCCTCTGTGGTATGGGGGACGATGGATGAAATATAAATATGGGGAGGCCTGGCAAATTGACTATATCACACTCCCACAGACCCGCCAAGGCAAGCGCCATGTGCTTACAATGGTAGAAACAATGACTGGCTGGCTGGAAACATATCCTGTCCCCCACGCCACTGCCTGGAACACTATCCTGGGTCTTGAAAAACAAGTCCTGTGGTGACATGGCACCCCAGAGAGAATTGAGTCAGCCAATGGGACTCATTTCCAAAATAGCCTCATAGACACCTGGGCCAAAGACCGTGGCATTGAGTGGGTGTATCACATCCCCTATCATGTACCAGCCTCTGGGAAAATTGAACGGTACAATGGACTGTTAAAAACTACACTGAGAGCAATGGGGGGTGGAACATTCAAGCACTGGGATACACATTTAGCAAAAGCCACGTGGTTAGTCAACACGAGGGGATTTGCTAACCGAGCTGACCCTGCCCAGTCAGAAATCCTACATACTGTGGAAGGGGATAGAGTCCCTGTAGTGCACACAAAAAGTATGCTGGGCAAAACAGTCTGGGTTCTTCCTGCCTCCGGCAAGGGCAAACCCATTCGTGGGATTGCTTTTGCTCGAGGACCTGGGTGCACTTGGTGGGTGACGTGGGAGGATGGAGAAATCCTATGTGTGCCTCAAGGGGATTTGATTTTGGGTGAAAGCAGTCAATGAACTGAATGGCACAATGTGAACTGCTAGATAATATTGTGTGTCACCTCTGTGTTGTATCAATGATATCAGAGTACAAGCCTCCCAACCCATGGAAGATAAACTATGAAACAAGCCGTGCAGCAATGATGGAACAGTGACTGACTCGGTATGCAGCAACCCAATGCCACACACCATCTCTCCCACCCTGAAAGACTGATACAACAGATGGAGCCCAGAGTCATGGACTGGGTGAACTCAATGGACATTTTAATGGACATTTTACAGGGAAGGTCCATGAATTAAGGGAATGATGTCTGTGTATTATGTTAAAGGATGGGAAGGGGCGGGGTGGTGGTTGGTACGGTTGTATTGCATCATATGGGACCTGTCATTGGTGTAAATGGTATGGAATAAGGGGTGGAGAATGTGCTGGTTTTGGGTGAGAAGGGGTTAATTCTCCTCACTGTGGGGGTCGGCTACCTTTCCAGCTTCCCGCGCTCTGCTGCGTGGCAGGGGTGGCTGGGAGGGGCAGGGCCGTCGTGGGGGCGGCTGACCCCAACTGGCAAATGGCAGGCTCATTCCATACCATGTGACACCATGACCAGTATATTGAGGGGGGGCAGGTTGCAGCGTGGGAGCGGCGTGGTGTCAGGTCGGCGGGCGTCTGCGGCGCAGGCGGTTTGTTTCAGCGGTTCATTCCCCCTTTCCCCTCCCTTCCCCCCTCCCCCGGGGCTTTGCGCCTCTCGTTGTTCTCCTTTACATTAAAAGAAACAACAATAGAAATGCAATTTTAATTATTAAACTGTTCTTATCCCAACCCACGAGGGTTACCCTTCTGATTCTCTCCCCCATCTACCAGTGGGGGAGTGAGCGAGCGACTGTGTGGGGCTGACCTCCCGGCTAAACCACGACATACTGCTTCACAGAATTTAGCTTTTCCTCCAGAAAATTTAAGTTTCTCTTTTGCTAGATATCATAGAAAAGCTCTGACCACAAGCACAGTTGCTAATTCATAAAAGGTCTTCAATTACATAATTGCACATTAATTTTTGCAATTAAAGAATTCAGTATATTAAACTGGGTTGCAGAACACCAAAGTCTAACCATACCTCTTTGCCTCTATCAAATATCTGTCTCTTCTCTGAACCAGCAGACCTAGTCATTCAATCACCAGCCTGGTAGAAAGGCAACCAAATCAATAATTACCATAAAAGAAGAAACAAACATCCATATGGCAAGTTCACTTATTTTCATACAAGAAATAATCATGAAGCACTTCTTACCTTCCTTCCAATCCAATTAGGGAAAAAGTCTTCTGAAGAAGTCATCAAGCTCTACATGAAAGGTTGTGCTGGGTTGGTTACTACTAGACATCCAAGAGCAGAAAAACCCTGATTAAAAATCCCCAAAACTTTGAAAGCACTGAAGAAAAACATGCATACAAAATACTGTTAAATTTATTTAAAGAATGCAAAAGAAAAAAATCTAGGTTAATGTGGTTGTATTGCCCACAACCTAGCCAGGCAGGATTTCACAAGGAGGTTAAGATTAAAAATTACTTCTCCATTTACTGGAGGAGTCCTGAAAGTCATAGGAAGGAAGACATTTAGCAGAAGCACCACATACAAACTTTTCATTATAAGGGAGATGTTCATCTAGCCTAAATTGGGAAAAAACAAGACAGTGATTTAGTCAGCCCTGCTGGCAATGGTATCTTAAGGTTATCTACAATGACTGACAGCTTGCCCAGGTAAAGGAACAGAAACTAGCATGATACTCTTCAAAGCAAAGAATTTCTTGAGGATAGTTTCCCTATGACCAATTTTATGGTGCAGCTATGAGCTACTGTAAAAGACAATAACCAATTTACTTCCTGAATTATCTTATTGCTTATCTACCCCTTCCAAAAATGACAACCAGAAAAGGAGAAATACTGCCTACCCATTAAATTCTACTTCCAGGGGAGCACCAGTATTCATGATAAACTCTGCTAGGATGTTTTTGCCGGGCTGCTCTGCACACCAATAGACCTCAGGGTTCAAAAGAAGCTATGGCATTAGCAGTGTGGTGAATGAGGTGCTACAAGTAGGAATCAGGAAACATGAGTTTGCATCTCTGCTTCTGTCTCACCAGCTAATCAGAAGCAGCCCTGTATCACGATAGTGGTCTTCTGCTTCCTGCCCTTGACCATCTGTCTTGAGAACAGGGATGACCTTTTCCCATGTATTTGTACAGCACCAAGTACTACAGATAACGTGAACATTCTCAACATTGTTACAGTGGAAAAAAAAATAAATCTGAAACTACAGAAGTAACAGCAAAACAGTAAACACAAAATGAAGAAGTGGTGATGTACTAAACTATTAAGTGTATTATATCTATTACCAGGGACACAAAATTAAGAATTCTAGCATGAAGGGAAACTAGTTTACCATCACAACAGTCTATATGAGAATTAAGGTTCAGTAAATAAACACATTTTATATTTCAAAAGAACTCTAAAACTGCTCCAGGTAGCTCTTATTGAACTAATTTGATTCCCTTCCACCGCTTAAACAAATGTTCCATAAATGAGAAGTAATACTGAAATACCTCTTAACTACAACATGCAGCTATGACTTTTTCCATTTATTTCTTTGTTACAACATTTGCTATTTTGGATATGTATGTGCAAACAAAAATACAAAGGGCATGTCACATGACAAGATTACGTTCTATTGGAAATTTTTCGTCTTGTTTTAAATAATACTTTGCTATATAATATTTATCATCATTACCTACAAGCGTGCATTATTCCTCCCAGTTCTACGTAGAATGGGGCAAACTTATGAATAGAAAATAAAAAAGGACTGTGACATGATAATGCTATTTCACTTCTGTGTAAAAACGCTATCACTGTTTCCCATTTTTCTGAAGCAGCTTAATCTCTAGGGAAACAAAAAAGCAAAACAACAAAAAAATCCCAGCCTCAAGAAAACCCCCAAACCTTCCCCAAAAGCAAACCTCAAATGAAAATGCTCATTGAGACTGTCTTTGTATTAATTCCATTCATATAGCAAGTTCCGTGCAATTCCACACTTTTAGTCAGTCAAAAAACCTTCATGATCTTAAATATTCTCTGTGCTGATTTAGGTGTTCACTCAGTAGGATGGAAGCTATTTAAACTTCTGCAAAATTGATATTAAAACCTGCTTTAGGCTCACTGCCCATAGTTTGCTGTGAATTTACAAAACAAACAGAAGTGAGGTGAGAAGTCCTGGTGATGCTGGAAATACTTCATCATTAATACCTTCAACACAAATAGCAACATGCAAGTGTAATTCTACTATAAATATTGCTTGTTTTTAAAGCAATTGTATTTAAAAATGCTTGTATTTAAAGACAATAAGCTTACGTCATCCTCTTCAAGACTGGTAAGAAAGAACAAATTCTTCTCAACTCAGCCTTAAAGTAGTGTCTTTCATAGGAGCAGCTACTCAAAACAGCTAATCGTTGCATATTTATTAATTATGAGATGGCAGCCAGCACAAAATTCATTCTCCTAACTGAACTGATTGATATGAATGAAGAACAGTAAAAACTGATTTGTAAGTCCTGCCTACACGAGTATTTTATTACAAAGTGGATTAGGGCAGGGATTTTAAAGCACAATAATTCTTCTGTACTACAAATACCAACCGTATGGTCTAGCTTAATTATTTGAAGTGGATTAAACTAAACCACATAAAAGAAACTGTTGCCAAACAATAAGAGTGTTCACAGTATGGAACAGCAATTCCAGACTTACATGCATACAAGTATGACACATGCAACTGATGGTACATGTGCAAGAAGGATGGCTTGATCAAAGGTGACCTTTTTTTTTTTTTAAATGTAGTCCTGTATCAGTTTTTCAAACATAAATCAAAACGCAAAAGGTATGGATTTTGTACAATGCATTAGAATGCAAAGCTATTACCCAGGACTTTATTATGCCATTTATTAGCTGTTTCCAAACCTTTTATTTCCTTGTGGAAGTGTATTTTATTCTGTTTGCCAGCAACAGACTTTTCACTATATTACCCTGAGAGAGTGAGAAACAACATGATTTTTCTTATTCATTCCCATGTTCTTAAACTGGACTTGCATATTGGAGGGGGTGCAAGTAAAGTGTTATTATCAAATCAGTACAGGCTGAGTACACAGTACTTTCAACACATTCTGCAAGTGCAAGTCCTTATTACCATTTTCCTTCATTATTTTCTCAATATCAAGATTATGCTTTAAAAACACTGTTTATAACTGAAAGACCAGTTCCCTGAATCCTTATTTTTATACAAGATAAATACAAAATTATAATTCTCCTTGATGTTTGAACGCTTGCTGGTCAACACAATTATGGGAAGAAAAAACTATATTTTCAATAATTCTTTGTCTTTACTTAAACACTACCAGCTTCTACTATGGTCTTCTAATAATAGCCAGCTTGAATCTTGAATGTATGAGAAATCAGTACAATCCCAGTAAGAACAGTATAGGAAAACAAGAGGAACAGAAGGGTAATGAGTAGTATCAAGCATCTCATGGTAAACTTGATTTTTGCGATCATACAATAACCCACATTTGGTAAGGTTTCCAGCCAAGATAACATTAAAAAGACAGCATACACAAATGTGTCTTACAGATGGTCACTTCGTTCAAAGCCCACTTCTGAAGCACCAAAAAAACCCCCGGCAAAATCTTACAGATGCCACTTACAGATAAAATAGTTGCACATTACCTACTCTGGCACTCAACAGCTGCTCATAAACAGCACAGCCTTCCTATATATCCCTTCCCTTCACTACTGACAAGTAAGCAATTAGTGACAAGCCTTCAAGATGACTGGCTAATAATTACATTGCTGTATGCTTTCCTTCCACTGAAATGGAAGACCAAGTTTGGACAATAAGTGAACAATGAGCTCCATTAGGAAATATCTTTAACCCCTCCTTTAAACTGTTATCACTTCTAAAGGAATATGTGTCTTCTTTCGTTCAGCATTTTTTGTTTTGTTGTTTGGTTTTTTTTTTTAAGTACAGATCCACTATACCACAGTCTTAAATAATTGCTTACCTCACAGTGGTAATAGTTACAAGTACAAAATTATAGCAATCATTTCTTTGCCATAATTATTTCCGTGACAGTAGTTAACCAAACGTGTTTCATAAATTCTCTTTGGTAACAAGTGCAGAATGATTTAAATTGGGAGCTGTGGAAATATAGTATATAGTATAGTTCATGAAATAAAATGGAGATGCAATTGAATGCAACGTACAGTCCTAACATATGTCTGAAGGTCAACCTTATTGACACAGGTACAGCTGCAAAAAAAACAAACCAAACAAATTCAAGGCAATATTTGTTTAAGAAACCAATAACCATTCTGAGAAATCTCCATAAGCTTACGTCTCATTCATTTCTTTAAGTGCTGTTAAGTATAAAAGTATTTGTTTTAAACAGAGTCTGATTTGCATATACACTAAGACACTTATATATTACTTGGCCCTGCAGTGAGTGCCCACAGAGGTAAGAGGATCCTTCATGTTAGAAAGAATTAAATTCATAAATACTGGTAACATCCTCCACCGAATACACCCAACAAGAATAAAATTAAATACCTACCAGGTTTGAGAAATAAACCTTGTTTTTAACAAGAACCTGTATTTGCACTGCTTGGATTCATAAATGCATTTGAAGGCTGCTGAATTGTACAAATTAGTTTGAAGTTGAGGTTGAGATGGGATTAAAGCATATCAGGGTGTGAAAGTTTGCAATTTAAGATGTCTGCAAGAGGATCAACGGTTTGTGTACAAATAGTACTAACACTTGCAATAAAAGTAGTAGTAAAAATTATTGATATGTATGAATAAGAGGCCACTAACAACTTCAGCTTGCTTTATACCTTCTGTAGGAACATACACAGTCTAACTTCAAATATATTTTATATGCATTATGCATATACTTCTTACACTAGATGAAGTGCTAAGACTATTTTTCTTATAAAAACTGTAATGGTAAACTACTTTGAAGACGAATAATTTTGAGATATTATAGTTAAAATGGATATCTTAATTGCTTAAAATTATCTTTAAAAAGTGGCAAATTCAGTTTTCAACTCTTACATGGCATATAGCTTAGATGAGAATATCTGAGGTGAGTTAAATCATCTTAACAAGTAGGTTTATTTTTTCACTGGTGGAATCTAACCACTACTTACTTGGTAGCATTGACATGTCAGGATAGCATATAGCTACATTCTTTTGCTCTTTATTTAAGAACTAGGATAAAATTTTGACCAAGAAATGCACAAAGGGCATCAGGAGTTATTTGTCAGACAAATTTCTATTCCAGCACAAAAATAGATGACTCAGGGTAGGACAGAAATGTTTCAGAAACTAAATTAATCTGAAATCCTTATTCAAAACTTTGGAAGCAGGAAACCTCATTACATCACTAGAAATGTCAAAAAGAACCCACTGGAATCAACAATAAAATTACCTGTATTACTTAAATACAAGAAACATCACTGAAATAAAATCAATAGTTTGTTCAGTACCAAATATCTGAAAGTAATCTAATGTAGAGAAAAATAAAAATAAAAGAAGAAATTATTGCACTCCTAGTCATGACTGGAGTATTGGAAACTCTGTGTAGAATTCTACGTGTTAGACAAAGTGAATAGGAGATACAGAAATACAGACAGGACTGCTGCCAGAACTCCAGGAGCAGCATGCCAGGCACTTTACTGGAAAGCTCAAGGATAATTGCTAAATTCAAGTTTAAGACTAACTTCAAGCTGTTAGTATCTACTCTGTAACACAGAGTGACTTCTGGATGGTGCAGTTTCCACAAAAGCTGACATAAAAAAAGTGCAAGTCCAGTGACTGGTCTGCACTACTCGTTTCTTCCATTTAGCAGCTTTTCATACTGTAGCATTCTTGGTATGCAGTATGCACAACAACAGGATAAACTCAGAGACAGTATAAGTCAGAAGCTGTAGAGTGGCATAAATCTAATTAAGTCTAACTGGTAAGACTAAAGGAATGTAAATTAGAACCAGATACAACCAGCTTCCTCATATGCAAGTTGCATATGAATATGCATATGAATCAGATTTCCTCTGGATTCTCTAAATCTAGCCCAACATTCCTATCCTGTGGCACTCAAAATCAAACTAGAGTCTTAGGCAATAGTTAACCAAGAAGAATGCATTTAAGCTTAAGAAAATTGAGAATACATATTCAAAATATATTAAGAAAATATAGTCAAAAGAAAATCCTAGAGGTCTTTTCCAACCTTAATGATTCTATGAAAACAGGTTAAGCTTTTACAAGATAAATCCCCCAGGTCAAAATCATGGTTGAAATTGTTTCCTCAAGCACTTCCACTGCTGTTCATTTCACTTGTAATAGTCAACAACTGTAGCAATCAACCAAATCATCCTACTACAGTGGGATCAGGAAAAACTTGGTACTTCTCCAGTAGCAAGGTGAACATGAAAGAACAGCAAAACCAACATTCACTATAAAGCTAAGAGCCAGTAATACAGAAGAACCCATCAGGGTATGAAACCTTCATTTTACCATCTTCTGAAACAGCAAACTACTGTTATCTTGACGATTTGAATATACACAAATATTCTGGGACTCGTTGTCCAAATACACTTTGTTTGTTTATTTTGTAATTACTTTAGTAAGTTGATTAGCAACAGCAGTAAATCAGTTCTTTTATTCAACATTCAAGGCAACTACTTTTCAACAAATATATATCGAATAAAGGAACAAAGAAGAAAAGCTGAATTCATCTTAAAAGGTGATTTTATGCACAGAAGCTACTCACAAAAGCAGACTGAATTCCAAAATACCATTTTTCTACTTAGCATCTATTCAGGTTGATACCCAAGATGTATACACTTCCTGAGCGCTTACACTACTCAGAAAAAAATGACAGAGACATTCATTACTAAACATGCAGGTAACAATCTGATCTACAAAGTAGCACTGCAGTTTGGCAGAATTGAAAATATTATTCTAACATCAGTTAACCCATCTTAAACGCTTATCATAAACGCTAAAAGCAAAACTATTACCCAAATGATTGGCAACATGAGCCTCTGTAGCTGCACCTGGCATCATTTACTATGTTAAAATCCTGTGCTCACCTTTTAGTAGCAGCGAAAGGAAAATGAAGTGCTCATTACTAATGATAACAGTCTACATCTTAGGTTTTATTAACTGAAAAGGAATCTTTGCAACCCATACATGTTCTTAAATGAGAACAGGTCTAACTGATATTATGAGGGAGCATGAGTTCTCAAATTGTCCTTAGTTTGACAGCAGTTCCATTACAACTTTTTGTCGACTAGCAATGCAAATGCAATTGGGAAAAGAGGGGCACCTTTACATGAATTGTTAAGTACATTTTCAAAATAATAGGATAATAATAGGATGATCTCTTGTGTACTAATTTAGATGCAACGTATTGGTTTTCCACCAAAGGAAGACAACCTTTGGAGGGCTTCTGAAGACCTTTTTCTACATGTCTTAGAGTCAGTAAAATGCAAATATCAATAAAGCCAGCATCTAGGCTGATATATACTGCAAACAAAGCATCTGGATCCAACAAAGCAGAGAATGAAATTTCAGACTTACGTTTCTCATCATCAGCATGTACTAGAGATGCTGCTCTCGACAAAACATCCAATGGAGTCTCCATTCCTCTCTGGATCCTGGAAAATTCAGAGCCAAAGTTTCAAAAAGGAAACCCACAGAGTCCCTACCACAACATACTAGGTGGTATGCCACTTATTCATAGCCTACACATCAGGTTTTACAGAAGGAAGTAGTAACAAACATCAAGAGCATGACAGCAGAAAGAATAAAAAATCCAGGTTTCTGCTGCTCTTCTCATATTATACCAGCACAGGATTTGTTAAAACTAAGTCATTGCTGAAAACAAGGAAACAGTGGAATTAGCTTTTCCACCAACTACTCATCCAAAACAAACCAAATTCTCAAGTACTTGACTAAAGCTGATGACCACTGCTCAAGTATGTTGCAACAGGATTGTCTGCTATATGTTGTAAGCGGTTTGCCTCCCATCCCAATGAAGAGTTACTTGAGACAATATCCAAGAATGCAGCTCATCCAGAGTGAGGATGACAGCTGGCCTGACTACCTACATGAGCTTTAGATCCATAGTATTCAATAAACTTGTGCTCCTTACTCTCCTATGCTCAAAGTAGAATCATCCAACTTATAAGCCATTAATACATTTTCTTACTCATGAATATATAGTCAAACACTGCACACAGAAAACTGTAACTTGCATAATCATAATCGCACCTCTGTAGCTGTTTTTCCATTTCTCCCCTACAACACATAATTCCCATAACAAAAAATTAACCCCATCACGTGAAAATGCACATTTCAGCACTACACTACGCAACAGGCTCTCCCATTAAAAACAAAACAAAAATTGCATTACACAGCTTATATAAGCCTCTCAAACTTTCACATCAATGGCATCAAAACTAAAAAAGAAGTTCCGATATGAAATTCCACAAAATATGAACGGGAAAGGAAGGAAGAGAATAACATGTTGTCATGATGCTTTTGTTAAAAGGCCAACAACTTCTATGTGTTTTTAAATAAGAGCACAACAGCATAGACAGAACTGTCAAGAAAACAAATGCAGAAAGAGAAAAAACCCAAGACTGCTATTTTGTTGGTTTTTTCCCCCCCACAAAACCAGCATGCTATTCTGTCATAAGAACTGTTTACTGTAACTTACTTTACAGTATGATCTTAAAAAAAAAAAAAGTAGTGGCAACTACAGAAATCTCAAACACATGTATATGGACTTAACAACAAACATATGTTTGGGAAACAATTTCCTTGACTATAAATTATAAACCTCACTATCCTCCCTCCCTCTTCCTAAATAACGTCAAAGACTTTAAAACTGATCTAAGATTCTAAGCATAAGAGAAAGGGTTTTTTAAAGTATTTTTAAGTTCAAAAAATATATGTTCAATAAAGAATTAAATCCAGCCTTGTTTCCATAGAACTGTGCAAGAAGAAGAGACATACCTGAAATAACTAAGTATAGCACTTGAGGATAAAAACATGCATTCTCCCTCCCTGACAGAATCAGCGTTTGCTCAAGAATGGTATTTTAACTGAACTTATAAACTCAGTTAACTCCTTTATTTAGAGACAGTACATGTGGGCAAGAGGTTTTAGAAAACAAGATCTTAGATTCTTATTTTACTAAGCCTGTCTTCATTAAATATTTCTTTATGTCATGTTCTGCCACACACTCTTCCAAATCAAAGCAAAGATTTGGAAGAGAGCATTCACTAAAGAAGCCTTCAGCATTCTTCTACTCTGATCCCTCAGACCCTGATGCTTGTTTCTTTTCTGCATTTTGTTTTCTTGGAGTTTAAAATAGCACCACTTTATTTCTCCCCAGACTGTTGATTACTGACCCTCTCACACAAATTCCACTAACAGTGAAAATTCAGTTGAAAAAAGATTAAAATATGTCTGATCAGATGATGTAGCTATACCAAACTGATGGCTAACTCATGATTTAGCATTAACCAGCCTTCTCTTAAATTTACAAGACAGTAGATACAAAGATTTTTGGTCAACTCTAGAAAAACCCTCTTGAAAAGAACAATGCAAAGGATATTAAGATGTCTTACTGAAAATAAATCGCTGTTTTTCTTCAAGTTTTTCACTAATTTTCAAATAATGGGAGTAGCAG
The DNA here is from genome assembly GCF_963921805.1 of Phalacrocorax carbo. Classification (NCBI taxonomy): domain Eukaryota; kingdom Metazoa; phylum Chordata; class Aves; order Suliformes; family Phalacrocoracidae; genus Phalacrocorax; species Phalacrocorax carbo. The sequence goes on from NC_087518.1 coordinate 22,870,634, forward strand.
ATGCCCAATCCCTTTCCGGAACATGCTCCTAGTAAGAGAATTAGCTGGTGACAGAAGTCGACATTGAGAGAAGGAAACAGGAACCAAGTCATAGTTCTATTCAGGATATTAGACACTTTAAAAACAACTTCACTAACACTGGCCTCGATATAGTTTTGTAGCTTTGCATATTATTAAAGTTCATATCTGAGAGCTGCAGAAGTGTTTCTCTAACAGTTAAGGTCTTGTGAAGAATGTTGTGTCCATTCAAGAGTTTCTTTGAAAGGATGCTGTTAACAGAGAGATCTGCAAATTCCAAGGTGCAATACCATATATGCTGCAATTTTTTTTAAACATGCTGAACGCATTTAAAGTTAGGAAAATTACCTTCAAGGAGCTATAAACTTCCAGATTATTTTTCAAACAATATGAAATATCCCTCTATCTCCAAATTAAACTAACAAGTCAGGGATAACAGTTCAGGAAAGAAATAAAGGTTGCCTACAAGAATGAGAGAGGAGGAATCTTCTCTTAAGACTGTTCAAAGCTTAAAAGGCTAATTCCATCTCGGCAAGGACAGCAACTGCTACAGCTGCTCCAGGGCAGCCTTCAGAGAACAGCCCGGTCACCCTCAGGAGTCGTCATGTTTCAGAAATGAAAGAATAGTTCTATTTCCAGGGTTCTGACAAAAAAGCCAGTTAAAAAGCAGACTTCTGATAAAAGCCAGCTGATTCTCTGTGTGACAGAGAAACCTGTCTACCCAGCAGAAACTAGCCTGAATCAAAGCTGATTTTTTGTAAGTATCCCCATCAAAAACCAACTCTCTAGCCTATGTGCAAATATTGCTCTATACCCAGACCTCGTAAATGAGAACAAGTGACTAGCAGAACACAAGTACACAAACTTAACCTTCTCTGGATAGATCTGATTTAAACATTATGGAAATAGTTTCATAAGCATCTTATTTGTTACAAAATCCTAGCTGCTAGATTTAAAGAGACACAAGCCAAAAGCACTTTTACAAGCATTCAAGATATTTTTATCCACTGTAATTTCAAATATTAGTTCAATATCTTACTCAGTCCTTTTATTTATTAGTTACTGCTTCCACTCAATACTCCCCTAGTCTGTCTTGTCTCCCCTACATTGCAGCGAAGAAACATTCTGAAAAACAGTAAAGACACAGAATGTAATAGCGTAAAGATACAATGTCTGAAAGACAAATAAGTTACTAAACACTGATCCACCAGTAGGGTTTTTTTATGCAACATTTGAAGAACACAACACACATTCACATAATGAAACAGCACTTTATTTTCCCTCTCCTTTTCAAGCTTTTGCAAACTCCATGCACATATGGAGTACTCTCGACATTGCAAATGACTGTTATCATTTTTTGAAGACTATAGCTTTTGAAAATAAACAGTTAAGTGATTTCATGGATTTATGCAGCACCTTCCATGCATCAGGGAAAGTACGTGTGGAAAAACCCTAAAGTTGCTTGTTTGAAACTTAAGTAAACTGTCAGTAAAGAAACCAGTACCAGAGACTAACTGCAGGCTGAACAATAAGACATCTATTGAATCCCATGGAAGTTATTATTCACAGTGGGGTATGTCAAGACAGATTTGAAATAAAAAGAAGAACTTTATATTTGATTAAAAAGAAAAAAGAGGGGAACAGCAAAGGGACAGGAAGGAAAGAGAGACATGAAAGATTATGTTTGTGGCAGTAATCTCCATTATGAAGATATGATGCCTTCTGTCTAGAATGGTTCTTAACTAGTAAGCAAAGTAACAAGTTAGATGACAGAAACAAGGAAAACGTTGGGTGACGAGAACAAAAGGCCTCCTGTGCAGGTAAGGAAAATCAGAAGAATTTAAACATAATTTGGACATGAAGAGCTAAAGAGAGGTCACAGTCATAAAGATACTTGGGTTACAGGTCTGACTGACAAATGGAATAGCAGCACAGCCAATAGCCATTGCAAGCACATTAATAAGAAATATCTGAAAGCAGACACTACTAATAGTTCTCTCTTAAACTTGTTGAGTGTGGACTAGAGATAGACATCTACACAATGCCAAGGAGAGAGAAGGCAGAACCTTTCAATGACATGGAGGAAACTTGAATTCATATGCCTGGTGAAATTACAGAGATAAGGTTGGAGGTAAAAAGTGGATTAATAAATAAAGCCCATTATAACAACAAAAAAGCAAGACAAGAATGACAAGACATTCGACAAACGCTCAAGACTGAGGACTAAAATGAAGTAACTGTAGATAAACACAAGCATAGGGAAAACAAGATTAATTGCAGAGCATGGTAAAATAGGTCAAAAGCAGCTGATGTTGACATCTAGGAAGATACAGGCACACACACCACTTGCCAGTCAAGTTCACAACCAGAAGTACCTAGAGAAGGAGACTCCAGCTGATTGCAATGGAAGAGCTAAACTGAAGAGAAAATCCAGACACAACTTACCAACTCAATCAATAAGTCTACAGGGGAAAGGAGGATAAAGCAAGAGTCTGATGCAAACTATGTCAAAATCTTTTATTTTTTTAAGATAGGAAAGAGTAAAGCATATTTGTACTGTGAATGAGAGTCATGATAAGCACATTGTATTCAATGTGTCCTCAATAGCCACAATTCATTTAAATTCCTTCAACTGCACCTACATCGGAGCTTCTACTTGTGGATATATAAATTCTGTGTTGAGATACCCATGCAAAATGTTAACTGTAAGTGCTCGGCTTAGATTGTGATTACCACGTAGCACTGATCATCCTTCTGCATTTACAACTCTTAGTTTTCAAGAGAGTTTGGGCTACTTGGCCAAAAGAATTACTGAAACACCACTTTATTTTTAAAATTTATTTATTCAGTACTTTGGGGTTTTTTACCATGCTGTTTTGCATGTGGAAAATGTGTTTGAACAGGCAAATCTGCAAACAGAGAGAACAATTTAACTTATCACACAGAAAATTATAAGCTTAAAGCAAAGCTTTGGCATTTTACCATGTGCTTTTTGTTTTCTTGTTGCGTAAATCCTCCTTAACAAGGTAACATTTTAAGAAGATAGGTATTAACAATGGTATTTGAAACAAAAGCTAACATAAGAAATTAAAGGTGGAGAATTCTAACCTGACCCTGTCTTGTATCTGCAAGACCGCTCAGTCCATCCTGTATGTTATACATTCAGCTGCAAACTTATTATGCAACATCTAACCATAGTAAAAGGAACTGAACCAAAACTACCTTTTATAATAGAAAACTTTCAAACAAGCTAACCTCCTCAGTGTCTCCAAACTGTATTACTTATCAAAGCTGCATATATTTAAACAAAAACCTCCTGATGCTTTATAACATGAATATGCTTCTTCAGTTAACATGCCCCAAAGGTCTGTATCAGTGATTTTCTATCCTGTTTTAGCTACTAGCCATATTTCATACTACCAGGCTGTCAGATCTACCCCTTTTTCCACCATTTTTGGGTGTCATCGCTTATAGAACTGGACTAATACCTGCTCTAAGGTAAGTGTAAAAGCTAGGTGATAGTAGTATTCATCTGAGTCATTACCTAAATGAGACAAGGAAGGCTAGCAACACAGCATCCTGCACTGAAACACCCTGTCCCATTCCCAAAAAGTGCATTGGGAGATGATGGCGGTTCAGCAACAACAGTTTCAGCCCAGTAATTTGTTTCAAAAAACATGTCAAGTGTACAGCGTGGACACACACAAATTCTACCAGGAGTCTAACAGACCAGACCTGTGTTTTACTTATGACTGAAAGTAGTTCTTGTAACTGATCCCAAATACCAAGATTATAACCGGTGTATCAGCCAGAAGAGAGGTACAGAGAATTTAAGCAAAACCCACTTTATGTTAGAAATATCCTCACAAGTAAGCAGATAGGAAAATACCAATGAAGGCCAAGACATTTGGAGAAAGGCCTTAAAAAAGTTTATGTATCTTTGAGGCAGGAGAGGCAGATTGCTGCCAGATTTTATACTGTTTGGGACCTAAGGGTTCTTAATATCACTGCCTGCAAAGCAAATTTCACTCAGGTTTCACAACCTACAATTTGTTCCTCTATGAGAAATGCTCTTTCAACAACTCCCTATTCTAAAGTTAGAGAAAGACTAATCAGAAAAATTACCCTGCAGGAATTCCAGAACTCTTGTTCAGTTAGTCTTCTCTAGTTTAATTAACAAATACCTATTATTTCATGTTCCTGATAATCCTGAAGCACCAAGAGGGTAAAAGGGAAGTGAGCTGGCTTCGTTGTTTCCCAAACATCAGTGAAAGTGGTCGTTAAATTCCCATTCACTGCACTTTCAGAAAAGGGGTGCACTGGTGTCATGTGCAGTCAGCTTGACTCAGAAAATTAATTACTTCTGATTACATCTGGGAAACATAAAGCCAGTTTGATTGAAGGGACTGAAACTGCACTGCTAAAGATTAAATAAAAGATCTTTACAAATGGAATACGCCAGAATCAGAGTGAAAAGCCTTAACAGTGCCCTTCGGACTCATTCTAGAAGATTTTTTGCCACAGGACCCTCTACTAGTAATGCAATTACAGGGATTTTCGCTGTAAGAAAAATACTCTGTGGAAGCCGAGGTGTGAATTTAAGATGGCAGTCAAAATACTCCGTTTGCTCCTATCGCTCTGAGATAACTTCCCGTGTAGGAACTTACGTCAGGATATTTCCTAAGAGTTAACTTTCGCATCTTTCGCTGTAACCTGTGCGGCGGCGGCCGGCGCTGCCCTCCAGCTCCCCGGCAGGCAGGTGGGGCCCTACGGGACCCCGCAGCCGCTCCACACCAGGGGAGCGGCCCCGCCGCCTCCGGGAGAGCCGCCCCCGCTGCCCCACTCCCGGAGCGCGGGCCAGCCGCGGGCCCGGGGAGCCCGGCCGGCAGCAGGCCGACTCGGTTCCTCCCCTTCCCAACGGCCCCACGGCCGCCTCCAGGCTGGTTCCCGCCCGGCCCACCGCAGCTCCTCCAGGGCGACGCGGGGGAGGCCCGGCCCGGCCCGGCCGTGCGCCCCCGGCACCGGGGGAAAGCCCTGCAGCGCAGAGGACGAGACGGGGCAGTTCCCGTCCCGTCAGGGCGGCGCCGGCGTCCCGCCCGTCAGCGCCTCCGGGGCGACGCTCCCCTGCCCCGCCGCCACTCCCCTCAGCGCCCCGCGGCCGCCCCGGGCCCCACCGCTGCCGAAGCCGGGGCCAGCCACCCCCGCCCGGAGCCCTCCGTACCGCCGGGGCACCTGTCCTCTTCCCACCTCCAAACTTTCCACCCGGCCGCCCAAGGCCAGGCTCCGCTCCGCGGCCGGACCGCGAGGCCGCTCCCCCGCCGGCGGACTCACTCACCAGCGTGCTCCCGGGCGGGCGGCGGCGGCGTGGCTGGGGCGGGCGGGCCGAGGGCAGGGGAGCGGGCCGGGGGCGGAGGGCTGCTTGTTTACTACCGGGCCGGGAGCGGAGCGGAACAGGCGCGGCGAGCCCCGGCGCCGCTGGCCCCGGCGCCACTCGTTGCACGGGCCCGGGGAAGAATCCCAGGAATGATGGAATTCTCCTCCTAGCAGGTGGGGAGAGCGGGGCAGCCCCATTGGCTGGGCCCGGCTATGAGGTCAGCATAATTAGGGTAATGAGGCCCTGACATCATATCCTCGCAGGTAGGGAGAACGCGGCGTGGGCGGCGAGGCGGAAGCGGGAGGCGCGCTGGGGAAAGCCCCGCCCCTCCCCTCCCCGCCGTGCTGGCGCACTGCTCGGGGCGGGGGGCCAGCGGGATCAGAACCGGGTGCTGCCGGGGTGAGGGCTGAGGAAGGGGGTGGGCAGGCATGCTCAAGGGAGGCAAGGGCACCTCACCCTGCCGGCTGCTGGAAAGTGGGAGCGGCGAGAGAAGGGCGGGGGGGGCACCGCTGCAGGAAAAATAAATCAAGAACCTGCCACTCCAACTGCCAGGTTGGAGAACAGCAGGTAGCAGGGAAGCGCTGGTGTTCATTCCTAACTGACTTTTACCATACTCTGGAAAGCTTTTCTAGAACTAAAGGAAAACAAAAGAGTTTCTTCTTGATATAAAGCAATTTTAAAAAGCAGGAACACTTCACATGCATTTCAAATTAAAATGCAGCATCATTCAACATCCGAGAAAGCGGCTGAATAGCCACACATGCAATTAAAATATACACAGATGATGAAAAGCAAGCTTTTCAGCTTCTAAGGTAGCATACTACAAATAGGCTGGAAGATAAGGGAGCTTACATCCACATACTTGATAGGATTTGAAGATTAGGTCTGAACAGATCTAGCATTTTCTCTATTTCCTGTTTACTGCTAGTACTCCTGAAGGATATTTTTACAGAATCCCTTCTTGCATTCGATATGACTCATTCAGCCAGCTGAGGAAACTGCTGAAAGTCAGACTTGTATGAAACTAAAGCCGGACTATTGCTGTGGTCAAAGACTGCTCCTACACTTCCATTTCCAGAGTAGGAGCTCCCATTTACAATTACAAAAAGTCCGAAAGTTTGGCAGTAGCCAGAGTGATCCAGTCCCTCAAAACCAGATTACTGGGAAAAGCAACACACGCATGTGCTGTCATGATCCCAGCACCTCCCTGCCACTTGAATACCAGCACATCCTCTGTCATTCCCATTGCTTTGCAGCAGTGTTTGTTCCAACTTTCACATTTTCAAGACTTGAATAACTTAGGAGCATGTCTTGCTCAAATACTTTGTTTTGAGTAATTTCATGAAATTAAACCCATCAGACAGTTTGTACATATGAAAGAACCACTTCTCAGAAGCTAAGACTTTACCAATGTGCTCTGAAGAGCCTGGTAACATTCTCTTCTGCAACAGGCATTTTAGCTTGCATAAATTAATTACAGAGCAGGAGGGTATGGGAGAGAACTGCACTCGTGTTCTGTTGTCCACTGCAAACATCAGTCATCTTCTAGAGAATTAGGTCCCATAATGCTACATTTCACCTCTACAAAGGCCACAAGGAAGTGAGGTTGCTTCAGATGGCTCTTGGGAGTCCATTGCAAAGTGAAAGGAAAGGACACCAGATCAGCCTGAGCCCAACCACAAGAAGCATTAGGGTTGCAGCTTTGTGGTAGAACCTGAAAAGAGCAGGGGGGTAACAAATACAAAGTATCTGAGGGCAATTCTTCTCATGGCTTTCCTCCTGTTCAGCTCCTCCTCCCTTCTCTCGGTGTGACAGATGTACAAGCTAGTAAATGCATAAGTATATAAGCAGCAGCATGACTGCCTGGCTTTTCTCAAGGAAAAAAAGTACCAAGACACAGCAAGGTTTATTTTAGATCCTGAAACAGGTATTTACGTATGAAATAGTGGAGGGAGCACAGCTCCCACATTTACCCGGAGGTACAGCCAACGCAGCAGCCCAGCCAAGTGGTGTGGGAAGCTGCGTGGAAGGGAACAGTCAGGCAGGAATCCACACACCCTGCATTTTGACTCCTTGGGAGATTCACAGTCCACGAAAGGTCTGTGCTGCCCAATTCCAATTTAAAAATCAATCAAAAGCATGGAAGAATAACTGATACTGAAGTATTTTCATATCCTTGCAAGGACAGGTCATGAGATCTCAGGGCCATCAAAAAAGCTAGCCAAGAGTACATTCCAAACACAAATGAAATCCAGATTTAGACTCAACACACAGTGTATCTAATAGATTTCAGTTGCTAAAAAAACTGAAAGGCATATAGTCTAATAACAACTTTAAACATGATTTTATACCTTTCTTAAACTTTTCACCTATGACATTTCTAACAATATATAGTAACATTTATATATTTTTTAAAGTCAATATTGCATTAAGAGACTACTGGACAACATTTTCATCACCAGTAAGCAGAACGGGAGTTTGATGATATAATATTTGGAAAAATGGTAGTTAAAATAATAATGTAAAAATTATTTGAGGAAAAAAAATACTAGACAAGAAAAATACTATGAAATATGGAAAACCAAACCACAAGCACTGAGAAAAGAGCTGAAATAGCCATTGGTACATATCATGAGAATGAACTGCTGCAGTCTAATTACAAACCTTTTGAATGTGTATCTTCAAGAAAAAAAAGTATGCTACTCCTGTTTGTAACTGCTGGAGGGAAAGGGTTAGGAAGGGTTTCTTTGTTTAAAGAGACAGAGCTCCTGGGATGAGGGAGAGCTTGAAAAAGGAAAGATCAAACCAGCTTTTGATCCTTTGGATATGCCACTACAGCTCCCAAGAAAAGTTTTAGAACAGGACATTTATTAAACATTAAACATAAAATTAAAAGAGTCTGAGGGAACATCAGCTTTCTGGGAAAGGTGACCCTGTGTATTCCCGTACAAACACTGCTAGTATAGTCAGATTTCCCCAGTAACGTTAGGTGTCACTATTTGTTAAAACAAACAAACAAAAAAAGAAATGCAGGTTGTCAAATGTTGAAAACCTTTGAAAACTAATCTGAACAGCTAACACGCCATGAGAAAACCTAGTCAAAGCTGCTCAACTGAACACATGCTAAAGCTTAGCTAAGCTGTTCAAAAGGCAAATTCACAGATTAGTAAAGCAAAACCAGTCTTGTTTGATGAACCATATTTTGGTTTGCTTCAGTGTTAAAATTTGTTTTTCATCTTGCATGTACTTTATAAATGAATGATGTCAAAGGCTCTTTGCTGACTTAGACACCAGCAAAAACATAACTTGATGAAACACAAAAACTGCCCAAGATAGTTGAGAGTTTGTACCTGAACTAAAACAAAAGTAGTGCTTTTACCCAAACTCAGGTGCCCTGGTAGAACACCTGAGGTAGAGTTGCCCCAGTTGCCACTCCTGTTCCATATGTATATTAATAACTGAAAAATTAGTGACATTCTCCACACAGTACAGCCAATGCAATAGAAGATTTAACCACTGTGTGAAGGTGCCAGGATTATGAACAACCGTGCATCTCAGATGTCGCAGTATCAGCAGTCTAACTTCTCTGCCGCGGAGGGTGCTTGTCAAGCAAAGATCTGCTACCCTGAATTTGTCTAACAGCCCACATCCCCTGGGCCTGCTGAACAATGTAGAACAATGTAGCACAGTTTAATGGAAAGGCACTGGTATTTCACGAGCAACAAAAGCTGCTAGGTCATTTTTGGGTACATTTTGAGAAATTTCTTTAAACACCACTGTTGCACAACTTGTTTTAGGATTTTTTTTTAAATATAGAGGAGGGAAAGGACCTGAAAGCAGGAGCGGGGGGAAGGTATTCCATCAAGTACAGTTGCAGTCTGTAGTGAGATCTGACAGCCTAGTTCTACAGACTCTACCTCAACCATTAATCTTGTAATTATTACTGAAATTAAGCCTGACATCTGTTCCATGACCAACTAAGAAAATAAAACATTGCCATTATAATAACAGTTGGTTAAAAATGCATTGGGCAAGTATCTCCCTACATGTGGGCCACAGCAGTGATATGCCTTACTATTGTGACAGACTTCAGTGTTAACTAGACATGGATACTCAATGGGGAAAGGGACTCAAACCTGTTTTGTTAAATTATTTTCAGCTTGGAATACTAGCAGCAGGGGGCATATGTTGTGTCTGCACAATGAAGATTAAGTTTGTGCCAAAACCAAACAATTTTTGTTATCACAAAACACCATTATTTGTCACAGGCTTAATAAGGTATGTCATTGCTCCACAATATCTGTCAGTACAATTACAATGCATACCTCCTTCTATCCACATCTTCCTTTAATAATAGGTTAACTTTACACCAAATGACAGCAGCTTTTAAAAATGATCTCTCAAGATATATTTCATCAAAAACAAATTACATAGCCTCACAAGCAAACACCTTTTCTTCAGTGTTAACACTGCTGAACTCTGAATCTGAAACTCTTCCCTGCAAAAATCTAGATTCATTTGCACTGCACCTCAAAGCTACCTTATATCAAAACAGACCCAAATTCAAAACACGGTAGTGCATAAGATTTAAAAAGACACTTTACATTTTTTTGAAGATAGTTTATTTCATTAGACCATAATGTGTTAAATTGCAGTAATTCCAGACAGACAAGTTGATCCAAATTGTAAGCTGATGGAGATGGTTATTTATTACCTCCTTCAAGACAAAGCTTGCCCTCTTCATAATTGTCTGCCCCATCATCCAATGGAAGATTAAAAGAGTATAATTTCAGTTGGAGCATGGTTGTAACAGCAGCATAATCTTCAAGCAAACAATGAGATACTTTCAGAGTCAAACAGAAATATAAACACCCCAACCTCTGTTCTTTCAGAACATTTAACCACAGGTACTTTTTGCTTGCTTTGTTCTAGAGAAGAGGAAGATTCCACCCTATGAAGGTTCCCATAAGATGAAGACAGACAAAATAGCTAAGCAAAAAAAACCCAAACAAACAACAAAAAAAGGAGTGTCAGGTTAACAAATTAAAAGCACTCTTTGCCATAATCCACTAGTTTTGTTAAACACCATTAAAATGGCAACAACTGGTTCACAGCAAAACTCTGAATGGCAAACTCAGTGTAAAAGAAAAGTCAGTATAATTAGTGATACAGAGATAGAGGTAAATATTCAGACTAATCTAGTTATTATGCACTCTTTTTTTTCCTGATTCTGCCCTCCTCCTTGTGCAGTAAACACATACATATATTAGTTTAGTCACATTTGTTGGATGAAAATACCCGCACCAACTTTAATACTGTTTCTATGTGCCAACTGTATAGCTCTTACAGGCTGATCTTGGTAATTACTGAAGACTATAAATTCCCACTGACTAGCAATTTCTAGACTAAGGTCACTTATCTCATCAGAACAGTGGGCTTTCTCCTCAGGTCTCCAGCTGTGCCCTTCTCACTGGGGTTTCAGAGTGGCTTGCAGAAGGCTGCAGGTGACTCCAGCACAGCCTTGCTGCCTGCAGTCCCTAGGTTTATCAGGGACAGGAACAAGGCTGGAAAGCACCACCCGGGCAGTTGCTTCAATACAATTGAACATCAGACAGCCATCAGATCATTTTAGTCATGAACTCAGGAGGGTAGAAGGGTTTGGGGTTCTGTTTCCCCCCCCCCCCCCCCCCCCCCGTTGTTTTTAATACAAGTAACACACTCATTTTCAATTTTATATTGGAAAGATAATCCTCCTGAAATTAGTCACAGCTGGACAAGGAACATGGGAGACAAATTCTTTAAAGAACGAAAAGTAAAGCAGAAGAAAACAGATGCTTTACTTTAAAAGCACCTATGCAAGTACAACCTTTCCATATAATCAACTTTAAAATGTCACAAGAATTAAAAGGCGAGTGATGTAGTTTCATCATCTACCATTGTCTGTACAAACTCACCTTCTTTCAAACTGTCAAATTGCTACTGACTCAGTCTTCTACTTGTCAATTTTCTAATCCAAGGATGCAGGGCCAGAGTTAGGCATGAGTGTGCAGAATGTGCACAATCTCATCACCAATGATGCCCCAATACCAGACTTGAGAGGCAATTAAAAAAAATAATCAATCTTAAAAAATAAAAATTAAGAAAAAAAGAGAGAGATTGCCTAGATTTTATTGTGAAAATAATTTCATTTTAAAAAACTTTGCCCTAGACTGTAATGCTGAAGCACTGCAACAGCATCATGAGACAGACATTGACAGGCTGTTCTGTATCAGCTCTTCCCCCTCTCCTGCACCACTCTTGAAGCATACTAAGAAGCTACTAACTTCTTGGATCTTGCTATTGTGTTGTACAGAGACTGAGCCAGACATTTCATCACTGCATAAGAGCAAGACAACTTGAGGATGGCAATATTAAAAGAAAAAAACCCACAAACAAAACAAAAAAAGAACCCCACTGAATGCCCCCTTCTCATGCTTCACTACTAATTTTAAAAGAGGAGGTTTGGAGAAACTTGGGCAGGAGACAGAGGTTAAGAAAAAAAAATCCACTGTGTGGGAACACAACCTCGAATTTATGAAGTATACCATAGACCTAGATAGATTTAATGTAAGAGAAGTAACACAAATTAATTCAATAAAGACAAAATGAGATATTTAACTATTTACTTAGCCTGTTTAATTGAGTAGGGGAAGTATCTTAAACATCAGGCTCAAGTCTTTCAAACAATGTCTCATGGTACAACAAAAGTAAGTGAAGGAACCAAAAGACGGAGCATTATGACCAATTTTTTTTTTAAGATAGTCCCTTATGGTTGCAAACTCTTAAGAATCAAATTATATTCAAATTTAAAACCAGGAAGAACCCTCTATAGCCACTAGAGTTGCATGAAGTTTCAGTCAGAACAGAATATTGGTCTTTGCAGCTGCATGACCTTTTGTTTTCTCAGAAAAAAAAAAAGCATAACTGTCAAAGTATCCATCCACCATTAATTAAAAGCTTTTGGTGGAACATTGGATTCTGAAGGCAAAAATGACATATAAGGTCTTCAACTAAAGATGTAACTGAAATATTTGGAGTTGTTATGAATAATTTCAGAATATATAGTGTGAAGCTTCCTCTTCATGTACTAAAACTTAACCCATTTCTTAACATATCTGATTTAACAAGTCTGAGTAAGAGGTTAAAACATGCCAGAGTAAAAATGATTACAGCCTCTCCCTAAAGCAGTCATTGAGTTCAGGGTCAGTTAGCGACTGTGCTCAAGATTTTTATCTAGAAAAACAGGTAAATAAAGTCACTACACAGTTTTATGAAAGCACAGTATCAAGAGTGACAGAGCAGCTGTTCACTCAAACAAAAAATATACCAGAAAATAGCTATACAAGGTAATATCTCTTCTTCCTGTAGTAGATAATACAAAGAAAATTCATTTTCTACACATTCAGAACATATGGCCAGAAGTGAATTTGCAAATGAAGAATGCTTTGTCCTCTGTGAACACCTTACCCATGAAAAACGATCAGACACACACTGACCTGACATTCTGACCTTCAAAGCATATTTCAATTTCAAATCTATTTTTAAATTAATTGCTGGGAAAAGGCATGAATCACAACCCTGCTTGGATCCCCCTCTACTGGACACTCACCAAGTGCTATGTTTATTCTAAAGTTTCCCAAGTCATATCAGGCTCTAGCGTTAGCTCCTCAATCAGTTTAAAGAACACGGACCTTACAGTTCAGTTCCCTAAGCCACCCAGGAATGCTGGCCTCTATATCTATCTGTATCTTCCCAATTTGGCAAAGAAGTTTTTTGCAAAGATGAGGAAGCTATGGGACACTATAAAGTCCAGCTCCCTAACAGAAAGGAATCACACTTGTTTAGCTATATGCTACCTTAGGGGCACCTTGTTTAAGATAAGGTTGCAGCTGTTACTCTCCATCTGTTAGTCAAATTCACTGACATTGAAAGTCAATCAAATCTAAAGAGAAACGTCACTGAAGCGCAAGTGAGAAATACAGTCACTGCAGTTGAAACAAAGTCAGACGCATTCAATATAGCCAGTATTTGAAGGATCGTTTAGCCAGTCACCTGGAGGAACTCACTACTCAAATAATTGGAAAAAGGGGAAATGAGCAAGCGATAAAGAACACACCTTACACATGTTGATGGAGGAATTCAGCACCCTGTGTGGTACAGTTTCATGCACTCCCCAAATCTTAAAAGTTTGGGAGCAGCCAAACGAGTTGCTCACAATGGTAGGCATGTTAATAAAAGGGGACAATACTGAGATTAAAGACTGTAAAGAGAAGTGGAAACCAGAATCTATGGTTATGTATCCAGTCAAATTTTGATTTCCCATTCATCCCATGTCATCTAATCTATTCCCTCTGAAGCATGAGATAGTCACATCCTTCACTGGCCCTGCTGATCTCAGAGCCAGCTAGGCCCATGCTGCTGACTCACCTATGGAAATCCTAAGTAGTTTGGTTGGGCCCAGGCTCTTCATTACAAAGAAGCCCTTTAAGACATCAAGAAATAAATCATCTGCCTGAGTGCCTTTCATGAAAGCACTGTTACACAGGAAAAAAAGGGGATGGAACATGAAATAATATCCATGGTGGAATGGCCAAACCAGAAGAAATAGTTGTCCGAAGAACAGAATGAAAGACTTAATTCTCAAGTCGAGAAGAGAAACAATAAAACAATAAAACAGTATGGAAGTGGAGCAGGAAGACATAAACAGGAAAGCTGCAAATGGAATGAAAACCTAAAGTGACTGTTTTTCGTGGAAGAACAAACACACCTCATTACGACAAAGCGTTAGTAATATTCCCATGTACTAACTTCCCGTGCAACAATCACTAGTTATTTTAGTGGATTACAGCTGTATGACCATAAAAAAAAAAAAATCATTTCCACATACTGTTGAGAAACTTCAAAAGCAGCTAACAAGTCTGAAATCAATCTCTCTTTTCTTAAAAGTTTTACATAGCAAAATGTTGTAACAACTGCATAAAGTACTTTATATTAACAATAGAGAGGAGTTCAGACTGTAAGCTGCTATAGGCTATGATTCATTCATGGCTCTCCGCCAAAAAAATAAATACGTTCAAGACCAATGGCCTCAAGGGGAAAGGTAGGCCATTTTTTATAAAAAGCACAAAGATAAATGATTTACAGAACAGAAATATGGTTTAAGATTTCAGCCTATATGGATGATGAGGAAGGACTTTCTTATGTCTCACAAAGATTTACTGCACAGACCTGAAACCTGGCAGCATATCAACAGATGGAGTAAGCCAGGAACTATTAAACTGGGATTTGCAAAACTCTCTCCAAAGAGCAAGAAATGACCCATTATATTGTTATACACAAAGAAAGTTCATAAAGGCAGATCAAGATATGCAATGGGTATTTCAGCCATGTAAAACAAACATGGCCAGTTCAGATCACAGGCAAGCGGCAGTAAACTAACACCTGTAAAGTGAAAGACTAATCCACTGGCAGCATGACAAACAGCTTAAAGGCTGGATGGGTTTGACGCCATACAGCATCTGCTGAACATAAAAATGTTTAATTAGCTGCTAAATAGCAAGCAGTACATTCCTATTTTTTCTACAAGAACATTATTTCTTGAATAAATGCCCTCGCTTAGCTACCAAGGTGCAGAACAAAGATAGCTGTTTCACTACGGGATCTGAGGCCAACTCATTCTCACATCAGATTGACTTGTAATCGACTTCTGATGTTTTGAACCACCATTTCAGTAGCAAGCACCTTCTGAAACACCAAAACCACTTCTAAAAGTGTCTTACTTTAATATTCAGAACATTATCTTTAACTGTACTGCTAATGGCTTTTAAAGGAAAACTGCTCTTTTAAATGCTTCCCTAGAGCTATAACCACATTTCATCATTTAAAAAATTCTAGATTTAACTGCTGCTCATCCCCAAACTTAGCAGTAATGAGGAACTGAAGAGAAACACTGAGCCTCTTAAGATGCAAGATAAGATATTCTATTTAAAGTTCTGGTACACACACATCTCCAAGGTACCCTCTCTCTATAAAAGGGAAAACAGCCACAATCTCAAGGAAACATAAAAACCACAAAAGGGAATGAGCCGTTAGAATCCAGCTTTCACTTACGCTGCAGCCGTATCCCACGAGGGGGTCAGCAGTGTCCAACTGTACTGAGACATCACATATAATTTTTCTTTTTTAAAAATATTTTTACTTCTGTAGATACAAGCCAAAGCTATATGCTGCCGTTAGTCTCAGTAAAGAATTACATACCTATTCAACGGTAGTAATGTATGCATTTTAAGTGAAGCATGTGATTAAATGCTCTGCTAGTAACAATTCTCAACCAGATGTTGGGCAATCTTATGACACATGATCTCTCTCAACCAGTGCTTGAAGTAGTTATAATTTATGAGCCAGTGGTTTCAGATCCTGTGGTGCTGTTATTTAACTAGGCTTAAAAAAGCCCATCCTCACCTTTTCATACAAAAGTACAGGTTGGTCAGGATGGTCTTGTTCAATGGTGGTATTTCCCAGTAGGGCTCATGATGTAAAACTTCACTCAGTTACACTATTACAGGAAGAAAGAATGAGTGTCTAGTTTTGCCACTGCCTACTTTTTTTTTTTTTAATTTGGCCAGATTGCTTATTCTGTGGATAAGTTTTTGCTCCACCTGTGTACCATAAATGTCCTTTTTTTTTCCTTTCAGCTCGTACATTTCTATATAGCACCTATAAAAGCCTGCATCCTTGAGGGGATTATGGGAATTATAAAAACGCAATAGTTACATTTTCATTTACAGACACAAAGAGGAGATTAATGAGGCAAAATCTGGAATAACATTTTAGTTTTTAGTCTTAATTATCTGGTAATTTATTCAGTACATGGAATAAGTTTTCTAACAATCCAGTGTGTAGCAATTGTCATTTTTTAAAACCTTAATAACAACTATATTTTTCTGCTTACAGTATTCGTTTTCCAAAAGTTGACTACAGGGAACAGGAAACCCCCCCCACAAAAATACAATTTCACTAAGAGTGATCTCGCCGAATTTGCTGACAATAAATCCTCACCGGAGGTGAGCATCCTCTCCTTTAGAAGGTCTCACTTAGGCCCTTTCCCACACAGCCTTAAAAGAAAATAAACACAACTGCAAAAGAATGCTGAGAACATGTAAAATTCAGTTACATTAAAAACAAATAAATAAAATCAGGCAATCAATTCTGCTAACTCTTCATGCAGAGGGTTATTTTTTAAATTGTCCTTTTTCCTACAAGGAGTTGATACATTATGTGCTGTCAACTTCCATTTCCAATTTTTTTTTTTGTATCCTAAGACTTTCACAGATTAGTACTTTTTTTTTCCCTCCCTCCAAATAATACAGTGGACCCTACTAAAATTTTCCTAACACCAAATTGCTGGTGTAAAAATCAGGCTTTTGTCCATGCTCCTGACTGTATGAAGTTTCCCCTACAGCATACTTCATTTGGGACAAAAAAAGTAAAGGCTGTTACCTCATTAGATGACTAAACCAGGCAGTTCTGCCAGCACTGCACTTCTTACCTGGTAACTATTTCATTCAAAATGTCATGCCTCCATCCTGAATCTTTTCTCATGCTGTTCATTTGTCCAAAAGCCTTGTATCTGTCAGGGTCTGTTTCTACCACTGGGATCAGTATTCTCTGTTCTTAAGAATTTTCCACTGAGCATATCTAAGTTAACATCCGATTTCAGATTTCTTTTTACTAGAGCTTATGCTGAAACATTAAAAAACATATGGCTATTTCAAGTCTTTACTACACATGAACTTAATTTTAAAGTAGATAGGGCATATTTTGTATAAAAGACTTCTAGATTATTCAGAAAGGAACCTCTTCATGAAAACAAACAAATCCAGCCAAACCCCAAGGTTAATTTAATTTAAGCAGTGGCTTAAATTCCGTAGCTCTGTTTCTTACAATATAAACATTCCAAATCAGGGACTTTGGCCTCTTACTAAGAGGGACACAGAATGCTAGTACCATACATACAAATTTTCTCTAGCTTAGTCACTTCTTTTGCAGAATATGCCACCTTAAAATGGATAGTCATCATCCTAATATCAGAAAAGGATCATTTGACAGGATTTGTCTAACAAAGTCTAGATCTATCATCAGCAGATAATGCAAAGTGTTAAAAACCAGTCTATGGCCTTAGAAAGTTACTATTTCATAGTAATAATATTTTCCAAGAAAATAAAAAAAAAGGGTGGGGGGAGAGTGGGGACAGACACACATTTATTTCCTCACTCTGGGTTCAAACTTTGCCACTTCAAACTCTGATATTTTAAAATGATCAATATTTAAAAGTTCCCCTGTTATTAAAGTAAGTCTGAATAAGTCATGTTACATATGATAATATATTCTCCACCTTTCCTTCCTAAATTTAGTCTTTGAACTGCTCCCTGGAAACAGTTAGCAGCCAATTTCATTCCAATACTTTTTTTTTTAAAGTGAGATCACTAAATCAAATGTAGCTTGAGAGATGGCCCTACCGATCACATAATACACATAAAAAAATACATGCTAATCAGGAAAGATACATTTTATTTCTATCTTTTACCTTTAAGTTATTTTTATCATTTATACTCTCACAAATAAAATGACGCGTTCTCTCAATTTCTTTCTATTAAGAAATACATCCAAAATCAGCAAACCCACCTGACGCAGTGCAAAAAATATTATATTTACAACAGATACTCCAGAGATATTGTGTCATAGATGAACACTGTCAGGAATGTCCATTCTTTAAAGGCATGGTTAATGTAACATTTATGTAAAAGTCCAGTTTAGTTTAGCTAATTTTATTAAGCAAAGGAGAACAAGTTTTATCTTTGTCGACAGTATTTTCAGGGCAAAAAAATAGTCAAAGAACCAAACAATAGGTACTTTTGTTCATAAAATTCCCAACTTTAAAGCACTTAGATAGAATCTTCTGCCAAACAACACACATTTCATAAACCTGCACAAGTAGGTCCTGAAGGTCAAAGTATGACCTTCCTTCCAACTATGACATTTTTGACAATGTTTAGCTATGAGTTGGGCAGTTGTCATCTCAGTCTCATGAAAGGAACATACAATTTTTATGAAAGAATCTGATACCTGACAAGCTTTCAAACACTCTTTCCCAGACTGGAAGTCATTGTCAAAATTTTTGGATTCAGAATGTCAAACATCCAAGAAAAAAATTTACTTTTCACAAAGTCTACCCTGCAGAAGCACCTAGTAAGCATCATCAGAAAAAAATCTAAGGATGAACATGTAAGTGCAGAAATAATGTATTTCAAGAGGACTTAAAACTCAATGGATCCTCCAGTTCCATAAGCCCCTGGCAGAACTAAAATTGTGACAGTAAATATTTTGAAAGTACCTGGGGCTATTTTGGAAAATAAACATAGCAATACATAGAAAATGGGTGGCTTCAATTTTTAATTCATATGTACAATCAATCTTTTTTACTCAGGGTTTCTGAAAACCTAAGCTATAGTATACAGGAAAATTCATTTCAGTAGTTACACGGTATAATTCCTTTGCCCTATTACCTTCGAACATTCCCCTGCTAACAAAAGTTTCTATTTTAGTAGTACAAATGCACACATAAATTATTAGAATGTACTTCTTAAATGCACTTTAATCTTCCCAAGCAGGCAAAGCAACATCTGCAAAATATTTAGACAAAAAGTACATTTACCCATACACAGTATGCCAAGGCTCAAGATGTCTTCCTTAACCATCCCTTTGTCATTTTATACAATTTCTTCATACTATAAGTTATAGATTTCTTTGCCCCTAAAAAAAAAAAAAAAAGAAAAAAAAAAGGAAAACCCACAAAATTCAGAAAGGCTAACTCAAATACCAGGCTTTTACTACATTAAGTAAAATATTTCCCTGGAAGAATGACAACCTATTCCATCAGGCAGACATGCAAATAACCTTGTCACATTCATGAGACAGTAAATAATGACACAAAAAAAAGTACTTTTAAGAGTATCAAAGCATGCAAAATAGGACAGGTTTATTCTGAAGGCCTGATGATGTTGCATACAAGCACGTATAGACAACGACCAAGTGTCGTGATTTAGCCCCAGTCAGCAACTAAACACCACACAGCCACTCACTCACTCCCCCAACCCCTGTGGGATGGGGGAGAGAATCAGAAGGGCCAAAGTAAGAAAACTCACGGGTTGAGATAAGAACAGTTTAATAATTAAAATAAAAGAGCAATAATAACAATAATAATATAATAGAGGGAGGGAGGGAAGGAAAAAAACCCAAACAACAAGTGATGCAACTGCTCACCACCCACTGACCAACACTGCCAGTCCCGGAGCCGTGATTGCTTCCCACCCCTGGACAGTTCCCCCCAGTTAACATACTGGGCGTGATGTTATATGATATGGAATATCCCTTTGGCCAGTTTGAATCTGGTCTCTTAGCTGTGCCCCCTCCCCTCCTGGCTTCTTGTGCACCTGGCAGAGCATGAGGCTAGAAAAGTCCTTGACTAGTACAAGCACTACCTGGCAACACCTAAAACAGTGTGTGTTATCAACATTATTCTCATATTAAGTTCAAAACACAGCACTATACTAGCTACAGTGAAGAAAATTAACTCTATCCCAGCTAAAACCGTGACACCAAGGTATAGTAAATGTAGAGATTAATGATAAAACCCTTAACCAGTACAAATGGAAACTTCTAGTTTACATCATTGTTCCTAAAATGCTAAATACAGGAAGGCCTTTAAAACACCTGTGTCCAGAGCAGAGCCACACCAAACCAATGCATTATGCTTTTCAAGCCCTTCCTGATCTACTGCTAGGTAGCATGTCCAGCTGAGTAGGATTGTACTCTGGCCTGGTAATGGACACCAGCAAACTGACAGACTATACTCTGCAGCAGGACTATTTAAAGAAATCCAGGGTGTTAGGCATGCAGGTTAATTAGCTGGCCACATCTGAGAAGAATCTAGTTGTAGAAGCATTTCAGCTCTTGAGACAGGAGCCCACCAACCAGATTCTGTAGATAAGATGATGCTTAATCATGAAGAACCACAGCTACGCCCAAAGCTGCACAGCCAAATTTTACTGAAGGGATAAAGGGGAAGAAGAACAAAAGAACAGTCTGCTCAAGCAAGACAAGCAAATTCTGCATGACTGGTAGACAACAAGCTTCATACTTCCAGATCCTACTTTACCAATTCCTTCTGCTAATCAGGTTTTAGTTAGCCATGCTTGCTTGATGCTATGTATCAGGCACTTGGTTGCCTTGTTGTAGACAAATTCTACACAGAATTGAGAAGCATCACACTGATGCCCGTCTTGATTAAATGTAATCAAACACTGCACACCGCCTTTCCAGGACAAACCAACCCAGAGCATTGCTATTCAAAGGCTTGTGAGTTAAAAATGAAAAAAGAATTGTTTGTTTCATAGGCAATGTGCTGCAGATTGTTGGGGTGGAAATCTCTTCTGGTTTCAACATGTTGTAAAGTACATTACAACCTCCTCGAATATTTTGTTATTGCCTCATCCTGACTAATGGCAGCCACCATAAAGCACATCTGCGAGAGAATAAAACTGCTTGACTTGGATAATGAAATTACATCTCTGTCCTTAAGTAAAAAAAAAAAAAAAAATACTGAAATGATGATGGGTATGGAAAACCAGATTAATAAGGCATATATCCAGGTGAATTAAAAGAAGCAAAAATAAAAAGATGATGACACACACTGTAATTTGGAAACACTACCCGTATCAGGATACCATGAACATCAGTGTGAATATCCTGTCACAGGGATGTTGTCTGGGCCAATTTTGTTTCAGAATAACCTGTCTGTCACTTTTTTATAATAAGCCTCATATGAAGCCAGAATAGCCGTCATACTCTAGCATCATCCTGCAGTAGCCCACAGGTACTGAACTTTACGCTAGGCTACAGTGAAGGCAGGCATTTCTCAATTTTCAGAAGGATTTTACTGCAGTCATTGCCTCCAACATTTTACAAGTTTTAGATATGAAGGGATTGAGGAAGACTCCTACACAATTTGTTAAGTGTACCCCTAGAGTTAAATACTTTCTGAAGTTCTGCCAGATGTGAGCCTTCTCTTACAGACCTAGAGTAAAAAAAGACACAGCCTTTTGCTGGGTTTAGTCATCCAATATTTGCAAACCAAGAAACAAAATAGTCTTGGCATTCCAGTGGGGTTCTGAGATCCTAGCCAGTGGAGCTACTTATTTTAACTCCTTCCAGCTTTCTTTGATTAAAAAAAATACCCACTCCAAAAGAAAAAAAAAAAAAAAAAAAACCCCACCAACATAAAACACAAAGTAACTTTTCAGATTACAATAGAGTCTAATCACATCCTTACGACTTCAAAACTGAAAAGGCAAGTTTTTAATGCTGCATGAAAAGGTTTAATTTTGACACTTACATGCCCAGGTTTAAAAGTATGTTATGTTATGCATGTTATGTTATGGTATGTTATACTTACTACAATATTTCTTATGTTTATTTAATAGAGCCCTGTTTACCTGACAAGATTAACTAAAAGTACACAGAAGCAATTTAGCCAAAAGTCACACAGTATGACACACTAGAACACAAGGAAAGATCTTCTGGAACAAATGAGCAACTTAGACCTGGGTTTAGCCGTGTACTGCATTGGACTTCTGGTGGGTGGGGAGAAAAACGGTATGATAATATTTCATTTTAAGAAGACCTTAGAAAGTCATCAAATGAGGATAAAATACTTTAAGCAAAAGATTCTTTCAGTATTAGCAGTCTAGAGTCACCAGAAGTCAAATGAATGTACAATAAGGAAAAGTGCATGCTCTATTTCTGAAGGATGTGGTGGAGAGTAAAAAGCCTATAATAATAAACATACTGTATATAATCAGTTTTGCATTTCTTGTGTCTCCAATAGCAATTAACTCAACTTTACCTTTTGTAAGGTAAATCCATACATGTATTTTCAACTTACAAAACCATGTGTATCCCATTTGTAAGCTCAAACTTTTCTTCTATTTTTAATAGAGTTTTGCTAAAAGCAAGCACGCTAATGAAGTCATGACTGGCTTTTTCTTTGCAGTGTCTCAAATAACAAGAAAATAATTACGTAAATTCTGAAGCGCCTCACATATCTGCATTAAAATTGCACACAGTGTAAGAATTCCAGTTGTAGAACAAGGCCTGACTGACCTCAGGCATAGCGCACAAATTAAAGAAGTGTTCCACTTTCCAAAGTTAAAACTATGTAACTGTATGGCTTTGAAAATCACTGTCTAATCTCCTAGGTACTATACTTCTAAGATACAGCCCCTCAAATACTGAAACTGCTCTGCCTAGAATCGATATTGTTCTGCCATTCCAATGAAGTCGGGGTACTCCTGGAAGTGCAGTATAGTATGTGGCAAATCAACAGTAATACAGCTGATACAGCCCTGCAGGACTCTCATTAACTGCACTGGCACTGCAGCCTGCAAAGTCAGCTTGTTCTATTGGCTTGCCAACCTACTCTGCCTCTTGTAGCAATCCAGCATAAAGAGATTTTTCTCCTTCATATTTTATCCCTGCAGCAAGCACTCTACCAAACTCCACCCACTAGAGCTTTACGTAATAAGATGCTTACATTTCTGTCCTAGCACATCATGCTACAAAGCAAAATACAGGTTTATACCTATGGCTGGTTTCTTAAAGCAGCCCTCAGGGCAATGAGTCACATCTGTAGTAAAAGTTAATGGTTGTAATTATGGCTCAGGCTTAGAATCTGAAGCAATTGGACCACACGAAAATGTCTTTCTACTTTAGCTATGAATATATGACTTAGTGGTTCCACCTCCGCTTTAGATTTTTCCACTATATGACACAGAACAAAGACTTAATGCACATGGAATCAAGACCACAAAATTTCAGTGTAAACATAAGTTGTATCTGGTTTTGCTTAACAATCCATGTTCGTTGTTTTGGAAGTGTTAGTGTTGTAAGATAGTAATTTGGCTGTATTAGAAGTCCCCCAAAGTTTCCTGGTAGATATGCCTGGCTGCAGTGCTCCTTATTTCCTTTTGAGTTGAAAGGCTAACCCATATATTGCTGAAAATCTATCACATGGAGGCAAATAGTTAGACACACATGCAAACTTTTTACACATATTTACAGTGAAGTGCAGTGGTATGCAGCATCTGCTTGGGCAGCTGATGAAGACAGCAGTTATCACAAATCCATAGAATATTTTATATGTAAAGCTGTTCCTTATAGTGTAAAAAAAAGGTTCCTTGAAGACGTATACTAATATCTAAATTCTAAGAAAACAAATGTTATTCAGAATAGCTACAAGCATTTGTGCTAACTTAAAAGTGTTCTGAACAACTGCTTTGACTGATGATTTAATTCATCGTATTTTATTTAGAAGAAAATTTCAAGGCTTGCAGCATTCGTCTAGTAAGATATAAAGAAGAAATCTAAGCTAAAGTAGTATCAACATCTCCTTCAGAGGAGCTAAATATAAGAACTTCAGAGTTAGTTCCCAGAGATGACACAGACTCTGGTTATGTGGGAAAATAAATCAAATGATGGTGCCATCTCTAATGGGAAGCAGAGAGACAATCTCACCAAAGACTCGAAGAAATACATAGGCACATTTTCAAAAACTAAATAGGGCATTTAACAACAAACAAAAACATAGAGCTTGAGCTCAACTTTAAAACCACATTGGCAGAGAAAAATGAAAAAAGTTCTCTTAAACAGATTGAAATTCTTTATTTTGCTTGTGCTCCTTGCAATAATGTTAATACACAGCATGCCATCCCAGCAATGACTAGTCCCTATTTAACACTTAATTTAGAAACATGCTGCATATTGGACTACCATGCTACAGACCAGAGACTAGGCATTTCACCTTTTTTGCTGTTGTTAAGATAAAACAATCACAGCTAAGGAAATAATTTTGTGTCCCCCATGACATTTCAAAACAAATGACGGCCATGAAATGAAAACTAATTCATTTGCAAGCAAACGTAGGGCAAAAGTACTTGTATAGTTACCAGGAAGAGCAAGAAAAAAAATAGCCACAGCTTATTTAATGGAGCCACTGATTTCATTAATCTCTTTCATAATCCTCTTACTTTAGCCACTACTTTTAACACAAGAACTGCAGAAGGACAGAGCCATAATACTTTTCCTAAAGTCTCCACTAGAAAGTGTGAAAATATTTTTTTAGGGAACAGAACATTTGACAGTATTTGGTTAAAGAATGAAGAAAGAAATACAGCACCCTTAGGGATTAAATTTAAAAGCTCAACACTGTCCTGTAATACACATTCCTTGCATGAGTCAAGCAAATGCTTTCAATGTATGAGCCACAATGTTCAGAATGTACAGAATGTATCTATATGAATATTAGCTGATAAAAGCCCCAAGAAATGGCAAAGCAAGGTGAACAGCAATAAGGCCTGCCCCCTTGTGACAAATTTTTTAAATTAAGAAACTGTGATGGGGAGAAAATCTAACCTTCATTAGAAGTTAAGGCAAGATTTCACATAAACTCAATCATAAATGTTTGGCAAGAAATCTTAAAAAAAGAAACAAAAAAGAACAAAAACAAAACAAAAGAAAAAAAACAGGCAAAAGGCTTGTACTAACTCACTCCTAAACCCATGGAAACCCATCCCTCCTAAATTCCAGGGAAGATCACTGAAGATCATACAAACATCAAATCCAAGAAATACTGAGGTCACGTCCCTGGTCAGTTAAATTTAATTTCTTCTTTAATATGCACTACAATGTAGGTTTTTATTACAAAAATACTATTTCTGTGCTTCTGTCTAACTTCAGTGAGTGAAACTGGTGGTGTTCTGGTAAGGCCCACACACAGGCTTGTCGGGAAGCAGGGCTATGCCTACATTAGCAAGTGAGGCAACACTCCTTTCATGTGCAGCAGGGTATGTTACAGATGCCCTCCTGATCCTAACTGAAGCAGCAGGACTCCCTTTCTCCAGCCAGGGTAGCCTGCACAGCAATGCTTAGGAAAGTTAGCTCTATAGGCACGCTTTGCATTCATTAAAAAACATTCAGAGGTCAGAAAATGCTAGAAACAGTCCTTTTCCAAATCTAACTCATTTCTCTCAGCACATAGTCTGTCAGTAACCCCAGGAAATCAAACGTGAATTCTGCTGCTGATGGTTTTGGCCAGATTCTGGCAGAACTCCATAAACACGGTTAAAATAAAACAAACTAAATTATGCTAAAAGTAAGAAAACTAAACTATCCTAAGCCTCCTTGCTCAAATTTGGCTTGCGTTTGAGTCAAGGGATAACAATTCCTTTGCTCTACCTGAATCAAATCACAAAAAAACCGCATTTTCAACACTACAAGCACAAGTAGAAAATACATGGTTTAGATATAAGTGTTACTTTATGTAACTGGCTTGTTAGAAGACAACTAGAGTTTATTTTAAAGGAAAAAAACCTACTATATATAAACCAAAAAGCAGTTAAGACAAGGGAAAGAAAAGACATTTCACAAATACCTAGTTTCAGATGCACAAAAGAGAAAACATTAGTACCCCCCCCCCAAAAGTCCTAGTAACAATACATGCTGTAAGTGATTTATTGCATGATACACAAAGAAGCTAATGATTCCCAGAGGTGATCTTCTATCACAACAGACAGAAGGGGAGCATAAATAATCTGACAAAGCTTAACCATTTTTATTCGTACTCTTGCAGTTACACACGAACACCTTTGCTCCATGGGTCAGTCAGGCTGCCTTTCACAATCACCGAATTCAACATTATAACCCTGTCTTCAACTCCTCCCCTCCAATTATTTTGCTCTACAAAATCTACTCTCCATGGATTTAGAAACAAATCAGTTACAAGCTGATATTTCTATGAGACATGTTACAATACAAGAAGTCTTGACCAATAGCAAGTAATTTTGACAACAAACCCTAGAAGAAAACTGACACCAGTTTGGTTGGAAACCTTACATTAGGAACTAATACCTGCAATATGCCTAACTCATATACAACAAAAATTTGCATTTCTCAGATAGAGTTATGTCCTTAACCTCCTCCAGCTACTAAACAAAGTTAGGCAAAAGTTTTGTCAGTCTTCTTCCAGTTAATATAACTAGGCTATTAACAGAAGCATATAAAAA
Organism: Phalacrocorax carbo; assembly: GCF_963921805.1. Classification (NCBI taxonomy): domain Eukaryota; kingdom Metazoa; phylum Chordata; class Aves; order Suliformes; family Phalacrocoracidae; genus Phalacrocorax; species Phalacrocorax carbo. Next base: position 22,897,241 of record NC_087518.1, read on the forward strand.
GTACAAGTGTTCCTGCTTATTTTACTTAGTAGACCACTAATGGTCCTGAAAACTGCAACTTGTGTTTCTTTACAAGGAGGTAGGAAGTATAACATGGAGCCACTGACTTTAATACTCAATAGGAAGGGAACAGCAGCTGTATAAGTCTGGATAAGGATTGCTTAGTAGGAAAATATACAGCTGTTTTAAAAAACATTAATGGCATCAATTGTATATAATTGCTTTTGTGGAAGAATTAGGAATAGGTATGAATGAGTTCAGAAAATTATTTGAGCAACTTCATGGAAGCAGCAAGGATTTTTCACTTCACAGGAATTAAGACTATTTCCTGATCAGAGTTTTAAGTAAATGAAGGCTCAGATTTTAAATCTTTAAATCAAGCTGCAGTGCTTTCAGCTTTTTGAAGTGTAAAAATCACGTCACCTTAAAATTAGATTTATTCCAGAACTCAGAAAACAGGATGAAGCTCCAGCTATGTAAATGGCAGTAACTTTCATTCAGGTTGGAAGACCAATAGCTTGAAAAGCATCCCTAGGATTCCCATGTTTCTACACAAGGAAGCCCTTTTTTTCTCTTCTACACCTTCTCTCACATTGCTTTTGTAATACTCAACTCTTTTTCTGAAGTAATTAATTTTGAAGTATGAGAGTTACAGTAATATCCAATGCTCACAAGCACAGGCTCAGTTTGGAATACATGATGTCTTCAAATACACACCTGTCTTCTGAGCCTGACAAGAACATCGGATTCTGTCAAAGTTCCCTTCCTCAAAACTCATCCCCTCCTTTATCTTACGATGATATAACCTTATAGTCTACATAACACACCAATACTCTGTACTGATCATTTAGGAATCCACTCACATGTAGAAAGCCAAAGTAATTTTTTCCCATTTTTTAATTCAAAAAGAACTAGTGCACATCAGCCAAATCTGGCCCACATATAAAATGAAATTGAAGTCAGAAGTTGGGGTTTTTTGTTGCTTATGGATTGTTTGGGGTCTTAGCGGGTTTTTTTTATTTGTTTAAGAGTCATATAGACTCCAAATCATTTTGGCATTTTACAATTTCTCATTAGTTATATAAAGCTTCTGCTTAAATATTACTGTTGTTTTCCAGGGGTTTTTCAATTAGACACACAAAAAGTTTATTCCTTAGGCTCTTGTAACAAGACAGTCCCAGGGCCCTATAACTTTCACTTAGTGAAATCAGAAGGCCTATGTTGATAGAAATCACACACATTCTTACCAGCTGTTAGTATGGTTTTTGCACTCTGCGCTACACTAGAAGATCTCACAATTCCTGAAATACCTGCAGATAGAAGAGCACACAGATGTTACTCATCTTACCAGTTTTGGGGGATTTTTTTTTTAATCCTCCAACATACACAAAAAAGTTACATTTTTCCAGTTATACAATCAAACCAGCCTGAACGTAAAACATACACTTAAGCTGAGAAAGTTTGTTTCTGTTCTGCTTTGCCATTCTATATTCTCTAAACTATTTTAAATTATTTTATATACAACTTACAGAAAAGACTCCAAATCATATTAAATCAGGTAAAACCAGTAGGAATCGATCAAGTTAATTCATTTAGCATTCCCATATTTCTCTGCTAAGATGATTAGTCACAAAGGATTCAGAGCTGTTTCATTTAAGTGCTGGCATATTAACTTTCTGGAGTAGAACGAATTATACTTATTGTTTACTTCAATATGAAATTGGGATTTTGCACTTCTCTGATCAAGTAGAGATGCCTATATTGTGCAGTGTTTGTCTGGCTTTTTTAAATTATCAGCTTTTTTAGGCTTGTTTACCACTGCATTGTGGCACATTCAGTTCTCATTGTCCAGTGGTCCTTAACTGGAACAGTAAATAAAAACATTAAAACTGTTTTAAAAACTACTAAGTTTTATCTGTTCTAATCCATATATATAAAAGCATACTAATACATGCAGACCAAATCTACTGCACATTACTAAACACTTAAAAATGTAGAAATGTGGCAGTCCCAGTGTTAATCTTCCAAACTGAAAGCTATTCTTCTGCACTACCCAGAATGTAGAATATGATTTCAAATATTATTTTAAAATCTCTCTTTCAAAGCTATTTCTATAATGAAGAACAAAGCTTAGGGAAATCCATTCCATGAATAAGAAAGAAGGATACAATTTTCCACCGGAAAATAGTTTGGGGCGTAGGGGTGAGGAGGGGAAGGGAACAAATCATTTTGAGCTAGTAAAATACCTAGGGACAATTGCAATTCAACTTGAGTAATCAGCTTTGTCTTGTAGGATTACAAAATGTCTTGTCCTGTCCTTTACCCAGAAACCTGAATCAGGAAAATTTTTCAGCCAGAGAAGTGAAAGAGGAGCTTTGATTTGTTCTCCTAAGACTATAAACTGCTGGGCTTGAGAAGACCAGCTCTACCCACCGTTTTGATACTGAATGGCTGCACTACCGTGCAGTCCACAGTCACAGCCATGCCTGCAACACCCTACATAAACACAACCTCAAGGATGATTATCTCAGGGTAGACAACTCAGAGCTCTAACACTATATGCAGCTCACAACCACTGCAACTGCTGCTCCCAGATTCAGCATTACCATATTACTGTTGCAGTCCAGCCATAGTAGTGTAGAAGCTGCCATAGACTGACATGAAAGAAGCTGAACACCTTGATGTCCAGCTGCAATTCATCCTACGCTGTCAACAGAGAACTGCAACTCTCAGGAGCTTTATTTCCCCAAGCAGAAATCGGCATAAGAGCTCCCTCAGCAGTTGGCTAGTGTCTAGTGGCTCTCAGGCATCTAGGGAGTTTTTGCCAAGCTCAAGGAGCTTGCAAAATTGGTCAACTGGAACTAAGGTGCATCAAGTTCTTTAAAGATGTAAAGGACTCCTCAAGTACTAAACGTTTTCATTTTTCTGCAGAATCACAAAACATTGATGTCTGCAGCATAAGCTTTACCTTGCTCATGCAACATTCTCTTGCCTCATAGAGGCTATCTGTGATGATGAAAAACACCTCAATCTTTTTCCTCAAAGCCCGAGCTTTCTGCCAGAGCTCTCGTATCTGAACTAACTATGAAAATTGGGAAAGGTGTTGTCAGCAAGCTAGAAAATTAACTTAGCATTGCAACGTATGACTGGTAGGATATATAGCTTAATATTTAGATTAAGTTATGCCAGCCAAAGAAATCCTGAAGGTGTAAGCATCCCAAACAGAGTTAGATGGTCTAAGGAGGCCCTGCCAATTCCTGAAGACTACTTTCAGAACCCACAACAAAACACCTCTTCTATATCAGTAGGAGTGCTATTTGCTAGTATTTCACAGAACCTGTTTGCAATCAAACAAATCCAGACCCATGCTTTTAGGAATGCATCTCAAGATTAACCTTGTTTTTTCCTTCCTTCTCTCTAAACCATCCTTCTGAACTAGAACACCACATACAATAAATCCATATGTCTGTCATGTCTTAAAGGAGATTATAGACACTACTACCTTGATGCACCACAATTCCGCAGTCAGGGTCATGGGCAACTTGCAGTAAAATTTCTTCCACATCTCTGTTCTTCCCAGGAGGGCCTACCAGAGAAGTTATCTTTTGTTGCAGAGTCCTTGGCAAAGCCATTAGTTGTGTAAATTGACCTTCAGGACTTTTATCAATCTGAACATTACAAAAAAATAAAACAGTAAGTCATTGATAATACTAAAGGAAAACTTCCCAAGCACTGGGAAATGCAATATCTCAGTTCTGAACCTGAAGAATAACTCAATGCAAAAATATTAATTTTTATCCAAGGGAAGACTCATGTACACAATGATCTTGCTGCCTCTGCAAGCAACTCTTCAATGAAAACTGTATAATTTCTGCTCTATCCAGTTTCCTTTGGAAACATAAGTACACTACAATGAAAAACAAAAATTTCCCAAAAGACCACTTAGCTCAGTTTCTTCTGCCTGAACATAATCAAACTGTACATACACATTTCAAGTTAGTTTGAAAAACATTTTCTCTGCTTTAAACTCAAACCACATCTGGTTTGTATAATTTGAATAAAACATTCATTCCACGTTTTCCAATCTAAATCAGAAATTCAATGACCCTTTTTTGAATACAATACCAACATGCAGACCTGTACATATTTATACAAAATGTAAGCACAAATACTGAAAAATGCCTAATGGAGCAGATCTGTCCAAAACTGGAGGAAAATATGAAGAGCTTGATTCCTCCCACACAACTTTTTAGACTGTTCATGGAGACATCAGACAGCAGTCTAGTTGCCCTATACACTCCCTTTAAGTCAGTGGGGAGAAAATGATATCCAGATGAATCACCCACTGACTACAGAGGGAACCAACAATGAGCAGGCTCTTAACATTATGTGGGAGGAATCCATGCCTGAAACGGAACTACAAGAACTAGCGTCTGCCTTCAACTGTTTTTGAGGAATCTTTTAAGAAAAAATTTTCTCTGTAACTCTGAAGCTGTATACTTGGAGAAGGTGTTTCTGTTCTGCAGTGAAGAGCACTCCTGATAGCAGTTATCCTCTTCAGTCTAAGGAATAACTGCCAATAACCAGACCAAGGTGTGAAGAATACATTATTAAAACACTTTGCTCAAAAACAGCAGTAAAATGATGGTATTTAATCAACAGCCTCAATTACTATTATGGAATTACAGACAGATGTATTATCCAACAACATATTTGTAGTATGCTACCAAGACCTTTTTAAAGGTAATGCAACAGGGAGTATTATTCTAACTAGCCATTTTCTTGGAGAAAGCATTACTGATTCTTTTCAAAATTAATTTTAATACTTCTTCCACTAAACTATTCAAAAGTACACTGATAAGAAAACATGGAGACAGCTGCAGTATAATACAGATTCATCTATGCTGTACTCCAAAGCATTGCAGTAAAATTGTTTATTGTACTCAAGCTCGCTTATATCTGTCTGTACTTCAGTTTCTACAAAAGACACATCCCAAAAGGAGGCATTCATGAGATAATTACCAAGGTGACTTGAGGATAAAGAGATAATCATGCCGATGAGGCAACCCATGCTATTTGTAACTTCATGTTGAAATGTATATCACACTTGAATATTCACACACAGGTGTGCATACGGCAAGAGAAAAAATTGCTCTTGGACCCCTTGTTGTGGCACCTCTCCCCTAATTACAATGTTACACTTATACCAGAAAGATGGAATTCAACATACTGGTCATTTTGAATACCTGATTCCCATATACTACGGAAACACTGGTTTAGTATGGGTATTTAAAGATAATGCCAGATTTTCATTTGGGTTTATTCAACTGATCTTCATAAATAGCACTGTAGAGGTTTTTTGTGAGATGCAGTTTTTGATTGGAGAAAGTTGCACCTCTAAGTTACGGCCTAAAGTTTTTAACAGAAACCATATGTTTATTCATCACTTTCTAGACTGTTGTTTCCATATGGTAATCATTAGAACACATGTTTTAAAATTATCTTCTCTTGTTCCCTTACTAGGGCTTTAGTTCTGTGCCCATACCCAAACAAAAAGAAGAGTAGTTACTACATATGCAGAGACTGGTATTTAAGGCAAGTCTTCTGATTGCAGAATTAATTAAACAACAGAAATGTAACAAATTGCAAGTGCAGCAACTAAAACTGCTTGACTTAGTGTATGGCATAATTCTTGCCTTCTGTTAATGTGATAAAGCACTTCCACTTGTTTGTTTTAAAAATGTTTTGAAAAAGAACACTTGCCTCTAGCCTTCCCAGATGGTGCTTATATACCACTTGAGGGCAGTCCTGTAATATGTTACTGTACAGCTTCTGAAAATGGGGAACATTAGGTTTTACTATATTCTGCACTTTTGATCTGTCTTCTCCTATTACCATTCTGAAATCACCTAGTCAAGAAAAGAAAAACAGTTAATTCATTAGAAAAAAATCTGAAAACTCAAAGGATAATAAACAGAAACAAACATACTACAAAGTTGTCCTCTAAAACTTTATTCTCCAATTCTACCAATGCCTGTACAATCCACAATAAGGTTCACCTTCTAATAGTCAAAAAACACTATTCAAATAACTTCAAGCCCAGAAAATAGGATTCTGCATTGTTATGTGGCCTCTGATATGCTGTGATGTCATCAACCCATGTGTCCACATTTTCACTTGGACAACAAAAAAATTCCAGCTGTCAAGCTCAGCCTCAAAAGCAGCAGTAATACAGTTATATTCTTTGCAACCATGCATCAGTTTCAACAGATTACTAAACAGATCGACCGGCCTCAATACTTTGTATCCAGAAACAAAGAACCTTTACTTTTCCAACATTGAAAGAAAATAATTTGCACTGTCTCTGCACTTCAAGAGGAGAACCTGAAGTACAGATAATAGCCGTCATGGTAAGATCACAAAATCATGTTTTCCTCTTAGCCATGTATTTGGTCAGTAGTTTCAAAAAGTAACTCCCTTTAACACCACTGATACATTACTGACCTTTTCACTTTTTTTTTTACGATACATGACTGAAAAGTTTCAAAGAGAGTAAGTGAAAAGAGAGTCAGTCTGTAATAGAGCATTCACCTATCTCTATTAGGTACTACACCCTGGTAGCTTCCAGGGTTACCAACCAGGAGTTAGAGGCTCAGTGCAGCACATATCAACAAAAAAAATTCTGAATCAATTCATTTTCCCACTCTCCACATTCAGGAGATAAATGTTGTTGCAAGGTGGCAACCTGCTTGTTTATTTCAATTTATGCCAAGCTGCAAAACAAACACTTCCCATATAAATGCTACTGACTCACTGCTCTCAAAAGACGCATAAAAAAATAAAAGCATAAAGATTTTCCAAATTAAAGCATGAACAACCTTTTTCAGCAGTGTCCAAGGAGACCGATTCGAGTAACACATACAATCAATTCTGTCTACTAGTATACTCTCTGAAGAGTTTAAGACCTAACAAAATGGCAGCAAAATGTCATTGACAGCCCTTTTCTTGAACATTCCTAACTGGGAGACTTATTGCTTTAGCTTTGTTCACACAGCAGAGCCAATTTCAACATCTTACAGCATGGCAACTCATCTCTCACATTTTTGCTTAATCACATGGTTTCAAAGGACATTAAAAAAAATATCTTGGTCCCTAGTGCTCACTGAGAATCTAATGACATTCCTGGACAGGTTTCAGGTGGGCAGGTATGCAGCCCTCTAGCAAACCTCCCTGGTTAGCAAAGCTCAGCTAACCCCCACTGTCAGTACCCTCTCTACTTTTCTATCACTTTCAAACAGATAATGACTCAGAAAAAACTGCTGAGGAAAAGCTGAACAAATTGCAATCTGAATTGACCAGAGAAGTACTAAGTAAAGGGTGGTAACATTCCTCAGTAGAACCAAGCTGCAGCTTATAAACCCCACCTCCCTACCTGTACTTTTCTTTTTTTTAAAAAAAGCCAAACTTGCATATCTATATGATCAAAGTGCTGTGTAAAGTACAACTCCAAACAAACTTGCTCATAGTGATTTCATTAAAGATATCAACATTTAAAGAGCAATGTTGAATTAAATTGTAACAATTAAATCTTGTATTGAAGAGTCATGTGGAGTAATTTCTAATTTTTTTTCCATACCAATTCATAACTAAAGAAAGGAGGAAATTCTCTTACCAAAAAAAGTCAAATACACACCAACCAGGAGGTGAGTGTTAAATGTACACTGAAGAATCTAACTAGGATCTTTAAGTTAACTAAATAGGAATCTTAAACACAGAACATTCAAAAAGTAAGAGATGATAAAGCATGGGTCAGACTATGAGATGAATCAACATTACACTGAGAGTAAAAAGAAAATATTTTTCCAACATTTTGAACCATTAAAACCAAAATATAATCCATACAAACAGAAAAAATACCATTATTTCACCATACTCAATCACAGATACTTAGCTGTTCATATATCAAGTGGGTATAAGTTTTGCTCATGCACCCATACCTATTTTCTATGAATAAGCACAATTAGTCTTTCCATCTGTTATATAACACAGCAGTAAAATATAGTTATTGGAGGATGCACCAGCATAGGCCCAAAGAAAGAGAGCAGATGACTTCTTACACATTAGACTTCCTGCTGTGCTACAACAGCTCCAACTACAGCTTTTCTCCTGAAAGACTTTAGACACCATATACTAACCAGAATAGGAGAGTCCTGCAATCTGCATATAGAGGTCTTCTTCAGAGAAACTTTCTGGTAACATGAGAAAGGCTGCCGTGACTGCACTCTTCAGATTGCTAACAAGAGCAGCTTGCAGCCTGCTATTCTCATTCTGTGTCAGTATTTTCACCTGAAAAAATAGATTCATTAGAAGCAAGACTTCAGGAAAGCACTACTGAAGATGGAGCTAGAAGCGTTACTCAATCCAACATGAAAAATAAGAAGTTTATTTAAGATTAGATCCTATTATTATGGTACAATAAAGACTAGAGTGTCCCCTTTTGTTTACACAGTGGGAGAGAGAGGAACATCTTTAAGAATTAACAGAATTAATTTTACAAACACGTTCAGAATTGCTATAAGCAACAGCCATTAACTAATCTCTGAAGAGCTATTCACCTTTTCATATTCATTAATAGATCCAATAAACAAGACAGGCTGGTCATGAGGATAAACTAATATTTAAAATCTCATCAACTAATCACTTTTATGTGCTTTCGTAACTTGCTGCTACAGAGAAACTCTAAAGAAAGACAGAAGAGAGAAGTCTGTGGCACCCCAAGCAGTCATGTAAACTGGTTATACCTTAGGCTGGTCCTGGAAATAACAGCAAGTTACAGATATATTTTAAGAACATCACAGTTACAGCCTTTTAAAACATGAAACTCAGCGGAGATGTTATTTTTCCTCATGGAAGACCACAAACTTACTAGTGAAGTAAAAGGAATATTCTCCTTTCCTAAAAATACTCCCTAACACAAACCAGACTTTTTTTCAAAGGGAAATAATATGCTAGGCTTCAAAATTTAAATGCATGAAATACTGCAGTACTGATACCATTTCTGAAAAAAATTGTAAACAGTTCAGGTAGCTAGAAATCTTCCAGGAAGACAAAGTGCAATAGTTATCACCAACGTATGACAAAGATGAATGTTGACTCTTGGAGTTAATCTGAAAGAAGACCAAAGTTAAGGAAGGTTTTTTTCACAGTACAGAAAACTTACAGTACAGTGACTAGTTCTGATCACATCACATATGGGGGAAAGAAGAAGCCAATTTATCCTGGTTTTACAGTATACAGAGAATCCAGTCAACAAAGAGTACAGCTGAGACTTCAAAATTATTAAATATTTTAAATGAGGGATATATTCAATTTCGTATATAAGCATGACCCTCAGTCATCACAACAGTTAAAAGTAGGAAATGTACTCCTTTCACTGCTAGGAAATTCATACACAAGAAACTGCAGGTATGTGTACACAAAGATATTTACAGACAAAATATAGAAAGGAAATCTCAGTATAGAATGAAAGGTGTCAAAAGCACTGTTCCAGTTTGCTATTTAGCCACATCCACACTCTGCTAAATATCACAAAAAGACGATTTTTCCATTCTCTGTCAAAAAAATTTCTTACAGATTTGGACAATGGAACAATTCTGTAAACAAATGTGTGCTCTTCGTGGGAATTTTTATAATATAAGAAAACCTAAACCTCTCAAGACCCCTCTAAAAAGTACAAGATATTTCTGTACACTATTCATAGTCCTGTCTCTGTCACCTCACTTAGATTTATTAAACACTTCCTTCTCTTAATAGTTTTTCCAGGACAAGAGTAAATACAGCTGCTTACACTAAAGCAATTACTTACACTCTATGTTTAACAAAAATTCAGTTACACTTCAGATGCTTTTTAAAATCTTCTTCCTCTGAAAACCAATTATACGTCACTTATGCTTATTTATTTTACTTTTTAGGTACAGCATCAATTTTTTTCCCCAGGAAACCTGTCAGTTATGGAGAAAATACGACTAAGTTTATTCAGTTTTCAATGCAGTTAATGGGTATTTAGCTTATCAGTGTTATAAATTTCATGTGGGATGAAAAGCCAATAAACTTTTAACACAAATAAAGATGCCTGGGAAGAAAAGTTAGCATTTTTAAGTGGCAATTCCAAACTCCATCTATTCTGCCAAACATTCTGGAAGGATTACTTGGTCAAGGCAACCAGTTTATAATAGAAACAAAACCTCCAGTGAAAATGAAGCCAAGATTTTCAAGCCAGAGCAAATGTGTTAGCTCATGTGCTAGAATAGCTTGGATAGCTTTCACTCAGAGTGACAGCTTTGTAATGGAACACCAGAAAGGCACTGGGCTCTTCCCACTCTATATGAGAGTCAGGAAGAAATTCCAAAACAAACTGTTAAAACAATATTAGTCTGGCTTCAGTCAGCTGTGTCCAGAACTAGCACAAATGGCAAATAGTACGTAAGGGATTGTATTGTATAAGAAAACAAACCTAACCCTGTGTCCCCTCCAAAAGAAGCTTATTGTACATTTTTAAGGAGGTAAAAAAGAGCTTTCTATCACTACCACTTACAACATAGATACCAAAACATCAAATCAGTTGTGAAGCCAGAACCAGCAGACATTTGAAAACCACATAACAGATCTAAACAAATTATTTGGTCATTTTTGGTCTACACTGTACACCATTCAAAAGCCTCGTTAGTGATTTTATAGATTCTACAGGAAGAGACAGTTCAAACATTCACCAAGTAATCTTTGAGTCCAATTCTAGTTTAAGTCCTGCAGTCTTTACTAAACACAAATTCCTGTGAGCTTTATGAAAATAATCTGGACTGATTTCTTTTTTTGTCTATTAAACACATATGCGATATCTCCACTGTCTTGTTAGCAACTAAACAAAATCCCAAATTCTGCCTTCTTGTGCAAGTATGTACTCCCACTGATTTTAACCAAAAGATATGAAACACAATTTACATATACTAAGATGAAAAAATCCTAAAATAAATCAAAGCAGCAGCAAATGCAGTTACACTGACAATATTCAGTATTCATTGTTAAAATGAAATTCAGAATTCTTCCTTCAGTTACTTTTCTCAAGGTCTTAAGTTTCATTCTTTATAAAGATAACAGCTGTTCTAACCTGTATCATGCTATAATACATCCCTGGAGACAGAGAAAAGCCAGCAGTGCCGAGCCTTACAGCCCAAATATTTTGTTAAAAGCACAATTAATTCAGGTCTAAGACTTAAACAGAGTTCTCTCCTTCCCCCTTCCCTCTTACAAAATTTTAACTTAGCACTGCTGCCATCTGCTGAAAGCACACTGGATCAGGCATGCATGGGAAAGCAAAGACCTATTTTTTGACACAAACATGGAAGAGAAAAACCAACCGGCTTAACAGATGGTTTGGTCAACTATAGATACTTTAACAATATAATGAACTAGACAGTAACTGTACAGCAAAGCAGATTTCATCTTGAAAGATTTCCATTATTTAACTGTGTTAAATTTTCATGACTGTGTTAAATTTTTAACTATTTTAAATTTTAGTGACTGTGTTAAATTTTTGTGACTCATGTAATTTGTTATAAAAGGTAAATATTGTATTGAACATTAAAGGGACTTTGAGTTATTATAGTCCAGTTATTCAAGATTTACTACAGGCAGAAAACTGTGATTAATATACTTACCTTCAGTTTTTCCACATAACACAGAATATCGTTACAGATTACATTTCACTTCCTTTCTGAGAGATTATCCCTCTAGGACTAGACCCCTAAATCAGGGCAGATTATTTGTTCAGTACTGACACATAGATCCTTAACAGTTAAAGTTAAAACTACAACTGATAATTTTCCAGCCCTCTAATTTTCTGCATTTCTAGACAGATAACTGAACAGACTAACAGTTACCGGTTTTTGTAGGCGTCCAGCAACATAGAGGGATTTCCAGTGAAATAAATCATCAATCAGGGTATCAGTGCTAATTACACCATATTTTATCATCTGGAAAAAAAGCAAAATAAAGGCTTTTGAAAAAACATGTACCTGCACCATTTTCACTACATGAAACCTACTACTTACTTGCTTACTCTACTTACTTACTCATTAATTCCAAGGAACACACACTTCCAATAAAAAACTGGATGCATAACATCAAACCTTTTAACATTTTAATGACCACAGGAGGTAAAAAAAATAATTCCTATTGACATGGAAACTTCTGCCAAAAAAAAGAAGTGGAACAGGAAGATGCACAGAACACTAAGATCCTTTCTAGAATCAAAATTACAATAAAATCACCCCAGGATGAACCACTAAAGTAAAAGACTTTAAATCCCAAAGAAACCTAGTCTAGACAGACACTGACACTAAGAGACCTGAACATTAAAATACAACTGTCCATAAAAATATTTTGGAAAGGTTACAATCAGTTTTGTACTAGCCAAACATTAAAATAGTTGGAATAATCCACAGTATCCTTTATGACTTTGAAAACACTCAAGAAATAGTTTGTCAGAGATCTAAAATAAACAAAACACCTAGACATTTAGGTGTACCATTATGGAGGGGTGGCATGTCTATCAAGGAACTTTTTCTTTTGCTGTTTGATGTTAGAAAACAAATTGTGATTTTGTAGCTCATTTTACATAACTGAAAAAAAGATGAACTTTCAACATTTTGTTACTAATTTGCACTTCCTGAGTTTCCAAAGATTATCACCACAGCAAGGCAGCCAACTCCAGAATTTCTGGATAACAAAGGACCATAGGCTGCAATATGAATGAGTCATTACAGCATAAGAGCATGAAGAGCCAAAACCAAAATTTCATAGCAAAGATCACTGGTCCTTAAAAACCAAAATCCCTTTTTACATAAAGTGAACATGGTTTAAATGCCAAATTCTTGCCTTATAAAGATGCCTTTACACAAAACAGCAAGTACATGATAGACTACTATATCTACCTCTCCAACTTTCTGCGAATAATTCTGACATATACCCAACATTACTGCAATCATGTGTGCTCTGAGAAGCTTCTGTTAGGAATATGGTGCTCACATGATATTTTTCCATGACTGTCCTTCATTTAATTTAATTTCCCATCTTTCTTAAAATAACTTGTTTTCCCTATGTATAGTTTGTTACCACACAGCAAAAGTTACTCAAAATCAACACCAAGACAGATACAGTGTTTCCCTCCCCTGACTCCAATCCACGCTCCTCCTTACCAAACAGAGTCTACACACTGATGCAGGAGTAGGGCTTGCTGGAGAAGTACTACTTACCTAGAATTATTAATCATACCCCAGCTTCACAGGTCAGGATGCTACCCATTAAACAACACAGACATCAATTCCAACTTGTTATGTTCAATATTTGCATTTTGTGTCAAACAAACAGTAAGAACCCACTTTGCTATTACTACATGGTCTACTGCTGAAATTAAGTCCTTGTTTCCCCACAAAACACTTTACAACCACCAAACCTGGCAGACAGCAAGTAATAAGGAATATAAATTCAGTTTCTAAAGTGCTTTAGTTGTAAATTCCAAACATTGTTTGCACTTTTAAAGTGCCAGAACAGCTGCTCTGTTTGCTTTTTGATTAACATGCTGTTTGTGAAATGGTTTAAGATAAAAATATTGAAGATACCATTAGTTAAGGACCAGTAACAATCTACATGATTTGCTTCCTGCACAGAAATCCGCTTTAGGCTAATCATTTCAATACTTCATGCACAAACATTTGACATAATTTACTCAAACTACATGTACTTACCCTACCATTACATGGCACTAAAGTATTGTAGTAAATCCCTGCTCCATAGCTCTGAATACTACTTATCTGTTTTGGTCCAAAAACTTTTAGGAAGGAATAATGACTCCTGTTCTTTAACAAGTTCATCATATGCCAGGTCACAGAATCATCAACAGCAAACGTGAAGTCCAGCATATTGCTCTGTGGATAAGGAGAGAAGATTTGAGGTTTATATATCAGGGAGCAGTGTTAATCATATTAATCTAAGCTATGTATAACATCAAACTACCGGCCTGAGTTAAAACAAACAAACAAAACACAAGCGTTAATGTCAAGTAGTTTAAAGGTTCTGATGAAGTTCTATGTTTTATACTCAGTCAAGCAGAGATGGACCAGAATTTTCCTGTCCTCCTGGCTAAGTGACCAACCTTCAACCCTCCAAAACAGGGGAGCATATGATGAGGTATTCATCATCCCAGTTCACAGCTTGGCATAACAGCTTAAACCACTAATGAACAGGACTTTTGCTAATATGCAAGGCCATGAATTGGGAGATGTAGGCAGATAAAGTCAGCTTAGAGCTGACAGCAAGAAACTGCACTTCTAGTGTATTCAATTGCTTTTGTCAACAAAACAACCCAAACTCCAAAGACTTCTAATGTATGATGCATGCCCTGCTCTTCTGAAGAAATCAGTCCACATGTTCCCTGCACACAGACAAGCTGACAACTCATACCTACAACTAACTTATATTTGGAGTGACATTGTTTCAAATTCATTAGGCCTACCTCTTTCTGTGACTTACTAATTCTGGGCTGCATTATAGCTAATCAGCTAGTACCGCTAAAAAGACAGTCTGTTAGCTACCTTTTTTCCCTATTCTTTTGTGTGAGGATAAGATGCTGTTAGAGCTCTGAAATCCTTACTATCCTCTGTTTTCCTCTTTTCAGAAAGAAAACTGAGACATATTTAAAGCCGCGTTTGTGGGAAGCACTTAACAGGCAAGCCATAATAAGCAATACTATGTATTAATTTTAAAAAGGTTGAACACATACACACACAAAAATAAAATTACTATTTCCAAGCAGCTTGACCTCCAAACAATGAGGAAGCTCCAAAAATGCCATTTAAGTGTGGCAGTGTATTTTGCATAAGTTACCCTCCTACGGTGCACAGCAAACAGACCGTTCGGACAAACATTTTTTAAAATAAGCTCAGACACACAGCTGGCGGACACAAGGCTACAAGGGCACCTGAACACCCCCTCCCCAAGGGACAGAACGAGTGCCCGGAGAGCCTCCGGGCAGCCAGCAGACCCCGGCGCCCACCTCGGCACGGAGCGGGACGCCCGCCCGGCCACCTCGCTCTTTGGTAAGGGGATGAGGGGGGAGGGGGTGGGGGCCCCCCCCTTTTCCTGCAGGAGCCACAGCCAGGGCGCCGGAGGCAGTTCTAGGTAACACACTGTGCCGCCTCCACGCCGGTAACCGAAACGCACCAGGCCCACGGCGGCCCTCCCGTATGTCTCCGCGACACCGCGGCGGCGCCTCAAGGGGACCCCCGGGGAGACCGCCGCGCTCACCTCGCCGTCTCCGGCCGAGGCCCCCGCCTGCCGGAAGACCCCAGACCCATAGGCGAAGGCTAAGCTGAGCTCCTGAGGGAAATGTGCCAGGACCCGCCGGAACTTCACTCCCGAGCTCGCCAGAGCCGGCAGCGCCATGACGCCGCCCCGCCCCTCCCCTCCCTTCCCCGCCCAGTGGCTGAGGAGGCGGTGGCGGCGAAGAGAGGTCGCGGCTGGGAAGGGACGGTGGCGCCGGCCCACATCGCCCTCTGCAGCCCAGCGCGGGGACGGCGGGGCTCGGCCGCCCGGGGCGGCCGCCTTCCCTCCCGGGGCGGCCGCCTTCCCTCCCGGGGCGGCCGCCTTCCCTCCCGGGGCGGCCGCGTTCCCTCCCGGGGCGGCGGGAGCTCCCCTCAGGGCGTACGGCGGGAGCTCCCCTCAGGGGAGGCGTCCCCAAAGGTCCTCTCCCTCAGGGCCCCGGAGCCCCGGGACGGCGCGCTCCCGCCGGCGAGGCCCGTTGCGGAGCCGGGGGTGAGCTCCGGTGCGTTTGAGGCTGTTCCTCCTGCGGCTGAGCTGTCCCGCCCGAGCCCGGAGGGCACGTTAGGCCGAGCTGCTCCAGGGTGAGGTTATCATCAGCGGGTGGGTTTAACTGTCCAGTGTTCACCCCCATCCCAGTTTCAGTTTATTTTTTTTAGATCATCGGAGTTCTGTGCCCCTTCTTCAATTTTTTTTTTTCGTGTTTCCTACGGATTTGAGTCTTCGCTCAGGAATTGTCACCGGCTTTATACTCGTTCACACATCCCCTGTGCTACGAAAACAGAAAGCTCACAGTGTTCAGTCACCACGTTTGTGCTCACAATTGTCTTGCACTCTCCTCATGCTGAGCCTGGCTTGGTTTTAATTTCCAAGTCTTACATAATAAACGTATTTGAAGTTAATGAGTGTACTAGATTTATAAAAATGGCTCATGAGATTGAAGTGTATCCTTTTTCCTCACCATTTTATGCTTCCCTGTATCTGTCTTCCCAAAAGATTGCATTTTATCTTCCCTTATTTTTATGGCTTTCAAAACACCGTATTTATGCTGTCTGAGGAAACTCTGGCAGGTCACATCCAGTCTGAGTCATTGCCAAGCTAAATTTTGTACTTGTGCTAAATTTAAAACATGATTAGGTCTTTAGACACCACTGGACTCATAATGTCTGCTTAAAGCAAACATATGAAAGGATCTATAACTCTATTACAGAAAACACGGTTTGATATATACAGTTAAGTCACCATCTCTACAATTGTTTTTGCCATGATAAATTAAGATATGATAAAATACCATGTGTGTGAACCTGGCCATTAGGAATGTTGAAAGGGAACATCTGAGGCAAGAGAGCAATCCTTGTTACCAGTGGGAAATAATATAAAACTTTAAGTATGTGAGGCAGGTGCCATCATAAAACTGCAGCGGATCTCCACTATTCTGAGCTTTCAGATGACTCAGCCAGACCCTTCCTTCTGAAATCTCCAATCTAAATGCTACTTTCAGAGGAGAAAGCGTAGTATACTAAAGAAATGTGTGTTTACACTGAAAATAATTACACTGAATTTTTACTATTCTGAATAATAAGGTCCTGAATGTCCAGCTATGGCTGGGGTTTGGAGACTTGTTTTCCACTAAAATTGTGATTCAGTACCCATTAGTGCCTTTGCACTGATTTAACGAGTTGTAGGTCAGATCACGGACCTTGTTCTTTCCTTAGTAATAGTATTTTGATGATTAATTGTATTAATAATATATCAACATTAATTGTTATATTAATCTATATTAAATATAATTATTTATTATTTTATAACTTCATGGCACACCATATAAAGAGTAGTACATTTAATGAGCTCACATTCAAAATTCTTTCTTACTGCTTAGGCTAGCAAAAGACTTTGCATTACTTTTGAGAGGAGGATCTAACTATAAAGCACAATTTATAGAAGTATCCAAATAAACATTTTTTGGGAGACTATATGATATTTGTCATCCTAACTAAAATGTTGGGGTGCAAATTGTATTAGATGATAGTTCACCTATTTAAGTATTGGCTTTATATATTCTTTTAAGTAGTTGTACTTATTTGGCACATTCTCAAGCACCAGTGTGAATAAATTTACTAAATGTTCTAATTCTTAGTACATTTGCTGAAACTTAAAAGAGTCACCTTTGAATCATGGGACTGTGTTTGTTGCGTGCTGCTGTAAATGGTAACTCATGTCTGGTTAGTAAACAATCTAATCTGATTACTTAAGAATTTAAATTAGCTGACAAAGAAAGGTGGTATAAGTAGCTGGTATTGATCGACTAGCTCTTCCTGTCATTCCTCAGAATGCTTAATGAGAAAGCTTTCACATATCTACACTCACTTATTGGTCAAGTTTCTTTTCTAATTTCTGTTCACCTTCCATATAACTACCTGCAAACTCAAGAAAAGAAGAGATCCATAATTCTTCATCATTAGTTTTATTAAAAAGATGATCAGAAGAGTAGGACAGCAGTGGCTTACTGTTAGAATTACCTGGAGTAATCTCCTGAGTAAGGAGAAGGTATAAAAATATTGAATTGAGAAGAGGTGTTCTGAATGAAAATTATTAGCTGATGAGGAAGGCCCCTATCCTAGCCCACCTTTAAATTGCACATAGGAGCTTAACTGTGTTGGAAGTAACTTAGACCTAAGGGAAAGGATGCTATCTTTCTATGAATTTATGTTGTTTATTTGCTTGGAATTCTTAAATTTGTAGCTCTGAAAAATAGGTAACTTTTACACCATCTTTTTAGGGCAAGCCTAATTTTATGAAATTGAAATAGAAGCAAAAGGTTGTTAAATACTTAAGGAATGGATGGGTGGTATTGACCCAGGATGCACTTATTCTAATAATTTAAGTAAAAAAGAGGAAGCTTGTCTGAAAAAGTACAGACTGGTAACCTTTCAAAAGGAAGTTGTTATACTGTTGGCTAATATTTTAAAATAATGTAACAAAGTGAGTAAGATATCTGGAGTGTTTTTCTTGAGTATTTGTGTTTTGGAGAAAATCTGGGGAACAAGGAGTATTGCAGAGTTGTCCATCTCAATCTTTATTTTACTAGCTCAAAACCTTACTTTGAGGTCTCCAAGGTGAATTTCATTCCTATAACTTAAAGGCCTTGTTTTCCAACTTTCCTATAACTGTGTTCTTTGCTGTATTTCCTTAACTGGCTTTTATGTATTTTAGATTAAATCTAAAAATTTTTCTTGTATCTATTACTGACTTTTTAAGTTGGTTTTGTTTGCAATAGCACAGTTTTGAGACCAATAGCTTGTGATTTAGAATAAAACTTTGATAGTCTATAAAGAGTATATCTGAAAGTTTATGTAAAGCTATGTCTCACACTGATTTTGAACTTGGACTCTAATCTGTTTATCAGTCTAACTTTTGATTTGCTAACGTTGGTAAGAAAATCTGCGAACACCAGAAGGTCTTAAGTTTCATTTACATTTTCAGCCAGTACTGCTGTTGAAGGGAGCAGTTTTCTTTTAGCTGCTTTATCAGTGTAGGTGTTTGTGTGGCTACATATCAGAACAGATTGGGGAATTGACATGGGTTAAAACAAACTGTTTGGGGTTTTTTGGTTTTTCTGTTGTTGTTGCTTTGGTTTGTTGGTTGTTTTTTTTTTAACCAGGTCACCAATGTGCTTTACCACAAGTGTTTGTGCTGGTACAAGCAAGAGAGACTGTTGACAGTGCTAGTTCAAAAAGATATGAGTACTTGTATTGAATTTTTTAAAATAAAATTTCCTCAATTATAATCATGGCTGTGATTGACTCCATGCATTAAAGTCATGCAAGGAAGGGTATAATATTATGTATGTTGCATAGTTGTGTGTTGCTTTTATTCCTCTTTTTTCAGTGAAGAAAGTTCTAATACTTATTACAGTATACTTCTTATGAGAAAGCATGACAAAAGTTTGACCTTGAACCTGTATTCCAGTTTTTGCCACTGGCAATAAAATGTATACTTTGAACAGCCCCACATAGCTAGAAAGCTTACCAGCAAGTGTGGGTTTTCTTTCTACTATGCCACGGTGTTCTCTAGCTCCTTAGTCAAGGAGTCTCACAGATGTTGACTCTGTTCAGTGTCTGAATTCCAAGTGGTAAATGCAGCTCAATGCATACACTAAGCATGAATTTATAGAGGGCTTCAGTATTACATCTTCACAATGTTATCTTATACCAGCATCTTCATCTAAAAATAACAATGTTCACTAACTTGCTATGAAAATCTGAATACCTACAGTCTGTCAATCCATGATCTGGTAGTTTGGAACTTGGCTCGGCTCCCCTGTGCACTTCTGTACGAGCCAGTGATTCTTCTCCACAGTGTCTTAAATGTCACGGCTTAGGTGGTGGTAAGTACCACACTTGTGGTGATACTGCTTCCCAAGAATGAGCTTATTCTGTTCTTCCTCTGCTTTTGCCTCCATGGGTATTTCTCCTACAAAACCAACAACTTTGTCCTTTAGTCTTTCAGTAATGGGAAATCTGTCCTACTTTTCCATAGCATGTGTCTGTTGGAGGTGGCAGCCTTCTATGATCATAGAATTGCTACGTCTTGTATATGTAACCTTTATAACTCTATGAAGAGTAATTCTTGTAAAGTAGAGGCAGCATCTGGAACCAGAAACTTGTATCATATAGTTTGTTTTAAATTTCTATATGTTTCTGTGACTACATTATTTTAAATTCTCCATCACTTAATTTTTTTTTATTTAAAGCATGGATTTCATTAATTGTTGCTGGTGCAGCTGCACACGCACACATGAATTGGCTTGCTGTTTGTGTACACTAACTACTGAACACCACCAGGTGTCCTCTGTTTCTGTATTCGATCTGAATTATCTCCCAGAGGTCCTGCTTGGGATTCTAACTGAAAATACTTATTTTAAACAAACAAAATCAGGGGTGGGGGGTGATGTTGGACACAAACCTTTTTGCGTGTGTTGGGAGAGGTTGAGGTATGAAGCCACTTGGAAGCGTTTAGGAAATGTGTGGTATTCATTATACTTTGGTAATAAAGCTTCCCCCTGCCCCCACAAGCTTATTTGTGACCCTGTGACTCATCAGTATCCAAGGGGTTGTTTTCCAACAAGGACAGAGAAATAGCTGCGTATTTCTAGGTGTCTCCTCCAGACCTGTTGCTGAAATCAGCTCAGTCATCACCATGGAAAGGCTTAACTTTTCTCTTGCTGAGAGATTATTACCAGGCAACAGTTATAATCAATCAACAAGTTGATTTTACCAGGTGACAGTAATAGTCAACAAAGTAGAAATAAAAATTAGTGTAAAAGTTGGTTAAATACTGAAATTTGTGGCTTTTCTTCTCACCTTGGTTCTGTCTGCTTGCTTGTTCTAGTCAGGAAGGGATTTCTGTGACAGACTGGCAATGTGTGAGAGAACATATTTTTACACAGCAACATAATTGTTCTGTGGGATTCAGTGAAGCATTGTGAGATGAAAATCGTGATGTGATCCCGCAGGTGGTGTGCTGTGGGTTGTTTCACCTCAGGCCAAGTACTTATTTTGTCCCCAGCAACTTCTGAGCTATGGGGAACTGGCCTCTATATGAGACCAAGTATCACACATTGCCAGCTGAAATCCTGCAGGAACTGGGAGCCACTGTTTGGCAGAAGCGATCAATAGCACTGTCATTCTTCTTACTGAATGCTTCAAACTGGTATCCTGCCTTAAAGCTTTTAGGGAAGCTGCACCTTATTTTCTGGATTTGGATAGGAGTGATAAGAAAAAGCCATGGTTTATGGTTTTTTTTTTCTCTCTGTGGAGATATCAAACAGCAACAGATTAGGGTGTTCCATCTAATGATGGCACAAGGGAACAAATAGGAGCCATAGGTTATCCCCAGTTCATTACTTCCTTTTACAGCTCTGTGCTCCCAAATTATTAACAACCATGGCTCTGGAAAGGTAACAGAACTCTAGCTGTATTCCGAGCAGCATTAACCTAGAGCAATACCAGATGCTGGCTTGCCAAAGCCTCTATTAATTAGAAGCAGCGAGGCAAGTGATGAAACACCACCTGAAGGTGACTTCAGAAAAAAAGGAACTTTAATGGTAATAATGCTTTCAGGGGCAATGACTGTAATAGGATGTTTCTTTACCACCCTTATTTTTAATTCCATTTCATAAGTGTGTCTAATTGTAATAGTGTGATTAACCATAACGTTTATTAAGGACTTGTTTTTTCCTATGTACATGTAAATTGTCATGTTAAATATGTTAGGCTAAGAGTGTGATCATTTGAGGTTCTGAATGCTCACTATGTATTCTGGAGTGGTTCATTGGTATTGCCGTGTATTTTAGTTGATCAACTGTTAACTATAGTTTTGCCATGTTTCATTACATAGCAGTTTGTTAAAGTGAGCGAGATCTTGTAGTTTGCTTGTACAGTTTTTGTGTTGGAGGAACTTTATTGTACAACAGCTTGAATTCAAGTGTATTTAACTGCCTAAGTTATTACTAATATAGTAATATCCTTGAATCTGTTCATAAGCAAGGCAGTTTTAGCTTCAATACAGTACATAATTTATTAGCCTAGTAATTGTAGCCACTAAACTGCATATTCTCATCATCACCTATTCTAAAGCAGTATTAAAATTCTGTGCACATAAAAAATAATGAAAAATATTTCGTTTTCATAAAAAGGTTGATCTTAATCAGGAGGAATTTTTTGTCCCTCAATTTATGCTCTTAATCCCTTCTAGTTTCTAGTCCAAGTGGAGGCTCTATGTTATAAACAGCCTCATTCCACAGATGAAAGGGCAAATTGTAGTTCCTCATTTATGAAAATATTTACTTGTATTATATTATTAGTGAATTCCTAGCTTTTCTTCCATTACTTAAGCTGCTTTAATTGAAATGGTTATAGTGATGTTGCTTTAATAGTAGGAATCTGAGGAGTGGCTAGGGGGAGACCCTACCATTGAGTCACAAGGTTCAGACAGGACCCCCTTGCTTTCTAAACTCCTCCTCAGAGAGGAGTCTAGGTGCGGCGAAGTCCAGTCTCAGTCTCAGACTTGGTCAGTGGTTTATTTTCTAAGACTGTAGATGTAACCGCCCATCAGAGTATTTGTTGTTAGTAACTAATTTGGCAGCTGCCTAGGTCAGTCACATTCAATGAGAATGATCAGGGCTAGATTAATATATAGTACAATTTATTAAAGCAACAGATATACAGGTTCTTTGGATTACCGGTGATAGAATTGCTGGCTACAAGACACACACAAATACTAAGAAAATTAGTAACACTCCTAGGCTACAAGTGTGTTAAGCAAATATGAAGCAACTCTAATGCATTGGAGATCTAAAGTTAAGCTATAGAGAGGTTTCTAAGTTTTCCTGGGGAAACACTCAGTACAGCCAAGTGCTCAGATCTTACCCAAAGGTGTTCTAATGTGGGGTGGGAAGAGAGGCTCAGCCCGTCAACTGGTCCAAGAAGTCAGAGTGGTACGCAATGATATCTTCCCCAACACCTCTTTTCTCTTAACCTATTTTATACTATTTTTTACCATTCAGATGGAGCTTGAGTGACTCTAGTCATATATACCTTTATTATGATTGGTGTGAAATTTCCTCACTTTGTCCAGTGAGGGGTGGTTGCTCCTTAGAGGGAGGTACCTTTTGGGATGGAGGTGTGTTTCGGTATAATAATGATAACGACAGCATTTTGTCAAAAGCATGACAGACTGTTTGCTCAGGGTAGCAAATGAGCAGTGTAGCAGCTCCATGGTACTGCGAGTTCCCATTTATCACAGAACCTGGCCAAGTGCGCAGTGTACCAGCTCCTTTGTCACAGAGCCTGGCCATGGTCTTTCCACACTCTTCTACCCTCCAGACAAATCCTCTTAGAGTCAGTACACAAAGTTCTCCTGGCACTGCTGACATCTAAAGTTATGAGCCTAGGGAACTTCCATGGAATGGATATCTCAGCTGTCAGCTGCACCCTACCCTGCAAGCTTCTTCCATGCTGTACCTTTTCTAAAAACATAAGTTTAATTTCTAAGTCACCCGCAGCGATTATTCCACAAGTGGGAGATAGGAATCAATGGAATTCATATTCTGTGAAAATTGAAACTTTTAATATTGACTGTAGTTTATAATGTCATGCGAATAATGTATCATGTTCATGAAAATGGAGAATGTGTATTTTTGATGTTTTATATCACAGAATCACAGGTTGGAAGGGACCTCAGGGATCATCTAGTCCAACCTTTCTAGGAAAAGCACAGTCTAGACAAGATGGCCCAGCACCCTGTCCAGACGACTCTTGAAAGTGTCCAATGTGGCTGAGTCAACCACTTCCCTGGGGAGATTATTCCAATGGTTGACTGTCCTCAATGTGAAAAATTTCCCTCTCGTGTCCAGTCAGAATCTCCCCAAGAGCAATTTGTGTCCATTCCCCCTTCTCCTCTCTATGGGACTCCTTGTAAAAAGGGAGTCTCCATCTTCTTTGTAGCTACCCCTTAAGTACTGGTACATGGTGATGAGATCCCCTCTGAGCCTCCTTTTCTCAAGGCTGAACGAACCCAGTTCTCTCAGCCTATCCTCATATGGCAGGCTTCCCAGTCCTTTGATCATCTTGGTGGCCCTTCTCTGGACCCCTTCCAGCCTGTCCACATATTTTTTTTGTACAGAGGGGACCAGAACTGTGCACAGTGCTCCAGGTGTGGCCTGACAAGCGCTGAGTAGAGTGGGATAATGACTCCTTTCTCTCTGCTGGTGATGCCCTTTTTGATGCAACCCAGCATCCTGTTGGCCTTTTTGGCTGCAGCAGCACACTGTTCACTCACATTGAGCTTTCTGTCCACCAGGACCCCCAGGTCCCTTTCCACAGAGCTGCTCTCCAACCAGGTGGATCCCAGCCTGTGCTGCACTCCTGGATGATGTTTTCCCAGGTGCATGATCTTACACTTCTCCTTGTTGAACTTCATAAAGTTCTTGTTGGCCCACCCTTCCAGCCTATCCAGATCTTCCTGCAGAGCAGCTCTCCCTTCTGGAGTGTCTACTTCCCCACTCAACTTGGTGTCATCTGCAAACTTCATCAGGCTACACTTGATGCTGTTGTCCAGATCACTTATAAAGATATTGAATACCATTGGGCCCAATATTGATCCCTGTCACTAGTGACAGGTTGCCAGTTTGAGAAAGAGCTATTTGCCACCACCCTTTGGGTGTGGCCTGTCAGCCAGTTACCCATCCACTGCACAGACCACTTGTCTAGGCCATAACGCATCAATTTCTCCAGGAGGAGACTGTGGGGGACCGTATCAAAGGCCTTGGAGAAGTCTAGGTAGACAACGTCCACTGCCCACCCCATGTCAACCAGGCAAGTCACTTTGTCATAGAAGGTCACCAGGTTTGTCAAGCATGATCTGCCTTTAGTGAAACCGTGTTGGCTTTTCCCAATCACGTGCTTCAATTGACTTGTGATGGCCCTCAGGAGGATTCATTCCACGACTTACCTAATGATTGAAGTAAGGCTAATGGGCCTATAGTTACCCAGATCCTCCCTCGAGCCTTTCTTGTAGATAGGGATAACATTTGCTTTCCGCCAGTCCTCTGGGATATCTCCCGTTCTCCATGACTTCTCGAAGATTATGGAGAGTGGCCTTGCAATGATGTCAGCCAGCTCTCTTGACACTCTTGGGTGGATGGCATCAGGGCCCACTGATTTGTAGGGGTCAAGCTCCTGTAGTAATTCATGTACTAACTCTTCCTTCACTGATGGTGGGTCGGTGTTTGGATCAACCGGCAATTTTGTTCCCAAAGCCTGGGACCCGACAGTGCTGGTAAAGACAGAGGTGAAGAGGGTGCTGAGGACCTCTGTCTTTTCAGCATCATTGGTGATTGATTCTCCTTTTCCGTTTAACAGTGGGCCTATGTTTTCCTTCTTTTTCTGCTTATGGTTGACATGTCTGAAGAAACCTTTCTTGTTATTTTTTATGTCTACAGCCAGTTTCAATTCGAGTTGGGCTTTTGCTTTTCCAACTGTGTCTCTGCATTCTCTGGCAATGCCCTTATAGCTCTCGATGGATAATCCTCCACTTCTCCATTTCTGGGGTGCTTCCCTCTTGGATTTGAGTAGACCCAGGAGGTCGTGGTTGAGCCATGGGGCCCTCTTTCTCTCCTTACTTCCCTTTCCTTTGTAGGGGATAAACTGGCTTTGTGCTTCCAATAGAGAGTTCTTGAAGAATTCCCAGCACTCACTAGCTACTTTGTCTTCCATGGAAGTTTCCCATTGAATCCCTCCCAACTGATCCCTGAGAGAACTGAGGTTTGCTCTTCTAAAATCCAGAATCCTTGTCCTAGAGCTAGCCTTCGGCACACTCAGCAGGATCCCGAACTCCACAATATTGTGGTAACTGCAGCCAAAGCTATCACTGAGATATTACAAAGCAGGCTTTCTCAGTTAGCGAATAGCAAGTCTGGCACATCTAACATTTGTATCAGGAAACAGTCCTCTATACATTCCAGGAACTTGGTGGATGACATGTGAGTTGCCGTATTGTTCTTCCAGCAGATGTCTGGGTAGCTGAAGTCACCCATCAGGATCAGGTTGTGTTGGCCAGAATCTTGCTTTAGTGCCCCAAATATCGTTCCGTTGGCTTTGTCAGCATAGTCAGGAGGTCAATAGCAGATGTCCACTGTGAGATCCTGCTTGGAGATGACCCCTTTGACTTTAACCCAGAGGCATTTGATAGAGCAGTTGCAATCACCATAGTTGACTTTGATACATTCAAGGTTTTCCTTAATGTAGAGTGTAACTCCTCCACCTCTTCTGCCCTGCCTGTCTTTATGAAAGCGCCTATAACTGTCCATTGCGATTCCCCCAGTCATTTGAGTTGTCCCACCATGTTTTAGTTATTCCTATGATGTCATACCCTTTTGAGTGGGCACGGAGCTCCAGTTCCTCCTGTTTGTAACCTAGACTGTGTGCATTTGTATATATATACTTCAGGTGATAACTCTTCTATTTCACCTCTTGGGAGACATTACTCTTCTGTTTCATCTCTTGGGAGACATTACTGTAGGCTGAGATGTTACTATAGGCTGATTAGAAATGACGGTGCTTATCTGCATTTCACATGGCCTTTGATATCTGTCATGGAAATGAAAAATATTTAAAAAGGCACTTTCATGTAGCAAGTCAGTCCTGTAGGGTTGTTTCATTTCTTTCATCATAAATGCTGCTCTTGAAGTACCTAAGTAGATCCATCTGAAATGCCTGCAGTCCACACTTGCAGTTCACCTGAGTGGTGGTTATATTCACTTGCTTATTCTGCATTTCATTCTGTAAAGCTTTGTTTTCCTTATTTAGAAGAATCTCAGAGGATTGGAACTGCTTTTTCAAAGCAGCAGTTATAAGCTAGATCTTTTTTGTAGTGAATATTTTTCTTTTGGTCCAACGAAGATGTTGGACGACGATGACGAAGATGTCGGACGAAGACGTCTGAAGACGATGACGTGGATGAACGACGACGATAACGGATGACGATGACGGACAACGACGAAGTACAAATACATGGACAACGACGACGTTGGACGATGATGATGACTGATGACAACGTCGGACGATGAAGGCTTTGGACGATGACAATGACGGATGATGATGGACGAGGAAGACATTGGGCAATGACGACGGACAACGAAGATGTCGGACGACGACGGACATCAGATGACGAAGGACAATGATGGACGAGGACGACGACGACGACGATGGACGAGGATGATGAAGACGTCAGACAATGACGTATGAGGATGACGGACAACGACGGACGATGACGACGTCTGACAACAACGAGGGACGACGATGGATGACGACGATGGATGATGAAGTCGGACAATGACGGACGACGAAGACGTTGGACAATGACGACAGATGACAGATGATGACGGACGACAGATGACGACGGACGATGATGGAAGGAGACAACGTCAGACGGCGACGATGTTGGACGATGACAGACAACGAAGACATCTGACAACGACGGATGACGATGGACAACGCATGACAATGACCGACAACAACGGAAGATGATGACGACGGCCGGTGACAATGGCCAACGATGACGACGGACGAAGACAACGAGGACAATGACGATGGACGACGAAGACGTCTGACAACAACGAGGGATGACGACGTCGGACAATGACGGACGACGACAGATGACAAAGACATCAGATGATTACGACGGCGAAGACTTTGGACGAAGAAGACGTTGGACGACGAAGACTTCAGACGTCGACGATGGATGATGACGATGAAGACTTTGGACGTTGACAATGGACAACGAAGACGTTGGACAACAACGACGATAGACGACGACGATGGACAACAAAGATGTCGGACGATGACGGACGGCGATGGACGGTGATGACAACAGACGACGACGACGGACGACGAACATCAGACGACGATGAATGACAGTGACGACAATCATGACGGACGAGGATGATGAAGACATCAGACAACGACGGATGAGGACGACGGACGACAACGTCGGACGATGATGGACAACGACAACGGACAAGGACGGTGAAGATGTCAGATGACGATGGATGACAGATGACGATGGGCAACGACGGACGATGACGACGTCGGACGACGTTGGACGATGAAGACTTCAGATGACGACGACGATGACGGACAACTAAGACTTTGGATGACTATGACGGACGATGACAACAATGACGGGCAACAAAGACGTTGGACAATGATGGACAATGATGGACGAGGAAGACATTGAGCAACGACAACGGACAATGAAGACGTCGGACGATGACGGACATCAGACGACAAAGGACGATGACGGACATCAGACGACGAAGGACGACGATGACGACGATGACGAAGGACGACGATGACGACGATGACGACGGACGAGGATGACGAAGACGTCGGACGACGACGGACGATGACGGACGATGAAGACGTCAGACAATGATGACAACAGATGATGACAACGACGACGGATGATGAAGACTTTGGACAACGATGATGATGGACAATGACAACGGATGAGGACGATGAAGATGGAAGATGACGGACGACGACGGACGATGACAGAAGGAGACGACATCGGACAGCGACGATGTTGGATGATGATGGACGACGAAGACGTCTGACAACAACGAGAGACAATGATGGACGACGACGTTGGAAGATGATGAAGGATGACAACGACAAATGACGAAGAAGTCTGACAACAATGAGGGATGACGTTGGATGACATCTGACAACGATGACGACGGACTATGATGACGATGGACGACGAAGACTTCGTACGTAGATGTTGGACGACGACGACAGACGACAACGGACGACCAAGACATTGGACGACAACAATGGACAAGGAAGACGTCGGACGACGACGGATGACAGATGACAACAACGGATGACAGATGACGACGACAGACGATGATGGATGATGAAGAATTCGGACAATGAAGATGTTGGACGACGATGAACATTGGACGACGAAGGACGATGATAGATGACAATGGACGAGGATGACAAAGACGTCAGACGACGACGGATGAGGACGATGGATGATAACGTCGGACGACAACGTCGAACGATGATGGACGACAACAATGGACGAGGACGATGAAGACGGAAGACGATGGACAACATTGGACGACGGACGACGACGGACGACATCGGACAATGACGGATGACAGATGATGACATCGGACAACGATGACGACAGATAACGAAGATGTCTGACAACAACGATGGATGAAGATGGACGACGACGACGGACGACGACGGACGACGATTGACGACGGACAACGAGGACGACGATCAGGACGACGACGGCTGACAATGACGGACAATGACGACGGACAATGATGATGACGACGACGTTGGACGATGACAATGTTGGACAACAAAGACTTCGTACGTAGATGTTGAACGACGATGACAGACGACAACGGACGACCAAGACATTGGACGACAACAATGGACAAGGAAGACGTTGGACGACGACGGACGAAGATGACGTCGGACGACGATGACGTCAGACTGTGTATTCATCACACCACGACGACGTCAGACGACGACGGACAACAAAGGCATCTGACAAGTACGAGGGACGACATTGGACGATGACAGATGATGTGGGACGACATCGGACGACGATGACGATGGACGACGACGAGGATCACGAAGACGTTGGACAAAGACTTCGGGTGATGACGACGACGGGCAACGAAGACTTCGGATGTCAACGACGGACGATGAAGATGTTGGATGACGACGACATATGATGACTGACAACGACGATGGACGACGACGACGGATGACGATGACGACGGACGACGACAACGACGGACGACGATGAGGACCAGAAAGACATCGACGATGACGGAAGACGACGGATGACAACATCGACAGTCGACGACAAGGACGACGAAGACATTGACGATGACGGAAGACGGATGACGATGGACAATGACGATGGACGACGGACAACGGACAATGAAGATGGACAACGACAACGTTGGATGATGAAAACAGCGGATGATGACGTCGGACGATGGAGACGTTGGATGACGATGACGATGAAGAATTCTGACGATGAAGACTTCGGGTGATGAAGACAGACGACGAAGACTTCGGATATCGATGATGGACAACAAAGACATTGGACAACGACGGACGACGAAGACGTTGGACGACGATGGATGAGGACAATGTGTGACAACGTCAGGTGATGATGGACAACGACAACAGACAAGGACAATGAAGATGTCAGACGACGACAGACGAAGATGACGATGGACAAAGATGACATCAGTTGACAATGACATCGGACGATGACGACAGACAATGAAGACGTTGGACAATGATGGACATCGGATGACGAAGGACGACGACGATGACGATGACCACGGACGAGGACAATGAAGACGTCGGACACCGACGGATGAGGACGACGGACGTGGAGGATGAAGATGTCGGACGACGACAGACGACAGATAATGACAGCCAACGACGGAGGAAGAAGACATTAGATGAAGATGATGTCAAACAAAGACAACCTCGGACAAAGATGACGTCGGACGAAGACAACGTCGGACGATGATGTCAGACAACGACGGATGACGAAGATGTCTGACAGGAACAAGGGACAACATCAGACGACGACGGACGACGTGGGACAACATCGGATGACAAGGGATGAAGACGATGACGGACAATGACGACGATGTCGGACGACGATGGACGATGACGACGACAGAAGACAGATGATGACGGATGACGATGACATTGGATGATGACGGATGAGGGCGATATACGACAACATCGGATGATGATGGACGACGACAGATGAGGACGATGAAGACATCAGAAGATGACAGACGACAGACGACGATGGATGACAGACAACGTTGGACAAAGATGACGTCGGACGAAGACGATGGACGACGACAACTCGGACGATGAAGTCGTCGGATGATGATGACGACGTCAGACGACGACGGACGATGAAGACGTCTGACAATAACGAGGGATGACGTCGAACGACAACGGACGACAACACACGACGAGGGATGACGACGGACAACGATGATGACAGACAATGACGACGACGACGACGGACTACAACGACGGATGACAGATGACTACGGAGGACGACGACGTTGGACGATGACGTTGGATGATGATGGATGAGGACGAAGTATGACAACATTGGATGATGATAGATGCCGACGACAGATGAGGACGATGAAGATGTCAGAAGACGACGGATGACAGACGACATTGGACAAAGACGACGTTGGACGACGATGACGTCAGACGATGTCGGTTGATAAAGTCTTTGGATGATGACGACGACATCAGACGACAACAGAAGACGAAGATGTCTGACAACAACGAGGGACGACGGCAGACGACGACATTGGACGACGATGGACAACGGACTACGAATACGTCTGACAACAAGGGATGACGATGGACAAAGAAGACATTGGACGACAACGACAATGAACAACGAAGAATTTGGACGATGACGACAGATGATGAAGTCATCAGACGCCGACGGATGAGGATGGTGGACGTGGAGGATGAAGACGTTGGACGACGATGGACGACGATGACGACGGACGACGAAGAATTCGGACGACGATGGCGACAGATGACGAAGACTTCGAATGGCGACGATGGACGATGAACACGAACGACGACAAATGACCATCGACGACGAAGACATTGGACAATGACGATGGACAACGAAGATGTCAGACGACGACTGACATTGGATGAGGGA
The DNA here is from genome assembly GCF_963921805.1 of Phalacrocorax carbo. Lineage (NCBI taxonomy): Eukaryota > Metazoa > Chordata > Aves > Suliformes > Phalacrocoracidae > Phalacrocorax > Phalacrocorax carbo. Next base: position 22,928,942 of record NC_087518.1, read on the forward strand.
TGATTGGACGTCGGACAACAACGGCGGACGACAACGAGGACGTCAGACAACGACAGACAACGAAGACGGATGATGACGATGGACAACAAAGATGTCGGACAACGACAGACATTGGACGACGAAGAATGACGATGAGGACGACAAAGACGATGATGACGACGAACGATGAAGACGTTGGACAATAATGGATGACGACAGACGTTGGACAACGACGGACAACAGATGACGACGGACGACAACGGAAGACAACGACGTTGGATGATGACGATGAGGGACAACGAAGACGTCGCATGATGACGATGACGGACAATGAAGACGTTGGACGAAAGACGACAGACGATGATGTCGATGGACGACGAAGACTTTGGACAAAAACGAGGGACGACAATGGGCGACAACGACGGACGACGACGTCAGATGACGACGGATGACGAGGACGACAAAGATGTTGGACGACAAAGACGACGGACGATAATGGATGACAAAGACTTCGGACGACGAACATGTTGGACAACAAAGACTTTGGACGACGGACGACGATGTACGAGGAAGTCATTGAGCAATGATGATGGACAATGAAGACGGACGACGACGGACATCGGACAACGAAGGACGACGATGGACGACGACGACGATGACGGACGAGGACGACAAAGACGGACGACGAAGACGTCGGACGACGGACGTCATTGTCGGACGATGATGGACGATGACAACTGACGAGGACAACAGATGACGATGGACAACGACGACGACGGACAGTGAAGATGTCTGACAACAACGAGGGGGGACAGCAACGACGGACGATGACGATGGACGACAAAGATGTCAGACGATGACAATGACGGACAATGAAGACATTGGATGAAAGACGATGGACGACAACGACGGATGACGAAGACTTCGGACGATGATGACAGACGATGAAGTCGTCGGACAACGATGGACGACGGACGATGATGGACGACAAAGACTTTGGATGATGATGACGTCGGATGACGATGGACAACGAAGACATCGGACGACGACGTCGGACGACGACGCACATCGGCTGAGGAAGGACAACGACGACGACGGACGAGGACGATGATGGATGAGGAAGACGAAGTCGTTGGATGACGGCAGATGAGGACGACGGACGACAACGTCAGACGATGATGGACGACAACAGCAGACAAGGATGATGAAGACATCGGGCAATGATGGTTGAAGAAGATGACACACCACGACGTCGGACAATGATGATGGACGACGACATCGGACAACGACGGATGATGAAGATGTCGAACGACGACAAATGAAGATGACGACGGACAAAGACAACGATGGACTACGAAGACTTCGGACGATGACGAAGACGGACGAAGATGTTGTCGGACGACGACATCGGACGACAACATCAGACGATGGCGGACGACGACGATGATGGACGATGATGGACGACGAAGACTTCGGATGACGAAGACTTCGGACGATGATGATGATGGACAACAAAGACTCTGGACGACAAAGACGTTGTACGACAAAGACTTCGGACGTCAACAATGGACGACGAAGACGTTGGACGACGACGACGATGGACGGCGATGGTCGAAGAAGACATTGGACGACAGCGACAGTCAACGAAGACGTTCATCGACGAAGGACGATGATGAATGACGACGACAGCGATGACGACAGATGAGGACAACAAAGACGTCAGACGAAGACAACATCGGACAAAGACGACGTCGGATGAAGATGACATTAGACGATGACGACGTCAGACGATCAAATCATCGTACGATGATGACAATGTCAGACGATGTTGGACGTTGAAGTTGTTGGACGATGACGACGACGTCAGACGACAACGACGAAGATGTCAGAGAACAACGAGGGACGATGTTGCACGATGACAGAAGACAACAGATGACAAGGGATGACGATGGCCGCCAGCTGACGATGACATGACGACGGATGACAACGACGCATGACGACGGATGATGATGGACGATGACGACATCGGATGACAACGATGGATGACAATGATGACGGACGATGAAGACGTCGGATGATGACAACTGACGACAAAGAATTTGGATGACAATGACGACGGATAACGAAGACTTTGGACGACGATGACGGATGACGACGGATGACAACGACGAAGATGTCTGAAAACAATGAGGGACAATGACAGACGACGACGATGACGACTTCTGATGATTAAGACTTCGGGTGACGAAGACGTTGGACGACGAAGACTTCAGATGTCGACGATGGACAACGAAGACATTGGAGAACGACGGACAACGAAGATGTTGGATGATGACGGAAAACAAAGACATCGGACAATGATGCACAACAGATGACGAAGGACAACGATGGATGACGAAGACGTTGGACAACGACGACAGACAACGAAGACATTGGATAATGATGATGGACGACGACAACAACGGACGACTAAGACTTCGGGTGACGACGATGGATGATGAAGACTTTGGATGATGGATGACGATGACAGAGGATGTTGGACGACGATGACGACAAACGACAATGGATGACAAAGGTGACGGGGGGATGACGGACATCAGACGACAAAGGACGACGACGGACAAGGACAATGACAAGGGACAACAATGACGTTGGACGACAGAGACATTGGACGACGATGACGAGAGACGATGAAGACTTTGGACGATGAAAGACATTGGATGATGACAGACATGACATTGGATGACGACGACAGATGATGACAACAACAGACGACAAAGATGTTGGACGACGATGGACGACAACGGACATTGGATGACGACAATGGATGACGACGGACGATGACGACGGATGACGAAGACTTCAGACGATGATGACGACAGACAACGAAGAGGTCGGACAATGACGACAAAGGACGGCGAAGACTTTGGATGACGGACGGTGATGGACTACTAAGAAAATGGATGACGATGGACGACGAAGACATTGGACAACGACGATCAATGAAAGATGATGGATGACAGACAATGAAGACGACGGACGATGATGGACCACAAAGACGCTGGACGATGACAACGGAAGACGTTGGACTACGATGACGACGGACGATGACGGACAACGAAGGCATTGGACGACGACGGACGATGACGATGGACGACATTGGACGACAAAGACATTGGAGGACGACGATGGACAACGAAGTCATCGGACAACAATGGACATTGAATGACGAAGGACGACAAAGGGCCACGACCACCACGACAACGGACAAGGGCGATTAAGACGATGACGATGACAGACAACGGACGACGACTGATGATGAAGATGTTGGACAATGAAGATGTTGGACAATGAAGATGTTGGATGATGACAAGGACAACGAAGACATCGGACGACGACGACGATGAGGACGGATGAAGATGGACGACGAAGACGTTGGATGAGGAAGGACAACAATGATGGACGAGGAAGACCACGAGAACGGATGACGACGAGGACAACAACGGACGACGAAGATGTCAGACGACATCAGGCAACAAAGACTTTGGACGACAAAGACTTCAGACAACAAAAGACGTAGGACGATGACTACTTCGGAAGACAATGATGATGGACGCGAAGACATTGGATGACGATGACGGATGATTACAAAGACGGATGAAGATGACGTTGGATGACGTCAGGCAACAAAGACGATGGACGACAAAGACGGATGATGACGATGGATGACAACAAGACATTGGACGATGGAGACAGATGACGATGACGGACGACGAAGACTTTGGATGACGAAATACATTGGACGGTCACAACTTCAGAAGACGATGACGATGGACATGAAGAAATTGGATGACGACGACGGATGATGACAATGACGGTCGACAAAGACATTGATGGACAACGAATGACAACGAAGACAACGAAGATGTCGGACGATGACTGACGACAACGGGTGTTGGACGACGACGATGGACGATGACGGATGACAACGATAGATGATGAAGATTTCGGACGACGATGACGACAGACAACAAAAAGGTCAGAGGACAATGACGACAACGATGACAAAGGACGACGAAGACTTCGGACGACGGACGACGATGGACTACTAAGACAATGGATGACGATGGACTAAGAAGACATTGGACGACGACGATGGATGAAAGACGGCGATGACGGACGATGAAGATATCGGACGACGATGGACGACGAAGACGTTCGATGATGACGATGGATGACAACAATGGACAACGACGACGTTGGATGACGATGACGATGGACGACGAAGACTTCGGATGACAATGGACAACGGATGACAACGAAGACGACAAAGATGGATGATGACTGATGACAATGGGCGTTGGATGACAATGATGGACGATGACGGACAGACGATGTCAGATGATGACAAAGGACGATGAAGACTTCAGACAATGACGGATGATGAAGACTGCGGACGATGATGACGACGGACAACGAAGAGGTCGGACGACAACGACAGACAACGACAACAAAGGATGACGAAGACTTCAGACAACGATGGACGACAAAGACTTCGGATGACGGACGACGATGGACTACTAAGACAATGGACAACGATATACTACAAAGATATTGGATGACGATGGAGGACGTTGGATGACGATGATGACGAGCAACGATGGACGACAGACGACGTCAGACGACGATGGACATCGGATGACGAAGGACGATGACAATGATGGACGATGACAACGGACAAGGACAATGAAGACATGGGACGATGATGGATGATGACAAAGGCGGATGAAGATGATGTCGGATGATGACGGACGACGAAGACTTCGGACGATGAAGACATTGGACAACTTGACGACAGATGACAACAACAGACGAGGGACGACGGACAATGATGGACGACGAAGATGTCGGATGACGACAGACATCGGATGATGACGGATGACGACGATGAAGGACGAGGAAGACGACAAGAACGGACAACAACGAGGACAACGACAGACGACGAAGACGTCGGATGACGTCGGGCGACGAAGACGATGGACAACGATGACATTGGAAAACGAAGACGTTGGACGATGACAAGGATGATGAAGACATCGGATGATGACGGAAGAAGGACGACGACGAGGGACGACATCGATGGGCGAAAATGACAGACAACGACAACGTTGGACAACAGAGACGTTGGACGATGACGATGGACAACGACTTCATAGGACAAAGACCTCAGATGACGAAAGACGTTGGACGATTACGGCTTCGGAAGAAGATGATGATAGACACAAAGATATTGGAAAACAACGACAGATGATGAAAACAATGGACAACAAAGACGTTGGACAATGACGGATGACAACGGACATGGAGGATGACGGACAACAACGGAAGAGGACACCAACGGACAAGGACGACGATCACAGCAACACCACACGATGATGGACAATGTTAACAGACTAGGACAAATACCACAACATTGGTTTTACTGGGCCCGGGGAAGAGTTGCCGTGGGTCTTTGAGGCCAAGGCGTCCCTCGAGTTTTTCACACCTTTCCGGGCGGAATGAATTCAGTGAGGGTTGCGACTTGGGCGCTGACGGCCACAAAGCGTGAGAGCCCTTCCTGGCACGTTAGGAAGGCCGCAAGAGCAAGGGTTCAACGTTAGGCGCCTTGCAAAAGTGTTGGGGGAAAAAGGGTCCCGCAGGCCTTTAAGGTGGGGCACTTTCCGGGCGGGAGCCCTACAGCTGAGGGTGCCATTTTTCCCACCTGGGTTCTGGAAAGCCTTTTGCGAACGGCTTGCGGCACCCCTTTGGAAGCGTGGCGATGTCTCACCGGGACTGAGAGCGGGGCTGACGAAGGCTTGCCAAGGGAAGGAGAAAAGCAGCGCTAGCGTCATGGTCCGGGCTAGGAAGACATTCACGGGTCCCTACTTTCCGTGTCCGCGACTGCGAAGGCCTTGGGCCTGGTGGGAAGAGGGGCAAAGCCCCCCAAGACGAGAGCCACGATTTCGAGAAGGGGAGGCCGTAGAAGAGCTTAAAATCTCTGGGCTTTGCCCTGTGGATGAAATACAGCAGACGATGGCAATTTTGCCGCAGCTGCTTTAGGAGGTCGAGAGGCGCTCTGCGGACCCCTTAGGAAGCCTTGGAATGCCGCCACGTCGGTTTTACTGGGCCCGGGGAAGAGTTGCCGTGGGTCTTTGAGGCCAAGGCGTCCCTTGAGTTTTTCACACCTTTCCGGGCGGAATGAATTCAGTGAGGGTTGCGACTTGGGCGCTGACGGCCACAAAGCGTGAGAGCCCTTCCTGGCACGTTAGGAAGGCCGCAAGAGCAAGGGTTCAACGTTAGGCGCCTTGCAAAAGTGTTGGGGGAAAAAGGGTCCCGCAGGCCTTTAAGGTGGGGCACTTTCCGGGCGGGAGCCCTACAGCTGAGGGTGCCATTTTTCCCACCTGGGTTCTGGAAAGCCTTTTGCGAACAGCTTAAGGCACCCCTTTGGAAGCGTGGCGACGGCTCACCGGGACTGAGAGCGGGGCTGACGAAGGCTTGCCAAGGGAGGGAGAAAAGCAGCGCTAGCGTCATGGTCCGGGCTAGGAAGACATTCACGGGTCCCTACTTTCCGTGTCCGCGTCTGCGAAGGCCTTGGGCCTGGTGGGAAGAGGGGCAAAGCCCCCCAAGACGAGAGCCACGATTTCGAGAAGGGGAGGCCGTAGAAGAGCTTAAAATCTCTGGGCTTTGCCCTGCGGATGAAATACAGCAGACGATGGCAATTTCGCCGCAGCTGCTTTAGGAGGTCGAGAGGCGCTCTGCGGACCCCTTAGGAAGCCTTGGAATGCCGCCACGTCGGTTTTACTGGGCCCGGGGAAGAGTTGCCGTGGGTCTTTGAGGCCAAGGCGTCCCTTGAGTTTTTCACACCTTTCCGGGCGGAATGAATTCAGTGAGGGTTGCGACTTGGGCGCTGACGGCCACAAAGCGTGAGAGCCCTTCCTGGCACGTTAGGAAGGCCGCAAGAGCAAGGGTTCAACGTTAGGCGCCTTGCAAAAGTGTTGGGGGAAAAAGGGTCCCGCAGGCCTTTAAGGTGGGGCACTGTCCGGGCGGGAGCCCTACAGCTGAGGGTGCCATTTTTCCCACCTGGGTTCTGGAAAGCCTTTTGCGAACGGCTTATGGCACCCCTTTGGAAGCGTGGCGACGGCTCACCGGGACTGAGAGCGGGGCTGACGAAGGCTTGCCAAGGGAAGGAGAAAAGCAGCGCTAGCGTCATGGTCCGGGCTAGGAAGACATTCACGGGTCCCTACTTTCCGTGTCCGCGTCTGCGAAGGCCTTGGGCCTGGTGGGAAGAGGGGCAAAGCCCCCCAAGACGAGAGCCACGATTTTGAGAAGGGGAGGCCGTAGAAGAGCTTAAAATCTCTGGGCTTTGCCCTGCGGATGAAATACAGCAGACGATGGCAATTTTGCCGCAGTTGCTTTAGGAGGTCGAGAGGCGCTCTGCGGACCCCTTAGGAAGCCTTGGAATGCCGCCACGTCGGTTTTACTGGGCCCGGGGAAGAGTTGCCGTGGGTCTTTGAGGCCAAGGCGTCCCTCGAGTTTTTCACACCTTTCCGGGCGGAATGAATTCAGTGAGGGTTGCGACTTGGGCGCTGACGGCCACAAAGCGTGAGAGCCCTTCCTGGCACGTTAGGAAGGCCGCAAGAGCAAGGGTTCAACGTTAGGCGCCTTGCAAAAGTGTTGGGGGAAAAAGGGTCCCGCAGGCCTTTAAGGTGGGGCACTGTCCGGGCGGGAGCCCTACAGCTGAGGGTGCCATTTTTCCCACCTGGGTTCTGGAAAGCCTTTTGCGAACGGCTTACGGCACCCCTTTGGAAGCGTGGCGACGGCTCACCGGGACTGAGAGCGGGGCTGACGAAGGCTTGCCAAGGGAAGGAGAAAAGCAGCGCTAGCGTCATGGTCCGGGCTAGGAAGACATTCACGGGTCCCTACTTTCCGTGTCCGCGTCTGCGAAGGCCTTGGGCCTGGTGGGAAGAGGGGCAAAGCCCCCCAAGACGAGAGCCACGATTTCGAGAAGGGGAGGCCGTAGAAGAGCTTAAAATCTCTGGGCTTTGCCCTGCGGATGAAATACAGCAGACGATGGCAATTTTGCCGCAGCTGCTTTAGGAGGTCGAGAGGCGCTCTGCGGACCCCTTAGGAAGCCTTGGAATGCCGCCACGTCGGTTTTACTGGGCCCGGGGAAGAGTTGCCGTGGGTCTTTGAGGCCAAGGCGTCCCTCGAGTTTTTCACACCTTTCCGGGCGGAATGAATTCAGTGAGGGTTGCGACTTGGGCGCTGACGGCCACAAAGCGTGAGAGCCCTTCCTGGCACGTTAGGAAGGCCGCAAGAGCAAGGGTTCAACGTTAGGCGCCTTGCAAAAGTGTTGGGGGAAAAAGGGTCCCGCAGGCCTTTAAGGTGGGGCACTGTCCGGGCGGGAGCCCTACAGCTGAGGGTGCCATTTTTCCCACCTGGGTTCTGGAAAGCCTTTTGCGAACGGCTTACGGCACCCCTTTGGAAGCGTGGCGACGGCTCACCGGGACTGAGAGCGGGGCTGACGAAGGCTTGCCAAGGGAAGGAGAAAAGCAGCGCTAGCGTCATGGTCCGGGCTAGGAAGACATTCACGGGTCCCTACTTTCCGTGTCCGCGTCTGCGAAGGCCTTGGGCCTGGTGGGAAGAGGGGCAAAGCCCCCCAAGACGAGAGCCACGATTTCGAGAAGGGGAGGCCGTAGAAGAGCTTAAAATCTCTGGGCTTTGCCCTGCGGATGAAATACAGCAGACGATGGCAATTTTGCCGCAGTTGCTTTAGGAGGTCGAGAGGCGCTCTGCGGACCCCTTAGGAAGCCTTGGAATGCCGCCACGTCGGTTTTACTGGGCCCGGGGAAGAGTTGCCGTGGGTCTTTGAGGCCAAGGCGTCCCTCGAGTTTTTCACACCTTTCCGGGCGGAATGAATTCAGTGAGGGTTGCGACTTGGGCGCTGACGGCCACAAAGCGTGAGAGCCCTTCCTGGCACGTTAGGAAGGCCGCAAGAGCAAGGGTTCAACGTTAGGCGCCTTGCAAAAGTGTTGGGGGAAAAAGGGTCCCGCAGGCCTTTAAGGTGGGGCACTGTCCGGGCGGGAGCCCTACAGCTGAGGGTGCCATTTTTCCCACCTGGGTTCTGGAAAGCCTTTTGCGAACGGCTTACGGCACCCCTTTGGAAGCGTGGCGACGGCTCACCGGGACTGAGAGCGGGGCTGACGAAGGCTTGCCAAGGGAAGGAGAAAAGCAGCGCTAGCGTCATGGTCCGGGCTAGGAAGACATTCACGGGTCCCTACTTTCCGTGTCCGCGTCTGCGAAGGCCTTGGGCCTGGTGGGAAGAGGGGCAAAGCCCCCCAAGACGAGAGCCACGATTTCGAGAAGGGGAGGCCGTAGAAGAGCTTAAAATCTCTGGGCTTTGCCCTGCGGATGAAATACAGCAGACGATGGCAATTTTGCCGCAGTTGCTTTAGGAGGTCGAGAGGCGCTCTGCGGACCCCTTAGGAAGCCTTGGAATGCCGCCACGTCGGTTTTACTGGGCCCGGGGAAGAGTTGCCGTGGGTCTTTGAGGCCAAGGCGTCCCTTGAGTTTTTCACACCTTTCCGGGCGGAATGAATTCAGTGAGGGTTGCGACTTGGGCGCTGACGGCCACAAAGCGTGAGAGCCCTTCCTGGCACGTTAGGAAGGCCGCAAGAGCAAGGGTTCAACGTTAGGCGCCTTGCAAAAGTGTTGGGGGAAAAAGGGTCCCGCAGGCCTTTAAGGTGGGGCACTTTCCGGGCGGGAGCCCTACAGCTGAGGGTGCCATTTTTCCCACCTGGGTTCTGGAAAGCCTTTTGCGAACGGCTTACGGCACCCCTTTGGAAGCGTGGCGACGGCTCACCGGGACTGAGAGCGGGGCTGACGAAGGCTTGCCAAGGGAAGGAGAAAAGCAGTGCTAGCGTCATGGTCCGGGCTAGGAAGACATTCACGGGTCCCTACTTTCCGTGTCCGCGTCTGCGAAGGCCTTGGGCCTGGTGGGAAGAGGGGCAAAGCCCCCCAAGACGAGAGCCACGATTTCGAGAAGGGGAGGCCGTGGAAGAGCTTAAAATCTCTGGGCTTTGCCCTGCGGATGAAATACAGCAGACGATGGCAATTTTGCCGCAGTTGCTTTAGGAGGTCGAGAGGCGCTCTGCGGACCCCTTAGGAAGCCTTGGAATGCCGCCACGTCGGTTTTACTGGGCCCGGGGAAGAGTTGCCGTGGGTCTTTGAGGCCAAGGCGTCCCTCGAGTTTTTCACACCTTTCCGGGCGGAATGAATTCAGTGAGGGTTGCGACTTGGGCGCTGACGGCCACAAAGCGTGAGAGCCCTTCCTGGCACGTTAGGAAGGCCGCAAGAGCAAGGGTTCAACGTTAGGCGCCTTGCAAAAGTGTTGGGGGAAAAAGGGTCCCGCAGGCCTTTAAGGTGGGGCACTGTCCGGGCGGGAGCCCTACAGCTGAGGGTGCCATTTTTCCCACCTGGGTTCTGGAAAGCCTTTTGCGAACGGCTTACGGCACCCCTTTGGAAGCGTGGCGACGGCTCACCGGGACTGAGAGCGGGGCTGACGAAGGCTTGCCAAGGGAAGGAGAAAAGCAGCGCTAGCGTCATGGTCCGGGCTAGGAAGACATTCACGGGTCCCTACTTTCCGTGTCCGCGTCTGCGAAGGCCTTGGGCCTGGTGGGAAGAGGGGCAAAGCCCCCCAAGACGAGAGCCACGATTTCGAGAAGGGGAGGCCGTAGAAGAGCTTAAAATCTCTGGGCTTTGCCCTGCGGATGAAATACAGCAGACGATGGCAATTTTGCCGCAGTTGCTTTAGGAGGTCGAGAGGCGCTCTGCGGACCCCTTAGGAAGCCTTGGAATGCCGCCACGTCGGTTTTACTGGGCCCGGGGAAGAGTTGCCGTGGGTCTTTGAGGCCAAGGCGTCCCTCGAGTTTTTCACACCTTTCCGGGCGGAATGAATTCAGTGAGGGTTGCGACTTGGGCGCTGACGGCCACAAAGCGTGAGAGCCCTTCCTGGCACGTTAGGAAGGCCGCAAGAGCAAGGGTTCAACGTTAGGCGCCTTGCAAAAGTGTTGGGGGAAAAAGGGTCCCGCAGGCCTTTAAGGTGGGGCACTTTCCGGGCGGGAGCCCTACAGCTGAGGGTGCCATTTTTCCCACCTGGGTTCTGGAAAGCCTTTTGCGAACGGCTTACGGCACCCCTTTGGAAGCGTGGCGACGGCTCACCGGGACTGAGAGCGGGGCTGACGAAGGCTTGCCAAGGGAAGGAGAAAAGCAGCGCTAGCGTCATGGTCCGGGCTAGGAAGACATTCACGGGTCCCTACTTTCCGTGTCCGCGTCTGCGAAGGCCTTGGGCCTGGTGGGAAGAGGGGCAAAGCCCCCCAAGACGAGAGCCACGATTTCGAGAAGGGGAGGCCGTGGAAGAGCTTAAAATCTCTGGGCTTTGCCCTGCGGATGAAATACAGCAGACGATGGCAATTTTGCCGCAGTTGCTTTAGGAGGTCGAGAGGCGCTCTGCGGACCCCTTAGGAAGCCTTGGAATGCCGCCACGTCGGTTTTACTGGGCCCGGGGAAGAGTTGCCGTGGGTCTTTGAGGCCAAGGCGTCCCTCGAGTTTTTCACACCTTTCCGGGCGGAATGAATTCAGTGAGGGTTGCGACTTGGGCGCTGACGGCCACAAAGCGTGAGAGCCCTTCCTGGCACGTTAGGAAGGCCGCAAGAGCAAGGGTTCAACGTTAGGCGCCTTGCAAAAGTGTTGGGGGAAAAAGGGTCCCGCAGGCCTTTAAGGTGGGGCACTTTCCGGGCGGGAGCCCTACAGCTGAGGGTGCCATTTTTCCCACCTGGGTTCTGGAAAGCCTTTTGCGAACGGCTTGCGGCACCCCTTTGGAAGCGTGGCGACGGCTCACCGGGACTGAGAGCGGGGCTGACGAAGGCTTGCCAAGGGAAGGAGAAAAGCAGCGCTAGCGTCATGGTCTGGGCTAGGAAGACATTCACGGGTCCCTACTTTCCGTGTCCGCGTCTGCGAAGGCCTTGGGCCTGGTGGGAAGAGGGGCAAAGCCCCCCAAGACGAGAGCCACGATTTCGAGAAGGGGAGGCCGTAGAAGAGCTTAAAATCTCTGGGCTTTGCCCTGCGGATGAAATACAGCAGACGATGGCAATTTCGCCGCAGCTGCTTTAGGAGGTCGAGAGGCGCTCTGCGGACCCCTTAGGAAGCCTTGGAATGCCGCCACGTCGGTTTTACTGGGCCCGGGGAAGAGTTGCCGTGGGTCTTTGAGGCCAAGGCGTCCCTCGAGTTTTTCACACCTTTCCGGGCGGAATGAATTCAGTGAGGGTTGCGACTTGGGCGCTGACGGCCACAAAGCGTGAGAGCCCTTCCTGGCACGTTAGGAAGGCCGCAAGAGCAAGGGTTCAACGTTAGGCGCCTTGCAAAAGTGTTGGGGGAAAAAGGGTCCCGCAGGCCTTTAAGGTGGGGCACTTTCCGGGCGGGAGCCCTACAGCTGAGGGTGCCATTTTTCCCACCTGGGTTCTGGAAAGCCTTTTGCGAACGGCTTATGGCCACCCCTTTGGAAGCGTGGCGACGGCTCACCGGGACTGAGAGCGGGGCTGACGAAGGCTTGCCAAGGGAAGGAGAAAAGCAGCGCTAGCGTCATGGTCCGGGCTAGGAAGACATTCACGGGTCCCTACTTTCCGTGTCCGCGTCTGCGAAGGCCTTGGGCCTGGTGGGAAGAGGGGCAAAGCCCCCCAAGACGAGAGCCACGATTTCGAGAAGGGGAGGCCGTAGAAGAGCTTAAAATCTCTGGGCTTTGCCCTGCGGATGAAATACAGCAGACGATGGCAATTTTGCCGCAGCTGCTTTAGGAGGTCGAGAGGCGCTCTGCGGACCCCTTAGGAAGCCTTGGAATGCCGCCACGTCGGTTTTACTGGGCCCGGGGAAGAGTTGCCGTGGGTCTTTGAGGCCAAGGCGTCCCTTGAGTTTTTCACACCTTTCCGGGCGGAATGAATTCAGTGAGGGTTGCGACTTGGGCGCTGACGGCCACAAAGCGTGAGAGCCCTTCCTGGCACGTTAGGAAGGCCGCAAGAGCAAGGGTTCAACGTTAGGCGCCTTGCAAAAGTGTTGGGGGAAAAAGGGTCCCGCAGGCCTTTAAGGTGGGGCACTTTCCGGGCGGGAGCCCTACAGCTGAGGGTGCCATTTTTCCCACCTGGGTTCTGGAAAGCCTTTTGCGAACGGCTTGCGGCACCCCTTTGGAAGCGTGGCGACGGCTCACCGGGACTGAGAGCGGGGCTGACGAAGGCTTGCCAAGGGAAGGAGAAAAGCAGCGCTAGCGTCATGGTCTGGGCTAGGAAGACATTCACGGGTCCCTACTTTCCGTGTCCGCGTCTGCGAAGGCCTTGGGCCTGGTGGGAAGAGGGGCAAAGCCCCCCAAGACGAGAGCCACGATTTCGAGAAGGGGAGGCCGTAGAAGAGCTTAAAATCTCTGGGCTTTGCCCTGCAGATGAAATACAGCAGACGATGGCAATTTCGCCGCAGCTGCTTTAGGAGGTTGAGAGGCGCTCTGCGGACCCCTTAGGAAGCCTTGGAATGCCGCCGCGTCGGTTTTACTGGGCCCGGGGAAGAGTTGCCGTGGGTCTTTGAGGCCAAGGCGTCCCTCGAGTTTTTCACACCTTTCCGGGCGGAATGAATTCAGTGAGGGTTGCGACTTGGGCGCTGACGGCCACAAAGCGTGAGAGCCCTTCCTGGCACGTTAGGAAGGCCGCAAGAGCAAGGGTTCAACGTTAGGCGCCTTGCAAAAGTGTTGGGGGAAAAAGGGTCCCGCAGGCCTTTAAGGTGGGGCACTTTCCGGGCGGGAGCCCTACAGCTGAGGGTGCCATTTTTCCCAGCTGGGTTCTGGAAAGCCTTTTGCGAACGGCTTATGGCCACCCCTTTGGAAGCGTGGCGACAGCTCACCGGGACTGAGAGCGGGGCTGACGAAGGCTTGCCAAGGGAAGGAGAAAAGCAGCGCTAGCGTCATGGTCCGGGCTAGGAAGACATTCACGGGTCCCTACTTTCCGTGTCCGCGTCTGCGAAGGCCTTGGGCCTGGTGGGAAGAGGGGCAAAGCCCCCCAAGACGAGAGCCACGATTTTGAGAAGGGGAGGCCGTAGAAGAGCTTAAAATCTCTGGGCTTTGCCCTGCGGATGAAATACAGCAGACGATGGCAATTTCGCCGCAGCTGCTTTAGGAGGTCGAGAGGCGCTCTGCGGACCCCTTAGGAAGCCTTGGAATGCCGCCACGTCGGTTTTACTGGGCCCGGGGAAGAGTTGCCGTGGGTCTTTGAGGCCAAGGCGTCCCTCGAGTTTTTCACACCTTTCCGGGCGGAATGAATTCAGTGAGGGTTGCGACTTGGGCGCTGACGGCCACAAAGCGTGAGAGCCCTTCCTGGCACGTTAGGAAGGCCGCAAGAGCAAGGGTTCAACGTTAGGCGCCTTGCAAAAGTGTTGGGGGAAAAAGGGTCCCGCAGGCCTTTAAGGTGGGGCACTGTCCGGGCGGGAGCCCTACAGCTGAGGGTGCCATTTTTCCCACCTGGGTTCTGGAAAGCCTTTTGCGAACGGCTTACGGCACCCCTTTGGAAGCGTGGCGATGTCTCACCGGGACTGAGAGCGGGGCTGACGAAGGCTTGCCAAGGGAAGGAGAAAAGCAGTGCTAGCGTCATGGTCTGGGCTAGGAAGACATTCACGGGTCCCTACTTTCC